>NC_045429.1:353176093-354426093 GCF_902635505.1 Sarcophilus harrisii | reverse complement strand
GACTGAATATTTTATTACCAGGGATTTTTCTTTTTCTCTTAATTATGGGTGCAATATGAGGGAGAAAAAAGAAATACTAATTTTTAAAGGAAAAATAAAAGTTATTGCAAAAAGAACCAAAAAATGTCTTTTTGGGTATGAGAATAGAGAAAAAAAAATAGGCTAAAATTTTTATCCTAGATTTAAATAAAGGAGATGTCATACATATAAAGGTTGTAGATGAATAAAAGAAGAAGAGATATCTGATGTTTTAGGATGACTTTTTTATGACTGAAAAATATACCTTAGCCAGGCTTTGGGTTAAAAAAAATTGTAAAATGAAATATAATGAGGAGAAAGGTGAAGTATTACACTTTTGTTTTTTAAAAAATCACTTTTATATATACAATAATAAATAAAAATAAAAATAATAAAATATACACATACATATAGGGGAAGTGCAGCAGTTGAAAAAAATACTTGGGCTTTTAGTTGATTTCAAGGTCAGGACAAATCAAGCATGCAGCTCACAAGATCATTAATTGACAGTTGCAAAGGATGTTAGAGGTCAAACCTAGTCCAGTCTTGTTTTAGCAATGAAGATGCTGAGGCACAGAGAGGCTAGGAAATGATTTTACTAGTGTCACACAGCTATGAAGTGTCTTGTGGTAACATCTAAAGTTTTTTCTGACACTCTTTTGTCCAGCACTCTAGCAGACCTCATGCCACTTAGTTGTTCAGTAAAAGCCAACATTTATTTAATATTTTAAGGTTTATGCTTTCCAAACATCTCAGCATGAGGTTATAGTAATTTTCTGCTAGGTAAGGTGGTGTTACTGTCCCCATTTTATACATCAAGAAGCTGAGCCAGGCAGGTAAAATAATTTGTTCATGGTCACACAACTAGTAAATGTTATGGTTGAACTCTGGTCTTCTTAGGGTTAATGTTAAACAGCTGAGAAAAAATGCTAGTAAGTATTTATCACTCTCATGCCACATATTTTATGGACATGCCACTTGAAATTCCACTATGGAGCCACAAAGCCATTACCATGTCATTATGAAGGTTTTTTTGCTTTTAAATTTTTGTTGATGTTGTTTTTTTTTCTTACATTTCCTAAATTTCCAAATATATCCATTCTCCCTCCCCTTGCTATTGAGCCATCTGTTATGACAAAGAATCAAGAGGAAAGAGGAGGGAAAAATGGATGAACAAAACTAGCTAACACTAACTCAACAGTATGATGTGTATATAATATTCTACACTCATAGTCCTCCAATTCTGCAAAGAAAGCAAAAAGGTATATTTTCTAAAATCTTCTTTGAGGTTAAGTTTCATCATTATAATTTTTGTACTTCCCATTTATATATTACTGTTATTATTATTTTCTTTGTCCTGCTTTATTGTGTCTCTCCATTCTCCTCCTGAATGGATTACAGCTAAACAAATCCATAGCACAAGAATACTATAGAATAGGATAATTCGGTAAAAACACAATTATTATGAAGAACTAAGAGAAAAATGGAGAGACACAATAAAGTAGGGTCTAGTTGTGGCATGAGGCAGCTTTGTGACTTAGATAAGCTATTTACCATCTCTGGGTTTATTTACTTACCTATGAAACAAGAGGATTAGATTAGATGAGGAGTCTTCATCCCCCTTTGGCAATCACATGAAACTTATGGATCCATCAGAATGTTTTTAAATACATAAATTATATAAAAGAGTACAAAGGGGATTTATACTGAAATAAAGTTATCAAAGTATCAAACCAATCAACTTGGTTTATGGATTGATGGTTAAAAGCCCCTGGACTGGATGCTCTTCAAAGTCTCTTCTAGCCCTAAAAATTGTATGAATGAAGTAATCTGATTGTAGGTGTACTATTAACTTTGTAAAAAAGATTCTTATTTTTAAATAATGTTTATGGAATGTTCATTTCTGATTATGCCCCTTTGTCCTGTCTCTCCACTCATGAGCCATGCAGGGGACAGGAAGTGGGGGGCGGGAGGGAAAGAAGTTCTGAAAAAGCAGTTCAGCATAGCTATTTCCCACACTGCTCTCCTCGACTCTGAAGAGAGGGGAGGGAGGTTACTGTTATTCTTGTGGAAGCTGGTCAACGCAGGCAATGAGGTAGCTAGAAGTGAGTGCAGAATTGAGTGAATGAAGCAGTGAAAATCAGTGTGGTAAAAGGGAGGATTTGGAAGATTGTTTCTCTCCCTCCCCCTTCCCCCCCAAGAAATTGTTGCTTTGTTGCTAGAAATACATTTTTTTAATAGGAGTGGGACTGCCTATATTTTTTTATTTTCTTGTTACCACAAAAGTGACTGATTTGCCAGTAATTCCTTACCAGGGCACCCATCTGATTTTGACTTTGCCCTATTTCAGTGTGTCATGGATCTGTGATTATGTCAGTTTGAGAACTTGTGATATGGGGGGGGGGGGCCTTCTTTCCTCTTTGGGGTTGATGGTGACCCTGACAAGTTGAGAGAGCCAGTGGTCACATGGCCAGGAAAGGTTGAGTGGGCATTGGATTCCTGCCTCTGTGCCAGGGGCCTCCCTCTCTTTTCCCTGGAACATGTGCTCAGAGGCTGATCCTGTTGTTTTCCAGAAACATGGTAGTGGCTCTGAAGGAGCTGTCTATCCGGGGAGACTTCCGGACTACTGTCGAGTACCTGATCAAGCTGCTGGAGACAGAGAGCTTCCAGCATAACCGCATTGATACGGGCTGGCTGGACAGGCTGATTGCTGAGAAAGTGCAGGTGGGGGCTGCTGAGATAGCCCCATACTCCCCCCTCCCCTGTACCTGGGTCACTTCCTGGAGTGGGCCTGAGAACAGGATTGTAGAGTTGAAATATTACTCTTTCCCTCCTTCCCACTCCTCTTGACCATCTCCCATTGCAAGTTGGGTCTTGGGTTGCGTTAGCTTGTTGGGGAAAAGCCAGGGGGGTCTTATACACCGCTCACGCACATGATATTTTGGAGAAGAGAAACTTTGCTTCAGGGTCACTGGGGGCTTCCTCTGTTTATTTTCTGCTTCTGATCTGGTGCCATTTTCCATTAACCAGATGGCACCAAGGCATACACAAGAATCCTGTGGAAGCAGAAGACTATGTGCATGGGCTTAGCATCAGGCAAATAGTGAGGCCACTGTCCCCCTATTAATTTGGGATAAAAGAAAGAGTCTTCTAATAGAAACTTTTTCCCACCATGAACTTGCTTTTTAGGTTTGAGGAATAAAAGCAGAGGTGCCAATTGACCATGCTTTTTTTTTCTTTTTCTTTTTCTTTTTCTTTTTTTGCCTTCTTTTCCTTTCTCCTAGGCAGAGCGTCCTGATACCATGTTGGGGGTTGTATGTGGGGCTCTACATGTGGCAGATGTGAGCCTTCGGAACAGTGTCTCCAATTTCCTTCACTCATTAGAGAGGTAAAATTATTATTAGTCATCCTTTACCCCAATTATATTAGTATCAGGGTTGAATCCTCAAGATAAGCATTCCCAATTAAAAATTTAAATTTATTAAGATTTTTTTATTAGAAGCTTAGCATTGAACATCAGTGCAACCAATTGTGCTGGTTTACTGTTTACTTTTAAATTAATTTCATTGTATAAAAAATCATGATAGTTTTTTCTATCATTCCTCATCTGTCTTTTTAACCACTTTCTCCTCATATAAGGTTGTAGTTAGTATGTATTCCTTCTACTTTTGGTTTTGCTTTTTTCCTTTTGTATTATTTCTTAAAGATCTTTCCAGATTCTGACTTAATCACATTGTAGAATTCCATTACATTGAATGTGACACAATTTATTTGACCATTACTCAATCATTGAGCATACAGGCATTCTAGCAGTTTGTAAACAATTGTTTGTTTTCTGAAGCTAGAGAATGGTTTGGGGATAATTGTAGTTTAGGATTTTTGTTTGGGGCTACATTGAAAAAGGATTATTTACTTTATCTGGAATTTCATATGAAGAATAAAAACTTAAGAAGCTTATATATTCTTGGATATCTGATCCTTCCCTGAGCTGCCTAACACTTCCTCAGGCTTTGGAATGAGAAGTTCTTGTAGGGTATTATTTATATATTATCTTATAAGGTAGCTTTTATTAGCCCTTGAGAATAAGGTATGATAGACTGATAGTGAAAGCTCTTAAGTTATGTCAGAGCATCAGCCAGGCATGTATGAAACTGAATTACTGTTTGGGGCTAACTGATCAGACTCACTTGCTGGGCTCTACTTTTAAAGCCTGAAGGAAAGAATTTAAGAAAGTTTGTAATTTAAATAGCTTAAATCATATAGACTGGGATGGGGGCTCAGGATGGACCAGGTAATTCATAGAATGGAATAGGACTTAGATTTTTAAGCAACCCTGAAGCTCATCATTTTCATGATGCCACTTTCCTGCTGGAAAACCTTTTATATGGCAGGATTTATTTAATAAATGGAGAAGAGTAATAGACTATACTATACTTGGTTATTTGATTTTCAGAGCCATGTGGTGATGTGTGACACATAACTGTTTTTCCAGGGGTCAGGTCCTTCCTGCTCACACACTTCTGAACACAGTTGATGTTGAGCTTATATATGAAGGAGCCAAGTATGTGCTGAAGGTATGAACATCTCTGAGAACCCTATTCCTTGCTATTCTGTCAATTTTTTTTAAGGGAAGAGGCACAGAAAACATTTGGGCTACAGAATGATTGAATTGTATTTTACAAAATGGAAGTTAAGAAGGGATAAGAGTGAGTGGGGCATTCTGAGGAGTCAGCCAAAAAGTATTATCAAAAGAGTTTAAAGGTGGTTGGATGTTTTTAGCTGTAGCACATTTACCTGGGGTGGCATATGGTATTGTAGTAAAAGCCTGTCCTTGGGTTATTTTAATCTATGAAAGCCAGCTTCATGCTGCACAGGGACTGTGGAGTTCTGTGTAACCTCTTGGTGTTCAGGCAAGAGGTTGAAGAGTGAATTCAAACTAGAGAAAAAACAACTGCTTTAGATGAGTTTATCACCAGTGGAGCCCAGTAGAACCTATGGCTACTTTAGCAGGTCTAAGAAATAGCTAGAGGAAAGGAAGAAAGCAGAGAAGCAGGAGAGAGTCAGAAAAAAAGGATAAAGGAGAGTAGCAGGACTAACGTCACATGGACTTTCACAGTGGTTGGTGTTTTCTCTTATTCTGTTATTCTGTGGTCATCTCCAGGGCTCTGCTTAGAAATGATACAGTGTCCATCTCCAATTGTTTTTGATGGCCAATAGGTGACCCGACAGTCCCCTAACTCCTATGTGGTGATCATGAATGGTTCCTGTGTAGAGGTAGATGTGCACCGTCTGAGTGATGGAGGATTACTTTTGTCCTATGATGGAAGTAGTTATACAACCTACATGAAGGAAGAAGTGGATAGGTGAGTACCAATTGTAGCCAATGATTGGATCAGGCTCTCGTCTTCTGGAAGAACATGGGATTCTGGTAACATTAAAGAAATGTTTGTCTATTTACTTTTACTTACTTAAGTGATTCAAGATCTGTTTGCCCCATTTGTGTTCCTTAGATACCGCATCACAATTGGCAATAAGACCTGTGTATTTGAAAAGGAGAATGACCCATCTGTACTCCGTTCACCTTCTGCTGGAAAGTTGATCCAATATATTGTGGAGGATGGAGGCCATGTGTTTGCTGGCCAGTGCTATGCTGAGATTGAGGTTAGGAGTATTTGGAAGAAAGTACAGTTGGCCCCAGGCATGAATATACTAGAGTGAAAAAGGGACAGAAAAAAGTATTTACTCTCTGTCCAGGGCAACATGGAATGAGTGCATGTATTCTCTTGACTAATGGAATCAAGCCAATTCAGTATTGTTTAATTAACAGCCTCTGCCCTCTAGGAGCTTATAATCTACTGGGTAGAGGGATAATATAGTATATTTATAAGTAAGTTAAAGTGTAAGTAATGTGAGGATGGAGAGCTGAAAGTGCTAAGGGCAGGCTTCGTTTCTGAAAGAGGACAATATTTAAGAAGGAAGAACTCACTTGAGGCAAGAGTACACTTCTAGAATGGCTCATGGCTTGAGTGAATAACACATTGTGGGGAAGATGGAATCTTGATTGAGGGAGACATTCCGACCAGTTTGTCAAGCATGCAGAGTGTAGGGTGTGTCCTGAAATTAGCCTGAAAAGGTAGGTCACTGTAAATGGATTGTAATTCTGATAGGGCAAAGCTTGAACCAATGAATGAAGGGAGACTAGTTGTTCTTCAAGTTCTCCAAAAAGTTGTTCTCCATCCTCATTAATGATTTAAGAAAAAAATTGTTCAAATCACAACAGAAGGACTATAATAGACTTCAAGGAACTGACAGTTTGTAAATGCTGGAACTAGTTACAAAGGACAATTTTGTGATGTGTCATTTTTTTAGATTATATGCTTCTTAACCATGTAACCCCAAATTTTTCCCTAGATAGATTTCAAGGGGTCTGTAAATTTGAATTTAAAAAAGTACATCTTTATTTTTACTGACCTCTAACTGAAATTTAGCATGTCTTTTTATTAAAAAAAAAACTGAGGACTCCATAGACTTCCCCCAATTGCAAAGGATTCAGTGACAGAGAAAGATCAAGATCGCCCATTGTCTGTCTTCAAAGACAGACTTATTTTTCAGTTAGGTTTAAAATACATTTTCTCATGGAGGCACAAAGAAAAGAATAAAGTGACATTTTGAGACTGTTTGGATTTGAACTGCCACTCTAATTGATAACTGACCTCTTTTTCTACTGTAGGTGATGAAGATGGTAATGACACTAATAGCTGTTGAATCTGGTTGTATCCACTATGTCAAGCGGCCTGGAGCAGCCCTTGACCCTGGTTGTGTGATTGCCAAGTTGCAGCTGGATAATCCCAGTAAGGTTCAGCAGGTAGGTGTTCTGGTTGCCTATGTTTCCTAAGGGATACAAGATCTGAAATCTCCTAGCATTTCATTTTCTAGGTTCCTAGAATTTCCTGCTCTTTCAGACATACACTTTCAGTGTATGTGATGGTGGTTCATTTTCTGCTTCTTTTGATATGATGATTCTGCCTTGATGCTTTCTCTCTTGTGGTAGACAGAGTAGTAGTAGAAATGCAAGATGCCATAATTACTGCAACTCTGTATTTCTTTCTAGAAGCAATGTAACAAGTAACTCAATCTTATTGGGTTAACAGGCTGAGCTACACACTGGAAGTTTGCCAAAGATCCAGAGTACAGCACTCAGAGGCGAGAAACTTCATCGGGTCTTCCATTACGTCCTAGATAACCTGGTCAACGTTATGAATGGTTACTGCCTTCCAGACCCTTTCTTTAACAGCAAGGTATGAAGGCACTTGGTGAAGGAAATGACTTTTTTTCCCCCCTTTCTTTCTCCCTAGCAATAAGTTATTCAGTCCAGTCTTGGGGGAAGGTTCCAAAAAATCCATCCATTTCCCAATGTTCTCTCTCCCCTATTTAGTTTTTTGTTAGTTATTTGTACCTATTGCTGTTGCAGCTCTGGTCTGACGTGTAGATATCAATTTTTATTAAAAATCCTCTTTAATTCAGCCTTTTCTTTCTCTTTTTGGTATTGATAGACTTGATAATCATTCCTTTCATAAAAGACCTCTGCCATGGAGATACAAGCTTATTTGTAGGCTGGTTTAATTTTGGAAATATGGACCTGGAAATTAGTACTCCCATAAGTCTATCACTAGCATTTTTATTTTTGAAATTGGGAGTATTAAAACTTTAGACAATATGAGTAATGGCAATCTAGTCAGACACTAACATTTGAACCCCAAAGAATAAAACATATACCAGTTTTATTTTGCAGCTTTGTTAACCCATCTTGTTTTTGTGTTCTTTTGGTTTCTTATCCTCAGGTAAAAGATTGGGTGGAGAGGTTGATGAAAACCCTCAGAGATCCCTCCCTTCCTCTCCTAGAATTGCAGGACATTATGACCAGTGTTTCAGGCCGTATACCCCCCAATGTGGAGAAGTCCATCAAGAAGGAAATGGCCCAGTATGCCAGCAATATCACTTCTGTCCTTTGCCAGTTTCCCAGCCAGCAGGTATTTTTCTTAGTTATTGTTGGGAAAAGGAGGGTCTGCAGTGTTGCCCGAGCACTGCAGGTAGACATGATTGGGACTGGGATCACAACAGGATATGTGGCCCGAAAGTTGATGTCTTTGTTGTGGATTGTCCTGTTTCTGTGATCACAAGCAATTGTTCTCTCAATAAATCTTTACTGAGTATGGGGGGGGAGGGGAAAGAGAAAAGAATGAGAAAGTTAAAATACATGAAGCATAAGCTATCTAAAATTATTGAAAAAGTACTTGAGGCCTATAGAATTAACCATGATGACAATATAGGTCTTATCCAGTGTCCTCCATCTCTATGGCCTTGAAATCTGTCTAAACTAGAGAAGCTCCTAGATTCTGTAGTCCTCTTAGTGTGGGGAACTTTGTGTAACTTTGTGAGTGACTGCTTCACTCCATTAGCAACATGACCTTGACATAGGAGGGAAGCCCTTTAGCTTCCGTTCTGGACCTTAACCAGCCTGCCACACTTGCCTATTATATACCCTGGTGGTATGGTTGTTGGTGTAGACATAGATTTGACAGGGAAGTTTGAAAGGGGATGAAGGCTGTCAATGGACAGCACAGACTCAGAATAGCCTTCATACTTATTGGAGATATAAGAAGAGCTTCCATTTTGGAGATGAGGTAAAGAGTAAAATGCTTTAGATTTCCCTTTGTTTCAGTTATCTTCTCCCTATACTTTTAGATTGCCAATATCCTAGATAGTCACGCAGCTACATTGAACCGGAAGTCTGAACGCGAAGTCTTCTTCATGAACACTCAAAGTATTGTGCAGCTCGTGCAGAGGTAAGGGCCTGTTGACAATACATGCATCTCCTTTTTCCCTTTTTGCAGCCATGATCCGGGTGAAATAGAAAATACTCACAATGCTAACTCTTTCTCCAAATTTTTTATGTCTCTAATTTCTAAATAGAATAATTTCCCACTTTATTGCTCAGCATTTGCTTTGCATTTTGTTGTCTTATTAGCCAGTGTCTTTTGGCAGCTTATTTATCTCTTCTCACCTCTCTTCCCTGCCTATTTTTATATCCTAACAGTAGGCAAGCATGATAATTGCTGTTTAGGGCTTCACCAAGTAATGGAGTATAGATGATGTCTGCAACTCTCATTTTCCCCAAAATTCATTTCTAAAGTTTTATAGGTAATAGTTGTAAAAACCATTTCCAGGGCCATAGTGATGACTCAATGACAATGAGAGAAGATGGAACCTAAGTCAGGATACTTATTCTTAGTGCTACTGGGTTTTAGTTTCTAATTGAAATTCTTCTTGGTCCATAGCCAGATACTTTGCAAGTTTTGGCCCTGAATTTATCTTCTCAATTATGTGTTAGTAAGTTGGTTTTTCCTTTCTATACATGATCTTTTTAATTAAGGAAAGATTTAAGGAATTAAGATCCATTTTAATTAAGGAAAGAAATTTGGCCCTCTTGTTTTTGAGTTTAGTCTTAGGCTCTTAAGTCACAACCTCGTCTATCTTAACAGGTACCGAAGTGGCATCAGAGGGCACATGAAGGCTGTGGTAATGGATCTGCTCCGACAGTACTTGAGAGTGGAGACTCAATTCCAGAATGGTAGGTGATAGGTCTCTCTTTCTGAGGACCAACCCAGAGTTAGATCTATGAGATCTGGAGAACTGACTCCAACCCCAGAGGATTCTATACCCGTTAATCTTTCTGCTATTTTGACTTATTTTTGTCATCTATCAGTGAAATGTCAGTAAAAATGTACTTTCACTTCTTAAAAAATAAAAAAAGAAATTCATCTCATTGCTTAAGAAAGAAACAAAAAAAAAAAAAAATCTGTCCTTGCTAGGTTGTGAATACATTCTGTTGAGGTAGTTCTCTTAATAGGCATTAGAGCTAGATTTTATTATCTTTAGTGATCTTAACCAGATCTTTAGATAATATTTTCAAATCTCTTCTCTATGAGCTTAAATTTCAGTGCCTGTTTTGTGGCCACACTGCAATCATCTGGAAAATCTTGAGAGATTTCCCCTCAACATTCTTCATTGCATTGTTTGGGTGGAATTTATCCCAGGCACTCTCTGAAGAACCTCACTAAATGATGTAGAAAGTCTATAAATGTGAAATATTGGAGGCAAGATTGAACATCTTTATGTTGTAATGTTTCTCTGAGTCACAAGATGGCAGTAAAATACCACAGGATATTGAAATTTCTATGGGGGGGGGGAAGGAAGATCCATTCATAAGGCTGATCCACCTTTGAACCTTTTAAGGAATAATTGGGGTGTTGTGCTTCCTTTCTACATGAAGCCACAGACCTAAGGATCCCCAAAGCCCCAAGATATTTTTATTGTTTGGGCCTAGAATCAATGGTGGTTTCTTTATGCCTCCTGACACTTATGGTTCCTGATGTTCTGAATATATTCTCTTCTTGCCATGGGACACAGCAACAGAGCAGATTAAGATATGAATTTCTCCAAGATGACCTATTTCAAATAAATCTCATTTATTTCAAGTGCTATTTATTTTTAAGTAGAGCTGATTTGAAATTGTAATATCTCTATATCCATAAATAGATTAACTTTTATATAATGACCTTAGATTCTCCTTAAAATTCAACAAATCCTATGTAAGGTGCTAAGGATAAAAAAACCAAAAATCTTTGTCAAAGAAACTTATATTCCTTTTGAATATTACTGATTTTTATGGAATGATCCTTGTTTTTAAGGATATTTAAATATAAGCTTATTTTTGTTCCTATCTAAACTTATTTTCAAATTTTGAAACTTGCCTAATCTTGTAGAAAATCAAACTAAAAGAAGTTTTGTTGCTCCTTTTTAAAAAATCACTGTCATTTCCCAATTATCCTTTCCCTTTTGCCCTCCATTACTATATTCTTCCCCAAACTATTTCTTGTAGTAGATCAATCCAGTTAAATAAAATAGACCAAAACATTAGTCATGTCTGACATTCCAAGATATTGTTGTGGCTAGCATGCTGTATTTATTATGTTTTATTTATTTGTGTATTTATAAATACATAATTTATTATGTCTTATGAATACAAACCTGAAAGTTAGGTTCCTCTTATAAAGAACTTCTGCCCTGCAGCATGGTGTCCCTGGGATCCTCCAATGAAAATACATCTCTTTGATTCTTATCTTAGTTTGACTTTGAAATTGTTCTACTAGACCTTGCAAGGAGGGGAAAATGATGATTTTTGTAGGAAAATGATGATTTTTTAACAGACAGAGACAGTTTTCAAATGGACATAGAGTGTGCATGAAGAACATCCTAATTTTTTTCGAGTTAACATCCCAGAACATAATTTTGGGAAATAAATAGCTAAATCCTAGCCTAATAATTTTTTCTTATTATTTATTTATGTTTTTGTTTGTTTTTGCTAAGGCAATTGAGGTGAAGTGACTTGTCTAGGGTTCCACAGTTAGGAAGTATTAAGTCACTGATTTGAACTCAGGTCCTCTTGACTTCAGGGCTGGTGTTCTACCCATTGCACCACCTAGCTGCATGGATTATAGCCTTATTTCAACAATTTTCCCTGAATTTAAATATTTTAACAGGATGGAAAAAGAGTTCTTTTTAGATTTTGTTAGGGATAAACTCAGGATCTTTCTTCTGTTCCCTCCCTTCATTGTCAAAAAGTAAGTTTCTGGTTTTCTTTTTGTAAATATGCAGTATTTTTAGTATAAATTTAATATGCTGTATTCTTTTTGGTGTGTAGAGGGAAGAGAAGATTTGCATAAAGCTATGATATTCATATTGGTTTTCATAGCATTGCAGTCCCAGAGCTGCAAGGGACTTTAGAACTTGGGCTTCACAATAATAATTTCTTTCCCCTTCCCTGTTAAAGAGTGGAATGTGAAAACATGAGTGAGTCTGAATGCACATATCTCAAATGAGATGGATTCCTGCTTGTTTCTTACAGGTCACTATGATAAGTGTGTCTTCACCCTTCGGGAAGAGAACAAAAGTGATATGAATACTGTGTTGAACTATATCTTCTCCCATGCCCAGGTCACCAAGAAGAACCTTCTGGTCACCATGCTTATTGTGAGTTCAGTCCTTTGGCCTCTTAGCGGGGTTCATAGGTGGCTGGCTTCTCTTGATAGACTGCCTGAGCTTTGGTATGGGTGTAGACCCCACACTCCCTTTCCCTCCCTGGTTGACATGTCTTATGTCTTTGATTTAAATGTAATTCTGGCTAAAAATGGATTCTTTAGGAACCAATTGTCCTGTTGGTGAAATCCTCTTGTACTTTATAAATTTCTGTAAACTTTTTCTATAAATCTTTCTCCCCAGATATTGATGAAACATTTTCTTGAGACTTGATGTAGTCAGAAAATAATCACATGCCTACAGCCTTAAGGAAGCTAATTAATACTCCCCAAAGAAATTTTCATTGCCTCTGTTTCTACTTCATTCTCCTTGTGTTTTCATGGAAATCTAACTCTTGTCTTGGGGAAACTAAATAATTCAGTCCAACAAAGCTTGTACTTATTTACTCAGGGCCTAATAACAGTGGACCCAATATCATTTTCATTAAGATGTGGAAAGCTGTGGTTGTGTCCTTATTACCTAAGGAGGAAGTAGGGAAAACACTGTTTGATACAGAAAAGGGTAATGAAAATAAGATGATTTGCCTGACTTTGCGCAGACCATGTGAATTTTAGAGACTGTCATCAAGACTTATTTCCCTTCATTCTTCACTTTCATATCTTACCTAAACTTTAGAAAACAATAGGACTCTTCTAAATTCTCCTACCATCTTCCTGACTACTTAATGTAATATGTGGTATATTTCTCTATAATATGGAACAGTAGTAATTTTCTTTTTCTTCAGAATTGACCATTTTGTGTCCTTCCTTGGAATTTGGTATACTGGAAGCATTTTTTTGTTCTGTAGTGAGATTCTTCTGGCAAAAGATATTTTTATGTTAGAAAATTTTCACCATCATTTTTTATTTCCTACTTTACAACAAAGTCAAATTCTAGTACCATCTTCATTTTTCCTCTTACTTGGGACAGAGCTGCTTTCCTGGGTCACAGGCAGATTGACTCATTCCATTGCCAATCTGGCTTGTTCAGTGAAGACCAAATTTTTAGGTTGACTAATTTTCTGTAATACCTAATTACAAATATGTTTCATTTCCATTGGACTCCTAGAGTGATTGGGAGACAGGTTGATGGGATAACGTGAAAGAAAAAAAATTCATGATTGGTTTATAATATTTTAATTTACTTAAACAATAGACCTCAAGAATTAGATACCATCAACAGAAAATTTTTGAATTTATCTTATATATAAAATAGAAGAAATTCCTGCAATATTAGCTTTTAAACACTCAAGGAATTGAGTGTGATGTTTAGATGAAACCAAAAGATTTCATGGTAAGAAATTGATGATGATTGGGAAGAAAAGGAAGTTGGAAATCACTTTATTCGGTTTGAAAACAGAGGGGGATTAGGCTTCAAAGGAAGCTAATTATGAGGGCCTTCCATTTTATTATGATTATTTTTTTTAAGGACATAACAGCTTTCTGCACTAAAAATAGACCCAAGCTCAGAACCCTTGGAGCAGCAGAAGAGTAATGATCGCCCAAGACTGTCGCTGGGTTTCTTAAATTCTAATTTGTAAGATATAGGGGCCTGGCTCACTCCTTTTGCGGAGTGATTGTAAGTAACGCTTGCCTTAAGAATCTCATTATTGGAACACGGAGCCATATTTCCTCTGAGAATTCTGGAGTAGCTTTGAGCTGGGGCTGTTCATTTCTCAAGTAATCATGCTGGTGTGATGGAGAGAGAAAATGGCAGCTGTTCGGAGCTCAGGCCTTCAATTTTCTTCAGAGTCCAGTCACTCAAGTGTGTAATTACACGGGGGGTGCTGCAGAGACGTTGGGCCCTGTCAGAGAGCTGGTTTGAGGCTCAGCTTTTTGCTCTTGCCTGTCAGGACAGGCAAAAGCCAGTGGAGCTCTGTCTTGTTCCTGTTTTTGGAATTTTCTGTTTTTTTCCAAATTGCTTCTCACTTGCATGCATGAGACTGAAACTTTCTTTCCAATAAACTAAGATCTTTATGAAATAGAATCACCTTGCATTTCGATTTGGGGGATGGGGGATAGGGGATAGGAGAGAGATAGAGTGAGAGAAAGAGAAAAGCAAAGAGAAAAAAACAACCCATCTTCTTTTTCATTTGCCATTTTTATCCTATTTTTTCCCCCTTTATCTCCATTTACACAAAATTTAAGATTAGTAATTCTAAGGTTGATCTGTGGTATGTTTCATCATTAAAGTATTTTTGACATATTAGTTGTTCTTCTCACTCCCACCTTGAAGATTGGAACGTGAAAGTTGGAGCAAAGTGATTTTAAACTGAAAGCCATGGGTATACAGAAAAGGGATGAGGAAACACTTAGAAAATATTCCCTACACCCTGGATGCTAGACTGCCTCTGCTAGATGCTGTACTCTTTTAGGGAGCACAGACTCTTTGATATATGCATGCACTGATGGCTGTGGTTATGGTAATGGTATCTCAGTTGTAAACATTCCTCTGTTCTTATTGTCTTTTCTGTTCTGCCAAATATCACCTGAATATGATAGCATTTTATCTTGCCTTTGAATTCCCTCAGGCCTGTGTTCTCTATTGGTTTCCTTTTCTTTGCTGCTTCTGTTGCCTTTTCTTTCTGATTGATGGGTATACTGTGTACCCAAGTCTCTGCTCTCCAGGAGCAGTGAAGTTGATGGTGTGCTTTGCTGTGCTAGATGACTTCTGGGGCTTTAGGGCCTAAAGGGAGGGATCAAGGAAATCAGCCGCATGTAGCTCGCTCTCCGAGGGCTTCTGGGGGATCACTGTAGCACGACTGTAGAGGTGCCCCATTGTGAAGATGCCTGCTGGCATTGGCATAACCCTGCCTGGTGGTAGTCAGTGACTCCTAAGCAAGTTCAGCTGATGTACATCTCTTAATCTTTTTCTCTAGCCAGAAGGCAAGGTTCTGAGCAAGATGCTTAATGTCTGTCCCTGTCAAGTTTCCTTCGAGCACCATTAGCCAGAAACATTTAGCTGCCCCTGAAGACCACAAGTCTGCAAGGCCATTATTAAATGTATTCAAAAAGTGTTTCTCTTTCCTTATACTGGAGCTTATGGGGAAAAGATGAGTGTCTCAAACTTTTAGCTAATGTCCACAGCAGAGATATCAAGGCAGTATAAGCAAGTGATGTGGTCCTTTGAGGGCTTCTTGGCTTAGTTAAGCAACTTGGGAAGATAAAAGCAGGGATCTTTTGAGTAATAGCATTCAGAAAAGTTTGAGTATAAAAAGGACTCCGATTCTGGCTAGGAGAGTAAGTGTGGCTAATTTATATCTTACAGCTCTCTGTGTGATCTTTTCCTTCAAAGGTTAGTTTGTGTAAGCTCTGTGAAAACACATTCGGAGTTATGCCACGTAACTTCAAGTTTCTTTGGAGTGCTGACCAACAATTTTCCTTTCTTTCATAGGTTTTGCTTCAGATATGTGCTGATCAGTCAGCAGTTCTTACTCTGCAAACAGTTTTTCTTCAAGAAGCTAAGAAACAACCTAATTATAATGATAATAACAATCTTGATGATTCTTTGTATTCATATAGCACTTAATATGTGTCAGGTACCGTGCTAAGTGCATTACAAATACCATCATTTGATCCTCACAACTACTTTGGGACATAGATACTATTATTGTCCTAGTTGAGGATACTGAGATACAGGTTTAGTGGCATGCCTGATTTGAAATCGGGTCTTCCTGCTCTGTCCACTGCTTCACCAGCTACTTTTAAAGCACTTTCAGTTACCTTTGTACAGCAAAACAGAGATAGAAATTGTCCTGTTTATTTTGCTTAATGATTTTATTGGATTTGTCAAGCTTCCACTTGATTACTAGTGTTGGGACTGGTGTATGTATTGAGTGAGCAGTGACTTGTCTTGAAGATATTCCCCAGTACTTTATATTTTTCTGAATCCTAATAATGATTTACATTCTTGTATCCACTGCCCAAGATGTGCATATCAAAGAGAACTGCTGCATTGGGTTCTGGAAGCTATGGTTCTGTTGGTCTGGTATCACCCTGGCTTGTTAGATTTCTACAGAGTTGAACAGAGTAGCATCCTACAGTTAACCCCCATCTAAATCAAGGATGAAAGCAAGGGAGAACCGTGTTGTGTTCTTGTTGAATAACAGTTTTCACTTTGGCCTGCAGATATATGCAAGGGAACAATTTCCCTAAAACAAGCAGATGGGCTCCCTTATGAACATTGTTGTCCAGAGGAAATAAATCCATCAGCTTGGTCATTGTCTGCTGAAACTTATCTCATCTCAGTGTTGAAATGTTGCACTAGGAAATGATGGTGATGTGCAGTTCAGGGACTCAGAAGACTCAGGACCAAACACTTTAGTTAGGACTGCCCAGTTTAGAGCTGGTTAAGGAAGGTATGATGAAGCTGGCCCAGCAGTGCTCAGTCTTTACTCTGGGTTTTCACACACTGTCTTATATATCTGCTAACTTTGCCAAGGGAGGATCTTAACTCTTTTTATCACATTTTAGTGCTTGTGAGAGTGATATGGTTGGATAGTCTTGATTTCTTTTTGGCAACAAGCACTAATGAGAAAATCCTACTTTGAGTTTTGAAGGCCATGATTTTCCTAGGTCAGGAAAAGGTGGGTGGTTGGCTTTTGTCTTTGTTCTGTTTTTGTTTTTTGTTTTTTTGGTCTCTGTTCACTTTAGAAAGAATCTGTCTTTGGATTTTACCACAAGAGGGTCAGAAAACTCTTCACCTGG
The DNA here is from genome assembly GCF_902635505.1 of Sarcophilus harrisii. Lineage (NCBI taxonomy): Eukaryota > Metazoa > Chordata > Mammalia > Dasyuromorphia > Dasyuridae > Sarcophilus > Sarcophilus harrisii. The sequence continues at coordinate 354,409,231 of NC_045429.1, read as the reverse complement.
TCATAAGCAAAGAGCATTTATTTCATTCTTTATTTTCCTCATTACCATAGTTCACATTCTGTCTCTCATGATCTCATTTGTCCAGCAGATTGAAGAAACAAGGAAAAAGCTTCCAACATATATCTGGACTTAAATAAATTGTGGTTTTTCTTTATTTGCAATTTTCATTTCAAAATTTGAAAGCTGGTTTTTCTTAAAGGAAAACTATGTTCTTTTAACTCTAGATCAGGTAATCTTTGAGGGCAAGGTGCTATGGCAATAGATAGATTGCTGAGCCTGGGAGCAGGAAGAAATTAGTTCATATCCAGCCTCAGACACTTACTAGCTAGTTGTGTGATCTGTGTCACGTTGTTTAACCACTCTTTGTCTCAGTTTCCTCAGATGTAAAAATGGGGATAACAATAGCACCTATCTCTTCTAGGGTTGTTGTGGGAATCAAATGAGGTAACATTTGTAGAGTGTTTAACACAGTGCCTGGCACAGAGTAAGTATTCTTATAAGTGTTTACTCCCTTTTTTCTTCTCTTAACTCATTGCATTCATTTCATAGAAGGATCTGGTCATGTGAGAGTAGATTTTTGGGAATGTTATCATTAAACCTTTTAGACATTAAGTGTCTCTTGGTGGCAGATGGGCTTAACAGTTGGGATTATCTCTTGCAGGGAGATGTCTTTGGTGTATTGTGAATAATGAGTGAAAGGAACATTTGAGTGACACAGACCTATTTTTTGGTGCCTACACCGATTGTACAATCTCTCTGCTTGCCATTCTGACTACATAGACACTTATCTTGCACTATCTTGCATGTTCCCCAGAAATTCTGCTCTGATCATAATAAGAATGGTAGGAAGAAGCAGTTAGTTTTTCTCCCCTTTATTTGCTCTTGTAGTTTTGGGATTGATAAGAATTTGAGGCTGTTTGTTGAGTGGGGCTGTACAGTTTTGTTCCCTTTTAGAGCCTTTTCTTCTAATCTAGACAAGTGGGAACAGGTGAGAATGAAAAGAATATCACCTAGCTGCTCATTAGAACTGGCAAATGGGTGCTCAGAATGTTTGAAAGCCTTTTTTAACTATGTAAATTCTCATAATGTATTTTGTGATTTGGGCTCTTTGTGAGGAAGTCTGGGCAGTGAGTTGGAGAAATAGTTTGAAAGAAGCCTTGCTCTTAGTTCTTCTATCTCACTGTATAATGGGGTTGAGGTATTCCACCAACTTGTTCTTAATGACGTGGAAGATCCTAGGAAAGCTAGGAAAAGAGCTGTCTGGTAAATATGTGTGCTCCCCTAAAGACGCATTTCCTAAGCATTTCTTTGCACTGCTATGGCAGCAGACTGTCAAGAGTACTCCTGAGATAGGGGTGGCTTGGTGGGAAACAGAGATACTTCAAGAAAAGGTAGAGAGAAGATTGAATAGCAACAAAAAGCCTCACTGGAAACACCACTTCTTCCTGCCTCATGCGGGAAGGTGGAAACCAAGAAACATGGATGCTTCAGGGGATTGTTTAAATAGCCAGAAAAGGGAAATATACATACATGTAGGTTAGATTTGAGACAATGTGGGGACTTAAGAATGGCAACTCACTGTCACAATTATTTGGTTGAGAAACATTGGGAAAGGTTAAAGATACTTCAGAACTGCAGTTATGTTGCCTGGATGAAATTACATGGGAAATAGAGAAATTAAGCAATTAAATTGATCTCCAGATGGAGAAATCTCTTTGCTATACAACATATAGATTCCAATTCAATAGATGGTTGACTGAGGATTTTATGTCTTTTTTTCCCCTTTAGAAGAGGTAAGATAGAGATCAGGATATCAGATTGTTCCAATTCTGTGCTTGTGTTGAAAGCTTTTTTTACCTTGAATTTAGATAATATTGACCAGTTTGGAGATAATAGCATGGTTCTTGGAATCTGAGGGAAGATGAATACTAGATACAATTGCTAAGGAAGAAGGGAGTTTAGTGGTGAGATTTTTATTTGTGTGCATATTTAGAAATAAATAATTAGCTCTCCTGCTCCTGTTTTTCCCTTTTCTGGGAGGCTGAACATTTGGTTTCAAAGAATATACATTGCCAGGAGCTGTTCTTTTTCCTTTATGCTGCCTTTCTTCCAAGATGGGGGAGGGAACACGAAGGCCCTGTTAGACCCCACATATTTAAAACCTCTTAAAACTTGGAGGCTCCATCTGCTGTTTCTTACACAGAATTCCCTTGTACCCCCTTGTTAGTCTCTGATGATTCCTTTTGGATTTTAAAAGTCTAGAACTATGCGCTAAAGAAATGCATTAAGAATACTGGTGAATGAGTTGGGACTGCTGGCTCCTTTTTTCCCTCTCAGCTTTCATTTGGGATCCCCTTAACCATGATGTTAGGAATAGAAAAGATGGAGTTTGTCTGTCCTTAGTAATTCAATTGTGTTTCTTATGAAGTGGAACAAGGGAGTTGGGAGGTGATGTTAAGTCCACTTATGTGTATTCATTTATGTGTTGTCTTCTCCCCTGCCTCCACAAAAATTAGGATCAATTATGTGGCCGTGATCCAACCCTTACGGATGAGTTACTGAATATCCTTACAGAACTGACTCAGCTCAGCAAAACCACCAATGCCAAAGTGGCACTTCGAGCCCGGCAGGTAAGTAAAGTCTCCATTAGAGGGTGGAAGGACTCTTGTCCTTAGGTTGCAAGTTCTAGATCCAATAAGCTTTCATATTCAATCCTCTTACAAAGTCATGCAATTCTTCATGCGTGTTTTATTACCTTAGAACAAATGTTTCCATGTTGTGTGCACTCTTTAAAGATTAACATTGAGATCTTGTAATCCGGTGTCCTTCTGTCAACGTAAATCCTAGAGGCCTGCCACATGCTACTGAACACTGTTGTAATGGCCAAACTGGTCATGATGGAGAGAGACCAAGGAAAAAAATAGACTCCCATTCAGACTTCCCAAAGGGAGCTTAGAAACAGATGATCTTTTCATATGAACTTAGTTTTCAAGTGTGGAAAGCAGAAATATAATGAAGTGAATCATCTGCTCTTGTAATCAGAGCAGCCCTAGAGAAGTCCACTCAGCTTCCCCTGCCGTGTTCATTTCCATTCCAAAAGGTTTCTGCAGGGAAGTGGGAGTCTGAACCCTCTTTGTGTTTCTGTGCCTGGGCGCTGAGAGTGAAACAGCATTTGAAGCTGTTCACTGACCTTCTGCTTTCCCTGGAATTGTATCCATGTCACTGAACTGCTCAGAGTTATTGAACCTCTCAGTGACATGCTGAGGGTATTCAAGTCCTACCGTGGTGCTGTTTGTTTGTTTGTGACACTGCTTTTATTCTCTCTGCCCCTCATATACCTTGCTGTTGCTTCTTGATGCCATCTCCTTGGTATTGAGTCCCTGGTGCTATTGGGACAGCTTTTCCTAGTGTGTCTCTACTACAGAGCTGCAAACAGACTGGCTTTGCTGCCATCACTCTGCCATCCCCACAGCTGCTTGCTGCCAACCTCGATTTCCAATTAATAGCTAGTCATGCAGTCTCAGCACTAGTAGCTTTGCTTTGCAATGGTAAATCACATGCACTGATGGAACTTGATTGAAGCGGTTTCCCTCCCAATAGGGAATTGCTCACAACAAAAATCATTGGCAGAGGCAACTGAGATTCAGCATTTGGTTTTGTTGTAGGACTTGGAAAGTGCTTTACATAGTTTCTGATAGGTTGTATCTTTGTTGATTTTTATCTTTCAGGTTTATTTTTATTGTCTTTGTATCAGGGTTGCCTTAATAGGTGACCAAAATAGTCACTCTCTCAGGAACTCATGCTTTCTTTTTTCACTCCAGGTTCTCATTGCCTCCCATTTACCATCCTATGAACTTCGCCATAACCAAGTAGAGTCTATTTTTCTATCGGCTATTGACATGTATGGACATCAATTTTGCATTGAGAACCTACAGGTACATATAAACCATTTCTTTTACTTCATTTAACTTGGGTAGAGTTCTTCAAGTTTTCCTGTGTTCTCAAAAAGTTGTATAGCTTCAAGCGATCCTCTTGGTGAAATTCTATTAGGTTTGGCTTTACATTAGACACTATCTGTTTTTACAGAAGTGACCTATTGTAATACATACCTTTGAGTATTGAAACACTTCCAAAGTCAGCTTTCACTGGCCTTCAGATCAATGTATGACGCTTAGTTTGGGTGTACTATATAGAAGATACTTTCCTCCTGGCACACATAGTGCTTCTCAGGAAAAGGAAGAGAGTTCTCTGAAATTTTGAATACTAAGAGGAATGGCTCTCTTTTTTTTTTTTCTTCTAGAGATTGAAAAGTCATTGGGTTTATTTTGTCAATTTAATTGGAAATACTTTGACTATTTCTGAACCTAGAATATTTTCTTAGTGACTACTTTGTGTTTTTCCAGTAAGGAAAGATATTGTTGGATTGATAGAATCTGGCCTTCGATAACCTTTATATTTCTAAGATAGTCTGAAAGGTCCTGTTTTTGGCCAAACCAAAATTGGCCATACCAGACAGAGATGAATATCAGGAATGCTGGAATCACAAAGTTCTTTGTATTGGAATTGCAAAATTTAGGAATTGAGATACAGCTGTTGAATGATAGAATTTCAAAGCCAAAAGGGATCAGAGAATTCATTTATTTATTTATTTATTCTTTCTTTCTTTATTTTTTTATTTAATAGCCTTTTATTTACAGGATATATGCATGGGTAACTTTACAGCATTAACAATTGCCAAACCTCTTGTTCCAATTTTTCACCTCTTACCCCCCCATCCCCTCCCCTAGATGGCAGGATGACCAGTAGATGTTAAATATATTAAAATATAAATTAGATACACAATAAGTATACATGACCAAAACGTTATTTTGCTGTACAAAAAGAATCAGACTCTGAAATATTGTACAATTAGCTTGTGAAAGAAATCAAAAATGCAGGTGTGCATAAATATAGGGGTTGGGAATTCAATGTAATGGTTTTTAGTCAAGATAATTCATTTAGTTAAACAGTTTGCTTTTATATAAAAGAATTTTGAGGGAAGCCAACAGATTCATTGACTTGTCCAAAGTCATGTGTTATTCTGTGGGTAGAATTGAGACTGGAACCTTCAGGTCTCTCTATTCCTGCTCCAGGGTTTTTTCCATTACATTATTCTGCTGCTGATTAGTAATGATTAGACTAGACTAGTGTTATCTAACCCTTCTTGCACAGAGAAGTTACCAGATTTCATAGGTCAAAGCAAAAGACGGTTGTCATCTGGGGTAAGTATCTTCAACTAGTTCAATGAAATCAAGATTTCAGTTGAGGATTTGCATCGGTACCTGTTTCAGCCACTTTAGGTAAGGAGCTGGATCAAAGACCCTGCCACCTGTAGGAATAAAGTTAGATGAGGAAATCAATATTAGTATAAGGGCATTATTTTGTTTGAGAGAAATAGGGGAAGGCCAACCTAAATGGTGTGCCATGCATTTTGTCTGATAGGCCCATTTTGTTCAGAAAGGTCGTCAGCAGGTTGGCTGTAGGGTAAAGAGGTTTTTGATGCTCTGGTAGCAGAGCAGCATGGAAGGACCTATAAGAACTGAGGTACACTGATCCCACTTTTTAACGTGACTGACTTTTTTAAACTTAATTTTATTGTTGTAATGTCTCCTTTATTTCTTAATATAGCCTTCGTTGGCTCTCCTCTCACCATTCCCCCCTTACCAGCCAGTGAGCCATTCTTGTTAACAAAGATTTCAAAAAAAGAGAGGAGGGAAAGCAGTTCAGCCAAAATAACCAACATATCAATTGAGTTTCAGTATATGAACTATTCTACTTGCAGCTTCTTGAGGCTCTTCAGAAAGGGGAAGAGATGTATATTTTCTTATTTTAAAGCTTGATCCTTATTGTTTTCTTTCTTTATTCTGTCTCAGTTTATCAAGTCTTCCATGCTTTTCTGCATTCTTCATACATTTAGTTTCTTATGGCATAGTAATATTCCATACTTTCATGTAATAAATCTATAACCATTTCCCAACCCAATTATACTTTTACAAGAATTAGTTGCCTGAACTTGTCCTAATTTATGAGAAAATTGCATTTGAAGATGAATAAAAAGTTATTGTAAGATTTCACTATTTGCTTCAGACTTTTGATAGTTTTCAGTGAAGTAGGTTTATTCAGCAGCCTTACATGGTATAGATGGAATTTGCCTTGATTATTTTTGTATTAATGCTATTTTCCAGAAACTTATCTTGTCTGAAACCTCCATTTTTGATGTCCTCCCAAACTTCTTCTACCATAGCAACCAGGTAGTGAGAATGGCAGCTCTGGAGGTAAGTTTACATGTAAAAATGATGTGACCTTTCTAATCCAATTGATTTCTTCTACCTATTTGGCTGTCACATTGATTGTTTTCCTAAGGTTGGTTCTTGGTTAGGAGTAGGATTTCTCTTTTTTAAATTCTATATATAGAAATTTGTTATTTATCCTTATAATCAGTTTTCTTTTTATACTAACCACTAGCTTCTAAACACTTATCACAGGAGAAGAGTAGCTGGTATTTGTTTATAGTCTGGTTTCCATGGTTTGTAGTGTCTCTTTTCATATTAAAGATCAGACCTTAGTGGCAGAAAGAGGATGAATATTCACACAACAGCATCATGTGTTCTCCCACGCTGTAATTTGGGCAGGATTGCCCTGTTATATCAGATGCGACACAGCTTGCATTGATGAAATGCTTTTTACGTACTGAACCTACAACCAAGCCCTACTGAGTGCCTAAATGGCATAGAGGTGATTGGGTTTTTAAAAGTCAAACATGCCATTAGAACTGCCACAATCTCTGGCCAAGTTGAAAAAGCATCAAGAACAGCTCTGGTGATATGTTTTCCAAGCATACAACTAGATAAGTTCATCAGTAGGTTGGCTGTAAGACAAAGAGTTTTGTAGCCATAGATAGGATCTCTCGAAGGTCACCTAGTAAGAGAAGTGGACAATAGGAATGCTGGACAATAGGACTCTTCCCTTTTCCTGTCTTCTCCTAACTGCTCCCCTGTACACTGCCCGAGTTATTTGATGAGCTCCTCAATATTCCCTCCACAACTTTTTTTCTTTCCCTTCATATAGCTGCTGTCCCAGTTCTGGTATTTATCATTTCACTTTCAGACTATTTTGGTAGCCTCCTAACTGGTCTCCTTGTGTCCAGTCCCTTTACTCATTCATCTGTCTTCCACACTGGTTCCACATTGATACTCCCAAAGCTCTAGCCAGATGCTATCACTCCCCAAATTAGAAAGCTTTAATGATTCCTTGTTACCTCTAGATAAACTACAGTGGCCTGTTTGATATTTAAAACCTTCATCATCTGTAAGATGATGTTGTAAGATTTAGTTCACATTACTCGCTCTCATGTGTTTGGTTTTATATATACCCTGCTGAACTTTCTGGATTCACAGTGTTCTTTCTTTTTCTTGCAGGCCTTAGTACTGAATTAGCCTTACTTAACAATTCTTTCTCTTCTTACCTCTCCACCATGGAATCCCTATAGGGGTTTAACTCAGGTTCGCCCTCAAGCATGAATTGGCCAACAAAAATGTGCTATTTCATGTTGTCCTTGTGTTGAGGGCTAAGAATATAAACCAGACCTGGGGAGGGTAAGGAACGACAGATTAGCAAAAAAAGTTTGCTAGAATGAAATAATTTTTATTTTCCAGCCATTAGGTGTTTTCAAGCTGTTTGCTTCTTAATTTTTCCTTCTCATATTTACTCTCCTTATTCATTGTTTTTTCCCCATCTTTTCTTTCTCACATTTCCTCTGTCTGGACTAACTGAGAATTTCTTTTTAATCAGGTATATGTACGAAGGGCTTACATTGCTTATGAACTCAACAGTGTCCAACATCGCCAACTAAAGGATAATACCTGCGTGGTAGAGTTCCAGTTCATGTTGCCCACATCTCACCCGAACAGGTAAGCTCAAATTTGCATGGAAACCCTAAACCACCGGGGATGATTAGGGGAGAGGAGAGGAATGGGGTAAGATAGCACCCAGTCCATGTGGAGTCTTTGAGGGAAGAAACATATAACAATGAATACATTTGAAAAACTGAAAACTGAAAAGCTGAAAAACTATTGAACCTTCCTTTTTTCTCTAAGCTTTTATCCAAAGAGAGGGTAAATATGATCTAATTGAGATAGAAGTTTGGCCTTGCTTTAATCTTAATCTATTGTTGATGTGCTCTCCCAAATTTTCTGGAGATAAATAGCTGAATGTCTAACATTTTGCTTTCAAAATTCTCTATAAGGAGATTTCCTCTTTAATTTTGAACTGCATTTGGAATATAGCCAATATTTTGGTAAATTCTATTCCTGTTCTTTGTGGGGGTAGAAACTAATATAGCGAGGTATAAACCTGCTTGATACCCAAGAGCAGAATTAAAGCTGTCTTTTAAAATAAACTTCAGTTTGGAAATTTGCAAGGCAGGCCAATGTTATTATATAATCGAGAAAAGTTTGTAATTAGAGCTTGTTTATTTTCCAGCTTTTCTAATCTTTGAAAAGATAGTTTTGGGGTGATCCTCCCTAACCAATTTACTTTTTTTTTAAATGGAAAATTTTCCTTTATGATCCTCAATTTTTTTTTTTTTTTTTAGCAGTTTTCTAGCCACAAAGGTAAAACAATTATGCCTAAAATAGCCCTTCTGTATTTTGTCATCTACCATGGCCAGTCTTTACCTTGCCTTTGTCATTTCTTCTGCTTTATATCCTTTAGTATATGTACTTTGTATGGCAAAGTCTCTTTTCTTGGGTCCTTAGCTGCAGACATCTGAAATGGTTTTGTTTTGAATTGCCACTTCATCCAGAGCAATTGAAGCTCTTTGGAAAGACAAAGACATCTGTGTTGAGCCCATGTGGCCACTGGATGCCACTGTTGCTCCAGCCCCAAGTAGAAAGGGAGCGTCAAGTGCCTTCAGCAAAGCATAGCTTCCTTTCTTTGTCTTCAAAGATCCTTTTACTTCTTTGCCTCAGAAATACCTTATTTCTAGGAGAGAAAGGCATATATCCCTGATTTAGCTTGCATCTCTTGGTACATTTTTGCCTCTATGGATTTCAGAATCTCATTTTCTAGAAACGAATGGTTGTCCTTCAGTGAGGGGCAGACTCCTCATGGCACACAGGGGCTCTGCTTTCTGTTTCCTGCATTCCTTGAATAATTGTACAGAGCTGCCTGCTATACTTAATGTTCTTCTATAATTCTCAATAAATTCTATTTTTCTTCCTGGTCTCTATTCCAGCTTCTCCTGTTGAGTAGTGATTTGTAGACAGGATATTCCCATGGTTCCAGGGTCGCCTCTGATTTCCTTACCCCATTTGTCCCCATACCTTTCATTGAGCTCCCTGTTCTAACCTTTTATTTAGGATGTATAGCCAGGAAAGACCTATCAAAAAACGAGAGATTCTGCTTCTTTTCAAAAGAGAACCACTATATTCAAAAATCCTTTTTTCCCTACCCATATGCAGCTAGTATCTTGCTTAGTATCTTGGTTAGTCTCGTTATGACTTTGAAACTGCAATCAGTTCTTGCCACTGTTGAGCAGAGTGCATTCACATAGTTCGTAACATTAGCTAAGTCTTCATGGTTGTAATGACTTGTAGTCCTTCCTTAGTAGTATGGGTGTACATGTGCACATATAACACACAGATCTACATTTCTTTAAATATTATGTTTATTTTGCTTTAATATCTGAAATGATGTTTGAGGACTACAACTGCTAGAAATTGAAGATGTGGATTTTTTTTCCTTTGAGGAGTAGGGAAATGTAGATGCCATGTTTTTTAAAATGTTTAGTATATTAAATTTGAAAATATGATTTGGTCAAACACATAAATTTTTTAATTTAATTTTTTGTTAAATTAAAAAACTTGTTAGAGAAATGGAGCTTTTTACTTGGTAACCATTATATGTTTATATGTATGAAACACTATGCTAGTTGAGCTACTGCAGCTGACATTAAGAAATCTACGATTTTTTTTAATGGTTTATAAAGTAAATTGTACTTAAAAACAAAACAAACATAAAAATACTTAAGCCTTTAGAATTCCATTTATATCTTTCCTAAACCTTTTAAAAAGCAAGGAAGAGCAACAGAATACTTATTTTTGATCTTCACAGAAATAAATGGATGTTGTTATTAATGCTTACTCTCTTCTCAGTCCTATGAGTTCTACTTAGGAAGACAGAAACATATCTTCTCCCCTCTATGAAAAATCAACTTGACAAGGAGAGGACCTACTTATTTCTTCCTTCTTTTGGTGAAAATTCCACTGCCACCTGGAGGCAGAATTGCAGCTTGTTCTCAAATTAGAAAATTGAAATGTAGTTATTCATTCTCAATGTATAAGAATTGTAGTAAAGAAATCCATGAATAGTTGTTGCAGAATTTTTAGAAATTTTTAGTGTTTGGTGACACTAAATGGATATGAGGATACATGAACACCTTATATGAAATATTTTGTTCATTGTTCTAAAAAAAGAAGTAAAATAATCTTTTCAATTTGTGAGGGGAAACTCCTTCTAGAAAAAAATCAGTTCTTCAAGATCAAAAACACAAAAATGTACTTCTGAGCCTTTAATATTTAACCAGAAATGCACTTGTAATCAGAAATCTGATCATCAGGATCTGGCAAATCAAATACTTTTTTTTGTTAAGTTGATACATCTTAGAAAGACCATGGTTTCCCTTCTTTTTGTAGTGTCATTTAGAGAAATTCTGTTCTTCTGTTCCCAGTATTTTAGTTTGAGGGAAGGGAAAAAAAATCTGCTGTGTGATTAGGACTTCTTGGGTTAGACTGAAACCTGGCTTTCAGGTTAAAATTTACAGCATCCTTGTAATGCAATGCTGTGGGTAGGGATTGTGGATGCTGTGTGGATTGAAGATCTGTGTCTCAGTAGAGTTTTTTCTGGTCCTCATAGAAATAGAATATGAATTATTGACACTACAAATGAATGAAGGCTAGTCTCAAAGGAGATTGTGGGCCTACCTCCTCAGGATATTCTTGAGAAGTCACAGTGTTGGCATTTACTTTGTTTATATTTTCTCCTTTTGGTTGCTCTATTCTGCTTTCATCAATTCTTTCTTATATTACCTTTTTGCCTGTTAGCATCCACACTAACTTATGTTTGGTTTTCTGTTGGTCATTACCAAATTGCTATTTTTCCAACTCTATTATCATGCCTGAGGCTAATCTGCCATAGGATTCAGGGTTCATAGCCTTATTCAAGGTAGTTGGCTTTGTTGTAACCCTTTCCTTTACTTCAGTGATGACTTGAGAGATTGTGATATGTGCCATGTTAGAAACTTGTGTTCATGACATAAAAAGTTAAAAGGTGCCTTTGCAAGATTTCTGTCTCTCCTCCCTTCCCCCTTTTTATTTTCTCATTTTAAGGGACATATCCTGTGTGGTCTCATCTCAAAATCTTGCTTGCTTTGGCATTTTTTCTGTTTTTTTTCTAGGGTGATCTGTGGTCAGTTAGTATTTTACATTTGTGAGGATTCCAAATGAGATTGTTCAGTCATTTTGCCATCTATATTTTCCCTTTTTGTGCATGCATTACTAGAGCAGCTGCTCTGCACGATGAGAGTATTTTGCTATTGCCCAGTCTTCCAAGACCTAATTCGTCTTGTCTAAGATTTCATCAGCCCAGCTCTTTAGTGAGTTCAGCCAGTATTTTACATTGATTAATCCCAGAGCTTGGTCTGTTCGTTGCCTTCACCATTTCTTGATGATGAGTGTTAGGAATTGATTCTTCCTTTCCTTTCCTATGATTTAGGAATGTCAGAGAGACAGAGAAAAAGTGTGTGTGTGTGAGAGAGTGAGAGAGAGTGTTCATGTGTTCGTTCTTTGGTGTTCATTCCTGTACTAGCACCAATGAGGTTTGTTGAGTTTGGTGCTTTAGCAACTTTATATCCAGAAAGATAGTTCTGAATGTGGTTTCTTTATCTGTTTTCTTCCTCTTTCCCTTCTCTCTTTCCCCCTTCCCCCCCAATTTGTTTAATCTTGAAATTCAGGCATATCTTTAGCTTTGGATATAGTGATTATCTTCAAATACCCTGGAAAAGACATTGTAATGTAGTCTGTGCTTTGTACTTTCTCTGATAAACATATGTGTAGCTGTTTTTAGATGACACTAGGTATAGAGTGCTTTATCACATGATTTATTCCTGATATGCATACAGCACTATGTATAGTCCATCATAAAGACTTGGATTGCTAAGTGTCAGGGATTGACATTGTCTCATAATAAACATTCCAAAACATTTAACAGTGTTATTCATGTGTATTTCTTCTTAATCTATGTCAAGGAGGAAGCCTCAGAGCTGGCATAGGAGACTGAGATATAGTCCACTGGTGTTTCTATTTTTATATCCTGGTGGATGAGCTGTGGGTGTTGGTTTCTTACTGTTGCTTTTGTAGGTGGGAATTTATGGTTTAATGAAGTAGGTTTTGAGTTGTATCTATTCAGCTCTCTGAAGTCTTCTCTAATGTTTTAATTCTTTTTAACCTTTTTAATTTAAACATTATTTTAAACACTTTTTTTGCCTCACTTTTTCCCTCTAGAAGAGATCGGCACTCTCCTTCTCCCCTGGCTCCTGCCTGGGGCCAGAATTTTAGGTTTTAGATTTATATCATTGCTCAGATATCTGTTGGTGGTTTCTATGAAACTTCTTTCACATCTATGAGAGAAGGTTAGAGATCAAACCCCTTCAGTGTGACCAACATTAAGCAGCCCACTGCCATTTTTAAGTGTTTGGATACGTTTTGATTTTCTAAGAGGCTTCTCCTTTCCTTGGATTGTGGTAGGGAACTTTAGATCCAACTAATTTGTAGCACTTCATAACAATAGGTTACATTTACTTGTAGGCTGTACATAAATAAGTCCTGCAGTGTTCTCCATGCACAGTAGTCTATTGATGAGATGCAGGCATTTGGTGAAAAGGAAACTTCTCTGCAGGATTAAGTGCTTACCCAAGTGTCCTCTGGGATCATTCGTTCAACTTCTGGTGTATGCTGTGCAAAATTGGAGAATTTGGTATAGAACTGTCCAGTCTGTCATTAGTTAGTGCTGGATCCCTCTTTGTGGAGGTAGACTAACTCATTCTAGGAGGGAAGGAGCAGAATCCAGGGCACCTACAAATCCCTATAGTTTCATGCTGTGGCTTTGTGGCTAGTTAGACACAAGGTAATAGTATTATGTTGTACTCTGTTGACTTGTCTGCCTCAGAGAGGTCAGAATCTTCCAGCAGAGGAAAGGCAGGTTTAGAAAGGATGACAACCAGATAGAGAAATGATGATTTTTTTTTTTTTTCTTTTTCCAAACTGGAGCTTAGCAATAGGTTTAGGGCATCTGAGCTACAAGGGTAAGGAGAGAAAACGATGGAAGCACATTGCACAAATCGGTTTAAATAGTCCCTTGGTTGGTGTTTCCCTACAGAAAGCTAGTAAGACAAGGACATCCTTTGAGACTGCCGACAATGATTATTCAGCTGATTTCTTCTGATTCTCCTTTACTTTTTGATTTCAGAAGACTTGATCTACAAAGGCTCTGAATCCATGCTTGATATAACCAGTGCTTGTTTGCATGTACAACACTTATTTTCATCTTGAAACTTTAAATTAGGAGAAAGTTATAGGAGCATTTTTATGATATAAGGTTTATATGGATCCAAAGAGCCTACTAAAATTCAGTCAAGCTGGAAGGGATGGAAAAAAGTTCAGAGTATTTCTAACTCCCCAAGAACACAGTATTTCTCAGATTAAGAAACTTTAGGTAGTAGGCAGCATCCCAGGTTTTGTATTCATTTTGAAGCAGAATCTCTTCTCCAATTACCTAGGCGGGCAGATCAATAAAATCAAAGGCAGAATTCAGATATCTCTGTTGTCCTTTGAAGTCTATATCAGCATTGGTTTGCTGTCCATAGGGACTGACAATCCAGAATATTCCAGAATTGGGGTTTGATGCTACCTAGCCCCTGTGTTCTCAACCTTTTTGGTGTTCTCATTTATTCCTTCTCTAAAAATGGGGATTATTGAGGGGTGTGTGTAGAAAGGGATTGCAGTATTGATCCCAACATCATGATTGAGGAATAACCAAGGGTTAAAAGGCTTCTCAGAGTCTAAGCTCTGACCCTCATGTGCTGTGAGGAAGGAATTTATATCTCACTTAAGTATTTGAGTATGGTCTCGATTATCTGCTCTCAGACAGTTTCTGTAGACTCACATGCAGGATGAATGTGACATGTAGATGACAGTCTCTTGATTTTAGATGCACAACAACAACAGTACAACAGTACTATTGACTTGCCTGCAACCCTTTTGTTGTTTATTATTATGCACAGGCCACAAAACTGGTTTTCTAGTGTACCATAATACTCAATTTGCTGTTTTCTTACATTATTTTTACATTATAATATATTATAATATTCTTACAATAATTAGAATGCCCAAAATACCCAAGAATATAATTTTTAGGAGATGCATGGATCAGAACCTGATTCAGAAGAAAGTTTCCCTTTTTACCCCTATCCCTAGAATAAGACAATTTAGGAACATCCTGTAAGAGAGTTGTTCTTGAAGGTGATTTTTTTTTTTTTTCATTTTAGTTTATGCTCTAGCAGAAATTTGGCCCTCATCTCAAGGATGAGTACCAGAATGTGCGAGACTCCAAGTCTGTGCTACGTGCAAAAGCTGAAACTTCAAAAATTCTAATAATTGTTGTAATAATAGATTGGACCATGTTTAAACTGCCCAAAACTGGATAAATGAATGAAGCCCAAGGTTGTTTTGTTTGTGGGATGCTTCTTTTCTTGTTCTGAGTTCTGGCTATGTTATTACTCCACCTTATATCTACATTCTTCACTGTACTTTTGAACCATGTGTTCCCATTCCCTTGGTGTTTATATGGGTTAAGGCTTGACAACCAAGCATTTTTTTTAGGATAGAAATCATTCCTGTAGGAGAGAAGCTCCAGGAGTTTTGGCAAATCAAATCAAAAAATAGTATGGATGCTTCAGATATTTGTTCTAGGAAATGTTATTCCTGCTGCTTTAGGAATTCATTTTGTCTTATATATGTTTGATGCAAAGAGCATTCATTGCTGGCCACAAATCACATGCAGTTGTGCTTCTGTGTGCTATGATAGGTTGCAGGTTTTTGTTTATATGTCCAGCTCAAGCTATGTTGTTTCTTTTTTTTTTTTTTTTTCTTATTATAATAACTTTTTATTGACAGAACCCATGCCAGGATAATTTTTATAACATTATCCCTTGCACTCACTTCTGTTCCGATTTCCCCCCTCTCTCCCTCCACCCCTTCCCCTAGATGGCAAGCAGTCCTATATATATTGAATATGTTGCAGTATATCCTAGATAGAATATATGTGTGCAGAACCAAACAGTTCTCTTGTTGCACAGGAAGAATTGGATTTAGAAGGTAAAAATAACCTGGAAAGAAAAACAAAAATGCAAACAGTTTACATTCATTTCCCAGTGTTCTTTCTTTGGGTGTAGCTGCTTTTGTCCATCATTGATCGTTTGAAACTGAATTAGGTCTCTTTGTCAAAGAAATCCACTTCCATCAGAATACATCCTCATTCAGTATCGTTTTGAGGTATATAATGATCTTCTGGTTCTGCTCATTTCACTTAGCATCAGTTCATGTAATTCTCTCCAAGCTTCTCTGTATTCATCTTGATGGTCATTTCTTACAGAACAATAATATTCCATAACATTCATATACCACAATTTACCCAACCATTCTCCAGTTGAAGGGCATCCATTCATTTTCCAGTTTCTGGCCACTACAAACAGGGCTGCCACAAACATTTTGGCACATACAGGGCCCTTTGCCTTCTTTAGTATCTCCTTGGGGTATAAGCCCAGTAGTTGCACTGCTGGGTCAAAGGATATGCACAGTTTGATAACTTTTTGGGCATAGTTCCAAATTGCTCTCCAGAATGGTTGGATTCGTTCACAACTCCACCAACAATGCATCAGTGTCCCAGTTTTCCCACATCCCCTCCAACATTCATCGTTATTTTTTTCCTGTCATCTTAGCCAATCTGACAGGTGTGTAGTGGTATCTCAGAATTGTCTTAATTTGCATGTCTGATTAATAGTGATTTGGAGCACTCTTTCATATGAGTGATAATAGTTTCAATTTCATCATCTGAAAATTGTCTATTCATATCCTTTGACCATTTATCAATTGGAGAATGGCTTGGTTTCTTATAAATTAGAGTCAATTCTCTATATATTTTGGAAATGAGGCCTTTATCAGAACCTTTAACTGTGAAGATGTTTTCCCAGTTTGTTGCTTCCCTTCTAATCTTGTTTGCATTAGTTCTGTTTGTACAAAAGCTTTTTAATTTGATGTAATCAGTAATGGTTTCTAGTTCATCTTTGGTCACAAATTTCTTCCTCCTCCACAAGTCTGAGAGGTAAACTATCCTATGTTCCTCTAATTTATTCATAATCTCGTTCTTTATGCCTAAATCATGGACCCATTTTGATTTTATTTTGGTATACGGTGTTAAGTGTGGATCCATGCTTAATTTCTGCCATACTAGTTTCCAGTTATCCCAGCAGTTTTTGTCAAATAATGAATTCTTATCCCAAAAGTTAGGATCTTTGGGTTTGTCAAACACTAGATTGCTATAGTTGACTATTCTGTCTTGTGAACCTAACCTGTTCCACTGATCAACTAATCTATTTCTTAGCCAATACCAAATGGTTTTGGTGACTGCTGCTTTATAATATAGTTTTAGATCAGGTACAGCTGGGCCACCTTCATTTGATTTTTTTTTTTCATTAATTCCCTTGAGATTCTCTACCTTTTCTTAATCCATATGAATTTTGTTTTTGTTTTTGTTTTGTTTTTTTAAGATCATTAAAATATTTTCTTGGAAGTCTGATTGGTATAGCACTAAATAAATAGATTAGTTTAGGGAGTATTGTCATCTTTATTATATTCGCTTGGCCTCTCCAAGAGCACTTAATATTTTTCCAATTATTTAAGTCTGACTTTATTTGTGTGGAAAGTTTTTTGTAATTTTGCTCATATAATCCCTGACTTTACTTTGGTAGATAGATTCCCAAATATTTTATGTTGTCGACAGTTATTTTGAATGGAATTTCTCTTTGTATCTCTTGCTGTTGGATTTTGTTGGTGATGTATGATGTATGATGCTGAGGATTTATGGGGATTTATTTTATACCCTGCAACTTTGCTAAAGTTATGAATTATTTCTAATAGCTTTATGCTGTTTCTTTCATTGCCAAAGAAAGCGCATAATTTCCTTCCCTCATCGCCTTCCTCACATATCATGAGCATAATACATTATGTATTTTTTGGCCATTAAGTCCTTTGTGTGCCAGAAAACTATAATGATGAATTAAGGGCTAATAGAATCCTTTGCCATCTCATGGGACAAGTTAGATGGGTGAGGTGTGTCTATGGACCAACCCTTGCCAGACCCCAAAGTTGGGTGGTAAGTATCACTTTGCCTTTTGAACACAAGAGAAGCTGACTGACTATCCATTTAAGAAGATAACCAGCATGAGTGTTTTGTCTTTTAGTATGTTTCCAGGATCCTTGCTTTTCCATCTCCATTTCATGTTGTAATCTCAACTTTGCTTGTGGCACATTATTTTATGAGAACATTATACTATTTACCAGATTTGTGTTCTATGACATTTTTGTTCTTAATATAGTTAAAATGCATTTATTACCCTGTCTTCCTTTATTGATTATTCCTTATTTCTATAATGTTGTGTAGTCATTTGTAGTTAATGTTGGGTTCTTTTAAGGCCCTGTATTGCTAATGTTTTTCTTTATCACTTTGGGAAGAAGGGTTTTAGTTAAGCGTCCAGAAGGGGTAACTGGGAACCTTGAACTACTGAATTCTTTCCCTTGGAGACTAGCCTGTCTGCCTGTTAACCTGTGCCTGGAAGAGCAGTCAGAAAGAGAGAGAACTGCCCAAGCTTTCCCGCTACTCCCTCATTGTTCTGTAAAATTTAGAGCCATTGCACATCTATTTTTCCAGCACTAATCCTCATACTAAGAGCTTTTGGTGTGTATACTTATCATATAATTTAAATGAGTTTGCAAAAGTCCATGCTTTACTGCCAAGTTCTTTGTAATAGAACTTAAGAAGAAAATACATTCTGTGTGACCCTTTATATCAATAGCTACTATGGTAAGCTAGGTCAGGAGGCATGCCTCTTTGGAGGTATTCTGGAGGTTGAGAGGTAATGATAGCTTAATTAAGGCTGAAGAATACCAGAGCTGCCAAATAGGAGCTCTTTGCTATTGGTCTATATCTGCTCTGACAGTTCTTTTATTATGGCTTTCACTAACCTATCAGTAACTAACTGTGGTTATTTAATTACAGAGGGAACATCCCCACGCTAAACAGGTACCGTATGTTTAGTTTCTTTTCCAATTAAAAATGCTTTTTATAACTTAGAATTAGTGAAATGAGGAAGTAATAACTTGACATGCTAATATGGTTGCCTTCCCCAGGAAATCCTGATATCTCCCCTTTGGACACACTAAATTATAATTCTCCTGTTAGGAAAACATGTGTTCAGCTTTTCTTGCAGCTGCTTAAAAGTACTTAATGAACAGCCTGTCTGGAAAAACTCCACAATGGCATTTGACAGGGAGTATACAGATAGATAGTATCTTAACATACAGTTTTGCTGGAAACTTGCTTAGCCCTCTGATTTAAGGGTTTAGGGAGGAGTACCTATAAAGCTATTCTTGTTTTGTAAAGGACATGTTAAATTTTTTGCCTCCTTAATGTTCCTCCTGTTGGAGGAATGCAAATCCTGAAGTATCTGATCTCAAGCTTCATCAGATTGTAAGATTTCCCCAAAATTAAAATAAAAATACCATGGTTTTAATAATTTTGCTATTGAGGCTTATTGTTTTGTAATTTGATTAAAGCTGGAGAAAACTATTTAAGATAATTATATCTCTAAAGACTATGAGCTAAAATAATTCAAATAAAATAATAATTTGTCTGCTTCTTTCTCCTCCTAAAATAAATGTGGATTCATGATTTAAGGTGGAGAGGTTATTAATTTCTACTGGAATCCAATCTACACAATGACAAGTCACCAGCTTTCTGTGTACCATCATATTGGTATCCAAATATAAGTCATCAAAATGACTTTTATAATAATTTTTTGGAGAATCCAGAAAACCATTGGTTGGTTTTCCTCATCTGTTTTGCTGGGGACTTTGATGAATTCCTATTACGGGCATTTTACCACTGTGGCTTCTGTGGTGGTAGAGATACCTCAGAAGTTTATCTTCCCTGGTGTTCTTTAAATAGAAGTGATCTTTAACCTTTTGTTTGCTGTATGCTTAGCCTCTTCACATCTTTAATTAAATCCCATCTTTAACTTTTATTCCTTTCATGGCTGATGATGACATGTTTGTAGAAAAGAGACTCTTACGGTCTCATGAACTTGGTCCTTTATGGGATACAGCAAGTGATGTTGGAGAATAGGAGACAAACACTAAGAAGTCAATATTTAATATTTTTTCTGCATTCATATTTACAATGAGTGTTGAGTAGTAGTTTTTAGGGCTTGATGTGAGTTGCATTTATAAGTTTCATAGTATCAGTATTCCCCAGCTTTTTTACTCCCTGATACTGACAAAAGATGAAGTACCTTTTTCATAGTCCTCATTTGCCAAAGAAATAAAAACCTGGAGTGTCATTCTGTACAGTCTGTGTGAACAGCACTCCTTTCCTATAAAGAATTCCATTAGCTTTTATGATGATGATTTGCAACAGTGTGCACATCACAGTCTGTCTCCTTTGCCTTCCCTTGCCGCACTGCAGGTGGTACACTTCAAGGAGAACTTTCCATTTGCACCCCAAAATTACAGTCTCATTGCACTGCCCTTTAGCCACTTAGCTCTGTTTCAGGAGGTTTGCTTGGAGCTTATATTAAACATAGTTCTGGTGGCATCCCAGAGATTGAGCTCATTCCCAGAGCATCTCTGTGTTTGGAAGAACTTTATATTGTTAGTTATCAGCTGAGAAAGGGGGTATCATGGAATATGTGTGTACAGCAGTCTTTAAAAATGTACACATTAGCTCAGTTTCCTTCAAGCTCCTTTGTTCAGTTGCTTTCCATGGTGGCTTGTACATTTTGAGACCCCATGCTCTGTAATTTTCTAAGTCATGGTGAATTACAGAGCAGATTCTGTGTTGGCTGTTGGTGCAGTGGTGAGGTTGTTTAAAATGAAGAAAAAGGGCAGTTACAATTTAGTGCTGACAGTTTTAAAATAAAATCTTTTCACCTTAAAAAAAAAAGTAGTGGGAGAATAATGACTAGTTATCAAACTATAGAAAAGGAGTAAATACCTTTCTTTCTTTTTTAAAACAGTAACTAGTTTTGTAAATAATGTTGTTTATAATGATTTACTAATGCCTCAAACAAAAGTTGTTTTTGTGTGTATCTGTGAACACTTAATCTGTTACAGTTCAAGAGAAAAATATTTTAGACATTGCATAGTAACCATTCACTTGCTGACTTTTCCTTTTTAAAGGAGAGAATGGTTTTTTGGGGGGAGGGGAGGTGCAGGATGGTTTTTTAACCCCATGTATGCTACTAAACTCATTAGTAGTATGAATCCACTATAGTGCTAGAGCTGACAGGAAAGATATCATTTGATATTTTCTGGGATGAGAAAACACAGATTTGTGTTTGGGAGTAGCTTGAATAAAAGGGTTAATACAAATATAATTAAGACATTAGTGTCTGTAATGGGTAAAAAACCAGATCTGCCCTGCCACCTGACCTTACTTAAGAGTCCTCTCCCGTTCCCCTCCTTTCTGTTGTTGCTCTCCCTCTCCCAGAACCACCCTCCCTTCCCCTCCTCGTCTAATGGACTTGCTTAAATCGCCATTTAGAATGTCCTTCTCCTCCAACCTCAACCACTATGGCATGGCTCACGTAGCCAGTGTCAGTGATGTGCTACTAGACAACTCATTCACTCCACCGTGCCAAAGGATGGGCGGGATGGTTTCTTTCCGGACTTTTGAAGACTTTGTCAGGTAAGAGACTGGAAATTATTGTTTCTCTAGAAGTGGGTTCCCATTGTTATATATTTTAGTTTCATTCAAAGGATCACCATCTCTCAGAATCCTCAAAAGATGAGTTTTAGACAGTGTATTAAGTATAAACAAATAATGAAAGTGTAGGGAAATATTAAGAGTTGTAAACTAAAAGAGTATCAATTCACATCTGTGCTATCAGCAATGATAACAAAATGCCAGTGAAGCTGTGGGAGAAACGGTATGCCTTTATTGTACTGATTGAAGTATATCTTAAGAAGTAATGTATAAGGAAATAAAAACTGATCTCTTTGAAAAGATATTCACAGTTCTCCTCCCTCCAAAAAACCCCTAGATTTACTGATAGGTTAATATACTGGAATATTATAGACTGACAGTGACATCAATACAGATATGCACATTAAATGAAGTAATGCAAAATTAGGTAGAGGGCATATGTTGTTTTCACAAGTCTGTTGTTGGTAGAACTCATCATAAACTTCAGAGAAAGATAATAAAACCCTAGGTCTAGAGCTGGTCATGACCTTTATGGTTCAGCATCTTCATTTTGTAGATGGGAAAACTGAACTCAAGAGGGGTTAAAGTAACTTGGCCAAGACCACATGTCTTGGAAGTGACAGGCCTGGGATGTAAAGGTTTTTTGTTTTGTCTATAGTATTGAATCGATAGGAATCTACATTTTTGTGGGGTAAAATTAATTAAATTTATTAGTGGAAATAAAAAAATGAACATAGATTCCCTGAAGCTTGAGACTTCTGGAGAATGTTCCCTCAGAAAGGATTATGATCTCTCTACCTTTAAACTTTGTTTTATTCTCACTCTGGCTATGCTTAGCTAAGCTCTATTGGTGTCATGAGACTGGTCAGAGGAAAAGAAACAAACAAAAAAAATCATCTTTTCCTCATGAGCCAAGAGCAGAAGGAGCTATCCGCTCTGTGATGAGTGAAATGTCAGGAGAAATTAAACACAACATGAGAGTCAGCCCCACCAGAGATGATACATCTTTTGATTAAGTGCATTCAGCATCTATCTCTTGCTGTATACTGATGCATTACCCTAGGGGGAGGGGCAATTACATTGGTCTGTCACTGCCTCAGTTCCAGGCTGTTCTGTTACCTCAAGACTGATGATGACAGCAATGCTTGTATCTTATATATGAAAAGATCATATTTTTAAGAGGAAAAAAATATCTATAGTTTTTTAAACTTTAAGTAATCCATTCTCCTAATTTCTGCCACTTGATGACATTTTGCATGTCACCTTTATTCACTGATTGGTGTCTCTTTGCAACTGGCTTTTGAGCCAAGGGTTAAAAGAGCATTCTATTTTGGCAAAGCTGGGATTGGCAGGGCTAGTTTGCTGACCCTGTAGGTGGCCTGAGATTGAGTTTTTATGTTGGCTGTTTATTTGGCACATTTCAGAATTTTTGATGAAGTAATGGGCTGCTTCTGTGACTCCCCACCACAAAGCCCTACATTCCCCGAGGCAGGGCACACTTCGCTGTATGATGAAGACAAGGTATGGAGGCTTCCCTTGGGAAAGCAGGTTTCTTGCTTCTTATGCAGGGTTTGTAATATATATAAAATACCTTTTGATTGTCATTTTTTTAAAAACTTGAAATAGGGACAGTAGAAGAGACACAATTGTATTTGTCCTCATTGTTTCTGTGTATGTTTGAATTCTGTCTGAAAACCCCTGTGTTTGGGTTCTCTCTATTGTTATCAAGTGATAGAATGCCAAATTTTGGATTAGGGGAAAGATGGACTTTTGGTTTCTAATTTTTTCTCTTCTGTTACTTCTTTTTCTCTATTTTAGTAGAGTAATTGCTTCAGCTAATTTTTTTTGTATTAGTTCTTTCCATGACTAAAATTCCCATTCCATAGATTATAGAAAATAACTCATTTAGAAGTTCTTGGTGCTCTTGAGCAAAGAGTACCTATAAAATCAGGATTTTTAACTGTTTTTGCCTACTGCCTTTATTGTATCAAGAAGTTTTTATGCTCATATGGGTATACTTACAGATGAACAAACATTTATATCTGCTGCCCAGTTTGCAAGGCTAAAGTATGCTTGCCTTTGTACATATCTGCTTTGTCCATTGACTTCTTACCTGATGTTTATTTGGTTATTTTAATACTTTTTGTGGATGTATGTGCTTGGATTACAGGCTGCCAGGGATGAACCAATTCACATCCTGAATGTGGCTATCAAGACTGACTGTGACATTGAGGATGACAGACTAGCAGCCATGTTTAGAGATTTCACTCAGCAAAATGTAAGTCCTTGGTTGGAAGATATTTGATGGTTCTTTCCCTGCTGGCTTCCTATGAGTCATGCTGCTGTTTATGACTGTACTTTTTGGATCTTGATGCTTTTAAGAGTGATCTGTTCTGGGCTTTCCTCCAGTAGAGCCAACAAATGGCCCTATAGCACTTGGACCCCTTATTGGCCTTCTGCTAATAAGAGGAACAGTGTTGGACTCATGAAAAGTTAAGGTTCGAAGGGTTTTAGTGTTGGCAGAAGCATCATTTCCTTTTCCAAAAATCTCAAAATGTGATTATCTAACCCCTATTTAAAATCCTCCAGAGGGAGGATCTCTATCTTATGAACAAGTTTAGGCTAATTTGGGACAATGCTATTTGCTAAAAGATTCTTTTTTATAATGAGTCAAATTTCACTTCCCAGAAACAAAAAATGATAGCTCTATAATTGGAAAGACCCTCAAAGGGCTTCTTCTTTAACCCTTTTATATTTACAGATGAGGAAACTGAAAAGTAGGGACTTAAGGGATGTAACTAAGGTGATAGTCAGTAGACACCTGAGTCTGGATTTGAGCTCTGATCCTATGATACCAGAGACAACAATGTGAACATGCTTTTACCCATAAGTTTCAGTTCTACTCTCTGAGCCAAACAGGACACATCTAACCCTTTTCTGAATACCAGCTTTATTACAAGGTTGTGACTTTGTTATTATAACCAATTCCTCCACTAGTGTACATAACAGCTGTTCTTTACTTTAATGGATCATTTTCACGAGTTGTAAGCCAGCTTGGTGAAAAATCTTTTTAAACTTAATTAAGCTGATCCTTGGGTAGTAATCATGTAGTTTTTGGACAGGTTTGTACTTGAAGGCTCTGAACTCAGTGTTCTTCTGGCCAGAGTTTGTGCTGGGATGACATGGCTTTTGAGAACCCAAAGGTTCTTTTCCTACCATGATGAGTGTTTGGAGAAGGAAACTAGTGGAAGTTGAAGTATTCAAACATTGAAATATTAAGTCATGTTCAGTTCAGAATGAGAGTAGCAGAAATATGATAGGTTGTATCTAAGCTCTCAAAGAAAATGTTTTCCTTTGGTATTAGGAGAACTAATAAATTCAGCTCTTTAAATAATGGACTCACTATCTAAAAAGAGGGGAAAAAATTCTTAGGAATAAGAACTTGGTATTATCTCTTGTTTTAGCCTATTGATTGTTCTTCAGAACTGTTTGATTCATCAATTTACTGTGCCACAAAAGTATTTCAAGGAGTCTAGGGATGCTTACCATTTCTTGGAAAGGAACAAAATCTCTGGTTTGTTGATAAGGGTAACTTAAGAGATTTTGGATGTATCCTTGAGGCTGAGGCTAAAAAAAACCTGTTTTATTCCTAGAATTTATATTAAATTTGGTAATTTCCCTAAATTTATATTTTACTTTAAATTTTAAATAATATTAGGATAAATAGTACTGGAACTTTTCATTTTTCTTAACTTTTAAATCAAAAGGTACAGTCCTGGGCAGCTAGGTGGCATAGTGGTAAGAGCAGCAGCCCTGAACTCTAGAGGACCCAAGATCAAATCTGGTCTCTGACACTTAACATATCCTAGCTGTGTGACCCTGGGCAAGTCACTTAACCCCAATTTTTTCAGCAAAAACAAAAAAAATCAAAGGGTACAGTCTTGATCTTATTCCCAAATTTTGTTCCATAGTGTTACTCCTTTGCCACAACCTTAGGTTGGATCATATACCTACATAATAGCTGCATCTTCCTGCCATTAATCTATCTACTGTACTATACAATACCACAAGCGTAATCTTATCAAATAACACTTCTACATTCCCATTTCCAAAGGAATCCAAATCCATAAAGGATAAGGTCTAAAAACATTAATTTGACATCTGAGGTATATCTTACTATGACAGGGTCTATTAGTATATTATCTTATGCAAAATTGTGATTCCAACCAAACTAAACTTTGCTATAAACATATACTAGGATTTCTTGCCTTCTCACTTTTGTTCATACTATTCCCTGCAGCTGAAATACTTTATCCTGTTTTCTTTTTCAACCCAAATCCTACATTTTTTTCAAGTTTCAGCTTACAGTTTTCATCTGTGAATACTTTCCTGTCTGGAAATTCTTGTCTAACTCTGAATCCCCATCAGCCTCTAGAATTTTCCAGCTGGAAGGATCCTTGATGACCACCACACTAATTCCCTTCTTCATTTTTTAGATATTACAGATTTTACACATAAACTTAAATGACTTGCCTGTAGTTTCATGCAGTTGATCAATTATATGATCATTCATATAATGATCCCCTGGTTCAGGCTCTGTTTTTCTTCCTTTTTGATTATACATTTTTTCCTGGCATTGGTCAGTTTACAAATGTTCAATTGATACTAATGTACAGTTTTTTATTGGCTCTGTGACTTCATTGGTCAAAAGAATGTCTTGGTGAGTAAAATTCTTCCGAGGTTGGGGCATTTGTGATCCTGATAGTGTAGCCTGAGGCTCATCAGTTCAGAACTTTTGATTTGGCAGTAGGTAAGGTAGCCCCCTTCTTTGACAGAATGTGAAGTTTCTCATAGGGCATCTCTGCCACCAGCATGTATCCAAGGTGACATATGAACCCTTGCCTCCCTGATTTCAAGGTGAGCTCTTTGGTTTCTGTACCCTTTTACTTCTCTGTGCATATAGTTCCATATTATTTATATAGGGAATACAGTCAAATGAATTATTTTATTGTACCGAGCAACCATGATATGAAAGATGGAGTGATGATACAGAGGTCAGAGGGCTTGGGTTCAAATCCTACTTCTTTTGGTCACTGATCTTCGACAAACCAGTTGGCCACTCTAGGTTTCTGTTTTTCACTTGTAACATTGGGGGCTAGAGAGGAAAGGTTGGATTAGATAACCTTTAAAGAGCTTTGCAGATCTAAATCTATGATCTGATGATCCCATTTTTACATAGAGTAAATTATCATTCTCATTTTACACATGAAGATAATTAAAGCTCAATAGGTTCAGAATCTCTGCTACCATTATGGATGTTAGTAATAACTGGAGAAGCAGCACTATAATCTAGATCTTCTAATAGTTAGTTCAGTGAACCCATTTGTAACATACTAGAAAGAAAATACTGGGTTTAATACATTGATGAATCTATTTAAAAATTGAAAACAAAACAAATATTAGAATACATACAACATAGTACCTGTCTCCAAGGAAGTGTTAAGTGTATGAAGCAATTGCTAAATGAGTTATCATTGAGCAAGTGCTCTAAAATTCAGCAGAGGCCAGTACCATGTGTTATACTTTTTAATGCTTAATAAAGATTTACTTAATGATTGTTTCAGAGAAAAATGTTGACTGAGTCAAATATTTAAATGAGGTCTGTAATGTACCTTAGCTGTGCATATTTCATACCCCACAAATCTTTCATATTGTAGTAACGATTTTATTATTTATTATTGGTAAAGATTTATGTTTGAACTGATGGCATATTCACAATTAAAGCAGGAAGATCAAAGGGACTGGGGACCACCAGATAAGAAGAAAAATAAAGAAAAGCCTTTGAATTCTGGAATATAGTTCTTTAGAGGAGGTTCCCCTCTCCTTATTTCCTCACACAAAAGAAAACAAATCCCACAGAATCTCATTTGTGACTAAGGTGGCAGCAATGGAAAATTCACTTGAGAGAAGTAGCAGGCAAAAGGATCATTTCTCTGAGACTTAGGGTTTTATTATCTCAGAAGTTAAGAAAGTCCCATCTTGGAATTTGAGATAAGCATTATATCTGCTTGGTTCCATAATTACATCCCAAATCTACATTTTTTTAAAACTCCAACTCAGTTAATTGATACCACTAATTTTTGACACTTTGGGTATACATTGTGACACTAAAACATTGAGCTGTGTGGGTATAGCAGTACCTCATAGTCCTGCTCTCATTAAGAAATCACTATCACCTCCTATTTGGCAAGCAACGTCAAGTTTTTTATTAACTTGATCCTTATAATAACTCCATGCAATGGTCTTTCCCATTTATGGATGAAGAAACAAAGGTTTAGAATTAATATCTTAAGTACCTCCATATTCCTTGTATTAGTAGGCATTGTACAAGCATGGAGAAAACACAGATGCTGGGTCTGATCTTTTAATATAACTAATATAATATATTTACACCTGTTCAAACAAAAGCTTAGAAATCTTTGTATAGATTTTGTGGCTTGTGATTTATTCATTTTAAGAAACTCCTTCCAGTAAAACAGAGCAACATCTCTTGACTTAGTCCTAGAGCCTTGCTTGGGACATTGAGAAGTTACGAGATTTGAACTTGGGTCATTCTGAAAGGGACTGATTTTTCTCCAGTCAGTCAGCAAGCACTTATTAAGCCCTTAGTATTCCCCAAGTTCGATGTTAGGAGCTGAGAAAACAAGGAAAGTCAAGGAAAAATAGGAAAACCAGAAGAAAGTAGTCATAAAAAATCAGAGACGGTAGTCAAAAGTATTAAGGGCTAGTAAGTCAAAAAGGAAAAAAAAAAAAACAATTAAGTCATTTGTGCCTTTGGAGAGACCAGTTTCAGTTGATGATGATATGGAAAGCTAGAATGCAAAGTGAACAACAGACTCCCTGCAAACTCAAAAGATGACAAAAGATAGGAATCAGGGTTGTGGAAATATATGCTTACTCCTAATACAGTGTTGGGGAAGCTGTGAATTAACCCAACATGATGGAAAACAGTTTGGAATTATGCAAAAAAAAAAAATGACTAAAATGTCCACATTCTTTGATCCAGAGATCCTATTACTAAGCATCATATTTCTTGATAAGAAACCATTTTTGATCGTTTAGCAAGGAAAATCAGCAGCTTTTTTCTTTTGAGATATGGGGTAGAGGAGATAGGGCAAAGTAGGAGGACGGAAGAAGAGGGAACTTTTTAGACACAATCATTTTGGTGAAATATGAGGCAAGACTTATCCAAAAGGATAAGTGGAAAAGGTGTGGTTCGAATCTTGAGGACCGATGAGAAATTTTGGGATAACCACCGTGGAAAGAGGGGTAATAAAATAATTAGACATAAAAAGAATGTTTGCTTTGCTACAGTGAGATCCTACTTGAGATCAATTTGAGATGGAGAGTAGCGTAAAGCGGTATTGGACCCATTCAGTACAGTTCTATGATTTTCTCCATCTTCATTTACTATCAAAATTGGATGGTGGATTGCAATTGGCAGGATGTGATTTGTGAAAGATCAGAGATTTTAACTTTATTGAACTGATTCACCTAAGGGTCAGGCTAGAGGAGCAAGGACAATGTAATCCTTTCTGGACTGATGGCCTGAGCAAGAACTGAAGGCCATGGTGAGGACAAAGAACAGGGTTGGAGCATATAAAGAATAAATAAAAGTGGAATAATAATCAATGAGCACCATTAGATAAAGGAATTTTGGAGTTCATAAGCTTAAAAGTTGAGACACATGGATGAGATCAAAGTCAAGGATATGATTTTTTCTTTGTAACTGAGGTACAGTGGAGAGGTAGTTTGAGTCCTATTTCACCTTCCTGCTAATCACTTTCATAGGTAGTATCTTTTAAAAAATTCTTATCACAAATTTGTAGCATTGAGAGAGTGCAAGAATTATTCCCCCACTTTAACTGAACAATAAACCCTGGATGCAGACAACCGAAGTTCCTCTCAGAAGCTAGTAGCAGAGCATCCAGGTCTGATTTCTAAAGAATTCTGCCTTGGAGACAATAGAGACAATTTGAAGAGGACTGGGACTGGTTAGTATACCCAAAAACAGAACCATTCCTTCCAGCACGAATTAGAAATGGAATAATGTCTTCTAAAGTTGTGCTTGTCCGAGCTTATTTGATACTTCCTCCCTTGCTCTCTCTTTAATAAAAAAGAAAAGAAAAAAAAACATAAAAAAACTGGAATGAAAACTAGTTTTGTTTTTCATTTGCATGATCATGCTCTAGGCACTTTAGGGGAAAAAGTTTTTTTTAAAAATGCACACACATTAAACTATCAAATAGGTTGATCCAAATTGTCCAAATAATCTTCTAGTCCCAGCATGTCTTTTTTTTCCTCTCATAGAAATTAGGATCATATATTTGTAAATGACTTGTGGAGGAGATTGAAGCAGTCAGTGTAAATGGAGTTTCTCCAGGTGCTGACGCCTAATCGCTGGGTAATAGCTGTGGACTTGCTGTGAGACCCACATTATTACAATGTAATCAGAGTCCTGTTGCTCTGCTGTTATTGTCAGCCACTTGTGGAATTTTAAAAGCAATAACAATTTTGATTTTAAATCACGGTGTTATTAAAGTTATTTTCTTTGCTTGCCATGAACATAGCTGCTGATGCCTGTATTTGAAGGGTTTAGCCTTAGCTGAGTGTTTTATTGGTGCTGGAAGGAATGGTTCTGTTTTTGGGTATACTAAGAAGCCAAGAGATCTTTCTCTTTCCTTATTTTTCTTCTTATCAGCAGTTCTCAATTATCCACACTAATAGTGCAGGCAGGTCACAAATAATCCAGAAAAATAAACCATCACTCATCTGTTTGGGGGAAGATATTATTCCATTTCTAATTCTCTCCTTTTTCAAAACCATTAAAATTATTTGTTTCTGAGCACACACCAGCTGACACAATGAGAGATAACCCAGAAACATGTCAGATTGTAGGGGAAAAGCTAGTTTAGATTTACTTTTTTAAAAAATTATTTGGTTTTATTATTATTATTAAATTATAATGGTTCATCGACATGTAGGCTGTTAGAAATTAGCTATGTGGACATATTTCTGTTTGTTAGAACTATAATAAATACAAGAGATGGCTCTCTGGGTGGAGAGGAGGAAAGGATATATTTAGAAATGAAGGTGATAGAAAAACCTTCATATTTTTTTAAAAGTTTAAAAATATTTGAAGGTATTTTATCCAAGGAAAATATTTCTATGATGAAAATCCATTATTTGCTTTTTACTATTTTTATTGTTTACTTTTCTTAAGCTATTCAATTGATAGCATCATCTTATTCCATATGCCACATGAGTTCTAAAAAGGTCTTCATTAAATTATCTCATTATTAGTCCCTATATCTTTTGAAATCAGTGAGCAGGATTACATCTTTATTTCACAAAAGGGGAGACTAAGGCTTGGGAGAAAAGACTTATATGAAGGGCCAGTGTGAAAAGGACTAACTTCTGCTGACTCAAGTGATAGTGAGATCTATGTATATCAGGGAGGGTGTTGGCCAAGATGACTTCTCATCTGTCTCATAACTCTTTAAGAATTTATGGTGATGAAAAGGAGTCGGGTACAAATATACTCAAGGTAATATTGGATTGGACAATAGTGGGTTTTTTTGTTTGTTTTTTACTATATAATGAAAACGTAGAGTAACAGACTCCAACTTGATGACATGAGGAAGTAACATGGAATATGGACAGAGTCCTGGACTTGGAGTCAGGCCAAATCTGTTGTTTACTTATTAGGGGAATGATCCTTAGAAAATCATTTCTCTTCTGTTTGCCTTAATTTCTACAACTGTAAAATGCAGATAATGGCACCTGCCTTCCAGATAAGTTGTGAGAATCAAATGAGATAATGTAAACATTTAGCACATAGTAGCTAGTGTCAATGTTTATTTTTCTCCCCACCTCATGTTCATGTGGTTTGTCTTTCAAGCCTCAGTTTCCTCATCTATAAAATGAAGGAGTTGGATTAGTCACTGAAATCACTTCCAAATCTCAATCCATGTTCTAGTAACCATTGTTTCTCTTTGTCAGTTATTGGTATTAGATAAAGTATGCCTGTAGTTTCAAACCACGATTTATATTGTATTTTTTATACAATAGAGTATTGAAAAGGGTACTATCTTTATCATTTGCTAACTACCTGTACAACCTTGAGTGAATCATTAGGCCTCTCTGGGCATCAGTTTCCTTGTCTGTATTTAAGGTGTTTAAAATAGATGTTCTCTAAGGTCCCTTCTAGCTCCAAATTTTACGTTTAGTTTATCTTTTGTTTTAACTTAGAAATAAGAAAAATTTGTAGAAAGTAGTTGACCAAATCCTTATTACATGTTCATTCTCATTTGCCACTATTTAAGCAATCTGATGGCATGGGCCACCTAGAATCCACAATACGAAATACATTCCAGTGGCTGTGCTTTTAGTTCTCTTTACATGTCCTTTTCTTCCTAGGATCTGATTTGTTTTGAGCTTCGGGTTCATGCAATCTCCATGTGTTTAATAAATTCCCACCAGCGTGACCTTTGTGGGCAGAAGTCATGTTAAGGTCTGCCTTTGATGTGTATCAATCTTGAAAGAACTCCTTGGCCTCATACTACCCTTGCCATCTCTATTAGGTTTGCTTTCATTATCATCCTGAAAAATCAGGGTCCAATTCCTATCTGCTACTAACTAGCTGGGTGTTACCCTGAGCAAATCATTTAGTTTCTCTGGACAGCAAAGTCAGTTCCTTTAATAGTGCTGAGGGGCAGGTTGAGATAGATTTCTTGTTTATAGGTTTCAAGGTAGTGACTTGGGATGACTTCTAATGTTTTTAGTTCTCACAAAGGCTATCTAACCTGTGTGAAATTGGAGTTGGAAAGAATGGAGAAAGTGTGGTTTAGTCAGAAATCAGAAGTTTCATTTTCTCTTTTATGTTGTTTATTCACAGAAAGCTGCTCTTGTTGAACATGGGATCCGGCGGCTTACATTCCTGGTTGCACAAAAGGTATTGATATGTATCTTGTACCTTCCTTAATCCTTTCATGCAGCTGCTGATGAATCTGCTATCTTATTTTTTTTTTAATTAAAAATCAGTCTTTTAATAGTGGGGTGTAAAAATTTAATTCTAGATGTCATTGGGGTTATTCTTGTTTTTCAGTAAATTTAAGGAGAAATTGTTAGCTTAATTTATTTCTTACTCTTAATTTGTCTAAAATTTTGTTACTAATTGCTAGCTTCTGCTTTTTTCGTCTTTCCTTTCTTTGTTTCATTTGTAAGGATTTCAGAAAACAGGTCAACTATGAGGTGGATCAACGATTTCATGTAAGTAAAAGGCATAATAACAAAGAACTTCCGTATTTTGTTCCACGTACCACTAATTTTTTTTTTTTAAACAAAAGTAGTAAATAATATCTCTTGACAGATTATTTCATTTCTAAATATGCTCAGAGGAGCTAAAGTGAACTTTTTCTTCTCTATGTAAAAATAATTATGATAACATTTTAAACTTTTTGGTAGCTTTCATCAAAATCGTTTTTTAAGGCATTTCATATTCAGACATCTAAATTGTCATTTAGATATAATAAAGAATAAACAAATCCTTTTGGGTAAGTTGTCCCATATTTATACAGTGCTTAAGAATCTATAGTTTGAACTTTGAGGTCATGCTTTCTAGCTGTTGCTTTTCATTCTCTTCTAGTTTATTAATGATATGTTCTATTTCCAAAAGGAACATACATTCTAAAGATGAACATGTAACTTTTGTCCTGATGTTTTGAGGTATTAGAAGCCTAAAAAGGGAGCCCAAATTGTTTTTTTCCTTTATTGTATTAAGTATAACAGCAGTAGTAGCAAAAAAAAAAAAAAGGATTTAAAAATTCTTTATGAGACTTATGCATTCATCATGACAAGAGAATGTTTGGGGCAGACATGATAACACTTGAGATGGTGCTATATAGAGACCCTGTGTGATAAGACAAAAAATTTAGCTCGTCTCAGCATTTCTATACTTGACTTAAATTTGGATAATTTGTCATTGAGTTGAAAATTGCATTAAAATTAAAAAAAAATTAATAATGTGACTAAAATACCTGTGCCATCAGGAGGTCTTAATATGCCCAAGCAGAATTCATAGTTGTTTGGATCGATTTTTCTCCAATATAATTTCTTATAATTATGTGAACAGTTGGGGCAGAGTGAGCAAAGCATTGTTTTAACTGAAGTACCTGTGTACTATTGCCTTTATTGCCCTTTAGCTTATGGGAACTCTAGTGCTTGGTGTGTTTTGCTTTTCACAGTCAACCTTGTTAGCTTTGCTCCAAACAGTAACAAGATAATCTATCTTGAAAGCTAAAGAGGCTACAGTTTTTTTGAAATGCTTAGGAAGTGTTGTGGACTGTACAACTCCCCTCTATTATTGATGGCCAAGAAACCAAGCAGAGTTCAGATATGTATCAATCAATAACTTTAGATAGGAAACGAGAGTCAGTGGAGAAGTATGAGGGGCTTAAGAGAGAACCCCGGGTCTTTAGGAAGAAAAATCAGAAGCTTAGAGAATAAAATTGATACTTGAGGATGGAATATCAGAGTCTATGAATAAATATTGTGGTTGGAGATGCTGATCAGGAAGCTAGGAGAAAATCCTGAATACGAGAGGCATACAAAAGCAAGGCCCTGGATTTGTTAAGAAAGATCATTGGACTGGCTTCATATAAAGGGTAACAGAACTTGTGCTTCCAGGGCTCCTGACAGATTGAGATCTATCACAGATATATGTTTGTAATGAATTCCTGTTTTAAAGAGAATTTTTGAATTGTGATCTTTTTAAGAAACCAAAAAATTTTCCTGTTTTTATTCCAATAGTTTAGGCTTGTCTCTGATCTCTGTAGTATACATAACTTAATGGTTTCATCATTACTATTAAAACAACATAGAAAAATTGAAAAGCAATGAGAGTTAGTGATATAATTGACTTTTTTTTTTAGCCTTAAAAGGTATACCTCCCTCCGTACCAAGCAAATAAATCTTCCAATCTTTCTGGAATGTGAGCAGGCTTTTAAAAGTTCTTTTTAATATTTTTATATATGTTGGTTGAGTATGAGATTGTGTTGGTAGAATCTGTGGTCTATGATGGTAGCTCCATAGGGAACTTGCATTTAAGATCATTTCCCAGATCTGATCCACATGGATATTACTTGGCATATCAGTGAAATTTTAAAATGTAAAGTGCCTGTATGTACTTTCTTGCTTGAGGGAGCAGAAGTTAGTGGAGTGATGTGGATTGGACTATTTCTTGCAGGTTGAATTATAAAAGCCGCGCATGTTTATATTTGGGGGCATCTCAGAAATGATTAGTGGTGGATGTGCAGTGGTGAAAGGGCACCCTTTTCTGATCTCTGGCCAGAATCAGTGATAATCTGGAGGCCTTGGAACACATAGACAAATCCTGGTCTACTGTTGCAGTGGTGCTCTGAGTGCCTCTACTGGTGGTGGCTCGCTATTCACTAAAGGATACTTGGTTTGTGTCATGTCATCTGATGTGTGCTTACCTCGTAGTTAGTGTAGTGTGAAAAGGATGGAGCTTTCTGGGTGTGTTAGAGATGAATCCTTTGATCGCCTCAGCTTCCTAGTAATCCACTGTGATATATTCAGCTTCCTCTCCTCTACAGTATGAAATCCTCACCTTATTGAATAGGAAGAGAACACCGCATGGGCAAGGAGAGGGAAGAAAGGTTGCCTTATCTCCTGGCATGTGTGGAGTGTAGACGTGCTTCGTTTTCATTCATCCTCTCTCTGTGCCACACTGCAGGATAAGAGAGAAGGAGAAAAGACTCTGCATGGAGCATTTGTTTTGTTAGCTATTCCATTCCTCAGGCAGCAAATCTGTCAACATTTTCAGACTTGGTTGTTCATGCACTGCAGTCCCCGGGGAGCTGTCTAGAAGGAGGGTCTGAGTTTGCCTTAGTGTCATGGTGTACTGACACCAGGAGAAATGTTAACCAGCAATAAGGAGACTTAGTATTTTGTCTCTCTGTTTGCATAAACACCCAGTTAAATCAAGCATTGCTAAAAAACTTGGGTTTCTAATATATACCAGATGTTGAGCTCTGATAGTTAGGAGTATAAAGGGAAATACATTATTGATTCTTCCTTCTCATAAAAATGGATTCAGGACTGGAGTACCACACAAGAGGTTCTATTTAAGGTTCTTAGTCCATGTGACTTCCTCATACTATTGGCATATGGACTTGTCAAACTGGGAGGTAGAGGCTGATCTCCTACTGGAACATCCATGTCTTTTTTATTTTTGTTAGTGATATTAAAGGTTTTTTCCCCGTATTTTTCCTAAAATTCCCTACAAAATCCATTAGATCTAACCCTGGTTAAATTCTGGTTTGGCATTTCTGATTCTGTTTAAAGTGTCTTTTCTTATCTCTTGCCCTGCATATAAGGTTTCATGAGCTTTTTAAAACTGCAGACAAGTTAAGATCAATTACTAAGCAATTCCCACTTTTGTAGTCTGATAGACATATTTTGATTTTGGAGGTACAGTATGGTATATTATCTGTGCTGGTCAATGTTAGTAGTTAATTGAAAATAGAAATTGGGTGGCAATTAATTTTGTTACCAAACCAACTGTTAGTTTATAGAAGATTTGGTTTGGGTTAGTTTTTGTTTTAATTACAGCCTATATAATTAGTTCACAGCATGTTGAGGTAAAAGAGAGTTGCACCACCAAGCTTCCAATTTCTTCATCTCATTAGGTTTTTAACACGATTATTAGTATCATAATCAGCTATGATGATTTCTGTTGTAGGTTTTCACATTCTCTGATTTGCAGGGTGTCTTGATTGGCTAATTTAGGCAAATTATTTTGATTGTCTTGATGATGGTTGGCTGATTAGAACACACAGCAGGGGTATAATTCCTCTTCCTAGGAAATGCTGTATTCTTTTAGATTTTTGGTACCAGAATACTCTTAGCATTCTCTTTTTGCACATTCATTTATGATATTTGCCCATAATCCTAGTAGAAGCATTTAAAGTAGTGATGGAATGAACATGGATAGTTAGGGAGAATTAGCAGCATAAAGAATGGGGGTAAGCAAGAAGAATCAAGAAAGACAATAGGATTGCTGAGATATCTATACTATATTCTCTGTGTGGTCTATGTATCTGTGGTCCCTTAAGTAATAGGCAGTCATTTTTTTCTATAGGATCCCAAATGGAAAAGTCCTTTCATTCTTAGAAAGATCTGCTGGAATCTCTTGTTTGGGGACTTCATTCATATGTTTAAAATTAGTTATGATTATGAAAAATTAAAACTCAGAATTTTTAAATGTTCTTTTATCCCTTTCTCTGTCCTTCCCTCCCTCCCTTTTTTCCTTCCTAAAAATGTTGATTCTGTCTCATCAGAAAGGGAGTCTTTTAGGTTCCAGGGAACAGATAGATTTTTCCCTCTACTTTTAGTTTCCGATCTTACTGAGAAATGTGCATGTGACTTTTCTTAGTCATTTTGGTTTGTACTGACAATTAGTTGATTATTTTTTGCTCATAATGAAGAAGTCTAATGGAACCTCCTATAGAGGAAAATAGTAATGACCCTGATTTCTGCACTGCCAGTAGAGTTTCCCATCCAAGAAACGGGTATTTCGTGTTAATAAGTTAAATTTCAGAAACTAATGAACTCCACTAATTGAATTCATCTTTGCTAATTAATAAGGATCTAGTAAATTGGGTTGCTTTTTTGTGTAATGTCCTTCAGAGAGTTGTAAGACCTCATGATAACAAGTTCATTGGTCTCATCCTGGCCTTTCCAATAAAGTTAGTAGTAGTTCCTTGAAGTAGCTGCCTTGCAGTTTCCTTTTGCATTGACATTTTATGGCATTGGCTCTTCAAATTACAGATTTGATAATGAGGGTAGAAAGAGCCAGGGTTTTGATACACTATGCTGGCTGGCTAGGTGGTTTTTGTTTTAAGAGCTGTTTAAGGAGAAACTTGGGAAATTAGTTGAGTAGCTACTGTTGTAATAGTTATAGCCCAGGTATGTACACGCTGGTGCCATTTGCCCAGGTGTGCTGAGGGCAGTCCCTAGGGAACTTTTGTTGTAGAAGAGTAGAAAAATCACAGCATTCTTCTATGACACTGTCAGTTCAGAGTTTTGTTAGTGTTTGAGGTTAACTCCCTGGGCCACAATGATGAAGAGTTGGATTGTTGTTAGGTCCCAGGTTGCCAAATTGCCCCAAGTATTCTTCATATTTTTCCTAGGCTAAGAGCAGTTGGAAACTCTGTGACTTGCAGGTATTTGAAAGTCAGTGTGTACCTTCATTTTTACTGTGTATCTGGCCCAATGAAGGCATATTTGTGAAAGACTGAAATTTTTTTTCTCTTTAAATACAGAGAGAGTTTCCTAAATTTTTCACATTCCGAGCAAGGGATAAGGTAAGAACCATGGCTTTTTCCATACTATTTATTTTACTCCTGTCCTCTTTTTCTTTAACCAAGGGATAATTTTATCATCTAATGGTATATACAGGAAGAAGTGGGGGCAGTGCTTCCTTACTCCCTCTTATTGATTTTGTGTTTCCCTGTGTCTGATATGGTCAGTGGACCTGCAACAGGTCCCTTCTTTAAGAGAATATTTGATTTCAGAAACTAGAAGAAAGCCTTGCACTGTCATAAAAGGAAAGTTAATCCCAAGATCTATTTTTTTTTTGAAGTGGTTATCATGATAAGAAATTAGAAGGTCCTTACACTTAAAAGAAATTGCTCCTTTTATTTACACTTAAAGGAATTGCTTCTTTTATATGGAAAAAAACCTCACATATATTCAGCTCCCCATTATTTGTGTGTGCATGTACACACACAATTAATTTTTAAAAAATTCCATTTTGAGGCAGAAATCATCATTCTGTTCTTGCTTCTTCCACCTAGCAATTGAGCTATATCTTCTCATGTTTTGGATTTTTTGGTACCACTGGGCTTCTGTCAATATAGGTAATTAATGTATTATTGTGTATGTACTATATACTCAACACTTTTAATCATGAAAAGATTCAAAAGAATTAGAAGACTAGTCTTCTCCCCCAAAGTGCTTTCATTTAATCTTGAAAAACTATGCAGTTCACCAGATATTTAATGTTGGCTGATATATAAGATATTTTACTAGGTGATAAGTATATGAAGATGAAGTCAGATGTGCCTGCTTATAAAACTGATAGGAGAGAGACCATGTACATAAATGGCCATAATACATAAGACTTTAATAATTGCCAATGGAAGTACATACTGAATGCCATAAGAAATTTGAGGAAGAAGAGCTCACTTATAGTTAGGGAATCGAGAAAGGCTTCATGAACATACAGATAGAACGCAAGTATAGAATGACAGAGCTGGCATGATTGTCAGTGCGTTATCAAATGTTGTAGTAGTTCAGGGAGTCTTTTTCTCTCTCCTTTGAAAATGGGTGGTGTCTTAAGTATTAATTTTCTTGGATACTAATGAAAGTCTGTCTATTAAATGATGAGATACTTTGATTTATCTGTCTCTATTTAAACTCATTAATAGCTTTGTATTTTTCATGTTGGTAAATACTATCTTTAGAATAACATGTTTATTATTCCTGTTTTTTGGTGTAAATTTATCTTCCTCAACAACCCCTGCTCTTTGTCCCATCATAATCACCAGTTCTCTAGTAGGTCTTTGCTTGGATTTCTTTGTAAGTGATGTTTTCTTTTCATTTCTGAGTTCAGTTTGAAGAAGATCGCATCTATCGTCACTTGGAACCTGCCCTGGCTTTCCAACTAGAGCTGAACCGAATGAGGAATTTTGACCTCACTGCTATTCCATGTGCCAATCATAAGATGCATTTATATCTTGGGGCAGCCAAAGTGGAAGTGGGTACTGAAGTGACAGACTACAGATTTTTTGTAAGAGCAATCATCAGGCATTCAGATTTGGTCACCAAGGTGAGTGTTGTGCTTTGGTGGCAGGTAATTTCCAAGGTATCCTGGATAAACAAATGTGGTCTGGGAATTCATAGGAATTGTGAATAAAATAATCATGCAATCAATGAACAAATCCTTTTCCAAAGCTATGATAGTGTTGATATAATCACATTTCCACAGCAAGAACTGGAATGGGTTAGTAGTTTTGTATGAGTGATGGCTGGGCAGAGATGGTTGGGGTAAAGAAAAACAATCCTGGTGTAGGAGTTTGGAGTTAGACATCTCATTCTCGGCATAGTCTTTGACACCTAGAATGTCAAGGAATAGAAGTGACTAGAAGAAGCCATGTGTTTTTGCATGGATTATGAAAACATGCCATAAGTACAGCAAAAGGTTTAGTTAGAGCCTATGAAAGGCCTACTATGGAGGGGTCATCAAGGCCTCTGTGTTCTTTACAATGCTAATTTTCAAGACCATTTTCTTTGGAAATATTTGTATTTTTATTGATATCTTTTGTTTTTGTTTTTCTATTTTCCAATTAGTCCTTCATTCTTCCTCCTTCATCCCACTTTCATAGGAGTTATCCCCTATATTAAAAAAAAAGACTAAAAGGGGGGGGGGGGGAGTAGTTTAGTAAAACCAACCCAATCATTGAAAATGTTTCACATTAAATTCAGAGCTCCATAGCCATAACCCCTCATCTCTGTAGAAAAAGGAGTCAAGGGAACTTCTAGTACCTCTAATTTTAGACTAAGCTTGGTTAAAATAACTTGATAATATATTGTTTTTTGAGTTTTGCTGTCGTTGTTCTTTCTATTTAGATGGTTGTAGCTCCTAAGTTTATTGTTTTCCTGGTTCTGCTTTCTTTATTTTCCATCACTTCATATATGTCTTCCCAGGTTTCTCTGTATTTGTCATACATATTTTTCCTCATTAATATTTGATCTTTTATTGCATTCATATGCCACAATACATGTTGCAGTTATTCAGTTGATGAGCACGTGACTTGTTTCTAGTTCTTTGTTACTATGAAAGAGTGCTGCTATAAATATTTTAGTGTCTATGGGACCTTTATTTTTTGCCAGTCATTGACTTTCTTAAGATATATTCTGAAAGGAAATATCTGTATCAGAGGATGTGGTACTTTTTATTCACTTTCTTTCCCAATTGCTTTCCAGTGTAGTTGGACTCCAATGACATTGCCTCTTTCACCCCGGCTGAATGTTAAATATTTCCAGCTTTTGTCATGTTTGCCAGTTTTCTGGCATTAAGTGAAGCCTTATGTTCTTTTTCTTATGTCCTTTTGATGTTCTTTTTGTATTAGTGATCTGAATGATTTCATTTGGTTATGAAGAGTTTAAAATTTTTTAAAGAGCTATTTCTTTATATCCTTTGATTATTTATCTATTGGACAGTGGGTTTTGATCACTTAAGAACATTTTATTATTGCCTTCTCTATGCTTTAAACAGGTTTCTTATAATACTGTTGTTTTCCCTACATAGGAAGCCTCTTTTGAGTATCTGCAGAATGAGGGGGAGCGTCTGCTCCTGGAAGCCATGGATGAGTTGGAGGTTGCTTTTAACAATACCAATGTCCGAACTGATTGCAACCATATCTTCCTCAACTTTGTGCCCACAGTCATCATGGACCCATCAAAGGTACTTCTATCCTACTTGTTTCTGTCAGCACCATCAAGCATGAGGGGTACGTAATACCTTACTTTTGTCCCAAGAGCATATGGGAACACAGATTCTCATAGCCAAAACCTATTTAGTTTGCTAAAATAAACTTTGATTTTTATCTATCTTTGATTTGTCTATATGCTGTTCACTAGGAAAGCCTGCTTTGAATAGAGTACCTTTTTTTTTTTTTTTTTTTTTGAGTTTACAATACCAGACTAGTGATATGTAGAAAAAGGAAGAATCTCTCCTCCTTTTATATTGCTTCTTTTGTAAAATTTGTGACGGTTTTCTCATTTGGAATGGTGTCTTTTGCTGTTATTAGCCAGAGTCTTCCCTTGTGTATGCTAATCTATAGGAGGACTAATTTAGGTATTCTGGAAAATTGCATGAACTCTACAGGTCACATGGGTATTTTTGTGTAAATTACTGCTTCAATGCGCTAAACATCACGCTAGTGCCTCCAAGAGTTAATGCAGCTTCCCAAAGTGCCTAACTTATTCCTCTTGAGTATTTTTTCACGGGGTGAGAATTTGGTTAATAAGACATTTCACACACATTACATGTGATCCCTTCCCTAGAGGATCTATTTTTTAAATGCATGGCCTAGCATGCAAGGAATAAAAACGAAGGGATTCTGTACTTGACCTCTTACCCTTAGGGTGATAGTCTTTTTCTCATCATTCCCTGGGCTCCCCTTTCCTTTTTATTGGGTCCCACTCTATTCATTGCTTCTCCTGAGACTGGGAAGGTTTTGGTGACCGTGCATCCTAGTAGAGGAGGAAATAATATGATTCTCTCAGTCCGAGTTATAGGTACAGTCCTCTACATTTTTGAACCACTTATTTAAAATGTGAATGTCAGTTCAGAATTCTCAGTTTCCCAATAAATTTAAATGTTATCAGTCTTTAACCCTAGGAATAGCAGTTCCTTGAATAAAGAAATTCCCTACATTTGGGGACTTTTGATCTCTAAAGATTTTCAAGAAAATATTAAAATCTTTTGAGTTGATGTAATTACATCGAAATACACTAGAGTGATAAGCTTGATGACCTTTTCTGATTTGAGAATTTGTGTTGCCACCAAAACAAAACAAAACAAAACAAAAAAACCAACCTATGAGTATGGGCCATACTGTTTGAGAAGAGAAACATGCATATTCCCATGAAAAGAGAAATGTAAGAGAAGTTTAGTAGTCTTCTAAGATCTTGAGGGAAAGCATTTTTTAAAAAAAGAATTCACTTTATTTAGTGATACATCTCTTGGGACCTGTTGGTAGCTAATGTTAATGAAGAGAACATGAGCTTCTGAGAATATAAACTTGGTCAAAATAACTCTCCTCCTTGAAAACTAGGTAGTGATCTGTCTATTTGTATAGGAAGATCTTTATCTATACGATTTTCTTAGACACCGTAGGAGTATGTGCAGCATGGACCAAGCTTTAAAGCTTCTGGGCATAAGAGGAACTCCAAATCCTCCTAGAAATTGCCTTTCCTTAATGTGTACGATTTAACAATAGGCATATATTATAAAGTTTAATAAAACTGCATGGAACAAAGCTTATTGTAGTAATTGTTAAGTTTATTTAAAGTTCTTTAAATGCAATGATAACATAGTTATCATGCATATAAATGCTACTTAATAGCTCTTTACCAGAGGTTTTATTTTTATTGGGGGCTTTTTCTTTAATATTGTGGCTCCTAATTTTAGATATCATAGATCTTTGAAATATACTGGAATGAGTGTGTGTAAAAAGGGGAGAGGAGAATGAGATTCCCAATTTGTAGTGATGTAAGGTGGAGGCATCCACTCCATGGCTAGACCCTAACAAAGTCTTCACTGGCTTCATCCAAAAACAAGAACAGAGTTTGGAGGGTCTTTTTTTTTTTTTTTTATTTATTTATTTATTTATTTATTTATTTATTTATTTATTTAATAGCCTTTAATTTACAGGATATATACATGGGTAACTTTACAGCATTAACAATTGCCAAACCTCTTGTTCCAATCTTTCACCTCTTACCCCACCCCCCACCCCCTCCCCCAAATGGCAGGATGACCAGTAGATGTTAAATATATTAAAATATAACTTAGATACACAATAAGTATACATGACCAAAACATTATTTTGCTGTACAAAAAGAATCAGACTCTGAATTATTGTACAATTAGCTTGTGAAGGAAATCAAAGACGCAGGTGTGCATAAATATAGGGACTGGGAATTCAATGTGATGGTTTTTAGTCATCTCCCAGAGTTCTTTTTCTGGATAGCTAGTTCAGTTCATTACTGCTCCATTAGAAATGATTTGGTTGATCTCGTTGCTGAGGATGGCCTGATCCATCAGAACTGGTCATCATCTAGTATTGTTGTTGAAGTATATAATGATCTCCTGGTCCTGCTCATTTCACTCAGCATCAGTTCGTGTAAGTCTCTCCAGGCCTTTCTGAAATCATCCTGTTGGTCATTTCTTACAGAACAGTAATATTCCATAATTTTCATATACCACAATTTATTCAGCCATTCTCCAACTGATGGACATCCATTCAGTTTCCAGTTTCTAGCCACTACAAAAAGGGCTGCCACAAACATTCGTGCACATACAGGTCCCTTTCCCTTCTTTATAATCTCTTTGGGATATAATCCCAGTAGTAACACTGCTGGATCAAAGGGTATGCACAGTTTGATAACTTTTTGAGCATAGTTCCAAACTACTCTTTGGAGGGTCTTTTAAAAAAAAAAATAAAAAATTCTAACCAGATTATACCTTTGGAAAGTAACAGCCATTTATAACCTCCCAGAGTTAGGGATAGCTGCTGAGGAGCTCCACAGGATGGGGTATTTGTTGTAAGTCTTTGTGTTGTGTGGTTTTGTCATGTCAGATTGAGGAGTCTGTGAGGAGCATGGTGATGCGCTATGGAAGCCGGCTGTGGAAACTCCGAGTTCTCCAAGCAGAGCTGAAAATTAACATCCGCTTAACACCAACTGGAAAAGCAATTCCCATCCGCCTCTTCCTGACCAATGAGTCTGGCTATTATTTGGACATCAGTCTGTACAAGGAAGTGACTG
The DNA here is from genome assembly GCF_902635505.1 of Sarcophilus harrisii. Classification (NCBI taxonomy): domain Eukaryota; kingdom Metazoa; phylum Chordata; class Mammalia; order Dasyuromorphia; family Dasyuridae; genus Sarcophilus; species Sarcophilus harrisii. Next base: position 354,365,398 of record NC_045429.1, on the reverse strand, counting down.
ACTCTAGGACAGCACAGGTATGACAGTCCATTTGCTTAGCTTAATTGAATCATAAAATCATGGCATTTGCTCCATTCTAACTTCTCTGGATATTTCTCCTGAACTATTATTGTCACTCAAGAGCAAGTAGAAGACAAAACAGGAGGAGAAATTCAGTATAATTTTAGAGTAATCTGTGGAATACCAAACAGGGATGTTTACATTTACCTGTTAAGTATTAATCTAATTTACTTGTCATATTTGATCCCAGTACTTTTGTGCTTAAAAATAGATGACTTATTCTTCAAATTTAAAAATGGAAACCCATGGAGTAACAATGTGCCTGGGAATCGAGGGAGGGGAGCTGGAGCTTTTCTTATTTTGCTAATCCAGACTTTAGCCACTATTGCTTTTTGTTGGAATCTAGATTTAGATCGACTTATCTTTGTTCTTTTCTCCCTCTCCCTTCTCTTCTTTCTCTTTTGAAAGAAAGAGATGTTATAATTTTGAGGGTCTGCTATTTAGAAAATTGCTCTTATGTACGTTCACAAATTCTTTCATACTTTCTTCTACACTTTGGATCTCAATATAAATTACATGGTAATAGTTTGTGTTCTTTTGAATCTAGGAAAAGTCATTTTTGCCAGTCTTCTGAAGCAGGTTTAAAAATCTGAATTGGCTGGACTATTATCAAGGTGACCTTTCATTTCAGTGTTTTGAGTTCCACTGTGTGATGGTCAAAAAAAAAGTCTATCCTTATAAGTACTTAACTGTTAAAATAAAGAAAGAATGAGAGAATGTGAGGAGGCAAATATGAATGTTCAGAATTTTTTTTACTGTATTTGATGTTTTTCAGGACATCCTTAAAGACATTTTCAGTTAGAGTTTTCCATGGGCAAGAATGGTTTTAATTAAATTCTACAGTGGCTTCAAGGCAGGTCCATTCTTGTGAAAAATAAAATGACCTCTTGAGATTTTAATGTTTTTGATAAATGTTTCTTCTTTATAACTGCCTTTTTAACAAATGAGAAAGATCTGAAACTTTTCCTCACCCTAGTTTATAGGGACACCAGATGCTGGTTCTCTCAGTGCTTTGGACATAGTAGGTATTCTGTTAATATTTATTGAATAAATGAATGAACAAACCATTCTTAGTGTGAAGGTAAGCTTCCTTTTAGAATAGCTATAGTACATTTTAAGGAAGGCTTAATGGGAAGGGTTTCCCAAGGGCCCTGTTATAGATGAGTTAAAAAGCTATAGCGACATAAACTAGGACCCTGGCTAATGGCCAGAGGATAGAATGGACAGATAGGGAATCCTCAAGGTCCAATTTTGATGACTTTATCTGAGCAAGTTGATTTATTTATGAATTTAAGGGAGTGTGGAAGTAAGTTGGTCAATGGAAATTTTAAAAATGTATATAAGCTTGACAGTTTCTGGTGAAAAGTATGTGTGTGGGTACACAGTGTATACATATGTGTTTTGTTGTATATTTTATTTATGTGTGTTTGTGTGTGTATATATATATATATATATAATGTACATGTACATATTTATGTATGCATATATATATTTATATATATGCATACATAAATAAAGGTCACATTAGGTGTGTATATGTGTGAATTCATGAATTCAAGACATGCATATCCCTAGATCTCAAATTGTGTTCATAGGGTAAACGGGTTATAAAGTTAACATAGATGTTAAAGTTCACAAGATAATCTCAAACACTAATTTTTACCACTTATTAAACTACCTGCCTGCCCTACATCTTTCCTGAGTCTGTTAACAAAATAGAAAATTAGCTTGCTTCAGTGTCATTTTTCATTTTCTCCCTCATACTGCCTGATATAAGTGCTAATGAATAACGAAATGGCCAAAAGTCCCTCAGCAGTGGGGAGAAATAGCACTCCATGAAAGCTTCCCAAACCCCCTCCCAGCTAGATGTGCTATCTCTGATTTCCTCTGGCATATTGCATTTCTTCTGTAGGACTTATCTCTTCCCTTGTAGTTTATTTGTGTACAAGTCTTATCTTCCCTACCAGATTTTAAGCTTTTTGAAATCAGAGGCCTTGCTTTTTTTTTTTTTTTTTTTTTTTTTTGGTCTTCCACCACTTCTACGATAATATCTCTTATATAGTTGGTGCTCAATAAGTGCTTGGAGAATTCCCTATCTCACCTTACTTAATCTACTTTCAATATCTCAAAATTTGATTTCTTCTAGCTTTTTAACATTGCAGTCCCATCATCTCCATTGGTGTTTTCAAACTTAAATAGAAACAGAGGGTACTAAGCCATAGTAGACTCTCACAAGATCCTTGTGAGTTGCATATTAACTTAGTTTAAAAACTGTCTCTATTGTTTCATTGTGTCTTTATGTATTTTGTTTAATATTTTCCAATTATATTTTAATCTGGTTCAGGCCATGCTCAGGAAAGTTGAGGGCTTTACGTGGCCCATGGACTGCCTGGTTTATATCTCTGATCTACATTGTCTTCTAAAAGCCTGTGGGGCAAATCTATCGCATAGATGAAAATGAGTTAGCATTATCTGTGTATATCCTAGATTGAGACCATAGTCATCATGGAGCAGCAATCAGAGCCAGATATTGATGGAAGCCCTTAGTTCCAGCCTCCAAGCAGTCACTGGTATTGGCTAATGACTATTCTTTCTATGTCTGCTTATGTGTGCCTACATACATAAACATATTGCTTCCCATTTATTATTCACTGCATTGTGAATATATAGTTTGTGTATTCATGCATACAGTGCCTAGTTCAGTGTCATATACCCTGTGGGCACTCAATAAATATTAATTGAATTGAAATAATAGCATCCCTTATAAATATTCATCAGCAAATAAAACTATCTAAATATATGGAGTATGAAGTGCTCTCCTGGAAATATTTGAGTTAAAATGATTAAAAACCATCCTATTAATTCCATAATATGATATGGTGGACCTGCTGTAGTCATATCCATAGTATACTACAATATATACTTGGGGTAATACCTCTGTCATTGGAGAGTGTTATTATAGGATATGTCAGAATAGCTCACTTGGCAGTTGGTGTATATGAAGGTGATTCATACCATCTCTAGTTGAGAGCTTTTCATACTTGTAAATTTGAAGCCTTAAGCAAATTGTAATATAGTACTTATGAACTACCTTTGTTGAGAAGTGACCTGGATTCTATTAACAAAGGGAAGGCTGGGCTGAGCTCTTCCAACTTTAGACTATACTGATTGGTTAGTTGGCATACTTTCTAAATACAAGGAAGAGAAAAGAGAAGAGTTTTGGCCCAAATCTGAAACATGACTTCTTTGGTATGTGAACTTGAACTTGGGAGTGATCTTTCTGTAATAATTATTGCCTTTTCAAAAGTAAAAGAGGGTGTCAGGTAATTTCTGGGTAGTGAGAACACTGAATATATTATATCTTAGAAGCCTAAGTAAGTTACCTTTCCAGCCAGGGACGCTTCAAGAAAAAAATTTTTTTTTCTCTAGAATCAGACTTTGTGAGTTGAAAGGTACCTTAGTGGCCATTTAGCCCAATCTGTAAGTGGAAGGAATCCCCCCTCTAACATGACCATAAAGTAGTTGTCCAAACTTTGTACAAATTCTTCATTTGACAGATTTGTTCTCCCACTGATTCACCATATCCCTTTGCTCTACCTTCTAATTGTTACATTTAGTTTTTCTTATTTACTTTTAACTTTGTCATCCCAGGTTCTATTCCATGCCTCCTTTTTGCCCTCTTCTTTCTTTCTCTTTATATAGAGAGCACGCACATGCTTTATTTTTTAAAAATTATGAACTTGTTAAATATTCACAAACACGATAATTTCATTATAAAAAAGATAGCATATGGAAATATAAACTGTTAAGTAATACTTGATTTGTTTAAAGTATATATTATAATTAGCTTGGTATATCAGCACTCTCCTCCCTGTTTGTATCCCCTTTCTCTATTTTCTTAGTAATTTAACAAATATTTTATTGCTTTTCTTCTATTTTTTTGGGGGGTGGTGTGGTGGTATCATTATGCTTGAACACTCCTCTTTCCTCTCTAAAAAGGAACTGTAGCAAAACAAATATAGTCCAGCAAAACAGATTCCACGTTGTACATACCTGAGAATGTCTGTCTTGTTCAGTACTTAAAGTTCATCTACTCTCTGCCAAGAAATAGGATACATACTTTATAATCAGTCTTTTAAAATTGTTCTTAATATTAAAATTGTCAAATTTTTTTTTTTCTCAAAAAATAAAAGTCATTGCTTAAGTTGTCTTCCATGTTCTGGTCTTGTCAAGCTAAATCATTTCTTATAGAGCTTCCCAGGTTTCTCTAAATCTGTACCTTTCATTTAGTGCAATAATAACACATTTTGTTTATGTTCTTTAATTTATTTGAGCATTTCTTGATTGAATATCCACTACTTCTCACCCCTCTCCCACCTTCCCAATTTTTTGTTATATCAATAAATTCCTGTACATGGATAATGGATATTCTTTTTCTCTGTTTTTGATTTTTTTGGAATGTGGGCCTGTTAGTGATGTTATTGGATGAAAAGGTTATATGTGATGTGGAGATCAAAATTATTTTCCAGAATGATGGAGCATACTCATTGTTCCTCCATCAGTGCATCAATGTGCCTATCTTCTTAGAACTCTTCCAGCAATTATCATTTTCATTTTTTCCTCATCTTTGCCAATTTGATAGGTATGAGGTAGAACCTCACAGTTTTCATTTGTACTTCTTTAATTTGAATTTGGAATAATTTTTTTCATCCACAATTCACAAGTGATTATAGTTTCCCCCAATAATTTGTATATCAGATCTTTATGAGAGGAATTTGATGCATAGATTTCTCTCCTTCTCCCCTCCTCCCATTAGTTGATTAACTAGTTGATTAATTGCAAGCTGATGTTATTTGTGTTTTAAAAAAAAGTTTCCCTAATGTTAATAATCAGACTTGATTCATTTTATTTCTTGTGATCATCCCTTATTTGGTCAAGAAATATTCTCCCTTATGATCTTTTATATCTAGTTCATATATCCATTTGGAGTTTATTATAGTATATGGTTTTGGATGTTGGTATAAATTTAATTTCTGGCATACTTTTCCATTTTTTCATGTTTTTTGTCAATAGCTTATGTTTATCCTAGGCTTTGTCCTTGTCCTTGGACTTTTCAAATAATATGCTCCAGTATTCAGTTACTTTCGGGTCTTGTGCTTATAATCTTTTTGTGGTGAGTAGGTTATTATGCTAGACTTGAGGTCAGAATTAACTGAAGTGGAATTCAATGTCAGAGACAGTCTGACTCTGGGCAAGTGTTTTAACTTCTGTATCTCTTCTGTAAAATGAGGATAATCATAGCACTTATCTCACTGGATTGTTGTTTGGTATTCAAACCAAATATTGTTTGTAAAGCACTTTGTAAACCTTAAAGTGCTGCACAAAGTGAGCCATCCTCCTCTTCCTTGTCATTATTATCAAATTCTGATTTTTAAATAGTATTCCTTATTTGTGTTGATTACTACTTTGTTGAATATTTTCAGGTCTTTTGTTTCTGAACTTTCTTCATTATTTCCTTCAAGATTTTTGACTTTTTTTCCCCTTCCAATGAATTTTTTGTCTAGTTCTAAAAAAATACTCCTGTGTGATTCTTTTTCTTTCTCAAGCCATCTATCCATCTCTTTACTTCTATCTCAGCAGAGAATCTTGCCTCATTTTACTGAGAGTTATGGGTGGTATTCATTGTGATCTCTGTCTTCCCAATTCAACACCTGACATTCCCACAACATAATCCTGTTTTCCTCTTTTTTGCTCCACTCTGACAAAGTAATGACCTTTCTTGCCAGAACTGACTCCTCTGTGGTCCCCTCTAGAATATTGCCCCTTTAGTTATCTCCTCACTGTCCCTAATTTAGTTTCTCAGGGTACTAACTACACTGACTTCTCCCTCTGTTGCCTGCAGCCATGCTCAAATTTACTTTTTTATCTCCCTTAAACACTTCATTTGACCCTTTCATTCCCTCAATTTATTGACCTAAATCTTTCCTCCTTTTCCTTCCTTTATTGCCAGACTCCTGAAGAAAAACTGCCTCAGCTCTTCTCTTTACTTTTCTATTTCCTCCTCTCTTCCTTCTCACAATGGAGCTCTTATCCATCTTCTGATATTGCTTAGTATTTTTCTTTGCATGTGTTTTATTCCGTTTGGTACAATGTAAAATCTGTGTGTAAGAATTGGTTTTGTTTTGTTTTATCTTTATATCCCCAATCCCCCTTATGTTGTAATAATAATAGTAGTAGTAGTAGTAGTAGTAGTAGTAGTAGTAGTAGTAGTAGTAGTACAATAACAATTATCTCTTAATAGGTATAACTTCTTGACACATTTAACTGAACTGAAGTGATTTTTCCCTGTGTCTCAGCTCTCCATGTCATTTACCTTTTCCTGCAGATCATGTTCCAGGCATATGGAGACAAACAGGGTCCACTACATGGGATGCTGATCAATACTCCTTATGTGACCAAAGACTTGCTACAATCCAAGAGATTCCAGGCACAAACCTTAGGGACAACATATATTTATGATATTCCTGAGATGTTCCGGCAGGTAAAGTAGGCCTGGGAAATGCTGGGAGTAGCTATTTCAGGAAGCAAGGGTTTCCTGATTTTTTGCCTGTTCCATCTTTGCTTGGATTAAAAAGTGTTTCTAAAATGTAGGTGAGAGGTCATGATTCCACTCCCATTTGATTTGTAGTGTGCTATTTGGTCATTCATGAGATGGGAAGAGGTTTCTTAATAGTTTAATATAAGGAACCCTGAGAATGCAAATTATCTACAGAGTAGAAAAAATGAATTAAGGTCCATGTTGGTGGTTTACAGTGGCTTGTATCTATATTTGGATATTGATTGCTATATTAAGACTGTATTCAGATTCTGATATTAGCAAAGATGTATGAAACTTTAATTCCCAACGTCTTATTTTCAGACATAACTTGAGCCATCCAGCTGATAAAATTGAAATAATATTGAAACAGAAAATATATGAATGGCCATAGATAGCATGATACACAGTTTAAAATACAAGTCTTTTTATGAGAGATTTATTATAGCAGAATAAAAACTAGCTTATAAGAAAACATGACATTTTAAATCTCATACTCTATTATGAAAATAAATTCTTTGATCTGCATAGTGGATCTCCATGCAGCAGACTCTCTCTTTCCTTCTCCCCTCCCCCCCAATTAATAGATGGGCGAAAAAGGTGTATTACAGTTGAAAAAATAAGAGAGAAAGCATACTGTATTGGCCTTAAAAAAATATGAATAGAGGATTTTTCCAAGCCTCTGACGTTAATACTATCCAACATTAGTGAATTTGAATTTTAATAAAATATATGACCTTGGTAAATAACCTATTGGTAATCCTAGTATTATTTACAAATATAATAGAATCCCTTTATAATACAAGATTTTTTTACATAAGATTTGGATATATTGCAGATCAAATTATATTTCTTGAAACATAACAGTTATAAAAAACAGTTTATAAAAGTTCAAACTCTGATATAACCTAGTTAACTGATAAGGAGCATTTGCCTTGTTTTCCAGTACCAGTGTTGTTAAGAAATTCTAAGGTGTTTTTCCTATCCATGTCTATTTTAGAGTCCATACTAGTGATGGTGGTGTGATGATTGTGTTAGTGTTTGAGACATTCATGCTTTGAATATAGCTTTGATGAACTAGGTAGAAAAAAACTAATTCCCTCAGAAGCCAGAGCCGAGCCATCAGTAGAAATGATTCTGATTAGGCTTAAATATTTCTCCAATTTATGCATGGCCAAAATTACCATTTTCAGATTGGTTTATCTCTCTTCAAGCCCATGTTCTCATGTTAGCCCTGAAGTAGAGATAGCAAAATTATGGATATAGCACTTGGAAGAAGTTGTTCTGAAGGAGAAGTTCCTGAATGTCATTTTCTTCCATGTTTCCTGAATCCTTATTATTTAGTAAGATATCACAAGGCAGTACAACTCTGTTTATTGATTCATCTTGTTTAGTGGTGAACCATTCCATTTCTTTAAGGGTTTTTCCCCTTCTGAAGCTAAGTGAACTCTATCCGCTCTTCTCTTGAATTTTTCTGGAATATAACCAGGTTTGTTGTTTTGTTTATCCCCCCAATCCTGAAATACTCTTTTCTCACCTCTGCCCCCTTGAATACCTGGCTACTTTCAGATCTTAGGCTTTCTTTACCCCCAGCTGCTGAGGTCTTCCCCCAAAATTCCCCTGCATTTACTTCATTTTTACTTTTCCATCAGTCTTGGTAGAATGTATAAAACTACTCTGTGTCAGGGATTGTTTTGTTTTTATCTTGGTGTGCTCAGTGCTTTACATTGTGCTAATTATAAAGTAGGTGCTTTTAATACATGTTGGTGGATTTTTTTTTTTCTGTGAAAATAAATTGGGAACTTTGGGTAAGGCTTTTCATTTTTAATGAATGTATAGTTTTAATTTATTCTTTTCTACTTTTATTAGAATCTGGGATGTTTTGTCTATTTAGATAACTATGTTAAAGAGATGAAAGAATAGTATGAGGCAAAATTAACCTTAATTGACTATATAAAAGTGTTCAAAATTTTTTCTTTAACAGCAAATTTTTTCTTTTTTTAACTTTTCCTTTCTAGTCTCTTATCAAACTCTGGGAATCTATGTCAGCCCAAGCATTCCTACCAGCCCCACCACTGCCTTCTGATATGCTAACTTACACTGAATTGGTGTTGGATGATCAAGGTCAGCTGGTACATATGAACAGGCTTCCAGGAGGAAACGAGGCAAGTTTTATGATTTTCACTCTTTGCACCATTTATTTGTTGCCTCAGTGATCACGGGTCACTGAATTGTCTTCTAGATACCTAAAAAGGCTCTTTTATAACCTAACTCTTTCCCCTAAGTATTAGCTGAGGAAAGATACAATTCCTAGATTTTTATCTTTTTCTCCTTATAATCCATTGTTTTCCATTGCTCACTATTTTATAATTACATCACACCCCTACATTGAGACTTTACTTGATTTTTGCTTTGCTTTTAAACTTTATATGAATGTTGAGAAGAGTGAAGACAGTTAAGTGTATGAAAAGAATATCCTACAGGGAGAGATGGCCTCTTCTGGCTTTGTGCTACTGTTCCCAGAGAAATATCCAGCAGCTCAAAAAGGGCTACCTTCATAACACCATCTGGGAATGTTTTGTTTATAGAAGAATTATGTTGGATATACTTTTGTTATAAGGAAAATGTGTTTTCTTCCACATAAGAATGTATCTTAATCAAATATGGGCTGCTTGCTCATACATCTAAGGTATGGTTTTGCCCTGGGTTTACCTTGAGAATGCAAAGAGTAAACGATTTTATTATAGGACTGGCATAAGGATTCAGCCAAATGTAGTGCATCAGACTCATAGGAGTTCTTCAGATGGGACATTTTGATAAGCAGAAGAAACAGGAGGTTAGGGAAGGGAGAATATGATGAATTCTGATGAGATTAGATATACGCACTTACACTTATTCCCACCCACAAAGTGGAAGAAGAGATGTGGCACTCATCTGTCTGATGAGTCCCTGAACAGTGACCAAAACTCTCTCTCTCTCTCTTTTTTTTTTTTTTTTTGATGGTGGTGGTGGTTGATGATGTTGTTGGTGGATATGATGGTGGGGGTGGGGGGGTGGTATGTGTGTGTGTGTGTGTGTGTGTGTGTGTGTGTGTGTGTGTGTATGTGTGTGTGTGTGTGTGTGTGTGTGTGTGTGTGTTGTGTGTGTGTGTGTGTGTGTGTGTGTGTGTGTGTTTGGGGGGATGGTGGTAGTGTGCTGGACTTCATTTTGATTCAGAGAACAGAGGATTTTCCCGAAATGGAACCACCCTTGCTAAGTTAGGGCTGAGAAGAAAAAATGTTTTAACTAATGTAATTAAAACACAAAATGAGATTTTTTGCCAAGTGAAAACCAGCTGCAGTGCTGTGAGAAACCTCTTGCTATGATCTTTTTCTCCTGCTTTTTCTTGTTCTCATTCTGTGTTTGAGCGAATGGAAACTGGGGGAATAGTGAAGTCCCAGAGGGACAGAGCTCTGTTCTTGCTGAAATTACAAGCACAGAGCTGCCTGGGCATGAACATGTAGTGTTTACTCTGCCAGTATGAATACAAATAGTCTTATTATACGGGACTCTGTACCCAAAGACCACAAAAAAGAATAAAAAAATTAAAGGTTTTTTTTAACCCTTTTAAGACCCAAAGTATCTTGTGAAGAAATGGGATGCCCTGAAGAACAACTGTGTATTACATCATATCTTTTAATTTACAACTTGATTGAGGGCCTCCATATGAGTCCTTCTCTTTGGTGCTATGCTGAAATCTGGGTAGAGTATCTTCTAGTGTCTATTTAAAAATTTATTTTAATGAAGTGCATAAACAGTCTACTTTTTAATAAACTACGCTTTTTTGGATACACATCTTTTTCTCAATTGCCTGTTATATTTTCTTTTCTTTTCTTTAAAAGACTGGTCATCTTAGAGGCTTGTGTCTTAGCTTCTTCTTTCTCTGTGTGTCATAGCTAGGGCAGAGTAGTTAGTGGTGATTCCTTGCAGTGTCTGGGGAAGTCTGTCAGAAGCCTCAGATTATAAAATAAGAATGAGATTTGGGGGATTAGTAAATAACTCTGTTAGTAGTCCCTTGCACATACAATGGGTTATGTCTGCTGAGAGACTGCCCAATCCAAGGATTGGGTTTCAGTAGTCAGAGCTCTGAAGGACTGCTGATACTTGGAAAATGACGAGGTGTCATAAGGAAATATTTCTTTATGCTCAGCCCAGTTTTATCAGACAGACTGACTTTTGGCTATTTCCATTTAATTATCCTTTGAACAGGGAGACAAATTTGTCATGAATCTAGGTAGCATTCCATGTATTACCTGAAAAATGATGCAGAGTTGAAATGGGCTCATGAAGATGAGACTGAGCACAGATAAGTTTTTCCTGAATCTTTCCTAAAGAGAATGGACATCTGAACAGGATTGAGATTAGGTTTATTTTTTTAAAAATAATAAAAATGGGTCCAAATCATATTTTTTCTGAAAGACAAGGCTCAATATAGATGCAGTGCTGCTCCATATGCATTAAAAAATCACAATTGGGTATCATTCAGACATGATAGCTTTTTGTTGGCTTGCCATCATGGGTGGTGTCCTTGTGCCCTTGAAGGAGTGAAATTTGAGTTTTGGATTTGGGCTGTTAACCTAAAGAGATCTGGGATAAAAATAGAATTGGCCACTCTTACAATTGTTCTTTGGAGTACTCTTCCTTCCACCAGCCATTTGTGAGTAGAGTCCTGAATGGTGCAATCTTGGGCTGCACCAATATTATCATAATGTCCAGCCTGGATTGGGAACACCATTTCTAGTCTGGGAGCCACCTTGGAGAGGGGGCAGAGAGACTCTGGATTGCATGTATATAATGTAGATCCAAAGGGGAGATGACTAGAAGCTGGGAGAAAAGAAAACTCGAGGGAACATGATCAGCTTTCCAGATATCTGAAGGATTGTCACTTGTAGAAAGAATGACACTTTTAACTCTGGAGTGGGGGACTAGGACTTCGTAGAAGCAACATCAATTTAGACTTTAGCTCAATATACAAAGGAACTTCTAACTATTAGAGCCATTCAGAAAGAAATCTGTCTTTCCATTTTCTTTTCTATATTACTAAATGGAGAAAATGATAATGGAGAAAGACTTGGCACAATGTATTGTAATTTTATTTTTGGTAACTTGTTTTCTATTTGAAGAAGAGAAGAATATTGGTTTCTAAGAGAAATGTGCCCTGCATTTTATTTTATTTTTTTTTAATTTAATAGCCTTTTATTTACAGGTTATATGCATGGGTAACTTTACAGCGTTAACAATTGCCAAACCTCTTGTTCCAATTTTTCACCTCTTACCCCCCACCCCCTCCCCTAGATTGTGCCCTGCATTTTAAACATGTATGTCTGAATTAGGGGCAGTGAGGGTATTTTCCTTTCTAACAACATAGTCACGGGTCTTCCTAATGACTGACAAGTGTTACTACATCGTGAAAGTTATATTTGAATGTCATTGTGTCTAGTATTGGTTTAAAGTCACAGTGGTGGGGGGGGAGTAGGCTACCAAATCCATGAACCCATATTACTTGCAGATAATTCCACAGATGAGGGCTTTCTTTTTCTTTTTTTTTTTTCATTTGAAGTAGTTTTGTGTAATGATGAAAATGGAAGGGGATATTAAGAAGCTGATGAACATTGTATATAAGCAGCCAGGTAGATGAATTTATGCTATTTAGTCCACAATCAGTAGAAAAGCTATAGAACAGCAGGTTTTCCCAATTTTGAAGAAGTCATGTTCATTTTGCTGCCAGTTTGCTAACTTGTTTTGATTGTTCAGTGGAAACTGTAATTGTAGGTGGGAAAAATTTGAGTAACAGCTCACAATCCTGTGCAGCTGCTTATCGTGTGAAATCCTATTATTAAATGGCTCAGACTAAAAGCGGGCATAGGGCTGCGTATGGGACCTGACCGAGAGCAGCTTATTCTTGCATTGTGTAGGAGGCTAGTGAGAAAGCATACAGACAGGCCTCTTTTAGAATTTAGTCTTATTCATTCTGAGATATGTTCTCAGCTTTCCATCATCCTTGTACCTCCTAATAGCCTTGTGAAATAGGTTAGTAACCTTTCCCACTTTATAAGTGGGCAAAGACATCTATAAAATGGATTGTGAGAGAAAGGAACATGATTTTCTGTCATAGAATCATAGAATTTAAAACTATAAGGTCCTTACATTTTACTGATGAAGAAACTGAGGCCCCTCCATGGGGGAAATGACTTGACCAAGATTGCAGAACTTAGTGACCGAATTGGGAGAATAACCAGATAACTATCTCTAAATGTATGTTTACTTCTTACTTAGTTGGATTGAGCAATATTTTTCTTGTTTCTGTTGTGATGAGAAATAGTTGTAGGTTTTAGAATTAGCGATAATACATTAGGAAGGAGTGTATACATCAGAGAGATACTTTTGTTAAACTTTTTTTTTTAATTTGGCAAGAAAAGAAATTATTGATTTATCACAAAATTACATTTTTCCCATCCAAACTTTTATAGAAAGGGAATGCATTTTACAATGGAATGTAATTTGACAGATCCTCTATCCTGCTAAGCTACCACACTGAATTTATGTGGTTGCTCTGGTTTCCCATTTTTCACATGGACACTAGATGTCAGGGTTTTTCCTTTGCAGCAGTTTTATATTCAAATGTGTTAGTCTAATTGCCCCATGGAGAAGCCTTGTGGGCCCACAATATCTGGCTACATTTTAAACTTTATGCCTGAAGATTTGTGAAACTTAACATTCAACTTTGTCTTAGAAAAAATTAAATAATAACTAAATAAAATAAATGAAAGTTTAATAATCATCTAACTTTAGTGATTTTTTATATTGCTTTCTAAGCTCTTGGTGAAAGACAGAATTAGAAAGAGAACATAAATGAGAATCTAGTTCTAGGACTGTCCATTCTCACTAAATGCCCTTAATTTAATAATTGAACAGTATTTATTAGGGATCATTTTCTTTACCACTACTGAGTGTCCTTCTAGTTTGTGTTGGTGTGAACATCTGAAATTTTCAACTTGAGTGTGACATTTTTCAGAGGTGGGAATAAGAGAAAAAACTGTAAGCCAAGTGGATTGGGAGAAATTAATTACTGGATACATTTTCATACTTTATTAGGGTTCCTAAAATCAAAGCTGTTTTCTTTCATTTCAAAGAAGCATTGCAGCTGTTGGAGCAGTCTATCCCCCCAGTTCAATGCATCAGCATATTTGATAGTCCCAAAGGAATTTCTTTGTTTAGCCAGTTCTACTCTAGTTAAACCTACTTTAACGCCAATATAACTATATATGTGTAGGTTAGAGAGAGAAAAGGAGGGTGGGACTCAGAGTAGGAAAAGATGAATGGCATACTGCTTTTCAAGAACAAGCATTTTTCCAGCTTAAATTTAAATTCTGTTCATTATATTTTATCAAACAATAATTGTTATGAATTAAGTTAATTTTTACTTTTGTTTCATTCTTTTGGAATATTTACCTTTTGGTAGCAATGGTTGTGGCAACCTGAGTCACTGTTGTCTGCAGCTTTTTAACAGTGCTAGAAGAAAATTGGGTTTATTTGTATTGTTTTAGTGCATCAAAATTGATCCTGGGCTGATATAAGAGTAGTAGGTATGAGAATCAGCCTAATCCTGAGAAGGAATCATTGAACTGAGACCCTAAATTTGTACCTGTTCCAAAAACCAGTTTTTTTTTTTTCCATAAAGTGGGGAAAATAATACTTATCATGATCTGTCTCTGAAGATAGTCTATTAATAAATGCTTTGAGATCTTTAGCAGAAAGGCTTCGTATCCCACTTGTTATATATAAGCATCCTTCATTATTATTTATTTGATGTATTATTAAGAACCTCAAAGAAGAAATTGGAACTTTCTTAAGGCTACCACAAAATGAATTGATAATATGTTTTATAGAAAAAGGTGGAAACCGTACTACTTTGAATTAAATCTGGAACTAGGAGACTTAAGTTAGAATTTGCAATAGGCACAGTACTTAGTAGGCTTCTCTGTCATTCTTAACTGTAGAATAAGGATACAGGACATGGAGACCTTAAAATTCAGATTAAATGAAGTTGCGAGTCTTGTTTGCAACAGTCTAGCTGAAAATCGTATTGTGTTCTCCACTTGGTAAAGAGGAGGTGGTGGCTGCTGGTTTGAGTTTGCATTTGCTTTAATGTGCTGTCTCTGTCCTAGTTGGTTTGCTTAGATACTTTTATTTATTTTTGTTTGTTCAATGATAGGTAAGGTATTTTTAGAAAGGAAATAGGTTATTGATAAAGAGGTCTAATATAAAAACAAAATAACTCATGAAACATTTAAAAACAAGGGTACTGAACTCGGTCTCTGAGATTTTTTTTTTTTGGTTCATGTTTTGTCATCTGCTGTGCTACTGTTACAAAGAGGAAAATTCCTTCTACTAATAATGTCCTGTACCATCTGTTCTACAGTTGAGAATCCCAGAAAATTGCCTGGGTATTCAGAAGTTAAGTAACTTGACCAGAGTAATACATGTGTCAGAATTTGGACTCAGGTCCAAGTAATTTCATGACACTTATATTCCATAGTACTTATCTATAACTATTACATATATTTAGCCCATTACTTAAATTATTCATTGGTCCTTCCAGCAGTCCCATGAATAGTGGGTAGTGTAAATGTTAATGATTCCCAATGTACATGTGGGCATTGAAGCTTGAAAAGGCTAAATTACTTGCCCAAAGTCATACAGTGTCAGACCCAGTACAACCCAAGCCTTTTGACCACAAAAACATTTCTGTTTTCATTACAATATATTGCCTCCTGTAGTGCTAAATATTTTGTTAGTTGAGACAGTTTTATTTAGAATTATCCTGTTTTTCTTATTTAACTTTCCTACTTCTATCTTCATTTGGTTAACAATATCTTCCTTAAACTTTTGCTGAAATATCAAAATAATTTGGGTCTTCCTTAGACCTAATTTGATGCCACTTTGGAAAAGAGATACTCCCAATTATGGAATTATTCCTCTTGGATTTCTAAAATTATTCCCCTAGACAGATTTGCTACTGTTTCTTGCAAAACTATAAAAGGCAACTCCTGAGGTTAGTTATTCCCTCATGAGGGCAGGTAATGGGCTGACCTATTTTATTGATAGACAGAGCAAGGCAGAAGGATTTGATTGACCTTTTGTATTGATGTGTCATTCAGTTCAGTAAGCAAAGGCTAGGTTTGTGCATCTTTTTAAAATTAAGTCCTTGAAATATTCCTTGATCTGAAGCATATACTTTTCTGAAATTCTTAAATTTTGAAATTTAAGGAGCATCCCTTATTGGAGAATTTTACAGCTACAGGAACATACTGTTCTGAGGATAAACACAGATGACACCAGAGCATGAGGTTTGTAGAGCACATGGCTGCAGTTATCAGCCTTCATTTATATGGTTATGGGAAGTGCCACAAGGAGCCTTGGGTAGCCCAACTTGCTTTATTCCTGAAGCAGCCAATTAGATCTCTATCTATATCTCTAGATGACACCTCATACTTTATTGAGCCTTTAATGAAATGACAATGCATAGGTATGTTACTTTCTTGTAGGTACTCAAAAGTATCTTCATGTGTACACAGAAATATTGTGGTCAGAGATAGTTGGTTTTTTTTTTTTTTTTCTAACCATCATTTCTGACTTTTTTATAATGTACTTTTTAAAAAAAAATTTCTCCCAGGGTGAGTTTCCATGCTCTGGAGTGAATTTTTTCTCCTCTTCCTTTTATTGCCTTTTAGCTGGGTTTAGGTAAGTCTGTTCAGCCATTTTTGAGTTATCCAAGCATGAAAAAAAGAGTTTTTCAGCTGTTAAGAAAATTGTTTTGAGCTCTTTTATGTGATCACACAACACTAAGCAATGGAACATGAATCCAGCAGATAATATAACGTGGGAAGACATTGATAGTTTTTCTTACATGGTTTCTCTAAGAATCACAAATTAAGTCAAACAGCACACTGCTTTATGGTTTAAAAAGACACCTTTAGGAAGAGCTTAGGGTGGATCTAAGGAATATGTTTGTTGAATTCTATAAAAGCACATTGTAATGAGTTGCTAATGTCACAACAGAAGCAGAATTAAAGTTGTGTAGTAATTATTTTCTTGCTGGCGTCTAACTAAAATCTGATTTTAACATTCCATAAAAGTGTTATTAGCAAGGTTAGAAACTACGTAGCCATTAGTAACTCCAGAAAGATCACAATCACATTTTCAAACTCTTGCCCAGGCAAATAGTCATGTAGACCTCACTTTCTGAGAGGCCCAGGCTGAGCTGTAATTCAGATGTTATATTCTTTTAGCTGTCCATTGAGCAAGAGAGCTAGAATGTGGGGAACAATAAATAGCAAAAGTATTCCCTTTCTGCTTTCCATAGCATTGCCATAATTGTGGAAACCTTTTTTGTTTCTTATGCCACCCTGAAGGAGCAGAATGTTGGTTTCCTCCCCAGATTCCTCCTGGTTTTTTTCCTCTTAATTTCCACTTTTCACTTTAAGTTGAGTAGATTATTTGGCATTGATAATAGTTGCTTTGGGGGGCAAGCAGTTTTACATTATTGTTCACATCAAAAGACCAATTAATGTTGATGTCAATTTCAGTGTTAATTTTGGGTCATGATTAGTGTTGACATTGTGTTTCATACTAATGACATTTATGGGCACTATCAAAATGAATGTTAAAATTATCATGTTTTTAGTATCTGTTACAGCAACATTAAGTTGAGATCCTCCTGGGGGAAAAATACATATAAAGGATAGATAGATAATGCCATTCTGTACCGCTGGTGTTACTCAGTGAGAAAATGACATCTCGGTGCAGAATCCTAATCACTGTTTGGAGCATCAGAAATAATGATCACCTCTGATCGGAGGTTGTGAATAATTCATTCAGTTTGATTTTCACGTCCTGTCCAGTAATACTTTTCAAACCAAATGTGTTTCTACAGAAAAATAATGGTTCCACTTCTTATGGAAATACTGTAGCACAAATCATTTTATCCACATAAAAACAGTTAAATAAGACTGTTCTCTCCTGCTTCCTATCTCCTCCCTTTTTCCTTCTACCCCTCTTGAGCATGTTTGTTCCGGGGATTGCATTATGACCAGCAGAATGTTTCCTTTCCAAAAACCTGTTTTAGGTGAAAAGAGAAGGTTGTTTCCTTGATCATGCCTCAAGTCATTCTTAACCTTTATTTTTTTGTACTCTTAGGTAATTATTTTAGTTAGATAAACCTAAACTTGTAAAAAATCTCATTTTTCAATGTTTCATTATTTAAGAGAAGTAGAAAACAAATATTCTAAAATGCTATTTATATATAAAGACTTTAATAGAGTTCCCTTTGGAATCAGTACTTGCAGTTATAAAATATATTTAATGCAGTGCTCATTATTGTTACCACAGTTATTTCTAGGGTTTGGTAAATTTAGTAGAAGCCCGGAGCTTAGGATAGGATTGAATGGTCAGCTAAGGCTATAATAAAGTCTTTTTTTTTTTTTTTTTTTTTAATTTAATAGCCTTTTATTTACAGGTTATATGCATTGGTAACTTTACAGCATATAATAAAGTCTTAAAAATTATCATAATCTCTAACTTCTCTTTCTCTCCATCATCAGTAAGGTATGGTCCTTTAATAAGCATCCTCCTGGGAGACTTTTTTTTTTTTTTTTTTTTTGCTTTTCTGATTGACTTTGATAGTCCTTTTAACCAGATTTTAGTTGGATAGAAATCTAGGTCTAGTGTTAAAAGAAAGTGTAAGATTCATAGAATGTGATTTGTGACAGGAGTAAACTTTCCATGGAATTGCCTGGAATTGTTCATTATAACATTCAGGTTATGTCCTATGTTGACCCATTGGCACGTCCATGTATATTTTAATAGCAGCTGCATGTTTTTTGTTACAAAAATCTTATTTATTTACATGATGTTGATGGATCCATCTATCCCTATAGTAGCTTACCTGAAATATCTTACTGTGCCCTAATTTTAGAATGACAACTAGAGTATTCTATAGTAATGACCCAATCCTCAATACCATTTTTAGAAGAAATACTTTGAATTATTTCTAAAGAATGTTATGATCTTCAAACAAAAAAAGTCTAATAAATACAAGGGCTGTTCTTCCAAATTGATTTGCAGTATTGGACAGAGAAGCATTTTGATTCAGAATTATCTCTTGAAAAAAGTTGAGCTTGGTAAAGGATAATTTAATCACACAAAATAAGGCATGACTAAGTCAGGACAAAACTGAAGGATACAAATGGCTGGTTCCCAGCATTGAGAGCCTGCTCTCAGTGACTGTGCATTGTACTCCAAGTTATCGGGTTACGTATTCCGTTACTTTGTGCAGCTGTTGTCACCCATGTGTTCTTGGTTAGGACTGACGGAGAAGTAGGAGAGTGGTGAACATCAAGGCGCCTCATATGCCTGTCGACTCATATATTCATTCATGTGACTGAATTAGTAAGTGCTTATTCTCCTTCAGGATGAAGGGCTCTAAATAAAAAGGAGTTCTCAGTTTTTAGTGTGTGTTTTTAATGTATGTGCTACAACCTTAAATATGTATTTAGTTGGTAGGCACTGTTATTGCCTGTTGTACCAATATTGACTTTAAATGTATAAATATGTATTTAACCAACAGACCAGAATAACACTGAAGCATGAAGTTGCTTTTGTTTTTTCAGGTAGGCTGATTAATATTTTATAAAATAGCATATACAAGTATTTATACTCTACCTGCATCAATAATAAAGCATTTTTTTTTTAAAGAAAGGATTCTAACAAATCAGCCAAAGACAGCTAGTTTGAATAGTTGTTGTTTTTAGAGTAAATATAAGTTAATTCTTAATGGATATTTTCTCATTCAGCTTACTTTGTGCAGAGCTGATTTTTGTTACTGTTAATAAAAACAAGAGTACCCCAAATCTTGAAACTAATCTAAAACTGGAATTTCATGTTTAGAGAGAGAGACTTTGACAATCTCCTTTACTTGGTTGTTAATAACCTCCTTAGCCATTCTTTTCTGAAAAGACAGTTTATCATATTTATCTGATTTTGATCAAGTACAGTGGCTCTTCATTGCTCTTTCTTACTCTTGTGTTAGAGAAAGTTTTAAGTATAAACTGGGCTTGGTGATGGTTCTTCTCATTTGTGACCAACTTGATTGACTTAGGACTGCTAGCAAGTGTTCCTTGTCATTCAGATTATTCATGAAAGTGATGCTTGCCCCAGATTTCTGTGACAGAAATAAGAGAACCATAGTGAGGCTGGGGTCTGCTTATAGAAACTGAAAAGAAGGGGGATAACTGAAGATGTCACAAGAAAAATGGCTAAATTTGTCAATAAGAGTAGATGTCCTGAGTAAAGGATTACAGGTACTCATTTGTTCTTAAGTTTCTTGCTTAGCAGCATACTAACTGATTTATAGATTTATAGATTATAACTTGTTTTTTCAAATTAAGGAATATTTATTTTCTAACTACCATGTGCCTGATAGAGAGTTGCCTGAGTTCTCTAGAGGATATAATGAGGCATACAATGTAAATATAGGAAAAGTTAAGTGGCCATAAAAGGTTTAACTAACAGTTTAAGAGTTTAAAAAAGATCATTTAACCTAAAACCTTTATTTTACAGGTCAGGAAACTGAGGCCCAAAGAGGTCATGATGAAAAGTATCAGAGCTTAGGAATCAGACTCACTTGTAACGTAGTTAAATGATCTGTTCAGTTAGGCAGTAAACATGTAGTTACAGCCTACAGTGTGCCCAAAATTATACTAAATTTTGGAGGTTGCAAGAAGGACAAAAGACATTCTCTGTTATCAAGGAAGTCACAGTCTAATGGGGGAGAAGGGGAGGAAACATGAAATCAACTGTGTATAAATACAAGCTGTAATCAGTATAAATTGAAAATAATTAATGAAGAAGAAATATTTGAATTAAGGAAGATTGGAAAAGGGTTCCTGTAGAAGATGGGATTTTAACTGGGACTTGAAAGAAGCTAGGAGCAGAGATAAGAAGGGAAAGCATTCTATTCATGGGAGAGAGCCAGTGGAAATACCCAAGACCATTGGGGTTGGATTTTTTTTTTTTAATAGCTTTTTATTTACAAGTTATATGCATGGGTAATTTTACAGCATTGACAATTGCCAAACCTTTTGTTCCAATTTCTCCACTTCTTCCCCCCACCTCCTCCCCTAGATGGCAGGATGACCAGTAGATGTTAAATATATTAAAGTACAAATTAAATACACAATAAGTATACATGACCAAACTGTTATTTTGCTATACAAAAAGAATCGGACTCTGAAATATTGTACAATTAGCCTGTGAAGGAAATCCAAAATGCAAGCAGGCAAAAATATAAGGATTGGGAATTCAATGTAATGGTTCTTAGTCATTTCCCAGAGTTCTTTTGCTGTAGCTGTGTAGCTTTTTGTGTAGCTGGTTCAGTTCATTACTGCTCCATTGGAACTGATCTGGTTTATCTCATTGCTGAAGATGGCCAGGCCCATCAGAATTGATCATCATATAGTATTGTTGTTGAAGTATATAATGATCTCCTGGTCCTGCTCATTTCACTCAGCATCAGTTCGTGTAAGTCTCTCCAGGCCTTTCTGAAATCATCCTGTTGGTCATTTCTTACAGAACAGTAATATTCCATAATTTTCATATACCACAATTTATTCAGCCATTCTCCAACTGATGGACATCCATTCAGTTTCCAGTTTCTAGCCACTACAAAAAGGGCTGCCACAAACATTCGTGCACATACAGGTCCCTTTCCCTTTTTTATAATCTCTTTGGGATATAACCCCAGTAGTAACACTGCTGGATCAAAGGGTATGCACAGTTTGATAACTTTTTGAGCATAGTTCCAAACTACTCTCCAAAATGGTTGGATTCGTTCACAACTCCACCAACAATGTGTTAGTGTCATTGGGGTTGGATTTAAAGGAACTTGATTGAACATTTTGAATATCTGTTTTTTCTTGAGCAGGGCTAAGGGTTGAAAATGAAAAAAGAGAATACATTGACTTTCCTTTGAGGAATTTGGGGTTATATTCTGCCATTCCTCCCCCCCCCCCTTTTTTTTTCCCCCCAATTTTCATTGACCTTGTTAAATTTATCCACTGTATGTCTTAGAGTTTAAACTTAAGAATTTTTTCCTGGTGGCAGTCTATATTCTCTTCATTAGTTGTTATGCATAATCCAAAGGTCTGGGCAATTTTTGTGGATTATTTACTGCCACATAGGCTTTGGGTTTTTTAATTTATTATGTTCTTCAGGGAAATCTATCATCAAAGTTGTTTCCATGTATCGTTCAAGATTACTTTCTTTGGTTGTATAGAGATCATGTGTTCCTTTATAGCTTTTTGCTTCTCTTCTACAAGATTTTCCTCTACTTTAATATTTTTGCTATTCATTTCTCTTTCCATACTTTAGAGAAACTCTCCATCGTGGATCCATATTTTTTCCTAACCTGTCCTACTGTCACCCTACAAAAAACAAATTCAGTCCTGTTGAAGAAAGAAACAGAAGAATGGAGGTGGGAATTAGGGGAATAGGAATAGGAATAGGAAAGGGGGAAAGCAGGGGAGAATTATGTGTCTGAGAGGAGGCTGAAACCCAAATGGAACCAACCTTATTGCCCTAAAAGCTGTTCAGGGTAGGATCCCAGGCCAGGTAATCCTAGAACCTAAAATAAGGGAAAAGCTGGGATAAATGTGTAGCCTAATATTAGGCTCATTAACCAAAAAGAAAAAGTAGAAAGTGAAGTCTACAAGAGACTTTTTCATAGTGCCATAGGGTAGGGAAAGGGAGTTGAGGCACCCCTACACATAAACTTGGGAGCCTGCCTGGTTAGACTGACTAGAAGTATTCACTGAGTGAACAATTTAAGGATTAGAGTTCTCAGGTGTTAATTCTCCAACGTTCAACCTTATCAAAGTTTTGTTTTTTGTCTTGTTGATTCATCTGTAATTGCTTTACATCTGGTGCATTATTTTCTCTTTATGAATTTGGAGAAAATGACTAATATTCCACCTTGTTACTGTGAATCCATCAGTCATAAGGCATTTATTAAAGACTTTCTTGTGTGCTAGATCCTGTGCTCAGTATTGGATATTCAAAATAAAAACAGCTAATACCCAAACTCTCAGCTTTTAATGAACTCACTGTAACTGAGGAAGGAAATTTACTCTGGACAAATAAGATATATAATAAACTGAAAATAATCAGTTGAATTCAGAGACTGAAAGGGTTCCTATAGAAGGTGAGAATTTAGCTGGAACTTTAAGTAAAATAAAGTAGGAAATGGAGATGAAGTGGGAGAGAATTCTCATCAAGAGAGACAGTCAGTGAAAGTTGGGAGATGGAATTTCTCGTTTGAGGGGTTAAACGTAAGTCAGTATCATTGGATTATAGAAGGAAATGTAAGAAAGAAACTAATTATAAAAGGCTTTGAATCCAAAAGTATTTTTTATTTGATCTTAGAGGTGATAGGGAATGATTGGTAGAGGCGTGATGTGGGTCAGCTCTGAAATTTAGGAATGTTACCTTTTTTTTTTTTTTTTTTTAATAATTATAACTTTTTATTGACAGTACAAATGCATGGGTAATTTTTTACAACATTATCCCTTGCACTCACTTCTGTTCTGATTTTTCCCTTCCCTCTCTCCATCCCTTCCCCTAGATGGCAAGCAGTCCTATACATGCTAAATATGTCACAGTATATCCTAGATACAATATATGTGTGCAGAACCGAACAGCTCTCTTGTTGCACAGGAAGAATTGGATTCACTAGGTAAAAATAACCGGGGAAACAAAACAAAAATGCAAACAGTTCACACTCATTTCCCAGTGTTCTTTCTCTGGGTATAGCTGATTCTGTCCATCATTGATCAATTGGAACTGAATTAGATCTTCTCTTTGTCGAAGAAATCCACTTCCATTCATCCTCATATAGTATTGTTGTTGAAGTGTATAATGATCTCCTGGTTCTGCTCATTTCATTCAGCAGCAGAGGAATGTTACTCTTAAACTGAGTAAGCTGAGTGCAAGATGGACTGGAGGAGAGGAGAGCTTGAGACAAGGAAACCAACCATCAGGCTATTTGTCCTGGTATGGGGTGTTGAGGGCCTGCATTAGGATGGTGGCAGTGTCAGGGGAGAAGGGGATGTATATGAAAGATGTCATAAAGATGTAATTAACAAGCCTGGACAACTGGCTTAGATATAGAGGAAAAGAGTGAGATGTTCAAAATGCCAATTAGTTCTAAGTCTTATGACTAGAAGAATTATTGTGTTCTCCATCAATAATAGGGAAGTTAGGAAGAAGGGAGAATTTGGGAAGAAAATTATCAGTTCAGCTTTAGACATACTGAGTTTAAGATATCTGTGAGACATCAATTTGGAGTTATGAGATAGGAGATTAGGTTAGGGCTAGATATATTTGAGAATCATCACCATAATTTGAGAATCAGCAATGATTACTGAGTCCATGGGAACTGATGATATCACCAGGAAATGGTAGAGAAGGAGAAGGCCATAAATTGTGGGACATAATATGGATAAACATTTAGCAAATGGGTCTTAGAAGGGATGATCAACAACTGCATTGTTGGAGGAAATATCCATATCTGTGAAATCATAGATCCATCAAAGTATCACTTTAGCCAAGGTTATGAAAGTAAGCTTTACTGAGGAGAAAGGATGTGATTTAGCCTTTAGGTAGGTAATGAAGAGGCACAATTTATGTATTTCAGTTTACATGTAAGGTTAATTTTCAAAGGAGTTAATTGTACTTTAAGGTACTCACTAAAATGAGAAACTTGGGCATGCAGAATAGGGCAAAAGGGAAGAATTGCTATCTTTGTTGTGTTTAATACAACTTAACAATTATATGTTTGACTGGACAAGAGAGCAAGTTCAAGGAAGAACAGAAAAAATTTATTCTCTTGGCATTCCCTTTCTCTGTATTTAGTGCAGAAACAAAAATTGAAACATGATTTTCAATTTTCTGGGTTTAGTTTATTCACAATTTTGTGTCAAACTAATTTTCACTTTATTTTTGATATAGTCGATTTTTGTATAGTGCTTTGGGGTTTTAAAATGCTTGACAAACATTTTCATTTCTAAGAGGTAAACTAGGTAGACCTACACTTTAGACATTAGAAATGTTTAGTAATTTGCTCAGGGTCACACAACCAGGATGTGTTAGAAGTGGTCCATCCTTCTGCCAGTTTCATTTGTCTTAGCTTCATACATAGCCTTCTTTTTTTTTTTTTTTTTTTTTTTTTTCCCCCCATACATAGCCTTTTAAATTTAGATGATAGGCAATTAAGTATAAATGATAACAGGGCAAATTGTTGAAATATAAACAGGCATGTAAAACCCTAGATGTAATCTAACTTCCCATCTTCTTTGTGTATTATACTATTTTCCATACTTTATGGTCCAGTTAGACTGGGGTCTTCCTATTCCTTACACATGCCATCTCTATACCTTTAGAACAGCCATTATCAACTTCTGGAAAATGTTCTTTCTTTTCCTCTGCTTCTTAGAACTCTTTACATTCTTATCTCAAATACCACCTTCTTTGTGAAATCTGCCCTTATCACTCCACATCTTTGTGAAATCCTCCCTTTTACTCCACATCTTCCAAGACACACCTTCCCCAAGCCTGTATTTATTTGATTTATGTTCTTTATATGCTTATGTGTATACGTTTCTTCCCCTGATAGACTCTTCTGTGCTTGGTGCACAGTGGTCACTTAATAAATACTTATTAATTGATTTTTAAAGAACTTCATTATGTATATTCAGACTTATTTTCTTTTCACTGAAGATAGTTTACCTTTTTGGATGGATTTTGGTGGTGTGATGATCATCACATGAAAATGCAGTGTTAAAAAACCATTTTTGATTCTGCAACAGAATTCTTGACTTCTAATGCCACTATTTTGTTGTTCTCCTCCTTCCCCCCCCCAATTGTCAAGACCCTTTGTGTGTTTAGTTAGCTCCATGGCAGGTTTTGAGCTGCTAAACGGCCAAGTGTATAGAGTGTTGTAGTCAGAAAGACTCATCTTTATGAGTTCAAATCTGGCTTCAAAGATTTAATCGCCATGTGACCTTGGGCAAGTCACTTAACCCTGTTTGTCTCAGTTTCATCACCTGTAAAAATGAGGTAGAGAAGGAAAGGGCAAATCTCTTCAGTACCTTTGCCAAGAAAACTTCAAATTCAAGATCCAACTGAAAAGTGGCTCAATTGCAACAACAAACTACAATGTAGCACTACCTTAGAAGTAAGGGGATGAATATATAGTACTGGAGAATTTTAACAGAACACATTTACAAAGCTTCTTTTAAATCATGCTGGGCATCAGTATCATCTGGAGGATATTTATTCTCATCTTCTATAGCTCTCTTCTTTCTAAATTTATTTTGCTCTATCTTGGCCTTAGTAATTCAGTTCTGGTTCCACCACTGTGTATGTTGTTTGAGTCAAAGTCAGTATCTCAAATATTGAAGGCTGACTAATTTTTATCTGATATCTTAGAATTAAGTTAATTAATGAAGTAACCAGTATTGTATTTTGGCTCCCACTTCTGCTTTCTGTAGCATCTGCCCCGTGGCTGTCCTTTACCCATGATGTTCCTATAGCAATGGTAAACACCCTCCCTCTTTTACTGCACACTTCTCAGGAAGGAGTCCTGTAAAATCACAGATGAGCCGCAGTGGAAAAAAATATGATTGGAATTAAGTAAGGGGGCTACTGTGTCACCTGAATCCATTTGAAGTGAGGGGGGAAAATGGGGAAACAAGGGATTTTAATTTTAATTTAGCTTTGTTTCAATTAAAAGATTCTTTTGTTTCCTTGATCTAAGTAGGGGTAGGTTTGGATTCAAAGGAAAGAAATCAGAGTTGGCAGTTTAGGGCTTGTTTTATGTTTTGGGACAAGAGACAAAAAGGTCTTTTAAAGTTTCTTTTTAGATTGTTCATCCCATTTTTACAGTGTGGAAAAGAGATAGGTTTAGGATGGATACTTTATTGGGAAATAAAGATTACTTGTTTGGCTTGTGCTACACTTCAGAATCTTAATGTGATATGCATATTATAGGAGAGTGATCAATCCTCACAATAACTTGATGTAGAAATGGTTTCTTCCAGTTTGGATTTGTATTGCTATTGAAATATATAGTTAAAATTCAAGTATTATTTGAGTTAGTAGGGACCAAGCTCTATAATAGCAAAAAAATTAAGAAAGAAGCTGTAGAAAGCAAGCAGTGTCTGTCTGTCTGTATCTCCCTCCTCTCCCCTCTCTTCCCTTTCTCTTCTCTTTTTTCAGAGGTAGGAAAGCTCATAAGAGGGCAAATGAACTATTGCCCCGATCGAGGTAATGCATTATTCAGCCCTTTATGGGAGATTGGCTGGGGCGGGGGAAGGCCCATTTTATAATCATTCTGATATTTGGAATTGCTTTGCACTATTCGTTAAGTGATATCTGTCTCCTTCCTTTCTCTGTCTTTAATGAACAAATACCTTAGTACCTTATTTCATAAGGTGATTGGATTTTTCCCTGTATTATATGCATTTTGATTTGTATTTGGCCACAGGTATGATATATTAAATAGTTGATATTTATCTGAGAGTTTTTTTTTTTTTAAATCTGTTTCTTAATGTTGAGAATCAAAAATAGCTGTGTGGAAGGCTTCAACCAGCCTGATTACAGTGGATGTGCAATTGGATTGAGGAATGTGTACTCAGAGCTTATGATCACTGGCCCGGCTGAGTGTGGGTGATGCATGTGGCTTTCCAGGGATGCTGCTATTTACATCTGTTAATGGCACTTCTTGATGACCAGCTCCCCAATGAGGTGATATGCAGCAGCCTGGAGATGAGACCAAGGCTGCAGATGTTGCTGGGCTCTATTAGGCAGGACCACGAGAGCTCATGTGGTAGGCTTTGTATTTTTCTTTCTTTCTTTTTTTTTTTTTGAGAGAGAGAGAAACAGAAACACACACAGAGAGAGAGAGAGAGAGAGGGAGAGAGAGAGAGAGAAGCAAGCATGAAAAACTGCAGTTACAATTGAGGTTTGAGGCAAAAGAAAAAGAATGGAACAAGGGGGGGGGGGGCGGTGCAAAGTATTCACCCTTGCATAAGAGGGAATTAAAGCAGAGGAGGTTTGGAATGGTTGAATGTGGGGTTGGCAGAGGGAGGGGGAAATGCCATCCATATCTCTTATAACTCAATATCATTTATCTGTATGACTGAACAGATATTGCTGAAGAGAGAGTAGAGACTTGCGTAAACAAACCACACTGCAGCAAAGATTATTCCTCTCCCCCACACATCTTCTGTGCGCGCCCCCCCCCCCCCCCCCCCCCCCCCCCCCCCCCCCCCCCCCCCCCCCCCCCCCCCCCCCCCCCCCCCCCCCCCCCCCCCCCCCATCCCTTGGTTTTATGGTGCTGCTGCAGAAAAGCACCATTGCATAGAATCTCTCTGGGTACATGTCATGATAAATCCTTCTAGAAAGAGTATAGGTGATAGATTTCAACATACACTGGGAGTAACCAAGATTAGTAGAGATTGACTACATTGCTCTTCTCAAATGCCTGAGATAACTGGCGGCTTCAAACAACAAAGGTGATAGGTGATCCTGGGAAGTTTGGGGGCAGTTTTCCAGGAGAGGTGATGGGCTTCTCTGTTCTGCTTTTATCATGTTTAGTCTTGGAATCTTTGTCTAGGAGTGACCTCATGAGAGACCATTGAACATGATGTGTCTTGGAAACCATAAATTTGTTTAGTTATCAATTCTGTGATAACAGTGCACCCTCTAGCAGGCTATGCTATTTTTCCCACCTTTTTAAAGCAAGCCCAATAGTAGGAGCTGTGACAATACAAAGTGTGAAATCTGTAACACATTATATCTGCACAACATAGTCAGTGAGTATATAAGGATTGTCATCTTCAACCTCTTCATTTTTAAGGGAGTATGACAGATGTGTGTAGCAAGTCTTGGACATTCTATTTAGTTTTAATCTCATGCCTTTGGAAGATTTAACTCTGAATAAACAAGAAATCAAAAATTTTTAGAAAGGACTTCAGAGGCCATCTAGATCTGTCCATACTTAAACAAGAATACTCCCTCCCAACATGCCTGATAAGTTCAAGAGTCAATCAACTAACAAGCATTTTTTAAATGCTTATCTTGTCAGGCATAGTGCTGTATTCTGGGGACCTAAGTACAAAGAATATAGTAATCCTTACTCTCAAGGTACTTAAAAAAATCTAACAGTAAAGATAGCAATCACATATTTAAATCTATGCAGAAGGAATACAAATGAATTCAAAGTAATTAAATATAGGGCAGGAGAAGGGAATGAAAAAAGGCTTCAAGCAGAAGATCAGTTAAACATTTATTAACTATCTACTGTGTGCTACTATTGTATTATTGAGGTTGGGAAGGAGACCCCAAAAGTTTGGAGTCACAGGCCAGTGTCACAAGGTGTCTCAAAAGAATTTGCAGAGTTAAACCCAATTCCTAGCCAAGGGGCAATGTTTATTGTAATTGTAATGTCAATTGAGTGGGCCAAGTTTTAAAAGAAATTGACAAGGGACCAGAGACAAGGGGATAGATTTATAGGACAGAGTTGGATCAGAGCTTCATGTTACTTATTTGCTAGTTTTATGGCTTACAAATAGGTTTGAGCAGTGATCTATTCACTATTGTCTCAGGTACTTGGTCATTACTGACCAACAGATTGCATTTGCTAATTTTGTGATTTATATGTAGGTTTGAGGGTTGGTCTATTCGCTATTGTCTCAGGTACTTGGTGATCATTGACCAACAGATTATCTATCTGACAGTCAGTAATGTTTGTAGGAATATTCTAAGTCCAGAAGACTTTGAAATCATTGACAGACAGGTTGTTAGAACAAGAGCACTCTTAGGTGAAAGGATTTGGGATTATTAATATATATCTAAGGAAAGAAATATTATTACCTTCTTAGGCCAGAGGACTTTTACAATCATTGACAGACAGGTTGTCAGAACAATAGTACTCTTAGGTCAGAGGGCTTCAGGATTACTAATACATCTTCTCTAAAATCCACAGGAAGAAATATCATTATATTCCTCTACAGTTATTGACAGACAGGATTGTTAGAACAGAAGCACTCTTAGGTCAGATTTCATCAGTATGTTCTTTGTTCTTGAAGAGGACCATGGCATCAAATGGGAGGAAGAGGACCTCCTATCAGGGAGGTGATGCCATGACATGCAAGGGAGTTAGATTGAAGTCAGAGAGGGCAGTGCAAGGCCACTTTCCCCTCCAGAGTCATCTGGGTCCAGTGTCCAGATATAGATCAGGATGACTGGAAATGGCCCTGAATGCAGTGGGAGACCTTGGCCTTTTTAAGCTAAGGCCTTCAACTGGTTTCAGTTTGACTGAGGTATACCCAATCAGTAATTTTTTTTTTTTTTTTTTTTTGATTAGGTAAAAGAGTCCATTCTCTGTTTCACTTCTTACCTAGCCTTAATCACTGGATCCATGAGCACCTACCTTGTGCTGCCCAGTTGTGCAACAAAGCTCTTGTGTTCTCTGCTTTTCTCTGTTCTTCTCTCTCTCCCCTTTATCCATATGGGGTATAAATTTTGATCTTTGAAATCTCTGCCTGGTACCTTGGATTTTACCAATTAAGACCTAGCCTTATGCCTAAATCACTAGGGGGTCTCTTCCTTTGACTAATAATGAGTCTCAACCGAAGGCACACTTGATCATTGTTTGGTTGATTGAACAGATTAAATTAATAGTAAAAATAATGATAGTTTCTGTTTTGGCCAGAAACTCCAAAGGTTTTTTCCTCCCAGGTTACAAGACCCTGAGAATCCAAATCTGAAAAAGAAAGACAGCCTTTTCCTTCAAGGAGCTTACCATCTAATGATAGAAGACAAAACAAAACAAAAAACAAAACTGAAAGTGATTAGAATTGGAGGAAAGAGAAAGTACCCCTTGAATGCCCATGAAGCTTATAATACTCTTTAAATTTGGTGATACAGGACTGAAGTTTAGTGAAGAGAGTAGTACTGAAAGTATCGATCTGTGAGTCTTCTGCACAGAAATCCTGGTGTAAACATTAAACACTAATGAACTAATTAGGACAGAAAAGGCTTAGGACAAAGATTCAGACTTAAACACATTGTTGAGAAGGTGATGTTATTTAGTTTTGCTTGAAGACCCGTAGCAAGAGAAAACCTAACATTTCCTAAAGCATCCCCTTCCACTTAAAAAACCAACATTATATAACAGTGATTTATTAAATAGATTTTCTATATAGTATGTTAAAGTTTATAGAGTCACAACAATCCTGTAACAGAGGTGCTGTTTCTCTTCCTGGAAACCAAGATTTAAGAGAGGTCAAGTGATTGTTTTCCAAGGGTCCAGGTAAGCATTTGAGGCAAAATTTGAACTTCCCTTTCTCTGAAACTGGTCCTCTTTCCACTACATTGCCTAGCTGCCCAATTATTCCTTCTTTCTCTTCTATCTTCCGCAGAGAGCCTACTCCTTATAATCATTCATTAAGCATGTCTTAAAACAACTGTCATGTGCCAGGCACTGTGCTGTGCATTTTGGGGACAAATACAAATAAAGAAAGAAAGAAAGAAAGAAAGAAGTTAAGTGTCTTTCCTCAAGGAATTTTCAATCTAATGGGAAAGACCATATGCAAATAGATATAAAGCAAACTATATACAGGATGAAAAGGAAATAATTACAAGGGTAGGCAGTAGAAGAACTAAGAGGGATTGGGAAAGGCTTCAGATGAGATTTTAGTTGGGACTAAAAGGTTGAGAAGAGTGTTCCAGGCATGCATAATAGCCAGAAATAATACCTGGATCCGAGAAAGGAAGTACCTTTTTATTTAAGAGCCAGGAGACCAAAGTATATGTCAATATGGCTTAAGAAGATTGGAAAAGTAGGAGACTAATTTATGAAGAGTGAGTCATAAGCAAAACATTTTGCATTTGCTTCTGAAGTCAGTATGAAACCAGTAAAGTTTATTGAGTAGGGAGGTAACATGATGGGATCTGTTCTGTAGGATATTCATTTTGGTGGTTGAATGGAAGATGAATTGGAGTAAGTAGAGATTTGAGGCATGTTCATATTGCCACTAGTCCATTATAGTAATCCAGGAATGTGATAATGAGGACCTGTAGCAAAGATGACATGGGCCATAGATAGATTTATAGGGGAAACATAACTTTGGAGATTTTCCATAACTTGCATTTTTGAATGGACATATCATGGAGGGACTACCCTCAACCTCTACCGAGGACGGGACTATAAATTTGAACTAATTCCCATCAGTGTCCATTCTTGCTTGTCTCAGGGAGGATTATCAGTACTTCAGGCTTTCTTTGCCAAACCCACCTAGTAACTCTGGATATCATTAGTTCTTCTCATTCATATCTTTAACAACAGTGCACTAGTGTGCCTGTCTTTCTCCAATCCCTCCAACGTTATCCTTCTGTCTGTTTGTCTTTCTATCTATCTATCTCCATAAAGATTATGTTGTTTTTCTATTTGGATACAAAACTCTCAGAGGAATTTGATGTGAAAATTTCCATTTAGCTACTTCCCTAATCCAGGGTGCATTAATTTTGTCTGGTCAGAAGCTTTTTCAGTTTCATGTAATCAAATCTATTAGTAATTTGTAATTGATTCTTTCTTGTGACTAAGAATATATCTTCTACCAGTAGTTTTGAACCAAATATAATCTGTTGGCCTTCTAATCTTTTGTAGTATGATCTTTAACCTTAAAGTCACATCCATTTAGAATATGGCATAATGTTAGTCTAAGCTTACTTAATGGCACACTACTTTCTGTTTTCTCCGGCATTTCTCATTAAATGGGTAATTCTTTCCTAAGTAATTTATTTTCTTATAATTTATTAAATGCTAGCCTTTTGAGTTCCATTGTTTCTGATTCTCCCATATCTAGCCTATTCCATTGATCTTCCTCTTTTTCAAGTAATAACAAATTATTTTGATGGCTATTGCTTTATAATATAGTTTGAACTGTGAAAGTACATCTTTCATCTTTACCTCTTTTCATTATTTCGCTTGATTTTTCCAAATGATTTTTGTTATTTTATCAATTCTATATTGTATTCCTTTGACAATTTTATTGGTATTGTGTTAATTATAGAATTACAAATTGTGTAAGTTGACTTTGGTAGCATTTCATTTTAATTATATTCACATGGTCTAGCCTTGAGCTGATTATTATTCTTTATATCTTTAAGGAACACTTTAAGGAACAAAATCTATAAGAGTATTTTGTGTGCTCTGGTAGTTTGATTTCCCCACATATTTTAGGCATTTTGCAGTTGTAGAAAATAGGACTTTCTGTAACTGCCTCTTGACTTTTATTATGGTTATATCAAAATACATGTTGTTTTATAGCTGCATCTTTGCTAAAGTCATTGGTTCTCTCCCCAAGATATTCTAAGTCAACAATAAATTAGGAGATAAAATTATCCTAATTTTTTCCCCAATTTTTATATTTTTAATTTCTTATTGCTAGCAATTTTAGAAATGTATCAGATGATAGAGGGATGAATAGCAATCCTTGCTTTCCTCCTGTAATTATTAGGAAAGTTTCTAATATATTTCCAGTGTATATGATATTTGTCTTTGCTTTTAGTTCGTTACATTTCCTGACATTAAAAATGGTCCTTTTGTTCCTATATTTTGTAAGGCTAATAGCATAAATGGGTGTTGTATTTTTATACTTCAATTGAAGTATCTTGTTAATTTCTTGGGCCAAACTTAATTGCCAAAATTTATTTGTGATGTATTTTTTGTTGTTGTTCTTTACTTTGACATTATATAAGTTGTTGTCTTAGCTCTCTTTACTTTGCATCATTTCATGTAAATTCCATTGTTTTCTATGTATTTATACTCATTACTTCTTATATTGCAGTAATATTGCATTTCATTTATGTATCAGAAGTCATTCAGCCAATTGCACTCACTCCACCTTTCGATAACTTACATTAAGCCTATATTTTCCCATTTCCCATTTATTGATGCTTGTAATTATTGTTCCTCACTGCCCATTAGGGCATTTCTGTAGCCTTTTCCATGGGACAACCTTTTGGATACTTGAATATAGGAAAGATATCACCCCAAATCCTTTTCTTTCCAGGCTAAATATTCCTAGCTCCTTCAGCTTAGTGCTTAAGTGGCATGACCTTGAGCTCCCTGACCATTCTAGTCACCCTTCTTTGTGTACTATCTACCTTTTGAGCAGTGACTTCCCTAAAGTGTGGATCAAATTAGATAATATGAAACATGATTAGTAAAGCCCATGGTTCTCTGTAAATGGTAGTTATCATCATTAAAAAAAGGAGAGAGAATAGGAAAAGCTTGGGCAAATACCTCTTTTAGAAACAAGACCTGGATGATAGTCCAGCAAAGGATACTGAGAAGGAAAGTTAGGTTGAGGGGGGAAAAAACAAGAGAAATTAATATCATAAAAATCCAAGAAAGACTGGGCATGTAGGAGGAAGAATTTAGACAAGTGTGATATACTGCAAAGAAATTGATCAACATGAGTACTAAGAGTAGCTATCAGCTTTAGACATTTAAGAGAGTCTAGGTTACCTTGGAAAGCACAGTTGCAATTGAATGGTGCATTCAAGAATAAGATTACAGTGGCAAGTGAGTGGGAACCAATTAACTATTGACTTTTTTCTAACTTTGTGAAAGAGAGGAAGGGGATGGAATGGCAGCTCTAAATGAGAATGGGAGGATTAAATGATTTTTAGAAGAGTAGTGGAGACTTGGACACATTTATTGGTATCATGGAAGTATCCAGTAGATATGGAGAAATTGAAGATTGGGGTTGAGGATAGTGATTGATGCGTCAGATTCCCAGGAGATACAGAATGAGAAAAGATCAGTCATTTAGAGAAGGTGAACTTGGTGAGAAGACTGAAGGGGAAATGAGGATGAGAGGATCTGAGATGTAGAATAGAAAAGAGAAAGATTGCACTTTGTATTTCTCAAATTCTCATGAAAATCCTGTTAGATTGAGCAGTCACAGGAAGAAGTTTTGAACACTTTCTGTGAAAAGTAGCTTAGAGTTTAATTGGGGAAGAATAAAAGGATTGCTGAGCAGTTAGCTGGTTCAATGGAAGAAGTGACTGGAATACTTCTCTTCCATGAGGTCTGGCTTCAGACACTGTGTGACCCTGATCAAGTCACTTAACCCTGTTTGCTTCAGTTTCCTCATCTCTAAAAGGAACTGGAGAAGAAAGTATCAAGCTATTTCAGTATATTGCAAAGAAAACCCCAAATGGGATCATGAAACATCAGAAACAATTGAGCAACAACATAAGGACTGCTGAGTAGCAGGAAGGACCCAGCTTATATTAAGTTGAATAGAAGAGAAGGAAAGGTGGAGGAATGCTCCATCATGTTAAAATCCAGCTCCCCATAAATAGATGAATAAAGCTCTAAATGTTTGCCAGCTGAAGCAGTGATACAGAAAATCAGAGGATTGAGTCTGATAGTTACTTCATCTACTTTTCAAGAGTGTTAGAGACTATTGAGGTTCAGAGTGGAAACAATCCTGGCTAGATAGGAAGTGTGGTCACAGAAGGAGAAAGAGCCAGCAAAGCAAAACCTGCTCCCAGAGCAACTGTCGACATGTTTAGGTCCTTTAAGGTGCATTGCAAAGAACTGAGACAACACTGTTTTCAGATTTGTGCAAGGAGAAAATGATCAAGGCCAAAATTTATGTGGAGCCAACAAAAAACCAAGAGATTCTTATAGAATGGGAAATTCTTGTATTAATCACAATATCATCATCCAAGAGTATAGGAAGGAGTAGAATCTGACCCTGACACAAGGTCTCTATCTCAAACCTAAGGTTAGAAGTATGGACAAATAGAATAAAAAAAATGCTGAACCAATGAAGAAAGGGTTGGAGAGAATCTCAAAAGGTAGTCTCAGGAAAATAAATCCACAAGTCCAAATAGTTCCTCAGGGAAAAGAATTACTTGACTATATAGATGATAGAGGAACATTAAGGGAATGTGTCAAAAGCTATACAGTCCAATAGAAGGTAAAAGGATGAGGGGGAAAAAATGGGAAATAGAATCAGTAGTTAAGAACCTTAGTGACAAACTTTATACACAAATTCAACTCAGTCGTTTAAAATTTGAATGGGGCAAAGAAAAAAAGTGACTCCCTGAAAAAAGACATTTTAAAAAACAGAGAAAATATAAGCTATACCCAACTGAAAATAACTGATCTAAAAACAGATAAAATAGAATAATCTTAGGAATCACCAGATTATGTGAGCATAAAAACAAAAAAGCCTGGATATCAAAATTCAAGAACTTATAATGGGGAAAGGATAATGAATTGTGTTTTGAAAACGGTTGAATTTAAGATGTCTTCTGATCATTAAATTCCAGTTGTTCAATGGGTAGTTGGTGAATTAGTAGGATTGGCACTGAGAGAAGTCTCAGAGGCTGAGTTCATCAAGTGAGAGTGTAGAGAGAAGAAGAAACAAAAACGGTGCTTGCTTATATGCAAGTTATCTCATTTGCTTATCTTAACAACTTGGGAAGTAGTGCTTTCATTATCATCCCAATTTGACAGTTGGGAAACTGAGGCATTTAATGGTGAATTGACTTATCCAGCTTACTGAGAACAGCTTTAAAATAAAATCTTCCTGACTTCACTTTCAATACTGTGCCATCAGCACAAATGCTCAGGGTTAGGGTTTTTGCATCTGCTTCTGGTTCCAGAAATGAGGGTTCTTATATAAAGGCTCTCTCTCCCTCTCCTTTCTTCTCCTTTCCTCTCCTCCCCTCTTCTCCTCTCCCCTTCCCTCCCTCAAAATCCTTGAAGTTCTGGCCAATTTACCATATAATCCAAACTTTAATGAATGTTTATTACTAAATGGTATGGCTTATAGATATAGTGGACCAATTATCTCATCGGTGTTTAAATTCTTCTCTGATAAGTTGAGATTCTTTTCAACCTTTTAAGATTTTTTTAAACTCTCAGAACTGTTTTTAAATTTTCAGTTCCATTTTCATTTTCCATTTTCTTTCTTTCCTTCCATTGTATCCTCCACCTATTGAGAAGGAAATTAAATACCCATTTAATATGTGAAGTTTAGTTACTTTTTCTTTGTTCTTGAGTTTTTGATTTCTTTTCAAAAAGAATACAATTGTGTGTGTGTGTGTGTGTGTGTGTGTGTGTGTGTGTGTGTGTGTGTATGTGTATCTGTGGGGGTCACTTAATGATGTTTTTTCCCCCATTACATGTAAAGGTAGTTTCCAATATTCATTTTAGTAAGATTTTGAGTTACAAATTTTTCTCCCTCCTCTCTTTTCCTCCCTCCCCAAGAAAGCAAGCAGTCTGATATAAGTTATAGCTATAGAACTATGTTAAACATATTTCCACATTAGTCATAACAAAAAAGAAAACCACTAGAAAGAAAAAAAGAAGTGAAAATGGTATGCTTTGATCTGCATTCAAACGCCATAGTTTTTTCTCTGTAGGTGGATGGCATTTTCAGTTTTGAGTCTTTTGCACTTGTCTTGGATTATTGTATTGCTGAAAAGAGCTACATTTATCATAGATGATCATCACAAAATCTTGCTTTTATTGTGTACAATGTTCTCTTTGTTCTGCTTATTTTTCAGCATCAGTGCAAATAAGTCTTTCCAGGTTTTTCTAAAATTATTCTCTTCATCATTTCTTAAGCACGTTCCATTACCTTCATATACCACAACGTGTTCAACCATTCCTTAATTGATGGGCATCCCCTCAATTTCTAATTCTTTGCTACCACAAAAAGAGCTGCTGTAAATATTGTTGTGTATGTGGGCCCCTTCCCCTTTTTTATGATTTCTTTGGAATATAGACCCAGTATTGGCAGTGCTGGATCAAAGGGTTATGTGCAGTTTTATAGCCCTTGTTTTTACCAACTGCTTTCTCCTCTTCTATTCCAGACCTGTTATATATTGGGTGACTGATTAAAATATAATTGAGAAATGTCAAACAGAATGAAAATACAATAGGACCTAATTAATGTTAATATGTAGTTGTCTTTTTTTTTTAATTAAAACTTTTTATTTACAAAGCATATAAATGGGTAATTTTCTCGACAGAAAGAGTGAGAATGTTTGTTATGTTCCACACTCAGTTCTCATAGTTCTCTCTCTGAGTGTAGATGGCTCTCTTCATTACTGCAGAAGTAGAACTGATTTGAATCATTTCAATGTTGAAAAGAGCTACATCCATCAGAATTGATCATCGTATAGTCTTGTTGTTGCTGTGTACAATGATCTTCTGGTTCTGCTCATTTTACTTAGCATCAGGTCATGTAGGTCTCTCCAGGCCTCCTTGAAATCATCCTGCTGGTCATTTCTTACAGAACAGTAATATTCCATAACATTCATATACTATAACTTATTTAGCCATTCTCCAACTGATGGGCATCTATTCAGTTTCCAGTTTCTTTCCACTTAAAAAAGGGCTGCCACAAACATTTTTGCACATGTGGCTTCCATTCCCTCCTTTAAAATCATTTTGCAATATAATCCCAGTAGAGACACTTCTGGATCAAAGGGAATGCACAATTTGATAACTTTTTGAGCATAGTTCCAAATTGCTCTCCAGAATGGCTGGATGTATTCACAATTCCACCTACAGTGTATTAATGTTCCAGTTTTCCCTCATCCCCTCCAAAGTTCATCATTATCTTTTCCTATCAAGGAAAGGTGTGTAGTGGTATCTCAAGAGTTTTCTTAATTTGCATTTCTCTAATCAATAGTGATTTGGAGCACCTTTTCATGTGGCTGCATAGTTTCAATTTATTCATCTGAAAATTGTCTATTGATATCCTTTGACCATTTATCAATTGGAGAATGGCTTGAACTATTGTAAATTTGAGTCAGTTCTCTATGAGGCCTTTATCAGATCTTTTGAATGTAAAAATGTTTTCCTAGTTTGTTTCCCTTCTAATCAAATCTGCATTAGTTTTGTTTGTACAAAAACTTTTTAACTAATATAATCAAAATTTTCTATTTTGTGATCAATAATGATCTATAGTTCTTTTTTGGTCACAAATTCCTTCTTCCTCCACAGGTCTGAGAGATGAACTCTCCTATGTTCTTCTAATTTATTTATAATCTCATTCTTTGTCTAGATCATGAGCCCATTTTGACCTTTTCTTGGTATACAGTATTAAGTGTGGGTCATTATCTAGTTTCTGCCATACTAGTTTACAATTTTCCCAGCAGTTTTTGTCAAATAGTGAATTCTTATTCCAAAAGCTAGAGTCTTTGGGTTTGTCAAACGCTAGATTGCTATAGTTATTGGCTATTTTGTCTTATGAACCTAACCTATTCTATTGATTGACTACTCTGTTTCTTAGCCAGTACCAAATAGTTTTGATGATTGCTGCTTTATAATATAGTTTTAGATCTGGTACAGGTAGGCCACCTTCATTTGCTTTTTTTTTTTTTTTTTTTTTTTAGTTCCCTTGAAATTCTTAACCTTTTGTTCTTCCAGATGAATTTTGATATTTTTTCTAGGTCAGTAAAATAGTTTTCAGAAGTTTGATTGGTATACCACTTAATAAATAGATTAGATAGTATTGTCATTTTTATTATATTTGTTTGGCCTATCCAAGAGCACTTAATATTTTTCCAGTTGTTTAGATCTAACTTTATTAGTGTGACTTTGTTTGTAGTTTTGCTCATATAGTTCCTCACTTTCCTTTGGCAGTTAGATTCCTAAATATTTTATACTATCAGCGGTTACTTTAAATGGAATGTCTTTTTATTCCATTAATAAATGTTGGATTTTTCAGTGATGTATAAAAATGCTGATGATTTTTGTGGATTTATTTTGTAACCTGCAACTTTGCTAAAGTTGTCGATTAGTTCTAATAGCTTTTTAGTTGGTTCTCTGGGGTTCTCTAAGTATACCATCTTATTATCTGCAAACAGTGATAATTTGGTTTCCTCATTACCTACTCTAATTCCTTTGACATGTAGCTATCTTATATATATATATATATATATAACTTTTTATTTACAAGATATATACATGGGTAATTTTTCATCATTGACAATTGCAAAACCTTCTGTTCCAACTTTTCCCTTCCTTTCCCCCACCCTCTCTCCCAGATGGCAAGTTGACCAATACATTATAAATATGTTAAAATATATGTTAAATACAATATATGCATACATATCCATACAGTTAGTTTTGCTGCATAAGAAGAATTAGACTTTGAAATAGTGTACAATTAACCTGTGAAGGAAATCAAAAATGCAGGTGGACAAAAACAGAGGGATTGGGAATTCTATGTAATGGTTCACACTCATTTCCCAGAGTTCTTTCGCTGGGTGTAGCTGGTTCTATTCTATTCATTTGTTTCATCTCGTTGCTGAGGATGGCCAGGTCCATCAGAATTGATCCTCATATAGTATTGTTGTTGAAGTATATAATGATCTTCTGGTCCTGCTTATTTCACTCAGCATCAGTTCAAGTAAGTCTCTCCAGGCCTTTCTGAAATCATCCTGCTGGTCATTTCTTACAGAACAATTAACATGTAGTTTTCCAAGTCAGCACACATTATACATTTGCAGGGAATGGCCTCTTTTCTTTTTGATTTTGTTTTCCCTGCTGTAATTCTTCATTACTCTTCTGTCTTCTTTCTTGTGCTTCTTTCTAGACAGTTTTTGTCTCCTATAGTCCTTCTGCTCTTCCTTTTCACCCAATTCTTTCATTTCTTTTCAGCCCCTCAGGTCCTTCTGTTTGAGTCTTTCTTCCTCATTGAATCCTTCTCTTTGAGTTTTAAGTCCATCTCCTCCTTCAGCTTTTCCTTTACTTCTCCCATATTCCATTTCCTCAAATTTCTGTTCCTCTCTTCCTCCTAGCTTCTCTCTTTTCCCTCCCTTTGTCCTCTTCCTCCCTCCCTTTTTCTCTACTTCTCCTTTCCTGCCTCCAATTCCAAAATCTTTCATTATCATTTTCTCTTTAATTTCATGTCTTTACTTTCTACTTGTTCCCATTGTTCTTACATGGAATTGTTAATATGTTGCAATTGAGATGCAATAGACCCTTGTTTGTTCTTTATTCATGTATTTCCTTTATTCCTTTTCAGATAGGCATGGTGGCTTGGAAAATGACACTCAAGAGTCCCGAGTACCCAGAAGGAAGAGATATCATTGTTATTGGAAATGATATCACCTATCGAATTGGGTCCTTTGGACCTCAAGAAGATGTGTTATTTCTGAGGGCTTCTGAGCTTGCCAGGGCAGAGGGTATCCCTCGCATTTATGTGGCTGCTAATAGTGGAGCAAGAATTGGGTTGGCAGAGGAAATACGTCACATGTTCCATGTGGCCTGGGTAGATCCTGATGATCCTTACAAGGTAAGAATACTAAAATTGAAGGCCAAGGAAGTACAATATAGTAGCAAATAGTTTATGTATAGAATAAGACAGGTAATTTATTGTGATTTGAAAAATTGAAATTTTAGCAATTTGAAACCACAGGTTGAGAAAGGATCTGTGGTTAAAGGAGAGGTCAAGAATTTGTGATTAATGACCAGCAACGGAGATCCCAGATTTCTAATTTCTTTGAATCTGAGTATTTTTTGCATGATTCTTCAAGTATCTCTTTCTCCTCTTCACAGTTGCATTCTCCTGACACTGTTTAGATTTGAGAAGTTAAGATGTAACTATTTAGGAGTCTCTCTGGTTACATCTCTAAAAAGAACTATCATTGAAAGCCAGGGAGTGATGCGTCCTCTGACCATGATAGAAACGAAATGAATGGAATGTGTTAGAAGTTCAGGTTGAAAGCTGTCTTGTTTCATAGGTTAGATGGTCAATGACTAGAGAAAGAATCACTTAGATCTTTCAAAGCAGAACTGGCCATGTTAAGGAAATGGAAATTGAGTGACGCCCATCAATTGGGGAATGGTTGGATAAGTTATGGCACGTGAATGTAATGAAATATTATTATTATTTATTTTTATTTTTATGTTTTTGGAATGAAATATTATTGTTGTATAAGAAATGAAGAGCAAAATGATTTCAGAGAAGCCTGAAGAAACCTACATGAATTGATGCTGAGTGAAATGAGCAGAACCAAGAACAAAATTATGTGACCAAAATTATGTACACTAGATTTAGCTTTTCTTAACAATACAGTGCTACAAGACAATTCCAATAGACTTGGGATGGAAAATGGCACTTACATTCAGAGAGAGATCATCTATGGAGAATGAATGTAGATTGAAGTGTAGTATTTTCACCTTACAAAATGAATTTTGAAAACTATCTTTAATGTATTTGGAAAAATCAAATCAAATACTGTTGAAGAAATAAAAAGAACTG
Organism: Sarcophilus harrisii; assembly: GCF_902635505.1. NCBI lineage: Eukaryota > Metazoa > Chordata > Mammalia > Dasyuromorphia > Dasyuridae > Sarcophilus > Sarcophilus harrisii. Next base: position 354,323,275 of record NC_045429.1, on the reverse strand, counting down.
ACTATGCAAGTATCATATTAGGCAGTACTTCTCAAAAAGTGATAGGGAAATTTACTGATTGCTTTGGGACAGGCTGCTTAATATATATTTTGCCGCATGTATTGTCCAGGAAATAATGAGTAAAAACCATTTGTGCTTCACAGGGATACAAGTATCTTTATCTGACTCCTCAAGATTATAAGAGGGTCAGCGCCTTGAACTCTGTTCACTGTGAACATGTGGAAGATGAAGGGGAATCCAGGTAAGTGCAGACAGAGTGAGGGATAAGCCTTTGGGAAAAGATGTTGTGTTTTTTTGTTTGCTTGGTGATTATAGTAGTGAATATCAAAGATTTTTGGTTACTGTAGTCACTGCAAAAGTTGTTAAAAAGCCCTGAATCAGAAATGAATTAGGTCATAAATTAGTAACTGTGAAATACTGACTTCTTTGGACATGTTGTGATAAGGATAAAATGCAATATACCAGAATAAAACAATGAAAATTTATATCTGGGAGAGGATTTTTTTTCTACTATTAATGCTCAGGAATACATGAGTGTTTGTGAATGTGTTGGGTATCTTATGAAAGTATGAGCACATCTTTTCTAAAATTAGGACTGCTTAGTCCCAATGCAGTCATAATACAGAAAGTTACCTTCTGGTTTCACTCCTCAGGTAAAAAAAACCTCAGTGAAAATGAATTTGATTGCCTGAAGGGAAACCCTAAATAGAAACTGAGGAGGGATTTGGAAAAGATAAACGCCAAGGGATGTCTAGGAAGTAGATACAAAGCCCCAAGACTGACATTCAGGACACACACAAAAAGAATTGATAGAGAATATAGAAATAAAGAAGGGAACAAAGAAATATCAAAGGAAAGTAGTAAGAGCCTTTATGGTATGTTTATTTATTGTTTCAATTTACAAAAACATACTCAATGCCAAGCCCTCTGAGCACATGTAGAATAGCAATAATATATGCTCACCTTTGCTTTTCAACTTTATAATTTTCCTTCCTGTTATGAGCTTCATTCCCCACCTCCCATTTCCCATTGTCAACTTGTGCTCCCAATCCCCTGTCAATGAGACTAATGACAATCCCACTGGAGCTAGAGGATGCTTTCTGGACCACTTTGACAACATCTCACCTCCACATTCACTTCAGCTGCTCTTTCAAAAGGCCACAGCCAGAAAGTCGTCATTATAAGCCTTCTTCAAGTTTTTGACTTAGAAAGGGCCTTGGGCTAATCTCTACTACTATTTCACTATATTGGAGCTGATCCTTAGAAAATCTCTATTGTTTAATGATAACTGCATGTCATACTAAAGAGTTACTTCTCCCTGTTCTTTCTGAATTAATTAACCTTCTAACAAAGAAGCATAAGGGTATATTGTGAAGTAAGGCAAAAACAAAAGGATTATCAATAAATAAATTAATGAAAAGACGGGTGGTAATTATTAAAAAAATAAAAAAATGCCCCTTTTTTGCAAATTTTTAATAATGATTATTTTGTTTTCTTGGTATTCATAATTTGGTTTGGTTGTATCCAATAGGTATAAGATTACAGATATTATTGGGAAGGAAGAAGGACTTGGAGCTGAGAACCTCAGGGGTTCTGGGATGATTGCTGGGGAATCCTCATTGGCATATGATGAGATCATCACTATCAGCCTGGTAAATCTCTTTGTAGTCAAGATAGGCAATTTTAAAAAAAATTATTAAATTCATCTTATTTGCTGTCATAACCTGAATGGAAGAGGTTATTTTAAACTCCTCAGAGATATCTATCCCAGAAATTTCAGTTTTTGTCTGAATAAAATTATTTTTAAATCCAATTTAAGATGAATTCAAGTTTTAGGTCATGTACATTTTAGATACTCTGTACAAAATTCTCATACCTGTTAATTGTTTGTATATCTATAGCTTACTTGAATTATATTTGTCATGTTAATACAAAGCATAGGTAGTGGGAATAGTTGGTTTCAACATTCATGTTCTCAACTAGGCTACTAGAACAAAACTGATAGCAAAATGGATTGTTGGAATTTTAGCTCTTTTCACTCTTGTTTCTAACTTTGTTATGTTTCTAGTTATGAAATGGGCAAAAGATGGAAAACATGACGAAAAATCAGGGAGTCTGAATGATCCACAAAGTGTTTGATTGAATTCATTTGAAATATTCTGATACTTACCTATTTCATTTTCTAGAATTATAGCATCTCAGAGTTGGAAGGGATTCTTAGATGTCATGTAGTCTCATTTTTAGCATTCAAAAAATTCCCCCTCTCAGTGCCTAGCCAAGTGGTGATTGCCTTCTACTTAAAGCCCTCCACCAGAATAGAGTATTTCATTTCGTTTTTGAATAACTTTTAATTGTTAGCAAGTTTTCACTTTCATCGAGTCAAAGTCATCCTTCCTCAAACTTTTAACCATCACTTTTGATTTGGATTGAGAGGAGAGGGGGGGGGCAATTAAAACAAATCAAATCATTGTTCCACAAGACAACCCCTTCCTACACTTGGATTGCTATTATATCTCCCTTTCTTGCTTCTGTTTTCCATGCTGAACACTTCCAGTTTCTTCTGCCAATCCTGGCATGGTTTCAAGTCCTCTTACTATCTTTGTTGTATTTTGTTGGATGAACTCCAACTTAACAATCTCCTTCCTAAAATGTGACAGCAAAATTGAACATAGTATTATAGATATTAGCTGACTAAGGCAGAATATAGAAGTGTTATAACTTATTTTATTCTGGACATTATGTTTCTACTAATACAATCTAAGATCACATTATCTTTTTCAGCTAATATGTCTGTAGTACAGCAAAACCCACAGTTCTTTATCATGCAAACTGGTTTTTTTTAGGAGTATTTTCCTGCTAATATACTTATAGGTGATCTTTTTAGACCTGTAAAGTCTGGTACTTTACATTTATCTCTTAAATTTCATTTGTTTCAATTTGGTCCATTTTTCTAAAGTCTTTGAGAAAAAGTCTTTTAAAATTTTAGTTCTATCATTTGACATTAGCCACCTATCTAAACTTTGTGTCATCTACAAATATGATCTTCATGGAAGTTATTGTTTATAATGTTGAACAGAAAAGGACCCAAGCCGCACCCAATTAAATTCCTTTAATATCTTCTTCTAACAATCATCTCTCTTTAGGCAGTGATCATGCAATCAATTTTCAGTTAGCTTAACTTTTCTATATTTAGGATATATTTGTCTTTTTGTCTTCAAATGCAAATTCTCCCTTCTTGTCCTGTTTTTATGATAACCGACAATGACTTAGGAGCAACGTCTTCAAGTTTTTTAAAGACCCTGAGATGGTAGTTTGTTTTTGTTTTTTGGATTTTTTTTTAGGCAATTGAGGTTGTGACTTTCCCAGGTCACATAGCTAGGTAATGTCAAGTATCTGAATCTGAATTTGCACTCAGGTCCTCCTGATTCCAGGGCAATAGTTCTGTCCAGTGCACTATCCAGGATCCCATGAGATGGTAGTTCTGTAAGCCAGTGACCTGAAATTATTTGCAGCAACTGGATGTTCTCTTGCCAGTCTTCAGTTATGGTTTCAGTGACCCATTAACCAATTTTATCATATATTTTCAGTCTGAAGATCATTTCCCTTAGGTTAGAAACCCTTAACATATAAGAAAAGAAGAGTTAATTGACTTAGGGAACATTGTCTTATTTTGTATTGTCATTATTCCGTTCTCTATTTCTGATCTTTTTTTGTTATCTTGAGTTTGTTGAAAGTCATAGCTTTTTTTGTGCTTCATTGTTCCTGACATTATTGCCTCTTTACTCGGAATAAGAAATTCACTTTTGATTATTATTATAAGTAGAACATACAAAGAAATGCCCTATGTCTGGTAATGTCTTTTTGCTGTCTAAATATCAGTGTTCCCATAAACTGACTTGTAGATCCCAAATGTCTAATATATGTGTTGGTTTTTTCCCTCCTCTCTAAGGTAACTTGCCGGGCCATTGGAATTGGAGCTTATCTAGTCCGATTAGGACAGAGAACCATCCAGGTTGAGAACTCCCATTTGATTCTGACGGGAGCAGCAGCCCTCAACAAAGTAAGTTCATTAGGTTTGTGAGGCTTTTTTGGTGTTGGATATACATTCTCAATTTAGTTTGAGAGTGTGTGTGTGTGTGTGTCTGACTGTTTCTGTGTACCCTTGTGTGAGTATGAATGCTGATAAATTATCTTTTTTCTTATACCTGTTGGTTTTCTGGAAAAGCCTAAAATTTCATTGAAGTGGAAGAGTGACTTCTATCCCCCATTTCTCTAATCAATATGTGTTTTAAATGGGAATTGATATGTGCTTATGAGTCTTGAAGTTCCAGGACAGAGGAAACTATGCTTGTTGCTCTGAGAATATGGGAGATACCAGGATGTTTAAAAATTTTTATACTTCAGCCAAATTATTAATTTCTACATGTCCTACATTTATCTCTCCCTGTTCTTCCTTTCTTTCCCTGATTCATCTATTCCTACAATTGCATTCTTTTCATTGCCTTTCTTCTTCAGCATCATGATTCAGTTTTTTATTTACATGAAGCCAGATGCTTTGCTTTTCACATTTAGATCTTTTGTTCTTTCAAAGTAATAACAATGTCAGTGTCTGTCTTCTGTCATTTAGGTCTGGGGGCCTGTTCTGTTAGCTTACATAACATGACTTAGGGTGACCTTTGTATGTTTTAGGTTGAAAGATGAGGACATACAATCTTCTCTACTCCCCCACCCCCACCCCTTTAAATGACACCTGTCCACTGTACAGAGTATGTTTACAAAAGTATAGATCTATAGGAAGGTTTTCATGCTGGGTGAAGAGGGTGCTGTGGAGATTGATCCTCTCTCAGCCTTTTAGCTTGATAGTGCCTTTTAGCTTCCAGGTAAACATGCAGTTTTTCACATTGAAAAGAATAGCTAATATATTCATTTCCTATAAGGAAATAGTATGAAAGGATAAACGAATGCATACAAAGCAAGAGTGGTTCTGGCTTTCTCAGGAGATCTCAGATACCTGATGTGCCTCCCTTCCTCCTCCCCCACTTTGGTATGGTAACCTTCTACAGTCTTTCTCCCAGCACAAATTCAGAAATTTTTGGTCTTCTACAAGGAGCCCTGCAGGGAACTGAGTCTTCTGGAGAATAATGTGAAGTAGTTGATATTTGGAGATTCTCTAATATGATTTAAGTTTCAATTGATAGCAATAGAAAAGGATCTTTTCCACTGATTCCTTTTGAGAATATACTAGTGAACACTTGTTCTCACTGGTTTCTCAAAACAGAGTCTGTAAGGTGAGATTTTGGGCAAGAAGCTATGTGTTTTATATTGGCCTGTTTACAGAAAGTCCATGCTAAGAAGATAGATGCAGGTAACAGAGCAAACCTTACTGACTTTCTCTTTTGGGGTATAGCCTGGAAACAAAAATTATATGTTAGTACTACGGGAGGAAATTCCTGTAGGGGGGAAAATGGCTGAGAGCCTTACATTTTTTTTAAAAGTTACTTCCCTGTGATGAGAAAATGATGAATGTCAAAGAGAATCGTAAAATATCCTTTTCCCTTGAGATTATGTTCAAACTACATCCATACCCATGAAGTTAATTTCCAAAATGTGATCTTTTACATTGGATTTTATTTCCCCCTTCCTCCCCCCTTTCTTTCTAATTGGAGATTCTTATAGAAATTAAAGGTAATTATTTGCCTTTTGTACTTCATCACTGCTATAAAACATTTTGTACTATTTATAAAAATCTGTTGACTGAACTCTTCCATATTAGTTGATTATATTCACTTTCTCTCCAGCCCATAGTGTTAAAGGAAAAATCTAGTTGCAGGGGGAAAAGACAGGGTGCAGCTAACCCTTCCCCAAGGATAGCTCACTTCTACTGAAGACTAGGATCATTACTTGCTGAAGACTGAAGGAGTTAGATCTGGAGCTCCTCCTTCTCCTGTGAAGGCCTCACCCTCTGTGTTCAGGGTTTCTCAGCTCTCTTTTACTGTTAGATAAGTCCTTTCTTGCAAATTCATGAAGACTGTCCTTATGATCAGTCCTTTTATCTACCTTGTGTGAAAAAAGAAAACTTTCACATCTACACCTTTACATTTGTTCCCTCTTGTGCAGTGTCTTGTCCTCTTTGTGCTGTCTGTCAGTGTGTGTGTCTGTCCTTCAGTGTGTGTGTGTGTGTGTGTGTGTGTGTGTGTATGTGCATATGCATCCTCTCTTCTCTCCTCTCATTGCTTTCTGTCTCCTCCCTCCCTCCCCCAACTTCTTCATGTAAAGGTGTCTCAGGTCCCCCAGTGTCTGTGTATCTTTGTATATCTGTATTTCTGTGTCTCTGACTTACAATGGAGCCTTTTTTATTTTTGTCTCATCACTTCTGTTCTTGACAGGGGTGTACATATGTGTGTAAAACCCAGATATATGGGGCATGTGCAGGCTTTTAGACCATATGTGTTTCACTTCCACTTTTTCAAGTCTTTATCTTTTACAATATATATTGGGTAAAGGCTTGGAAGATGGGGTTCACAGAGGTTGTATTTTTTTTTAAATCTATGTTGGGATACAGGTTGGAAGATGGGGTACACAGAGGTTGTATTTAAAAAAAAATCTGGTGTACTCGTGCACATGCTGATCCCTTGACCCTCTTGAAAATGGAAATAATGATAATGTGAGTCTCCTGACTGCATCAAAGTATCAGCACATCAAAAGCCAGGAGGCATGAAATGCAAATGATAAAGTGAAAGCAGATGGATTGTGCATGATCGCCTGATGCCCAATGAATTTTAAAAGGTGCTGGTTTGCAGGGGGGTAGGGAGTGGGGGGTTCTGAAATAAACACGTTATCCCTGCAATTTTTTTTGTTCCTGACGCTCACTCCTGACAATATTTTTTCACACTTGAGTGAGCACCCACTCCATCTCTCTCTCTCTCTCTCTCTCTCTCTCTCTCTCTCTCTCATCTCCCTCCTCTTCCCCCCCACGGTACACGTCTCAGGTCATGTCGTCGCAGCTCCGGTGGAAATAATAAGATATAAACCACGAGGTTGTTATTTGCATAGAAATAGCATGGAGCCCCGGGCAGCATGGGAGAAGGACACAGAGATCATTTGTCTAAAATTTTAATGAAAACTTTTGCTGAGGCAGAGATTTTTTTTTTTTTTTAACTTTCTCCATACCCCCTCACCCCACCCCTCTTTTTCCTTGTCAGTTGCTTAACATGGTACGATTTGAAGTGAAAGAGTTGACATGCTGCATATTATACTGCTGGAATACAGTAACATGTAAATTTCAATTTGTTCCTTTTTTAATAGAAGTGGAACTGGAGAGACTTGCATTCCCAATTTAATGCATTGCATACATGCTTCAAGCCTTTATAGCTACACTCCATCTCAATGCACACCTGATGTTCCTAGTCCTTAGCTGACCTGTTTTTAATTAGTTTGGATCTTTATGCCTTTGCTTCTAAAGACATTTTACTTTGAAAAAGACTTCTTTTTGTAACACAACAGTAAGTTGCCTGAAAAATGTAAATATTCAGTTTATTTTCTATTTTTACTTTGAATAATTTAGTCCTTTTTCACATGATATTATTTTGCTGTTAGATCTTTTGTTCTGAGATCTGAACGTTCTTTCATAATGAATAGTTTTATTCCCTTTGGTTTCTGGTCCCTATATTTGTGTATTATTTTCTTTTTTGTCTTTTTTCCCCCCCTGCTTGAATTACTTAAGAAAACTGCAAAATATTTCTAAGATACATAGACCTATGTTCTAGTTAATGAAGGCAGCAGATTCAATACTCTTAAATATCTAGATGGCCCTCTGTTTGATTAAAATTATGATTAACTATTGTTTGTTATTTAATTGTTTTCAGTTATGTTGCTTTATCTGGATTTTCTTGGCAAAGAGTTTGACGTTTCTTTCTCCAACTCATTTGACAGATGAGGAAATTGAGTCAAGCAGGGTGATTTGTCCCTGTGTACAGAGTTTCTGACGTCATCATACATATGAGTGTTTATGATTCCAGTTCTGTTGCTCTATTCACAGTTTCACCTTAATGGCCTGATGGACTGTTTTCAGGCTTGAAAGTTTCCTACTTTCTGGTTGAGGCCTTGAGGGAAAGAATCATGATTACTATAAGTGAACATAATTAGAATTAGAAACAGGACATTTGTCCCGTGAATTTCTGCTTTGTGCAGACTTACTCATGCTAAACTTTCGTAAAGTCTGATAAAACTAAGTGGTCTGAATGTTTTTCTTTTTTGCCTCAAATCATCCTAAGAATGATGTTATAGGTAAACAGACTTGCTTACCTGTTACTCTCTGTGGCTGTCATCCAGAAAAGTAGATCAGAGATATCTAGTCCCCTAGGATTATAGGCTGTGGACAGCAGGCTACTTGGGTGGTATGTATAGAACCAGAAGAGCTGCTTAGTGAGTCATGCTGTCTTGAGGAAGACCCTCACCTCTCCACTACAGGGGAATGAGGGAAGTTTATAAAAAGGAATAAAGCCCTCATATCTCCCTTTTACTCTTAGAGAGTCCATTCACAAGCTTGGCCTGCCTGTTGACTGGTCCAGAAACTTGAACTTTATCCTTTTTTTGACCTGGGCTAATTCACTGTGCAGATATATACCACAAAAACTTTAACCCTACTGTAGCCCAGAAGTCTGAATCCAAGTGTTTTACTACCATCATCATTCCATAGGCCTGTATCATTATTCCTGACTTTTTGGAGCCTAAATGTCTCACAAGTCAAGAGGAATTGGTTAAGGTTGATATCTCCCTCTCTCTCTCATGGCAGCGGATTTAGAAATAGAAATTACTTTCTGTGACACTCATGGATCACAGGTTCTTTTTCTAGAGACCCAGAATAGCTCTAAGGTAGCTTCTTTGTGATGGGTACCTCAGAGTTCCCATTTATCTTTCAGCAAATGTCAGCTTTTCCTTCTATTGAATCAGCTAGAACCACAAGGATTAGATGTTGAGTGTGATCGGTCTGTGGGCAACAGTAGGTGGCAATTCTTTAGATATTGTTTCTTATACTTCAAGCTGGCAAGCCACTTCCATCTTTAGGCCTCAGTTTTGTCATCTGTGTTTTGTGACCATGTATGTCACTGTCATTTTAATTTGTTGTAGTTAATATGTAGAATGCTGGAGTGCTCCTCGTCAATGGATTGTTTGCTAGAATTTGCAGCATTGTACTGTGGCACAGGGTACTGAAACCAAAGCCAGAAGTTCTTAGGGATGAGGGCAAGGAATGGATTGGGGTCAGGGTAGAGGAGGAGGGAGTGAAAAGACATTAGTTGTTTATAAATGCTGGTACTCTGAAAAGAAAGAACAGACTGGCTCCAGGCAATTGTTTTGTTTTTATTCATCTGGTATATATTCATTCTCCCACTGTCCAGTTCTAATGTTTGCTTTCCTTTAAAGATAATAATGTAGAATACATAAGCAATTCCCCAAACTAAGGATTTTTTTTTTTTTTTCACAGCATTTTGACTGTCAAGTTTTGTGAAGGTTCTTTGATCCTTGAGGTCACACTTCTGATTGGAATATAGTATTCTCTTACAAGATTCAAAGAATAAGTTTGTAGATTCTGTAATCACTGTTTCTCTGAAGGTTAAAAAAAGGCAAAACTTCTATATAGTCTCCAAAATAAATTTTAAATTGAAGTTCTTATTTGTGCACTGTAAGTAGGTTTTTACTTCCCTTATGCATACTATCTCAAGATAATCAACATACTTTGACAAAGCCATTAACATGAAAGGTACCATGTTGTGTCATGATAGGGTAGTATATGTGTCAGTCATTTGCTTATAAAAAGGTCCCCAAGGACTTGTTGATACAATAGCCTATAATCACTCTAAGGATCAGTCCAGCAATTTGCATTTTTAAAAGTCCCTAACAACCTATTCTGACAATAGATAGTCCCAGCACTCCCATGCCTCCAGATGGGATCTCTGTTTTCTAAAAAGCATTTTAGCTGTTTCTTTGAATGTTCCTACTTCTGACTGTAATACTAAAGTCTTGGAAAGGATTACATACTTCCATCTCTGAACACAAGATGTAGATGGATCCTACTGTTTGATTCTTTGGTTTTTCTGTTCTCTGTTTGCTAGGACTTTCTTTTTCTGTATTGAGTGACCAGATTTCTTTCTACTTTATCAAATATTCCATGGAATTTGGAATTCCATAGCACACAGGTTTTTGTATTTTTTGAAAGCCATTTTCTAAAAATGCAGCTTGGAATTTTAGGTACTAGCAGGTTCACCTGCCATCTGCTTTTTATCTTGTCCTTATCATAGTACTCTGGCTTGGATTCTTTAGGTAAAATAACTGCTATTCAGAGTAGTATCATGGCAGTTGACTTTGCTGTCTTATTTGGAATACTCTAGGAATATGCTAGGTGTATGTTATTGGATATATCCAAAGCAGATTCTTATCTATGCTGAGGAGTAGATCCTGAGAGCAAGGAGTCCTTTGGAAGCTTGCCATAGATATGAATGTTTGACATAGAAACTTAATATATTTGGTACCTTAATTAGACAGGAAATTTCAAATTTATTTATGTTTCAAGTTTTATGTTTTCTAAAATAAAGTGTAGTATATTAGTCTGCTATTTTTTTTAACTTTATACATACCAAATAGTAATGGAATATACTTTATACCAGTTTGTAACCAATAATCCATGTTAAAAATGGTTTGAAAAATGATTCATATTGTATACATTATTTACATTTAGAGAAAGAATTTTGAATCCTGATAGTAGATCCTAGTATGAAGGTGATATTGGGTTCTTGCTGACTTTGTTAAAAGGTAGGACCTTCCAATCTGGAAAGATTTAGAGAATAGTTTCAGTTATGAATTGTATATCTGTTGTCTAAGAATCAGGTATCTACTAAATGACCCATTTGTTTATTTTGCCATACAGTCTACTAAAGCTTGGGAGGGAATGGCTTCTAGCCCACTGAAATCATGGATTCTCCATTTATTACACATGAAAGCAGTCAAGTCACTTCATTGTGAGGTTCATAATAAAATTTCTCTTTTTATTTTATATCCTGTTTGTAGGGGGTCATATATGGACTATTCACTTTCTGACATTCTGTGTTCATAGACTTGTTATCTTTACAGAAATTTAAAATTAAAACAACTTCAAAAATTTAAGAATTTCTCTCTGTTTTGTGAAAATGTTCCATGCAATCTCATTAATCCTCAGAATAGTATGTACTAATAGATTCTCCTGTCCCGAGACTTCTTTTTTTGGATAGCATCCTTACTTTACTGTAATCATCTGTGGGATTCAGGGTTTCTGAGCATGGAGGAGAGTAGTCCTGTCTTTCTGAGGAAACTAGACTGCTCAGAAACTTGACTCTTGGCCAAGTTTTCTTCTGAAAGTGGGTTTACTTATAAAACTATTTAGCTCACTAGGTACCCATGTTTCAGGGATAGTTATTTCAGGAAGCAGACTTGTATGGCTGAAACATGCATTTGCCTCAGATGGCCTATTGCATGCTGGTTATTCCTTGTGCCTCTACAACTGAGCATTGTGGAGAAGAAGAAATGCCCTTTGCAGGCAAGTTTGGTTGCCTGTAGTGTGTCCTCTTCCTACTGTCTCCAGCCTTTCTCCTGATTTCTTCACCTGGGTGCTCTTGGAGGGGGTTGACTAGTATTCTCCCTTAGTTGGAGTAGCTTTAGTTTCAACTGCTTTCCAGTCAGTCAACAAGCATCATGGAATGCCCTTAGGATCCAACTCTGTTATGCACCATATGCTGAATGGCCTTTTCCCTTTGCTTTTTCTTCACATGTTCATTGCTTTGGATTCCCAGTTCAATATCCACTTAGTGTTTTTTCCCCCAGCCTAAGGCCCAGGTTAATTAGCTTCCTACCCCCACCTCCTAGGAACGAAAAAAAAAAACAAAACAAAAAACTCCCAGATTCCTCTAGCAGTGTCTGCTCTTGGATTTGCAGTCAGTAGCCATCTCCAATAACCATCAGGCTGTCAGCTTTGCAGCTCCCCTCCACCTCCCACTTCCCCCATCACTCACTAGAGGAAAAAGAGAGCCAGAGCAGGAGCTTGAAATATATCATGCAATAGTGTATCATGAATTTGTTGTGAATCACAGTGGTGAAGCAGGTTTATTTATTTCTGAGACTTTAAATCAATACAAAGTAGGTCTCTTAGTTCTGAAGCTGGGATGGAGTGTGAAAAAATGAGCCCATTGTACTCTTAAAACTTTGGGGAAAGGAGATGACAGCTATATAATTCCATTTACCAGGCACTAGGGGCTTTAATGTGAAGGTGACAGGGAGCTCTTTGTGCATTTAGAGCACCATATCTTCTAAATAAAAGATCTGTAGACTTGATAGTGGAGCATAGCTCTGAGTTTAATAATCTCCAAGCATTAGACCAAGCCAATATGTTCCCAAGTCAGAGAGGTCCCCCCCGAACACTCATAAATTAAAAGTGCAAGAACTGCACACGTTGATAGATTAGAAATGCAAGGACTCCAGTCTGTTTCGAGGAGGAACACAAACCTGAGCAGAGACTGTGTGCTCAGGCCGCTGTGTGAATATGATAAAGACCGAAAAAACTAGTCTGCTAAGAAACCCGACTCCTGGCTGTTCATCATTCTTGGGAGTACTTCCCGTGCTGGGCTCCAAATCTTGACCATGTCCCCTCTTGCCCGTATTGGCCATTATCACATGGTCTAATCAACTAATGTACACAGTCAGATATATTGGATTATGAAGGCAGAAGCCTTAAGAGCTGTTTAGCTTGAATCACAGATGGCAGACCTAGCTGGCCTTCCTATTCTTTGACCATTCTCTTACTTTAATGCTGAAGTCTTTTCAACTTGGGTATGCAGGAACAAAATGATGATATCAGGCCATTTGGAGAGACACTCCCAATTTAAAGTTTTGCCATAAGAGAAACCAAGACCAGTGAAACAGTGTCAGCCTGTTGAATGTTTTGATTTTCTGTTTGTAAAGCATCTTCCTTCCAGAAAAGTAGATATATACTCAGCACAAGAGCTTTCATAGATGTGACTTCATATTATGTCGACTCATTCACTTAAAAACAGCCCAAATAAAATTCTAAAAAAGTAAAACTATGATCTTGACTCTTTGGGACAGACCATCACCACTGGGATTAGCATTAAGAATTAGAAAATAGAGCAGTTGTCCCAGATAGCTTTGACACAAAAGGCTGCACTAGTTTCCCTCATTGTGCCATATAGATACACATTAAGAATGACCCAAAGCAAATGAGGTCTAGAAATTAGAGTCAACTTTTTTTCATGGAATATAGGCATTTTAAAATTTAAAAGGCATTTTTAGTGGATACCCATTGTGTACAAAATTCTACTAAGCACTGTGATTCATCAAAGATGCTCCCACCCTCAAAAAAGCTTATAATCTGGTGGAGGAAAACAAGTATAAGAATGGTACAGTGGTTGTATTAATGTAGTGAAATAGAGAATTCTTATTTTAATGAGTAAATAGTTCCAGGAGTTACAGAAGTAAACATCATTCTTCCTATAGGAAGCTGTTAACTATAGCAAATATTCATGTGTCCATGCCTACTTTGCATTGAGCAAGAGCAACTGTTGTACTGTCTGATTATTAGGATCCTTTCCAAGTTGAATACCTAGATCAGTTCGAGAGACTCTATATAATATGATTCCAAGACTGGGAATAATTTCTCCTCACCCCCGAATCTCCAGATTTGGCTGTAGGCTGTTGTGAACACTCTGATGTCTTCAGCTAAATGAACAGTTTAAATCCATCCCTATGATGAGTGATTTCTTCTGGCAGCTTTTATTCTCTCCAGAAGCCAAATCTTTTCTCATGCATTTGGCAGGAGGCAAACATAAACTAACATGCTGCTTTCCCTTGTTCTTTACTTTAAAAATGAGTCCCTGCTCTCCACCCATTCCCTGTTCCCCATTCATCCCCACTGTCCTCCTGTCACCTAAACCTCTTCTTCATTTTTTTCCCCCCTGAATCTGGGTTCTCAGTGAACAGAGACTGGGGATAGGGTGGGGATGGGAAGTTTCTAAGTGCTCATGGTCAGTGATCTGGTCACTTTTCTGTTAAATGCTTTCTCTCTCTCTACCACTGGTGGTACAGATTCTCTGCCAAATTGTCTCTTCATCATGTGTGATTGGATCAGAAAATTGCTGCTCACCGGGAAATTTCTGACCTTAGTATGAATGTCCATGAGTCCAGCTGTGGCTCTCAAGTCATATGCTATCCCCACTTACCTCCAACTGTATGTTATTGAGCTTTTCTCCTCACAAGGCGACCCCTGGACCCTCACCTCTCCAGGTACTAGATCACTGGCTCGCCACGTGAGAGGTTTGTGACTTCATGACAATGTGTTAAGGTGTTACACCAAGCATAGATTTCTCTCCCTGGACTCACCCTCGGCTTTTATGATGTTGCTGGCAAAGTGCCCTGTTTGCAGCTCCCCTAAATATGAAGTTCTATCAGCCATGGTCTTGTCTCCCCAGAGATTTAGTTCTGTTTCACCCTTGGACATATTCCTGGAGAAACATTTACACAGTATTATGTGCTATACCACTTAAAATTGTTAATTGGAGATTGAATTACTTGTCAGCTTTTAAAAATGTAGTCCTTTCAGGTCAGGGAGGAGGATGTTAGCAGCACTGAGTGGATGAGCTATTATTCTTCCCCCTCCCCCTCTCTCTCTTACCCTCTCTTCTTTCTTCTCTTAGCTATATTCTACTACTTTTCTTCCCTTTGTTTACCTCTTTTTCTTCTTTTATTCCTTTTTTCTCTTTCTGCCTCGTATTTTCTTGTCTTAGCTTTCCCTTTCCATTCTCCTTTTGTTTCAGTTTCTCAGGAAGCTGGTAGATTGTAGTAACTTTAACCTATGAATCATCGATGGGATGTCCTGATAGCAGTTCTCCAGAATGTTTATAAAAATGTTCCTCATGGTAATGAAAAAACCTTGCCAAGGAGGTACAGAATAGAGGCCTACCATTATAATGTAGTTTTTGGAATCCCCTTGCCCCAAATCTCTCTCTATCAAAAATATTAGTGTTAGAAGAAGAGTTTTCCTCCTCCATGCATATACATGGAGGAGGAAATGATGAAATGAAATTTCATGATAAGATGGAATTTCAGCATTTCATTTTTTTGTTCCACGTATGTTAATTGTTATCACCCTGCTTACCAATACTTAAGGTATCTACAGACTTCTTTATAAAGATGCTTGTGCACAGGACCATATTCTTATTTCTTCCCACCCACCAGTCCTTTGGGTGTTTTGCTTCTTTGTAAAGAGAAAGATGATTACAAAATAAGCTGGGCTAAGTTACATCTGTGTTCCTTTGTAAATATATTCTTGGCACCATGGTACCTTTGCTGACAGACATACTACTGACAAGTACATACTACACTCATTCAGTATCATAGTGATTTCATTTGCACAGAACCTCACAACACTTTGCCACTTCAGTCAGATGTCTGGATCGCTGGGGAAAGGAAGAACGTGTTTATCTTGATCTCCAAAAAGGGATTTAAAGGAGAAAGCAGGCGGTATATTAGGCTGTTTTCATTGCCTGTCAGCTGTGGTAAACCTTAGCTGTCTGCAGTGTCTCTAGATAAGTAGCAACATCAGCAGCTGCCTTTGCATGTATGTATGTCTGCATTAGTTTGCAAGAGGCTTCTTACAGTTGTAGAGTCTTGGAATGTTCCTTAGGGTCTTTGAGGGAACCACTTAGCACATATTTTGTGATTTGACTAACAGCTAGTGTTCTCTCTGTGCCCTTTTTTCACAAGCCTGCCAACAGTGGTTGAAATGCCCATTTTAATTTAGAGCTTATATTGAGCATTGGAGAGGAGGAGCCCTTCTTTTCTTAAGCTATATTCTCTCTTCATATGTTCCTAGGTTCAGGGAGTGATTCACAAGAGAATCTGTTGTGGCATTTGTCCAAAAAAAAAAAGATTGTTTCATGGTAATGTCCAAATAAAGTACTGATTTCCATTTGGCTATTTTTGCTGTCAGTAGCCTCTTAGTATTATAACAGTGATGATAAATTCATACTTTAAAGAAGACTTTATGGTTCATCAAGTTATTATGTCCAAAGCCTATAGATGAGGAAACTGAGGCAGAGAGTTCGTGTCTTGCTAATGCAATGCAAATCTAATAAATGCCACAACTGGGGTTTTCTGATATTCTCTTCATGACTATTCATTGTGTATTCTCCCTGTACCTAGCACTGCTCACAAATGTGAGCAGGTTGCTGGTGATAATGACATGAAATAAAAAAAATTTTTTTGTTCTTACAGAAAAGAAAGCATTCCAAATTACTTAATAAGCATTAAGACAAATATGTAAATAGTTAAATTAGAAATAAGTGAAATTTATCCTTTTAATGAGCTGTTGTTGAAAAGAGTGCTGAGTTCCTTCTTTGTAAGTGGACTACCTTTGATCAGGAAGTTCTGGCTATGTTTTAGACTTTACTGTAAATGCTGACTAGAGGCCATAGATTGAAAAAAATCTGGTTTTGGAGGTAGGCAAAAGGGATTGTATCCTAGACCTGATCCAACCATCTTGGTTTGAGCTTTTCTCATGAGGTATTTTAACATCACTAAAACCACTTGAGTCAGCAATGACCCCCATAAATCACAAATTCCCTCATTCTGGCAGACTACCTTTAGATCATGCAGTAGTCTAAGATGGACTGCTCTCTGTGCCAGTTTTGTCTTGGTCTTTTATTAATAGGGACAACTGCTGGCATATGGAGGTGGCTTTTGGTTTATGCTTTTAAATTTTAGATCTGTAAGATAACATTTTAGAGGGAGCCCTTGTACCTTCCATTATCTGATTCAGAGAGAGCTTTCTTTTCTTTCTCCTTATTCCCCAATTCCAAAGACTATTTGGTCACTGTATGTCATTGTCTGTGACTTATCTTGACAAATACTTTTACTATCTCTCCATTAATTGGTCTCATTAATACTAGAATCAAGAGAATTTCCCATTTTGCCTAATACCGTCCCCATCCAGAAATAATATTCCTGAGTTGTTGTTCTTGCTGAACAGAGAGGCAAAAGTACACTGTCTTCTTCAGAGTTTTTTGTTGAAGCAGTAGAATCTAAAGTCTTAACCCCTGATAGAACATGTGCTTAGATGCTATATTCTGTTTCTTCAAAACAGATCACAGGTGTTAAGAGTATATTGCCAAGAAGTCAAAAGCTCAAGGGAAGCTTTCCATAGAAGGTGTTCTTAAGTAAATGGACCCTAGTCTGATTATGTCCACATATTCCTGATATCTATCATTGCTCTTCTATTTTGAGGTCTTGTAAGATTCTAAGATATTCTGCATTAGCAGGACTTTGAGATTGTTCTGCGGGTAGTAAGCATGTCTGAGAATCCTAAGAAGTGACCATAAATCTAGTCTTCCCAGAGGAAGGAATGGAGCTCTATAGTTTCTCCCTTTTATTCTTTCTCCCCTTTTATATTTTTATTTTTAATAATTAAAAATATTGATGATCACATTTAATGGCTTCTAAGAAAAAGGCATTTTGCCCCAGAACAACTAGTTTTGGGCCACCAGGTTTATTACATTCATAAAATCAGAGCCAGAGCAGAATTGGGCTTCTGTGATTGACAGGGTTTTTACTTCCATTAGACTCCACCCACTCCTCACCATCAACTGGCTGCTTTGATTTTTTTTTTTGGGGGGGGGGAGGGGTTGGTTTTTGGTATGTGTATGTTTAAAGATATAAATGAAACAGGTATGTAATGCCCTCTGCCTGTTAGAAGGACTAAAGCCGTAAAAATAACAAACGGCGTGTATTTGCTAGAATGTCAAAGTTATGAGTTTATTTTGTAATGATGTGCTCCTGCCTTCATGAGGTAAACTGGCCGTGGCGGAGGTGTTATTAGTAATATGGACTCAGTGGAGCAGAAAGCCGAGTGACCGAGAGATCAGTGTATCAGTCAGTGAGAGGGCAAATGGAAAGAGACAGCAGGAGAATGAGAAAAGAGCCAGAGTGACTGGGCTGAGATTAAAGACAGAGCCAGGAGGAGAATGAGTCCAGTGGTCACAGAGACATAGTGGGCCCTTTGAATGCCACTTTGGGAGGGCTACCACATGTGCATGCAGTGTAAGTTTTTGCAAAAGGGATAGGTATTATTTCTAGGCTCTTCTTTCTCTATCTCTCTGTCTTTTTCCCTCCCTCCTTTCCCTTCCTCCCCTTAAGCAATGTTCCATCATCCTTTCTCAGATCTTAAATAGATCCAAGGCCAGTAGGGTCAGGCTGAGGTGTAATATTTTTGGTTATCAGCTTAAACTTGCCTTTGGAGGTTTTCTCTGTATTTGAATTTTGGCTAGGTTATGGTCATAATTGCAAAGGAAGCTTGTGAGCTGCAGAGCAATGAAAATGCCTGAGGACTGCAGCCTTTGGGTCCTGGTTTCTGGTTTTTTCAGCCACTCTTCAAAGAAAACCAGTGAATTAAAGGAACTAAGAGACTTTCTCTTCTCCCCCATTCTCACCTTTCTTTTCTTTTTTTCTTTCTTTTTTTTTTTTTTTTTTTTTTAAAGAGGGAAAGGAGTGGGAAAAGAAAAGGTGAAATACAGTAAGCTCTCTACAACTGTTTAGAGCTCTCCAGGGCTCTCCCAGATGACTGGCAATTACTACACACTCAGCAGCTTGCAATAGTCACTGATCAGGCTGCCTTGCTTCCATCTGCCAGGTCAGAAAACCTCCTCCCAGAAAGAAATTATTAACCAATCTTCAAGGAAAAAAAGAAACCCTACAATTTCCAAGTCCAGGGAATTCCCCACTCCCCCTTCTTTTTTTTTCTTTTTTTTTTACTTTAAAAGAAAGTTTGTGGTTTCCAATTGTAGATGCCCTTTGAGCCCCCCAGGAGTTGATTCTTTTCAAAGGAATGTGGAGGTGGGGGTTGAAGCTCTTAATTCCCTTGGGTATTGGGGAGAGAAGCAGGCTTGGACATAAATCACTGGCAATGCAGCACACAAAGAGCAAGAAGAGAAGAATCCTTGGTTGGTCTGTGAATTCATATGTGACTTCCTGTGTTGTATCTGGATCCTGCCAGTCCTTGATGAGGGACCATTTTCTACCTTAAAAAATTAATGCAAATGGCATTTGTATCTTTAAAAATAAAAAAGAAAGTTATAAAATGACCTTATAGATTTTCTTCAACTAGGCTTTGTTAATGAACATTGGCTCTTTTCTGGGGGCTTTTTTATGACCCCTACCTGGCCTGAAAGTGATGGTGCTACCTTGTTTCTCAACTTGCCAATGTCCCCCAAGTTCGCTATTTTAGAGGGCTACATTATGCCTTTGTGGTAGAACGGGAAGGGGAGAATTGATATTTGTATCTGTGGCGCTTCATAATGGGGAAAATGGATTGTTTTTGATTAAAAAGCAACTTCCCACAAGAGATGTCAACAATGAATTCTTTGTTTTATATGTCTTCTTTGTGGGATAGTAATCTAAGAAGACCACACAGTTAAAACTCTATACTGTACCAGGGGTCTGCTGTCCTCTTCTTATTTTAGCAAATAGAGAAGGAAGCATTGGTTCTTGAACATTAAAGTTATGTATTAGTGCCCACTCTGTGCTAACACGTCAGCCATTACCTTTCTTTTCCTTGGTTCCTTAGGTGCTTGGGCGGGAAGTATATACATCTAATAACCAGCTTGGAGGCATCCAGATTATGCACAACAATGGAGTGACGCACAGTACTGTATGTGATGACTTTGAAGGAGTTCTTACGGTCCTACATTGGCTGTCCTATATGCCCAAGGTAAGTGCTACTGCTGACACAAATTGGAAAGCCTACCCTTTAAAGTATCCAGGTGTCATTGCCCATTATTTAAAGGATTCTTAACATTAAAATTTTTTATCCCTTTTGCTATTGACCCTACTTTGACTTAAAATCTTCACTTGCAGTATAGCTTTGGATTACATTGATTCAGCTTCCTGAAATCCTTTCTTGCCCCATGAATTTTTATGTCATATATAGTTAGTTACAGAGCTCTGTATATTAAGACTCTGGGTTTTGGACACACTTTCTTTATACAATCTTTTCTCCCATTTGATTACTGAGAATTACACAATATTGCTTCCTTGAAATCAAAAGCAGAAGGGCCACAATTTTTTCCCCCAAAACTCTCAATGAGATTTACAATCTGTATATATTTCCCTGGACTTGACAGGTGATTGGGGATGTTAGGAGATTACTTTAAAAACTGGAGCTTATAATTCCACATGTGGCCTCCTGTCAGTTGAATCCAGCTTTTGTTGCGGAATTTGAATATAGGAAGCTTCTAACAGCTATGTGTTTTTTGGTACTTTTCCTCTCTCCAATCTCCTTTTAGAATGTGCACAGTCCAGTTCCTCTCCTTAACTCCAAGGATCCTATTGATAGAATCATCGAATTTGTCCCTACAAAGGCCCCCTACGATCCCCGCTGGATGTTGGCAGGACGTCCTCACCCAAGTATGTATATGTTTGTTATACCCTCTGAGACTTAGCATCTCCCATTCGTCACACAAAATGTCAGTTTATGTCTATTTCCTTTTTGCTACTGCATGGTCACTGTGTGATTTGTACACAGTGGCTTGTGGCAGAGGAAGAAAGACTGCTAAATATGTAGTTTTGAAAGAAGAAGGCAGGATTTTGATATGAGCAGTTATACAGAAGTAGTGAAGTTCATCAAAGAGAATATCCAAAGCATAACCGTCTAAAGCAACAATAGGAACAAATGAGATGTAGCCTAAAAGTCAGTCCCTGTTAGAGCGCAGTCCCTAAGCTCAGAAATCTAAGTTATCTTTATAAATGTTCCTTTTCTTCTTTGCTTTAAATAGCATTTTATAGACAAAAAATTTTAAATCCTAACAAATATTGTCAGGCATAGAGATCATACCTAATCCCTGAAAATAAATAACATTGAATCAGATAATATTGGAATAGTAGTTTGATTTTGCATTAGTACATTTATAATCAATTAGTATCATGCCTACTTTATATGATACTTTATTATTCTTTTACATTGTTGATATTCCAGTACTGTATTTCTTCTGGGAATTTTTCAGAACTTTAAATTCTTTCAACACTAGGCAGTCCTAGAGATCATCTGGTTGTCCCACCACATTCAGATAGATTTCATGTATTCCATTTGTGAAAAATTGAGGCTATCTGAAAGAAAAGAGATCTACTCTTAGAAACCCTATCCACTGTTTGAATAGAAATACTATTGGGAAGTCCTCCTTTCAAATGAAAGTTTTGGCTATTTTCAGGTTTTTTTGTTTTGTCTTTTAGGAATTTGTATTGTTTTGAGTTCTCAGATGTAGCTATTTTAAAGCTATTTATATATATATGAAAGAAAAAAGAATAGCTGCTAAAGAAATTTCATTGAATTTAAAGACAGTTGAACATTTAAATTACTTTAGAGAAAAATATCTTCATAGTGAGGTTGAAAGGTAAATTGCTGATTCTTTACTTTATCAGATGACTAGAAGTTGATTGATTTTTTTTTCCCTTTATTTTTCCTTTAAAATTTTACTTGTAATCTTCAAATACTTTTCATTAATCTTAGTAAAAATAAATAGTTTCACATAAAGCACATCATAGATTAGGAACTTTTATCAGCATAATGACTAATCACAGCTCTGGAGAACTGATAATAAGACATGTTACCCATGTCCTGATAGAGATGTATTCAATGCAGAGTGAGACATGTTTTGTTGAACATGACCAATGTGGGAATGTTTTCTTTGATTTATATATGTTTGTAACAAGGATTTTGTTCTCTTTCACTCCCAATTAGGTGAGAGAGTGAATGGTTGTTAATTGAAAAAAAAATCTTTTACAATTTTTTTTTTTCAATTAACAACCATTCACTCACCTCTCATTAACAAATATAAATTAAAAATGCAAATTCTAAAAAGAAAAAGAAAGAAAAAAGAAATCGTCTCATAGGCAACTTTTCCTCCTAATTTTGTACTATAGAAATGATAAGGATCATGTATCTAAGATTCCTCTCCAGTCTTAAGATAAATTGTGTCTTTCTCTGGGTTTGAAATCTCTCCCTTTGGAATTCACAATAGGCTCTAGTGACTATTCCCTTGGGGGAAAAAAAAAAGGACCCAGCTGAGCTGAGTTGTAAGTTCTCTGAACTAAGTGCAGCCGAGGCTTTTGGGGAACTGTAAAGCCAAATTGCCACAGCAATAGCTCAGAAATGACAAAAGAAATCTGTAAGGCAGAAGGTTGGGGTTTTTTAATAGGAGAATTATTAAAATTCTAAAATGACTTCTATATTCATTCCATTCTTGAATTAAGTAAGAAGCATAAAATGATGTAATCATAAAAGATTCAATTTTTAAAGGCCCTGATGGACATTGGCAAATTACTGGCTTGATTTGAGATGATCAAAATTTAGGAAAGGTGGAATTGGGGTAAGGATGAGGAGGATAGTTTAAACATATATGTCCCTTTCATGTGTGCTACAAAGTAGGGGGTCATTAGCTCAGAATTTCATGGAGTAAAATGAAATTTGCAGTAAACTAAGTTTGCCATTTTTTGGATAATATTTTTTCATCATCTCCCCTGTAATTCATCCTCTTGTCTGTGTGCTGCTAACACTCGCTCCCAAATCAAGTGACTTCAGATTTTAATTTAGTGGAAGCGTTAAGGAAAGCAGATGATTCCCCTTGATAAGTTAAAGCAGATATCTCATAGGTGAAAAGTTAAAGCCATTTATTAGAAGAGATAGTGCTGTGATATTCTTCAAACTGACGCTCGACACGAGACCAGAATCTAAACGATCAGCTTTGGGCTCACGATAGAGAGATAATTTTGAAATGGATGATCACATTTTACACTGGGGCCATAGAGGTAAGGAATGTAGAACACAGTAATTACAAGTTTGGTCTTGATAAAACACTCTCCATCCTGTTTAAGTCAGCAGAGGTTAGCTTGCTCGGATCTCCACTTTTAATTGGTTTTGGACTTGGGTTTTTAGGGGGCGGAGGGCCATGTTCAAATTAAAACAGTCACTGAGAAAACTGCGTGCTAAGGGGACAGTCTTGGAAACATTTATTTGCACAAGCTTTATAGGGGCTTGGTCTGATGCAGAAACCTGTGGAACAAAAAGTTTTCGAATGAGATGCTGAAGGTAATATGATTTACTAGTGAGGGGAAGCCTACGTTCTAGAAGGAATATTGGCTTTAAATGTGTTCATGATGGCTGTTATATTTACCTTGTCAGTCAGCATGCAGGAAGTAGAAATGCCCCCCCTCCCCTTTTTTTTTTCAGGTTGGATGTATTTTGTTGGCTCTAAATAAAATAATTAAAATTTTCTGAGATTTTGACTCTCTCCTTTTCTCCCCAAATTCAATGCCTTGCCATTCAGACATCATCTGATCATTTATGCATACAAGTGATCATCTTCAGTTTTGTTTTAAAAAAGTCAGTGGACTTAAGAGAAAATTGTAAGGTAGGTTTTAAAATAGAAATAGGCATTTTGAAAACATATTTAATGACTTGGCTGCCTTTTGACAAATGTTTGTGGTGTCTTGAAAAAAGCCAAGTTATTTATTTAAAAGCATGCAAACTCTCTCTGCTATCTGAACCCCATCGTTTAACAATAAATGATGCCTCTGCTGATAAATGACTCTCTTTATGCAGACTAGCAAATGAAATAGGAGATGATGTCTGAAGGCAGATGAACGTTCAGCAGCCTAATGTTCACATGTATTATCATTTATTTTTTTCAAATAAAACGTAAAACACAAACTCAAAATCCAAGTCTTTAAATTCTGGTGTTGGAGATTTTTTTTTTTTTTTTGGACCTCTCTGATCATTTTGTCTTCTTTCTATAGCCCAGAAAGGTCAGTGGCTGAGTGGCTTCTTTGACTATGGCTCCTTCTCTGAGATCATGCAGCCTTGGGCACAGACTGTTGTGGTTGGTAGAGCCCGGTAAGACTTCTGTTGCTTGATAAATGTTTTTTCTTATTTTCAACTAAAAAAACAAACAAACCCCAAAACCTTTCCATACAAAAGCTCTTGCTGATATTTCTATTTTTACCTAAGATCTTCACCTCTTTGTGTGTGTCGTAGATCCCTTGGTCAGGCAGGTGAAACTTGTGTGCCCTTTTCCAGAATTATGTTTTTAAATAAATGAGTGAAAAAAAATTAGAGGTTAGAAAAAATTAAGGTATCATTTTTTCCCTTCTGAGTTCATAGATAATGCCCCATTCTAAATCTATCCATGGATCCCCAAGTAAGAGCCCCAACTCTAACTTTCTGATCTATGGTCTTACACAGGTAGCCTAATTAAGCATTGCTTCCCCAGGGATATTTTTTGTGTGAGTCAGATGAAACTTTTCCTTCTGATATTGAACTTGGACACCTAGGCTCCTCATAAGACCAAAACAAAAGGGCATAAAGGAGGTGGCAGCAGGTAAATCAAATTCCTGTAGCTTTGTGGACCATGGGAGAACTCTCCCTTAGTGATATGAAGATTATTTATGAAATAACCTCATTAGATGGCTCCATAATCAGATTTGATTTATAAAATAAAGTTTAACAAAATCTGTAGGTTGCTGGGATTACTTAAAATTAAATTGAACTTTCTATTAAATTTTAATACCTACTCTTAAGGAGAGGTATTCCTTGCATGGAATAATCTGCATTGCTCCTTGTAAGAAGCACCTGCCAAGACTGATCTTAATCTTGTTCTGCACTGCTGAGACATGCTGCCCTGGGGACTGGTATCTGGAGCTCACCTTCCTCTCAGTAGCAATCATTTTTCCTTATCTTTGTGGAAAGTGGCATCTGCTTGAGATTCTCCAACATGCCACATTGTCTTTAGATTTAGATTCTGGCCTTGAAAATAATTCTAGGTTTTGTGGTTCCTTCATGCCAGAAGGCAGTTCCCCTTCATGTTGGTAGCAACAAGGAGCTGTCAAATAGTGAGTCTCATATATAAGTTTTTTGAGTTTGAAGGACTTGGAGCTAGTTACAGAGATTGCTGAAGCTCACAATGAAAGGATTTTGGATTTCTTTTAAGTCTACTACCTCATCATGGTAAACAGGTGTTTGAAACTGAGTTAAGTCATGTAAAAATATCTAGCGAACATTATACCCAAGAACAAAAAGAGAGAAACAGAGGCTGGTCCTTCTTATCCTTCCAGGTCTGCCCCCAAAATCCCATTTTTAGATTCTGTGTTACCAACTCCCTTATGAGCTTAAGCAAGTGTAACTATTCTGCTATTTCTCTGGAGAGAAAATATTCAGATTTAAATCCCAAGAGCCTGTCAATTTAAAGGGCTTTGAGATCTTTCTATAGAAAGCAGATAATAAAGCTTCATCTATTTTATTGTGTTTGAAGCAAACAACAGCAGAATTTTCCCTTAGAGTAGACATCTCGAGAGAAAGCATTTAGCTCTTGTTGTTTGTACTCGTTTACAGCAATCCCTTGCCTGATACTTTTTTCCTTTATATTTGACAAGTTCTGAGCTTCATTGTGTTATTCTCACATGCACATGCACATGCATATGCACGCACACACACATACACACGTATATAAAAAAAATGAAGCTTCTTTTCAAAAGCAATGGCATTTCAAAAAATAAATATAAATGTATTCTTCTGGGATTGTTACTGTAAGTGCTGCCAAAACTCATCTTTGGTATGTATGTTTGGAATATGTGTGCTATTGGCTGTAAATTGTCTTTTATTATTCCATGGCACCTTGTCCAGGGACACACTATAAAACAAGATGTAGCATCTTCATGTGCTAGCCTGATAAAATTTATATGAAGTATAATGGAAAACAGAAGTTGTTCTGAGCTGTTTTCAAGTTCAATAAATAACTGTAATACTCGGATAAAGATGTTCTTTATTAGGTCACATGGGCCCTAATATATAAGTTATAAGTTACCGATTTAGGGTGGCTTTTGCAATTACAAGTTTCCAGCTGGATTGTTAATCATTGGGAATAGGAATATTTCCAAACCCTCCTGTGTACCTCCCGCTCGTTGTCTGTGCTGTCTGGAGTGCTTTGCATCTGATTGGGTACAGGCAAGTGATGGGGGCAGGGGATGAGTGGTCCCTGCCTAGTCCCCAACAGGTCTTTTGGGATGAGAGAAATCTATTTCTAGTTGCCATTGTAATGGGTAGTCTATGGGGATTGAAAAACTAACATATCTAGCCTCATCCCTAAGGAACAGAGCTGTGAAAGCTAAAATTGAACCACATCTTGGAAAGTCGGGTTCTTTTTCTACCATAGGATCATATCTCTCCATCCCCCTATAGTGTCATTTCTGGGCTTTCACCAGATAAGCTTTGTGAGTAGGATCGGGTTGGAGAGAAGCAAAGAGGCCACAGGGACCTTGGAGTTCTGTTCAGGCATTTTAAATTAATCAGCCCATGTGTACCTGGAGATGTATCTCCTGCTACCACTCTTCTCAGTCTATGGAAGTTACCTCTGCCACTCATTCCAAGTGCAAGCAAAAATTAAGGATTTTTCTGTTTCTTTGTCTTTTGTTACCTTCCACTACATAGAGTCGCCATACATACAGTCTCATCTTTCCTGGTAAACCAAATTTATTCTCATTGAAACAAATAGACTTTTAAGACAAAATAGCATAGGATTATAGCTGTAGAACTAGACTTTAGGGATTATCTAGGCCATAGCTCTTAGGATGAGCCTGGCTTGTCAGTTGCTTCATTTCCTCCAGAACTCTCATCTTGTGTTCTGCTTATCTCTAATTGGGTGGTAGTGCTTGATGTTGTTTGCTGTGGATAAATATGGCCTGACATGGATGTTTTCACAAATTCCATGACCCTTTAGTTTATTTGTCATGATGCCCATTTGGTATTGAATCTAGGCCACATATGTGGCACCTAAAAAAGCTAGATGTTCTCTTCTTTCTCTTAGAATTAATTGTTTTTCCTTCCACACTGCCCTCTTCTCTCTCTGCCCATTCTTCCCTCAACCCCCCATTCTGTTGTGGGATTTAAAAATAAATGACTAGTTGTAGAAGGGTAACATGTGTGGATTCCTCTGTCCATCATCTGTTTTCAGGCTGGGTGGAATACCTGTAGGAGTTGTTGCCGTAGAAACCAGAACAGTGGAGCTCAGTATCCCAGCTGATCCTGCCAACCTGGACTCTGAGGCCAAGGTATGTCATATCTGGGGTATGTTGTGCATCCATGTAGATGCTTCAAGCCACAGTCTTCAGAGTCTGTGGCCATTATTGAGACTTTACACTCTACCAGTTTTATTATAGGAGAAGTGTCAGGGGCCTTAGATATTCAGGACTACCAATAGTCTAGATGATGAGATTAAATAGATTGAGGGTTATTTTATGCCTGAAAAACCAGACATTTACCTTATTTCAACTGTAGTACTGCAGTCCATTCTCAGAAGAATCACAAGCTATATTGATGTATATGTGGAGGGAGGCTCTATGCAGCTCACAGTCTTCAAGGGGTCTGCCCCATGCTTTGCCAAATATACTGGGAATGAAATTTTAAAAGGAATGGATTCTAGATACTAGAGGGAGTAGTAGGAACTTAGCAGGAAGGAAAAAACCTCAGGTTCAAGTCCCAGCAGTGGTGTTCACTGGCTGTGTAACTTTGTACAACTTGTTTGACCTCTCAGTCTCTCTTTGTCTGTCTGATGAAGATTAATAACTTTTAGTGTGGAATGTAGGAATCCAAATCACTTTTTCCATCAGTAAAGCCTGATTTACTTTAAAGAAACTTTGTTCCTTACACTGTGTTCTTAATAATGTTTATTTCTCTGACTTTTCCCAACAGATAATTCAACAAGCAGGACAGGTTTGGTTTCCAGACTCTGCTTTTAAGACCTATCAGGCCATCAAGGACTTCAACCGAGAAGGGCTTCCTCTCATGGTCTTTGCCAACTGGAGAGGCTTCTCTGGTGGAATGAAAGGTGATCTTCTTTGATACTCTGCCTTTATGCCAGAGACCTTTCGTGTATTTGGAGAAAATGAAGGGAGGGAGGGAGCAGAAAAATGGCAATATATTGAATAGCTCCATGTGAACTTTGAAGAATACTTACCAAGGACATTGTGAGCATGTCTGATTGCTGCTGCAGCTTGGAACTCAGCTCTCACAATTGCATTTCAAATAGTATACTTTTATTACACACTAACAGAATTAAATTTCATTCTACTTCTTCCCTTCCAGAAGTATTCCTTGAGAAAGTTATCCCATTGAGATTAAAGATAGATTCTTGATTAGAAGAAATAAGTGGATCCCATATTAAATGACAACTCTTTGTGGCAAATTGTGATGTTTACATAATTATTTTAGCCCCACTCAGGGCTTATAAATTCCAGCATGTCTTACC
Source organism: Sarcophilus harrisii (assembly GCF_902635505.1). Taxonomy (NCBI): domain Eukaryota; kingdom Metazoa; phylum Chordata; class Mammalia; order Dasyuromorphia; family Dasyuridae; genus Sarcophilus; species Sarcophilus harrisii. Next base: position 354,294,893 of record NC_045429.1, on the reverse strand, counting down.
ATTGTCAAAAAAATTTACCCTTCAGTGGAAAGGACATACTTTCATTTGTTCTAACGTGAAAGTTGATTAATCCATGATTGACCAGGACTACCCTTTTCTGAGTGAACATGGGATAAAGAGCATTTACTAAAGAATAAATTATTTGCTTGTATGTATAAAAGAGAAAGCTTTTTTCTTAAATGCTTAAAATATTGCAGGAATTATACTTAATGCTGGGAATGTAAATATGAAAAGCAAGATAGTTCTTCCATTAAGGAGATTACAATCTAATAGGAGAAGATAATACTTAAAGGAAAATGTAGTCCAGGAAAGATAGTCTCTCAGGAGTCATTGAGTTGGTGAATTTTTGTTTATGGCAGTCTGTTTATATGATCTTTCCAGAAGCAGTGGTTTGATTGATCTAATTCCTGTTTCCAGAGCAAGAGGTTGGGAAGGAGAATAGGCAGAGATTCAGGATGTACCCCAGTACATCCAGGTTGACAAGGTGACCTGGGAGGATTCTAGGGTCTAGGGACCAAATAGATGAAAAAGCTAATTGGGTTGGTTTGCACCAATCATTCAGTCATCCATTAAGTGACTTGACTTCAAGAAAGGCATTCCAAAGCAAATTGGATTCTATTCCTTAGCAACTTGAGGTATGGACTTTGCAGGTCCAGATCCTTTGTGGAGGGTACTAGACAGTAGCTCTGGGCAAATGGAAACATGTCTTGGATGGATGGCTAGATGGTATGTGATGGTTAAGATGAATATGGAGAGAAAATGGGATCCTTCAGTTTAGTGAGGATATTGCACTTAATGCCTGTATAGAGACCTTGGAGAACATATGATAAGGATATAGACTAGTGAATATGTCATTTAACTAGGAGTAACTTATGTTGTACACAGTTGTAGGTTGAGACCAGTGGCAGAATGTGGTGGATGTAGGAGTCCAAATAAAACACACTTGAATGCCAGTCCTCAAGAACAGAGGCAGTTGTTCAAGTGAGGTAGAGGACAACTTTTTATGCCACAATTCTTTCCTATGCTTTACTTGGAGAGTCCTGGTCTCTGGGATAATTCATTTTGTTCTCTCCCTATTCCCACCCTCAAAGAGATACTGTTCCCCTAACTCCCCAAACTGAATAGATTGGCAGATGTGCTGGGATAAATGAAGGATGTTGCTTGAGCACTGGCTCACTATTCTTTTTAACCATAATTCATAATTCTTTAGCTTGTTGAGCATGATTTTTCACCTGATCAAGATACTTGATTATAGTGCTGTGTGATGAGTTTACCTAGAACCTATGCAAGTACTTGGCCCATGTTAGCTGTTAATGATATCAATTTGAATGGAATCCATCCGGTGGGGTTTTTAGAGTTGACTTTAATTCTGACATCTGATGAAGCTTGTTGTGGTCACTCTCGGGGTAACCTCAGGCCTGCCACTTGGGGACAGAGCCTCATTCTTTGCTTCATGCTTCGGCCAGCTCCCAGCTGGACTGCCTGCCCTAGCACAGTTGGCACCGTTTTTTAAAGTTAGGTCTACAGATGAAAAATTCTAATATGAATCCAAATCCCTTTGAAAATAACTAAACTCTGCCTCCTACTCTCTCCCTCTCAGCATATTTTTCTAGGTGATAATGTCTTGTGGGCATTTTATACTTTTGCTGATCAACAGCTTACTTTAGTTCTATGGACAGTTGGGTCAGGCAGGGCATCCAGGATCCAGAAGCAAGCTATTGGCCTAGGATAGGCTGAGCCCAACTCTGTGTTCTGGAGTTTGGTTTTAAAACCACCGACTGGAATTGGGCTTGGAACCTTACAGTGGAAACACTGCATTTCCATGTCACTTGTTACAAATAAGCTTTGGGAAGGTTACAGGAGTGGAGGGTAGGGACCTAGGTAGGTATAGGCGGGGAAAGAATAGTGCCTTTTATATTTACATACAGGTTAGGATGTTTTCTCCATATTATCTCATGTAAAGGGACTTGGGTAGAGAGCCTCTCGTCATTTTCCATGTCCCTTGGGGAGATGTTTGCAGTTTTGGTTTCAGTACTGGCTGGGGATTATACAGGGAGGGAAAATAAACAATTATGCTATCCCTCAGTGCACACAAACACACAGCCAGGAGCCGACTGCACTGTGGGTAAAATGACTCCAAAATTGTGTGTAATGAGTAGGAAAAGATTAGAGACAGCTCTTGCTATGCTGAAAATTGACATTAGTGGAGGGAAAAAAAAAAAACTCTTTACTAGGCGGCCTAGGAGGTCTAATTCAAGCAGTAAAAATATAAATAAATAAATAAAGGCATATCAAGATGGTATTGGGGCTTTTTTCCAATGAGCTCTATCTGGCCGGAAGGCTATTCAGCATAATGCAAAATTAAATTATAAAAACTGACTGAATATTTAGATGGAAGAGCCATTTGGAAGCAGTTTATTTAGACGAACCGGCAATGACCCACAACAGGGAGACATCAAGCGTGAAATTTACTAGAAATTAGCACCAGGGTCCCAGCCTCAGCATGAATAGTTTGATAGGATGCAAATCCCAGTGATATTAAGCTGCTTCACTGCTGGTGCTACAGGGTCACTCTCAGTTGGCTTTTCATGTTATACTTATTATTTTTTCCTAGGACAGGTTATAAATAACAATAAAAAAATGTTTATTGAAAACTTTAACTGGAATGAAAGTCTGTTTTAAATCTCTGATTACTTGGATGTTGAAATACGGTGTTGGCCACCCTTAATGGGCTCATGAGGAATATTATGTGTATGCAGCTTGTGTCTGCCTGATACTTGCCTTCAATGTTTTGCTGGTAATTCAACCCAGGACAATAAAATCTGTTCCATCTTCAAAGGTATGGGGCACAGTGGAAACATGGAAAGATGCTGGCCACTTCTTTTCTTTGCTTAATGTGTGTGGTATCACTGTTGATGCCTATTATGTCATGGTGAAGGCCTTACACAAATGCGTACCTTGACGCTGAAAAGACTGAAGGTGGAAGTCCTCCGTGCCAGTGGGGAGGATGGCTGTTCTCTGTGTGGCGCACCAGAGCTTATGTAACGTCTGTGTCTCTCAGGGAGGATCCATCAGCTTTTTTTCACAGGGCATGAGACTCAATAGTCAGTTTCTATGTAGCTTTAAAAATTTGGCAGGCTGAGTTGCCAGGTCCTTTGCTGTGTTTTTGCTCCAGCTCTTGAATATACACTCTAACATGGAGGGATTTAGGCCTGACTGTACATCAGATTATTTGTTAACTGCTTCTTGACTTGTATCTAAAGTCAATGGTTTTGGAAAAAGTGGCATGTCTTGAACAATGGCAAGTCCCTTCCAGGCTACAGCAGGGTTTTCTCTTAAATTGTCCTTATACTTTTGCAGATCTTGTGAGTGTCAGGTCACATCATAGTTGGAGTTCTCTGTCAAACACATAGCACAGTGTTTATCTGCAAGATCTCCAACTTTGGTAGACTTCTGAAGGCTTCAATTTCTATTTTCTCATAGCAGTTTAGAAATTCTGGCCATTGGAAAAAACTCAAGTAGTGCTGGGTAAAAAATTGCCACTGGACCCTTGGCATAGGGAATCTGATTGTCAATACCATTTCTGTTAATACAGGGCTGCTTCTTGGGCTCGAGTTTATCATTTTATTTAACCATTGAATCCAGTATAGGACAACAGGAAGCAGATAATTCCAGTCTGTTGTCTTGCCTAACAATAAGTTCAGTTCTTTCATCGCCTCCCCACTCCCTTCCACCACACAGACACATATATTGTGTCCCACTATGTTTCTTTTCAACTTCTCTCCTTTGAGCCCTACCTTCTCTTTCCTCTCTCTTCATTGATAACATTAAGGACCACTCTTTTCTGTTGTTGTTCTAGGGGTATACTCTTGGCAGCACTGACTAATGTAATGCTAATTACACAATTATTTTATGATGTAGCACTAGTGGAAATATCTACTAAAGAATTAATTTACTTAAAATAATTTGAATCAAGCAATTATTTTCATAACCACAGAATTAGTGTAAAGTACTTAAAGCACTTTATTCGTAGCTCTTCATAATACAGCAGTTGTATAATTAGCAATAAATTTTTTAGATCTTTTTTTTTCCTTCTGAAAACAATTGTCTTCTCTGACCATGAATACATATCTAGGTTCCACATAAGGGAATAATCTTTCAAAGGGAACAAGTGAATTCCTGAATCTTGAAAAATCTGGCTTATGATTGGCTGAGAGTATGCACGCATACATAGGTTTTGATTTGCTGAGGGTCAATACCTCAACTCTCCTACCTTAGCTACCAATTAATCCTAATGAACACTTTGTTTTGATTACTCTTAAATTCACTTCAGAATATTCCTCTGTAGTGGAATTTCAGAAGTTCTTGTTTATGCCTAACTCATATTTTTGTTTCTGTAAAGAAGTCTGTTGTTTCTGTTACTTGGTAATCTGAAAAGATCTGGTGTTTTCCTCTTAAAATGTTACAATATAGCCCAACATCTGGAATTGTAAAACTGCAACTTAAGTGGCGTTTAGACTTCAATGAACTGGGAAATGAAGAAAAGTCCATAAAATGTTCAACTCTGAAAGACTGGCCTTCATTTTCAAGGTCATACTTTATTCTCCTAGTCATAGTCCCTTTTGCCCCTTCTGCTTTAAGTCTCTGGCATGGGACAGGTCAGAGGGTTTTCTCCTGTACAAATGAGGAGGGTCTGGCAGTCTGACTATGTAACTTTTCCAGAAAGCATTTTTAGGGCTAAATATTCATATCCTCAGAATAAAATACAAATAGAAATATTTTAGCATTAATCACATTTTGGGAGTTGATGTTCCGGAGTGCATATTGATGAGTAAGATTAGTCAGCTGTCAAAGTGGTTTCCTTACACTTCAGCCTCTGACTCATTGGAAATAGTGTTTGTTTTTTGGAGTCAGAACTTGAATCCTGACTTTGCTACTTCTTAGTACTTGTGGGACCCTGGGCAAATCATTTAACATATCAGGGCTTTGGCTTTCTCATCTGTAAGAACAGTGTTGGGTTACGCAACCTATGAGACTCTTTCAGTTCCAAATCTATGAACTTATGAATACAGAATAGAAGATTAATTCTCTGTTTTCAGGAAGCTTATCTTATGCTGGAAAAGATAAATTATTATCTTTAAAAGACTATATAAATTCTCTTCTGTATATCAAAAATGTTTAGAGAGGGTACATAGTGGAACAATTAGGAACACTTCTTATGGGAGGTGGATTTTGAACATTCTGTATGAGAATGCATTTTTTTTGCATATATAAACGTGTGTGTGTGTGTGTGTGTGTGTGTGTGTGTGTGTATGTTGATTCCATGCCTTTGGTTTCATCAGTATGGAAGATTCCCAGCATGGGAGCATTTTCCACAAATGCAGATGAACAACTCCTCTCTAATTTACATAGTCTTAAAAGGAGGTCTCGGTTATTGTGAAGTTACTTAAATAATTTGTCCATAGTCATATTAAGTGACAGAGGCACTATTTCTGTATGTGTACAAAATGTTTACCTTTCTAGGAAAGGTAGTTGTTAAGACATAGTGATGCTTTGAGAATAAGTTGTTTGTTTTCTAACTTTTTTATCTTCCACAGACATGTATGATCAAGTTTTGAAGTTTGGAGCGTATATCGTGGATGGTTTACGTGAATGTTCTCAACCAGTGATGGTTTATATCCCTCCCCAAGCTGAGCTCCGTGGAGGGTCTTGGGTTGTTATTGATCCTACCATTAATCCCCGGCATATGGAAATGTATGCTGACCGGGAAAGCAGGTACTTCTTCCTTATTTTCCATTCACCATACCTTATAGGCTTTTTTCCCCCTAAAACTAAAAGAAATACTGGTTGTTGATCCTTAATGGAATTTTTCTCAATCCAAACCCTGAGCTGAGCTCTAAAGCCTTCTTTTCCCCATCCTACTTTGGGAGAGAATATACTGATCTTTTTGGGAAATGAAATTTGATAGGATTTGCAAGTAACTTTAAACATCTTACAGTAAAATCTCTTCCTTTTTCAGATGAAGAAGCTGAGGCGAGGGGTAGAGTTAGTTTGGCAAAGTTAGGATTTCAATACAGGTATTCTGACTTGAAATCCAGATTCAACAGAGCCATGCTATGCTGTCATTAGTTCCCTACTGTCCTGAAAATATGTTAAGCATAACAGCATTATTTTCTCTTTTCCACCCCAACACACGTTGCAGAAAAGGCCCCAAACTTAAGTTTTCTTACCTTAAAGCTCTATTTTGAGAAGTGTAGTCTTACTTATATTTGTAAGTGTAGTCTTACTTATAAAACATCAAGCATTTGAATGTCAAGATTCCCCATTTCTGAATTTATAGTTAGTTTTTATTTTACTTTACTTTGCATTACACAAATTCAGCTTTCCTTAAGAGTTCTAAAAGAAAAATCTGCACTCCAACAAACACTCCAAACAACCTGTTAACTTCACAGTTTTCTCCCCACTTCTGCTACTCTGCTTGGTGTTCTGAAACCTATCTTGCCACCAAAAAAAAATATAAAAATCAGACCTTAAAAATCTATCCATGTAAAAACAGAGAAACAGATGCATAGCACGATTTGGGGCTCGCTTTGATCACATTCAAATGAGATCTTTGCTCGCTTTGCCGTTGTGTCCAGTCTGTCTTCTGTCTTCTGACATCCACATTGGGTCCTGTATGTCTGTCCCCGCCCCCTGTGTGTTCCTCCTTATCTCTGTCTCTGACCCCAAGGTGTCCTTGAACCATGTGCTGGCCCCCCTCCCTTCACAGGTGCAGCTCCCTTCTTGTCATCCTCCCTTCTCCACAGCTACAGGCAAATTTGCATTATGTAAAAATTTCTGTACTTAGAGGTTTGCTGAATGGTGTACTTGTATTAAGTGAGAAGTATGTACTGAAATCCTGGCTTTGATCCCAACTTTATGTTGAACCTCAGACAAGTTGCCTGGCACTTCGAGGTCTCAATCTATTGAATTTTGTAATAGGCTGCCTAATCCTAAATGTGCCATTTAAGCTAGTGTCCTCCTGAAGCACAGCAACCACTCCATGGTTTTACCTGCTGCTGGCCCTGGATCTATCTGATCACTAAGCAGAGCCCTTAGTGTTTACTTCTTTCTGTGTGCAAAGCAATTGGCACTGAAGCCTCCTCTAAATGTATCTTGGTTTCTTGTCATTGTGTGTGTGTGTGTGTCACACATATACATACTCACATGTAAACACCTATGCACACAAATACATTTTTAGTTTCTCTTTGATTCAGGAAACTGACATTATTTGCATTGCCCTTATCAACAGTAAGTGGTGGGATATGCATTTTTGGGAGATAAGAATTGAGCTGGCAACAGCAATGAGAATTATTGAATTGCTTTTTACCAGTTCTTTTTTATACTTTGCATAGATTTGTTTCTTTTATGCCTCCCTCCCTGAGGTTATTTTTTGCAACCCATGAGTGGGTAGAACTATGATGAATTTCATTGCCTGATCCACACATTGTGCCCTCCTTAAAATTTCACTCTTAGTTTTTGTTTTTGTTTTTGTTTTTGTTTTTCTGATCAGAGGATCTGTTCTGGAGCCAGAGGGGACAGTAGAAATCAAATTCCGCAGAAAGGATTTGGTGAAAACTATGCGTCGGGTGGACCCAGTCTACATCCGCCTGGCCGAGCGATTGGGTATGTCTGGTTTGCCTTCCTGGCAGCTCAATGAGCCATTCAGCTGATTTGTAATGAGGGCGTTCATAGGCCAGGGGAAGAGGCATTGGAGCATTTGATCACATTCATGATCATCTTTATTTACTGTCCTCCATATGGTAAGAAATCTGCTAGAAAGAAACGCTCTATCTAGGGATGTGTGTGCATACAGCAGGTGGAAAAATGAAAAGACTTTAAATGTCCTCCACTTGCCCAAGTCTCTAGTCTGGTGAATGTCAAAATAGAACTTTACCATGTCTGACCTGCAGTTATTGTTGGATAGGAGAGTAAAATTGGATAGAAGGCACATCAGCCTGTTTGTTAAATCATCCCAGATCTGGTCTGTGCAGCTTTCTGGCTTTTTCCTGCTCTGAGAAATGGAAGCCTTACAGAAAGGAATCTGCCAGGGAGCTTTGAAATGAGGAAGGCCCCTTGTGCTAAAGGAGGAGGCTGGCTCCTGCAGCAGGACCTGCAGCGGGGTTCAGAGTATGCCTACTCATTGTACTCTGACTTATTTGCCTGTAATTTGAACACCAGTAACTAATCATGGGATTCCTATACTGAGTTCCCAGGCCTAGTGAGTTTCAACCTGTTCTTCAAAAGATGGTTTTGCTACTCATCTTGCCCATGGGATCCCTTGGTGTAAAGGTGACATACAGTTGTTTGTTGAGATTGCTTGAAGGCGGGTGAGAAGGTTTAGAGGAGAGGGAACTGTGAGAGACTTTTGGTACAAACCGAGGAAGTATGCTGGCTGGAAGGAGGAGGAGGAAATGTGGTGGTTTCTGTGTTCTCTTCATCTGCTGTCTATTCCAAAAGTCATTCAAAGAGCAATGTCTTCAATACATTCTGATGCAACAGCCTTCTTGAGAACAAGGACTGTGTCATTTGTCTTTGCAATTGCCAGAGCTGTACACTTAGTAGTCACTTAATATGTGCTTATTGAGTGATTGGACAGAACCCATTCCGGTCAGCTGCATGGCTGCCGTAAGGCTCTCACTCTGCCAGAACCAGTGCCAAGGATTGCTGCTCTTGGTGACTGTCCCTTGTGCCTAGCCTTGTGCGATGGATTGTAGCCAGTCTCTGCTTCTCCACTGCTTGTCACTAGGAGAGAAGAACCCAAGATACCTCTGGCCATTATAGTCTGATGGCTTTCTCTCTCTCCCTTCTTCCCTTCCTCTCTGTCTCTGTCTCTCTCTTACACACATACACACACAGTCACTTTTCAGAAACCTGCTACCACCCAGGGTTGTTGGGGTTTTTTCTCTTCTTGCTTTCTTTCACAAAAAGGATAATTACTCCTGAATAACTCTCTACACTTTAATTAAAGGGGCTACAGCACAAGAGCAAGTCCCTTACACTGGCACTGAGAGAGCTCTTGAAAGCTTGGGCTGATAAGCATCTCTCTTAGATGGCTTATAATAGCTCCTAGTACTGGGCGATCATTGCTGTTGTTTTGCCACTAATTCTGTACAAAGGCAGCAACAAGATGGCAGGACACAGTGAATTGCATATTTTTTTTTTTTTTTTTTTTGCTGGTTTTCTTTCTGGCCAATTTAAAATTTGTCAAAGTCGGTCTTCTTCTGGATCACTGCCCTTTGATATTTCGCGCACTCCATTTGCCACAAACAAGCCGCAGGGCCGCAGTTCATGCTGACTCCAGCAGAAGCAGAGAGGGCTCCATTTATCTTACACTGCCTGCTGAATTCTTACTCATTAACTGGGGGTTCACTGCCTCTTTTTAACCCCCGAATGGCTGTTATCTCTCTAGAGCAACTGGATGGTGGGAAGAGTGCATTTGCTTTCAGACATGCATTTGTGGTAGAAAGGACTATACTGGCTAATGCTGTGGAGACAGAGATATTCTCTTTTACCAGAAAGAGACACTCTTTGTTCCAACCTTGATCTAGACCTTTCAGATCAAGGAAAGGAAATAGAGACAGATTCTCAAGTGCTTACTAGTTAATAATTTCATGTCCATTCTTTGATTATAATTTTCTATCAGGCAAACTAAGTTACATAGTAGAACACTGGACTTGAAATCAGAAAGACCTAAGTTCAAATTCTGCCTCAGATTTTTACTAGTTGTGTGATCCCGGGCAAGTCATTTAACTTCTTATGGCCTCAATTTCTTCATCTGAAAATGGGGATGATAACAATAGTAACTACTTCATAGGGTGGTTCTGAGAACCAAATGACATAACATGTGTAAAGTGATTTGCAAACATCAAAGCATTATATAAATGCTAGCTATCATTTCTATAATTAACTGTTTTCTGTCATTGATGAAGAATATTGTGTTTGGCCTTGATCAGAATTGAAGCCTCATTCCTAGCCAGAAACTACACTTTTCTGCCTGATGCCCATCAAGCTTACTGTAAGGTCTGGCTTCTAAAACAAGATGTCAGGAAGGAAGTAGGATTTGGCCATATCCACTGGACTACCTTGTCTAAGGCTCAATGAGCTTTCTTGTCTTGCCTACCATATATGAGGATTAAATGAATTAATGCATATATGACAACTTTGAAAACAGTCAGGCATTAATCAAGAGCTATTGTTATTTAGTAACAATAATTTTATAATAAATTTTATAAATAAAATTGACAATAAATTCAATAATAAGGGCTATTGTCAATCTTATTTTTATTTCCTTTTACATATAAGAGTAGAGTGAGCCTAAAGGGCAGGCTAAAACATATATCTGTGGGTATAAACTGGGTGTGAAGTGCAGAATCCTGTGCTGAATCCTATGGATCCTGTTCCCAAGCATCATAGAGTCATAGATTTAGATCTAAAAGAAATGTCGGAGGTCATCAAGCCCCACTCCTTCATCTATAGATGAGAAGATAAATGACCTTGTCTGAGGTCATACTGCTAACTAGTATTGGGGATGGAGTTTGAACCCAGGGACCTATCTATTGTACCATGCTCCCCTGAGGACTTTGCACTTTCTTGGAAATATGGAACATACATATAGAAAGGAAAATTAAAACAGTTAAAATACAAAATAACACATACATGCAAGATATCTGCAACCACAAATTCTAATGGGCTGCTGAGTCTGAGTGGCTTGTTATTTTTTTATTTTATTTTATTTTTTTAATTTAATAGCCTTTTATTAACAGGATATATGCATGGGTAACTTTACAGCTTTAACAATTGCCATACCTCTTGTTCCAATTTTTCACCTCGTACCCCCCCACCCCCTCCCCCAGATGGCAGGATGACCAGTAGATGTTAAGTACATTAAAATATAAATTAGATACACAATAAGTATATATGACCAAAACATTATTTTGCTGTACAAAAAGAATCAGACTCTGAAATATTGTACAATTAGCTTGTGAAGGAAATCCAAAAATGCATGTGGGCATAAATATAGGGATGGGGAATTCAATGTAATGGTTTTTAGTCATCTCCCAGAGTTCTTTCTCTGGGCGTAGCTGGTTCAGTTCATTACTGCTCCATTGGAAATGATTTGGTTCGTTGCTGAGGATGGCCAGATCCATCAGAACTGGTCATCATATAGTATTGTTGTTGAAGTATATAATGATCTCCTGGTCCTGCTCATTTCACTCAGCATCAGTTCGTGTAAGTCTCTCCAGGCCTTTCTGAAATCATCCTGTTGGTCATTTCTTACAGAACAATAATATTCCATAATATTCATATACCACAATTTATTCAGCCATTCTCCAACTGATGGACATCCACTCACTTTCCAGTTTCTAGCCACTACAAAAAAGGCTGGAGTGGCTTGTTATTGTAGGAAGTTTTAGCCTTCCTTTTCTGCTCCTTAGAAAACTGAGACCACAGAATGCTTAGGAGAGTGGAGACAGCCATGCTTTTTCTTTACCAAATAATTGATAAAACAAAAATGGTTAAGGTTAGGCCCCTCATTGCAACATGAGTTAATTTCAAAACCTAAAATGTTGATACTGACCTCCCTCCAACTTGACATTCAACTGACCATTGGGCCCAGTCTAACTTTTATAAGAATTTGTTTCCTTTAGGAGTTTGAAGTTTAATTTCAATAGAAAAATTCCATTTACTATAAAAAGGAATAAAACTAATAGAGATGGATTGTTAGCTTATTTGTCTTACTTCTTCATTGTCAGAAGGTGATTTCATAAACATAGCCGATATACTAATACAGCATGTTCCTAGAAGCCATCTAGCTTTCTGTGTATTGGCTCTTTTGCCATTCACCAATCAGATCATATATATAATTAAATGCATCCTGATTGGCTGGATTCAGTAAAACATCCCCTAAAGGGAATGAATAATAATTTACTTTGGAAATCCAACTTTCATTGCCCCTTAGAATTTTAATTTAAAAGCAAGAACTCCTTTTGGCACGTGTTTTGGGAGGAAGGCTGTGAAAAACTGCTTGTTTGTAGGGTTTTGACTGTAGCAGGAAATGTAGTTTGAAAAGGGGCATATGCTAACTTTCTTTGTCAGTTTAAAAAAAAAAAAAAGACTATTTAGCCAGAGATTAAACTGAGCCAAAGATGTTGATGCTTTTCACTACTGAAATTATTTTTTGTCCCATACTATCGGACAGGGTGTTAGTGCAGGACCAAGTGTAGCTGCCATCCCAGCAGGCTAGAAGGAGCTAGATTTTGTTGATTACCTAAAGGAGCTAGATTTTGTTGATTACCTTGCCTAGAAAGGGAATCCTAGTGTCTGTAGGATGCCTATGTAGCGATGTGGTCTTTGTTTCTTTTATTGTCTCTTATGAACCCGCTAACAAAGTTAGGAGAATCAAAACTACTGCTGAACTCAAAGTCCCTCCTATCCTATTACTGTGACTTAGAGGCTTTTTATATCTAAAGAACTCTTGAGAACATATTATCTGATGTTCTCTTTTGAATATTATCCTCTTGCATTTAGAAGGAAGTGACAAATCAGTTTAGAAACAAAAACTACCAAAGTGGTATCAGACATGTTAGAACTTACAGTGGTTCCTTCTTCCTCTTCCTCCTTTCCAAAATAAATGTTCATTGGGATTGGAAAAGCATTTATTGGAATCTTGCTCTATGCTTAATAAATGATTGTTGATTGATTGCCAAGATCTATTGCTCACTCACCTCTATAGTGGCTCCATCCCTAGGCAGCTAGGTATTCTTTCACATGCCACCTTAGATAATGTCCACATGGACTGTGCCCCTGAAATATGCAACACCGACATGGGCTGGGCACTATACTTTTGGCCAAGACTTGACTGTCTCATAGCAATGGCCTGTGGCCTCTTCTGGCCCCTATCCTGATGTAGCTATCATTCTCTCAAGTACTCTTAAACTTGTTTAACTTTCAGTCTGTCAAGAATATTGTAAGGGATGAGAACTGTCACATTTTTTGGTATCTTCAGAGACATTGCAGACAGCCCCAATTGCTTCCTCATCAAACAAAAACAACCAAAAAACCTCAAAACATTTACTTATCATAATCTAATTGGGACTTATATAGGGAACACAATATGGCTCATTTTCTGGTCTGGGGGAGCCCTGAAGAAAGATTTTTTTTTCTAGAGTTGTTTAAGTGGCAGACATGACCTAAAGATTTGAGGGATTTTCATTTTGTGTTTTGTTATTATTTTTTGACCATCTACTTTGCAAGACCCGCAAGCATTTTGAGGGGAATCTTTGAACTAGGTCAGGCTGAAGGGAACAAAATGACTTGGATGGGAGAAAAATCATTGAAGTGTTTGTATTATTCCTTAGGAAGTGGTGGGCATTGAGGAAATTCTCTCACTTCTCATCTCTTCTATTCCCATTGCTGCTGCCTCTGTCAGGACCAGGGACAAGTCCTGGAGGCATTTAATCCCTTTCTGAACCACATCCTTTGACTCTAGGTTCTTCTTCTTCCCTGTTCAACAGGATGATATATTTACCAGATGGAACCCATCTTGACTTTTTCATGCTTCTTACTACACTTGATCTTAGCCAAAAGGCTGAGAAGCAATGACTTTTCATGCTTCTTGTACCCCCTCAACCCCAGGTTGATTTCCCTAACTCTTTAGAACTCTTTGGGGACAGGGACTCTTTGCTTTTGTTTTTATACTGTCATTAGTCCTCAGCACAGTAAACATAGTATGAGTTTGAGAAACACTTTGCCATTAATTTAGCTGGACATGCCTATGCCCAAGGACCACTACTGTTTTCTCCCTGGTCTTCGAGCATGTTCCCCCCATGGCAGTATGGCAGGCAGCACCAGCACAGGAAAGGATAGGAAAGGAGCCAGAGTCCTTATTGGCTGAGGTGGGACATCTAACAACCCTTGTTGGTTAGTAGCAGCTTCATCCTTTGATACAAGTTTGTTGAAATCAGAAGCAGTAGGAGAAGGGAAAGATGTTTCAGTCCAGTTCTGTGTCTAAGCAGCAGGGCACACCTCACACCAAGAACTGGACTCTTCGTGTGCATCTTCTCCATCCTCACTTCAGACAAGAAAGCTACAACGCGCTGGGCATTCTGGAAGTTGTCATCACAGGACACTGCCTGTCTCTCCGCTTCCATTCACTGAGATCCCTTTGTGGGAAGAATAACCAGTGATGGCTTTTCACAAGAGAGACCAGTTAATCCAAAGTAATTTCAGAAAGGAGAGAGCGCTAATAACTCAGGCACCAGGAAAGGCCCTAGATGAGAAATGGTTGCCAGAGCCCCAAAAGAGCCTATGAGGGGAAGGGGAGAGGCTGTGTTCTAGTCTTGGAGTATGGCCTGTGTGAAGGCATGCTGAGATCAGGGTGTAGAGAGCAACCCACTGGGGCTGGAGTGAGATTTGGAACAACATGGGCCAGCTTGGGAGGGTGAGGACAGTTTTGGAAGTGTGAGAAGAGGCACATGTGTGTCTTGCTTTTATTCCCCCACGTGCAGGCTTTTGTGCTTGTTAGAAATGACTATATAGATTGAGAAACAACACCTGCTGGCCTAGGCCTCCATTTTACTCGGAACCTTTGCATTAAAAATGTCTTAAAAAGATTCCCAGATTCCCTGTGAAAAAATTAACATGCAAAATTTATGTTTATTCAGGTGTGCCTCACTTTGAAGAAAAGTAGACATGGGAAAATTTGAATTTATAAAACACATATATTGGGAGAGATTATTTCTATTATGTAAGAGTTATTTGCTTTACCAGAGGATTCACAGCAGGAATCCTTTAAAGAGCTCTCCTCGGGCATTTAAAATATTTCATTTATGCAGAGCTGTTCAAGAACATAGATATTATGTAAAATTAGGTCCACCTTTATGTATAGTCTGAAGTGGGTTCTTTTCTATCTTTTCTTCCACCATGGTGGCTATTAGAAATCTTTTAAAAATAAGGATTTCTGTGAAAAACTTCTTAAAATATAAACTCTGATACTTGTTACCTTAATTTCCAAACTTAAGAAATTAATTTTTTCTTCATTTGAGTTAGAGTTTAATATTAAGCTTGGGTATACTTGCAGTTTGCCAGGATCAGAATCTTTTGCAAAATGCTTTCCTTCTTGGATAGAAGTAAGCACTATATCCCCATGCAGACTGGAGACCCCAGCCCAAGGAGGTAGCATGATTTCTGCAGGGTCACATAGCAGCTGCCTGGCCCTTGAGAGTCCTGTGACTTGATACTCCATGCTGTGGTGAATGAAGTGACTGCAGTGTTAACACTTCTCAGTTTGATAGTGATTCAGATCTGCTTCTCTGGGGTAGACTCCTGTTGCAGGAGTCAGACATTAACCTCATACAGAAGGCTATAATAAGGATGAAACAGTAAAGGATAGTAGATGGGTAAGTGGAGCTCCGCCACAGTCTCCTAATCCAGGGGTACTTTGAGAACTCGTGGGATGTGAACATTTGCTTAACTTCTGCTCTGTAGTTCACTTTTTGCATTTACTTTTAAATTAAATTGAAGGACTGGATTTGTATGAGTGAGAGAATTTAGGGAGATAGAGGGAATAATGTGGGGTTTTTTGTGTTCTCTTTCCTCCTTTTTCTTAGCATTCTCATCAACCTTTGGGAGTAGGATTCTGAAAAAGACTTCTCTCCATTGAATGTTCTTTTGACCCTCCCCACCTTTACCACCCCCAGCACACACATAAAACTTGCTTTCCTAAAAACCCTGAGGCTCCCAGATCTGGCTAGAAAAGAAAGAAAACCATTCCAAGATATTTAATTGTGCAGGGGGCTTACGGGATTGATCGAGAGCTTAGCTTTTTACAATAGCCCAGTGAATAAGAAATGCTTCTGACAAACGATCAATGATAGGATAATCACTCTTTATCCCCCTCCTCATTCTTACCTTCTTTCTTTCAGGAGAACAGGGTTCAGAAGTCAAAAATCTTTATAGATGCTGCTTTTAAATTAAGCAGAAAATGGACATTGACATATTTGTTAATCTCCCCTAAATCATTACGGGGCTTGCTGCTTTACTGGTACAAGGGGAGAGTGGAATATAGTATAGAATACAGGAGTTGCTTGATTTAAGAACAACCTTTAATTTTTGGAAATAAAATGTATTATTTTTAAAAATCTCTTTCTCTACAAAAACACAAACGAATCCTTGTTTTTCTTGTGCTTTTTGGAGATTTCTTTTATTCTGGTCGGCCTTCCTTCACTTGAGTAGTTTGATTAAGAGAGACCACAAAGCTCTGGTCAGAGACATTATTATATAGCTGATTGAAGGACTGTGTAATACCACTGAAGAAATAACCCTTTGGTCTTCTGGTCTGATAAAGTTGTGAAGTTTGGGATTTTTTTCATGTTTGTTTTATAAAACCATAATGATCTGGTAAAATCTACTATAATAGTCATTCATCCCTGAAAAGCAGAGCAGCTTCCCTAATCTACCAGTGGATACCCCTTGGATTGTTCCTATATAGCTAGGGTCCACTCCTTGCTTCTTTTTCAATGAGAAAAGCCAGCCTCCCTCAAAATCCCCCCTTTGCCACAGCCTTCCATCTCCATAGCAGGGTCTTGGACAGCTTAACCACGGAGCAATCTTCTTAGTAAGTGGTATCACTTAATGGAAAGGGGCATAGATTTAGCTATGCCCTCACACAGGAGGAAGTATAAGGGGTTCTGATCCTCTTGTGGTGAAGACATAGCAAGGAAGAAGCTTCCTCAGAAAACCTGTGACCTCCTCTTTCCCTATCCCCAATCCCTTGGGGAGCAGAAGGAGATTTCTTCAAGACTTGCTTAACAAATGGGATCTGGCCCACAGGTTGGTGGTTGCATGGGAGCTTTTGTCTTACCATCACATGCAGCCTCTTTGTTAAGTTACATGGCATGGCTCCGTTTAGTTTCATGTTTTTGTATCGCCAAATCAAAGTAGAACTATTTTCAGGACCCATTCCATATGAGTACTGGTAACATAGGAAAAACTGGCTTCTTGTGCCTCATTTACCCTCAGAATAAATAGTCAGGAATGGCAGCTCTTTCAAGAGGATTTTAAACTAGAAAGTCACATCAGAGATTTGGCAAAAGGACAATTGTCTCAAGTTTCCCCTAAGTGGGCTGGATTCATTTCTTGCCAAAATGAAAAATTTCTCTATTTTTTGAAAACCTTTACAGAGGTAAGCTCAGTCTCACCCATTGCCTCAGCGCGGGTGGAGGCTGACAGCAGAAGATCTTTAATTACCCTCAAGCAGAGCAGGAAAGAATTGTTAGTACTTGACTGGGCTTTCTTCACCATAGTTTAAAAATGCTCATTGACTTTAAGGGAGAAGAAAGTCAACTTGGGTAACAAAAACCCCACAGAAAAATGAAACCATGTCCTAGAGATCCATCTCTATTCTGCTAACATTTGTTTATTCATAAAACCGGCTCGCTTAGCAGCCCAAGGCTGTTCATGGAGTATGATTCATAGTAGCATAAACAACAAGGACTTTCTTCAGACAGGCAAGCTTGAAATAGACTTTTCTCTCACACATCCCATCACCTGTGGGCATGTATTTATTTGTCAGCTTTAGTGACAAAGTACCTTGGGTCTTCCCCGATGCTGGGAGCTGTCACCTATTGCTCCTTCAGTCGAACTCGACCTTCCACACTAGGCAAGTGGCTAAATTTTCAGTATTGATCTGGGGCCCTATTCTGAGATTAATTAAGATGAAAAGCACAAACTATCAACACCTCTCCTAGGATAGCATTGATTTCTGAAGAGGCTTTCCTCCTCATAGGAAATTCCAAAGTCTCTCCCCCTATACTGTTGCATCACAGTGCCTTGTGCTTGCAGAGCTCAAATCCCTGGAGAAGTTGTGAGGCTGTCAGGTGGGGCGGGTATGTACTTTTCTTTCTTGGCCAGTAGCAAGAATGGCTTTATCATTCTGATTGAGGGTTGACCTAGTGAGTGGTAGCTAATGCAGTGAACTGCCACCAGACATGCTTATCTGCCTTTAATTTTATTGGGCTGTGTTAATTTGAGGTCACCAGGAACAAACCTGAGGTCACCAGTTTACAGATGCAAGTTTAAGAGTCCTTGAGCCTGGAGTAGAGTTAGGTGGCTGTTTGGAGCAGGCGTCCAGAGGCATAAGTGGTGTTAGCTAAAAACAAATCGGGTCTGCTCCTCATTCTTCAGTAACACATGACCGCTGCATTCTCGGACATCAGCGTGGCCAGTCTGTTCTCATGAGTTTGGGGAACACAGGTCTTTGTTTCCTGGGTCTTTTTCTGACCCCCAGCATTGTAACCTTGTCGAGGGCAAGTACTTGCTCTTTTTTGTCTTCCTGTGCTCAGTGATTAGCGTGGTAGCTGGCATCAGTGCTTGCTAATTGATGGTTCTATGGCAAAACTTCCAAGGACCGGCTGTGGACTAGGCCTAAAGTAACCGGGAGAGCTGCCCCACAGAGAATGCGGCCTCCTCAGACACTGTAGTGCGAGGGGAATTACAATTTTAAATAATTTCCGGAGGACAAGAATAAGTAGTTTCAGATATGATCCAGAGGTGATAGCTTTGCTGCTGTCTCCTGGAGAGAACCCAAAGCCCATAGGGGTTCAGCTGCTTGGCTTAAAGAACACGCTGTCTTTGGCATGATAGAAAGGAACGCAAATTCTGCCAAACAGATCTTGTCGGTCACCTTCTGAGCTTGGGGAAAGGAGGTTGGGGGGACTTTGGGTTAATGCAGAGAGATTCCTCATCGTCAGGGAGTGTGATGGGCAGGCTTCTCTAATTGCAGGCACCCCAGAGCTAAGCCCAGCTGAGCGGAAGGAGTTGGAGAGCAAGCTAAAGGAACGGGAGGAATTCCTCATTCCCATTTACCACCAGGTAGCCGTGCAGTTTGCTGACTTGCATGACACACCAGGCCGGATGCAGGAAAAGGGTGTCATTAATGTAAGTATGATGGCTGCCTTTCTTCTGACTGTCAGAAACCCATGGATGTGGGTGTCACAGGAGTGGCCCGCATGCTCAGTATCTCCTGAGAGATTTATGTGGATTTACAGATCTCAGATTCTTTGTTATGGTTCCTCATTATTATACTCATTAAGCACTTTATGAATTAGCCACCTATTTTTAAAAGGTGGGAAATTGAGGCATTTCTACCAATATCAGAATGGGCAAAGCTAATAAATGATGATGTTGATATTATTAACAGCTAGATTTTATATAGGGCTTTGAAGTTTGCAGAGAGCTTTGCAGATATCTCCTTTGATCCTCTTATCCTGTGAAGTAGGTGTTATTATCATGCTCATTTTGCTAATAAGGAGACTGAGGCACACAGAACTTAAATAAATGACCTGCCCAGGATCACACAACCGGGAAGTTTCTGAGGCAGGATTTGAAATGCAGGTCTGACCAACTCTGGACTTTTCACTCTCTTCACTCTCTGCACTGCCACCTCATTCCTTAACCCCACATGCTGGAGGATGCCTCAGGACTTGGAACTCTAGGAAGGCAGTCACTAATTCAGATCTGATCTGCATGCAAGGCAGTTGAGCCATGTCTACGCCAAACCAATTACTCTGTTTGTTTCTCTGGCTGCACAGGCTCTTAGCTGGAATGTCTCCTTCATGTGTCAGTCAAGTGTCTGCTTGGCTTATTGGTGTTCAGGAGCAACCGTTTTTACTCTGTCCTGGGATGAGAGAGGCAAGGGCTGAGGTTTTACATTGAAGACACAAAGTTGGCTGGCAGGACTGTGGTGGGGGGTGTAAGCTGTCAGCTGCTTCCTCTCTCAGCAGTACTAGCAAGTTCTTGCTTTTCCTTCATTGGACACTTATTGGGAAACAGAGTTCACCATCAGCCTTGTGTCTCAAGTGTTGCCCTGCCTGGCCTATGGTAAGCTGAGAACCAAGACTGGTCCAGAGGCTGGAACGACGTCTCTCTCTCTTCACTCAGGACATTCTAGATTGGAAAACATCCCGCACCTTCTTCTACTGGCGTCTGAGGCGGCTACTCTTGGAGGACTTGGTGAAGAAGAAGATCCACGCAGCCAACCCAGAACTGACGGACGGCCAGATCCAGGCCATGCTCAGGCGCTGGTTTGTGGAGGTGGAGGGTACAGTGAAGGTAAGCAGCTGCCCCAGGCCCAGCCGTGTGGGAGAAGGGAGGAAGCAGTCCCGGGGCCTGCCCGTGAACTCCGCTTCTACAGAAGGGCAGCGGGAGCCTGGCTCCTGTGACTTCCCAACTTTTGTTTTAGGTACCAATGTTGGGAATTCAGGGACCATCGAGGGCAGGGCCAAAGTCTGCAGACCCTCCTTGGGAACATTTAATGTCTATGTTCATAACAAAAGGAGATGCTAAATATCAGTTAAAGGTCAGGGGAAGTAAAGAGTAACTTTTATAGGTTTATAGACCCCTTGAAATCTATCTCCTGAGCATCCATGGTCCTTAGGTTAAACAGCTCTGTTCTTGCGTGAATAATGTAGTCTTGAGGCCTTCCCTTACTGTAATTTTCATGTTGGAATCTGTTACAATGCCTGTCCCTTCTCAGCAAGTGTGTGAACTTGGTGTCCATTTGTTGAGGCCCCAGAGAAAACGTGTTAATAAGAGAATATTGGCTTAGAAACAGGTATCATTCATTACAAATGGCTTTCTTTATGCTGACAGGCTGAGGTCCAAAGGAGTTCTAATCTCTAGAGGGGACTAGGAAACAAGGTATTAGCCCTGTTCTTTGTTCTGCTCCCCTTCTTTTCCTTAAGATAGGAGAAAGCTACATGTTATATCTCCCTTGCTTATAGAGTTAGATATAGATATAACAGACACATATACATACATACCTGAGAACAGATGGTCTTTGTGCACATATCCTGTTCCAAAAAGCTGGAACTTCCGCCTAGGTTCTTCTGCTGGTATGTGGTGGGGTGGAGAGGAAGGGGGGGAAAAGGAGAGGGTGACTAATGTCTACATTGCCCTTGTTTTAGCAAATTACTTTGCCAATGTTACAGTTTTCGTGGCCAGAGTGACTGACGTTTTCCATCATTAAGAGTGCCTGATGTCTGCTGACATATTTTCTTTTTTTAAATTATTATTATTGTAGCTTTTTATTTACAAGATATATGCATGGCTAATTTTTCAGCATTGACAGTTGCAAATCCTTTTGTTCCAACTTTTCCCCTCCTTCCCTCCACCCCCTCCCCCAGATGGCAGGTTGACCAGTACATGTTAAATATGTTAAAGTATAAATTAAATACACTATATGTATACATTCTGCTGATGTATTTTCAAGATGAAACACTGGAATGTTAAATATGGAGAGGAGGGATAGTTTAGAGCTTCTGCTTTAACTGTTAATTAAGGCCACTAGTTAGTTTTTAAATAATTAAGCAGCAGTTATAGAAAAGCCACTGTGCATAAATATTGCCAGTATGACGGGACGCTCGGCGTTATTGACTCCAAGTTCAGGTTGCGGTCACTCGGGGCATCATAATTGAGTGCAACAGTTGTTCCATGTCTGTTGGCAGCTTCAACTACAAGTTGGCATTGAAAGCCAGGCAAGTGTAAAATCGAGGTTGTTCTTGAGTTAAGAGTGGCCAGCTAGGTAAATGGAGTGTGTGCTTGTTGCCAGGACAGGTCTCCCTTGCTTTCCCACTGCATTAGTCACTAATGGAACAGCATGACTTTGCTAGGCGCTAGAAGTGATCAGGATGTAAGCAGAGAGGGGTGCTTCAGGTGCCCCCAGAGCGGTCTCCTCTGGAGGGTGGGTGATGGGAAGAAAGGGGTCCTTTTCATCTCTCAGCAGTGACGCTGAGAAATGCTTTCTGGTTGTTCCCTGGCTTTTTGTTTTGAAGTAAACTATAGAGGACACCATCGGCTCCCTAGCTTGTGAGCAGACACCTTTAGGAGACAAGGACATGGAAGCCAGTATAGTCAGAACATGAAGAGGAGATGAAGACATTTTGTGTCGCTTCCACTTTTCGTTATTTTTATCAACATCTATCTTTACGCTGAAATAGTGTAAAGCTCCTAGCCTGTGTAAAGCCTAGTGGGATTGAAGAAGAACTTGGGTTGAAATCATCTACCCTAAGAGGAGAAGTTCTAGGAAAGAGACAGGGCATAGACAGAAGCAGGACCAAGGACAAAAGACTGAGTGTTATTATCTGGGCTAGTGATTGGAACCACCTTCTGTATCCCGCCATCTCAGCAGAAAGTAAGTACTAATCGGGGTGGAAGGAAATCAGTGTTCTTTTGAGAACATTGTGGGGATGTTGTAATATGGTTTTATTTCCTCAGGAGAGGATATGAGAAATGTGACTAATTTTAAATCTGGTAATTTTTCCTAAACCTCACATGATACAAAGTTTGTCTTCTGTTCTTTGAACAGCAGTTAGAAAAAAGTCTCCTGCCACAGCAGGCAGCAGATGAGTTGCAGACACCTGGAGTGGGGCTGGGAAAGCGAGCAGTGGGACCAGGCTAGTACCTTGGGGGGACCTGCATGGTTGGTTCTTGATAGACTTTCCCAGATAATTTGACAATGTCATGATGCTCGTAGAACGGTTGAACTTTTTTACTTTTCCTTTAAGGAGTCTGTTGCAGTGCTTTATGTATTATTTGAATGTCCTGGTGCTGGGAAGATCACATGTATTATTGTTGGCTGCTCTCTTTCCTTATGACTTGAAATGTGGTGCTGCCATTCCTAATTATCAAAAACCCCTTTTGGAAATAGATAATAACAGCCATTATCACCTTTGCTTTCTTGCTGTGGTACTTATTCCCATTTCACAGAAAGGTCGTTCGCCCAAGAACGCATGAAGTTGGAATTTTGGTTCCACATTGGGTTAGGGAAAAAAATGAATCGAGACATACTGGACTAAGACCATAAAAATCCTTTTTTCCCCAGATGACTGCCCGGTTATACAACAGGAAATGAGTAGTTCTGGGGTTCCTGCCCCAGCAAGGAGGGGAAGGCCACATCTCTCACATGTAGCTAAGACTTGGACTGTTGTGTCATTGTCCTTAGAAACTGCAGTGAGGGGGTAAAAATTAGAGCAAATGAAGGAAGGAAAGTTGAGCTAGAAAGCTCCAGCTAGCAGCAGGCATGGTAAGGACCATGTCAGGTAGCTTGTCAGGGAAAGAGAGACTCACCAGTGCCAAGTATTCCCACATTTCTTCTGCTGGCTCACATGCCCTTGCTTCAGTGTTTGCAAAGAAACTTGTTGCATGATTTGGGGCAAATGGTTCATCTTCCAAATATCAGATTTGTGATTTCTAAATTGTAAGAATGGAAGAAGGCCCTTTCTGGGTTTTTACATTTCACTCATTGGGAAAGGGCCAGTACCCTGTATATTGGAGTTATTGGCTGTCATACTATATTATATAATATAGTGGACTTGAGCATTGATTGACCTAGCCTGAATAGCTTATCAGCTATTGTATTTAAGTAATGCTTGGGATAAAAATTTTCAAATAGTTCATTTAGATTTAATAAGATATAGTAATGACTAAAACAATTAGTGGGGTCGAATAGTGTTCTAAAAGATACTTATCTGTCATTGCACAAGGAGATAGTTACAGATAAGTGTCTGTTCGACATTTGTAGGGCTGATTGGGATTATTTTTAGTAATTCATTGGTATTTCAGTAAAATGATAAAAAAATGTTTAAAGATTTGTTTTTTGATACAAAACAAAGCAGATTTCTGTTGTAAGATCCTATTTATGGGGCTTGATGACTGCCATGTAGCTCATGACCTAGTGTTTATTCCTGCTTGTATTCCTATCCCTTGTAATTATACTGGGTCATGATATTCACTTGTCTTTAAATCAGCATTGAGGAACAATCCTTATGTGTCATTCCTGGAAGAGACCCTTGAAACAATCTGGTTCATCCACCTTATTTTACAGAAGAGGAAACAGACCCAGAAGTGAAATGCTATCCCCAGACACATGTTGATAGAACTACACCCAAATCCCCCAGTGTTCTGCCTGGAAAGCCTGTGCTCTGCCGGTCCATCCTGCCTCCCTGCAGGCAGGATCAGTAGGGAAGGAGACCAGAAAGTACAAGCTTCCTGTCAGGTGTTTGCGGTTGGAGTCTGTGCTAGTCTCCCTACTTCCCAGTGGATTTTCAGCTTTCCTTCTCCATGAAAACTGGGAAACTAATGCCCATCACAAATCCAGGCTGTGTCTTTCTTCAGTCAGAGGAGTATGTAAGAAGCAACAAGACTGTTGCTTCTGGGACACTGGCCAGGAACTGAAGTTCAATTTTGTCAGCTTGGCAGTGAAGATCCAACCAACCATACATAGTGATTACCTCCTTTTTAACTATTACGCTGATGTTCTATAAAAAGGAACAACCTTCAAGGAACAACTCAACGAATATTACGCTTCTGTTTCTGAGTTTGCATTTATTTGTTTTTTTTTAAAGAAAAATGTCTAATTTAACAGCACTTTGGAGTGGTGAAAAGGGAAGAAAGAATGGTTTTTCTCTAGAGGGCAACAAGCTTTCCAAGGTAGTGTCTGAGCATCTTTAGAAGCGGGCATCTCGTTAGCTAATACATTACACCAATCAAGAAGAGTTATCTTAAGCCACAATTAATCTGTTCCCTGGCATATGTTGATAGGAAAGCATCATGCTGTTACTTAATTAAAAGCAAACGGATTAAAAATGATTAATAAGAGTATTAAATATTCTCCTATTCTAAAAGCTTTGGGATTCTTGGGTAAACCTAGCTCTTCTCAGGTCTGAAACCCAAGAAGCATTTATGATTTTTTTTTTCTTCCCATGAAATCTTCATAAGCATTTGGCTTTGTATGCAGGGGGCTTGCATTGGAATCCTAGAACAGTGTTCCCCACTCTCCCACCCTCCAAAAAGTCTGAAATACTGGTGATGGAAATATGAAAGTTTAGGATATTAGAAGTTGTATTTATGGAACTTGAGACAGCTTGGGAGTCATGTTATATCAGCTTAAGAAAAAGTTATAAAGAAAAGACTAACAACAGTCATTTATTAGGCCTCTTGCGTGCAGAATACAGTGTTAAGGAAGGGAGAAAGTTTCAGCAAGAAAGCCCAAACCTGGGGGAGTTTTAAAGTATAGTAGAAACACACTAACACATGTGTTTAAATATGTGAGTATGTGTAGGTATAGTTTTCATGGAGTTCTCTAAGGTTCTATGAGGAAGGAACATCATTAGCAACTGAGAAGATCAGAGTAAGCACCACAAAAAAAGAGGGCTTTGAATTGGTCTTTAGAGAACAGGAAGGGCTTCAGCAAAGTCACATGGAGGCAGTTAAGCATTCTATGTATTAAAAATAGCCTGAGCTGAAGAGATCAGAATGAAGGAGATATTCAGTGGCTGGAGAATGAAGCTTGAGCCTTTTGTTTTATATCTGATTGCCTAGCATGCATGGTGCAGGTGCTTAGGAAGTGTCTGTTGATTGATTGAGAATAACTGTATAAGGAATACCTGAAAGGTTGGTGGGAATCACTGTGTGGAGGACCTTGAGTGACAGGCAGATGTGTCTGCAGAGCAAATCACAGCCATGACATGGTTCAGTCTTTGTTGGGGGAGAAGGCTGAGCATGGAGCTCTGCAGAATCCTGAGCCTGCCTTCCTTACCAGGGGTGTGAGGCCCCAGTGACAGAATACTACTCTGAAACTCTGGAGTGCTTCAGCTGTCATTCCACCCAGCAGCGCCTCAAGTTTCCCCATCTATAAAATGAGGATGCTATCTATGTTCTATCTGCCCCAGGGTTGAATGAGTTAATGTTAATAAAACATTTTGTAGCTGTGAAGTCAGGAGTTATGAGTCAGCATGACTACTATAATAATGTTGGAAGGGCAGAGGAACCAAGAGCTTGTATCTAGAGCCTGTGCCCATAAAGTGTTCAGGAAGTGTACAGATTTTTGACTTGAGGAGATAAAAAGACTTGAATTCAAGTCCTGCTTCTAATACAGATTGTAGTCTGCAGACTGCAGTGCGACTGTAGACAAGTCACTTAACCTCAGCACTATATATAGGAGCTCTCTGAGAGGATAAATTAAAGAAAAGGTGCTTTGGAAGAGGAATTTTGTAAGATGGTCATTATCCATATGCTTAAAAAAAAAAAAAAAAAGGGTGGAGGGGAGGGGAAGAGTCCAGTATTTTTTCCCCACCTGTTATCTGTTAGTTCTCATATTATTCCTGGAAGATAAGAAAGTTGCTTTTAAAACTGGTTTATAGGATCATCAGCAGACTGGTCTCTCTCCATCCTGAGACTATACTGCCTTAAGGTACAGGTAGTGTAGATAATCTCAGTGGAAAAAAGAAAACAAAAAATCATTAGAGAAACTTTTTTGTTGGTTTTGATTGCAGGAAAGTGGCACAGAGTTAAAATGACAGCTCTGATTTCTAGCATCTTCCATGCTGTCTGTAAAATGTTGACTTAGGAACCTGCAGAATACCTATAATTTTAGAGGACGTCTGAGATGGAATGGTGATACTTTTGTTTTAGAAATTTGGAAGAGTTGTGAGATGCGATTTAAACACCCCCCCCCACCCCACCCCACCCCCGTGTTACTTCTCAGGCATTGGAGATGAGAGTGAAGACCAGATAAGGGATCATTTATTTTAAGAAAAGAATAAATAAACGGCCAGGAAACATTCTAGGCCTGCCTTCTACTTTCTAATAACATTTCTCTTTGACCACAGGATGCTCATGGCAGTGAAATTGGTATTGGCCATAGGATAAAAGTGTTCAATAAGCAAGTGTCTCACAGCCAAGTCTCTAGCCTCAAAGCCATGAGATTCACTAAATGCACCCACCTATTAAATTATAGTGCTTAGCTCATTGTCATTCTGACTTTGACTTCGTTAGTGATAACCGAGAAGGATAGCGCACCTTTAAATGACGAGCTTTGTGTTTAATTACCCAAACAAAATGACATAAATATGAATGAGCCCTAATGGTGGTACTTGGTTTTCCGGAAACCATTAACAAAATGATTCCTAAATGGTTTGTAAAGAAAATGAGAGGAGAAGAGAGCAACGAGAAGGCTATTAGGCTTCTAACACACTCCTGAATTATTATGTAGTCAACTACCTAGCAAATATCCAGCTAAATGATCTTGCCAAGAAAAAAGAGTGAAGTGGCTTGTTGAGATATTCATGGCTGTAGGTGCTTTGACCTCTTTTGATACTCTCATCGATACTGAAATGGGGGTTAGATGTCTGACCCCTCGGTGGGCTCCACACTAAAGGCTGGACTTAGACGATGGGGGCAGTACCACAGGCTCCCCGAGCAGGGTGCAGAGAATCAGGATCTGCTGCTGTGAGGTTCTTTGGGTAGCCTTCGCTGTTGCCATGTTACTCATCTGACTCCTGGGTGTGGATGGGCAGCTGTCGACGGAAGCACCTCTGAGGCCTCAGAGAACAGGCCCTTAGGTTTGGGTTAGTATCTTTTTCTTTAACACTTTTCTCTCATCAGAGAGTAAGTACATTGTGAGTCACGGGTGATCTTGGTAGGCAGCTTTAGGCAGAGCTTTGAATGTGCATCATTTGTGTTTACTAAGAGAAATGAAGGGGGAGTGAGTAAATCATATTTTGACTTAAGTTAATTGTTTATTACCTCCTACATCTGTGAAGGAATCTCCTAGATCCTTGGTGTAATATTTTATGTCCACTTGTAGGTAATTGGTAATTAAGCTTCAGGAATGGTAGCAGGGGGAACAGGCATATTGTGACAGTGCCATCAGTCAGCATGCGTTCAGCAGGGCCCTGTGCCCAGCCTAAAACCCGCTTCCTGACAACCAGCCATTTGTCTGCAGGCCTATGTCTGGGACAACAACAAGGACCTGGTGGAGTGGCTGGAGAAGCAACTGACAGAGGAAGACGGTTTTCGTTCAGTGGTTGATGAAAACATAAAGTACATTTCAAGAGATTACATCCTCAAGCAGATCCGAAGGTAAGGCCGACTGGGAAGGGGCTCCCTTACAGGAGAAAATGGACAACCTCTTCCCCAGCCAGTATCAAAAGTTTTATAACACTGATGGATAAGTTGTTAAAGATGCAAAGCAATGTTATCCCAACAGAAAAGGGCTTTTGTAAACAGTAAAATAAAGGTGGTTCCTGAGTTCCTTGCACCATAGCTCTGTCTCTTTCCCCCATCCAGCAAAGGACCACAGTGCTTCCTTTCT
Organism: Sarcophilus harrisii; assembly: GCF_902635505.1. Lineage (NCBI taxonomy): Eukaryota > Metazoa > Chordata > Mammalia > Dasyuromorphia > Dasyuridae > Sarcophilus > Sarcophilus harrisii. The sequence goes on along the minus strand of NC_045429.1, from coordinate 354,266,701 downwards.
GGCATTGTATTGTCCTTTAACAGTATCTAAGTCTCCCTGTGACTCCATAGTGATTTGTCCACTTCTAGGAACGGTCCACCATGTTCACTCTTTTTTAAAATTAGCTTTTTATTTACAAAACATATGCGGGATACTTTTTCAACACTGACCCTTGCAAAACCTTCTGTTCCAAATTTTTCCCTCCTTTCCCCTAGATGGCAGGTAATCCAATACATGCTAACTCTGTTAAAATACATGTTAAATTTTGAAATATATGTTAATTATAATGTTAAAATATATATGTTAAATGTTAAAATATATGTTAAATGCTATCTGTGTGTATATGTATATACATATACACACACACACACATATTTATACAGTTATTTTGCTGCAGAAGAAAAAGAAGGGGAAAAAAAAAACCTGAGAAAGAAAACAAAATGCAAGCATACAACAACAGAAAGAGAGAGTGTGCTATGTTGTGGTTCGCACTCAGTTCCCACAGCCCTCTCTCTGGGTGTGGATGGCTCTCTTCATCACTGAAAAATTGGAACTGGTTTGAATCATCTCATGGTTGAAGAGAGCCATCCATGTTCACTTCTTGAGTTGGGAGACAATGGAGCCATCGTTTCATCCACTGAGACAGTTTATTTGTAGTTAGCCTTGCGAGACCTGGAAGTCTTTCTGGAAACTGTCTCTTTGGGAAGGGTGGGAGGTGATCTCTGAGCCTGCTGGAGGGGATGAGTGCCCTCTGCCCTCTCACACTCTTGTACTTTTCTCCTGTAGCTTGGTGCAGGCCAACCCTGAGGTTGCCATGGATTCCATCGTCCACATGACCCAGCACATCTCTCCTACTCAGCGGGCAGAAGTGGTTCGGATTCTCTCCACGATGGACTCTCCTTCAACGTAGGATGAGCCTGCTGCTCTGCCCTGCCCTGCCCCGTCTCTGTACAGTGAGAAGGGCCAGAGCTGCCATTTGTGACTGAACTTTGACCATGGCTGTGAGTACAGAGAACAGATGCAGCACTGGAATGAATGGGGCTGCTTTTCTCCCCCTGGATTTTGTCTGGTTACATGGGACATGCTGGGAAAACCCCAAGAGATTACCTACAGCATCTATTTAACACAGAAGAGAATGCCTCCCTCTCCTGCCACATACGAAATGAGAAGACAATGAAGGGTACAAATCCATACCGTGAAGTCTTGCTGAAATGAAGACAAGGTTACTCTTCCCTACCCAGCCCAACGCCAACCCTCCCCCACTCCTCATTTCTTGGCAGAGTTCTAGGCAGTCAGAGGACCTACCTCCTCCCCCTCTCCCCCCAGCCTTATGAGCCTGCAGCCTCAGTTAAGCAGTGGAGGGCTGGGGAGGTTGTGAGACCAGCAGTGCAAGCAGCAAGCTTTGGGAAAAGAAGCCCTCTGCCAGATGATCCCAGCCCATTTGTCCCCCAGGCCCTGGGATTAGAGGGAGTATCATCCCTGGCTAAAGGGCAGCAAGACACTTGTTTAACAAGGAATCAATCAGTGGAGCTTGAAAACTAAGTGTGTTCTTTGGGGACTTGGAGGCACTAGTGATCGAGAAAATGGAGCAATGGTTATCCTTGAAGTAGAGGGTATTGAACCAGATCCTTTCAGAACAAATAGGTGGAGAGCCAGCAGAATCAAGAATCTGGCTCATCTTGCTGCTCTGTCCTGTCTTCTTGCCTTTGGGGAAAACAATGGCAGCACTGTGTGAGGCTCTGGGCTTCTGCCTGGGGAGCGTGTGGGCTGCTTACACTCTTATAGCTGGAGGGAAAACACAGTGGAAGTGCCATTTATTGGATTTAACATGCCTGCCCTTTGCTCTCTCTCAATGCAAACTCTAGTTGCTTAAGCCATAGAGAAGGGGCTAAATCTGGTCCCTTCTTCAGGGTGCAGGAGGCCTTCATTATTAAGCCTGGAGCTTTGATAGTTATGAGTTACTTTTCTGGTGCCTGGTCAGTGACTCTCTCCCATTTCCAATGCGATTACGTAGTTAACAGGTCTTCAGTCTTAACTTAGGTCCTCGCCTCTGACTTTTCTTCTCCTGTATCTCTCTGCTATCAGGATGGAAAAGAAACGACTGGCCAAAGTGCTTCCCACCCCTCCACCTCCCACCCCCAGTCTTCCTTAGCTGTACTCTGGGTGGGGGTGGGGGGGGGGTGATGACCGTGACTCCCCACCACTGCCAAGGCTGTCCAATGGAATTGGGACCCACATGACCTTAATTAATAGCATTTACAACTCAGTTACGGTGCTGTTGTTTTCAGGGGCCTCCCCAGCCAGCTGTAGGGGCATACTGAGGGGTGGGGGGGGAAGTGTTAGTATTTATTTTTCCACAAGTAGCTAATTTAAGGAAAGAATTTCACTTTCCATCCTTCTATGCGTCAGCCAGTCTTAACCCAGCCCAGAAGGTGTTGGGAGCCTGGAAGCAGGGCAGCAGCTGCTTTTTCCTTGAGAGTTAATTACACCTGACACTGTTTACAAACAAGGGGAGCCCTAAGACATCTTTTGCCGTATGGTTTTTATAGAAAGCTCTAGTTTTGAGCCTTAACCCTATAGTTGACAGACAAAGCTCTGGCTCTCTTTGGAAATTTCTGCCTGCACAGTGGCTAGCTGGGCGCTTGTCCCCCATTCTGAATTACAAGCTCACTCTTGAATGCTTAAATGAATCAGAGAGTCTGATAATATGGCTGTTGTAAAGGGGAGATGACCAGTCAGGGAGATGAGAAGTATGGTGAGAACAAAGGGAGGGAGCCCCCAGAACTGCTTTTGGCTTTGGACCAGGTAAGAGGGGAATCTAGTCACCGTGACATTTTTCTGCAGGAACTATATACTTCCCTACACCTCCAGCTGTATTAAGTGCTACACCAGTCTTAAGCAACTCTCTTGGACAGCAGCAATGTCTCAGTGATTGTGTACCCACGCTGCTGTAAAGTAGACCCCTTTTTAGCTATGGTCTCAATTACTGCCCCATTTCAAGGAGAAGTACCTTGTTCAAAGTAAGAAGCTCTTCCTGCCTCCTTGAGTTTCTCTCTCTGGGCAGTGACCTGGGCTGGACCTTTCCACAGGGTCAATAGTCAAGTGTCTCAGCCTGTGAAAAGTCAGATCTTCTCACTGTGTCATGCAGATACAAGCTTACTGAGGCAAGAGGATTAGAAATGATGTATTGACCGAGTCTTGCTTGAACTGAGATTGTCATATTATCTTTTCATTCTGCTCACATTTACTTGTCTCGGCTAATAATTCAGTGGACCAAGACCCTGAGGTGAACCAGAGCTTGGGGCAGATGTGCCCCCGGCCCTCCCATGTGGGGAGAACCACATGCTGATGAAATAAACCTCTCTGAGTCACACACAGCTTGCACTCTGTCCCGATCCCATCCTTGATGGGATCTGTCCTTTTCTCTGCTCTATTTTCAGCTGCTGAGGCCTTGCTGGCTTTGGGAGGGTTATTGGCAAGAGCATTGGGAATTCTCGTCGGAGCTTCACATGTCTCTACGCACTCAGCTGCCCCATTCACATAAGGACATCACAAACCTGTACAATGCAGGAAGTTACAGTAACACAGAATGGAAAACTAAACCATATTTTTTTTAAAGTGTCCTTGTCCAGCCCGAGATCTTTAAATATCTAGATGAAGTCATCATATACACTTGCTCAAAGGAGACCATCTTTTTCAGTCTGAATTCAACTTGTAATGAGCCAAATAAAGAAATCAACTTCCCAGTAAAGGCAGACGCCAGTAAGATTGAACCTCTTCTCTCCAAGGTATGATCTGACTCGTCTTGCCCTAGGGAGGCCGAGGCAACATCAGAAGGGGTCAGCTCAGAGGTGTCTGCTAGACCAAGACAATAGATGAATGGGATGTTAATTTCTCCTTGTCTACTTAATTATCACATCTACTAAGAATTTGAATTTACAATCCCATGTGTGTGCTTTTTTAAAAAGAAAAAAAAAGCCACCCAACCCAAAAGTTCATTGTCTTTCTTGAGAAATCTGTAGTGAATACAGAGTGTTCTTCTAATATAGTCAATCTAATTAACACTGGGACCAAGTGGCAGATATTAGAGATTTTACAGAGAGGTTTCTTCCTTATTTAGCCAACTGCACACTTGCCTTTTAGCCCACATAAGAACTTAAATTGCACCCTTGGATACCAGAAGCTTTTTTTTTTTTTTTTTTCTCCAAATTCTGCCTGCCAGGCAACTGTCACAGACTGGGAATTGGAAGGTCTACGTTCCCCTTAGGCCAGGTAACTGACCACATGTGTACTACTCTGCCTCAGTTTTCACCCGCCGAAAAATGGAGCCTGATCCATTCTTTCCATGATGCAAGGACAAACCAAGGAGACCTCATTGAGAGAAAGCTGCATTGTCTACTAGGATAGCTACACCTCAGGGTGGTGGCTGACACTTAACCTTAGTTATTACCTGTACTCACTACTTTGCTGAGACAAAACCGAGGCTGACTTGTTGGCCTGGGCACCAGAATCACTGTTCCAAAAATGAAATAGAAGTACTTGTTAAAAAGTCATGTAGAAAAGATCCATCTAACTTGCTCTGAACTGGAAATCATTGATGGAGGGGAAGGGCAAGGCAGGGAGGAGTTAGGCTCAAGAAGTTTAGGTCCCTTAAGTTGCTGCTCAGTTTCAGAGAGAATGAGAGACCAGGGTCTCCCCTGACTACTCTGGCAAGCAGGATTTGTTGCTTTCCTTGTTACCTTCACAGAAAAGGAGGAAGGAAAGAAGGGAGGCTTACACGTTGTCGTCTGTCTGGGAGAGACCATGCACAATTACTGTTACTGCCTTTTCCTTTTGGGAAGCTGCCTGGCATGTCCATACTCTCTGCTGCTGCAGAGTCTCACTTACCTCACAAGTTTCTTTTAATAAAAGACAATTTAAAACCCACAGTCAACTACTGTCTCTTCATGGTCTCAAGTGGCACTGCTTTATTTGGGGGAAGGGAGTAAGGATCAAGTGAAAGAGCAATTAAACATACATGGATGGTTGATCTATCCCTACTTCTACCAGCCATCTCTTCAGTTAAAAAAAAAAAAAAATACAAAGTCTCCAGTAAGTTTTGAAGCTAGGGTTTTGTTTTTTTTCTTTCATAATACAATGAGTACAGCACCCAAAGAATCAATCAATTCATAGACAAATACCAGGAATTTGCAATCTTGAGGATGTGAGAGAATTATTGTGCTGTGCTTCAGTGATTGAAAAAGTTTTCTTTCAGTAATAAATTTGAATTTGTTGTCTCCTGCTCCCTGCCTCCAAGTTTGTAAAGAGCTTTGAATGTCAAGCTGGAGACTTTGGACATTGTGTAGGCCTCGAAGAGCTACCAAGTTTCTGCCTGGTGAGTGAGACAACACAACAGGACTGAGGAAGCAGTTTAGTTTGGGGAAGATAGCACTAGACTAAAAGTCAAGCCACTTCATCATAAATAACCTGGTAAATCACAATCTCTGAGCTCAAGCATTCTCATATATAAAGTGGCTCAGGAGGAATGCTAAGACAAAACTTAAAATCCCCAGGTCACCCAAGAACCTACACCAGGAATATAAAAGTAACAAGAATTAAATTGGATATTGGGGTTGCCATATTGTTCCTGGATCTTCCCCCACATCTCTGAGAGACACTAAGACAAAGTGATGTGTGCGGGGGGAGGGGGGAAGGGGAACGATCTCGAGGATTTTGAGTTTCCCAGATCTTTTCTTGGGAAATGAGGGGACTCTACATGTCTCTCCACACAGTATGGAGGGAGATGGACACACATGCCCATTAAAAGGAAATTCTCAGTCTTTTGGGATTGTATTGTATTACAACATGGAACGGAAGCCTCCTATTTAGAATTAAAGATACAAGGTTAGGACAAAAACATTTACTGCCAGAAAATAGTCATCCTAGTACTGAATTATATGGATATGTTTGACCCCTTGAATATGCTTTTAAAAATCAACTAGCAGGCACTTAATAAACATTTATTATTGTCAGGCATTCTGTTGAGTGCTGGGGATACAAAGCAAGTCAAAACACTTCCTTGTCCTCAAGGAGCTTACATTCTAATTGGAAAGACATCATAAATCAATGAACTAGATAGAAGATAAAGGGAAGATAGCCTTAGAGAGGAAGATATTGGGGGGGGGGGTGTGAAGAAGAGGGCCCAGATACATCCTGGGAAAAGCTGGTATTTTTTATTTACAAGTTATATACATTGGTAATTTTTCAGCATTGATAATTGCCAAACCTTTTGTTCTAATTTTCCCCCTCCTTCCCCCCATCCTCTCCCCCCCAGACGGCAGGTTGACCAATACATGTTAAATATGTTAAAGAATATATTAAATACAATATAAGTATACCTGTCCTAACAGTTATTTTGCTGTGCAAGAAGAATTGGACTCTGAAATAGTGTACTATTAGCCTGTGAAGGAAATCAAAAATGCAGGTGGACAAAAATAGAGGGATTGGGAATTCTATGTAGTGGTTCATAGTCATCTCTCAGTTCTTTCGCTGGGTGTAGCTGGTTCAATTCATTACTGCTTTATTGGAACCGATTTCATTCATCTCATTGGCATTTGTTGTTAATGGAAGTCCTCTGATTGCATGACTGGCATTCTGTGCAAGGTAGGAAGGGCTAGGGAACATTTACTGCAAAGACATGAAGCTGTACAGGGCAAGGCACGCCTCATGAAGAACTGCAGGTGTTCTTGATAATCTGCCTTTCCTCTAAGCTCTGAAGATGGAGTGATCACTTCGGCCATTATGTCTACCCCAGCACCAGTTCTTTATTGGACTTTGATTGGAAGTACATGAAGATGGTGACGATCAGAGGAGACAGACAGTCCCGTGGTTTGGTAATCATTAAGGCAAGTCACCAAATGGTTTTCTGTTCCATTTTTAGTAGCAGCAGGTGTTGGGAAAGTGAAGCCCCCATCACATCTGCCCCACCTTCACACCTGGCTTGGGACACATTTCCCATGTTGCTCTTCTTTTTCCTTTCTGTTCAGATGGCGACAAGGTGGTTTGTTCCACCAAGATCATCAAGGAAGAAAGTAGTGAGAAAGAAGAGCACCAAACAAAAAGCAATGGGGAAGAGTAGAGAGGAGGGAGGGGTCTCCCACTGATAATTAGGAAGATCAATAGATCCCCCCCCAAAAAAGCTGGAACTATCATCCCTTCATTGTATTAGTAATGAGGAAACTCATTACTAATGAGTCAACACAGAAAGCTAGAGAGAATGAGGAGACCATGGCTAGAAGGATCTGCTTCAGTAGGATGCAAAGGATGGAAGGCTACAGCAAAGCAGCCCTGCTGGAATGAAAGGAACCTCCAAAGGTGAGCAAGTTTAACCAGTATGGGGAGTAAGGAAACCTCCATTTGGGAGGGCTTGAGAACAACTGACAGCTGAAGCAAGCTCTTCTGCTGCCGTTTTGTTTTAGGGTATGGAAGATCCAAGCGAGGGCTGGCAGATGGAGGTGGGACTGAAAGACTAGGGGCACCTGGAGCAAGGGAGGAGACCAGAGCGGTCAAAGATACGGATAGAGAGAGGTCAGATCCAGCAGTGAGAAAGGTCACCTCATCCTTACAAAGTAGGAAAGTGAAAGACATGCAAAGGTGTTAAAGGAGGAGGTGGAGGGAAAGCTAAGGAAGGATGAGATTAGGTCATGAGGAAGAGCCGTTGGAAGCTTGGAGGCAAAGCTCCCCCAAAAGCTTGGGAACAGCTGCTGTGGAGAGAGTAAAATAGGGAGAAAAGTAGAGATGAATGCAAGTACTGCTCTGCTACCTAACAGAGATTTTAGCAGACAGTCACCATGGTTCCATGGCTTCCTTTGGGAGTGTTCATTTGCACTGAATTAGGAACAGAGAAGGCAGATCATAGGAAGTCAAGGTGAACAGGCCCCAAGAAAATCGAGGGGAGAAGGTGGTGTTAGTGAAGTGGGTGACCAAGGCAGGACAAAATGGGTGATGAACAGATAACCTGATGGATCCAAAGCTCTGAGGTCTTCAGTTCTGGCAAACTCGGTGGCAATAACCCCATTTTGGGGAGGTGAGAAATATCACAGAATTCAGAACGTGACAGGAATTTAACAGATCCTGTAAACTAAGGGTTCTTCACATTTTTGTATCCTGGCCAGTCCATTATACAAAAAAAAAAAAAAAAGCAACCTGCAGCCCCCAAAATTAGAGTGACTTAACTTACTGAGGTCATGCAGTTAGCAAGCAGAAGCAGCTGAATTCAAAGCCAAGAGTTCTGCATCCATATTCATCAGTTCTACCACTATAATTGGCAGCTGGGTGGCACAGGGTCTGCAGTAAGGAAGTCTCATCCTCCTGCGTTCTGGCCTCTGGGTGATCCTGGACAAGGAAATTCAATTGGTGGGCCTTCATTTCCCCATCTGTAAAACAAGCTGGAGAAAGAAATGGCAAAACGGATACCACTGAAAACAACTGAACAAAATGGTTATCACACGAGCAAGCTTGGAATTTTGTAGATGATGCAATTTGGGGAGATGTTCCAAAGTAACTCCTTGAAGCTCTAAGAGCTTTCTCGATATATATGATCTCCCAAAGGTTGACTCCTCCCAAGGGAGGGATTAAGGGAGATGTGAATTCGGATATCTCATACTAAACCTTAAAATCTCCCAAACGTGTGAACTCCAATGAGTACTTAAATGCTTCTTGCTTATATGAGTCTCTCTAAAGGTGTGAACACAAGCATCATTTCTATCAGTTGTACTTAGTACCTTGGTTCAAGTTCTGGTCTATAACATCTCCTCGTAGGATCAGAGCAATCATACAGAACCAGGCTAAATTAGATAATTATTGTCTCTATCAACTCTAATGGCTTAACACTTTGAAAAGATTCCAACATCTCCCCTTTTTCTTTTGATTTAGGACATAGATGGTCATGACCTCCTTGACTTCTCAAGGAGGTGAGAACCCCCAAAAGAAAGTGATCACGCCTTCCCTGACTGCTCAAAAAAGGAGTGAAAACACCATAAAAAGAAAGTGGTCACGCCCTCCCTGACATCTCAGGAAGGGAGATGAAAACACCAAAGGAAATAGAAAATCAAATCAGATTAGCAGGTTTCTAAAGGGGCTCACTTGAAACAGGTATGAAACAAGGTGTACATAAATCTATCAGTATGGGAGGCATTACACATAATTACATAGATTACATAGCAATATAACACAGGCTAGTAGCAATGTAACAAATAACATGAATCAACATGAGAAGCTATACATGTCCATAAGTTCTAGTTTCTATTACTTGAGTTGATTTTCATTATTGTTGCCATTCTCCAAGTGAAGACTGCCCTCCCCTCTCCCCCGCAGGACTTGAGCTCCAGTCAATTCCTAAGCTAGTACACGGAGACCCAAAAATGCTGAAGGGACATCCAGTTCCTGGCTCTGGTGGAGCCTGCCCACTTTCTTCCTTCTGGTATCATGTTTCTACAACCTCTGAACTTCCTTGTCCCTCAATCTCTGCTCCCCTGTACTCTTTGATGGAGCCCCTTCCTTAGGGAGCCTTCAAGGCCAGTCTGTTTTGGGGCCATTTTTCATGGCCGCCACCTTTGGGGTGCTTTGGACGCACCTGGCTCTCTTGCTTCTCCTTGGCTTCCTCGCCCAGCTCTGCATCCCTAGGGCGCTGGCCTTTCTCCAAGGTTCTGTCCTCTGTGCTCTCTTGGACAAGCTTATTCAATCCCCAGCCTCCTCTCATGAAGGTGGTGGTCGTATATAGACTTCTAGGCCCACAACCCTGTGCCCCTTAAAGCTCTAGACCACTTGCCTTGGGTTGGAATATACGTCCCATTGGCATCTGGCTCATCATGTCAAAGACAGCTTTTTCCTCCTTCCAGCCTGCTGGCTGTTTCTCACCCCAGTACCCAACTTCCATATTCCCAGCCTTGGGGTCATCCTGGGCTCCCTTCTCACTCAGTAAATGAGATAACATTGTAAACCTTAAAGTGCTATATAAATAATTTTAATATGATTATTTCTTATCGCCTCCCCTCTGCACTTACTCACTCAAAGGTATGTATCATTTCCTAGAAGCTCCTTGTGTCTTCTCTTTATAACCATCCCCCCCAGCTCTGTGGGGATCCTTGCTGGCACCCCATTTACTCAGCCCTTTTAATGAATCTTCCCCACCAGAGCAATGGTGTTGCCCTGACGTTGGAGACTTACTCCTCTCCCATCAGTCCATCGGGTGACCCTGGCTGTTTCTCACAGGATTTACCCCATCTCAGACTCCGGGCATTTTCTCTGTTCCCTGAACCCAGAATGATGTTCTTTCTCCTTTCCACCTCTTGGCTTCCTACCTTCCACAAAAAGCCTTTCCCGGCCATTTCCTTAATGCCAGTGACTTCCCTTTGTTCATTATTTTCACTACATCCTGTACAGTCGTTCACATGCTCTCTCCATTAGACTGTGAGCTTTTTGAGAAGTATCCTTTGCTTTTCTTTGTATCTCCAGCACTTAGCACAGTGTCTGGCACCAAGAAAAAGGTTTAATGTTTACTAACTGATATTGCAACCAAACTTGATCACTAACCAACTTGATAACTCGCCCAGAAAGATGCTTTCCATCATTTCCTTGTGTTTGTTCACAGGAAAAGCTCTCCCCTCTCTCCAGCACACACCCTAAGGTCTTAAATTCTCTCCCCCTTTCTCAACTATATACCTCCCACCATAAGTTAGTACAACCTCCTCGAGCTCACAAAGCTAATAAGGATCAGAACAGGTTGTCTTCAAACACAGATTCATTTGGACCTATTCATTCCCTGCTTTTGAGCAACCATAATCAAAATCACAAATATTTGAGTACTTTTTTTTCGAGTACATAAACTTTATACATGGTCACAAGCCAACTGCAAAATAGATTTGACCATAAAATTTAGATGCACTCGGCCTAATATTTTCATGTAAATAAACTTGGGGGTAGGGAGCAAGAGATAACAAATTCAAATTTATTACTGAAAGTAAGAAAACTTTTTCCATCACCGAAGCACAGCACAATAGTTCTCTCACATCCTCATCGCTGTGAATTCCTGGTATTTGTCTGGGAATGGGAAAACAAAATCGATTCTTTGGATGCCGCACGCTAAGTGTACTCTAAGACTTCATTGTATAATGAAAGAAAAAATCGTGGCTTCAAAACTTGCTGAAGATCTTGTATTTTCCCCTCATCAAAGCACAGAATAGTTCTAAGAACACCTGACTAACTTGGGAGAAAACATGGCTTCTCCTACCAGCTTGAGCTTTTCTTGATGAATAACCTTGGATATAAAACACTTCCCATCTCTGATCTCAATTTACGTGATTTCTAAAACAAGCGTCTTTGATATTTCCTCCTGGAATTCTCTTCTCCATCTCTTTCTCTTGGCTTCCTTCAAGCGGCAGCTCAAACCCCATCTTCTACAAGGCTTTTCCCATCCTCCTGAAAGCTCTCCCTCTGCTAATTAGCTCCAATTCATCCCGTCTAAAGCATGTCTGCACATAGTTGTTTACATGTCGCCTTCTTGAGAACAGACCATCTTTTGTACTCTCAGAGCTTAGAACACATAGTAGGTGCTTAACAAAATGTCATCAGCAACATGAAAACCATGAGATTTGCCCTCACTTCACTCTAGGCCTGCTCTCACAACCCTAGAGTTCTCACAATAATGCCGGGAAACTCTGAAGTTGTAGCTAAGGCACACAAATCCTACCTCTATTTTGTGCATCTGTCTAGAAATGGCATCTTGAGAGTTAAATACACAAAGTCTCCATTTTATAGGAGGAGAGAAACTCCTGAACTCTTTATATGCATTTAAAAGTCTTTAGCCTCAAAAACACTCAGGAAAATAGCAGGGAAACTGTCAGCTTTCCAAAGCAGAAGATCAAAGTGACGGCATCTTTTCATTTAAACCTTTTGTTGCACCAACAGTCTTAAGAGGAATAAGAAAGATCAAAATCAAAATGGAAACAAACTCTATCTTTGTAGCTGTTTTTATTTTAGTCTTTTTCTCTCAATTTGGGCCACAAAATAGGTCAGCTCCATTACTGATCAGCCTTCCCACAAATATTTAAAACAAATTGAATAGCACACCCAATACCCATCACAATTACACCAGGCACAATAACTAAATTAGCAATTCAACAAAATAATTGGAAATGCGATTCTCTCTATTCCACCAGCCTCCCCCGAGGGTTTATCCCATCTATGGGGGGAAACTCAGCTTTACTAATTCTGCAGCTAATTAGAGACACACTTGTAAATGAAGTTGTTTGTCTTAAAGTTGAAATTCTCTTCTGGGGGGTGGGGAGAAGATGAGAAGGTTCGGGGACAGAGACAGATTCCTCCGGCGCAGGGCCTGGAGAGCGGGGAGGGGCCTCGGAGCCCACCTACTTCACCCCCCTTTTTATTCTGCAGGTGAACACACTGAGGTGCACGAAGGTTAAGTGACTCTCCTCAGATCCCACAGCCGGTAATAGCATGGCTGGGACCCACACTCCAGATCCCGCGCTCATTAGCAGCCATAGTCTAAATTAAAGCTGAACCACTGCTCAGTCGGGGCTGTTTTCGGGCGGCTCAGGCCCGAGTGGAGCCAGAGAGGCCCCCTGGGCAGCCCCGCCGGCAGGAGGGGGTCACACAAGCCCTACCTTTGCCAGAGGCCGCGGCCGCGGTGGCGGTGGGGGCAGGAAGCCTCCCGCGGGTAACAGGGCCAGCGGGACCCGGGCCAGCGGTCAGGGGTCCCGGGGGCCCTCGGGGGCAGCCACAAGTCGCCGCCGCCTGAGGGCTCGGCTGACGACGTCGGACGCGGGAGCCCGCAGGGACCAGTCAAGATCCCTGGGAGCGGCAGACCCGCCCCGGGCCTCGGTTTCCCCATCTGCAGAGAGAGCTCTGTCCTGGGCGGCCCCCGAGTTTCAGCCCCGGCCGTAGGGACGCTGGTCTCCTCTGCTTCCACCCTAAGCCTGGTTGCCCCCTTTGCCAAGGGAGCGGGGGGTGGGGGGCACCGCAGGAAAGCGGGGTCCCTTGTGTCTGTCAGCGGAGGACCCGGCTAAGGGCCCGATTCCGAGGGTTCCGCCGCTCGGCCGCAGACGGGCTCTCCTCTGGCCCATTTGTGTAATCGGACTCTGGAGCAATCCTGCTCCAGGATCTCTGCTCTGGAAATCCCACAGTTGCTCCCCCTCCCCCTTCTCTGCGGCCCCGTTTCTCGGGCTGCGGCCTTAGGTACAAGCGCCTTCCCCGAGCCCGGCTCCTCCGGGCTGGGCGGCGGCTGCAGGCCCGGGACCCCGGGCCCGGCTCCCTCGCGGAGGGGCTGCGCCGAGAGCTCGGGCTGGCCCCAGGCCCCGACCTGCCCTCGGCGCCGCCGGCGGACCACAGCGCGCCCTCCGCGGCCGCCGCCCCCTTCCCGAGGCTCTCCCGGGCCCAGGGAGGGGAGGGGGCCGGAGGGGTCCTGCTTAAGCGCTGATAAGTAAATTCAAAAGCATCCTTAGCGCGGCTCCGAATCTCGCTTTGCTGCTTATCTTTTCTAACAATATGAATACCAGTGATCACATTTAAAGTGTTCCGCATTAGCCTTTTAACATTACATCGGCTCTTAAACCCGGCGCTGCGCCGCAGACTTTAAAGGACACAGAGTCACGCCGGAAAGTCATTTTAAAGCTTAATATAGTTAATTCCCGGCAGACTCGGGGGCGGACGAGGGCCCCGTTGGCCGCTCTCCCCTTTGCCGCCTTTGGACGCGGCGAGGAAGCGGCCCCCCTGGGCCCGGCCGCCCGGGCCTGCCCCTGCCTCCGCGGGGCGAAGAGCCGTCGCTTCTGGCCGGTCCCGGCCGGTCTCCGAGGGAGCCCCCGCTGCCTGCCAGGGGGCGCAGAGGGGGCCCGGCCCCGGGGCAGCGCTGGGGGCGCGGGCGCCGTTCTGGGCAGGCTTCGGGGAGCCCGCGGAGCCGGGCCGGAGCCGGCGGCGAGGCAGGAATCTCAGATCACTGGGCTAATTGCTTTGTGCTAAATAGAAGCCATACTTGCATACTAATTTACACACCATTACCCAGAGCTCGGAGCGCCCGAGCCTAAGCTTCTCTCCGGCAGCTCTCAGGATGCTGATGGGCTCCACTTGAATCACTCAGGGCCGCGGCCGCCCTCCCACTGCTGGGGTCCGCTTTCCGGAGACCCCGAGGCTTGGGCGGCCCGTACTCGGGGGCTGATGCTCCTGCAAACGGCCGCCTCACAGCGCCCCGGGACGGGAGGAGGCGGCAGCCACCCACGGAGGGCGGCCCAGGTGATGGAATCATCCCCCCAGAACACGGAGGGAGGCCCCCAGCCCCGGGGCTCAGGCCCACCCGGGAGGGCGTTGATCCTGGCAGAACGGAGAGCCGTAGCCTGCTCTGCAGCAGCTGCGGCCGCTGACGCCCCAGAAAAGAAAGTATCGCCCCCGGGATCCTGGGGCCCCGGCACCTGACTCGCAGTTTGGGGACCGCTGGGGCAGGAGCCCCCGGAGAGCAGGGAGCGAGCCCTCGGTGACGCGTTCCCTCGCTCGGTGTCCCCTCGCTGCGGGGCGGATTCTCCGTGGTCCCCGGAGGCCCGTGGCCAGAGCCGGGGCCGTACCTCGTCACCTTCTGAGAGCCGGAATCCCAGAGCCAGCCTCGGTCTGGCTCCACTTACCGCGAAGCCCGGCTCTTCCCTCACGGCCCTCGCAAGAAATGGCTAAAGGGCGACATTGTGAGAAGAAAATGGAATGACTGGCAGACTTGGTAAAATGGAAACCGCGGCTTCTCCCACCAGTTGGAGCGTTTCTTGGACGAATAATTTGGGTATAAAACACTTCCCGTGATTTCCAAAACCAGGAGTCGAGCCCCCTCCCTCACGCCTATGCCCAGCAGCCTAACTGAAGATCCAAAGCTCCAGCTATCCCAAAAACAAAGAGGGGAAATAGCAATTCTCCTTTAGGTACCGTGCATTAGACCGAGGGCTCCATGAGGGCAGGGGAGGCCTTTTGCCATTCTTTGTATCCCCCAGTGCCTGGCACACAGTAGGTGCTTAGTAAATATTTACTGGCTTCACGATTTAGGATCTCACACACCTCCGGCTCGGACTCATTGCTCTCCCATGGGATTAAGGTTCCTCCTTGTTTTCACTTTTCTTTATTAAGCCGAGGTCCAAATTTGCCAGCCAGGTGACTATGAGGAAAGCTCTGGGTGGTCCTGCTACTAAGAGGTAAAGACAGACTCTAAAGGAAATCCATAGATAATAAGATAACAGAAAGCCAAGGCCTTCTCACCTTGTGCTTACCCCGTATCTTGGTCCTGCGGACAAGGAGCAAGGAAGACTTCAGATCGGAAGAGTTGTTGGACAAACTGAATACATACAAATCGGCAGCAGCGTGAGATGGACCCGCAGTCTCTAAGTCTCTAAGGACCAGGAGATCATTATATACCTCAACAACGACACTGTATGAGAATGTATTTTTTTTTTTTTTAATTTAATAGCCTTTTATTTACAGGTTATATGTATGGGTAACTTTACAGCTTTAACAATTGCCAAACCTCTGGTTCCAATTTTTCACCTCTTACCCCCCACCCCCTCCCCTAGATGGCAGGATGACCAGTAGATGTTAAGTACATTAAAATATAAATTAGATACACAATAAGTATACATGACCAAAACGTTATTTTGCTGTACAAAAAGAATCAGACTCTGAAATATTGTACAATTACCTTGTGAAGGAAATCAAAAATGCAGGTGTGCATAAATATAGGGATTGGGAATTCAATGTAATGGTTTTTAGTCATCTCCCAGAGTTCTTTTTCTGGGCATAGCTGGTTCAGTTCATTACTGCTCCATTGGAAATGATTTGGTTGATCTCGTTGCTGAGGATGGCCTGGTCCATCAGAACTGGTCATCATATAGTATTGTTGTTGAAGTATATAATGATCTCCTGGTCCTGCTCATTTCACTCGGCATCAGTTCGTGTAAGTCTCTCCAGGCCTTTCTGAAATCATCCTGTTGGTCATGAGAATGTATTCTGATGGAAGTGGATTTCTTCAACAAAGAGAAGATCTAACTCAGTTTCAATTGACCAAGGATGGACAGAATCAGCTACACCCAAAGAAGGAACACTGGGAAATGAATGTAAACTGTTTGCATTTTTGTTTTTCCTCCTGGGTTAGTTCTACCTTCTGAATCCAATTCTCCCTGAGCAACAAGAGAACTGTTCGGTTCTGCAGATATATATTGTATCCAAGATCTACTGTAACCTATTTAACATGTATAGGACTGCTTGCCTTCTGGGGGAGAGGGTGGAGGGAGGGAGGGGAAAATTGGAACAGAAGTGAGTGCAAGGGATAATGTTGTAAAAAATTACCCTGGCATGGCTTCTGTCAATAAAAAGTTATTTTTTAAAAAGTAAATAAATAAAATCATGATACCTTAAAAAAAAACTTATGTCGAAGGAGAAAGAACTGAAGAGGAAATGCTTGGCTTAGTGGGGAACAAGGCAGGGAAATGTTCTATTTATGAAGACACAACTCCAAATAATGCAACTCCATAAAGGAAGAAAAGAGCAAAAAGGTGTGGTTATTTCATTTCAAGATATTTATTAAACATCATATACAATAGAAAAATCTCATATGAATACATGTCATCAGATCACCTGTACACATAAAAATGCCAGAAGGAACCCAACCTTTCTGAGTTTCTGTACTGGTGGGCCTCAGGGAGTGTCTCGGAAAAATTGGTCGACTCTACTCATCTGGAAAATTTGTGCTAAGCCTGGCACTCGCCATTTCTTGAATCTGGCCCCCGGGAAAGAAAGATATTGGCACTAATTGGCATTAAATGCATGAAATGTCTGTGGAAGGAACCCTTAGGGAATATTAAAGGCCCAACTGCACTTCAAAAGGCACATTCTGGATCAATTCAGGGGCTCAGACTCAATCTTCCTTTTAGGTTGACTGGTTTGAGGTGGCCATCCAGAATACCAAATCTTAGGCAATATTTGGCAATCCTTACAAAATTCGGGGGGAGGGAGGATTAACTTGGAAAAATGAATAGAAATGGCCACCTTTCAATGTGATCATCTCCCTATATTCTAATGAGGTCTCTGGGTCAGGACCTGTAGAATCCTTGCATGTTCTCAGTCCAAAAACTAGAGGCCAGAACAGATCTGGGAAGGAAGGAGGCAAAAGCAACAGAAAAGGATCCAGAGACATCATGCTCACCTAGAAAAAGCCGCCACAGTTCACCTTGCACTAACTCAAGGCAGCTGAGGGTATCGGGACAAGTTTTAAGTCACAGCAGGCAAGAGAACTGGAAGTAAGAGTATTTGCCACAACACTGGCAAGGTGATCCCAAGAGAAGAGGAAGATTGAGGAAAAGGACAGAGGAGGAGGGGAGGCCTGCCCGCTGGAAGCTCCCATTTCTCACTGAAGCATCTCAAAGCACCTGAAGGGCCCTAGCTCCTTTCTACTCCCAGAGGCGGACCCAGGAAGGCCAGTCCCTGGCTGGGCCTGTGGGTGAGGACCAGTGAAAGGGTGAAGCCGGCCTCGACAAAGCCCTCCTGTACTATGGAAGGAAGAGCTCAATGAACCTTTCCCAGCTACTTCCGTCTGTGGCAATGGAGGACAGTCAAGGATGACATCACATTTTGGACATTACCAGGTTCCTCAAAATCTCCCTTTCTTCTGCCTTTGACAATGTACTGATGGGCTCTGCATGGTTCCTGGTTTGTAGCTGCCATAAGTAGTCAGCTGGTCAAGAATAAAATAAGCAAAACTCCATACAAAAGAGAGAATGCTTCAGTCAACATTGAAAAAGGTCTCTGGATTGAAACTCTAGATAACAGCTCTGAACTCATTTAAAAATCAGCATTAGCCACCAAAATGTAAAGTATTAGTTTTATTAAAATGCAAATCAATCAACTAATCTGTCTTTCTCGTAACAGTTGAATTGCAGTATCCGTGTCAATTAAAATAGTTTCCAATTTATTCTTGGCTGGAAGGAGGGTGGTATTCTGAATTTTAAAACATGGGCCTCCCTTTGCTGAAAACCCCTTGCCTGTTAGGTATTTCACACTGCTCCCGACTTTTCATTCACTTTAATTAAGCATATTTGCTCCAAAGATTCTGGAACACCTATTTAGATCTCATTCTTCACCTGATGAAATTTGACAGTGACAAAAGGCCTCATCCCCTTAAGAAAGCAAGTCTGATGTCACATTCAGAGAAATACTTAAGAGTTATTTATTTGCTATTATAG
This sequence comes from Sarcophilus harrisii, assembly GCF_902635505.1. Classification (NCBI taxonomy): domain Eukaryota; kingdom Metazoa; phylum Chordata; class Mammalia; order Dasyuromorphia; family Dasyuridae; genus Sarcophilus; species Sarcophilus harrisii. The sequence goes on along the minus strand of NC_045429.1, from coordinate 354,248,465 downwards.
TATGTATAACCTGGAAGTCCTCAGGCCAGATGGAAAGAATCATACATTATATTCAAAAAAGAGATGCCTTTTGAGTGATGTCTTAGATTTCTGGTGAGTCTTAGATTTCTGGTGATTGGTATTTTCTGGAAATAGAGCAGCCACTGAAAATTTTATATTTCCTTGACAATCAAACCCAAGTGGTGACTATCAAGGCAGGAAAAATAAGTCACCATGAAAAAAAGATCAATTAATTATAAGTGGAGAAACCTTCTTCTATTCTATTCTCCCCCATTCTGTGCTCAGAAGACATATATGTATGTTAAAAAAATAAAAATAAACGACAATCCATGTAACACTCAAGTCTGAATGCACTGGATCCCAGCCTCAGGACACCGTTATAATCAAGAGTCACTGGATATCAAAGCCAATGGAACACAGGATTCATTTCTAGGAAAATAAGAATCTGTAATTCTGTTTGGACATTTTCATCACCAAAATATTATTTCCCAAACCACAACTCTGTATTTATGACAATTATACTTTGTGAGCTGGTCTAAGCATCTCTTCATACACGCTAAGGTATCAAATAAAGATTTGGGCAGAGCAAGGAGGCAGCTGAGCACTTGGCTCCACGTGCTGCTCCATCCATATGCATGCATTACTTATGCACGATCATCTTCATTGTAGATTGACCACAGCAGGCCAATAAATCCCCCTTATGGGGATTTAATTTCCAGCTTTTGACCTTTGGATGAAAAACAAGTGAATCATCTGCTCCTGCTAGATTTACACCAGAGTTAACCTCAATAAAGTGTGTCATGAGTGGTGAGAAAGGAAGAGAATTCTGAAAGAATTCTTATCGGCTAGAGGGGAAAAACAAAGAAAAGAAAGTCAAGAGATCAATAGTTAGCTGAAAATCCACAAATATCTCTGAGCTATAGAAAAAGGGTGGGCAGAACCACTTCCTAGAGCTCCCTGTGGCTGGGGGCCATGAGAAGCTTCTGACCAGGACAAGCAGAGTTTGGCTCAGGCCTCCTTCCTTAGTGTGCAGTCCCCCATCATGCAAACAGCCTCTTGCTTGAAAGAAGAATTCCCAACCAGTTCTGGTAGAACAGAAGGTCCCTGACAGCCGATGTTTTCCAAATGTTTAAAAGTAGCAAAACCAATAGCTCTGGCTGTGATCGTCTTAGATGTGAGCCATGGCTCCCTTGGCCACACTAAGCACTGAAGACATTTTCTAAAAGGGACAGGGAGGTCCTGGAGGTACCAAACTGGTCTTATAAGTGGGTGCTGTTAGAGCCGCTTCTTCCTGAGAGGGACTGCACTAGCTCCCCGACCAAGTTCAGTGTTAAGAAAGTGTTGACCATTTGCCTGGGTGAGCGGCTGACACTGAGATGTGGAGACAGCTTTTAATTCTCTTGCTGTCTCTTCAATTCTAGTAGACAAGACCGAGCCCAGTGGTTGGGGTGGGGACTTAATTCCGAGGGCCTTCTGCAGGGGCGCCGCCGAGTTTTCCAAAGAGTGAACGATAGAGCTCTGTCCTAAAAGACAAAACCAAAAGGGAAGTATGAAAAAAAAATGTGCTCTGAGTAACTTTTTTAAGGTTAAATCCAGACGAAGAGATATGAAACACTAATTTTTCAACAGAAAACCCCCAACAAGTATGTTCCACAGGCCTCCTTCCTTAACACAGAGGGAGGAAAAGAGACTCTAAGCAAACCAAGTACAGACTGCCCTGAAATATGTCACTATTCCAGTGTGGCTGGGGACCCTGTCTCCAGGGAATGAGCTTTCTCTAAGTTTGCCCTTTACAGACAGGCTCTTCAAGTAAGAAAACAAGATTGAATATTTTAATAGGATGTATGAGACTGCCACACTCTAAGGAGGATTCAATCAGGAATGGGATGTGGGGGATATAATTTAGTTTTCATACATTTTCTTGGACTTGACGGTACTTGAAAAACAATGAAAATGACCCAGCAACAAGATTCCAATTAATATCACATATGCAGCAGTTCCAATAGTAGAATTGAGTTTCCCTTCCTTCTCCCTCCCCTTCCTTCCCTTCACCCCAATAAAAATTAGACTAGCTTATTTATTTCTAAAGGTTGGGTTTTGACATTTACACACACACACACACACACACACACACACACACACACACACACACACACTCTCTCTCATGATCTTGTGTACCAGAAATCACACTCTCTCATGATCTTGTGTACCAGAAATCAAAGAAGTAACTTCTAATCTCTGCTCTATATACATACAGTCACCCAGTGGGTGGTGTCAATAAAAGCATAAAGAAGAAGGTAGTAAAAGGTAAAAGTCATGTGCCTACAAGTCAATTAACATATCTTAAAGCTGACTTTGTGCCAGGCAATGGGAACTCAAAAGCAAAAATGGGATCTCTGCCTCCAAGGAATCCATATTTATTGGGGAACACAATGCAAAAAAATTATGTATACAAAAAACCCAGTGCAAATGGAAGATAACCTGGGAGGGACCCAAGAATGGAAGGGTGAGCAAGGATGGCAGAGGTGGCTGCAGGAAGGTCTTCTGCAGGCCCAGGGGGCAGGCAGCTGGGGGAAAAGCGGACTGCTGTGTGCCAGGACCTATGGGGAGGCGGGGAGGCCGGGGCTGCCGGCTCCCAGACTGGAGAGGAGTCCAGTCTGAGACTACAAAGGAGAAGAGGCTGGTGACAAGAGGCTTTGAATGGCCAACAGAGGATTTTCTATTTATTTGACACTGGGGGCAAGAGGGAGTCTAGTGGGGAGGGAGGCGAGACAGGGCCCGGGGCAGACCCCAGCAGCCTCCACTCAAGGGATACAACTTCTCTTCAGAGGTCAGAGGGCCCCCAGGGCTCCCAGGCAGAGCTAAGCATACCCCACTGTACAGAAGGTGATCCATAGGAAAAACAATGGGGATTCTTGCCAAATAAAGGCAGATAACCTGCTAGCAGAGGACAGGCACCATTATTTAACACAAAATGACCCAATAAAAATCTAGGATGAAAGAAAAAACGGGCTGGAGAGTCTCAATCCAATGAAAACCACAATTGGGCTCCACCCGCTCTGTGTGGGAACCCTCAATGCAAGTTTCTTCAGAAGAGTTTTTAACTCCCTGCGATGATTATGGATGGCAAGAGTAAAAAACAATGAAAAAACCTCATCCAGAAATCAACTTAAAAGAGAGTCTTAAAAGGAAAATAAGAAGCTGCTTCCAAAGCCCTGCAGGACACCCATAGAGGCACCGAAGTCCTGTAATCTGCGACAGTCTGGGGAGACCACAGCAACCAAATCCTGAGTCCTGGTTCTTGGTCAGGAGTTCAAGGGTTCTGACCCTTGAATTGGCTCTGCTGTGATCATGGATTATTGATGAGGCAGTTCAGTTAGCAGCCCAGTCAGCAAGGCCGAGCTCAGATCTGGTCTCAAGAGAGTTCTTAGCTTTGTGATCCTGGGTGAGTCACTTAGTCTGGGTGTGCCTCAGTTTCCCCAAATGTAAAATGATGCGGCACCTACTTTTGTAAGGGTCAAATGAGAAAGTAATTGTAAAGTGGACATAGTTCAAGTTCAGTGCTAGTCACTTTTCTCTGTGCCTCAATTTCTCTATTTATAAAATGAGATTTGAACTAAATGATGTCTAGGGTCCTGTGATTCTATTTCCTTTAAGCTTAATCCCATTAATTTAAAAATAACTCTCCTTCCCCCTTCTCCACATACCAAGGTGAGAGGTCCCTTTGTAGATTTGTGTTGATTTCCTCTTTTTTTTTTTTTTTTTTTTTTTTTTTGATTTCCTCATTTTTCATCACCTCCAAGGAGCTCAGCAAAATTTCCCCCTACCTGAGCCACAACAATGCTGGGAAGAAAAGCAGGGACCAATTCTTGGCGATTCGTATCCCCACCTCCCCCAAGGCCAAGGTGAAGGCTGACCTGACTGGCCAAGGTGAGGGGCTCCTGGGGGGGGGGGGGGCGGCCCTCTGGTTCTCTCCTAGCTCCAACAGCCTTGGTCACCTCTAATCCACCTCACTTTAAATCCAAGAGGAAGTCACAGACTGTATGGCCTCCTCTGGAGGCTCCACAGGTGCTGGTGGTCTCTAGCCCTTCCCTTTTTCACCTGGGAGGGAAGAAGATGAAAACAAAGGAGGGATTCGCCAGTTCACAGGACCTGACAGTCTCAATGCCGGCGCCAACTGGCACAGACTTTACTGAACCCTTCTAGGAACAGAAACCTATACTTTTAAAGGTATTCATATGCAAAACATTAGGCAATGTTTATACAACAGGGAAAATCAAAACATCTTGTGGTATTGATTAAGGCTCTGAATTTTTCCCCTATATGTTCTGAAATCTCAAGAATTTTTCCTTACTCATGTGTTGCTCAACAAAAGACAAGATATGTGAGATCTCTAGGAGTTTTGTGAGCAGCTGAGCCTGGCTCCAATTCTAAATGGCTCTTTCTTCTACCTGCCCTCCCCTTGATCCATGAGCTCATTGATACAGGGGACTCCTGGTGAGGAAATTCCCTCTACCAATGAAGATCTGCAACTGCTCTGCAATTTACAGTCTTAGATAGTAGCCTGGGGTAGTGGGAGGTTAAGTGCCTTGCAAAGATAGATGGCTTTTTCTAGACAATCATACACGAACTGTCCTCTGCCCCATTTTTAAATTCAGGTTTCATCTCTGGCTGAATTTTCCATTCACTGAAGGAGTCTAGTGAACTGGGGAGAAAAATTCAGAATCATAAACTAGGGAGATGCTGAGTTTTCTGAGTTTCAAAAGACTGAGAGCTAGCTAGCCAGGTTTGTCTGGATTCAAAAGCCCTAGGATCCAGAGGTTACTGCTCAGGACAAAGCATCAGTCAGTTTGTGAAAGACAGCTCTACCCTTTGCAAAATAAAATAGCAGTAGCAGCAATAACCACTCGGCCCTCTTACAAAACAACTGCAAGTTATCAAGATTCAGGTGTTCTTCTAAAGCACAGAAAATCCCATGGCCTTCCCCCCCCCCCCCCCCCCCCCCAGCATTTTCTCTCATCAGCACTTGGCCAAACTATCAATCCTTCAGGTTAACCTTGTCTCTATCTGATTCTGCAGGCTAAGTGTATAGTTTAATACTCTTGGTCTCCCCCCCTTAAGGCTACGCACAATGAACTCAGAATTAAACAAAAACAACAACAACAACATAATTCCTTCCACCAATCATATTAAGAATCGAGATTTGAGTCACTGAGCTGAAATGCATTCCCACCCTTTGTCCCCCACCTCCACACACACTCCTTTCCTTTCAACTGCCGGTGGGAATGTCTGCTGAAGAAAAGGTGACTTTAAGCACCTTAGAGTGTATTGCTATTAGTACCATGCAGAAGAATAACCTACATAGAGTAATTAAGAGGACTTACACCTGAGGTAGAGAGAGGCAGAAGGTCGATAGCAGGGGCTCTTCCTTGAATTAAAATTTAACTTACCCTTTATTGCAACCTACAAAAGCAAGTAATGAGCACTAACATTTTTATTTCTTTTAAACTGTCATTTAGGCTGTAGAGGGGATAATTACCTATCTCCACTGTAGTAAGGTTTTATAACCCTTAGTGAGGCATTTTCTAATTTAATATTTTTACTATATTATCATAAAACCTGTTTCTGGAAAAAATGGTCATGGATTAGCAGCCATTTTCCATAAAATGTGTGTATGTGTGTATTAGGATCTGGGATTTAATTATTTATTATGTAATTCTTCTGACCATGCTTTAAAAAAAAAGTACAAACTATGCATGCCTGTGCAATGCAATCAATTGTCCTTCTCAGTGGGTACATTTTAAACATTACTGAACAATGTAAGGCAAATGCCCATGGCGGTAAGGCAGACAGTTCGTACACACGGACACATGCAAGCGTCCGCGCTCTGGTGCTCCACCTGCACACTGATCGTGGGACTCGAACGCTGACAGTTGTAGCTCATGATCGGAGAAGGACAAATAGCACAATAGGGGCATATGAAACCTGCAAATGATCTTGGCCGGCTCTCAGTTTCCAAGGCCGCTGCCTTCAGCAGTATCCAGGAGTCTGGTTCCCGAAGGCCCTGTACCTGCGTCCGCCCCACCCCCTACCTCATTCCCAAACACTCTTTTCCTCCCCACCAATTTCTGTAACACTATGGGCACCATTAAGTGCTGCCCCCAAATACAGGCGATGTGGGCAGAAAGCAATCATCCCCTGCTGCTCCCCGTCCTCCCCTATCACCCCAAAGTCATTTTCCCCAGGAAAGCATGTCACTTTCCAAGACCTGAGGCCGGTTCTTTGAAATCTCCTGGCAAAGAGACTCTTCCAAGCAAACCCTGTCATTTACTTGATTAAAATAAGACACCACACACGCTGTACCGGATTAATTTATACATGTTGATTTGTTGCTCTGAAAACATGTCCTTGGCTCGTTTCACGTGTGTGCTTTGTCTCTCTAAATAGCCTGTCAGCCCCCACGGGGGCAGGTGGCGCCTTCCCCTTCATCGGCCCCTCCCACCCCCTTCCCCACAGGGATGGGGGCCTTGTTCTGCTCACCGTCGCTGGCGGTAAATGCTGGAGACTGACCTGACCTGGTGCTAAGGATCAAAGGAGATGAACAGAGCACTCAAACAGGACAGGAAGCCGCAGATTCTTAGACAGGGAAGGCAGGATCTGGCCAAAGTCTTGACCAAATCGGTCCTGAGGAAGATGAGCAGCCCCTACAGAAATGTCCCCTTTCCCAGTGCTTCTCTGAGGGGCAGCTCCGCTTCTACCCACAGGAGCGACTGAAGGAGCAAGAATGATCTTGGCGTGGTGGGGATACTCAGTGTATCTAATAATTTCACTGATGCTCACCTACACTGTGTGTCTACCTTTTAAATCAAACAGTAATCTCAGGGAGACAGCTGGATGCAGGGGAGAGCCTGCTGACCTGGGAGCCAGTCTGACTGTCTGTGTGATCCTGGTCAAGTCAAGTCATCCATTTCCTGTGTTGTAAAATGAGGAGGGGGGTAGATGATCCATCACCTAAGTGTCTGGCCTTCTCTGGAGATGGACCGTGTAAGATACACTTGGGAGGAACATGAAATAGCAGAGATGGTCTTTGTTTTCCAACCTCAGAAAAAAAAATTTCAATGTTGTATCTGTGGCACGGAATACTGCCAATGTTCAGGTGTCTGTGTGCCAGTGCGCAAAACATTTACTGCTGATGTTTTGTCCATTTAAAAGCACTGACTCTGCAGTCAAGGAACCCAGGTTTGAATGCCAGCAGGGCTCCGTACTGCTTATGTGCCCACAGAACCTCTTCGGGCTTCAGGTATGTCCTTTATAAAGGAAGACTTGGAGTGGATGAATGAAGGGGTGAGTAAATGTAACAGAATTTATTAAGAGTTTAGTATGTGCCAGGTGCTCTGGGGGGCTGAGAAAGGCCTTGCCCTCAAGAAGCTCACCCTTTAATCAGGGGAGATGACAGAGAAAAGGGAATTCCACTACCAGGCAGATGGCCAGGCCACAGACCCCTCAGGTGGTGTCACGTAGGTCAGCGGCGGAGAGAGGGACTTGAGCACCTGGAAGCAGAGCGGGTGGTCATTCCTATTCAAGCACTGTCCCACCCTGAAGAAGAGAGTGAGGGACGACTAGTTGGGATGGCAGCTGTGTCTGGAAAGGCTGTGGTAAGTGGGAGACGACCACTAGGCCTTCCTAGTGTGACTCTACACTTCCTTCCAGATCTATATAAACAGCTCATTGAAAACACTAATTTCTACCTTTTTAAGGAATATTACCAAATACTAAGCAGGGACCTGCTTGCTCATGTAGACCACAAATAGAACAACGGTCTTACAAGTATCACAGCACCATGAGGGGCTTAATTCTGACGTGCCTTGTGGCCTGGCTATCTTTGCAGGTCTCCTTCCTCCTGCAAGGCTGTCAGCTCCTCTGGGGCAGGACATCTGTTCTGTGTCCTCCTCTCTAACTCCAGCACCTGGCCCAGGACCTCATTCAGAATGGACCTTTCTAAATGATTGCTGAATTACATAGTTTGGGGAATAGTAATAATGGATAACAAAAGGTGGCAAAGATCAGGTATTAACTGTTTCAGTTTACCCAGAGCTGCCTAGATATCAACACAAATCAAAATAAAGGTCAAGTTTATACAAACTTTATCTATGTGCCGGAACCATTTTCATGGCACAGCACGGCAGGCTCTCAAATTCCACTCATCCAAGGGCCCTCACTAGTGGAATCAGAATCCCATCTACCACTTGCCTTCTCCCTCCAGCTCCCTATGCAGACCGAACCCTTCTCTCCATCTTTCCTTTGTTCCCAAACTACTCCAGATTAGTTCCTCTAACCCCAATCCGAGTCACTTATTGTCCACAGAGACACATTTCTGACTTCCTCTGCGTGTCAGATGCCCAAGAGGTTTTTCTGAAATCTCTCCAAAAGGGAACATTTTGATCCCAATTACAATAGGTGGTATGGAAGTGGATGGAGATGATTAAACTAGCCTTTATCATCATGAATATGGGACAGATACATATTGAAAATCCAAAAGGAAACATACAAAATTACTTGGTTGAAAGAGGAAGGGCAAAAGAAATGGGGGGGAGACAGGCAAGGGAAACAAAAGGGAATGAGAGAGGGGGAAGGAAAGGTGAGACAGTTTTTCGAAGGAACAAGTATCCCAGTTAATTAATTGGAATGAACACTGGAACTCCACTGTGAGACAGTGGAATAAATATTAGCAAGGAAATTTATTTTGAAATCTCAACACAACTATCTATAAAGAAACACAAAATTCTCTTTAATAATTCCCCAATTTTCAGCACTCTGTAGAGGCAAATCAACACAGCAGCTGACAATGCTGTGCTTTTAAGTGAGGAAGAGTGGGCCTCTCTGTCCAACCACCACCTTTTTCACAAGGCTTCCGGAACCCAAAAGGGCACGTGTGCTCAGTCGGCCACACGATGGCAGTGCGTGATACATTTCTACCAAAGCCAGGACATCCTGGCCACTCAGAGCAAACCGGAGCCCATAAATTACCTCGTGTGACAGCTCTCATCACCAGCCTCCCCAGTGCTTGAAGGAGACTCAAGAAGGGCTGTTTCAATTCGTTCTTTTGGTCAGGTCAAAACTAGGTCCTTCAAGCCCCTGCAAATGCTTTTAGCCCCGCAGCTTTAAATTACAGATGCTGACAGGTGACCTCCGGCCTGTCTCCTAAAGATCAGAAGCAAGATTTATAAATTTTTTAAGAAGCAAGTTCAGATCCCAAACAAAGGAGGCTGGAGATGAGGGGAGGGGAAAGTCAGTAGGGGAGAGAGAAAATAGATATGAAGAGGAACAATAGTTTATAAGTATTTCTTCTCTCAATCCTATACCTCCATTAACTTCAAAGCAGTTCCAAATTGGCACCTTCACAGCAAGCCCACTTCATAACCTCCACACTTCCTTCTTGGCTCCGTCTGTCTCTAAATCACACCTCCATACCAGAAATCCAGCCTCCAATAAGCCAGTGAGGACGCCATTCTATTCATCTGGACCCCTTATTGAAGACTGGATGTGTCCTGATAGAGGAAAGAATAAAGTACTTGCAGCCCTATCTTCCCCCACCCACCAAGTTCACAATCTCAGCATTTACAAGACAATTACCAAGGCAAAAAGAAATTGCCTCCTTCAGATTTCCAAAAGGAGGAGAGAAACAGTCTTTAGACAAAAGGGACTTTTCCTCCTTTCCTGTGCATTAATATTCTATATTCCTAAGATGATTTCCACTTTCACAGTTTGACTGTTTTAACAGATTTGATGCGAGTAAAGACAAATTGCCTCACAAAGGAAAGATGACAAATCATCTTGCTGCTTTTAACAGGGTTTTCTCTTTATTTTTATTTATTTTTATTCCGTAGCTGAGCTGCAGAGCTCCCCGCCTTGGAGATGTTTAATATTAACTAACGTCAAGCCACCCCGATTCTAGGCAATAGAGTTGGTCCGTGTTGTGTTTACGGTTTTGTGACTGCCAGCTTCAGGAAGATGAAGCTCCCTGTTCAAACACCGGCCCTTCTAACCGCTCCTGTTAAAAGCCAAGGGACGCTTCACTGCTTAGATGTGAATCACTTCCTCCAACCGAACTGGAGGTGAGACAGGATACCACAGTTACATTAGATTTCACATCATGAGCATTGCACACTGACCCTGTACATTGGAGGGGGCAGCTCAGTTGAGCATCTCTTAGCTTGCATTTAACTCCTATCTCTGAAGGCCTAAACATCTCTAATTCAGCAGCAGTGCTTGTTGCTGACTGGCAGTCAAACAAGGAAAGTGCCCAGCTAATACCCTACTGAGTGTGACAGGGAGCATGGCCCCCATTCTACTTGAAGGCAGGATATCAACCCTAAATATGGCAACTTCAGAGACAAATAGTTAAAATGTGATATGCAGCTTAAACCATGCTACCTCAGTGTGCAGGCTGGAGTCTCCCCTTCCATGTCATCACAGTTCGGGAAAGTCATGAAAAATAACAGGGCCCATTTGGTTACTCCATGGCTAAAAGGCACATGAACCAAAGCAGATGCCACAAAGAGAGGAAATTCTTGGCCGTTCAGGAAGCCCTTCTTAGGAATCACAATCCACGTGCAAGCATATAGTTCCTGCTTCATATAGTTCCTTCTGCCACTACTTCAAACTGGCCAACTCGCCAGGGGCAGCTGAACATGCCCGGTACCCACCAAGGATGGCTCCCATCTGGGGGCCAGAGCCAGGGCTCATCACGTCTAACAGCCTTATTATACAAATCAGGAATGCCATGTTCCCTTAAGCAATGGAAGGCGGAAACCCAAGCTTAGCAGACCAGCCCCACAAACTTAGCTTTGGGCCGTCGCCACCCTGGCAACATGGTCGTGTCAAACCTGGCAGGCTAACGGCTCTGTATCAATTGCTCCTTTGACCCTCCAGTATTATCAGGAGCACTTTGGGGCACTGCCAGGAAGAGACCCCAGACTGCACTGCAGGTTAAATACAGGCAGCCCTGTTCTCACACTCACAGTAAAAACACATTCAGCCAAGGAGGGAACAGTATGAGCAGAGTTTCAATTGTGCCTCTTGGGACACACAGTTTTATCATCAAGGGAAACTGCGCCTGGGTGGCGGGGTGTCCCTGGGGATCGGGGCAGGGGTCTGTGGGAAGAGGAAATGCTTAGCTCCAGCAAGGAGAAAGTGCTGCAATGTCTGGGGTGGGGGGCACGTGTATGTGTATATACCTTACTGGGGACAGCATCCCAGGGAGTGAAGAGGACCCCAGAGATGTGCATGGGGAGAGGGCGGCCTACAGACAGAGCGTGGGGGGCCAGTGCAAACCCTGGATGCAGTGAGCACTGCTCACTGAGGAGAGAGGAGATCGAACTGTGTGCAGGGTGGGGTGGGTGGAGACCAACCCAGGGTGCAGCCCCTTATTCAGGGGGGCCACCGCTTTCAACAAAGTCCTAATGAAGTGGACATTAGACAGAAGGGAAGACAGACAGAATGACCCTGCCTCAAGGGGCATGATGATCAAACGCATTGGACCCTTGGCCACATGCCCCAGATCAGCACTTTGGATCCAGTACTTGGGGAGACAAAGGGGAGGCACCTCCCAGAACAGGCAGGGTCCAAGGTCTCCTCCTCTGATCCCCCTATGCTACTCATAGGGCAGACCCAGTGGATGATAGTTCCTCCCTTTGGTTGCAATCGTTTTATCAGGCTCAGTGTTCAGTTCCCTACCCCCATTTTCCCCAGCCCTATTTTCCTAGCACCATATGGTATAACTCTCTCTGAGGTGATTTCAGAAACCTCTGTATCTACTTCCAGCCAAATTGTTGGTCTGTGAAAAACTACACAAAGATGAGGGAGGGCTCTAGGAGTTTGAAGGAATCAGGACAGGTTTTGTGGGCAAGCTGGTGCTCAGCGAGGTGGAGCGGAGGAGGGACGTTCCGGGCCCGGTGGAAGTGCAGCATCCAGCGGGAGAAGCAGCAGCCAGAGACTTGGGGGGGGGGGGGGGGGGGGGGGAAGGAAGGGGAGATTCTCAATTCTGCCACTCGGGGGCTGCGAGGCCTAGCGACAATCGCTTAACTGATCTGTGCCTGTGCAGCAAGGGGCTTGGGAGATGGCCATTTGTAGCCCCACACCCTGTGACTCTATCCTCTCTAAGGTTCTTTATACGTACAAAATCTTACAACTCTAAGTAAGGGTTCCTACAAAAGAAAAAGTTCTGAAGGACCTGAGAGTGAGGCTGGGGGAGAGGGAGAGTGAGGCTTAAGCCAATACAACTGATTTATTAGTAGACATACTGGCCTTCATTCCTGCTGATCCCCTTTGTGCTGCGCCTTCTGATTCATCTTCTAGAGAACAGATTCTTAGGAAGGTAAAGGGGGACCCGGGCCCTGCCTTCCTCAGTGTTCCCTGCCAGGCAGAGCCAAGACTCCACGACTGCAACCGCTTGGGCCTTCTGATTATTTGAGCTGCCGGGCATTTATGCAGCAAAGACAACTTGCTGGTGGCACAATGATGCTTTGGCCTTTATTCCCTGGTGGGGAAGCCGATTCTTACTCCATCCACATGCACTAACTACTCATTCAAGCCAAGAACCTTATTACCTAAGCCAACCACATGAATTGCTTTAAAAAACCTGATTCTCAAGTATATAATGAGCAGTTTGCATTTCCCTTTCCCAAGAGCTGATGGAGCTCTGTTCCCTCCCTGCAGGCTCAGGATCTGGGAGGGAGATGGGGGAGTGCTGCTGAGTGCATGTAAGAGAAAATGTGTATTGATTTCTTCTTCCTTATAAAGAAGCAGGGAGCCCCGAAGCCCTGCAGGACAAGTGGTCGTCTTTGCAGCATTTCAGATTCTACACAGCAAGAGGGCCAGGGTAAAAAGACGCAACCCACAGCATCTGAGAAGGCCACGGCAGAGCAGAGGCACAGGGCCAATCTTACCATGGGTCCTCACGAGTGGGGCCTACCAGCTCTTCAACTGTCTTTGAGCAAGGCTTTCAGGTCTATTTTTTTAAAGTGGTGCCCAGAGGGTATAGGAGTTAATGTTTATGAAGTGTTTTGCTCTTAAAGGAAGACCAAGGTGTGGTCTTTGCACATTCCAGACCTCATTTCTAGGACAGTGGAGAACAGCACCCCAAAGAAAACTGTTCTTTTCCCCTTGTAATTTGTACTCCAAATTACCGGATGAGACAATGACTCCTGGCTTAAGATTTTTATTTTTAAATTTATTATAATAACTTTTTATTGACAGAACCCATGTCAGGGTAATTTTTTACATTATCCCTTGCACTCACTTCTGTTCCGATTTTTCCCCTTTCTCCCTCCACCCCCTCGCAGTCCTATATATGTTAGGCAAGCAGTCCTATATATGTTAAATAATGTCGCAGTATATCCTAGATACAATATATGTGTGCAGAACCAAACAGCTCTCTTGTTGCACAGGGTGAATTGGATTCAGAAGGTAAAAATAACCCAGGAAGAAAAATAAAAATGCAAACAGTTTACATTCATTTCCCAGTGTTCTTTCTTTGGGTGTAGCTGCCTCTGTCCATCATTGATCAATTGAAACTGAGTTAGGTCTTTTTATCAAAGAAATCTACTTCCATCAGAATACATCTTCATACAGTATTGTTGTTGAGGTATATAATGATCTCCTGGTTCTGCTCATTTCACTCAGCATCAGTTCATGTAAGTCTCTCCAAGCCTCTCTGTATTCGTCCTGCTGGTCATTTCTTACAGAACAATAATATTCCATAACATTCATATACCACAATTTACCCAACCATTCTCCAATTGATGGGGATCCATTCATTTTCCAGTTTCTAGCCACTACAAAGAGGGATGCCACAAACATTTTGGCACCTACAGTCCCTTTCCCTTCTTTAGTATCTCTTTGGGGTATACTGGCTTAAGATTTAATACCACCAACTGTGAATGGATCCAACTATTCTGGAGAGCAATCTGGAACTATGCCCAAAGGCCTATCAAACTGTGCATACCCTTTAATCCAGCAGTGTTTCTACTAAGCTTATAGCCTAAAGAGATTTTATCATGATCAGTTCTGACAGACGTGGCTCTCTTCAACAATGAGATGATCTCAAATCAGTTCCATTTGTTCAGTGATGAAGAGAGCCATCTACACCTCGAGAGAGAACCATGGGAACAGAGTGTGGAACACAACATAGCATTTCCTCTCTTTCTGTTATTGTTTGCTTGCATTTCTTGTTTTCCTTCTCAGGTTTTTTTCTTTCTTTTTAGATTTGATTTGTCTTGTGCAACAAGATAACTGTATAAATATGTGTGCATATATTGGATCTAACAAGTATTTCAACACATTTAACATGTACTGGACTACCTGCCAGCTAGGGGAGGGGAATGGAGGTAGGGGAAAACAAAAGGTTATGCAAGGGTCAATGTTGGAGAAATTACCCATGCATATGCTTTGTAAATAAAAAACTTAAATTACCACCATCAAAAATAACAAAAGATCATACCTAAATCAGACTACACACCTTGTCTAAGGTAAATCCAGAATCCAGGGTATTGCTTTCAAACATGCTTGACGCTGCACTGGGCCTCACAAAGCTCAGTTTCTTTCACCTTATTTCTTCTAGACTCTAGAGGCCCAAATACTCAACCATTTATGAACATCAAAGAAAAAAGGACCAGGGACAACAGAAAATATAGTTTACTTCTTGTTAATTATCTGTGCAAAGTTAACTAACTTTAGATTACTCAGAGTAACTCACAGAGCTCACCTAAGTATAAACTGATAAAGAACCTCAAAGATCCCCAAAGGGAGGAAAGTAAGCAAAAGGCCAGGATTCCGAGGCCTTTAGTTAGTCATCCCTTTCTTCAAGCACTCCTCATAAGGCCCTGGCTAAGAAGTTTGGTCAACTCTATCGGTTTCCAACTGGCCCTCTGTCAAAAGAGGAAAAGAGAGAAACTTCCACCCACATTAAGGGAACTGAAGTACAAATAAATTTCTTGGCACATCATACAAACTAGCACTAAGTTAAAGCTTGGGACTTTTAAAAGAAATTTTTAAAAGGAGCTCTAGAGGTAACAAACAAATTTCTACAAGAATCTATCTGTATGTTGGCTGTGGACATAAACTTGCAACCTCTTGTACCTGTGAGCACAATGGAGCAGATAGGTCACAATAAGGGCTCACAACATCTCTCTTCTGGGACCAGACAAATGTGACACATGAATGTAATCTTATACTGCACTATTAAGAAAAGATGGATATGAAACATACAAGAAATTCTGGAAAGAGTTATATAAACTCATGGGAAATGGAGGTGAGGGTGGAGTGAGGAATAAATATTTATACAATATCTACTATGTTTCAGGAGCCATGCTAAGTGACTTTACAAACATCTCATTTTTAGTCAAGTGGGAAAAAAAGCCAGGAAAACCACATATATAATGATGCTACAATGTAAATGGGGGGAAAGAGGAAACTAAATGCTAATTATAATGGCTAAAGCTGCTCTATACCTCTTTCAATAGAGAGGTAAGAGGTTACACCAGTGTGAAACATAACATTCAGCCACAGTTGTTTTTTTTTTTGTTTTTCACTTTCATTTCTCATCTTTGTTAAGGGAATGGTTCCCTGTGTGAAGGAGGAGGAGAGGGAATACAAATTTTTGGAATTGAAGGAAGCGTACAAGCAAAAGAGCAACAAAAAGCAGTTTTTTTTAAAAAAAAAAAGCCCCATTTCATTCTTAAAAACTTATGAGTTAAAATTTATATCTTGAAAGCTGTTCCCTTGAAGGTCATCTATTCTAACCCTTTAGAGGTGAAAAATTTGGGTCAAAAACCAGGCCAGACACGCAGCAGGCACTTAATAAATGCTTGTGGCAGATCAAGTCTGCCCAAAGTCATCTAAGCACTTAAGTGGCCAGAACCGTAAACCAGGCCTTTTGAATCCAAATCCAGATTTTCTCAACCTTACCACAATGTCTCTGCTTGTTCATGGTCAGATAATGAGTTCCTGGTAAGACCATGATCACAGAATGCCAACCTCCAATGGAAGGAGCTATAATATGCTAGGTAAATAATGTACATGCCAAAGAAATGGTATATAATAAGGCCAGATGCAACTAGAATTCAATATTTATTTCAAATTTAAGAGTACAGAAATTTGATGACAACTAATACCATAAGATTATAGCTTGCAACAGAAGCCTCTTAAGCGCCCACCTTATAAAGTTGGTATTTTTTAGCAAGAAAATAATAATATAGTAAGACAGTCATATAATATGCATCTATATACATACATATGTGTGTGTAAATACATGCTTGTGAAAACAGATCAGAACTAGGAGTTTGGAAATTTGAGTTTTATCACTAGTTTTGTGTGCCAGTTCATGTACCTCAATTTTCACTATTAAAAAGATTCAGAGCATTCCACTATCACCAAAAAAACTGGGGTACTCTAGGGACAGAGTAACTATTAAGAAAGGAAAGGACTAGAGAACAAATTACATGGCATTGCAAAATGGTGACTTCAAGGATAGCAAAGTTAGGTCAAGGAAATGGTAAATAAGATTTCAGAATGACTCCTAATTTCAGCTGCAGCAGGTGTCACCACCTTAAGGTCAGGGCCAGTGTACACTGGCCAGAATCATCAATAAAGCTGGGAAGAGCCTGGTCTATGTGGTCCTCTGACCACTTCTCTGCCATCATCAAGTATCCATTACTTCTCACTCTCCCTGGGATGTCCAGTTCTCTCATATTTCCTCTCAGACCTCAACCATTGGGCCATCTTTCTGATCCTTCCCCAAAGTGACTCATATTATTCTTCCCTTTGCCAATCAAAATTCCATTTCCATCAGTATTCTAACTCCTAAGAAGCAATAACTCAGAGTGAGTCAGGGACAATTGGCCTACTGTTACATATGGTTTAGAGTAGGCATATTTTTTAATATGTCACCATGCTTCCTAAATTTGCAAGTTAATTTTATTTAATGGTTTTTTCCTCCTTTAGTCAATGATGAAGTTCATTTTTAATTAGAAAAACTCAACCAGTTTCAGTCCCCTAAAAGAACCAAAAAAGAACTCCAAAAGGTGAACACTTATAAAAAGACAGAGAGGCTATCACTCCAGCAACTCAGAAACAAAACCCCCATAAACGCAAGTTTTTAACTCTTAACTTAAGTTCCTCTTAGAGTGAAGAGGACCCTGGCTCTGAATTCAAAACCTACTTCAGACACTTACTAACTAGGCAAGTTGTTAAACTTCTGTCTATCACTTCTTTACTGACAGTATCAAGCTAGCAGTCTGGGCAAAAGTGAATTGTAGTTGATTAAAGCAACTAAACTAAAAATGAGTGCCCAGTGATGATGATGACAATTTTGTTGTTCAGTTGTTTCAGTCTGCCCAATTTTCTGTGACCCCAAAGAAGTTTTTTTGGCAAAGATACTAGAATGATTTGCCATTTTCTTCTGCAGCTCATTTTATAGATGAAGAACTGGGGCAAACAGATGATGAAAATAGCTAACATTTATAATAATAATAACAATTTAACATTTATATAGTACTTATTATGTGACAAGTACTGTGCTAACTCTCTTTACAAACATTATTTCATTTGATCATCTCAACAGCTTTATGAAGTAGTTGCTATCATTATACCCAATTTATAGATGAAGAAACTGAGGGAGATTAAGTGAATGTCAGTCACTTATTATCTGAGGATGGATTTGAATCCAGACCTTCCTGACTCCAGATCTGGTATTCCACCCACTGTTCCACTTAGCTGCCCCTATGGTCTGGGATAATTCTACTTTTTCTAACAAATGAATCTCTAACTAGTGAAAAGTTTGAAGGATATACTTTTTTTTTTTTATTTTCAAAACACATGCATAGAAAATTTTTCAACATTGATGCTTGCATAGCCTCGTGTTCCAAATTTTCCCCTCCTTCTCTCCATCCCCTCCCTAGATGGCAAGTAATCCAATATATGTTATACATGTTAAAATATATGTTAAATCTAACACATGTAAACATATTTTTACAGTTATCTTGCTGTACAAGAAAGATCAGATCAAAAAGGAAAGAAAATGAGTAGAAAAACAAAATGCAAATGAACAACAACAAAAGAGTGAGAATCTTCTATTGTGATCTACATTCAGTTCCCACAGTCTTCTCTCTGGATATAGAGGGCTCTCTTCATCACAAGATAATTGGAATTGATCTAAAACAGTGTTGAAAAGAGCCATGTCCATTAGAATAATCTTGCTGTTGCTGTGTACAAAGATCTCCTGGTTCTCATTTCACTCAGCATCAGTTCATGTAGGTCTCTCCAAGCCTCTCTGAAATCATCCTGCTGACCGTTTCTTACAGAACAATACTATTCCATGACATTCATATACCATAATTTATTCAACCATTCTCCAATTGATGGGCATCTACTCAGTATCCAATTTCTTGCCATGAAGGATATACTTTTGAGTGGGGAGAAGCCTATCTTCTCTGTCATACTCTGTCCTGTCCAATCTTATCAACTTGGGAAAGTTTAGTTGGAGATGTATCCCACTGGAGATAAGAACACTTGAAAAATTAAATGTTCTCAAGATCAAATGAGATAATATTTGTAAAGCATTTAGCAGAGTGCCTGGCAATAGTGTTTAATAAAGATCAAGTCAAGATTTAGTTATGTAGGTTTATGATCTAAATTAAGGACCAACTGATTAGTCTTTCCCCTCTTTCTCTGCAGATGAAACAGTAAGGGAAAGGGAGAGAGAGAATATACTATTTCTCTGCAACATGCCAAGGTCATTGACATACATAAAATGGGCTAGTAACAGAACAAAAGTAAGAAATACACACAGTCTCATCCACTTTACTGTTCAGAAATTCAGAAGGTTCTCAGATTGTTGGAAAGGAGCCTCTGTGAAGGGTTTATGAGAGCAAATTGTCAAAAATCACCTAGAATGCATGGAGAGTTTGCATCGCTGAGAGAAATAGTCATCAAGGAGATATCATCTCTCAGCATCTCAAAGAACTACATTCAAGGCCCTGAGAGGGAAGCTGACAAAACAAAGATGAAAAATGACACCGCCACTGCCCTCAAGGAGTTTATGATCTAATCAGAGGAAATAAAGTATCTATAAGTATGATACAAGGTAGATGATAAGAGCAAAGAAGACATGCATCCAAGTGGTTTAGAAAAGTTGAGGAGCAAGGACTGGGGGCTGGATGCCCAGGCCTCAGTAAGGGGATGGCATCTGAGCTGGGTTTTCAAAGAAAAAAGGATGCTCCTTAAAGATGGAGGTATGAAAAGAACAGTCTATGACTGGGAGATGGCTTCAACAAAGAAAAAAAAATCAGAAGACTCTGAAGAAGTGTTGGCACTATAGCTGAAGAAATGAAGGTTTTCTTCTAGACCACCATTTTGAGAAAGAGCTTTATTCTGCCCTGGATCCACAATGTTCATTTTTTAAAACCACCTTTCTTAGTCCACTTCCAGATGAGCACCAGGACACCAAGTTGCACACTTAACTTCTTTGAAATTGTACAGTGACCAATCATATAGGGAGAAAAGACAAAAAGAAACAAGAGGAATACTCGCTTTTCAACATCTACCCCAAGTTTCAATGTCTCCTTTGTCCTTGTCGACATAAGTAGTGAACAGGCCCCCATGCCTCCCATTTCTGTGCTGAATGCCATCTTTAATGATGATGTATGGGGGTCCTTTCCCACAGCACTGCTGGGGGGTCAAACATGTGACACCATCAGTCCGTGTATCAACAAGCGAATTATAAACTGTGTCAATCCGAGTTAATGCAAAGCTGTAATCCTCTTTAACAAGAGATCAAATCAGTGCCATGAGTTATGCTCATTCTGTAATCTGATAAGAAAGAGAGGGAACCTCTAATAAAAGAGTAATGAGAGCTCTTAATGATGCTGTTAAAAGGTAGCACCAGTTAAAATATTGCTCTTGTTCCCTGTTGATTAGATCAATGTTGCATATTTGCCCAGACTTGTTTCACCTGTCAGAATAACCAGTGTCTTCTTGGGAGATAAGAAGCCTCAGAGAAAACATCTGTATATTTAAAGGGCTTCTCTCTCCTTCTCCCCCCTTCTCCCCCGCCCCTTACAAGTTTTACAACATCAGTGGTGACACACCACCCAATACATCTTGGGTTATTAAATGATGAACTTCTTATTTTCATAAACTCTATCAAGACATCATTTCATCATTGGCAAGTGCCAATTTGTATAAAAAACAAAAGAGATGGAGGTGGCAAGTGATGGTAAAGCTACTTACAAGACTAGGATATGCTCATCTCATTTGAGCAAATATCTACAAAAAAAGTGGCAATATAATACAAGGTTTAGGGTGCACAACCACACATAAAATGGTAAGCCAAAGATAAATTGCCTGCAAAAATCCTATTATTCCAAATCACAACAAGAACAACGTGGCAATGATGTTGACAAAGCACTTTACAAGGTTGGATTATATGTGTACATTTCTTTTCTAAAACTCAAGATGTAAAACAACAATGGATTTGGAGCTAGTGAGCATTAGCCTTAAAGACTCCCTACCTGGGTCTTCCATACTTTGGAAGAGAAGTGTCAAATTTTAGTCCATTTTACTTAAATTGAATGAGCTCAAATTCTTTTAAAATAAAATTTTGTTTTTCCAAATACACACAAAGATAGTTGTCAAAACCTTTTGTTCTAAATTCTCCCCATCACCAGCCAAAAAGCAATCTGATACAGGTTAAACATGTGCAATTCTTCTAAACCTATTTCCAAAGTTGTCATGCTGTACAAGAAAAATCAGATCAAAAGGGGGAAAAAATACAAGAAAAAAAACTATACAAGCAAATAAAAAACAAGAAGGTGACAATACTGTGTTTTGATCCATATTCAGTCCCCATAGTTCTTTCTGGATGAGGATGGCTCTCTCTATCACAAGTCTATTGGAATTGTCCTGAATCACCTCATTGTTGAAAAGAGCCCAGTCCATCACAGTTGATCATCACATAATCTTGTTATTACTGTTGGTTTTCCTTATTTCACTTATCATCAGTTCATGTAACTCTTTCCAGACTTTTCTGAAATCAGCCTGCTCATCATTTGTTATGCAACAGTAATATTCCATTACATTTATAATATACCAATTATTGCCAGGCACTCTGCTAAATGCTTTACAAATATTATCTCATTTGATCTTGAGAATATTTAATTTTGCAAATGTTCTTATCCCCAGTGGGAAATTGGATACTGAGTAGATGCCCATCAATTGGAGAATGGTTGAATAAATTATGGTATATGAATGTCATGGAATAGTATTGTTCTGTAAGAAACGGTCAGCAGGATGATTTCAGAGAGGCTTGGAGAGACCTACATGAACTGATGCTGAGTGAAATGAGAACCAGGAGATCTTTGTACACAGCAACAGCAAGATTATTCTAATGGACATGGCTCTTTTCAACACTGTTTTAGATCAATTCCAATTATCTTGTGATGAAGAGAGCCCTCTATATCCAGAGAGAAGACTGTGGGAACTGAATGTAGATCACAATAGAAGATTCTCACTCTTTTGTTGTTGTTCATTTGCATTTTGTTTTTCTACTCATTTTCTTTCCTTTTTGATCTGATCTTTCTTGTACAGCAAGATAACTGTAAAAATATGTTTACATGTGTTAGATTTAACATATATTTTAACATGTATAACATATATTGGATTACTTGCCATCTGGGGAGGGGATGGAGAGAAGGAGGGGAAAATTTGGAACACGAGGCTATGCAAGCATCAATGTTGAAAAATTTTCTATGCATGTGTTTTGAAAATAAAAAATTATAATTTATTATATTAATATTATAAAATTTATTGGGGTTTTGTTTCTGAGTTGCCGGAGTGATAGCCTCTCTGTCTTTTTATAAGGTTCACTTTTTGGAGTTCTATATGGAGTTTTACATGTGAGAAATCCTGAGATACTAAAAAAATGGTTAAACTGTTTACATTTTTGATGATGCGTGTAACCTCTTAGAACTTATCATCACTAGGGGTTTTAGAGTCTAAGTTGACAGAGAATCTAGATCTCTAATTTTTTACTTTTGAATGATCTCAAAAGACTGGTAGGATAAAGAAGAGAAATACCTTGGGAGGGAGGGAGAAAGTAAAGGAAGAATGGGGAAAATTATGTCATTAATAGGGCATACAAGGAAAAAAATATACAACAAGTGGAGGGAGTGGGCAACATTTGAATGCACTCTCATCTGAACTGATTCAAAGAAGAATACAGGTACACACACAAACAAATGGATTTAGAAATTCACCTTACCCAATAGAGAAGCAGAAGGGAAAGGGCTTACGAGAAGGGGAGTCAGGGTGGGGGAGGAATTAGGTATTAGGAAATAAAAGGGAGAGTAATGATCAGAAGTAAAGCAGTTTCTTAAAAAAGAGACAGTAAAAATGATCAAATAAGATATAAAGAGGTTCATGGAAAGCAAAATGGATAATTTTGATTACATAAAATTAAAGTTTTTTGCATAGACAAAACCAAAGTAGTTAAAATTAGAAGAAAAGAAAGTAGTAAAAAATCTTTGTATCAAGGTCCTCTGATAAAGATTTTATTTCTAAAATATATAGAGAACTGAGTCAAATTTACAATAATAATATTTCCCAGTTGATAAAGAGTCAAAGATATAGACGAACAGGAAGCTCTTGGAAGAAAGTAAAACTATCAACAGCCATATGAAAAAATACTCTCAATTACAAATAACTGAAAAAATACAAATTAAAACAATTCTGATATGCTACTTCATATCTATTAGATTGGTTAAGATCAACAACAAACAAAATAACAAACGGAGGAAATATAGGATAATAGGTACACTAATGCACTGGTTGTGGAGCTGTGAAGTATTTCAACCATTCAGGAAATCAATTTGGATCTATGCCCTCAAACTATTAAACTGTACATATACTTTGACCTAACAACACAACTATTAAGTTTCTCCCACAAAAAGATTAAAAAAAAAAGGGGGGGAGCAGCTAGAAGGTGCAGTGATTAGAGCACCAGCCCTGAAGTCAGGAGGATCTGAGTTCAAATCTGACCTCAGACACTTTAACTCTTCCTAGCTGTGTGACCCTGGCAACACTTACCCCCAATTGCCTCAGGGGGAAAAATATTTGAGAGAGACAGAGACAGACAGACACTAACTGCAAAAAAATTTATAGCAGATCTTTTTGTGGCAGGAAAGAATTGGAAGATATGGGAAAATCTAGGAAATAGGTGAACAAGTTATGGTATGTGAATGCGATGAAATACTATTGCTGTAAGAAATGATGAATGGAACAGTTTCAGGAAAAAAACCAACAACTGGGAATATTTATGTAAACTGATGTAAATGAAGTCAACAAAATCAACAGAACAATTTATTCAGTCACAGCAATATTGTGGACCAGCTGGGTAGTGCTGGGGATAGAGCACCTGGCCTGGAATCAAGAAGACCTGATCTGAATCCAGTATCTTTGGCAAAAAAAAAAAAACCCAAACGAAGTCACAAAGAGTCAAACACAATTGGACAATAACATCTCTAATTTCTGGAGAGTCGTGTCTAAGACTTGAAGGCAGTTAAGTGGATATAGTGCTATTCCCAGTGCCAGGAGAATCTGAGTTCAAATCTGACTTCAGACACTTACTAGCTGGGTGATCCTGGGCAAGTCACTTGATCCTGTTTGCCTCACTTTCCTCATAATCCCTCCAGTATCTCTGCCAAGGAAACTCCAAATGGGATCACAGAGTGTTGGACACAACTGAAAAAACTACACAACAAAAAGCAATACTACAAAAACAAATAAATCAGCTCTGAAAGACTAACTCTGATAAACAAAATGAACAACCACAAATCCAAAGCACTCATGAAGTTATCTACCTCCAGAAAGAGAACTGATGGACCCAAAACAGAGACTGAAGCGTGTATGTATGTATGTGTATTTTTTTTAGGGGGAGGGAAGGAGAACAAGGTTAATACTGAAATTTGTTTTAGATTATACACATATTTGTAATGAGTTTTATTTTTCTTGCCTTCTCAATGGGTGGTAGAAAGAGAATTTATAATTGAAAATAAAACAAATTTTGAATGAATTAAAATGAGACAATTATAAGGGTAACAAGGGAAAAAGAAAAAAAAATTTTAACTCCAAAGGCTGACAAGTTTACAAATAACTAATAATCTAAGTTTCAGAAAAATAGGATAGTAGAAGAATAAATACAATATTATAACCTTACTTTTGATCCTTAAACCATGACTGGGTAATTGCTAGTCTGGAAGACCATTTTCACTGGCACATAAGCAAACTGTCCCTAACTGGCCATTCCTTCCTACCACTGCTGCCTGCAAGCAGAGAATGTTGCCATTTTGCTTGAGCGCTGAGTCTTAAATACCTGTTTAAGACTCTTTTGTCTATGAAGTGGATACCACCAGATTTCCAACCCTTTCCATCTGGTACCAACGTGCTTAATTTCCTCTCCTCATATCCCCCTCCAGATCAGGGGGTAAATAGAGAGGGACTAGCACTTTAATATACTTCTAAAAGATACCACCTTTAGAAAATATCTCCAAAAAAACCTATGGAAAAATCATCTGATCGTTTTCTGGCCACAAAGTTTTTCATGTTAACAACTACTACAACAAAAATGGCAGCAACAATAGCAAGCACTGCTCACATTGATGTAGTGGGTTGAGGTCGGTAAAGTTTTCCTCACTCCCATTATACAGATGTGCACATTGAGAGTCAGGAAGTTTAAACATCTTTCTTAGTCTTAGAGTAAGCCTCAAAGCAAAGTGGTCTGACTAGTACCACCCCTAGACTGTCTCCTTTCAGCTCCACAAGAAAAAGAAGGCTTCTGGACTTTTACTTTATACTCACACTGGTCTGTCTGACAAACAACCTTCTTTTCATTCCACTTCCTGATTCTTAGCATCTATACTATCTACTCTGTCCTCTAATGTCTTGAATAAATTTAGAAATAACTCCAATACTCAGAAATAATAAAGAACTCAGCAGCCCCAGTGCCCTGCTCTTCCTCCCAAAAGACTCTATAAAGCATTCAAGAAATGTAGGAACTAACCTAATAACCAATAAAATGGCAGAAAGTCCCTAGAGAGACTCTTTGTAATGAGGGTATGAAGCAAACTCCCTCCTTAGTCCATAGATAACTCTCTGTCTCTGCGGCTCACCTGAAAATTCTGAAGGGCAAATAAAGGATCCCTGGGGAGGACTGTCCCATGCCAAGAATGAAGAAGATCACATGGAGAGCCAAGTCCGACAACCAGGATGACCATGGAAGCCCCTGCTGCTTTCAGAGAGATGCTGGCCTAACAACAGCAAGCACAGAGGCAAAGCCCAATCACTCCCCATGCTCTGCCAGGGTCACCAAATGGCTCTTAAATGGCATGTCCAAAATTGTACAAATCACACATATGCTTTATTACAAAAAGACACCTCCAGAACATAAAGCTAACAAAAATGAACAACCACTTGAAAAAATAAGCTTTAGTTAGAGAACTGGGAAATCAAGTTGTAGTATTAATGTGCACATGGCAAGAGAAAGGGTAAAGTTTTGATACAAGAGATAAAGAGGAAAATTTCCATTGTGAAGACAAAGGGCAAACTGAGATATAAAAATGAATCACATTAAACTACCTACCCATATTCACAGATGGCTATTCACAACAGATATTCCCAGTGTTTAAAATAAGTCTAGTGTGGCAGCTTACACATAGTGAAACTCAATTATATATTTTTTGAAAGAATGATACACTTAAGTACTTTGCAAAGTCCAATGGGTACAAATAAGGCCAATTCAAGGAACACTTCAATGCAGTAAGCTCCCCATTTCTCTGACTTGGTAGTAGGTGACGTCACAAACAATTCTGACTCACTAGCACCCGGGACAGAGTAGAAGAGATGCAGCACAGCCCAATAGTGAGGGCACGGCCGGGGGCCAGTGGATTGGGATGCATGCCTTGCCCCTTGCAGTGTTCCTGCACAAGGGGTTCTGCTTCTCTGGACCTGTTTCCTCATCCATATAATGAAGACTTTCCAAGTTCCCTCCAGCTCTAATTCTACCAGAACCCTCTAACAGTGGAGTTGCTCCCTGACAGGCCCAGCCTGGCCTGTGGTGGGCCACACAACTCGCACACAACCAGGCCTTCCCCACTCTGGCTGCACAGTGATGGAGCCATGGACACATGCCATTGCCTCCTTCAGAGCCGTGATGGAAATGAGGTGCACTTTGGTGGAACTCCACATACAGAAGTTGCCTAGCTATAATTAATCATCATAAAACAAGGCTTTTTACAAAATCTTTTAATTGTGACTGGATAAATCAGTTGTGGAAAAATGATGTGGCTAACAATTACACTCCATTCAAGGGCTATAACCTTGCTTCCATAAAGACTACATATCAGGGAATTGTTTCTAAATCTCATTGCCAAATACTACAAAGTTCATTTCTATGATAAAGTACCAAGAAAAAATATGACTAAAAATAGTAGAAATAAATTTTAACATGGTTCTAAAAGTACTACTGAAGTCATTGTTTAAATCTAAAAGAGTTTGGTTTTAAATTTCAAATTATTTTGTTGCTACTCCTCATTACCATTTGGTAATTAGTGTTGACATCATTCAGAATATCCCCTATGGCAAAATTAATGTCATATGAGAAAGAGGGAATATTTTCTATCAGTGTGAATCACTAAGACCTACATTGGGCTAAAACTACTGATATCACCTGAAACAATGTGGTGAAAAGAAAAGTGACAGTCAAACACCCTGAAGGGGAAGTTCTGTCACTTACTAATTATGTGATTCTGGGCTAGGGACAACCACTCTGAGTTTTATTTTCCTCATCTGGAAAACAGAATTTCCTACCTGTATTATTTAACTCAGAGCAGTGTTGTGAAGCAAGTCCTCTGTACATCTTAAATGGGAGAGGTTACTAAGAATATACCATTCTATAACACCTTCACAGATAAAGTGATGTATCTGTATTGCTCTTTTATTTTTACAGAATGAGGAAACCAACAATGACTTTGCAGAGCTCATATGAAGTCATAGTGAGGTCAGGAGTTACCTCTTTGGTACATTCAAAACCAGTTCTAAAGGAATCCTGATTGTGAACTTAAGATGCTGGAAAAAGCCAACTGTTTGTTCTCTTCAATTAGCTAATTAAGTATCTCCAAATAAACATACAAAATTATCTTTTCCACAAGATAATGGAAGGAGATGGAGCTGAATCTTCTGCAGCAGAAACAGTATTATGCCATGTACATATATACTTCAATGTAAAAAATAAAATCTAAGTAGGAGAAAAATTTGGCTGAACTATCTCTATAAAAAAATAAAAAAGGTTTTGGGGCAGCTAGATGATGCAGTGAATAGAGCACCAACCCTGAAGTCAGGAGGGCCTGAGTTCAAATCCGGTCTCAGACACTTATCACTTCCTGGCTGTGTGACCCTGGGCAAGTCACTTAACCTCAATTGCCTCAGGGGGAAAAATGATTTTGTCTACCACCTCCCCAAAATAAGAAGTGATGATGATTATCTCTTTCAAATTCAATGTTTTCTTCGGGAATGGTAGGTAAAGCCCACACAGCATGAAGCAAATATCTATGATCCCACAATCTTTTTCTTCATCCTAGTAAAGAGTTCTATTTTTCTGGGACTACTGGATTAAAGGTACAAAGCCCCTAGTGGCAGCCCAAGTTTATGGAAATTCCCAAGTTAGTTTTACAGGAATTACAGGAGTCAGGGTTCAGCTAGATTGCATTAAGAGATGACGCAAGGACTCTTACTATGATGCCAATGACAAATGGTTAACTGATAAGAAGAAATGGAGAGGGCGACAGGCTGTAGAACAGGTCAATATCAAGCTGTCATGAAGCTATTTGAGACACATAATTAATCTATTACTCACCTGGCATCATCATTCATTGTAGTGTGGTCAATAGGTGCCATGAAGCTCAGCAGCTTGCTAAGGACATGATACCTAAATAAAATAGGAAACAAACAAGCAGCACATTAGTAACTATTAACATAGAAAAAGAAACACATTACATGAACTAAGAGAC
Organism: Sarcophilus harrisii; assembly: GCF_902635505.1. Lineage (NCBI taxonomy): Eukaryota > Metazoa > Chordata > Mammalia > Dasyuromorphia > Dasyuridae > Sarcophilus > Sarcophilus harrisii. The sequence goes on along the minus strand of NC_045429.1, from coordinate 354,220,350 downwards.
TCTGGTAGTAGCTTGGTGGTAAAATAGAGAGAATAACTGATAGCCACTTATTTTTTTAAATAGCTTTTTAATTTTTTAAAATAGATGCAAAGATAATTTTCAATATTTACTCTTGCAAAATCTTGGGTTCAAACCCCCTCTCCCGCACAACAAATAATCCAATATAGGTTAAACAGACACAATTCTTCTATACATATTAGAACATATTCCACAGTTAACATGCTGCACAAGAAAAATCTGATCAAAAGGGGGAAAAATAAGAAAAAACAAGCAAGCAAACAACAACAAAAAAGGTGAAAATACTACACTGCGGTCCACATTCAGTCCCCATAGTTCTCTTTCTGGATGAGGATGGCTCTCTTTATCACAAGTCTATTGGAATTGCCCTGAATTACTTCATGTTGAAAAGAGCCCCGTCGATCAAGGTTGATCTTTATAATCTTGTTGTTGCAATGTATAATGGTTTTTTTTGTTTGGTTGGTTTGTTTTTTTTTTTTTTTTTTTTTTTTTTTTTTTGCTGAGGCAATTGGGGTTAAGTGACTTGCCCAGGGTCCCACAGGTAGGAAGTGTTAAGTGCCTGAGACTAGATTTGAACTCAGGTCATCCTGACTTCAGGGCTGGTGCTTTATCCACTGTGCCATCTAGCTGCCCCTAAAATGTTCTTTTCATTCTGCTCATTTCACTTTGCATCAGTTCATGCAAGTCTCTCCAAGTCTCTCTGAAATCATCCTTCTGATCCTTTCTTACAGAACAATAATATTTCATAGCATTCATATACCACAATTTACCCAACCATTCTCCAACTGATGGGCATCCACTCAGTTTCTAGTTTCTTGCCACTACAAGAAGGGCTGCCACAAACATTTTTGCACATGTGAGTCTCTTTCCCTCCTTTAAGATCTGTTTGGGAAACAGGTCCAGTAGAGACAGTGTACTAAATTCTTAATCCTGGGAAAAAAAACAATCGCCTTCCCCACCCCACCCCACCCCAACTGTCTCACATCTAGATCATTCTCAATAGTCACCAATAAGGCTACCTACTGACAGTACTTTAGAACTCAATACAACATCTCACCAGTGGGGTTGGCTGAATAATAAAGGCATTCAAGAATCCTGAAATACTACCTGAGCTTTATTTCACTAGCCCCCACTGGGATTAGTCTCATGAAGAAATAATCTATCATTACCTCCACCCTTAAAAACTTGAGAATACAAGAAAAACTGTATCTTCAGAGAAATCTTTGTGGAATATATTATATCTTTATTAAAAGGAAGGATGTTTAATATTTTCTACATGTAAAGCAAATGAAGACACTCTAATGAAAGAACCAATATAAGGATATGATTACATATAAAAAATTCTGATTACACCCAAGAGCCTAAATAACTTATACAAGGACAAATCCATTCTCCAAATGGATTTCTAGCTACCAACTTTGCCCACCAACCCTGTCTCCTCTCTATTGAAAACTTGCAATTTATTCTGAGGTTCTGCCCCTTGTCTAAAACTAAGCTTCCACCTCACTTCTTGCTACCATATCCAAACTATGTTTCTTGAACTCCAGCCAGTTCAGAGATGGAACTTCCCCAACTCTTCTTTCCTAGAAATGAAGACTCCCTGAGAATTATCCTAAGTTCTGATAGATAAGCCTTTGCCCTATCACGTATAGAGTCAAGTCTCTATTTTGCTAAACAGTGAGCTGCTTCTATATACCAACTCTTTCTTTCAGCTTCAAGTTCCCGTTTATGTAGTATTTTCTCAAATTAGAATGTAAGTTTGAAGACAGGAATTATCTTGTTTGCTTATCTTGTTATCCTCAATGCCTAAAACACAGCAAACAGTTTGTAAACGCACATTTCTATCAAATGAACATTTCTGTTAAAATGCCCTCAGCCAGTCACCCAAACTTCATATTCCCTGAAAAGACATTACTTAACCTCATCTTGTTTTCTCCATCAGCAAAACTGCTAAAATATTTAGAAATATTAGAAGACAATTTAAAGAAAACTGTCCAGAATAAAAGAACCTTTTATTAACTGACAAAGTATTTTAAATATTTTTTATTATTTAATACAAACCTTCTAAAACTATGAGTTGCAACTCTGTATGATGTTGTATAAGTGAAGATAGAGGTCGGGAAATTATGACATTATCAGTAAATGCTTGATTTGTATTTAATATACTTATATGCCTGGGATCATGTTAAAATTGCTTGAAAAAGGGGTTGCAAGTGGAAAAAATTTCAGAAGCTCTGATTTAATGCATTTAATTCAAAAAGGAAGTCAAAAGAACTTACAACTGTTTGCATTTTTGTTTTTCTTCCCGGGTTATTTTTACCTTCTGAATCCAATTCTTCCTATGCAACAAGAGAATTGTTTGGTTTTGCACACATATATTGTATCTAGGATATACTAAGACATATTTATCATGTATAGGACTGCTTGCCATCTGGGGGAGGGGGTGGAGAGAGGGAGGGGAAAAGTCGGAACAGAAGTGAGTGCAAGGGATAATGTTGTAAAAAATTATCCATGCATATGTTCTGTCAATAAAAAGTTATAATTACTTAAAAAAAAAGTTTTCCATTTTTTGACTTAGTCTAATTGAATTTTTATAACTCTAGCTTTTCACCCTTATTCATTTTTAACTATATTTACATATTTCATTTATTTGTTAAAGCACCTGAAGTTTCCTGTTGTTCTAAGCTTTTTTCAAAATATACAATGTTATATGTGTAAAAAAAAAAAAAACAAAACCAAAAAAACTTACAAATGTCCACAAAATGTTAAGCTGTCTCTTTACCCCAATAATACATAAGGATTGTAAACCAGATACAAAGTAAAATACAAAATAAGTCCAGTGAAAAGGGACAAGACTTTCCCCAAGAATGATATTCTTCAAAAGATGTAAAGGAAAATATTTCCAAAGATATCACCGTAACTACACAGGAAATACCAATGAACTCAGAGTCAAGAAAGACATCAAGAAAAGATGAAAGTAAGAAAGGTAGGTAGGTGAAAGTGCATATAAAAAAACAGCATGCAGATGGGCTCTAAAGACAACTGTTGTTGTCACCATCTAATATGCACTTTATTTTGCTTCCTTCCTGAACTACTTCTGTCTGCAGTTTGCAAAACTTGTCTTAGAGTTGAGTTAAAAGGCCTGGGGTTCACTTATCATATCTGCAAGGCAGAGATGCTGGACTCTGTGACCTCTAAAGTTACTTCCAGTTACAAGTCTCCAATCCCAAAAGAACTTGATTGTAAATAAGTAAAATCTGCTTTAAATTAAAAAAAAATTAAATAACAACATGGTCTATTCAGGATGTCAGGAACTTTAAAGCTCAGAATGAGTTAAAATTTGTCTAAAATGTTTAGGATAACAAAAAGGGGTCTTTTGCTATGTTTTGTAAAGAAAGAGGAAAAACAATTGCCTGATTGCCTGGACCAATGGTGCCCACAAAAGGAAACTTCAAGAGCTCAGTTCCCATTATATTTCTATTTTCTCTACCATGGACAGAACAAAAATAGCTAACTCCAGCATCTATATCTTTTGTTTTCTGTAATACTATACTCTAAGCTCTTTTATTTGAAGCTGACTGCAATATTTTTCTTTGACTGGGAAACTCTTGACTATTGGCTATAATTTAGTTCCCAGAAATTTTCATTTAGGGGTTTCTTTTAGAAGGTAACTAATAGATTGTTTTTTCCACTCCTATACCCCACTCAACTTTAAGCTGGATCTAAAAACTATTTTTGCCTTGATGCACAGCCTCTCTTTGCACTGGAATGCTCTATTTGGCACACTCCTGATCAGGCTCCAACCCCAGTACCTGTAGACTGTATCTCTATACTGATCTGAGCAGGGAAAATTTATGCCCCCTCCACCCCATCCCACCCCACCCCACCCACCTCAGATTTCCTTACCAGGATTCAGTTTAGTATATTTTCTAGATCTGGCTGTATGAGGTATGCGAGGTAGGAAGTGAAGATAAGTTGGGAAAAAAAAGGGGGGGTTTACTCCTTCTTCCTACTATTCTGTCATTATGGCTCCCCTGGCTCAATGACAATATCCAAAAGAGTGATAACTAATAATGTCAATGTCAATTTAAACATGCAAGAAGGTGTAAACTTCAATTACAGTTGTCTTCCTCCCCCCTTTTTGTCAGTATCAATAGTTTCAGTAGTTAGCTTTGTGCTTTACCATGGAAAATTTATCATCTAGAGTCCAAATTTCTATTGATAGTTCTCTCTGAATTTAGTCAGCCTGATTCTCAGAGGACATTATTGGGCCCATATTGGAAAGCTGTTTACATTGACAAAACTTACCAGATTTTGTGTCCTAAAGGTTTGGTCTCTAAAAACTAAGGAAAAAATCTCTATGCCCCAAAGGACACGAAGAAAAGGCAGTTAGTTCAGGACCCATACAAAGAGAAATACAACGTTTCATTAATAGAAATAGAATGTCCATAACAAGGAAGTGATACTCCAACCACACTCTACCATTGAGCAGACCACATCTTGAAAATTATGGGCATTTCAGAAGTTAAACTGACATGAGGAGGCATATCCAGGACAGTTACTAGGAGAATGAGACAACTAGAAACCATGTCATAAAATGATCAGTTGAAGAAACTAGTTATATTCAGCTTGAAAAAGTACTTTAGGGAGAAGATAAGTACATTTTGAGACAATATGTAATGTAGTCTTTAAATACTTGAAAGGCTATCATGTAGAAAGAGGTTAGTCTTGTTCCCCTAAAGCTAGGATTAATGTGTATGTATAAGGGGAGGAAGAGGGAGGTAAGAGTAGGAGTCAAAGAAAAAAAGAGGAGGTAAAAGGGGAAGAAATACAACCAATGCTTCCTATTTCCTTGAAAGAAAGAACTACAACAAAAAGAATTTAGGTTAGATATAGAGATGCCTTCCTAATGGTGAGTTAGTTGGTAGATACTGGTAACAGTTCTTGAAAATGGTTATTAAATCTGCTCTGGAGCTGTTTAAAAAATTGAATGGATTCACATTTGTCAAAGTGTAGCTGCTCCCTTAAGGCAGGAAAATTGGACTGGCTAGCTTCTCAAAGTCCTTCCAAAACACTATGATTATACCTTTCCTCAAAGGACCTTCTGAATTATATGTGACTTCTTCTGAGCTGATGTCTGTTTATATCTATGATGAAAAACTCATTTTCTGAAAATATTTGATTTGAAAAGCCTAACCATTCCAATTCTTGCCCCTGGTCCTTCCTTCAGTTGCAATCCTTTTAAGTGATGACTTAAAGAACCAAGGGATTTCTTAGTGACTAAAATCTCTACTTTTCCTTAAAACACTGAGTAAATAATAATTTTAAAAATTTTCTGTCACACATGTTCCATGCAAACAAGCACAATAGTATGGACTTCACTGCCTTCTAACTGAAAATATTTTGTTACCATATTGTGTAAGTACATGGAACCCAGAAATCAAGGAAACGAAGGCAATGAGCAGAAGATCATAGGCCGTAAGCAGAGGTTCTTAACCATTTTTGTGCCCTGCACCCTTCTGGCAACAGTTTAGTGAGACCTATGGACCTGTTGTCAAAATTATGTTTTTAAACACATAAAATAAAATACACAAGATTACAAAAGAAACCAATTATACTAGCATACAGTTATCAACATATTAAAATACACACACATACATAGACTCCAGATTGAGAACAAATGATTTAGAGCTTAGGTCATAGAGGCCATCAAGTCCAAATTCATTATTTTACAAATGAGGATACCAAGGCACAGAGAGGTTAAATGGATGGCCCAGTCATAAGATACATAGTCATATGTATCTTAAATGGAACTTGAAACCAGATCTTCCAAGATCCAAATCAAATACCTCCTCCACTATACACTGAACATACTATTCTAAGAAGGATAATAAAGGCACTTTAATATCCTATATTCATCAAAACTCCAAAGACAATCTTTTTCTACTGTCTTTTTCTTAATGCCTTTGTACTTATCTCTTCTAACCATGTAATGTGATGAGAGAGTATCAGGAATTGCTATCACCACTTTAGACCGAGAGAAACTAAGTCATATTAAGTCTTTTTGCTCCTTTTTGAGGATGCAGAGGTTCAGAAAGTCAATACCAGGACAGCTAGATGGAATTAGGAGGACCCGAGTTCAAATCCAACCTCAAACATGTAAAACTTACTAGCTATGTGACCTGAGCAAATCATTTAACCCTAATTGCCTCAAGAAAAACAAAGCAAAAATAAAAAGAAAATTAGTATCAAAGAACCATGACTTCTTTCTTCATCATCAATGTAAAGAGTTATCAGGACAATGGTAACAAAAATAATGGCAAAAACACAGAGACAATGTTTCAAGATACTAAAGTTACAACTCACCTGAGTTTCCTTCCTTTGCTGGCTTTTCTATCAACTTTCTTGTGAATTTTACTTCGTAACTTCTGGATGGCCAGCCACTGCCTGTAACACCCACAGCAAAGGTCAGGCATTATCATAAGCAGAAACTGTGTTACATACAGAAGAACAAATGGTAACCATTCTAAGAACCCTAAAGAAAAAAATCTGTACCCTCAACTTGTTCTACAAGATAGTTGGTGACCAAAGTGATTGAGAAGCATTTTGACAACTATAAAAAAACAAAAGGCAAACTATTAACTTCTATGGGAAATTTGGCTAATAATGATCTTTACTACATAGGGAGTAGTTGTAATAGGTGCTAAATTTGCCAGGGTTTATAAAAAGTCAACTTAGTAAAGATGCTGTGTTTTCTTGAAATGTTTCAATCATGTAAATTTTTCTAAAATTCCAGTTGCTAACTGATTTACATGCAGATATGCTTTAAATGTAAATTTTTCTTTCTCATATCCAGGTGTTTTAATATCCAATTTTAAATATCACACTGACAATTTTTTAAATTGCCTACTGAAAAAAGGAGACAAAGTTGAGAAAACAATAAATTTGGTTTTCATTTTTGATGGGAAATACTATTAAGGAGTTAATTTTTCAAGTTAAGGGTACTTAACTGAGAAAGTTTTTCATAAATTGCTGGTGGGAACAAATGTTTTAAAAAAAAGAAAGAAAAAATAAGGTAGTCATTTTACCTGATTTACACAATGAAAACTAGACATCTGAAAAAAATCTAGCAAAATCCAATTACTGCAATCTTAATATAATCTTAATTACCATAATCTATTTTATTGTAAAGTCAGATAAATGTATAATATAATCACCACTTAAATGTAATTCTGCTCTATCATGTTAAATTTATAGTGAATAGTTCTCCATAATATTCCAGACATACACAAAATACCATGACACATTACCCTAAATTTCAAGTAATATTTACTTGAATAAAATTATTTCATCAACACAAATTTTGTACTACATTCTTTGGCTTTCCCTAAATGCTGTTCTGCCCAGAATCCCATTCTGGCTTTTCAAGCTTTTGTTTCCTTCTGTGCTTTTTCAAATCATGGCTCATGGCTATTTAAATGTATACTATTCATTAGGCTGTACTCTGAAGGCCCTTTTTATTTTCCACCCTTAGGATGAGGCAGGCAGGCAGGCACGCGCGCACGCACGCACACACACACACACACACACACACACACACACACACTTTACTACTTTGCATTCTAGTCTGACATCTGGGCAATGTTACTGGTTCCAATTTCTAATTGTACTGAATGTTTCACGTGAGAGATGGAGGTCTCAAACTGGGATAGCTTTAACAAAGCAGATTTGACTATGAGCAAGGGATCTGTTGTGACATAAGGCCAAATTCTGACAGGCGGCAGCACTTAATTAGAGTGGTTGCTCTTTACCCTTTGGTAAGTTAGTAGATAGAAAAGATCACAGTTGAAATCAAAAGGAAACCATTTTTAAATCCAACAACAAAAACAGAATACATATGCACACTTTATACTCTCTTTACAAATTCCCAAAGGAGTAACAGAGCCCCAAGTTGCATGACAATTTCTGATGTTTTGTCTCAATGGTTTCTATTAAAGGAATAAAGCTTTATAATTTAAATCAATCACTGCCTTTGAGTGATGTGTGTGGGCTAAGGAGGCTCAAAGGAAAAGAAAAGTTATACAAGCTTCTATGGATGAAGAGTAAGATATATCTAACTATTTACCTGCCCATTGCCACCTGATCATTAGGATCCAAGGAACTGGTTTTACGTTCTATAAGTTCTCGGAGAAGCTAGAAGAGAAAAGAAAGCAACTCATTTATTCATCATCTCCAAATACTGATTTTAAAAGGGCACAGTAGGAATTCTGAATGGCACAGTTACAGCTCTAAAACTACAATCAATAAGACACAACCCAGTGGCAAGAGCATGACTGAATTCATGTTAACCCCTTCATATTTATATATCTTTCAAAAAGGTGGCTAGGGTTATAGTATAGAACAGAGTCCATTAGGAAGACTTATTGTCCTACAGTTCATTTCAAATGGATCAATGTGTGGGAGCAACGTTCCCTTCATCGTTTTATGATTAGTTTTGTCCACCCCATCGATATCAATGGAGAATCTTTAAAAGGTCAGGGAGGAAGAGGTCCGTGGCAAAACGGAATCAGTGTCACCCTACCCCCACAACAAGACAAAAGTGTATGGTTAACTTCGTCGGATATAATCTCCTACAAGAGAGAATCTTGCTTAGGCAAAATTCATTGTTATATAGAATTAAAAGTACAGGCTTCATCCTTCTTTCCCCACAATTAAAACTATTTTTATTATGCAGTGATAAGCCTATATATAAGATGCTAGCACATTTAGAGCCAGATTTCTAAAAGTCAAAGGATAAAAAGTCACCCATTAGGCCCAGAAACTTACTCTATACTGCTGACTTGATCTGAACTCTAAATTACTCTCCTTTCTTTTTAAATATTGTGACACATGTTAAAGTGCCCATCAGCAGTAACACAGAGATTTTGGAATTCATAATAGGTCTTCAAGTCTTAAGTGACTATGAAGCAATGGACTGAGAGGCAATAAGAAATAGAATTTTTTTAAAAGGTCAGAATGATAATCCTAGAAGTAAGCCCTTCTTACACACCACTAAAAACCAGGAATCTACAGTAGAGTTGAAAATTTTTTAAATCTTCCAAGTGAAAAGCCTTTGAGAAGATATTAAAATAAACACGATTATCCTAAACTAGACACCAATAATACAAGTTTGATTTCAAAACCTGTTTTTTTTTTTTAAGCCATCTAAGTAATTATCTTATAAGGCTGGCACATATAACTATGTAGATATTTCACCAAATTAAATAGCTAAACCCATTAGGAGGGTAGAAAAGGGGGAATAAATTCCTAAGAAAATAGTTTCCTTTTTAATTTTCATTTGTTTACTTAAGTAGGCATTCTAAGAAGTAAAACACATTTTAAAAAAAATACCCACCTCCTTAAGATGCATTTTTATTGCAACAGGGAAAAGGATATCTCAATCGCAATTAAAAAACCTCCCAGGATGTTTTTTCATTTGCTTATTTTAGAGATTATTACCACAGCAATTACATTTAAAAATGCAGGGACCAGAGGCCACTGGTTTATTATCACTAGAAAACAGCAAGCTATTTCTCTGCCCTGTTTATCTGATTGATTCCCAACATCTTTCTGGCAGCCAATCTATCAGTTTATCTCTCCTACTTCATCACAGTCACTTCTGGCAGCTAAATACAAGATCCAAATCCAGTGTTACACAGACATACGACACAGTAAACCTATGTAACACTGCGACTCTGTAAACAGTTGCCCTTAAGGCTAAGCAAAAATGGGCTTCTGGTTTCTAGTCAATATTCTGTCAAAAGCCAGGTAGGAGGGAGAGTTTTTTTTTTAAAAAAAGAATGAAATAGCTGCCTTTCATTGCCTTTACTTTATGTAGTTCTTTCTCCACTAGGATCACAACTGCTCTGGGTTTCCTAGTCTCTCTGGTCCCATGGCACAAGGGCAGTAGCACTTATAAGGGAGAAAGTGCACATGGTGGTTTTGACTGGTATAACAGGAAATGCCTTTTTCAGAAGGAAGCCCCATCCTACATTTCTCAGAGTCTAAGTATTGGAGCTACATAACAACTCCAACAGATCTATTAAGCTTACAATTGGGCTTCTACAATTCAAATCCTAAGTTGGGGTAGCATTTATTTTAGAACTCACTGTGTACAAATTCTGGTCTGCATTTTAAAGTATGACCTGTCACCTTCATAGCCAAAATGACTTACACTGTTATTTCTATTTAGTCATTCATTATTTGGGAATGTTGTTTTTTGGTTATGTCTAACTTACTCATTTCTAATATTTTAAAGAACTCGCTACATCCAAGATAGGAAAGAGAAAGCAAGCAAAAATTATAAATAAGCAAGTTGTTTACATGCTTGTTGTTTATATCAAATTTAGAGGGAAATGGGTCATTTTAATACTTACTGAGAGATAACATTTCTAGGATGTGAGATGCAAAATTTATTGTTGCACTAAGTTCTGCTTTAAAAGCATAATCTTGTTTTTAAACTAGGAATAAAAGATTTTTTACTAATATTAAAATTTACACTTCTATTAAAGTTGTTGGGTTTTTTCCAAAATCAAATGGTTTCCTTGATGACACAATTTTTTATAGTAGTTCTCAGAATGAAAATGAAATCTATAAAATGTCTTCAAATTATGAATGTAGTCCCCAAACTAAAAAAGAGTATAAGTCCTTTAAAGCACAGTTTCTCATGGAAACATTAGGATAAATATGCTTTAATGTCCTTGTCAGTCCACAAACTACCTGGCCTACCATGTAAAATATAAGCTCCTTGAGAGAATATCTATTTTGTTATCTTTTTTGTTTTTATATTCCCAGGACCCAGGCACAATGCACAGAATACATACTTAATAAGAACTTTTTGAATTGAATCCTGTATAGCTAACCACTATTAATATTTCATTTTTCTAGGAGGAAATGAATTCTGACTTATAAAGGTAACTACATCTTGAATGGAATTAGTCAGGGGCACTGTAAGTAGTAGAGAAGATGTGAAAGGCAGGAATCTGGGTATTTGTTAATCTTCTGTATCAGTATAAAAGATTAGGTACCACTGTCATTGACTCCCCATCAAGGCATTCTATCCACCCCCATAAATTAGTAAGAGGTAGCAAAACAGCATGCTGTAGGGAGAAGGGATTTTGGAATCAGAAGACCTAGCTTTTAACCTTAACCCCACTACTCAAAAATACGTGAGTATGTGTGGGCAAGTCACTTAACATATTTGGGCCTCAGTTTTCTTAACTGTTAAATGAAAGAACTAAACTAAATGATCTCTAAATTCCTTTCTAGTTTCAAATTTTATGATCCTGTAAGTCAAGGGTCTATTACTTTTTTGACTAACCATAATGAGGGATGGCTTTAATGTTCTTTAATCTTAATATCCACAATGCACTGATTCCCATTGGTATAAACGTTGTCTTTTGCTAAACACACATTATGAGAAATCTTTATAAGGTGGAACATAGATACTATCTGACTTGGAGCTAGAGTTTCAATTTACACCGACTTCTGTAGGCAGGTAGACATGGTAAAATGCTGCCTGGGCAACATCATTTTATACAATGTTAATAATGCAGTATATTGCCAAATCTCACTTAATGGCCCAGAAATTTCCACTGTAAGGTTCAGATCAACACCCATTAAGAACATTGTTCCTATGGAAACAACTGTTTTTGTAATGTTTTCGGCCCAACATCAAATTTTCATGGAATAATTTAATGATGTTAGTTAGAAGACACTTTTCATGTTTTGTATGGTGATACCAATGTTTCAATTTACACAATACTCTATTTGACATCTACAGAATATACTAGATATCTATCCAAGTATGCACTGAAATGATGCTTATTGGTACCAAGATTATTTCCAGTAAAAAACCAATATTTGCTACCATTAGGAGTACCCTTCACTTCCCTTTTGATGCCTTTCCTCATATGTCCTGGCATGTTATCTAACTCATTCTCTAGTTATCAAGTGCCCCCATGTGATCTGTTGGCTGTCCCAACTCCTTACTTTAGGATTCCAGTCCACATCTGGTATCCCCCATTCCAAAAAATTGTACCCCAACCTCTAAAACTTTCTTAGTTTTCCTCTTCTACCTCCCTTATTCACACAGCTTAGCTCAATGTTAGCAATCCAATTAAAGTAGTTAAACTAAGGTGCAGATGAAGCCCAGACATTCTCAGAGTAAAACAAGTACTGGAGTCAAGAACTGAGTTTAAATTTTGACTCTGCTACTAACTGGGCCAGTTGTGGAACAAGTATAAATCATTTAATCTTTCTGATTCTCAATTTCCTCTTCTGCAAAATGGAGCTGATACAAATATTTTGACTACCTATCTCACAAGAGACATTTTGGCTCAAAGCTCTTTGTAAGTATCTCTACATATTATCCCTATTTTCCTAAGAAGCACAGGTAATTTAAGAAGCACGCAAAAGAACTCTGCAAGAAGTCCAAGTAACAATCTACTAATCATCATGCACTCTCCTTTCTTATCTGGCTTTTAAAAAGAAAGGAAAGATCTTTGGCATTCCTCCACTTAACCCCTTTTCATCTACTTGTAGCATTCTTTGATTTCTGAGTATTTTCCTATTATACTATATATTTAAATATCTTTTTTTATGAAGTGAGGTTATCTATCCAATCTTAAACACAAGTCACTGTTTTCCAACTTTTCACAGTCTCAATAAGATTATGGATCTAGAACTAAATTCTAACCTCTTTTTTATAAAGATGAGGGAAGTGAAAACCAGAAACATTTAAGTTTTTTGCCCAAGGTGCCATAAAGTGAATCGAGGCTAATCAAGAATTTGAACTCATCTCCTCTAATTTCAAATGCACCACTTTCTTCACTACACTATCTCTCTGCCTCTGTCTTATTGACATGACATGGTTCCAAGTTCCAGTGTTTTTTCATGAACATATTTCTGGATAACTCTGTTCTCAAATGTGACTCTTAATTACCTTTATTATTAAAATTCAAGTATAGCACAGAGTAATGGAAATCCACAAGTAATCTAATCCAAAATCTGAACTTAAGACAACAGATTTAAATGTTTCCATATCTAACTGGTCAAAATTGCTGCTACATAAAATTGGGCTTTTAAAGTTCCTCTTCTTCTGAGAAAGGCTCTTTAGCTGTTAAGTTGTAGAATAGCCAAAAGTAACTAAATATTAGGGAAAAGGAAAGGCCAGGGATATGGAGAAATCCATGAAAATGGACCAATTATTGGTTAAAAAAACAAATGTGCTAACTAACGTTTTGAGTTAGGATTTTATTAAACTTCTTAGTGATAATCTGGATAAGGAATGGTCAGGCAACCATTACTTCCTTATGCCTTATTTAGTTTAAGTTTTGGATAAATGAACCTGACAATGACAGCAATAGTAAAAAGAGCTTTATATAGGTTTATATAGATCTCTTTAGAACAAAAAAGTACTTTACCCATATCATCTCTTTTGGTCTCTCAACATTCTCTCCGTTTCACAGAAGGAAGAAGTTGAGGCTTAACAGTTAGCTGAATGATCATACGAAAGCAACTTAAGTGTCAAAGGCAAGATTCACATCCAGGTCTTTCTAATTCCAAGTAATGCTATCCAACTGTGCAGACCTTTGATCCAGCAGTGTCTCTACTGGGTCTGTATCCCAAAGAGATCATAAAAAAGGGAAAAGGACCCACCTGTGCAAAAATGTTTTGCTCTTTCAGTAATGGCAAGGAATTGGAAACTGAGTGGATGCCCATCAGTTGGGGAATGGCCAAACACGTTATGGTATATGAGTGTGACAGAATTTTTTTGTAATTGAAGTTTTTAATTTTCAAAGCACATGCAGGGATAATTTTTTCAACACTGACCCTTGAAAAAACTTGTGCTCCAATTTTCCCCTCCTCTAGATGGCAATATATGTTAAACATGTTTAACATATGTTAAATGTTAAATCCAAAATAAGCATACATATTTATACAATTATCTTGCTGCATAAGAAAAATTCAATCCAAAAAATGAGAAAGAAAGTAAAATTCAAGAAAACTACAAAGAGTAAAATGCTATGTTTTAATCCACCCTGTTCCTTACAGTCCTCTCTCTGGGTATACACATGGCTCTCTTAATCACAAGATTATTGGAACTGACCTCAATTATCTCACTGTTGAAAAGAGCCACATTTATCAGAACTGATAATCACATAATCTTGTTGTTGCCATGTACAATGATTTCCTGGTTCTGTTCATTTCACTCAGCATCAGTTCATGTAAGTCTCTCCAGGCCTCTGGAATCATCCAGCTGATCATTTCTTATAGAACAATAAGGAATATTATTGTTGTATAAGAAATGATCAGCAGGCTGATTTCAACTTGAAGAGACTTAAATGAACTGGTGCTGAGTAAAAGAAGTAGAACTAAAAGAATACTACACAGCAACAATAATATTAGGTGATGATCATCTGTGATGGACTTTGACTCTTTTCAACAATGAGGTGATTGAAGGCAATTCCAATAGACTTGTGATGGAGAGGGCCATCTCCATCCACAAAGAGGACTGGCAGAACTGAATGTGGAGCACAGCATAGTTTTTTTTATCCTTGTTGGTTTTTGCTTGCTTGTTTTTTTTTCCTTCTCATTTTTTTCCCTTTTTGATCTGATTTTCTTGTGAACATGATAAATGTGGAAATATGTTTGGAAGAATTGCACGTTTAAGCTATTTGGACTACTTTCTGTCTAGGGGAGGAGGAGAGGAAGGATGGAGAAAAATTTGGAACACAAAATTTTACAAGGGTGAATGTTGAAAACTAATTTTTGCATGCATATTGAAAAATAAAAAGCTATTTTTAAAAACCGTTCAGAAACAATGACTTCTCATTGTATAGAATTCTGTTGACCAACTTTAATTCTTTCATTCCATTTTCTAGGGCTTTCTAGGCTACTGTCAGAGGTGCCACACCAAATTAATTCAGGTTCAATGCCAGGATAAAATGACACACCCACAAGTCACTAAACATTTAACAAAGAGGATCTTTATTTTGCTCTTATACTGTAAAGATGCAGGGGTACTTAGCTGCTCTGGACACAGTCCCCTCTATCTATATTTGAAAACCCATCTGGCCAGTTGGTGATGATAGTATGGACATGGTCTCAGGCACCACCAAATCTAAGAAGCCTAGACTCCACTGGAGTAGAACTTTCTTTTAAATGCCCCTAGGTCAATGCTGTCAAACTTAACTAGAAAGAGGGGCTATTAAATCATAAATAAGGATCCCTATGAGCCACATATTGACTAATCTATATTATCTATGTTTTGTACGATTTTCATTTGTTTTGTCAAACATTCCCAATGGCATTTGAATCTCAGGAGTGTTACGGGCCACGTAAGACTCTAAAGGGCTCTAAATGACCAGAAAGCTATGTTGAGGAAGCCCAGGAAACTTAATCAGGTCTCAGAGTACTCTTTTTGGGGTAAAGACTCCTGTTTTGAGGGGATAAAGAAGCTACACCAGAAAACTGGTTTTATCAGAGCTAGGAATAACAAAAAGGGAAAGATGCGTGGAGAACTGGTAGCTCTTCCAACAAGGGGTTATATGACCCAGGAAATCCGTTATCACCAAATGTTAGATTTGGAAGGGTCTTTGGGGCTCACTTTGTCCGATACACTTTATAGATTAGGAAAAATGAGGTTCATCAGGGAAAGTAAGTGGCATATCAAAGGTCACACCACTAGTTATTAAGTCAGTATTGATATCCAAATCTAGTACTGAAAACCTATTCTTCATCAATTCATCAATTCCTCCAAAGCCCTTCTCCCCTCTTCAGTCTTTTCTCACTTTCCTTCTTTTCCAATTGCTACCTGATAGCCAATTCAACTTTATACTGTATATTATTCTCTACTATCTCAAACCCTTGTCCTATTACCTGTCATCTCTTACCAAATGGCAGCCCTAGATTACCCCCATTCAGACTCATGTGCGACTGAAAGAAGCTGGAGGAAGCCACACAATTATACTGACCCATAAATCCATATTATCCAACTTCAACTGGACTCTCATGGTAGTAAGGCAATCCTTCAACTTCAACAAAGCTGTTCTCAATCTTCTCTCTTCTCCTCCAGTTTCCCACATTTCCATTTTTCTCTTCAGCCAAGTGCCATCTCAACTTGTACTTTATTAAGAAAATTCTGATGACTCCATGTGATCACCCTCATCTCAACATTCTTTTATTCTACCCATTCTCTCTTCTACTCTTTCAGTCTCTGAAGGAATCATTCTCTATCTTCCTCCCCCCTACCCCCAGACAATTGGGGTTAAGTGACTTGCCCAGGGTCACACAGTTGGGAAGTATTAAGTATCTGAGATCAAATTTGAACTCAGAAACAACTCCTGACTTTAGGGTTGGTGCTCTAAACACTGCGCCACCTAGCTGCTCCTGAAGGAATCATTCTCAATCCTGAATTCTGTGGCCCAGCCAAATGGCTTTCACTCTGTTCTTTACACTCCTAAAATGGTCATCTGTCATACCTGTAAAGCATTCTCCTCTTACTTCTGCCTCAGAGTTCCTCTTTCTCTTTAGGGAACACCTCGGACATCATCTTCTGCATGAAGCCTTTCCTGACCAATCGCTAATGCTCCACCTTGCTAACTAACTTAATTACTTTTTATCAATTCTTCTCCTCTATGCATATTTATCTTTTGTCTTTCCCCCAATCCCATTCCCATTAGAATGTAAGCTTCTTGAGAGCAGGGTCTGTTTCAGAATTTGTATTTGTATCTCCAGCACCTAGTACTGGACCCAGCACAGAGAAGTGTTTTAATAAAGATTTGTGGATTGACAGGTCAGCAAAAATTAAGACTTTGAAGGTTCGCTCAGATCTTTTTTTTTTTTTAGATTGCCCAAATTATAGCTTTATTTTTTAAAGCTTTTTATTTTCAAACATATGCATAAACAGTTTTCAACATTCACCTTTACAAAACTTTGTATTCTCTCTCCCTTTCTCCATCCTCTTCCCTAGACGGCAAGTAAATCCAATATATGTTAAACATGGGCAATTCTTCTACACATATTTCCATAGTTATTGTGCTATACAAGAAAAATCAGATCAAAAAGTAAAGAAAAAATAAGAAAACAAAAAAGGTGAAAACGCTATGTTGTATTCCACACTCAGCCCCCAAATTCTCTCTCAATTTGCAGATGGCTCTCTCCATCACAAGACCACTGAAACTGGCTTGAATCACCTTGCTGTTGAAAAGAACCAATGTCCATCACAATGGATCATCCTATAATCTTGTTGCTGCTGTGTATGATGTCTTTGGTTCTACTCACTTCACTTAGCATCAGTTCATGTAAGTCTCTCCAAGTCTCTCTGAAATCATCCTGCTCATCATTTCTTATAGAATAATAATGTTCCATTACATTCATATACCATAACTTATTTAGTCATCCTTCAACTGACGAGCTTCCACTCTCACTCAGATCATATGATTTTGGTATGAAACTATTTTTTACCAAAAGATTCATTAGCTTGGGCTACTTCTGGTTTAGAAATATAACAGAGATCTATAACAGCTAGCATACAAACAGATTTAGAGAAGTAATTAATCTTAATATTAAAAGAAGCCAGTCCTACAAACTACGAGTTACTATATTTTAAATCATGGGGCCAGGAAATTTTTTGTTCCTCAAAGTGTGGATAAAAGCTACGTTAGTACTATTAAATAACAAACGGCCTTCATGACAGTGACTAGAGAGTGAAGAGCAGCTAAGTATTTAAAGGAAAAAGGCATTTTATTCAGAAAAAGAAATGCAAACAGAGAAATCAGAATATACAAAATAAAGCTAATAAACATCTTATAACTAGTATAACTCTTAATAGTGAAGTTATAAATTACCTACTGCTAGTTACTAAAATAAAAGGGGATATAGCCAGAGGCTACCACTGGAAAAGTCTGTCTATCTCTGCCTCACTGCCTCTGGTCTTTAAGGATTTGATTAGTTTTTCCGCTTACTGATTCAGTGTTGCATTCTGCCTATACTCCAGAGCTATCTAAAGCTTGTGATTCCAAATGAATGATAAATTCATTTACTGAATAAAGTAACACTGTTTTCTCAGAAAAATACTTTCAAAGCCCTAATATTTCACTAAGCTTGGCCACTGAGGCTAAAATTTATTAGTCAAAACAGAAAACTTTCTCATCAGATCCCACCTGTTTCATTAGCTGTGATATATAGTGTCTCCCAATGTCTAATTATTAACTAGGAAGTGTAAGTAAATCACCATCAGCATTAAGCCCTGATGTGTGAAGACAGAGTAAGAATTAAGCAATTTCAACTCTAAAAGCCTTTCTTTTATTTGAGTCATACTTCTCTTTACTTTCTTTCCCACTTTCCACATAAATAAATTTTTTAAAAAAAGGTATTTGAACTCTATACAAAGGTCTAGGTGAATTCACTAGCCCCACTATTTTTCACCTGTACAAAAGGGGAAATGACGTCAGTGGGCCTTACTATAATAAGGAAAGTGAATATGACTTAGGGCCTCTGCTTACTTTTTCATTCAGGCTACTCCATGATAATTTCTCCTTTTTATGAGAGTAAAATATTGTAGTTATGCTCTAAAAGAGGTACAGGAAAATCATTCATAGTCATAATTCATAAGAATCTATTAGGATTTCCAGAACTTATTCCAGCTTATTCTTCAAGTTTTATCCTATAACTTAGAAGACAAATTGGAACAAGACTAAAGAACTTTCCCCTCTGAAATAATATGCAATAGGAACTAGTAGCTACATTTGCCTTCTCACTGTAGTTTATAATCTTGGATAAAAAGGAACTTGCATCATTCTGGGCTTTTATTGGATAGGAATTCTTAAGATTAGTCTGATTAATATGAGAAAATAAATGCCTTTAGGAAATCTACCAAGTTTTTGTAAAGAAGTATTCTGCTGCTAAATGAGCACAAATGATATTAAAAACTAAGGTAGGTGGTCTTTTAATATCAGAGAAGAGATCTTTCTTTTTGCTTCACTTTTTCCACTCAAAATTTTAATAAAATCATTGACAATCTTCCTCCCTCCTTTGAAAATGTCTCAGAAGACAGCAAAATCAGATGCATGCTTACTAAATAATACAACTCTGAATTATGTTACAAAGAAAGATGCAATGTAGGTGAAATGGGATCCAACAATGTCATAGAAATCCAGATCTCCTAACTCTCTGATTCCATCACATTGTTCAGGGAAACTCTCACAAGATTCAAACACTAACCCTTGGTATCTAAATCTCCAGGAAGAGAACTTTCAGTTAACTCTTATATTGTTAAGTGCTATATTCAAATGACAGTTAACTTGTAAAAGCAATACATTGATATTTAATACTAAGGCACTAATTTAATTTAATGGTAATTGGTAGAGTTCCATGATTCTTGAGGAGCAGCAAATTCTTCATTAAAAGACTGCCAGAAGCCTGTGTTTAATTTACATGTAACCAGCTAACAACTTATTAATACTTATTAAGTATAAACAAGAGTGTTTTGGCCACATATTTGTTTAACAAACTCCTTGCATACTATTTGTTTGAAAAAGTTTCCTCAATAGCTTCCAGCCAATTCTTTGCTGGTTTATCCCATGAAGTATCACATGCTTTGGTTTTGCCTTTGTTTTAGACTTTTTTTTTTAAGTTAAGTGAAGTCATGCTCTGATACTTCTTGAAACAAGAACACCGGAAGAAATGAGGGACCATTCATGTGTACCTTCCCTCTCAGCTGCTATTTGATGAAGTTTCCGGGCCTTGCATTTAAAGTGTGACTTTGGGCCTTCCATCCTGTGCAGACTGCATTACAGTAAGCACAGACTATCGATCAAATGCCAATACTGATGCACCATCTGGATTTGAAAGTTGACAGACCTACAAATAGCAGAATTTTTTGTAAAGATTTTTTTAAGGACACGCTTTACCAAAAATAAAACCACACACATCTGAAGAAGAATTTTGCAGCAAAATGACTATTGCTACTAAAATTTTATGGTTACTAATATACACATGTATATGTCTAAGTGTAGATAAATGTTTTTTAGAAAGGGGGAGAGAAAGAGGAAAAAGAGAGAAATATGTGGTTGATTTGATTTTGGGAATTTTTTTTACATGGCCATTGTCTATCAAAAGAATAACTTATTAGTCAGAGTCCTAGCTATTTTTAAATCACAGCCCCCATCATTCAAATCTATATACTCTATTTGACAATTTTTTAAAATTACTATAAAAGCCTTTCTATTTATAATAGATTTCAACAATTTTTTCACTATATAGACTTCCCAAATGATAGAATTATTTGATAATATTTAAAAATGGGATGCTCTTTCAACAACAGAAATTTGCTCTTTTTCCAACACCTCATTAAAAAGATGATTCAAAAATCAAACTTCATAATGTTGTTAACTATCAACTGAACCATAAGGAAAAAAACATGATAACAATAAGAACACTAATGCCATTAACCTTAGGAATGGCTTGAAAACATCTCTTATTCACACACAAAAAATCTAAATGCATCCAATTAAAGCAACCCGATCAACTGTCCATATTAATCACTCACCAATTTAATTAAAGTAAACCATCTTGTCAGAAAGCTTGCCTCTTCTCTATTTCTCAACATTATCGACTTTTAATAGTTCACTGGATTAGTAATTACTTGTTTATGGCATTATCAAATGCCTGGGAGACAAAAACTCAGCATGTGACCAAGGACAGTCATAGACATGTCCTGACAGCAAATCAGAGGAGAAATTTAACCCATCAAACTGGGCACCAGAAAAGCAAAACCTATTATGCTTTTCTCTACTCTGCCAGTTCAATTCAAAATGATGGGAACAGCCAGTACAAAACTAAAGAGAGCCAGAAGCAACATGCGAAATCCTAACGAGCCCTCAGAAATTCAAGCATTGATTTGTATATAACTCAGTTCAACTGGTTCCTGTAAGCTGTAAACAAACTAGTTAAAATTTTCTTATGGGCTTATGAAAAAATCTGAGTAAAGAGCTATACCTTGCATAGTTTTAATGTCATAATCTCTGGCAAATTAGCTGCAAGAAAGCAAGTCTTACAGAATCAGAAAATTCTCTAACAATGAGGGGGAAAAATAGATGGGGCAGTTTATATTTAAAGAAAATTCATTCACAAAGTTGTTAGGGAGTAGACAAGAATTAACAGAATATTCCCTCCTTGCCCAAAAAAGTTTACAAACATTCTTGATTGTTCACAGGCATGTCCCAGTGTCCTCTGTGAAGAGTTTTGGTACTGACAAAAAAGCTAAGTCTGAGTAAGATAATTCCTTTTGGAGTATAAGATTAGAACACTTTCAGCAAGTGAATATTTCACTTTCCTTTATCAAATCTCATCAAGTGCCCCTCAAACCACTAGTCATCACAAAACTGCAGAATTTATTTTTAATTAAAAATATCAATTGGCATCAGCTTAGTAAGTTGGTACTCATCTAAAGGAAAAACTTACATAGGTTGTAAGCAAATTTAACTCAATTATTTAAAAATTGAGTATGTTTATATCAAGGCAAATTTAAGAAAAACTTTGCTGGAATTTCTCAAAGACACTGTTTAAAACTGCAATAGGGAATGCAGAATAGGTTCAGTGTCACTTTCAGCTGTTAAGACATTTGCACAATGACACTCGAATTAACAAAGTATGCCTTTGAAATCCTACAATGAAACATTAAAATTCAATGCAATTATAATCTTCCTTGAAAAAACACAAGGATTTTAAAAGTCTGGGCTTTAAGTTTGATCAAAAAAGAAGCAAGTTTGTAATGTGTATTATACACAGCATACAAGCTCTTCGTTGTTCCCATATGAAAAACAAAAATGAAACCTCACAGGCCCATTGTAATACATTGTACTGCTTCTGAATGCAATACTTAGCTCTGGCTTACTACCCTGACAAATAAAGGAAAGCACTTTATGAAACCAATTTAATTGGGAGGTGACAGAAAACATACAGCCATTTTCTTTAGCCTTATCATTGAATTGGCTTCAGCTCCAAATCTCTGGCAAATCCCACTCAACAGAAAAAATTAACCAGGTCAGCAGAACAGGTGCTACGTTGTGTCTGTCAAGGGCCTGGCATCCCCACAATTACTTGCACACAATGAAGCAGTAATCTTTACAGATCATCTCTCCCAAGAAGCATTTTGGGGAGGGGGAGCAAAGCTGAAGGGAGGGGGGCAAAAGGGGAAAGGAGAGAAGGAGTAGAAGGCAAAGAGAAAAAGCAAGAAAGGAAAATGAATGTGCAGCTGCCTTGCGGCTCAGCAGATGTCGGTGTGTGATGTACGAGGCTGGGATAAGCTGTCGTAGCCTGCTGCCAAAGAGTGGTAAGTGATTAAAGCCTGCACTGTTCTAAGCACCATATTTAGAGTCTGCGGGGTTTCAAGACTTGCACCCATTCCTTGCTGTGCTGCCAGATGTTGGCAACTGGTCCTGTTCCTACTGACTGTGCACGGATGGCAGCAGTTGGTACAGCAGCAAAGCAATCTGGAATGTTTCCGGAGATGCTGTACATTAACAAGTGTCACCCATCATTCACCTTTACAGAAGGCTGAAACAACTCCAATTTGCTGCCACTTCCCTCTTGGGAAACAGCCAAGATAAAGTTGTGCCTGGCAGCCCCATTTGTTTTACTCAGGTGTTTCGACTGCCTCACTGACCTCTATTAGTTTAAGTTTTAATTTAGATTAACCCCAGCACCCCAATTAACCAGCAAGGGGAAAAGCTAAGATGTGACTCGTCATAACTCTGAAATCAGAATTTATCGAAGTTAAAATTATTAGTCAAGATGAAGGGCCAATCAACTAATGCTATTTCTCTTTAAATGTCTCTTCGGGACCAAAAAAAAAAAATGTCAGAGCCTAAGGATTGCCTGTGGAAGTATCTTCTCCCTAGTAATTTCAGTTTGTTTTATTAAGCCCATTTAATTTATGATGCACTTTCTATCTAACAATACACACTTGAATTAATGGGGATTGGAACATTTCTGATTGTCTCTCGTGATCTCACACAATTATCCAGCATTAATATCCCAGATCATGCCATTCTGTAGACACTCCAGAATAGAATAGAGTTCCCTATTCAGCTGACAAGAAAATGTAGGGAAGGGGGGGAGGGGAGAGGAAAGAATCGGGAACTCTTAAGTGAGAACACCTGAAGCCTTACCAATCCCTCTTAGCCAGTCCCCTCACCATCACTCTTAAGATTCATGTACAGTTACAATTTTAAAAAAGAATACTATAGAGTAAATGGAATGAGAGAGTAATGAGGACCCCTTTTTTCCCCCCCCTTCTTTTTTCCCCCTTCAAGGCACAGACAGAAAAACCTCTCGATAGAACTGGCTTATTCTTTGGGTTCTACAATAGTCACTCACTTTTTAGGGAAAATGCTAACCGTTTTAAAGCTTTTTTTGGCTATACCTCCTCACTATTTCAGAATTATAGAAGCAAAAAACCTTGATGAAAATTTGCTTTCTCAATTCCTTGATCATCTTTTGAATTAGGAAAGGTACAACCCAAAGATAAATAGGGAAAATGCAAAAGTCTATTCAATAAAAAATGTGGCACATCAAGAAAACCAATATTATAGTAAATAGATTTTACTTCTGCAGGGTAGCCCGAACATTAAAAATCTCTTAATACAAGTCATCAATATCACAGAATTGAATACAAATTCAAAAATGAGGGTTCAAGAGGAAAAGGATGTGAGATGTGGCCCTTTACATACTTAGAGACTTTCTATCTTCACATATTTTACTAGAATTATTACATGATTTTTCGAAGATAGACAGATGTTTTCATTTCTAATCTAATTAATGAATGTGGGAACACATGAGATACTCAATAAAGACTCATTGAATTGATCAGAACAGACAATAAAAAGCATCCAGAAAAATTAGGATTACATTCAAAAAGGAGTTAAGATGTCAGGCCCTGATCCTTACCTTAACAACAGTGTTACAACAAAGTCAAATAACTAACAAAAAATCACATATCATGAAGTGGCTGACAAAGAATAATCTCCTTCTCCCCTCATCAAAGAATTCAAAGTATTCTATGGGCATGATTTGTTGTATAGTAAACAAATCTTAATGGGGCAGACGTACTGGTTTTGATATTATAAAGGGGAAACTCACTAAATCATACATAGGATGTCAATCTAAAAGCCAGTCCAAATCAAAGCTGGTAATTTTCTCAAAACTACAATATATGCTGAAATGTAAGATTCTAAAAAACATACCTGGTGATAAAAATCATCATCATCAAAGATCTCTTCATCCAAGTCCTTCAGATGGGCATTGGCAATAACTTCCGGCACTATTTCCTGCATCAGCAGAGGGAAGGGAAAAGAGTATGTGTGTGTGTAGATTTTTAAATTTGTGTGATATACAGCCACCTCCTCCACATCCCTTATTATAAATGTTGATAGGCTGAATTTCTTGTTTTTGAAAACCATTAAAGTCCTTTGACCAATTACCTACTGAGAAATAGCTCTTGGACTTGTTCATTCTAAATTTAGCTTGGATGACAAGACTTTTAGCAAAAATATCTGATGAGAAGATTTTTACAATTCTGAAACGTCATCAAGTAACCATCAAAGTGGCAAATAGTCATCACTGGAATGGCTTTGGATGACAGACACTAAAGATGGAATTGTGAACTGGTCCAAACATTCTGAAAAAAATTTTTAATTCTTCAAGAAAAGTGTCTAAAATGCCCTTTGACTAGGTGTTGTTCATCCACAAGGAGATCAAAGACTGAAAAGCTCAATGTTTATAGCAGTTTTCTTTAATGACCCCCCAAAAAAATTTAGGAAAAAAAAGTGGGTACATATCAATAGGGGAATGATTGTACAAACTGTGGCATATTAATTCAGATCTGTGATCTCACTGATCCTTATGATCAAGATCACAAACCCCACTTATATCTATGTATCCTGTGTTAACATGGATAGAATGTTTTTGAACATAGAGAAGTTGGGGATTTGTTTTATTTGATTATATATTTGCACAACTATTGTTTTATCTTTTAAACTGAGTAAAGTGAGAAAACAAGTGCTTGTTAAATGAAAAGTAAAATAAAATGAGAAATGAAAAATTATAATGTGAATGAAATAGAATGCTTAAGAAATGACTTTGCATCAGATCCAGGAACGATGCAGGCCCTCCAAGACAAGATCTATAACCATTAAGACATTCAGGAAAATACACAGGAAAAAAAAAAAAGTGGATGAAAAATGCCTAGATATGCAGGTAGGTAATCTCTAGAGTTCACCAATTAGTACATATTTATCTTGAACAAAGGTTAAATTGAACCCAGAAGTGAACAGGCAATTGGAATGTATTGCCTTTGGGAAAACACAAAGTTCTTTTAATGATTTCCAGAAACTTCTCTTTGAAACAAGGACATATCTTTTTAAAATCAATATTCTTCCTGTGTTGCTAGATGGTTCTGAGTCATGGAGCATGATACTTTCCAAAAAATATTATCACCCACAAGACAATGGTTAAATGAGGGGTGTTTGTTAGTAGAAAGCAACACATGCCAAACAAGGAATTAAGAGCTGGAGGAAAAGATGTCATTAAAATATTAACAATAAAGAAGATAGTTTGATTTTGTGATGAGCATGAGGGGAAAACTGCTAACAGCTCAGTAGTTCTCTCACAAAACTTAATTTCAAGAGAAATCAAGGCAGATTCTTAGCATATTGAATAAACTTTCATACCAAACTTCTGGATATATGAGTCACAGAAAGGAAGGCATGGATAGAGGGAATACCCTCACTGATTAAGATTACAAATCTGACAGAGTTAAAGCAAGGAATACAGAGTAACTTGGGAAGACTTGTGTGAATTGATACTGACCACAATAATATAAAGACAAACTTTTTAAAAGCTATTAGAATTCAGATTAATTTAATCTTAATTCTAGAGAGCTAATAACAAAACATATTTCTATCACCATCATCATTAGTGATGCCTTAAAATTTGCAAAAAGCATTTTACATTTTTTTATTCGCTCCTTAATAGAGAACCAATTGAAGATGGATATAGGATGTAGCATAAGATGTCAGACATGCTGATGTGTCTATTTTACTACATTTGGGGGAGAGAGGGGCGCATAAAGAACATAGTTATTGATAAATGACATATATACATATATTTATAGACATATATCTATGTAATAGAATAACACTTTCTAAAAAGTGGGGGGGAAAATCATGGTACATGAATGTAATAGAATATTACCATGCTGTAAAAAACAATAATATGATGAATACAAAGAAGCAAGGAAAGACATCTATGAAATGATTCAGGGTGAAATAAGCTGAGCCAACAAATAATAGATACAGTGCCAATAACTATGTAAGTGAAAAGAACAACCATCCATAAAAAAAATCAAAAGTAAATGTTGTAAAATGATGATAAACAAACATGGCTTCAAAAGATATAAAACACTACTTCTTCCTCTACTCCCATTCTCTTTGCAGAGGTGAGAGGTTTATGGATGTAGAATAAAATTGCAGTATTTTCAGAGTTTTTTTTTTTTTAATTGTACTAATTGTTTTTCGTTTTCTTTTTTTTTTTTTCTGTTAAAAAATTCTATGTTAGATGGGATGGCACTCCAGGAAAGGGGCAAGGATAAAGATACTGGGAGAAATTAAAATAATGCAAAACAAAATAAATCAATAAAAATTATTTTAAAGATGTACTAGAGGGAAAGACATGCTATAATGAATTTAATAAAGTAGACTGTTACTTTGCATCTATGGAATCACTCCTGAACACAATGAAAGCATTGTATTAAGATTATCTACAACCCCAAATTTTCTTTTTCCTCTCTCTCACACACTGTCTTTTAAAATGTAAATTCACAGGGGGGTTGACATCTAGCTCTTTGATTTGTTCAATGCTTGTGATAAAAAATATTTAATGATCCTAACTTCAGGCTGTTTTCTCTAGGAGTGCTTCCCAATAGCCAGCTTTTTGCTTGTAATGATTCAAGGCAGATCCTTAGTGGCTCACAAAACACACTGATAATACTCTTTACTTTCTAAAATCTCTACACTTAAATAACTGAGTCACTATCCTCCTCTCTACAACTTCCTTTCGCTCCTTTCCCTTTCTGTTTCTATTTCCCCCTTGTTTCCATCTTTACATCCAAACTACCAAGAGCCCTACACTAATGTTTTAAATGGTGGCAGCACAGTCCACAGTATAGAATTTAGATATTTTACTGGTTCACAAGAGAGTGTGATTTGGAAAACAGTTTTAAACTGATTACAAGTTTGGGGAAGCCTTTAAGACATAGCCAACAATTTTGATCAGTCCCAAATTAGAAATTTCTATACAAGTGTTTTTATAGAATCAATCAAAACCCTAGGTTCCTATTGCATCAAATCGATTCCTACGGCTTCAAATCAAACTCAAAACAAGGAGCTATTGCATATGAGATTTTAAGGCCCCCATATTTCAGGTGACTTTTTAAAAAAATAACTTTCCCAATTCCTTCTCATTCTAAAATGTTGATTCTATTTGTTTTCTACTCTATACTTCTCTTAAAAGCTGACTTCCTATGGATAATGACATCCACAAGAACTTGCCCAGCTTTTCAGTAAATTAACCATGCAGATACTGTTCTTCATAAGCCACTGCCATCACAGAACCCTTACCGGCTGCCCTGGCAAATTCTCGGGAATGGGTTGAGCCACTGGCTCAGCTCTGCCAAGTACACGGTACACGGAACGCTTGGTCTGTGTCCTTCGGAGTAACCTCTCTTTGTCCATCAGAATATGGTCAATCTGAGTCAAGATTGAACGCTCAAAGGCACCAAAACCCTGTAAGCAAACAACATTAACCCGTGTCAGATAATGCAGAAGTTCAAGGGTGAATGCAGCAGCATCGGCTTCTCTATCTTTTCCCGCCAGCAGGGAGAGGAGCAGCTGTGCTTATTATTTAGAACTACAGCTGTGGGTAGCTGGTTCTTTCAAAATGAACCTCAAACACCCAAAGCTCTTTAGTGGACTAACCAACACCCTCTCTTAGATAGACAATAACAAAGACAATAAATCATTTCTATAGTATTTTTCATTTTCACCAAATTTGATTTCTAGAGAGCTAGTACTTCTTAGGGAAAAAAAAAAAAACTTGTGTCTGTAGTGATTATAGCAGTGGCCGAGATTTAAAATAACAAGATCTAAAGAGGGGAGGAGGAAGGGAGGGCTTGTGAGGACCATGAAACTAACCCAATATTCTGTATATGCAAGGAAAGCAAGTAGAGGAATTCTTGATTACTAACATAATGTGATTTTTTTTTTCTCATGAAAGATAGCCAAAATCCCACTTTCTTAAAACCAATCCTGTCCTACCCTAAGGGAGCATGTCCCCAGGCATGTGCACACACAAGCTACTCCAACCCCCAACATACATACTTGCCTTTCCCAGCTTGCCTGAAGCCAATCTGGTTTTGTCGTGCCATTTCTGTAGCGTACGGTTCCTGTAGGCTGTGAAATCAGCAAAGCGCTTTGCCATGAAGCTGGGATAATCCTCCATTTCCAGCTTCCTCTTGGGAGGACCTCTCTTCTGCTGGTACTCCGCTACCATGGCTTCTTCTTCTTCTTCACTAGGGATTTCTTCCTCACTGGGAAAAACAAGGAAATTGTTGAGAGAAATTATCTAGTCAAAAGAAAGGGATTATTTATGTGAAATCAGGGGAGAACCCAGAGAAGTAAGAACTAGACCCAATACCCTACCAATTTAGCCAACCTTTTACATAGAAACCTTCTTAAACTGTGATTTAAGACCTCATAAGTGAGTCTTGTAACTGAATATGGGAGTCAAGAAATTATAATTATCTTTAAATGTCTGGTTTGTATACCTATTTTATATCTTCATATACCCAGGGTTGTGTAAAATTGTCAGGTAAAAAGAGTAGCAAGTGGAAAAAGTTTTAATAAGCCCTGGGTTACAGCACAAGTAGCAGAGAACAGGTAAAGGTTTTCTGTGGATGTTAAGATAGGGTTAAGGCGGATGGTTAAGAAATAATGTGATGGGGGAAAGGATATGGGGCTAGAAGCATCTCATACTTGTAGGATATCTGCAGAGGAAGTAAACTATGACCTGGAATGTTAGTGGATCACAAGCTCAATTTGAGCCAGAAACAATGTCATAGCCAAAAACCCTAATATCATGCTAGACTTCATTAAGAAAAACTAAATGATTTAACAAGCACATGAAAGATGTTCCAAATAACAAGGGTAATGCAAATGATAAAAATCCTGAGGTTTCATCTCACATTCAGAAAACTGGCAAAGATGACCAAAGATTGGAATAGGCAGAGTTGGAGGGATTGAGGAAATACTAACACACTAATCTATTGCTGGTGGAGCTGTAAATTGGTGTAATCATTTTGGAAAGGAATTTTGGAAATAAAGTGACCAAAATGTCCACATCCCTTGTAAGTCTCAAAGATTCCACAGTTAAACTATATCTTGGTGAGAATCACTGATAAAAAGAAGAGTAATGAAGGAGACTTACTGATTTAATAGAAAGCAAACAAACAAAAAACACATTAAAATATTTACAGAACACTTTTTTTTTATGGTAGCAGGATGACTTCAGAGAGGCCTAGAGAGACTTACATGAACTGATGCTGAGTGAAATGAGCAGAATCAGGAAATCATTGTACATGTCAACAACAAGATTATGCAATGATCAATTCTGATGGATGTGACTCTCTTCAACAATGAAATCATTCAGACCAGTTCCAATTGTTCAGTGATGAAGAAAGCCATCTATACCCAGAGAGAGGACTGTGGCAAGTGAGTGTGGACCACAACAATGTATTTTGATTCTTTTTGTTGTTGCTTGCCTACGTTTTCTTCTTTCTTTTTTTTTACTGGTTTGATTTGATTTTTCTTGTGCAGCACAAGCTAATGAACTGAGTTTAGATTGAAGCATGTTATTTTCCCACTTTATAATTGTATAAATATGTATGCATATATTGGATTTAATATCATGTTTAACATATGTTGGACTACTTGCCATCTAGAGGAGGGCATGGGGGAAAGGAGGGAAAATTGGGACACAAGGTTTTGCAAAGGCTAATGTTAAAGAATTGTCCATGCATATGGTCACTTATTAGAGATACCATAGAGGGAAACAATTTTTGGGTGAGATCTAGTTAAACTAGACAAGCTTAAGAAGCCCTGTTTTAAACAGTGAGTATTTAAAATTAAAAATCCAACATGCTTTAGAGCTTGGCAGTCAAAGTCCTCCACAATCAGACATCATTCAGACTTCTCAGGCTGATCTCAGGGCAAAGTTTCTGCACATGCTTGAGGGTCATGGAGTTAAGCAATCCCCTGAGCATGCAGACACTTTCCTGCTACAGGCCTCAAAGACTGCTCTTTCTTATGTCTAGCCTCCATCTTCCCCTTTCAGTTCTGGAACTACCATTTTGGGGTCCAAGTTGCTCTAAATAACGAGTGCCTTACAGGATCCACTATCTCTAGTTACCGCAAACATGCTCCATATAACCTCTTATTGGCAACTCTCTTACTTGAAGTTTAATTTGTAAACAAATTCTCCCCTCCATTCTCAGCTTTGGAACCTGATTCTGTTTTGCTTTTTTATTTGTATTCCCAGTGCTTAATATAGTACTTGGAACACTATATGTGTTTAATAAATGTTTTTTTCATTCATTCATTCTACTGAACTTCTACCCTTCCTTTATAGCTTAACTCAAAAACTACTCCATTAATGAAAAGTCTTCTTTGATCTCCCACAGTGAGTGCCCATGCCTACCAAACTCATTCTGCTCACTGCTAATTAAAAATATTCCCAAAGATGTACACGAACTGATACAAGGTGAAATTAGCAAAACCAGAAGAACACTGTACATAGCAACAGTCATATTTTAAGATGATTAACTGTAAAAGACTTAGCTATTCTGAGCAATGATGATTCATGACAATTCCAAAGAAGTCATGATGAAAAATACTATCCACCTTCAGAGAGCTAATGAACTGAGTGCAGATTGAAGCATAATATTTTCTCATTTTATTTTTCATACTTTTGAGGAGAGGTTAACAGTTATTATGGAAGGAAAAGATGCTCCAAGTCATTACTAATCAGAGAAATGCAAATTAAGACAACTCTGAGATAACACTACATACCTGTCATATTGGCTAAGATGACAGGAAAAGATAATGTGGAATGTTGGAGGGGATGAGGGAAAACTGGGACACTGAAACATTGTAGGTGGAGTTGTGCATATATCCAACCATTCTGGAGAGCGATTTGGAACTATGCTCAAAAAGTTATCAAACTGTGCATACCCTTTGACCCAGCAGTGTTTCTACTGGGTTTATATCCCAAAGAGATATTATAGAAGGGAAAGGGACCTGTATGTGCAAGAATGTTTGTGGCAGCCCTCTTTGTAGTGGCCAGAAACTGGAAACTGAGTGGATGCCCATCAATTGGAGAATGGATGAATAAATTGTGATACATGAATATTATGCAACATTATTGTTCGGTAAGAAATGACCAACAGGATGATTTCAGAAAGACCTGCAGAGAATTACATGAACTGATGCTGAGTGAAATGAGCAGGATCAGAAGATCAACAATACTATATGATGATCAATTCTGATGGACATGGCCCTCTTCAACAATGAGATGAACCAAGTCAGTTCCAATAGAGCAGTAATGAACTGAACCAGTTATACCCAGGGAAAGAACTTTGGGAGATGACTATGAACCACTACATAGAATCAATCCCCAATCCCTCTATTTTTGTCCACCTGCATTTTTTACTTCCTTCAAGGCTAATTGTACACTATTTCAAAGTCCGATTCTTTTTGTACATCAAAATAACTGTATGGACATGTATACATATATTGTATTTAACTTATACTTTAACATGTATTGGTCAACCTGCCATCTGGGGGAGAGGGTGGGGAGAAGGAAGAGAAAAATTGGAACAAAGGGTTTTGCAACTGTCAATGGTGAAAAATTACCCATGCATATATCTTGTAAATAAAAAAGCTATAATAATAATTTAAAAAACAGTTATTATGGAAATGTTTTACATATTCACATAAATATCGGTATCATTTTGCTTATATTTTCAATAGGTAAAGGAGAAGAAGAGGTAAAAAATTTGGAGCTCAAAAAAAAAAAATTTTCATATATTGTTTATTTTTTGTTTTGACAATCCAAAGGCATGCTTTCCTCCAACCATAAGTTGTAGATTACTAACTCTGTGAAAGAAGGGATCTGTCCTGAAGCTTTCTACTTCCTCTATGTGTAACTCAGGGCTCTATGTGCTGACTAATCCTGCAAGGCCTGCAATCTATGCAGGCAGATGTTTATTCAATGCCATGAACATAAGGTGCGTGGCTTGTGCTCTCAATATGGAAGGATCAGAGTTTCTTGTTCACAAATAATAAAACAATTCTAGGAAAGAAAGAACCTCCCCACCCCAATCCATTCCCACTTTACCTTTCCTCTTTAGGTTTTGTTCCATCTACGAGGTGTCTTGTGTCTGGATACTGGTAAAGCAGTTCTTCTTGAAGATCTACCAATGACCTAAGCAATGCTTTAAGTGCCTTGTGGCCTAGAAAATGGAGAATACAAACATGACAATTGTTAATCATTCTCCAATTTCAAGTAATACACAAGATAGCTCTAGCACCAAGGAAAATGGGGAATTATTCTCTATTTTATAATCACATGCAACTGGAAAGGCAAACAGTCTATGTTGCACATTAGCAAATCTCTGACACTTCACTTCTCCCTGTTTTACCACTGACTAGTTATATGACTTTGGAAAAGTCATTTTGCTTCTCTTAAGCCTTGATTAACTTAACTCTACAAAGTGAAGCTACTGCAATTTGCAAAAGCACTCGTGAAGTCCAATGGGGATATAATATATTTTGTAATAAAAAATCAATATATGCTAGTATTACCAGAATTAACTATTTAATCCTTCAATCTTGGTTTCTGAAGCATCACTGGTGATTTACCACTTACTTCTTTAATAGTTTTCCTCTGCCAATGATTTTGACAACTCCTTGTTCCTAAGAACACTTTTTGACTTAGCCTTTTTCTTCTACCCACTTCCTTACAATATCCTAGGCCTCTCTGTCCTTACTTTGCTCTTTGTAGACTTTTTCCTTTGAGAATCTTACCTAGTTTTAGTTTTAATTATCATTCTTTCATTCTTCAACTCCATTCTTTCAGTTAATCGTTGAGTAATTTGTTGAAATTCATAAAAGATAAAGTTAGCAGCCAGAACCTGAATTTTGAATTATGTCTGCAGGGGCAAAGACTCTGGGTTGATTTATCCTATCATGTGATTCCCCACTCTTATAACACTTTTACATAGTTAATTTTTCAAGTTTTACAAAGGATTTTTCTCATTACCACCCTATGAAATGAATTAACTCTATAGATGAAGAAAATAAGTTGAAATAACTTTTCTAGTCACACAACTAATCAGTGTTATTGTTTGATATTAGGTCTCTTGTTTCCACCAGGTTCAACTCTCTGACTGTTACATTGTGCTATTACCTATCACCAAACTGCAGTTATGAGGCAATTAGTTGATTAAGCCTAGAGGAAAATCTTAGCTTTTAGGTCAAGAACTTATTATTATTATTGGTCAAAATCTATTAGGAAACCAGAAAGTAGACAGGCAGACAGTAAACAGATATCAACATTTCAAGCCATATACTAAGAAAAGCTCCTAATAGGTACATAATTTGGACATGAAGGGTGAAATTACAAACTAGAACAGCAAGGAAAAAATTACTAGTCATAAGACTAAACAAAAGATAGAAAGGCTCACAAAAGATAAAATGAACAATCTGATTACATAAAAAAGTTCTTACACAAAAACAATGCAGTACAGAAGCAAAATGAAGAAACTGAATAAAACCTTTACAGCAAGTTTTTCACTAACAGTTCTCAATGATTTCTAAGATATATCTCTAGATATTAGTCACAAATATGTAAGAATAAGATCTATGCTCCAATTAATTGTTGAAGGATATAATAATTTTTACAAAAAGAAATCCAACCTAACAATATCCATATAAAAAATGTTCTAAGTCACTAGGTAAGGAAATGAAAAATAAAACTCTGAGATACTACTTCATATCTATTAGATCAACAAAGTTGGCAAAAAAAAAAAAAAAAGAAAAGAAAAAAAGAAAGAAAAAGAAAAATGACAAATACAGAAAGGACTATGAGAAAATAGGTACTTTAAAGCATTACTATGAACTAATCTAGCTACTCTGGAAAACAATTTGGAACTGTGCCCAAAAAATTATTAAACTGTACATATCCTTTCACTCAATGATACCCACTACTAAATTTATATCCCAAAAATGTCAAAGAAAAGAGCACATATATTTAAAAAATATTTTTAACAGCAATTTTTGTAGTGGCAAAAAACTGAAAACTCAGGGAATGCCTATCAAATAGCTGAATAAGTTATAGTAGAATGCTATTGTGCTATAAGAAAAGATGAAAGGGATGGTTATAGCATAAATTGAGAAGACTTCTATGAACTGATACAGAACCAAGAGAACAATTTATGCAATGGCAACAAAATTGTACAAATATCTTTGAAAAACTTAAGAACTCTGAACAATATAGTGGAACTAATCACAATTCCAGAGAATTCATGATAAAACATGCTACCCACCTTCAGCTATAGTGGTGATAGACTCAAGAGTACAGACTAAAGCATAAGAGTTTTTTGGTCGTAGCAAATGCTGGTATTTGTTTTGCTTATCCATGCACACTTGTAACAGATTTTGTTTTTCTTGCCTTCTCAATAGATGGAGGAGTATGTGGGAAGAAAGAATTCAAAACAAAACAAAATTTTTTTTAAAGAGTACTGGCAGTCTGTGGTCAAAGAACAGAAAGAGCTAAGGAATCTGAGCATAGTACAAAGACAGATTGCTGAATCTGGAATTAAAGGAACTGGGTTTTGATCTGACTTCTGCTGCTTATTCCCAGTGTGACTTCAACTCTTTGGGTGTTAATTCTCCATCTATAAAAAGAACCTTGGAGGCGATCTAGTTCAACTCCTGTTTTCCCTCTCTTTTAAGCTTCTGACCTGCCCATTTGTCCGTATCAGTCGGCATAGCCTCATTCTTTCCCATACCAGCCTAGCAGAAACAACCCTTTACTCTGAATGCATTGAACAATTCCTTTCTTCTACCTAAGAGATGAAATTTTTACTTCAAAAATATAAACTCAGTGAATTTCACTTCTAGGCTTATATCTAATAAGCTCTGTATGCAAAAATGTTTAAAGAAGCTTTTTTGTTATGGCAACATACTAAAAATAAAAAGAGTGTCTACCAATTGGGCAATGGTTAAATAAATTATGGTATATAAATGTCATGAAATTTTATTGAGTTGTGAGAAATTGCTAAAAGGACAGTTTCCAAGAAACTTGGGAAGACTTTAGTGAACTGATACAGATTTAAGCAAACACAATCAGGAGAAGATTTTTACCAATAACAAAAAAATTGTAGGGGGAAAAAAACACTTTGAAAGTTTTAAGAACTTTGGCTAATATAATGATTCATAATGACTAGAGAGGAGTGATAGGGAAAGCTGCTACCTACTTACTAAAAGACAAGTGATACACTTCAGATATAGACTGAGACAAATAAATTTTGGATATGGAAAATGTAAATCTGGAAGGGGGGATAGGTCCTACTCTGTGCCAAAAGGATTTTTCTTTCTTTCTTTGTTGAGGGGAAAATATTTGGGTAGAGAGGAATGCTGTAATAGTACTGCCAAAAAAAGAAAAGAAGGACTCATGGAAGCATAGTTTTAAACACAAGTAAATGTACAGAAGGAAGGTCAGAAAGAAACTGACAAGCAGAAGAGTTTTCAAAGTAATATGCTGAATTTATTATATATGTATATATTTTTAAATATGCTGTACATAAGAGATTTTCAGTTCTACAAATATTTTTTTTGTTCTACTTTGTACATGAAAATGTTCTTTTTTAGTTATCTGTTAAATCTAGAATAAAAATTTAACCAAAAAAATTTTTTTAAATTTTTTTTTTAGGCTCTCTCTCACCTACTCTAAAAAGTACCTTTCCAGAC
Source organism: Sarcophilus harrisii (assembly GCF_902635505.1). Taxonomy (NCBI): domain Eukaryota; kingdom Metazoa; phylum Chordata; class Mammalia; order Dasyuromorphia; family Dasyuridae; genus Sarcophilus; species Sarcophilus harrisii. Next base: position 354,184,144 of record NC_045429.1, on the reverse strand, counting down.
TGAACAGAAGAAAATAAAGAACATTTCATTAAAATCACTCACTCACTGAACATTTGTTAAGTACTTACATTTTATTAAGCATTTATCATGTCCCTTGTACAATACTAGGTAGTTGAGATACAGAGTTTGAAACAATTCCTCCTTGGGAAAAGTGTATATTCTAATGGGGGAGAAATAGCAGTACATATGTAAATATACTCAGAATAAATAAAAATTAATAACTACAAAGTAGATTGAGAAGAAAGGCAATATTAGCAGCTACTAGGGGATCAGAAAAGGCTTCATATAAAAGGTGGTGCCTGAATTCCATCTTAAATGAAGAGATGAACTTCTAAGAGGTCAAAGTGAGGAGGAAGTGAATGACAATAGACAGTACAAAGGCAGAGAGAAGTGGCGTGTTAAATGTAAGGAAAAGGTAAAGGTCACATTGAGTAGATCAGAGCATAAGAAGGGAAGTAATGTACAATGAAACTAGGTTTGAAGGAATCAGATTATGAAGTGAAACCAACAAGTTTATATTTTATCCTAAAATCAACAGCGAATCACAAGAATTTAATAACAGAATAAGATAATTAAATCTTCATTTAAGGAAAATCATGTTAGCAACTATGTGTAGGATGAATCAGAGTGGAAAGAGACAAGGAGGTTAACTGGGAGGCTATCATAATAATCCAGATAAGTGATGACAACCTGAACTACAGTGATAGAAAAGCAGAGAAGAGGTCAAGATGTGGCAAGATGTGGTAGAAATGGCAAGATCTGGCGACCCTGGAACCCAGGATAATGCCAAGGTTACAACTCTGGGGTACTGAAAGGATAATGATATCTTCCAGAGAAATAAGAACATTTGGGGAAAAAAGATTTAAAAGAATAACTTAATAAATTCTGTTTTGGACATGCTAAGTTGGAGATGTCTCCAGGATTTTTATCACCTGGTTACTCTTCTTGCAATAAGAACAAGTCATTTGTATGCAGTTAGTGCTTTAAGTTTTACAAAGTGCTTTTCTCACAACAATCCTACGAGAGAGTTAGGTAGCATTGTCAATTCTCTTATAGATAGGAAACTCAGATTCAGAATGACTTGTCCATGTTCACTTGAAAATGACAGCTCTGCAGAGAAAACTCAATCAAGTTGACATGGATTCAAGTCCGACCTCTAACACATACCTTGGGTAAATAACTTAACTTCTCAGAGCCTCTGACAACTGTCTAAGACTGTAACTTGTACTGCCAATGTATACAGGTAGAAAGTATTATGGCTGCAGAGGTTCCCTAAAAGTGATGAATTCATAAATTAAAAAAATAAAAATTAATTATAAAGCATTGTCCTTGCATGTAAAAGTGGCCTGTTCATTTTTAACCAGTTTTATTGAATTAGAAGCTCACTGCAAACCTATCTGTTCTATTTTCAAAACTATTTGCTGGCCTTTAGCAATCAGTACCATACACCCTTGTGGGTTTATAATAAACAATTCAAAATGCTTATTTATATGAATCCAAAATTCTCAATTTGCTGTTCTCAAACCTAATCTTCACAAAAGAACTGAACAGAAACAAGTGGAGTTAAAGAGAAACAAAAATAGGATGGAGGAAAAATATATTTCTTTTTTAAAGGAAAAAATAATTCTAAAAATCTAGACTCTAAAATAAAATATATGCCAATTTATGAAAAATGAATGGAAAAAGTGATCAAGGAGCATAAAGGAAATGGAAAGGATAGAAACCATACTTATAAAATCAAGGCACTAGTATTTATCAGTAGAAGAAAAGTTGAGAATCTCTCAATTAACTGGAAACTCCACAGTAGCTCACATTTCTTAGAGTATTTATAATAACTAGGTGAAAAATAAAGGGAAGAAAAAATAAAAACAAAAACATTCCAGACCCAAAGGTGAGGGTGGTAAGGAAGAGAGGTAGGACTGATTGGAATGGTCAGGAAAAAAAAATTCTCTTGAAGTGAGTTTGCCTACGTAGAGCCCTATAAAATCTTCCAACACCAGGAATAACCACTACCATCTTCAGTTTAATTTACCTCTGTACAAAGACCAACATACATTCTGAAGCTTTCCTGAATTTGTCAAGGACAAGGACTCATATCTGTCACCTTTCTAGGACGTCACTATCTACAATTTGGAAACAAGAACAAATGGGGCAGAAGTCACAGGACAATCTGTAAAGTATGAGGCTGCTTTACCAAATACCACACCAAAATGTGATTTTTACATGTGGTAATCTGGGGATTCTGAAACCCATCACAGTAAGGTCCTAACTTTTAAGGCCACTTTCAAATACTTCACAAGCCCCTTAATTTTGTTCAAGCTAAATAAAAAAATTCAAGTTAAAAAAAAAAAAAGACTCCCTACTGCAGATATATTAGATAGCATATCAATCCCACAAGAAAGCTGAGAGCCAGTATCAGTAAATCAAAGAATGCCTTTCTCATATGTTCTCATTTTATATACCCCTTCACCCAGTCAAAAAGTAGCCCTGGAGTATTTAAACTCTATTCAGGGATAGCACTGCCATGAATCAAAGTGTCAGGAGATCCACCAGAGATGAAATCTGTCATTCCATTCTTCAAACTCCACCCTCCACTGAAGAAAAAAAAAAGGTTCATCAAAGATAATGTTACTAGTGACCTAATAAGGTGAAGACATGTTAACATGCCCAATCTCTTTCCCTTCCAATTCTGACCATGGGTGAAAAACACTACCCACTGGCTTCAACTTTTCCAGATCTAGTAGAGACTTTTCCAGTGAGTGTCCCCCAGTCAGTGAAAGCCTGTGGACATACAGACCCGGGAACATGCAATGACTTCAAGCTTCCTACTTTAAGATGGTGATGATCATTAGATGTGACTGGGAAGAAAAAGCAAGTAAAAGCAAATATTTTGTTTTCTGTCTTTCTTGATAAAAGAGGGTACCTGTGTACCACCTTCAGATCCCACGACCAAATTTCCAGAGGATCTTCCCCTAACAGGAGAAAGATGCTAGATTTCTTTCACCTCAACAGTAATAGGCTCTGGGAAGCTACTTTGTTAAGAACATTCAGAATACAATGTAGCAGAAAGAGAGCTGGCAGAAAACCAGCATTCTAATGCTGACTCTCCCACTAACTAGCTCAGCAACACTTTTGGCCAGTTAATTTAATCTCTTTGGGTCTTAGTTTCCTCATCTATAAAATGCAGATAACACAACCTGCCCTGGCTACCTCATAGAAATGAAATGAGGATCAAGTGAATGAATTAATAACATGTGAATATATTCTGAAAACTACAAAGTGCTGTAAAAAAAAAAAATGTGAGGTGAACATTATCATGGATTTATCTTTGTATAGGTGAGACAATGTTAAACATTTGCTACTGATCTACAATTATTAAAAAATGACATCCTATGTACAAAATGCTATCACCTACTAGCCATATAAGCTTTCTGATCCATCTAATAAGTTTTAGGACCTTCAAATACCTTGTCTTTTTGTTGTTGTTGAACACATTTTGTTTGAACACATTCACACAGTTTATCAATTAGGATCATAAGCGTGCTAGTTCCCAGAAGATTAAGAAGGGAGATTGGGAAGGAGGAGGGGAAGAGAAGAAAGGGAGGGACAGAGAAGAGAAAAATGCATTTTAAAAGCAAGAGGCTTACCTTATTTTTTTTTTAAACATATACAAGCATTTAAAAATATAAATACATATGTGGGGATAGCCACATAAAAACACATTTTCATTAAGTTAGATATATATGCTTAGTATGATCTTCAAATTACAAGGCAATTTTTTTTTCCTCCTTTAAAAGTAACTAGGAAACTAGAGCTAAACTATAGGTCAAAATGACACACAATATGTTGGTCTAAGAACAATACTTTTCATTCAAATCCACAAGCCTGCCACTTGCACTAGTCATCCCCAGCAATTAATCCCCCAAGAAAGACGTTTGATTAAATCTTTTCAAGCAAATCCTTTGCTTTGCTTTTGTTAGTTCACTTCTTGTCAACATCTATTAAAATATGCCTTTAATTCTCCCACAATCTTAAAAAACACCGATTCCACTGTCTTCAACTTTAATCAACTGTATGGCCGGCATTTTTCATTTCATAATAATGTGCTGCTTGGAATTCAAGAGGCAGGCTCAGCATCAATCATCTGGTAAGAATTTTTCCACTGCAATAAATATGCAAATGAGGAGAGCCAGTCAGTCGTATTTCAGGCCCGACTTGCTAGTGTTTTAAAAAAGACACAAATTTATTAATTGCCGGTGGCCAGAGGAATCCTATTACTTTGGGCATTGATTACAAAGCTGTGTGAGTGATTATTGTGCAACTCGCGGGCTACCCAGGCATGAGGAAAAATTATTAAAGCAAGGCAGAGATTATCAACTCAGAATAACAATAAGCCTTAACATTTAGGCCCTAACTTCTTCAACAAAGAATTACGTGAAGGCTCCACTGTATCATAATTCCGAATTCTGTCAGTATTACTGTTTGGGCTTGTTCTATATTCCCCAAGCAGCATGGCGTTAACCAGTATGAAAGAGTACTGCCGGTTACAAATTCCTTAACGTGGGCCATTTGGACAAGTTTTCATTATTCCCATAGTATGTTCAACTGGAAGGTTTTTATTTATTATGAAAAATAAGTACACATGTGTGCATATACACACACAGACACACATGCTACTTTAAGGACTGTGGATTTAGCTGAACTACTCTGCTAAGTCTTTTGCAATGTTGTAATCCTTTGGTTCTACAGTTCCAAAAGCACAAACTCTGTAAAATGAGGCCCAACATACCCACCCAGGGTAATTTTTTAAAGTGAACATGGAGACCAGATTCTAAAAATATAAGGGCTACTCAGGAAGTTGACATGGATCCTGTGAAAGGGCTCCACAATATCAGGGAAAGCAGTCAATGCAAAGGTCCTGTGGAGGAAACAAGTTGGTTAATTTGAAAAGGTAAGAAATATTCAATCCAAGACATTTTAAAATCATATACAACGACTGGAGAAAAATTAATTTTAGTCTTCACAAAAATTATATGTAGAAAATGAGGAAGAGAGGAGAGAAGTGGCTGGAGAAGGCAGAGAGAAAGCATGAGAGATATATAATAAGACATGTTTGAAAGGGAACACTAACCAAAAAAAAAAAAAAAAAAAAAAAAAAAAAAAAAAAAAAAAAAAAAAAAAAAGAAAGAAAAGAAAAAAAAAGAAAAAGAAAATCCTCACCATTTAATACTACGGCCACTAAGTATCATGATAAATAGGGTATATTTGGGCTCTATGGAAGGACATCCCACCCAAGCTGTAATTTCTGACCTGGCATAAATTTACAAGAAAGGAAAAAGAACTGTGGAAATCCTTAGCTTTCCCTGAATACCTCTCTCAAACACCTTGATAGAGTATGTCAATAAATCCTTAACAAGCCCTATAGGACAGAGCAATCTAACTGATCAATGGACTTCCCCAAATCCTCCACTGTTACCTACAACTTGGCAGTACCTACACCTTCATTTCTCCTGGCAGTACTATTTCCTGAAAGAGGAAATAACACTTTTTTCCTTTAAGTGGACAAAGTAAATGTACCAAATATGAGGATTGTGACATCCCAGTATACTTAAACTTTATAGCAAGGGGAGATAATTAGGAAGGAAATTAAAAGGCATTTAAAGTAAGGCTCTCTCTCCTTTATGAAATAATAGTTTTTTTTTAAATCTTACTGTTTCATATTATAAGTAATAAACAAGCTTTCAGGTAGTGAAATTCTCCTTAGGAAAAGAAAGAAAATACCTTAAATTCCCACAGGTAACACATAATAAAAATTCAATTTTTCAGATAGACTAGAGAAATGATACTTACATCACATAGTTAAAAATAAAGACATTTATTCATTCAGTCTCAAAAATGCTGGAATCAAATGAAGTCAAATTGAAATTTCCCATATATTAAATGCACACTGCATTCACCTCATAACTTATTATGTATGAAAATTTAGGTGGGCACGGGTGGCACACACCTATAATCCCTGTTACTGGAATAGTTAAAAGTTAATGGATTGTTTGAGTTTAGGATTATCTGAGCTGCAATAAGTTTAAAGTCTATAGTGTATGGGTATTGACATTGTTTGGAACCAGAATGATGAGCTCTTGGGCTGCTTTAGGAGAGGCAAACCTGCCTAAGTCAGAAATATAGTCAAAATTGCTATGCCAGTCAGCAATAGATCAGGCCAGTGAGTAGCTGCTATACTTATGGCAAAATAGAAAACTATTCTCAAAAAAAAAAAAAAAAATCTATAGACTCTTAAAAATCTGTTCTAAAGCATTCTTGCTATATCTATCCCAAAGCTGCACACCAGCAAGAAATCTGAACAACTAGAGAGGTACCTTCCCTTTTCATGGCACCCAAAATAAACCTGTAGTCTTTTTGGTAGATTTCAAACATGCCATGATATATAAGAGCCAAGAACTTTTCCTGAGATCCTTAAAGTCATTTTGCTTGACACTTTGCAAATATAAAGATCATTATAATTTATCAGCTACTCCTTAAAAATGTTCTTGCAAAGAATATTATTGTCATCATGCTATCTCTATTTAATGGATTAAACTGAGATTCTGAAAAATAAAATGAATCTTGTATATCAGGAAGAGTTCTATGTAATAATTCATTCTGTTTTGCTCCAAGCTTACTACCCTGGGAAATAATCTAAGTTTAAAGTAAAAATTAAATTAAAATTTAAAAATAATAAAACCTGTGCTTTATATTTATGAAGGTACAAATGACAGGATATCCCTTCTTGGCATGTACTTTTAAAGAGCTTAATTGAAATTTTAGTTACACAGTATTTTTGGAAAGGTAAAATAGGATTCAGACTAATACAAACATCTCAAAGATTGTATGATCATATGTAAAACATAAATGTAAAATCTAAACAGCCTTTTTTTTTTCCCTAAAGAGGAGAAAAAAATCCTTTAGAAGCACTTTGGGTTAAATGTGCCAACTATACAGGATACTTAAATCAACTTTGAATGCTAATCATTAGAAAGTCAATAAAACAAAGGAAACTCCAATCAAAAAAACAAACAAACAAGTCCTTCTAGTTCTATATCCAGTTCTGATCACTGTACTCTAACAATAATACTAAGAAAATAAAGTAGAACCAGTTAATAAGGATGAAAAGTATGACCCATGGAAAAAGACTAAAGGAGTTGAAATTGTTTAATTTGATTTTCTAATTTTTTTAATAGCATAGCTTTTAATAGTCAGATTCACGTATGCATCTTGAGTTTATTGTGGTATGTGGTATAATATGGTGGTCTAAACCTAATTTCTTTCCTTTTTTCATTGCAATTCTTGTCAAATACAGGAGTCCTTTTCTGGATAATTTTAAGTTTTCAAGCTTATTATTCACTGGATTAAATTCAACTTCTTGTCTATTCCATTCAATCTAATTTTCAAACTTTTTTTTAAGGAGTACCAAACATTTTTGTTGATTAGTACTTTATTGAAAGTACTATTCTCCCTCTATTTCCACTTTTCCCCCATCATTTTTCCCCTTGTTCCTTAAGATTTTGTTCTTTCAAATAAATTATTTTGTCTGGCTCTAAAAAAAATTTTCCTTGGTAATTTGCTTAGTATACCATTGAAGCTGTAAATTAATTTTGGTAATTTTGTCACTAGTCTATTAATACAAGTCAGCTATGAGCACTAACTAAATCTCTTTAGGTATCATTACTACCCTTTACTTCTTAAAGAAGCATTTGGTAACTGTGCTGATACAAATATTGAGTGTGCTTTGGTGAATACCGGGTATGTTTTGTGTTTTGTGGTTATTTAATTGGGACTTCCCTTTATTATTCCCTTCTGAATTTTATTATTGTTACATAGAAATAAATTTATTTTTTTAAACTTTATTTTGTATCTTGCTACTTCACTAAACCACTGTTTCATTTAGCTTCTTTGCTGATCTCTTAAGATTTTCTAGTAAAGAGATATATCAACAACAATTAGGAATAGTTTGTCTCTTCTTTGCCTCTTTCTATAAGAATTTCTTTCCTAATTTATTTTTATTCCTGACAATTCTGATCAATCACCAAAAAGGAAAAATAGCACCTCTACTTTAAGTCTACATTTATTTAGAAAACTTCTAGTATTTCTCCATTGTATAGTGTTATATACTGTTAACTTTTTGCATAAATGCCTTTTAATTATATTTTTAAAGTACTTACAATACCTATGTAAATGAATGTAGTAATACTTCATCAAAGACTTTCTCCCCTTCTACTGATATTATCAGGAACCTTTTGTAACAGTAGTTAGGGTAGAATTCGTTTTTTTAATTTCAAAAAATTTCATTTTTTAACTTTCTTTTTTGAAACACATAAGACTTAATACTTTCTCCCAGTTCCAAGTTCTCTCCCTCCCTCTACCACTCCCCCCATCTCCAAAGAGAAAGCAAGAAAAATAAAGGCTATTACAAATACATATATATATATATATGCTCTCTTTCTCTCTGTGTGTGTGTGTATATATATATATACACATACATACACAGAGAAAGAGAGTCATATAAAACAAATTTCAACATTAGCTATGTTCTTTCCCCGACCCATGCCCTCAAAAAAGAATAAAAAAGAAAACAGAAAGAAAACAAAACATTCTTCAAACTATACTGAAGCCCATCAGTTCTCTGATGGAGGTGGGCATTATTTTTCATCATAAGTTCTTTGGAATTATGGTGGGTTATTGTATTCTTTAATTACTAAGGCTTTCAAAGTTGATCTTTTTTACAATGCTGGGTTATTGTATAAAATGTTCTCCTGGTTCTGCTCTCTTCACTTTGTATCAGTTCATAGAGGGTTAGGGAATGAATTTTTAACAAAACAAAGAATAAAGGTGATTAAAAATGATAAAATGCATAATTTCAATTTCGTGAAAATGAAATGTATTTGTCCAAACAAAATTAAACAACTAGAATAAGAATAAAAGTGATCAAGTGAAAAATATTTGTATCAAATATTGTTAATAATTCTACCAATAATTTCCAATTATGATATTCAAAAATACATAGGCAACTAATAGAAATATAAAAAACTAAAAGCCATGCCTAAGACATAAGATAGACAAAAGATAGGAATAGTTCTGAAAAAAAAATGCAATACTAACAACTACATGAAAGAATGTTTAAAATCACCAATAAAACAAATGAAAATCATAATTTATTATTATTTTTGGCTGAGGCAATTGGGGTTAAGTGACTTGCCCAGGGTCACACAGCTAGGACTGATTTGAAACGAGATTTGAACTTAGGTCCTCCTGATGTCAGGGTTGGTGCTCTATCCACTGCACCATCTAGCTGCCCCCAAACAAGTGAAAATCAAAATAACTCTTAGATTTACTTCATACCTCTCAAATTAGCAGAGATGACAAAAGATGGGAATGGTCAATGTTAGAGGAGCTAGAGAAAGAGGGTCAACCATAGTTCTATTTCTATGAATTGGTCTATTCTGGAAAACAATTTGGAATTACACTAAGAAAATGAATGGTATACCTATACCTTATGATCCCAAAATTTCACCTTTAGGCCTATATTGCAAGGAAATCAATGATTAAAAAGACTTAAATACATAAAAAGATTCAGAGCCACATTTTATAGTAGCAAAGAACTAGAAACGAAATAAATACTTGTTAACTGGGGAATAAACAAGTTATAGTATGTGAATATAAAAAAATGTTGCTATGCTGTAAAAAATGACCAATACAAAGAACTAGAAGACCCAAACTGATGCAAAGTGAGATGACAAGCAGAACACAGAAAAAGTATACAATGACTACAATGATGTATATGTATATGGAAACAGCAGCCAAAAAAATCGAAACTGATTGCTACAAAATTATGACTAAGCTTGGTCCTGAAGAAGAAATAGGAGACTTCTTTTTCTTCTTTACAGAGTTTGGTCACTTGGGTGTGGAACACTGTATACAGCGGGAGACTATTTCAATGTATTGGATAGCTGCTTCTGCTGAACTTTTTTTTTTTAATTAACTATTTGTTATCCTTTGTCATAAGTGACGCCTCTTTGAGAAAGGGAGATACCTTGGAAATATAAACAAAAGAAATTAAAAACTATAACGATCAAGTTTGGCTCCAAATAAGAAAGCACTTTTATTCTCCCTTCTTTGAAGAAGTGTGAAAACACTATAGAAAATTATGGAGTTTTCTGAGGTTTTAGTCGATTTTGCTGAATTTTTTTCCCCACCTTTTTTTCTTTATTCTAAGTGGTGGTTCTCGAGAATGAAGAGAAATTCCATTGGGAAATGTAGGTGATATGAAATCCAAAAGTATCTATGTATTGAAAGAACTATAGTTTACTTAAGAGAAAATTAACGTAGAGTAATAATTTCACATATTTTTAGTAACAGAATAGTTTTCAAGAAAGTAAACCAAGTTGTCCATATCAACAAAAATTCAAAAAAGGAAAGAAATGAAAATGAAAATGGGAAATGTCAGTCAGATATATTGAACAGGGAGAGAGAAGATTGGAATGAATTACTCAAAGAAAGTCATAAACCCTTTATTCCTAAAGATATGAAAAAAACAAAACATCATCATCAACAACAAAATAAAAACCTATTCCTAACGATTAAAGCATTTGACTATTTTCAGATGATCACTCAAGGTCATTTCCAATTTATTGAAAACATAAATATGTTTCAAAGAAATAGTATTAAAATCTACTATGATTATGTGACACTGCACCTAAATCTCTGCCCTTTTATCTCTCCCCATTCTTACATTCCTTCATCATCATTCTTCTTCAAAGAATCTCAACTAAAAATTTATAATTTAATTTAGTCACTACTTTTTGAGCACTTATTCTATAAATATTGTGGCATGGAGAGAACCAGCCTCCAAACAAGAAGACCTAGGTTTCACAAGTGCCAACTCTCAACTATGACTGTGGGCAAATCACAGAACTTCTCCATTGATCTAGACAACTCTCAAAGGCTTTTAAGTTGTGGAGAAGGTGCCAATCCCAATGAGTAATTTCTACATACAGAGAGTTCCATATGCCAATAAAATCACAAGTCCAGTCTCTATCACTTTATTGTAAGCCAATTACAAAGAAGAGATTTAACAATTCCTATACTTACCTTGCCTATCTACAGTGTTTTCTGAGTGGGCTCTTCTGATAATTCTCCTTAATTCCCTGAGGATACCAGAAATGTTATCTACATCCTTATTTGAATGAGTATGGCATATATAAAATGTAGGTCACAACTTAAAAGTTATTGAACAGCTTCTCTACCTAGTACAAATGAAGGAGGGAAGAGGTGTGGTCAGATTTCTTGTTTTGTCTCCATATAAATTGCCAGCATGACCCCCAAAGACAGCATCTGGTAAATCTGAGTCCATATTCCAAAGAGAGCACTCCAATGCTCTATCTAGATCATAAAATAATCCCCAAGGAAGTTAAGCTAAGGTCAAGTGCAGTTCAAGTACAACAAACACACCTTTGGAAGACTGGACAAAACACACACACACACACACAATACAATACAATAAATGTTTCCTGTCATGAGGCTTCCTCAAAAACTCAATAGCACTACCAAACATATGCTTTCTTTTACCTTCCTCTCCTAAAATTCATAATCACTACCATTCTGGTTTTAAAATTAACAGAAATGATGTATGAGCCAATTAAACCAGGTCCCACACAATCTTTGTAAGGATCAGGAAAAAAAATACTTTTCTTCCATGTCCTACCAAAAATACTTTATAGCCAACTAAAAATTTTTAGGTTGAGCTCTACAGATAAAACACACATACTTAGAGGGCTACACTTTATAGACTGATACAGTTTTTCTGCCAAGTACTAGGCATTATCAAATGTCTCCAAGTCCTGCTTCCCATAAGTGGCCTGATCTCAAGCTCTGATCCATTGTGGATGATCTCCCACATATCAGATGGAAGCTACCACCAGCTCATCAGATAGACGTGTCAGACAGAAATAGTAGTACAATCCAAACAAACATGCTGGAGTGATATTCCTCAAAAGTAATCACTTAAATAGTGAATAACATATGTAAATGTCTTGGATCTAACAAATGTCACTTATTGCTAGTAAACAGGTACCTTATGGCTCTTAGATCATAGGAGAATAAACTCAGAGATTGGTGGGGCCACGATTTAACAAAGTTGTCTTTCATATGTTATTAACATTAATACTAAGAGAAAAATCTTTGGAAATTCAGTGATGAGAACAATAATGTGACTTGCACATTTGGCTAAGTTGGAAGAAACAATACAATTTAAAAACATACCACTTCTATAAACCTTTCTCCAGAGATTCCCCCCTCCCTTTCCCCTTAAACAAATAATTCATCTTCTACAGTTCCATTGTGATTCTCTCACTTGGATCATTTTGTTCCTTTTTTGAAACTGTAAATCCCTGAGGAGTTTCAATGGGTTGGGAAAGAATTGTTATTCACCAAGAAAAAAAAGGCAGGATTAACAGCCATGGCCCCTCCAACTGGGAAACTTGCATCTTGTACTTTTACCATGTAAATAATGCACAGATCCTGCGGGAACATGCCAAACACCAGGATTCTTAATTAATGGAGCTCTTTAATGTGCAAATCAGGAACAAATTGCAAGTTCTGACTTGCATTGATTATGAAAACATTAATTGAATGAGCAAGACCCTAAGAAATGGCAGAATCTCAGGTTGTGGAAAAAGCAGGAAGATAATGGTCTTAGAATACAAAGCTCTTTTCCAATCAGACTTCTGACCAATATCTACAAGGAGAACCTAAACTTGAGTGTTTGTTAATATAAATGTAGTCAGAATTCAACACACACACACCCTGCAACACACACAGCATCAATCTACTTCCTCAAATCCTAAAGCTTCTCTACTAAGTAAAGAATAAAATGTTCCCAACTTCAAAGCTCAGAAAGTCCTGTCTTCAAGTGCTTTATGAAGAAAAAATGCTCATGTGCAAATCCATTTCACATATGCATGTGTGCAACTATACACACACATATACAAACAAAGGTACAAACAAAGCAATACTGTCTCTTTAAAAAGAAATTCATCCTATATAAATTATAGCCATAAACTTTTCCTGCAGTGCAGCCTAATTAATTCTTGTTCTATACACAAAGGGAAATGCTGGGTGACAAATGGGTGTGAAGCCAGAAAGCTGCCAGGTCTGCAAAACATTTTCTACTTCAATTTATAAGCAATTTTGCAGTAAATCATCAACCAGAACCTGGAATCTCAGGAATCTCTGAGTGTCCAAACCACATTATATCACTTATCAAAAAGAGAGGGAAAAGGAGTTTAAAGACATCTCATTTTTCAGTACTAACCCACATCAAAATCCGGAAGCTGTGTGTAATCTATTATTCTCTTCTGGGGAAGGTTTTAGAACTAAAGAGATATTTTTTTGAGCAAAAATGCCACTGTGGGTTAAGATAGCCCATTCCTCTATTCCTAGACATACTGTATCATTTGTCCGTTACTGCAAGAGAGAGATCTTCAAGAGTTATCCAGGAATTTACCCTCCCTAAAATGTTTCTGTTAAAGAAAAGGGTATAGAAGTGAGAGAAACATTATGGGAAAACTAGTGGGGGAGTACACTAAGGAAATAAAGTAAATTAAGAAGGAAATGGAAATGGGACTTGGTACAAAATGGGAAGAAGAAAAGTCTGCTAGAGGAATTTCAGATCCATAAAGTATTAATTCATTCCCTCGTTAAAGCATGAGCTCTTTACGAAAAGGGATTGTTTCATTCATTATATTTGTGTCCCTGGGATCTAGCACAGTGCCTGGCACATAGTAAGCACTTAATAAATACTTGTAGATTGATTCCAACAAGAGGCCTCAAAAATAAAAAGAAACTAATCACCATACCAAGGAAAGAAACTAAGTTTATCGAATCTATAGAGAGAAACACTATTCTAGCCAACAAGTATAGTACTGAATACCACAAGGATGGCCTTTTCCATATAGCTAAAGCTTTCCAACAGTTAACAAAGAGCTAATTCACTAGGAAGCATGTGACAAATAGCAATCCCCTCCTCCCCCACTATAAAAGTAAGTATGAGGAAGCAGCTAGGGAATACCATGGAGCCAAATTCAAATCTAACCCCAAACACTGGTATCACCCTGGGTAAGTCACTTCACCACTCTCTGAGTTTCTTCAGGATATATGATAGCACCTACACTTCCAGAATGGTTATGAGGATCATCAAATGAGATCCTATTTGCAAAGCACTTTATAAAATTTAAGATTACACAGCCATTAATGACTATTAGCTACCTACCAGAGTTTAGCTAACTTCTTAGAGAATTGATATCAGGCTATATGACAATTGCGTTAGATCAGGAGTTGGTTTGTCTTTTGGCTTCCTTTGATATTCACCTTTTTAAAATGCCTTTATAAATATGATTCTGAGAAGGGTTGCAAAAGCTTCACCAAATGGGGCAAAAGAGGTTCAAAACACACAAAGATTCAGAATATCTGATGGTAAGTAACATGGTTTTAGATAGTAACAGGCTTTCTTTTCATTGGACTTGGGAGTTCATCAACAGAGCCAAGCTTCCTGGACGAAGGTCAGTGTCCTGCAGTTTGTCATTCAGTCATATCCCAGTGGACCAACTTCCCATGCAGTTTTTTCTTGGCAAAGATACCAGAGTAGTTTGCCACTTCCTTTTCTAGTTTTAATGCAAGCAGGGTTCAATGACTTCCCCAGGGTAATGTGGCTAGCAAAGGTCATATCTGAACTCTGGTCTTACATCAGATCCAGTGCTCTATCCACTGAACCACCCAGCCATAATTATATGATGGCAGATACCTGTGGTATACCTTCACCGTCCACAGCCTGGACCTTGACAGTGTTATTAAGGAAAAGAAATGAACACCACTGTTAAGCTGCTAAGTTCTCTCTTAGGGCTCTCTTTCTGGAAGATGAACTTAAATAGTACCTCTAAATCACATCTAAGAAATTAAAGTCATTCTTTCCAATACATAGCCCACCATCCATTCTTTAGGGTTAGGAACTGGGGGAAGAAAAGACATATACTTTCCCAAAATAGGGCCCAGGTGAATGAAAACTAGGTGCTAAGAAAAGATTAAAGGAATAAAAGTTGTTTTTTTCAGACTGGCAAGTTGACACAATATTGGCATGAATGGACTGGAAGATGGGATACCTTTCCTTGAATGAAATGACTGAATAAGGAAAGAAGAGTACATAAAAAAAAATTGTTATTAAAGTGAAATTTATTTTCAAATTCTTTTGTTAACTAAAAAAATTCCACTTCTCCTATATTTATGTTACATTATACACTGTGTTCTTGGATATATTTTGCTTATGGGAAATATCAAAATGTCAACCATTGTTTCTATTAAAGGTCTTTAATGATATTGCATTTTAGACCTGTAATGAAACATGGTGCTCACTGCAGTTTGTAATGCATATCATTAAATACGTTAATAACATGCATTTCACTAAAAGGTCATCTTATTATGGCTAGAGTTTGACTTTTTTTAATCACTTCGTTTAAAGCTGTAGAGCTAATTTTGAAAAAAGACAAGAGAGATGTACCTGTTACAGAAATGTCATCTCTCTCTTCCAAGTCTCCTATCCCTTTAGGTCACATATGCTAGGACTTTCTCCAGTAACTTTTCTTCTTTTCCCCAAAGAAAATAATCCATTCATTTGTCACTCTGTACTATCCATAAATAAATATGAAATTCTTTCATCAATGCCGAACTAGATTTGTGATAGACTTGTACATCTATGTACATAAAGGATGTTATATATAGAGAGAAAATAAAGACAGGACTCTTTCCCAAATTAAAATTTATTCATTATTTCTCTATCAATCTAGTTACTAAACCAAGGATTATCAACAGTAACCTCCAAATTGTTTTAGAAGGGTTTGGCCCATGACTGTGACTTCAAAATCATTGCCTAAACTGTAGAAAGCAGCTTCAGGTTGAGACAGAGATAACTAGCCATTCTCTCACTTAGTATCTCAGAGACCTGCCTACAACACAGAAAGACTAAGTGACATCTAAGGTTAACCCAGTAATAGATATCAGAGAGAAAACTTGAATCTGCGTCACCCCAATTCTCTCCATTTGTTATGCAAAGTTGTGTTTCTTAGTAATTATAATGACCAATAAATATTTCTTTTTACTAGCTTTCTGGATATATAAAAGAGCAAACATACCAAGAATATTAAGAAAAGAATAAACTGAAAAGAGCACAGTGACAGAGTGGAAGGATACAAGTTCTTCTTCTAACAAGATGTTAGGCAAGCCATTTAACTTCTCTGGGCCTCAATTTCCTCACTTATAAAATAATAATGTTATACTAGATGATCTTGAAAAAAAATCTACTTAAATATTTGTGGCTACATCTATTCCCAATCTGGTGCAATCCATGGTAATATCTACTTAAACAAGGAGGGCTACTCCTAAACTAAATAACGTGCCCTTGGCACACAATGGACACTCAATAAATGCTTGCTAAATCAAACTGGTCCAATAAAATTCATTCTAATATTGAATCCAATCTTAATGCTAAAATGAAGATACATTTAATGAGTACATAAAAGTAATTCATCAAAAAAGGTAAAGCCATCAAAACATTCTACCTGCAAACAAAACTACTAAATTATGAAATTTCATAGCATCAAATTTAAAACAATTTAAAATGAAATAACAGCTTCACAGAGTGTTATACATGCAACAAAACTGAGGTTCATAGAGGTTTCATTATTAGCCTAAGATTGCAGCTAGAAAATGGTAAAACTTAAATGTGAATCCAGGTCTCCACATTCCAAATCCAGTGACTCAAACTTCATGCTTGTTTATTCAGCCAGTCAACAAACATGTAAAATAGAATTTACAAAGCATTTTTAGATTTGCCAAGTGCTTTAAAAATATGGTATCACTGTGCATAATCTTTAACTCACCAGTGTTTCTATTGGACCTATATGCCAAAGAGATCTTAAAGGAAGGAAAGGGACCCACATGTGCAAAAAATGTTTGTGGCAGCCCTCTTTGTAGTGGCAAGAAACTGGAAACTGAGTTGATGTCCATCAGTTGGAGAATGGCTGAATAAACTATAGTACATGAATGTTACAGAATATTATTGTTCTGCAAGAAATGATCAGCAGGATGATTTTAGAAAGATCTGGAGAGACTTACACCAGAGAGAAGACGGTAGGAACTGAATGTGAATCACAAAATAACGTTCTCACTCTTTTTGTTGTTCATTTGCATTTTGTTTTCTTACTCATTTACTTTCTTTTTTTGTGCAGCAAGAGAATTGTATAAACATGTTTATACATATTGGATTTAACTATATTTTAACATGCTTAACATATACTGGATTGCGTGACATCTAAGGGAAGGAGTGGGGGGAATGAGGGGAAAATCTGAAACACAAGGCTAAGTGCCAAACTAAATTATCCATGCATACATTTTGAAAATAAAAAGCTTTACTTAAAAAAATATACATGGTATCACTCTTCACAATAACCTTATACTGTGAAAGTTAAAAAAAAAAAAAAAAAGCTTAAAAACAGATTGGATATGTAAAGATGAATTTCAGGGAGAAGCTGAGGATGACTTCATTTATGAGATTGAGTGAGGAGAATGGTGGTGTCCTCAAAAGCATCAGAAAAGTTGGGAAGAATGAAAAGTATAAGATGAAAAAAAATTCATGAGCTCTATTTTGGACATGTTGAATCTGAGACATTGATGTTGATAACATAAGCAATTGGTGATATGGGACTAGAGTTTATTACTCAAAAATGGTAGGAAAAATGCCATGGAGGAAAAGGTCAATTTTCTTTGCCGAACATCTGATTGTCTAAGTTACATCTCACAAAATCTGTTGAACAGATATACTAATTAATTGATGCTGCAAATTTTTACATGCTTGGTATACCAGAGAGAAAATGATGCATGTTAGTTTGCATTGACCATTTTCCCTAGAGGATAAAAACATGATTAATATTTTTAAAATGCTCCACCTCTATAAAGTTTGAAGACCCACTGAGGGTAAGTTTTTTCCCATAAAAACCAACATATTTTAACTACATAAACTAATGAAAAATATGAATAATTTAAAAATGAGAGAGTCTCTGAAAGCATAAAAAGTGGCACACATTCCCAAACCAGTATCTTTATATTTGATTCCATAACCATAAATGACATCCAATAGAGAAAAGGAAAATTCAGGAAAAGTGAACTGTAGTAAAACTTTAATTATCTAGTATCAAGAAGTCTAGAAAGATGATAAACCCAGGAAAAATGTTGATTACACAGCACCACTAAGAAAACCAAGCATAAAATAATATGCACCTGTAGTTACAAAGCACAATTTCACTTTAATGGTCAAGCAGAAATATTTTAAAGTTTACAAGATGATGTACCCCAATGAAGGGGCACAATAAATAAAATGTCACACTCCAGTTGTGTCACACTCATGACACAAAACTAATGCAAAAGGAAGAAATAATTAAATGAAGCCAACATGGAAGTCTGAATATTACTAAAAGGTCCAAATTCTGATAATGAGAGTTAAGATAATGATTTTAAACAGGATAAAAAAGCAACCTAGAAGTAAGTAATTTCTGCCTTTGAGTCAATAATTTTTCAGAAAGGGTATCCCAGTAGTCAGTCCAATGGCTACACACTTCATACTTACTCTTTTAAGATGTTTAAGTTGATATAAGGGACTTTTCCAAGAAAATAAGGTTCAAGGTTTGTATTAGGGTCAGAACAAATTGAGCCCAGTGTATTTCTTATTATTATACATATATAATGACTAATTTTGGACATGCAGAAGAGGACTAAATTATGTTCAGTAGAAAGTAACTTTCCCTGAGAGCAAGACTTTTCATTTTTGCCTAATCCAGCAGCTAGCACATTGTATATATTGTTTGTTGAACTGAATCTATACATTTCCTAAGGCAGCAAAGTGTGTAATAAATACAATCGAAAAAATATCAGCATTATAAGGGTAGAAATACTTGTTAAATATATAAAGATTAATCCTTAACTATCCAGAAAATCCAGCTCTCTGGAACTTTTCACCCTCTTCCACTAACAGATAAGTAAAATGCTGTTTTTCCAAGACCTATGATGAAGTATCATTATAACAAAAATGATCTAAAGGCTCTTCCATTAGATTATAGAATTATAGGATCACGGTAGGAAAAGATATTAGAAGCAATCTAGTCCAATTGGAGACTGCAATAGAAAAGAGCAAAGAAACACAAGTAAAATGAGTTAACAGCATTCTAAAATAGTCAAGATGAAATATAATTCACCCACACTATAAGACACTGGTCAGGTCATTATCCAAATACTCATTTTAAAACAGCTATGAAAAAATTGAAATGCAAACAGGGAAAACAAAAATGAACCAAAAAACCCAAAAAATTGGACACATCATGAAATATTAAAGTTATTTAATCTAAAATGCCCCATTGTTACCCGGGTCAAGGCATCTTTAGCATTTTTGTGTGTGAAAATTTCATTAAATATTCCAACTGTATATTCTTTCAGGCTCTTTTCCAAAAACATACCAAAAATCAAGGTACAAGGCAGAATGAAAAATTCCAGAAAGGCTCCCAATCTTCAAAACATTTGAAAACCACTAGTAAAATGATTAGCAGAAAGAGTGAGGGTAAAGTAATAACTACCTTCTTGCTATCTGAGGAGCTACTGGAAGGATGACACTAACCCACTGTTTTCTATTTTCACACAGGAAATAGATTTCAATTACAGTAACAGATACAGCATACAGATTAGTCTCTAGTAAATAATTCCTGATTAAACTAAGTATTTTCCAAAAAAGTTAACAGAATCTCTTTCCTTCAAAATCTTTAGAAATGATGTTGTAAAAGCTTTTGATTCAATGCCTTAAATTATTAACTTGTGTTAGTCAATTGCTGGCTCAAGAATATGAAAGGAGAACAAAAGCATGCTCTACAAATAAGGCCCTTTGCAAGCTTTCCTGAGATCAAGATGATTCCATATATACCTAAGCCTTAAACTTAGATGGTTCACTGTCTTGCCTTAAGAGAGGAGGAAAAGAAGCAGTTTGCTTGAAAAGTGAGACAAAAATAATATAATTCTTTATAAAGTTGGAAAGCCTAGTGATTGGGGCTGTCTCCCTCTAACTACTAGTCTGTACAGAAGGATAAACATTTCTTTGGAGAGCCGTAACCCCTAACTAAGACAGCTAAGTAATAAAATTATGCTTACTGAGAAAAATCACATCTCTGAATCTGATAGCTTGGAAATCTGAGAATAACAAATAGACATTTGCCTTTAGTGAGTCAAATGTAATTCTGCCTTAAGGTAGGTAATCAACTGGGTTACATGACCTCCTGAGGTCCTTTTTTCAAGTGTAAGACTCCAGAATTCTACCAAAATTTCCCTCCCTTTCAAGTAACTGTAGAGTTACAGTATGGCTATACTGTATATACATATACATGACACTTTAAGTGCTTCCCAACTGGCTTTCCCCCAGGCTTTGAATGTTCTTCCTCCCTTCTAATCCCCAATTCTCAGAATTTCTGACTCTAAGACTCAGCTTGACCCAACACCTTCTATGGGGAGCCTAGTCCGGTACCCCCAGCTTACCATCCCTAACTAGGTTACTTTTTAAACCTACTCTGTATGTAACAAGCATAGTGTGGGGCTAGAGAAAGAGCAGAAATCTCAGGGTCACAGGACCTGAGTGTGAATCCTCCTAGCACTACTGCTGCCTCCCTGTGTCTTAAGCACAATTTCCTCTCGTCTTGGACTAGGTAACTTCTGAGGAGACTTGACTTGTTATTGCCACCAGTAAATCACGAGCTCCTCAAGGGTAGGGACAAATTCATTTTTGTCTTTGTATCCCAACCAATAAGTACAGTGCATAAACATGTAGCAAGTGCTTTTAACAACGTTTGTCACTGACCAAAATAAACAGGCACCATGTTCACCAGAGGATTTGGTACTCCCAAGCAATATTTGCAATTCACCTACTACTCCCTACCTTAAGTCCTCTGTACTAGAATACTACCATGTACTGGAAATACGCATAGTACAACTCTAGCTCAGCCAGTCTTCCAGGACTGGAAATCTTCTATGCGCTTTTATACCTTCCCTAAAAACTACATACCTAGAAGAGAAAAGAACAATTTGAGAAATGTCATCTTATGATGTGCTTTGATCTTTAAACCGAGGTAAGCTCTCTTACTAAACAAGGTAAGCAAGCCACCTAGTAAGTTAACCCTTTTCTTTTAAACTTATAGTATAGAACTCTTGTTACTCTTCTCCTTTTTCTGGGTGCAAAAGATATGCTCATTCCATAAGTATTTCAGTACATAAGAGTCCTTACTGTTTTTCAGGGCACTGGCAAACTCTGACCCGCCCTTGTCCTTGAAAATAGGAAAAACATCAGGTTGGGGAAGCTGGTTGGTTGTCAGCAGAGCTTTCTGCAGCTTGATTCTTCCTTCCAAGAGCTGGTCCCACAGTGCTGAGAATCAGGAAAACAGAAAGCCATCATTTACTTATGATACCTTTTCCTAAGAGTAATAATTCCAGGCCCCTTAGCTGCATAATCCCATTATAGTAATTTGCCAAGTTAGTGTTTTCCCAAATTAGGAGGCAAATAGCATTCTGGAAACAAATGTTCATTACATAGGAGTGACAACTCATTCATCTGTGATTTTAAAACCCGAGAGGAAAAGAAAAAGATTTCCTTCAAGTCTGAAGCTGAAATCTAGTTGCCTCAGGTATTAGGGCATAGCCAACTGTGCTACTCAATGTGGAGATGACTGACTTAACATAAAGGAAGGGGCCCTAGGCCTCCAGATAAGTGAGGCATGTCACAGAGTAATTGGAAGGGCACAGGAGGGAGAAAGCAAACAAAAGAAAGTAGATCAAATGTGGAGATTTAGAGAAATTGGCAATCAGCAAAACCTAGGCACCAACCTATTTGGTTCTTCACAGCTCTGCCTTTCTCCACTTCCTCTGACACTTTGCCTCCTGAGAAGGTCTTTACTGCCTCATCATTATCTTTGTCTTCGGGCACAGCCTCCTGGATTTCCTCTCCATCTTCTTCCTCATCAGTTTCCTCTTCTATGCCGTTTTCTTCTTCTTCCTCCTCCTCCTCCTCCTCTTCATCACTCACCACATCATCCATTCCCTCTGAGAATTTTTCAAAGTCACTAATGCTCTGGAAACTAAAGCCTGATGAATGAGCATTCCTCTTCTCTCTCCGGCCTTGGTCTTCCAAACTGCTCCCCCCATCATCGCTGGATTCCTGCTCCTCATCAGACTCCACTAGCCCTGTGCTCCCTGACTCTTCATCAGATGCTTCTCTGTCTAGTAAGGAGGAAGGAAAAAAGGAAGACAAAGTGAATATTACATGAAGAAATGTATCAACTCCCACCTCACAAACTTACTCAAAGTTATGGCTTAAAGCTAATATTTTCCTTCATTCACCTTCAAAGGAACAGGTGGGTAGAGATGGAACACTTAAATACAAGGTGCAAATTGCCATTAAAGCTTAGACACCAATCTGGATTTGAATTTCAGGAATGGCTTTTCTCCCTCCCTCTATCAGAACAAGGGTAGGTAATTATTATATGTGACTTATAGTCAGGATATAAATATAACTCCTCTTTATTAGGAACTTGGGGCATAACTAGATATTCTTTGAGTATTTATTGTGTATCCACTAAGTAAAAAATACCACAGGAGAAACAAAGATGAATAAAACAGAGTCCCTGTCCTTGAGGAACCTACACCAATCTAATTAAAGGGAAAAGGGAAAGTACACAAAAGACAAAAAGCAAAGCGCCAGGCTACCTGTTAAGAGATACAAGAAACTAAATATGCCAACCAAGTCAAATGACTCTGAACCCAAGAGTCCTGGGGATAGCAGTGTCCTCTAAATCACCAGACCTGACTCTAGCCCAATTACACCTATAATTAAGGAGGGGGAATCCCCTTAGGAGGAAGGGCTCACCTTCTTCATCACCTCCCCCTCTGACAGTCACACAGGGGAACAGCAGCACCTTCAGACCATGGCTCCTGCTGCCAGTCTACCCCTCACACAGCCATCCCATGGGAGGGTGACTCCTATGGAAAAGGAGTCAGCTATCACCACCAGTTGCTATCCACAGAGCAGGCAAACCTGCATCCTGAGGGAAACAGAAGAGGCAGCATGGGCCAGGCAAGACAAGCCATCACCAACACCGCTCCTGGATGACCATTTCTCCTCAGACAAATGGAGAAAGCCCAGGGCCTAGGCCCAAGAGGCTTGGGAATCATAATGCTTCCAGTCTAATGCCCTTAACCATCATCCTGATGGTTGGTGGAGAGCAGTCTGGCAACTGCAGGTATTACAGCCACAGCTACTAAAGATTCAGGAAGTTCTTGCCACCAAAGCCACTAGCTATGAATGATTCAACATCAGAAAGAAACAAAATTTTAGCACTGGAAACAATATAAAAGAAGAACAAGGAAATGACATAAAACAGCAGCATGAAATCATTTCTCTCCGACTCAAAAATGAAACCTTCCTTTTGTGTCATCTTCCCCATCTGAAGGGGAGCCCCTCAAGAACAAGGTCTGTATGGCTTTTCTATCTACATCCTCAATACTTAGCACAGTACTCTGAATATAGTAAGCTTAATCTACTTTTTAATCATTCATTCATGAAAGAAATACAATGTACTAGATGCACTCAGTGAAAAAAAAGTCAACATTAAGTTAAAAGACCAGGAGATCATTATATAGGGCAACAAGACTATACAATCAATTCTGATGGACATGGCTGTCTTCAACAATGAGTTGATTCAAACCAGTTCCAGTTGTTCAGTGATGAAGAGAGCCATCTACATCCAGAGAGAGGACTATGGGAAATGAGCGTGGACCACAACATAGCATTTTCACTCTTTCTGTTATTGTTTGCTTGCATTTTGTTTACCTTCTCAGGTTTTTTTTTTCTTCTTTCTAGATTCTATTTTTCTTGTGCAGCAAGATAACTGTATAAATATGCATACATATATTGGATTTAACATATATTTTAACATATTTAACATGTATTGGACTACCTGCCATCTAGGGGAGGGGGTGGAGGGGGTGTTGGAACAGAAGGTTTTGCAAGGGTCAATGTTGAAAAATTACCCATGCATATGTTTTGTAACTATAAAGCTATAATAAAATAAATAAATTAATTTAGAAAAAACAACAATAGCATTAAGTTAGGGGAATAGCTAGGAAGACTTCCTAGAACACAAAGCGTATCTGCTAAGCCTTCCCCTTCAGGTAAGATTACAACAGAATGCTGCTGGGGGAGCAAAGCAACTCTTCGTTTTCATTATCCCTCTCCTCTATCTACTATGGGGTTGTCCACTTAGAAGAGGAAAAGTATGGGGAAAAAAGGAAGTAAAAAAGAGAAAGCTACTCCAGGAAAAGTCAAATGGTAGCCTTTGGGTAGAAAACAAATATGTAGAAGGGAAGGGAAAAAGAAAGATAGCCTGTATGGATGGTCAGCACTGAATGCAAATCTAGCTAAAGAAACTTGAACTTAATTAAGAATACAGTAAGAAATCATTAAGGCTCTCAACTGAGAATGACATAATCAGAGCTAGACTTTACCCACTTGGCTGACAGGATGGACTAACGGGGAGGGTGGGGGGGGGGGGTTAGGGGAAGACTAAAGACTGATATAATAGTCCTGATGAGATGAAAGCATTCATTTATTCATCCAGTCATTTAACAAATTATTTAACAATATTTATTTAACAAATACTTTAAGTGTCCACTAGTGCAAGGTACTATATCAAGGGGACAAAGAAAAATAATGGTGTCATAAGCCTCCAAAATTAAAACATAATTTATCTAAGCCTTCTTTCAGGATTCCCTTTGCAGAGGGAAACCCTGGCATTTCAAAAACCAAAGTTCAATAAAAAGCAAAGAGAAATGGATTACGGATTCAGATATCTAGCAATTGCTAAAATTTTGTATTAGGTATAAAAAAGTAAAATTTTGATGAAAGAGAAAATGAAACTCTTCTTTCTCTGAATGAAAGTGATCTTCCTTTCCCTACTCTTGAAAAAGCACTGTTTTTCTTTAAACTCCCAAATATGAAATCTCCCTGACCTGGTGTCAGTCTTCTCTTAATTCAGGGATTGGTTAGCTGATAACTTCTGTCTTTGGACTCTTTTTGTATCTCTAACAGTTAGCACAGTGCCTGGGCACAGAGTAAGTGTTTAATAAATGTTGACTGATTGATTAACTGAAGCAATCCAGTAATTAATTCCTTCCCACACCTAACTACAAAATCCTCTCAGGAGTCAGACAGTGTCACACCAAGTCTTTATTGCAAGTCTTTCTAGAACAGTATGAGTTTGAGTCTTAATGGCATAGCCTTTGAGAATCTCCACAACACAATGAGACAGCAAAGGAAAACTTTAGGGAATGAATGGTGGTGAGGGTCTCTGCATCTGGAGAAGAAATGCTTCCACTAATGAAATTTCTCTTCCAAACTTCCTGATTTCTGTTGAAGGCTATGCCACCTTCTAGGTTCCCCAATTGGAAAATTTGCATTATCCCCCACTCCTTGCTCTCCCTCACCTTATTCAATCGAGGGTCAAATTCAACATTACTGGCATCCAACCCATTCTCTCTCCTCACAAGGACCACCTTAATCCAGGTTCTTAGCTCCTAGATTATTGCAAAAGCTTCTTTCAAGTTGTTTTCCTTGCCTCAAGTCTCTCCCCCATGAGATTCATCCTTCAAACCTATGGTATCAAACTCAAAAAGCTGCACAGTGATACAGAAAACCACCCATTAACATCACCTATGTTGTAGAATTTTTATTGCTTTTATCAAACATTTCCCAATTACAATTTAATCAGGTTTCTTGGGAGCATTTGACAACTCTGCTTTCCCAGACTGCTGCCAGTGAAGTACTGCTTAGTCACTCCCCTAGAGCTCATTCAAATCCAGATAGTTTTTAAACCCCCCCATCACCTGAGTCCCAACCTATTTTTCCATATTTCTGGTGGATGACTTGATGTGATCCAGTCAAGCTGGTCTCTTTACTGTTCCTTACACAGCATATTCTCCCTTTGATGACTTTGCACAGGTGGTACCCCATGCTTAGAGCTTCTGCCTCACAGCTTCCCTCTTCCTTCAAAATGCAGCTCAGGCATCATCTTCTGCATGGTGACCTTTCCTGATCTACCTAACAGCTTGCTTGTATTTATTAGTATTTTTTCTATATATACTTATTCAATGTTTAATTACATGTGTCTTTGCTATTTTCATTAGAACAGAAGTTTTTTGAGCACAGAGAATGTTTCATTTACCAATGTGTACTACTAATGCCCAGCACAATGTCTGGCAGATAGCAGGCAATTAAAAAGTACTTGTTGATTAACTGGTAGGTCCAACAAACTGCCAGAGTCTATAGGAAATTGGATGGTTGGGTTTTACTGCTTAAAGTGAAAAATTGCACAGAAACACTTAGTGTATAGTTAGAGTCCCAACTATGTAATCAATTTACATTTGAATAAGCTCTAAGCCAGAACTACCAGACTACTTCATGTGGTCCTTAGTTCACTTTCAGTGCGCTGGGACACATTATGCAAATAAAAAACACACAGGAAATCAGTAGTTCCTTTTGAGAATGGAATAGGACATACACAGAGAGCACTCTTCTAGGAGTCAAAAAGTTGTTTTTAGTTCAGGCTCTGCCACTAACATGCTATGTGACCCAAAGTAACTGAGTGCCTCTTGACAAGCATTTTATAGAAAATGGAAAGCTTTGAACTAGATGATTGCTAAGGGCCCTTTCAGCTCTAAAATTTTGTGAGTCTGTAGCAAGGCAGATATTGTTAAAGCCCTACTAATTCTTTTGTCACACAGATCAGGAAGCCATCTTTCCCCATCTCTTTGTATGCCTTATTACTGATCCTTAGATCAATTTACAGCTGAAGAATAAGAGATAAAATAAAAGAATCCAGCTATCATAATCCCTAACCCTAACATTGTATAATTTCTTTGTCAGGAATAATGAGTCCACAATAGAACATTCCAACGTTCTGCCAATTCACAATACTTCCCTTCACATATTATGACATAACCAAACTTAATTAATATTTCCACAGCCCATACAATTATTTTCCTGCCTCTGAGCACTTATTCACTGTCCCTTCTTCCTAGGATGCCCTCCTACCATTGCTATCCAAAGAAATATTAATTATCAGTCTTGGCAAAATTCAAGTCAAGCTCAAATGTCACTGCCCTCCCCTCAGGCAAAACTGGTCTCTCCTTCCTTTGAACTCTCACAAGTTTTGTTTATAACCCTCTTAAACAATTATCACATTCTCCTGGGTATCACACTTGTTTGCCTACATATCTCAATTCCCTTGCAAGACTGCAATTTACTTGATGGCAGGGTCCATCTACCTCACGTGTATTTCTACCTTCCCTTGGTGACTTATATTGATGGTGGCCAGTATATGTCTTTTTTTTGGATTGGCAACATTCCAGGATAATCCCTGATCCCCAAAGAAACAGAAGCTAGGAGGAGAAAAAGTAAGACATACACCCATATACATGTCTATCTCACCGGACACTTCTAATTGAGGTTGCTCCCACAGATCTTCTTTCAAAGCCTTTCGAGAAGTGATTTTGCCTGAATATCGTTTGTCCGTATCTAAGAGAGAGGCAAAGGCCCTCTTCCGAATACTTCCCACACGTGGGAGGTCACTGGCTTCATCTTCACCCTCATCAAACCTGTCAATAACTCGGGCAGCTGTAGCTGAAAGGGAAAAAAAAAAAAAAAAAAAAAAAAGGGAGGGAAATCATCAAAAAGTCCATCATCAATAGGACAGTTATAAGGCTTCCACATCCGTCCTCTCACTCCCATTCCACCACCTCCAAGATGTCACTATTAATACCTGACTACTCCCAAGTGGAGCCAAATAACACATCGGATTCCAACTAAATGCACGCCCCAGTTTATTTTTTAGGGCCCACCAAATAAGCTGTAAACAGCAAAGCAAGCTCTTCACATACCCGCCACAGCAAGTTTGTAATAGCCCAAGACTTAGGAACTGAAAAGCTTCTTAAAGCTCATTTGGCCCGTCTCACTTTACACGGGAAATCGAGACGCGGAAAGCCTGGCTGCCCAGCTCTCCCAGGCAGCGAGTGGGAGGAAGGGTGCGCGCTCCCCAGCTCGTGCTCTATCTTATTTGCACGGTCTCTCCCCCGTTAGGGCCCGAGCCGAAGTTCCTGAGGGTGGCAACTATCTCTGCCTTGTGTCCTCAGCATCTAGAGCATGGCCTGGCACACAGCAGGAGCTTAATAAGTGCTTGTAGCTGCCGACTTGAGGGACTAAACTCTGGGGATAGAAATAGGGGTAAATGACAGGGCTGCTCGCCAGTACCTCGCTCTGCGCCGCGGAGCCGGGCTCCGAGCGCACTCCCCGGGACCCCACCCTCCTTAGGGGGCTGCCTCAGAACGCCCACACAGGAACTTCCCGCGCCGAGCCCGAGGCAGCGCCGCGGAGGGATAGCGCCGCTCCCGAGGTGCTCCCAGCAGCCCCCGCCCCACCCTCAGGCACGCGGCGCGGGCCCCGGAGAGGGCGCGGGCCCCGGAGAGGGCGCGGGCCCCGGAGAGGGCGCGGGCCCCGGAGAGGGCGCGGGCCCCGGAGAGGGCGCGGGCCCCGGAGAGGGCGCGGGCCCCGGAGAGGGCGCCTCTTCCGCACGTGGTCCCCGGCCTCCGCACTCACCCTCCTCGGGGTCCGCCTCCGGGTCCGCCTCTGTGGGCCGCGGGTCCAACAGCTGCTCCAGCTGCCGCGCCAGGGGCTGCGGGGCTGCCATCCCTCCAGGTCCTCCGCGTGCCGCCGCCGCCTCCCTAGCAGCAGCTCGGCTCACCGCCGCCCCAACTCACGCTCCCGGATCGCGGCCCCAAGCCCGCCGACTTCCGGGAGGCGCTCGATTTGGGGGCGGAGCGGGCGGGAAGGGGCGGGGCCATCCGTGGCAGCACGGCAGCAGGAAAGAGGGCCGGGCAGAAAAGACGGGAAGGGAACTTCAATGTGTGCGCTTGCGTGCGAGGATACGTGCGTGCGTGCGTGCGCAGGGTGGGCTAGGCGTTGGGGGCGGGGGCGCTGTGACGCGCGCGCGTACCCTCAGTACCCTGGGAAGCGCTTGCTCGGCTGTCTTTCTGTCTGTTCCCCGGATCCCGAGGAGTCCTTTCGCCGCTTGCGCGGGGTTATGGTGACCCTGAGTGATCAACAGGGGCGGGCGATCGTCAGAGAGAGCCGGGAGGGGAAGCTGGTGCTGCTGCGGCGGGGTTGCCTGGTGGAGGGCGGGAGGCTGGCCTGAGCAGGGCACGTTTTCCGGGCTCAGTGTGGGCAAAGTGCTCCTGGCGCCGTTATCAATTGCAGAATTAGTGTCAGTCCCCATGCCAACGCTCGGTGACCGCCAGGGGACCAGGCCTTTCCCTCTCTTCACTTCCCCTTAGCTTCTCAGACTTCTTTACCCATTACGCTCTGCTGTCCGCGCGCCCAAAGGAAAAACCCCATCTCCCCAGGGGCATTCTCCTGGCTCCCTTGCCACACTCA
Organism: Sarcophilus harrisii; assembly: GCF_902635505.1. Taxonomy (NCBI): domain Eukaryota; kingdom Metazoa; phylum Chordata; class Mammalia; order Dasyuromorphia; family Dasyuridae; genus Sarcophilus; species Sarcophilus harrisii. The sequence continues at coordinate 354,154,485 of NC_045429.1, read as the reverse complement.
TCGATGACTCCTGGCTTCCCTGCTTCCTTCAAATCCTCGCTAAAAGTTCCAAGTCTTTCCCGACTCTCCTTCAATCCTAGTGTCTTTCCCTCGTAGTTACTTCCTATTTGTCCGCTCTGTAGCTCATCTGCATGTAATTGTTTGCACGCAGTCACCTCGTTAGACTGTGAGCCACTTGGGAACGGGACTTTTTTTTTCTTTTGCCTTTCTTTGTATTCTCGGGACTTGGCAAGCTGCCTGGCACATAATTGACACTTATATGCTTATTTACTGTTAGGACACTGAGTTTATTCAGGACATAGCATCCCACATTCTTCCATCCAAGGATGAGACCTTCCAGAGACAAATGTCCACCAAGTTACTAGTGTCTGAAAATGCTGGATCTTGGGCTAAGAAGGGCGAGTCTTCCTAGACCTATCTGGAAGCTTTGAGAGGAACTAATCAATCACAGAAAAAGGCTGGAAAAAAAGGTGAACTTCCAGGGTGAAGATTTTTTTTTATAGTATATCAGAAAATTCAGAATAAGAAGTACAGACCTAGTTTCGATGACTTTGGGCCTCAGTTTCTCCCTGTGTGAAATGAGGTTAGTAGACAAGATGACTTTCAAGATCCTTTCTAGCTCTACATTACTGATCCTGTGATCAGATCCTAGACTTGAGTTTAATCTCAACTTTATTAGAAGCCTACAGAGACAGGTGTCCATCAAGTTACTACTGTTTGAAAGTGCTGTATTTTGGGTGCTAAGGAGGACTAGCCTTCCTAAAACTGACCCATTTGGAAGATTTGAGGAGTTGAGTGGAAGGTTCTGGATGCACAAAGATGAAAGGGGTCTCAATCAAACCCTGGACAATGATTCAGGAATTTAGAATCAGTTCCCCCCCATTCCTTGTAATAATTTCCTCATCTATAAAGTAGAAATAATGATATTCTCACTCACAGGGTTGTTGTATGAAATAAATGAGAAGGTCTTTAAAGTTCTCTATAAATGCCAATTATTATTACAGTAGCTGGAGGCATCAAGTCAGTGGCCTTGCTGGGGCAGGTTTGTTTGTGTGTTGGTGCAAAGTACTTTTGGCTTAAACTGCTTTTAAATGAAGAAACTTTTTATCTCACCTTTTTTTTTTTTTTTTTTAAGGATCTCTCAATTCTTTCCCTATTGCCTGCTTTCTTTTAGATATAGATTTAGAAGATGTATTAGATGTCACCAAATTTAACCCCCTCACTTTCATATGAAGAAACAGACCCAGAAAAATTTGCTCAGTCACACCACTAATAAGTAGCAGAGGCAGAATTCAGATTCATGTCTCCTGGTGCCAAATTCAGCCTTCTTTCCATGAAACCATTCTCCTTTTATTTCTCTGGGAGTTAAGAATGCTTTAAAAAATGATCATCTTGAGGAGGGAAAGAGAAAGCAATGAAATGAGGAAGAAGAATGGAGGTATAGATTACTGGCATCGTCTAAACATTGAAGTTTTGGGGGGCACCATGCTGGATCTGGGTGAATGGGAAGGAGCCTACAGAAATAATACAAAGTTTTTTAGTTTAGTTTTTGCTTTTGTTTTTTATTAGCTCTGACCTCTTGTAGTTCCTACTTCTCTTTGTCTTCCTCTAGCAAGACTAAATAACCAGCTCTTATTTCCCATAGATAACTGGGTCCTGGAGCTTGGGCCTCAAAATAAAAGAGCTTTGACTTTTCAGCTCTTTGACATCCAGAATTGAAGGTAGAGAGCCCCTCCTTCCAAGAAATGAGTGGAGGCAGAGAAGCTCAGGAAGCAATTAGGTGAACTGGAAAGATCATTGGATCGACTTGGTTCTGACTCACAGCTCTATTACCAACTACTAGTCTAACCTAGGCCTCAGTTTCCTCATTTATAAAATGAAAGAATTGTGCAAAATATCCAAGATCTTATCCAGCTCTAAGTCTCTTAGATACCACTTAGCAACCCAAAGAGGAAAAAGTAAAAGCAGACTGCTGAATCACTTGAGAGAATAGAAAGAGGAAGGTCCTAGAGAATCATACACCAGAATTAAGGAGAAACAAATATTCACTCCCCTAATCCCCAGTTCTGGATACCCCCTTACTTGTCTTCTTACCATGAATTACTGAAGTTTCTTGTGGTGGGATGTCAGGATTGGGGTAGCCCTCCATATAAAGGTTCAAGAATGCTTATAATATCCCTCAGACAGTGACTGTGAGAGTAAAGAAATGGTAGATCACTATCACTCTTTTTTCTTTCCATGAGAAGATGATAGCAGGGGACAGAGCAAGGCAAGGAGAACAGACACTGAAAGCAGGAACCACAAACATGATCTTTTCTCTTTCTATGGGCACTTGTCCTCTCTCCCCCTGCTTATGCCTTTGATTGACTCTATAGGCTGCACTCTACCATTCCTTTCCTAGTTCACTAACTTACTTAACTGTTGCCGCCCAAGTCTCTTCCATCTTTACTTCAGCCAGCACCATCATCACTCCTAAAATCATTTAGTCCTACTTAGGTCTCTATCCTCTTAAAACCTGCCCTGAATTTCTGAAAAGCAGACTTAGATTTTGCTTACTCTCCCTTCTGCCTGATAGGGCCCTTATCTTTCATCCTTCCTTCTCCCCATATTTGACAGTCTTAACCCCCAAAAGGTTTAGAGAGTCTCTACATCTGTGACCACAAGCAGACTCCTCTGTTGGTATATCAGTTCTCAGAAAAAGACCCAAACTACATCTGGAATAAAAAAAGACAGTTTAAGATGGCTCAAGGAAAGCTAGAGCTCAAGTCCTGAGGGAAAAGGGAGTCTCTCTTCTTGGACCCTGATATTTTAATACTATCAAGTGTCTCTATTCTCTTGCTGGTCTCATTGCCTCTACCTCACAGGCTCAGATGTGGACTATGAATTTCCTTCTTCCTGCCCTGTGCTCAAGGCATTCAGGGCTCATTTGGGAAAGGAGAAAAACTGCACCCTCCCCAGTTAGCTATACTCCTGGGTTTTCAACTCCAAATATGTCTCTTGTGAGTCATCACCTGTTTCAGATCTTAGCCAGAGCTTTGATTTCTCTCACTGTGTCTGTGTGTATGACAGACAGACTGAGAGTAGGAGGGAGGGAAGAAAAGAGGGGGAGATTACAGAGAGAGAAAGAAGGGAAAAAGAGAAAGAGAGGGAAAGGAGAGAGAGAGAGAGAGAGAGAGAGAGAGAGAGAAACTGCTACAACGGGAAGTAAGAAACACTGAGTCCACACATTGTGCCTAATGGTGAAATGCTTCAAATAAAATACCTGATTCAACAATAAAACTGCTAAATAATTCAGCAGCTCTGATATGAAAACCTTCCTTCCCAATGAGCATCTGTCCAGTAAAATGAATTTCTTTAAAAAAAAAAAAAAAAAAAAGGAAGGAAGAAAGAAAGCCTTTAATGAATAAATTGCCAGGGATTTAATTTATATAAATGTAAAATGGTTTCCCCCCCAAAAGCCAATGTATCTCAGTGTAGATAGAGAAATGAGTTGCACATAGAGGCTATGAGTTTCAAAAAGTCTCCCTAGTATTTAATAAATTCTTATTTTTGAAAGAACACTGCCAGATCCCTCATAGATAGTTTCTATTTTACCTTATTAGATAAGACAGCCTCTGGATGTAGTGAAATATTACTCACTTTAAATGCTCTCCTTTGCCAGACAGATAAATTCAGTTGTGTCTTAACTAGGAAAACAGCCCTGGAAATTACATACTATATAATGTAACATATTTTTATTTTTTAAATAAGAAAATAAATAACCCAGACTGGAATCTGGGAGATAGGAGAGAATGGACTATAGAAAACTGCTGGGTTTACATTACTTTTGTGACATCTGGAGAATAATAGACAAACTCACAGCTATTCTATAGTAGGTAAAATATTTAAATTTTCCCCATATCTAATGGAATTTTGGAAAGGCTTTAGATATTTTCACAGTTGAAATTTGATTTCTTTGCTAAGGTAATGATTTTTGTTGTTCTTTTAGTAAAACAATAGATATTCAGAGTCAAGCAAACTATGTTCCCCCTCTACCCATCTCATTCCTGAAATTTCAGACATAACAAATGCTATAAAAACAATGATTTCTGATCAGTTCTGAGAAAGGGATTAAAATATTTCATTTTTACTTGCACTCATTTTATGTTATCCTTCAAGCTATAAAATTAGAAAGTAGGATTACCTATGAGAAACCAATTGAACTGAGAACTACCCATCCCTAGTTATATATTTACAGATTTCTGACATTCCTGATAAAGTTTTTGTACAGGCTAAGAGAAAGGGGAGAGATAATGACAAGTAGGCAAGCATACAGACAGGTAGACTAACTTTGGACTTAAAACACTCTCAGTCATGTATTTGGTCTTTTTTTTCAATTCTCCACTAATTTATCAGTGAACATCTTTTCCACTTCATTAGTTAAGTCCCCAAATACAAATCTGCACTTATTGACAGGAGGAAGCCACAAAGAAACACTCTACTTGCTGGGGAGAGATCACCTGGGAGACTAAAGGAAGTATTAGCCCTCCAACCAAAATATTAGACACACTCCCCCAAACAACGTTTTCTCTTCCTGCTTCAAACTTGCTCCCCACCTCTTCAGAGACCATTGCACGCATCAAAAGAGCAAATTAAACACCAGTTATCTAAACATCAGATTTTCTATTTTTATTAAAAACTCACAAATTTATTCAACATGTTTTCTTTCATACAGTGAATGGTCTAATATGCACTGGAGGTCACACAAGCTTAGGTTTATTAGAACAATAAAAGACATATGAGAAATTTAATATATAAAGAAAAAAGTAGCAGCTGTTGACTGCATATTTGACCATAAAATTTAAATATTTTGGACTTTTATTTTAAAGACACAAAAATAAAACCTGTGTGGGTCTATATAAGTCATATTAACAACTCCATGAATGTTCAACAGGACTAAAAATTAGCAAAGATGTTTTCTCTTTTTTCCCTTAAACCTTGTAACACTTTTTTTTTTTTTTTTTTAACACTCTCGGGTTGCTGGTGCCAGGCACCTTACAGTATTTGTGCTATAATTAGTTTATTTGGCAACTGTCTGAATATCATGTTTTCTCTTTGCCTCCTGTAAACAACACCTTTTACAAACTAGCACAGTGAGCCGAAAGCCCTGCGAATCTGTCAGAGAACATCTACAGAAGACGAAAGGAGGAAGGGAGAAAGGGAGGGAGATTAAAGAAAGGAACGATTTTGGTTGGTTGCTCAAAACATTTTGCTTTTTGAACAAGAGGTTTCAAAACAGGATATATTAGTAAAACACTGAACTCCTGAATTTAACATCATACGTAAACAGTTGACTGTTTTTTAGTTCAATAGTCTTTATTTTGTTTTAAACTTTTCTCATGAAGGTAGAATACTTTCTTGTATAGCTGTTGTTTCAAGTCATTTTAGTGAGAGGTCTGGCTGGAGATCATCCTAATGAGGGTGGTGTGTGGTGTGGTGTGGTGTGGTGTGGTGTGGTGTGTGTGTGTGTGTGTGTGTGTGTGTGCCCGCGCGTAGCTTTTGAAGGTAGAGTTGATGATTAGGGCATTTCATATTTGTAATTTTGGCCGAAAAGAACCGGATAGACAGACAGACAAAAAAAAAAAATTGTCCCACCTGATGCACAGCAGGTCGGTGTTTCTGAAGGTAAAAGTTTGTTGTTTGTTGCCGTTACTAAATTCTGAGAGACAAAAACTAATCGAAGGTTTCCTAGAGCTAGAAGCTTCGTTCATCCTAGCCCAGAACTGAATGCTCCAGGGCTGGCCTTTTCCCCCTCCCTGATTTGGATTCGCTTCGCTTCTCTTTCTCCTTCCTTCCTTTACGAGCTTGGTTCTCGACTTGCGCCGGCGTCCTTCGTCTCCACTCTGTGCATCCTGGGTGCCGGTTAGACCGGCCGATCGTCACCCTCATCGCCTCCTGGGAGCTGCCCCGAGCTGTCCTTAGCAGGGCTAGTCCTTGCCGCTCTCCTCAACTTTCCGAGAGCTCACTGGATTGCCACCGAGGTGAGGCTCCTTGAGTTTTTACGCAGATTGGGGAACGTTTTTGAATTTGCGCCTTAGTCTGGTTTGACCCCAAGTCCTGCTTGTCGCCCCGGGGACTGGGACTCCAATCCCGTCTCCGGGTGCATTCGGATCTCAATTTGTAGTCACCCCCAAGTCTTCCCTTCCCTTCCTACCGCGTCCCAAGGAGGAGAAAGGTCTCTCCGGCGGGAAGAGAGGAAGCTGCTTGGGGCCTGGTTCTGTTTTTGTGATTTTTTTTGTTTGTTTAGTTATTGTGTGTGTGTGTGTTTGTTTTTTTAATAACGACCTGTTTCTGTACAACCACGCAAGTTCAATTTGGCTCCGGAGAAGTTCCGGCTACCACACTGCTGCCTCATTCATTTCGGGAGGGTGGGAAAGATGGTTACCGTAGCTCGCCCCTCCATTGACTGACAGCGAAGAGAAGGGCGGACTGGGTCCGAAGACTTCAGCCGACATGGAGTGCAGGGGTCCGGGAAGATTGGGTTCCGGGCTCGGAGAGTCTCCAGGTGGGTGAGCGAGTATATCAGTGAAGCGCTGCGCCTCACTGGATGGGTGATGGCCGGGCAGGGGATGATCCAAACCTCCCAAGGGGGTTCCCGACGGGCCTGACGATGGCACGAAGGGCAAGTCCACGGGTGTCTGCGCCTGCGATGAAGGAGGGCCTTGCGGGAAAAAGTCGTAGTTGCCTCCGGGGCCGTAGTACTCGCTCTGGTAATCTGGAGGTAACAAAAAGAAGGTGGGGGAAAGCGGAAAAAGGAGGTGGGGAGAAGCGGAAAAAGAGAGGCGTCAGGGACTGGTACAGTGGACTGGAGGGTCACCAAGGATCCTGGTGTTGGTTTTGCCCCAGATAATCCAAAATTAAATGAAAATGGATAAAAGGGAGTATTTTGTCTAGGAAGCCGAACTACCGGCTTCAAAGATTCTCCCAGCTGCGGAAAGACTGTAGAGTGGGGGAACGGATTGCACGTATAAGTAGAAATGGAACCAGCTAGGGTTTTTTTGGGCTTCCGGGAGCGACACACTGGCCACATTCGGGGAAATTAGCCCCGCCAGGGTCAAAGAAATATTAAAAGTGTTAAGTTTGTCTGTTCACTCTGCAATACACAGAGCAGATGGGTAAGTGCACCCGAAAACTGAGGGAAGAAGAGAGGTAGGCAAGAATTTTCAATTTTGTCAGCCCATGATGCCCCTCAGTCTCGGGTTCCAGCAACTCTCCCCCAATACTCATCCCAAACAAGCTAGCAAACTAGAAGCAAGGAAGCGCGCGTGCACACACTCTCATCCCGTCTTTATTCCAAAGCAGGAATTTTTGCCCTTTATAGCTCACCACCTCTTCCTCGCACCCTAGAACCAATGTACTCTCCCAAACTTCCGATTTCCCTTTGGAAAACAATCTCCTGAATATTCGTGGCGCCAGACCGACCCCTCCGGATGTGAGAATAGGGGCTCAGACTGTGACACTCTGAGCCGAGATGTTCAGTTTCTATCACCTCTATCTGCCCCTCCCTCAGACCCGCTTAAAGCGAACTGAGTTCTTCCGTCTTCTCCCTTCTCCAGTACGTGGCCCTTTACCTACCTCCATAAAAAGAAAAAGGTCCATTGGGGATGAGTTCCCCCGGCTCCAGGCGGTCCACGAGCGGCCGCATCCTGCGTGGGCTGCGAAAGAAGGCGTGGCGCCGGGCGCCCAGAGCGCTCAACTGTTTCATTCGCCGCTCCTTGGAACGTCGGTTTTGGAACCAGACCTGACGACAAGGAAAAGGCAACCCAGACGTGAGGCAGAGTTGGTTCAGAAGAGCAATATGAGAAGAAGCTACGTCTCTCTGTTCCTTTTCTCTTCCTCCCACCATTCCCTGACTACGGCCCTGACCATTCCTTCCAAAGAAACTCTTTCTCTCCCTGCGCACAAACAGCCGTGTTCACAACCCTACCCTGTCACAGTCAGGGACGCAAAAGCAGGGACTGATAGCCTTGATCCGTGCAATACGCAGCCCACCTGAGGCTCTCTCTATGTTGCCATGAATAAAATCGGAGTGCATGAATACAAACCAAGCAGACACAAATTCACAGACAGGGATATATGCATGGGTAGGCGTAAAGTTTCAGATTGTGACCCAAGGATAGACGGCCAGATTGTATGAGCTTTGAACACTGGATTCTATATATTGGTTTCTAACAGTCTCACATTCTCATAGACAACGGACCTATGGACCAACGTCATTCTCCCCCAAAACATAGATACATGTTGTTCCAGACATAGGAAGGAAGATACCCAGGAACTCGAGTGTCACAATCGCTCATACCCCAAGCACACAATCACATGCTAACCAGTCTTACTCATATTCAGCCTCACGTTTTCACACTACGAATGTCCCATCTGACCCCAGATGGTTGCATCCCCACCTCCCCCTTTTACTTGCGGCCTCAGAACTTGGTACGGAAGAAAACAGCCTTCTGCCTCAATCATCTTCACTCCCCTGCCCCCCTCTCCGTCAGTTCCATTCCCTTTTCTTGCATAAGAGGGTGAGAGAGGGGAAAATCTGCCCTCCTTTTAGCTCAGCGGTCAAGAAAGGGAAGAGATAAAGAGGCGAGAGACAAAGTTGGTTCTGTGAGAGGGAAGGCGATTCTTCCTTCTTTGCTCACAAACAAAACCAAAGTCCGTCATATTCTCCCATCACTCATTAACTCTTCTGGTCTCAGAGATTTCTCCCGACTGAAAGAGTCAAGGAGGGAAAAGTCAGGAGTCCAGACCCTCGGGACTAATCTTGAACCAGTTCATTAGGAGCAATAGGACAGACGGTCCTCTGAGGCTTTTCAGGCAACCAGACCAAGTCGGCTCACTTTGCGGCCAGATTTGCTCTGCTTCCTCCCCTTCAATCCCCTGGCTACAGCTACAATTCTGGCCAGTTCAACTCGGCAGTGACAGTCTCCGCCCCTCTTTGCCCTCAGGGCCATCCCCTCTTCTCCCCCCAGGCAGGAGAACCAGCCGTAAGGAGAAGTAAAAAGCGGGATGGGTACATTTCCTGCTTCCCTCTTGAGTGCGCGGTGCTTCAAAGGCCAGGCCGAAGCAGGGGGTGTAGGGCCGGTTCCTCTGCCTCCGGCCTCTCCTCTTCTCCCCTGCCAGCAGTACACACACCTTATGCTACACCAATCTCCACTTTCTCGATTCACCCCCTCTTTTCCCTCTCCCTGCACAAATTTAGCTGGTATAGAGGATACTGAGCTTTCTGATACATATAACCAAGCCTTCCTTTCGAGAGAAAAGGAGAAAGGGGAAGAAGGGACTCTCCAATCCGGATTGCACTCTATGGGGCAAGCAAGGCTCGGGTCACCGGGAAGCACAATGCCCAACCCAGAAACAGATTAAACGCTCCCCACCCTGTCCCCCTTCCTCTCTGAGTTCCTAACCTGGATGACTCGCATGTTGAGGCCAGTCTCCTGTGCCAGCTGCTCCCGAATGTGACGAGTGGGCTTAGGAGTGGCAGCGAAGGCAGCCTTGAGTGTTTCCAGCTGCTTGGCCTTGATGGTGGTGCGTGGTCCTCTCCGCTTTGCACCCAGGTTCTGGTCGTCATTCTCATTACTACCAGTCTCTTTGTCAGATACATTGGCGCTTTCCGAGTCCTTGGCGTCGTCCTGGGACGGGTCTTGGGAGTCAGGGGACAAACTGGGGTCACTTCCCGTTGTGGCTGGAAAGAGGGAAGAGACTATTTATTTCATGGGTGTTTCAGAACTCACCTCTCCCATTCTCACACCTTGGGGTGGGGGAGGCGGGAGAAATCTGGTGCATGCCTGGTCTCCTCAGAACCGGTGGTCAGATTTCGCTTGAAAATGTCATTCCCCTTTTCCTCTTTCCCAGTGTGTCTCTAGGAAAAACTTCCAGAGTAAGGGATATACTTCACAAAGGCTAAGAATTGGGGTGTCTCAGGTCTGGTTTGGTCTCTCTGTCCCTGTAGGCAGTCCCTCAGCCACCACCCCCCGTTTCCCTATTCCTCCTGGACCCTCACCCGAGTGCAGGCTGTTCTCTTTGGCGGCGCTGCTATTACTTAGGTAATCTTCTTTACAGACGAATTTATTCTCGTCTATAATGTAGAGCTCCTCCCCAGTGGACAGCTGCTTGTTACACATCATACAGGTGAAACAATTCAGGTGGAACACCTTGCTTCGTGCCCTCCGCACCAGGTCACTGGGGGAGATGCCCTGCGCGCACCCGGCGCATTTGGTACCGAAACATCTGCGGGAAAGACAAGGCAGGAACAAAACATTGAGACAGATTAAACGAGGTGAGCAGCAGGAAGACAGCGCAGAGAGATGAGAAAGGCAAGAGTCGGGAAATGGGAAGAGACACAAGGAGAGCAAGACCGGTAGGTTGAGGGAATCCCTAGAAATGGACACAAGAATTGATATAAGTGGGGGCATGGCAGGAAGGGCAGAAACCCGGAAAGTGACAAATATCGAAACAAATAGAACGAAGTGAAAGGGATACTCGAAAATCACATAGAAATGGAAAGATTCTCACAGAACTAGGGCAAGATGGAGGAAGACAGAAATAGGGAGGAGGACAGTCACCAAACGAAGGTCAGGAGAAAGAGATAAGAGTGAAACCCATGTGGACCAGCGTTCTACCTGTGTCCGCATTTCGCGGAACTCTTTCTCTAGGAAAAAATATAGGGGGAGAGAGAGAGAGAGAGAGAGAGAGAGAGAAAGAGGGGAAAGAAAAAGCTTCAGTGTAAGATGAGGCCGAGGCCTCGAGAAACTTTTCTCGGCTTATCCCTTTTTAGCATTTAAAATAATCGCTCGGCGTTAATTATAGCCCAATGCAAAATGCACCGTGCGCCACTTTTCACTCCTCCCTCCCCGCCTTTTCCACTAAAAAATAATAACCTAAAGGCACAGGGGGTTGGTTGGCTCAGGTCCCAGTGCCATAACCGGTGTAAATAAATAAACTCAAAGAGTCGTGGCGCAGTCTGCCATTTTATTTATTTACACAACGCTGGGGCCGGTTCGCTTAAAGAGGAGTGGAAACCAGCGCCGAAGCCCGGCTGCCAAGGAAGTGTAGCTTTTCGGGTAGGGGGCCTTCGCAAAGAGACTATCAGACAACCTCCCCGAAGGAACTATATTTTAGATGCTCCGTGAATTTGTCAACCCAAGACAGAAGTGTGCGGGATCCTGCGCCCCCTGAAAAAAACCTCCGGAGAGGAAAAAGCGTTCTCCCGGCGTTTTCTAACTGTTCTGGTTCTCCGCTCTGCTCCATTTTCCGATTCTCGGACTCTGTTCTCAATTTCGTTCCTGAATTGTCCTGGAGTCTATGCCTCATTTAGCCTTCCCTCGGTTCTGTCCGAGGTAAGGCGGCATGTATCGTTTTTGTTTTTATTTTTATTTTTTTGTTTGTTTGTTTTTAATGAAAAAAGCTCAGTTTCCCTAATCTTCCATTCCCTACCTCATTAGGGCTGGGGAAAAGGCTCGTGGTTCTTCTTTGGAAAAAATGTCCACGGTTCTTCCCTGGAAAGCCCAAAAATCTCATCAGGCCTTAGGGGTCTAGACCACTTAAGTGCCATGCCCTAGGGGCAACACGAGCCACAACCAAACTTCAAGCCAAAAAATCCTCCTAAGTCTGTTACACAAAATTGTCTCAGGAGTTAAAAGTTGCTCTTACCGGTATTCAAATCTTGGCCATTAAAAAAAAAAGAGGACAATTTAGGGGAGATTAAATTAAATTAATATAAAGGGCATGACGCTAGAGGAGGTGAAAGGCAGAAGAAACCTATTGAGTGGGCCACTTTGAAAGACGGCGGAATGATGCCGAGGTCGGATATACACAGGAGACAAATGTGAAAAAAGATCAGAAGCCTTGACAATGTCACCGCAGGCAGACCCCGAATGGGTCATAAAGAAGCCCTGGGAACGGATCTGAGACTGGGCTAAGAGCCAAGCCGCTCCACTACCCAGAACAGTCCAACTCAAGAGTCAGGCCGGGAGACCAGCAGAAACCCGCTCAGGATTTCCCAGTGTCCAGGTTCTGTAACCCGGGCTAACTCGAGTTTCCAGCCCAGCCAATATTGGGCAGTTTGATGGGAGGAGGAGGAGATGTGTGAAATTTGCAGGGTTGAGAGGTAGGGGCTTCTGTGAAGACTGGGTTACCTTGAGCTTTCCTCTGTTCTGACCGAAGCTCCAGTCATTCCCTTTCCCCAGAACACCGGGTGGCCTTAGTAAAATCTGCCCCATTCCCGAGGCCCTGAAGCCCAGATTTGCTCTGAGTGGTCTTCTGACTATCCACCCTAGTTCTGAGAACTAAAGCCTGGAGGTCCCCCAGCGCTCCTAGCAAAGCCTAGGAAGAGGTTTCTCCTCAACAGGCCCAGTGGGCTCTGTCCCCGAAAGCCGGCTGGGAATTTGGAAGCTACTGACAAGAAATAGAGCAGTGGGAGAGAAATAGGAAGAACTGGGGGTCCTGAAGCTCAGTTCCCCATAGGTTTGCTTATTCCAACTCAGGAAGGCAAAAGGTCAAGAGGTCGTCAAAGCTCCGGCCTTATTGGGCTGAGTGAAAAAAGGTAACAAGGAACTGGGGGAGGTCCGTGCCAAGAGCAGGGGACTGAGATCCAGTTCTTATATCTCTAAACTCTGGAGGCCTAAGAGACTTACAGGCTCTAGATTGAACTTTAAAAGCCCTCTGAAAGTGGGGAGAGGGAGGAGAGGCTTTGGGGGGGGGCAAAGAGGGAAAGGGTATAGAATAGAGAGGAGAGACAAAAACAAAAATAAATTGAAAATATAAACTTGTCCAAGGCTTCTGTGTCTTCATTCTTTGGAGGAGAAGATACTTTGGAGGAGAGGTAGGGCGATTTGAGTGCCCATGGGACTTGGCAGCCAACTTTGGAGGTAGCTCTTTGGGGAGAATTTGAGCATTCTAGCCTCTGGTCAGGTACTCCCAGCTCCTCCACCCAAGTTGTTTTAGAACCCTAAAAGCCAGCTCTCTGGCTGCTGACTCCCTCTTGTCCAAGGCCAGAGGTAGGGGTCGAGGGTAGGCAGGAGGATCAGAGGGAGGGAATGAAGAGTTGAGAGAAGGAAAGAGAGGAGAAAGGGGAGGCACTCACCGAAAGAAGTCGTTCTTGCAGTAGAGCTTGCCCTCCCGGGAGAAGCATTTCTCGGTCAGGTTGCATTTACATTCACAGCACTGAACGCACTTCACATGCCAGGCCCTGTCCAGCACGTTCAACAGAAACCGGTCCAGGATGGGCCTTTTGCAGCCGGCACAGTGCACCATTGTCTTTGGTTTAATTGCGAGGGAGGGAGGGGAGCAGGGAGCTCAGAACGGGGCAGGCAGGTCTAAAAGAGGGGGAGCCCTCAGAAGAGGGCTATCAGTAGCCTTCCACCCCCGTCCTCTTACTTCCCCCAAAAAGGTGAGAGACCGACAAACCAGCTGGGTTGTGCAGAATCGAAAACGCACACCAAAATCTTTAAAAACAAACAAACAAACAAAACCAGAAGAGGATAGGAGGAAAACAGAGAAAAAGAAAAAAAAAGAAAGAAAAAAGCGTGGCTTAGGAGGAGGGGAGTGGGAATGATCCCTGGGTCAGAGCTGGGGCAGGCGAAGCTCCTGGGGTTGGGAGATGGAATCCCGGAGGGCAGAGCCACCCGTGGGCAAGAAGCTGGATGAAGAATGAAGGTCACCGAGAACCGCGGGAACCAAAATAAATAATAAAGTCGGAAAGGCAAGAGCTCAGCGGAGAACCGTCTACACGGAAACCACCCAAGCGATGAGTTCTCTCAGGTCTGAGGTAGGCGCAGTCAGAAGTCAAAGTGCATTTGCTTTTGTCTTGGGGTGTCTCTGTCTGAGTGTCTCAGGGGTGCAGGTGTGTGTATGCGCGCGCGCGTGTTTCTCCACAAAGCGATTTAAAAGGGAGGAATAAATGAAAAATTTAAAATGAGTGAAGGAGCTTTGGATCCTAAACTTCCAGCATAGCCCAGCGGGTCGAAGGGTGGGGGGGAAGAGAATGGAACGCAGCGCTTGGCCTGAAGGAGGGGGGTGGAGATGGGGATGCAGCGAGGGAGGGAGGGGGGCAGCAAGACAGGAGACGCCAGCTGAGGCGACGGGGGAGGAGGGAGGGGAAAGCTCTTGTTGGCTTGTTGGTTTTGCTTGTTGTTGTTGTTGTTGTCTTTTTTAAAAAGAAATATTTGTATCAATAAAAACTGGACAGAGAGGCTTCCACTAAGGAGGTCGCTTAGAGGCGCGCTGGCTGCACCTCTTTGCCCACCGCCCTTTTGCCTGGGTCTCTTCGGAGCGGCCCAGCGGGCTCTGCGCGCTCCCCTCCGGTTCAGCTCCTGCTCCAGGGGAGGCCGGATCCTCAGTTCAGCGCGCCCGACCAACCATTTCTCTGGTCACGGCTTCCCTCCAGCTCCACGCGCAGTCCCGCATTGCTCGGCCAGCTTTGTGGCTGTGGGTGAGTGTCCCGGCGGCAATCGCTGGGGGAGGGGTTGGGGCAGAACTCAGGTTTTTTACCTCCTTTTTTCCTTCTTTCCTTTCCTTCTCCCACCTCCCGCTTTTTTTTTTTTTTTTTGGTTGCGGTTGCAAATATCAGTGCCCTTTCTCGCTTCCTAATTTTTTTTTTCTTCCAAGGATTAGAGAGGGGGCAGGTCCTCACAGATCGCCAAAGAAATCCCTATCGTCCTAGTGACCACGGTTCCACCAGGTCTGTACAGATTGTCTCTTCTGCTGGCTCCGCCGCGGCTCGTGGCTGTCTCTCTCCCTGAGTGCCTGTCCCCAGTCCCCTGTCCCCGTCCGTGCGTCTCTCTCAGGCTCCGGCGGCTTCGTCACTGCTCTCGGCTGTTCCCAGCCGCTCTGGAAGCCCCCTAGCCTTAATGCAGCGCTCGACGACGTCACTGCGGGCGGCGGCCAATCAGAGACTCGCGGTCCCTCTGTAAACCATTATCCATCCCGGCGGCCGGGGAGAGTGCAGCGCGACCGCTTATAGTGAATCAACCGCGGGACCCGCGGCAAAGTACGCGGCGCGACGTGGCGCAGCGGCCCGGGGACCAGTCCTGACCCGGTAAGGCAACAGCAAGTCTGGGAGAAAGAAACGCGATGAAGGGAGGCTGGGAGTAAGAGACCGGTTGGTTGCAGGGCTGGGGAGGGGGGGGAGTGGATAGGGGCGGGAGCATTGTCCGAGCATTGTCCAGGGGTCGTGACATCGCGGGCGAGCACGGGATTGGACCTGGCACACGGTCCGGTTTAAGAATGCAATGGGTACTTATTTCTCCCTTTGACTTCCTTGGGCCAAAAGCACAGAGCGCTTCTTTGGGGAAATCGACAAGAGGGTGGGGGACAGTAGAAACTTCTGCCTCTCTCCCTCTTGCTTACTCGGGCCTTTACCCTTTCCCCTTCGAATCGCCACTCCCTTCCTCCCCCTCCCCTTCCCCAGCCAAGTCCTAGGGACTCCGATCTCTGGAAGACTTTACTTCCTAACCCCCGCTGGGCTCTCCGTGAAAGTTATTTGGACGTCTTCCTGACAAGGGCGGGGGTGTGGTAGTGAGGTGGGGGAGAAGGTGGAGGGGCTGGAGGCCGGAGGCCAAGAATAGTGTGGAGGGGAGGCGGCTAGAATGGGAACAGCACGACGAATGGGGAGTTGCCGTCAAGGCAAGAATCAGTGAGAAAACTTGTTGAGTTGGAGAAATCTCAATTCAGTACGAAATGGCGCGGCCGGGAAGTGGTAGGACTAACTCCCGCGGCTGCTCTGAAGGGAGATTGAGGGAAGATCTCAGACCCCGGCAGCCGGGTGCGGGAGAGCGTGTTGAGCGCTGGGGGAAGGAGATTAATTCTTGGATCTCTCTCCCTTCCCGAGCTCTAGGAGTACGGCGTCCACTTCCCAACGCTTTGGAACATGATTTACTGGGCTCTTGTCAACTCCCCTTCCTCAGGACCCAGGGCTGACTCGGAATCTTCACCAGTCCCGGGGTCATTTCCCGCCAGGTGCGCTGGAGTCTGATTTTGCTCAGAACGGAGAGCATTAGGGTTGGGGTGGGGGGTTGAGTTATGAGCCTGGCGGGCAATGAACCGACATCTCGCGATCTCCTACTGCAGATCTGTTCAACCCTAAATTCCATTTCAGGGGCTCAGTCTCTGCTGTTAATCGGGCTTTTTCCTGAGATGGGGCCTGCAGATGGTTAGATGTTCGAGGTAGGGTCGGCTCTCCTCCCGGTATTTCTCTCCCAGCCTCGGGATCTCATTTCCTCAAAGTATGGATGTAGAGAGGCCGGGGTTCGCGGCGGCTGTAGCTGGGGTGGCGGCAGCTTCAAATCCCTTCGGTATGGGATTTGTCATTTCTTTGACTAAGGTGACCGGGAGGGCCAGCCCTACGTAGGCGATCCTAAGCAAAGGAGTTTAAGAACCGCAGCTCAGGGAGCCCGGAGTGGGCCTGATGTGCCGGCTCCCAGCCGAGGAAAAAACTCCCCAGAAACTCGAACCACCTCTTCCTGCGAAAGCGAGAAACGGCTACAACGAATTCGGCTATGCAACCTTCTGGGTTTCGGGTTCTCCAGGCTTCCTTTTTATTTACCCATCCTTCCAGAAAGAAACGTGGCATTCCTCTGCTGGGCCGGGACAGTGCAGATCTTTGAGGTCGCCACCTTTTACTTAAAAGCAAACCTGAGGCCTATGGCCTTTGCCTCCCGTTGCCTGCCCCAGCGGGCCTGTCTCTCCTCCTGAATCTAGAGATGAGATTGCTCCGGACCTCACCTCTTCTAGAATGGAATGAGAGGTTGAATTCTCCTCCTTTCTCCTACTCCCCAACTGTGAACCCCGGGGATAGCGCAGACCCCAATTAAAAAGTCTCTCAATTAGCTTACTAAGTTTTGTGAAGTTTATGAGTCTCTCCAGAAATCGAGCCCCTAATATCGAGGTTTCGGGGTGGGGGAATTGGAAAGAGACCTCGACTCCGTAGCTCTGGTTCCTTTGCTCTGTCTGCAGATCTAGCATCCAGTAGAAAATCGGTCGACTTGGAAGATGAGACTCCAATACCGCGTCAGTTTCTTCCAGTGTCTTTAAACGCTTAAGGGCTCCCCTTCTGTCCCCCCCCCCCCACCATTGAGGTCGAAGTTCGAGTCTGGGATGAGGCGGTTGTTCCACCAAGCTGGGGGCTCCTTCTCCCCTGCAGCTGTGCGGGTTCTCGCCCGCTAGCTCCCTCGACCCAACCGCCCCTCTCTGGAATCAATAGCTACCCGAGTCCGGGGCGGCTCACCCCCGCCCCCGGCCCAGCTGGGTTCCTTCTCATGCAAAACAGGGGGAACCCTGGGGGCTGGGGACCTATAAGGTGACAGCTGGATCCGGCTGCCGTCCCTCCCGAAGCCTGGGCTTCGGAGGCGTGTAGGTGGAAAGTGGGCGGCTCAGGGACAGTAAGCTTGGACTTGCAGCTTATTTGGGGCCAAGGGACTAAAGCGGCCACCAGTTCTCCGTTCCTGCTTGTGCGCAAAGGAGGCATGAACACTCAAATCACCCCACAGAACCCACTTCGAGAACAGACCCGAAAGTCAAAAGTAATAATTATCGCTATTTTTATAGCGCATTAAAATATGCAAAATGCTTCACATACAGGCTATTCGAATTATTATGGAGTGCAACGAAGAAGGGAGGAAGGCTTTTGGAAATAAGGAATCTGCCTCTGGCATAGTCCAAGTCGATTTAGCAGATTCCCAGGTGAATTGAAGACTTGGGGGGGGGGGGAAGGGAAGCAGACTCATTTTCAGGCGACCTTATTAGAAACTTAAATTTAAATCTTTTACGACAACATTCTATCAGCTTCCCGAGTCTATTTGTGTGGAACACTGGAGCAATGACATTTTACCTATTTTATTGCTGAGAAGAGTGATTTCCAAAAAGCCCCTAAATTGTAATCTTCCTGGGTACACTGCTTATAAGGTCCTCCGGGTGCATAAGTTTCCCTTATTCATCCACATTCACATTTGTATATAAGCACATACACAGAGCACTGACACAAGCATGTTATTAACATTCACAAACATACAAAGACACATGAACACTAGCACAGATATGGATACAATCATTCATAGTCCAGATGCTGCCCCATGAAAGATTACTTTCACCAAGGGCTTGCGTTCCTTCTTGTTCAGCCACTATGGATTCATTCTAGTTTTCCTCCCATCTAAGCCCAAAAGCATGAGGACAGAATCAGATTTTCCCAACGTCCTAGTTTCTCTCTACTAGGAAAGATCCTAGAGGACTGAGAGTCTTCAGAGTTTTAGCATCCTTCGATCTCCCCTTCAGAAAGCATTGTGAGTACAGTGTTGGGGGCTGGAGTGAAGAAGATTTTTAACAAATAACCCAGGCACCCTGCAGATGGTAGAGCTGGATGGGTCAGAGCTGAGTCTAGAGGCAATACACACCCTTCTCCTCTTGCCCAATCCTGCTTTCTTGTCTCTATTTCCCTCATGTTACTCAATGACTTTCCCTCATGTTACTCAGTGACTTTCAGATCTCTTGAAAAGGGAATTCCCCTCCTTTATCAAGCAAGACCGCAGAATGTTGGTGTTGAATGGAATCTTAGAGATTATCTAGTCTAACCTTACATTTAACAGAAGAGAAAATTGAAGCCCTCTAGATGATATGAAATGACTTGTTCAAGGTCACTCAGCCAGAGAGTGACAGAGTCAGAATTAAAATCCAGGTCTTCCTATTTTCAAGGTCAGTTGTTTCCTCTCCAACATTAAGCTGGTGTTCTATACAAAGTATTCTGAACCATCTCCTCTCCCTGGCTGTGCTGGTTTCCCTGTGGTGAGGTCCCCTCTGATGAGAAGAAATTCAAGAGGTCCCTTCCTTCTAATAAACTTAGTTATACAGAAAGGGTCGAAAAATCCAAAGAAGGAAGGCTTTTAGGGGCCAGAAGCAATCAGGGCCTGGTGCCCTTCCGGCTTGGTCTTTGCCAGGAGAAGCGAATACTTCCCATCCCAATGATGCCCAACAGAAATCCAGGCAGCCTGGGAGAGAAGAGATTTCCTTGAGACACCCTGCTCAGGCAACTTGCCGGAGGAATTTCCTCCTTTTTGCAGGATAGCGTCGCCTGCTCGCTGTCTGCATTTCTACCTTTTTTTTTTTTTTCTCGCCTCTCCTGCCCCCTGCCAGTTTCTCTTTCTCTCGGTCTGTCACCAGAGTTCTGTCTCTCTAGTCTCCTAGCTTTGCGTGCTAGACAAGAACACTTCCCTCTGGGACAAAAAACCCGGTTGGCTTGGGGAAGCTAGGATCGGGAAGGGAGCCCAGAGACACCCGGATGTGGCCCAGACTAGGAAGGTGTAGGGGCACTATGCCCCTACGCACTCTGCGTTTGTCCCCCTGCTTGCGGGTACAGGTGAACTGGGGCAGAAGGAGTTGAGTTCCTCTTGGGGTAGCTTTCTGGGATGAACGAAAAAAGAGAAGAAAGTTCAAGATGCAAGTTTGCGGAAGCAGAGGGAGAAAGTGCAGAAACACTCTCTCTCTCTCTCTCTCTCTCTCTCTCTCTCTCTCTCTCTCTCTCTCTCTCTCTCCCCCCCCCCCCCCCCTCCTCCCTTCTTCTCCTCTCTCCTAGCTTTCCCCCCTTTGTCTATTTCTGTCTTTCTCTGTTTCAGCCTCTGACCGTCTAAGTGCGAGCGGGCGTGTGGGTGCGTGCGTGCGTGCGTGTGTGTGTGTGTGTGTGTGTGTGTAAGAAAGAGACGGACAGATAGGCAGATGCCTAGATACAAAGGCACAGGGAGAAAGGCAAAGACACCGAGGCAGAGGGGACACAGATACAGACAGACTGTGAGGAGGAACAAGCGTGAAAGTGAGAGTGTGTGTAAGGCGTGGTGATCACATAAAGGAGAAAAGGGAACAACATTTACGATGGGAGATTCGTTTTGGTTGTGGAAGAGAGTGTGAGGGGCTGTGCGCAGAAGCCCTACAAATAAATAAAGCGTGTTAAAATGGTGTGACGGAGGATATTTAGGTACATGCACGTGTTGCTATATCTGTGTACAGTGCGGATATACAGCAGCAGCACGCGCACACAAGAGCTCGGGAAAGAAAAGACAAACCGCTTTTGCAGTCTCACAGTAATTAATCCTCTGACTAATTGACTTTCTCCCCTTACCTAATGGCGGCAGTCACTGCCAATATCTGGAGCGCTACCAAGTTACAGGGAGGAAGAGAGAAAAAGAGAGAGATAGGGACGGAGGA
Organism: Sarcophilus harrisii; assembly: GCF_902635505.1. Lineage (NCBI taxonomy): Eukaryota > Metazoa > Chordata > Mammalia > Dasyuromorphia > Dasyuridae > Sarcophilus > Sarcophilus harrisii. Next base: position 354,134,262 of record NC_045429.1, on the reverse strand, counting down.
GGAGGAGAAAAAAGAAGAAGAAGAAGAAAAAGAAGAAGAAGAAGAAGAAGAAGAAGAAGAAGAAGAAGAAGAAGAAGAAGAAGAAGAAGAAGAAGAAGAAGAAGAAGAAGAAGAAGAAGAAGAAGAAGAAGAAGAAGAAGAAGAGGAAGAAGAAGAGGAAGAAGAAGAGGAGGAGGAGGAGGAGGAGGAGGAGGAAAGAAGATAGGGAGATAAATGAGAAGAGGAGATAAAGAAGAAAAGAGAATGAGAAAAGTAAGGGGAAAAAAGAAGAGAAGGGGAAAAAGAAAAGAGGAAACAAGATAGAGAAATAAATTAAGAAAAAAAGAGAAGGCAGAAGAGAAAGAGCAATACCAGAAAGGAGAAGATAGAAAAGAAATATAAGCAAACAATGGGAAGAATAGAGAGAGAATAAGAAGGGAGAGGAGAGAAAAGAACAGGGAAAATAAATTAGAAGAAGAAAAAAACAAAAGGAGAAAATGGAGAAGGGGAAAGAAGAGAGAAAAGGAAACAAGATAGGGAAGAAAATTAAGAGAAAAGAGGAAGTGGAGCAATAGCAGCAACAGAAGGAGAAGAGATGTAAGGAAATAAGGAAAGAATAAGAAGGAAAAGAGGGGGAAAAGGAAGGATAGAAAGAAGGAAAGTAACTGAGGGGACTATTTTCGAATGACATGAATCTGTGCTCTGGGATTTGTCTATACCTTCTAACTTAGATCCTCCAATGTTTCCTACACCTTTGGGACTTGTTCTGTATCTTTTTGAACAGAGAGCAGATCCTGGAAATGGGTGTTCTCAAGAACCCACCTTCCATTAATTCAGTTATCTTCCCAGATTGTCTCTGGTTATTCTGCTCAATCCTAATCCATCTTTTATCACAGAATATCCATCCTTCTTCCTAGTTTCTCCAAGCACAACACTCAAAGGCACTTTCTGTCTTTTAGTGATGAAGCTCCTTCCTTGTTTCCCCCTTATCTCCCATATAGGGTAACTCGCAGAGCAGCACCACATCACTCTTCTAGATGTAATGACTTCCTCTTTCGGATGTAACTTAATTCTGGATCATTTCTCCAGAACACCCACAGAATGTGTGGCAAAACCAGAGAAATCAGGGGTGAGATGTATCTGAAATGAGGACAGGTAACATTAAGTGATTAAAGGTGGGGGAAGGAATAGATACAAAAACAAAGGGGGAGGGGAGGGAAAGAAATAAGGAAGGGAAAGGAGGAAAGAGAGAGATGGGGGAAGTTGAGGGGGAGAGGAAAGGAGAAAGAAAAGTGAAGGAAAGACAGAGCAAAGGAGGAAAGGAGAGAGATAATGGAGAAAGGAGAGACAAAAGAAAGGGAGGAGGGAGGTACAGAGACAAAGAGTAAGAAACAGACAGTTAAACAGTATTGGGGAGAAAGGGACATATTATACATGGAATGATAGTCCCTGAAAAAGATGGACATACTGGATAATTTGGGAGAGAATGTAAAGTTCTATTGCTGAGTGTGAATGCACATGTATATGATTGTACAAGAGAGTACCTGTCTATCGCTGGAAGATTCTGTGATTGCACACATACATGCATGAATCTGTTCATTTATATGGTTTAAAGGACAGCCTTAGTATTATGTATAAGTTCAAGCAGCAACCCCAAGGGTAAAGGGGTTCACCCTCTTCCCTCCTCCTGCTTTGCCAGTGGAACCCTCTTGTCTTGAGGGAGAAAAGAATGGGGAACGAGAGAGAGAGAGAGAGAGAGAGAGAGATGCAAATGAGGTTGGACCTGAGCCAGCACTGCCTTGACCCAGTTGGGTAGAAGGGCCTCAGTTTCAGTCTCCTTTGGATGCTGCCAGAGGCAATTCTCTGCTGAATACAGCTCTTGAGTTTGGCTTCAGTGGCTAGGGAGGCCCTCAGGGAGGAGGCTGCTTTCTCCTGCTGGTCTCCTTCTGAAGACTAAATAAATAAACATCTCTGCCCATAAACATTGAAGTCATGCAGACCAAAGAGTGAGAGGATGTAGCTCCCCAGAAAAAAAAAAAAAAGGCAACTTTTTTTTTCTTAAGTACATTTTAAATTCCCCTTAGAAGCATTCCTCCGTTTGACCAAAGCAAATCCCTAAACAGCAAGAGCAACATTAGTAGTAGAAAGGGAGTTGGGGGGGGGGGGTGCAGTGAGGTTGGAATGGGTGCAAAGAATTGGGAACATGGGGAGAATCTCTGCACTTGCTTTAAGAACACGGAGAGAGATGGAATAAAGTTATAGAGATTAAAAAAAGAAGGGCATATAAAAGGCAAATAAAGTCAGAAAGAAAAGAAAGTAGAGAGGAAAAGAGAAAGAGAGAAAGAGACTATAATAAAAGAGGGTGAAGGCAGCCCCAGGAGGTTGGGCCCTGTCCCAACCCATCCATCTTCATTGTCTCCGTGTGTGCAAAGGCAACCCCAGCATAAGGAAAAAAGCCACTATCGAAGCTGCGGCTTTATTTTATATCCTATAGATCAGGAGGGAGGCAAAGCTTTATTTTCGCCAAGAGACAGATATTTTATTTCTCTCTTACGGTTTTATGTGTGAGAGATGTCAGGGAGCGACAATGGATGGCTAATGCATAGGCAAGAGGAAGCGGTTTTGGCATGCTGTGTGTCATGGGGTCTTGGGGGGGAGAGCGGGCCTGGGATTTAGGGCTGATGGGACACTCTGGGGGATTTCTGCTAAAACATCTCTCTTCATAAATCCAGAAGCATGGTCAGCTCAACAGGGAGAAGAAGGAGTTTTAGGGGGGAAAAAGAGTTGGGCCTAGTAATAAATGTACACACAAAGGAAATCAGTTACCTTTCAATATGTAAGGCCAATTAGAATCCTACTGTACCATACATCGAGTCATGGAGGTGGAAACATACATCCAAACAGCTACAGATCCCATCCAAACAGATACCGATCCCATTCACAATGACTGATCTTCTATCGCTCTGTTCCGGGGTTGTGCTCCTCTCCCATACCTGCTGCATACCACTTTAACTTCTATTCTGCTAGAAAAGAAGCTCTGTTTGTCTCAGTTTTCTTATCTATAAAATGGAAATAATAACAACCACCACCTCCCAGAATTGTAATGATAAAAAAGTGAGATAATATTTGTGAAGTACTTTGTTTAAGTGCTATATGAATGCAGGCTATTATTATTTTTTAATCCTTCAGGATCCTTTGGGAGAGCTATATATTCATCTGCAATCATCTAATCTGTGGAAAGATCAAGGTTTTTGCTTGAGCACCTTAAGAAGTCACACACACACACACACACACACACACAGTATTAGAATCTATTGATGTCTATGTTTCAGATCTGTCCCCACTGGGAAACTCTGGTGAAAGATTCCTTAGAGACTTCCGGTCAACTTAAGACTTATGTCTTTGGAACTATACAATGTCCATACTTCTAAATATAGACTGGAACAAGGGAACAATTTCAAGATTTTACTACTTACCTCTTTAAATTACTTCTTCATTTCACAACACCCTGCCCTCACCCTTAAGCAAGCTGTTCCTTACCTTTCTACATAATTTATTATTTGTTGAAATCCCTGCTTACAGGATCATGAGATGGTAGATTTAGAGCTAGAAAGGGTTAGGGAGGTCACTGAGCCCAAAAGCCTCATTCTATGGATGAAGAGTCTGAAACCCTGAGAAAGCCAAGCTACTTGCATAGAATCACATATCCGTTAAGTTTCTGAGGTACTGGGATTTGAACTGAGGGCTTCCTGACTTTGGCATAATCAGTAATATTATTTTTTCTTTCTTCTTCCCATCACTGTCTCCATCATCAGGAACTCAGATGCCTTGTAATAGAAAGAAGGCTAGAATGAGAAGTGGGAGATTTGTGTTTTAGTCCCTGCCCTGCCTCACTAACAAATTGAATAAGTAAGAAGTTTTTCTCAGCCTCAATTTTTTCTTCTTTGAAATGGGCCCAACTAGGTGCTTTCTAAGGTCTCTTCTACTTCTAATACCCTAAATTTTATAATCCACCCTCTTTTCTGGCATAGAGCATATGGCTTTTTTTTTTTTAATGCCAACAAGCAGGGTGAACATAGTTTTCTAGAATGCTAATAAATATGGCTCAAAAATCCCTGCTTCCTGGAGGTGAGTGTAAGGTTAGGCAGTCCCTCAAAATGTTTGGGGTTTGTCCACTGAGGCTGAGGCTGATGGGGGTAGAGTCAGGGCAGGAATTGTTAGAAAATAGCTTAATTTTTGATGGCTCACCTTCCTAAGTCTAGGGGGCAGTCAGGGTATTTCTTGAAATGTGTTACTTTTCTCCAGGAAACTGAACCAAGGGTAATTTGACGCCCTCCCCCCCTTTTTTAAGAAGAAAGAAAAGGAAAAAAGTGGGGGGTGGGGAAATCAATGTGTGGCCGATTAGCAAGTTAATTATTTCAATACCCCAAGGGTTAGAGTTGTGTTAAGTTGTCCAGCCCAGTGTAATTTCACAGTCTGTGCACTTCCTGGTGAGGGTTGGGCATGGCTGTGTCTGCCACTCCATCCGCCCACCTGCCTTCTGTCTTGCCGGCATGCCCAGAGAGACATAGGTAAGCCTTAGGAGTGGGCAGTGTACTTGGTATCTCGCTGGTCTTGGCTCTGGGGAGAAAAGTAGGCAAAGTAGATCTATGATCCTATCAATCTATTCATTCTATACCAAGATTTTAATTAAATAGCTGGCTCTTTTTATCATTTTTTTCTTTAATTTTTTTTTTTTTTATTGAAGACAGGGAAGAAGATAATTTATCTGAAAGTGGAATAGCTTTGGTAGACACAACTTGGGAAGGATTCTTAGTTTTCTTGTTTTAGGGGCCTTTTCTGCTTCTCCTTATCTCAGTCCTGAATCCATCATAATGATCTGTTTTGGGTCTTCCACTTTTTATAGGAGCAGTTCCCACTGACTCACTTTTCCAGTGTCTTTCTATCAAATCTCAGGATTGTGATTTTCAGGGAAGGGAGTATCAGAATGAGAATGTGATGAGTGTGTGTGACCGAAACAGAAACGGACAGAGACAGAGAAAAGTAGAGGGGAGGGAAGGAGGGAGAGAGAGACAGAGAGACACTCAAAAATAATAGACAGAGACAGAGAAGAGAGGAGAAAATGGGGGAAACAGAGATAAAAAGAGAAACAGAGACATTCAAATAGAGATAAAGACAGTCAGAGAAGAGAGGAGAAAATGGGGGGGGGGGAAACAGAGATAAAAAGAGAAACAGACAGAGACAGAGAAAAGAGAAAGAAAGGAAGGAGAGAGAGAGAGAAACAGAGGCAGGCAGACAGACAGAATCAGAGAGAGAATTATAGGGGAGTGCAAACATCTTCCCTAGAGGCCAACTTGGAATTCAAGTGAATACTAGCCTTGGAATCATTGCTCTCTACTGCTCCCCAAGGACTTCTCTGTTGCCCACCCCCCTCTTCACTCAGGTCTCCCCTCTCCCCACCCCCCCTGTGTCTCCCAAGGTGGATAAACGGAGCACCACACAGTTTACTTAAGTGTGGTCCCATCTGCTCGGCCTGTCCTTTCATAAGGGGAGGGATTTATGTGATGTCCTTGTCCACAGACCTGGGATTTGGCCGGAAAGCTTGGGCTGCTGAGAATATTACCGGAGTGCTAATGTGCTGAGGAAAAGAGGAGATTCATTGCACTACCCAGTGTGTGTGTGTGTGTGTGTGTGTGTGTGTGTGTGTGTGTGTATCGAGAAGGGTTTGTATATGTGTAGAAGAGGTGGGGAAAAGACCTCACAGCTAGAGTGATGAGTGTTTTTCAAGATTCCTAGTCAAACAAAACATTAAAAAACTTTTTTTTTTTATTCTTTCAGGAGACAGCTAGTACCACTAGGCTCCCGAAAGACAGTTTCCTGGCCTGATCAGAATGAAGAACACATGATAATTGTCTGGTATGAAGAACGGGAGCTATCACCCAAGGTCCACGACTGACATGTTTTGCCCTCCAGGTGCATGAAATGGCCCTCCCATGCCCCAAACAGATACAAGGAGGGTGGACCCCTCACTTGGGGTCTGGGTATGTATGTTATGGGGAGGCCTGGGAGGGGATGGACCCTCTCCCCCTTATGTGAGTTGACCACAGAGGTCTCTTTCTGCTCTGACATTCTATTATTTAATAAGTCTCAGCCTGAACCTGACTAGCCTGGATAGTTAAAGGTGGACACAGGGAAGCAGGTGTGTATGTGTGTGTGTGTGTGTGTGTGTGTGTGTGTGTGTGTGACGGGGAAGAGAAAAAACGATTGTCTGTCAAATTATTGGCATTATTGAGCCAAAATAAATTCAAAAAGATTGATGAAATCTAAAGAATAGCGAGCAAAGATGTTCAGGTTCTTTTAAGGTTCCTTGGACTTGGATCCTGGGATTGAAAGTGCCCTTGATGGATTTTAGAAGGATTTACAGTTGCCAATCACTCTGGAGGACAAGTAATATAAAGGACAACATTCCTTTATGTCTATGCTCTTTCTCTGACCCCTTTTCAGACACCTGGGAGGTGCTCATGAAGACTGGTAGACCAATAAATGGGCTGGGGTGGGAGGGATGGAACCATGAGTAGTTTTTCCAATTAATACCCCAATTCTCAAAGGTTAGTGTTTAGTACCAGGCATTGGTCATCTAGTTCCTAAACTGCTCCATTGACCAATAAGAAGACTTAGCATTTATCTGCTAGTCATCCCTGTACATGGTTTCCAAGGGCCCCTTTCCCTGTGGGCATCCCATAAGCCAAAACCTATAATAAAGGAAGTTAATATTCCAAGTCCTATAGACTGGCAGCTATTTTTAATGGCACTGGTCAAGCTAGCAGGCCTAGCTTTGTGAGAATGGATAGTATATTTTTAGTTTTGGAGATAGGGACCTGGGGACTTCACCTATGGGTCCTCCAATCTTCTTATACCTATTTTATACCTTTTCATTCTTTTTATACCTTTTTAACTGATTCAGAATGGACTGCCTCTAATTATGGTCTGAGGCTCATTCATTATCTATAAGTCTTTCTCCTACTTCTCTGCCAACATCTGTGATGGAAAGACTAGGAATAAAGAACAGAGAAGCTTTTCCAAGGCTGGGGCTAAAGCAAGATCCTCTCCCACTGCCCTTCCACCTTCAATCCTTCACCTTTCAGTTCCTTTCTTCTTCTAGCAAATGAAGAGAACGAAGGGAGCAGATACCAAGTGGGATGACATTGGACTGGAGGAAGAAAGGGAAGATGACCTCCTGAAAGGCCTGAGCAGCAATAGAGCTCTCAGATGATCCTTACTGCCATGTGTTGCCCTGAATTGTCTGACAGGCTTTAATTGTGTCTGCTCTCAATAACCTGTGTACTCCCATTTGCCAAATGCTGCTCTGCCAAAGCATCCTCAAATAAACTTGCTTAAAATGATGTCAGGGCCTTGCATGGGCTATTTAATTCTATCAATGATAAACAATGTTAATGTGTAACATTCCAGACTCCACGATGTCATGTTTCATTTATATATGCCCATACATATTTAAGCAGGAAAGATAGATTACAGATGTGTATTTTTCTACTAGTTACTTATGTGAAATGCAATGAAAAAGACAGAAATCTCATAACCTGGCGAATGTACCTATATGCCTTCTTTGCACACATGGATTTTTATATTCCTACCCATCGTTATGCAGTTATAGATGGATATGGGCATGCACTGTGGTGCAATTAGATAGATATCCGAGGGCTCTCGGTACATTTTCTGGCACCACCAGAAATTTCCACATTTTTCTTGTGAATGCAACCACACACACTAAATAAAGCATAACACATACTATTGTAATATGATATATTAATGTAGAATAATATATTACAATGTAATGTACTACATTAATATTATATCACCACTTAACTATATTATATATCAATTATGGTAATATATATTTACTGTTATATTAAGACATAGTGGGGTATCAGATAGAGTAGACATGTTTTTTTTTCCTGAGGCAATTAGGGTTAAGTGACTTGCCCAGAGTCACACAGGAGCAGACACTCCATCTTTTTTGCTTCAGAGACCTTTGGCAACAGTCTGGTGAATACTGAGGAGCCCTTCACTGAATAATATTATTAAAGGTATGACATAAAATACATAGGATCACAAGGCAACCAATTACATTGAAATATATCATTATCAAAATATTTTTTAAATGAGTTCAAAGTCCCAGATTAAGGGCCCTGGAATAGATTATAATATAATATTACTATATTACATAATATATTGCTATATATAGTATCATATCATATCATATAATATGATAAGCTACGATTTGATATGTTGTGATATAATAGGATGACTAGACCCATGATGTCTTTGATACAAGGAACTTCCAGATGAGTAAACTCCCTCTACCTATTCAGATCATCTTTGCAACTTATAGTCATAAAGAATTGTCCCCCAAACTGAGAGGTTAATGATTTTCCTGGGACTATAACAGGCTTCAAGACCTATAGACCACATTGTCTCTCAAATATAAGTACTAATATCATGTAATGTATAATGTAATATATACAGTGTAAGAGTATAATGGTATATAATAATATATACAGTATATAATGTAATATATACAGTAAACTTCATATGGCTATATTCTGTTATTCTGTATTACATTTTAGATGGGTCACTGGATATAGTGTATCCCTGGAGCCAGGAGAACCCGAATTCAAATCTAGCTTCAGACACTGGCTGTGTCACTTAACCCCTATTTGCCCCAGATTTTCATCTGTAAAATGGAAATACACTGGAGAAAAAAGTGACAAATTGCCAACGAAATCCATGGACAAAGTCCATGGGGGACACATGGTACTGGACTCAACTGATTGACTAACAATAAATTTTATACTAATGTCACACCAACTATATTACATCTTATCACACCAAATACTATCCTGTTAAGTCATATCATGCATCATTCTGTGACATGGCATGTCACATGATGTACAGACATGCATGTACATGTCTTTCACATGTGGACATTGATATACACACTCCTACCTCTATTCATTGATCTACTCAGAAATGGGTATGAAATCACAAAGCTCTTGCACATGGCAGATCATATTATACACTCACTGACATTTACTCCCAAACAAATATCACTCATATATTATTCATATATATGGAGATCCCCATCCAGTCATTTACACATACAAGTGTTTGCCCCTTGCTCTTATCACTTTATACCTAAATCTATATTATTTATATCTATGTCTATACATATCATTATATCTACGTCTATATCTATGGCCACATCTACAGCTACATTGATATCTAGTATATCTATATCAAAAATACATATCTATGTTTATTCATATCATTTATATCTTTATCTTTGTATTTATATCTACATCTATATCAATACTTATATTTATATCCATAATCTCCATTTACATCATGTATTTCTTTGTCTACATTTATATCTATGACTATATCTAAATAATCTATATTGATATTTACATGCATTTTTGTTGTTCAGCTGTTTCAATTGTGTATGATTCTTTATGACCCCAGTTGGGGTTTTCTTGGCAAAAATACTGGAGTGGTTTGCCATTTTCTTCTCCAAATTACATTTATATCTATGTTTACATCAATATCTACATCTAAATCTTTTTTTAAGTTGAAGTCTACATCCCTATCTATACTGATATTGTCTACATCTATATTTTTTGTCTCTCTCTAAATATACATTTACATCTGCATCTATGTGACATCTATATCTATGTCTATAACTTCAATTATATTATCTATATCTCCATATTTCTCTATATCTATAACTACCTTTAGATCTAGATCTACTTTGACAATTCTAACTATTTTATCTCTATCCATATCCATGTTTATATTTATATTTATATCAATAACTATAGCAACATCATGAATATCTATCAATTATATCTATACCATCTCTACTTACATCATCTATATAAATATCTATAGATATCTACGCCTGGATATACATAACTATTTATATATACATAGGCATATACCTATATGTGTATCTCTCTCACACACACATATATATGCACATACATTGATATTGCCCAACACTGCACTCTCATACATGTGTGCCTTTACATGCATTTATACACATACATATATTTGCACACACATACTTACATCCATCTCCCACAAACCTACTCTGTGTTTGCTTCCCCCCACCCCTCCATACTTTGAATAACAGCTCCTCTTGGTTCTTTTTCAAGGCTCCAATCTTGGCCCAGGGCTGTTGAGTTAGGTGTACTGCCCATGTTTGTACCAGGTCCAGTTCAAAGCCCAATGGGATGGGTTTGGAGCAGATGTCAATTCTTATTCAGGCAAGTACTGCTGTCTGAAAGCCTGGCCTCCATTGAAAATAGTGGGAGGGGGATATGGCTGCTGCCCTTCTCATACAAAGAGTCCTCAAAACCTGGATCACTCATTCATTCGTTGATTCAATTCCAGTGTGGTACTAACTGTATTGTACTAGGTGCTCTGAATTAATCACTTTTATAAGGTCATAAAAACAAATTAAACTAGCTCTCCATTAATTTTGGGAAGAGAATATAGGCATACCCTACCTAACTCGGTTAATTGGTTCCTCAAAATCTTGATGTTAGGTGAAATGACCTTATAGGGGGCAGTTAGCGCCACAGGAACAATGTTCTAAATTCGTGATGGGCTGAGCCCCATTGCCACAGGCTTTTATGACTTTACCATGGGGTTTGGTTCTAATGAATTAATGACACTAATGGGAAACAACATTGTTGAGGGCAGTCTTTTGTGTGGGTATGCCTATTATATTTTTTTGAAACAATTTCAGTATTTGTCTGTCACAGACAATTTCCTATATTATCATGGCTCCATCTCTTTAGCACGATTTTCCTCTGTTTTGCTTGTCTCTTTCTCTGCTGTCAGGATCTCTGTGTATCTGCCTTACTGTCTACATGCGCATCATACATAATCTATGATAATATCTTAAGATCCATAGCAGGTGCTAAATAAATATATGTTGACTGATATATCTCTCTCACACACACACATACACAGAACCATCACACCCACATGTCTGCCACCTGGTCCAACCTGTTGGAAATGTTATTTCTTAACAGTGAGTATGATGAGTGATTCAGAGCATAGAGAAGGTTTCTTTTTCTTTTGCTTCTCTTTTCTTTTCTCTCCCCCTCCCCACTTCCAGACCCTTAGCCTGCAAACTCCGTGCCCCAGTTCTGGAGGCTGAGCTCAACCAGCAGAAGAACAGTTCAGGGACACTGTGTGTGTCCTAGAAAGCTGATCTCTGGCTTGGGCCTCTGGAAATCCCAGATTAATATTCTCCTGAGCTAACTCCCCAGGCAGAGGTAGTCCCATTTGAAAACACGAATCCGATTTGGAATGCACACACTGAAGCCCTGATCCTCTGTGTAAGACATCTTATTTAGGCAATATAAAACCCACTCTGTAAGATACAGAAAGTATGAGGAATACTGCTGGCTGCTTTTACTTTTTTTATACTGTTGAGGATGGTGGAAGAAATGCCTCAGCCTCATGAGTGGGAAGTCAGAGGTTGGGAATAGGAAGGTGGGAGAGGGTCAGGTCTCAAGTGGCAAAACTCACCAGAGCTGTTGGCCTCTTTGCTTTTCCCAATTATTCCCAACTATGAAGTTCCATGAGCCCAGGCTCCATTACTCTCCCCACACTGTACCTTAGGGAGGCAGGCAATTAATCAATATAGCATCAATTGACAAGCAATTATTAATTGCCCATTGGTTCTGGGTGTAGCCCTAGGTTTGGAGATAAATTAAATAATTTCTACTCAGAGAGCAAAATTGAGTCAGAGGCTCATAGGATCATAGAGTTAAAGTCAGAAGGCATTTCAGAAGCCATCTAGTCCTACTATCTGAGACAGGAAAACTGAGACACCCAGAGGGTAATTTACTTTTCCCAGAGCACATAAGCAGTGTCAAAGGTGGAATCTGACCCCAATCAGAATCCATATTCCTGACTCTATACTATGCTAAGTCTCTCTTTCTTGAAGAGGATAGATGAGCTTAATACCTACCAATCCCATTTCCTCAAGGGCTAAAGATTACTGCCTTCCTTCCTGTGAGGTAGATAGTACAGATATCATATTCTTTTTTTTTTTTTCAGATGGGGAAAATTACTCTTCCAGACTGGAAGAGCCAGAATTTGAATCAAGGGGTTCCGAGTCCAAATCCAGTGTATATCTATGGTATCTCATTATACCACATTACTTCTGAGGGTAGTAGGAATCTGTAGCTAACTCTGTTTAATTCAATTCCACCAACACTTTGAAATGACTACTGAGTGCCAAGCAATCTAGGTGCCTGGTATACATGCACAAAAGACAATCTGTCTATTAAGAGCTTATATTCTACAGAGGGAGGGGAGGAGGAGTGGTGCTGGATTTGGTGGGTACACAAATAAGCAGATCCAAACTAATCAAAAAGGGAAGAGAGCAATGATGGGAAGGTGGGGAGCGGGGAAGACAATATGGAGAGGATGATACCTGAGTCGGCCTTGAAGGAAGAGATAGAAAGAAAATGAGGGAAGGGTCTCAGTCTTTCCTCTATTCTTTTCCAGGCAAGGTGGAAAGCATGGAGACTCAATATGAAGCATGAGTTTGAGGAAATGCCAAAAACCAGCTTGGTTTCACCTATAAATTTTACTTTTGAAAGTCTTTTGTGGAAGCTAGATGGCAAAGCGGAGAGAGAACCAACCCTGGAGTCAGGACTTGTTTTCCAACTTAGCCTCAGATACTTTACACTTATTAGCTGTATGACTCTGGACAAGTCACTTAACCCTAATTGCCTATAGAAAAACAAAGTCTGTCATATATACCAGGCTCTTATCACCTCACGCTTGGTTTACTACAATAGTCTTCCGATTAATCTCCTTGCCTCAAGTTCCCCTCTATTCTAAACTCTTCTCAACTATTAAAGTGATTTTTAAAGCCTTGGTCTGAGCAGGTAACCTGCTCTCCTCACCCCACTCCCACTCCAGTGGTTTTTTATCACCTCCAGGATCAAATATAAAAATCTTTTGTTTGGTATTCAAAGTCCTTCATTATCTGTCTCCTCCTCCTCCAACCTTTCCAGGCTTTTCATATCTTCCCTTCCCTCTACTACCATCCTCAAAGGATCCCTACTTCCTTATGCCTGAAAATCAGGGACACTGGCATTCTTGCTATTTCTGAGACAAGACACTCTGTCTCCTGACTCTCAGCATTTTTACTGGCCTTATCCCAGAAAGCTCTACTTTCTCAGTTTTATCCCCCAACCCCCAACTTCCCTAGCTTCATTTTTGTTTGTTTGTTTTAAAATTTTATTTATTTGTTTTTTTTAATACATATTGCTTTATGAATCATGTTGGGAGAGAAAAATCAGAGCAAAAGGGAAAAACCATGGAAGAGATTAAAAAATGAAAAAAAGGAGTAAACACAGCATGTATTGATATACATTTAGTCTTTTTAGTTCTTTTTCTGGAAGCAGATGGCATTTTCTGTCCAAAATCTATTGGGATTGCTTTGGATCACTGAACCGCTGAGAAGAACCAACTCTTTCATAGTTGATCATAGCACATTCTTGCTGTTATTGTATATAATGTATTCCTGGTTCTGTTTATTTTGCTCAGTATCACTTTGTGTAAATCTTTCCAGATCTTTCTAAAATCAGCTTGTTCATATTTTTTATAGAACAATAATATTCCATTACCTTCATACACTACAACTTGTTCAGCCATTCCCCAATTGATGGGCATCTATTCATTTTCCAATTCTTTGCTACCACAAAAAAAAGAGGTGCTACAAACATCTCTGCACATGTGGGTGCTTTTCCCTCCTTTATGATACAAACCCAATAATGTCACTGTTCCCCAGCTTCCTTTAAACCCTACCTACAATCTTACTTCTACAGAAAGCCTTTCCTGAGCTGTCTTAATGATAGTAACTTTTCCTTTCTTAGTTACTTAAAATATATCTTGTCTATAGCTTATTTATATATAGTTCTTTTCCTGTTGTTTTCCCCAATAGTCCTGGAGCTCCCTTTGAAGAGAGATGACTTTGTATCTTTCTCTGTATACCCAGCCCTCAATGAGGTACCTGGCACAGAGTAAGGTGCTCAAATTGTTTATTCACTATCTGCCTGCAGACAGTTCAGTTTGTAGGGATCTTATAATCGGGTCAAATTGACATTATCCAAATTTAACTGAGGAAATATTATCACTCCTCACTGTATTCATGTCCCCTTTTTTCCTGAATTTCCCCTGCATTTCTAATTCCTTCTTTTTTATTGTTTCCTCCTCTTCTGTCTAACTTTAGCTCTAGAAGAGGTTCCCAAGGCATCATTCAGCTCTCTCAGGATGAAGTGACATAATATACAGAGGCCAGGTCACCCCCACCCTCCCACTCTATTGGGTAACTCTGGACAAACCACCTAACCTTTTCCAGCTTTCTTTTTTCTCATCTGTTAAATGAAGTTTGTAATAGCATCTCCTTCCTAGGGTGATTATGAAGACCAAATGAAACCAGGGATGTAAAACACTTATCCAACCTTAAGGTACCATATACATATCAGCTATTATTACTATATCGAGGAGTTATCATGATTAATCATAGAATTATGGGTTTAGAGGTAGAAGGGACTTTAAGAGGCCCTCTGGCTCAACCTCCCATTTTGCAGATGAAGGAGAGCCCAGAAAAGTTAAGTGATTTGTTTAATGACAGATGGATAGTGAGCACAGGGATCAGAGGATCAGAGACCTGGAGGTGAAAGGGGCACCTAAAGAAAGAGGGCCTTTTTTTTTTTAAACAGATGAAGAACATGAGGTCCAGAGAGGTCAAATAACTTCATGAAAGTCACACAGGTAGGAAATATCAAAGGTATGGAATTTGAACCCAGGTCCCTTGCTTCCTAACTCATTTGTCCACATCTTTACCATATCTTTCTCCTTTATCCTCCTTCTGAATGCTTTATGGTGGAGAAAGAAGACTGGGAGAGGTGTGGAAGGGAGAGGAGGGACTTGATTGTGGGAGGATACCCATGCTCCAGGCTGGGATCCTGGACTCCTTCTCAATTCCCATCTCCCCACAGATCTGGGGAACATCACACTGGGACATGATGGATTCCCTGTCTGCCTTCAAAGGGTTCTGGGTTTGTTTGCAATAGGGACCTTGAATCCTGCTCTGGTCATAAACATTGTTTATTTTGACGAAGCCCTCCTGAAAAGGGGTGGAGGTACAGTGGAGGTCAGAGGAGAGCAAAAAACCTTTCCTGATTACGAACCTTTAGGTGGACCAAGAATTTGAACCTTGGTTCCAGAAGAGACTTCTGATGTGTTTGGGGGGAAAGTGAAGAGGGTTGGGAAGTTTGAGACCTCTTCATCTCAGAATCTGGTAGAGCAGCTAAGGATGGGATGGAGAAGGTGACCTTCTTGTAACCTTTCACCAGGTGGGGGTAGCTGATAGGAACTGGATGTGATGAATTTGCCCACCCAGTGGGGGTGTGAGCAGCTGCTGACTGGGGAGCCTGTTGTTGTGGAGGAGGGGCTGAGATGGGAGAGGATCCTAGGGGAAAGGGATAAAGACAATCATCCCCTTTCTGGCCACCTCACACATTCTTCCTCATCCTCTAGAAGAGTTGAGGATAGATTTCCTCCAAAGCAATCAGAGACAGATAGCTACAATAATAGAACATTGGGCTGAATTCAGGAAATCCTGAGTTCAAATTCTACCTTAGACACTGTCTAGCTATGTGATCCTGGGCAATTCATTTAACCTTCCTGAACTTTAGATTCTTCACCTACAAAATGAAAAGGCTGGGATTAATGAATCCTAGTTCTAAATTTCTAATGTGACGTAGGACTGGGTGTAGGATGATATCTACAGTGGGATCTGCCCTCTGAGGATAAGGTAGTACTCCAGGACTTAAGATTCTCTGCCCATTTGACTTATCTCCAAATGGAGATGGGTAAGGCTGACTTTGGAGAAAGCATTCTCTTCCTAAACCCGCCTCTGACCTCTGACCTTCCAGGACTGTCTGGTCTTTGCTTCTGTATGTGTGAGAGTGAGCAATTGAGTTTGTCTTGCCTTATAAGAGTAAAAAGATCACATATTTAGAGCTGGGAGGAAATTTAGAATTAATTCAGTCCAAACCTTTAATTTTTTTCTTACAGCTGAGAAACCTAAGGCCCAAAATTGCATTGTTAATATATAACACAATCAAGATTTGCACTCAGATCTTCTGACTCTGAATTTTGTGCAGTTTCTGCTGATTTCAGTTTCCTGGTCCATTCCCAGGACAGAGGATGTTAGAGAAAGAATTAGGAGGAAGAGAATTTCTTTCTTTAATCTCAGGAGATCCTGACCCAGATCCCTGTTCTAGAAATAGAAACAGAAAAGTAGCAATTCAAAGTCTTTAACCACTGTAGAGGGCAGCATCAAGACCCCTAAAAATTTGGGTAACTAAGGAATCATATACCAGTGATCCTTTTGAAGGCTGACTAAGCAGGCAACTCTACCCTAATCCAGTTGCTTCAATTACAGAAAATCATCTACCTTCTCTGAAGCCAGAGCTTTCTAATAGATCTGCCACTGGGAAGTGGGAAGTTATTTGGGATCAAGAATTTAGGGGGATTAATCTGGGTTTAGAATTTATCTTGAAGAGATGATGGGGTTCATGTGGGGAAACTGAGTCTCTTTTGCAGAACCCTCTAACCACAAAGATAGGGAGCAGCTAGGCAAATGTGCTTGGAGGAAATATTTGGTGAAAAAACAAAGCACCAATTTGGTAACTAGGCCTTCAAAGCACTCTACTCCAGAGAATTGCATCTGGAGGAGAAACTGCCTCTTGGAAGCAGTTCTTGTGGGTTTATACATATGTGGAATAAGGGATAGATAGCTGTCTTGTCCTGAATCCAGCCAATGGAGCATTCTTGATGTCCCTCTTTTCTAGTTAGGACAAGATGCCAGATAAAGTCCACAGACAATCTCCCTAATTTTCTCTGCTAGGATTTCTGCTCAAGGGGCAGGTTAGAAGAACAAGGTGTGGGGCTTATTTTTAAATCTTGCCTTTCTGTCATCCATTTTCCCATTTTCCCTTTTACATTGTCTTTCCTCCTAAGTCCCTCATGAAGTGTTTGTCTTTGGTCTAAAAGAGATGGTCAAATGACCTTCCTTTTTAATAATCTGATGGCCTTAATAAAGTAATTAAACTGCCCTTCTCAAAAATCATGCCTTTAATTTATGTAAAATGTTCGCTTCACATCTATTTAGAGACCTCGTCCCTCCCTACACACTCTTCACTCATGGATCCACTCAGATGTTGGCAGCAGTCTTGTGGGTGAACTCTGGAATCTCCCTCTGGTGGACAAGACCTAAGAAGAACCCAGAATGGAGAATGTCATCCAATATTCCATCCCTCTCCTTACCCATTATTCCACTGACTCTTTCTAACTAATTTACTCCCTTTCCTTTGGGCTTTTCCCTCTTGTCATCCCAACTCCCTAGAAAGAGAAAGAGAAGAAGGAAAAAGAAGAAAAAAGAGAGAGGCAATAGAAGAAAGGGTGAAAGAGGAGGAAGATAAAGAAGAGAAAATGGGGTATGAAGAAAAGAAAGGTGTTTTTTTTAAGGGGGCAGGGAAAGGAGGAGGAAAGGAAAAAGATCAGAAGTGCTTAGAAAAAGCCCATATAGAATACTATAGAACAAAAATTCTGTGTTGGAAATGACCCAGTGATAGAGGATAGGCAGAGATTGTGAATCTGTTGGCACAGATTAGGTTTAGGGACTCAGGTGGGGGTGAAAACTTCTGGAGATCTGGACAGGTATCAGGAATGAGAATGGTGTTCCAGGCGGGACCTCACCAAAGCCTCTGATTTCCCTATCCTGGGAGTGGTTTCCTCCCTTCTGAGTGATGCTTAATCAATACAATACCATGGATGCTGTCAATTGTCCACTACTCTTCACTCAGAGGGAGTTTCTCATTCAGAGTGGTCCGGACAGGCAAAGACTCCAACATGACAGGAAACAGACTGGCAAGATGGGAAATGCCAAAGAGACCGGGGAAAATAAGAGGTTTTTAAAGTTCTCCCCTTTAAAAAGATGGTGGGATTTTCTTGTCTCCTCTCTATCTCAAGTGACCAAACATGAAACCTAGATATATCGCTACTCCACTACTATCCCCTAAACATATTTGCCTTTTTCTTGATTACAACCACTATTATATTTTCCTTTTTTTTCAGTTATTACTCACTTTCAGTTAATTCATTTTTTTTTTTTTTTGTTGAGGCAACTGGGGTTAATATGACTTGCCCAAGGTCACTCAGTAAGTGTTAAGTGTCTCAAGCTAGATCTGAACCCAGATCCTTCTGACTTCAGGGGTCAGTACTCTATCCACTCTACTCACCATCTAGCTATTCCTCAATTATTTCTAATAACTGAAATTTTGTGTATTCTTAGATTTAGAGCTAAAAGGATTTCAGGGGCCACTGAATCCAACCCCCTGCTGAAAACCTTAACCACCTAATGAATACTTTTTGATTTATTTGACTGCTTAAGAAACAACCTTGGAATCTCTGGCTGAAAGCACTCATACTTGGGCTAGTATTTCCTCACCCCTTCTTCTTCCTTCTTGTCCTCTTCCTCCTGTTTTTTCTCCTCCTCCTCCTCCTGCTATTGCTGTTCTTTTGTGTTCCCCTGTGCTCCCTTTCCCCTTAAGTTCAAGACCCTTTTGAAGGAGGGATGAAGAAAGACGGTCATCCTGCCCTTTTTAGACTATAAGCTCCCAAAAGACAGGGACCACCTTCAGCTCTCCTCATCTAATACTCGTGCACTTAGTTTTGTTATAGATGCTGTAAGAGTGGGCTTGATATATGGAGAGATAGATCAGAGGAGAGGCAAGTCAGATAAAAGATTGATGAAGGGGAGGAGAACCAGGAGGAGGCTGGGAATGGACAACGATGGCAGTGATGGTCACAAATACCCTTCCCCCTCCACCTTATCCCCAGGGATTAAATAGGAACATGTCCTGTGGAGTTGAGGTTACCAGTCAGCTTGAGGCCCCAGTCCGGTGGATTTCCTATTTGTTTCCCCTTTGGGGGACCCCACAGGGGTGAGATCCAGGTCCCCAGAGCTACCATCTGATTTATCGGGTGATAATGCTCTTTTATGGGATGGGACAAAGTGGTGTCAGCTCAGGGGGTTGCCATAAATCTCAGCTCTCTGGCTCCTCTTCCTCTGTTGTTCTTGTCCTTGTGTTCTCTGTTGGGATTTATGGCAGAATTGGCCTGGACCCTGGGGGCTTGGGTTCAGGTTTGGAGTGGGGAGAAGTAGCACAATATGTCTTTCTTCTCCTGTGGGGAGAGGGAGAGGGAGGAGAGAGGGAAAAAAGACAGAGACAGAGGGAGAATAGAGAAAGAAATGGAGGAATGAAAGAAGGGAGGAAGAGAGAGAGAGAAGAGAGAGAATGGAGAAATGGAGGGAGGAAAGAAGCGAAGGGGGATGGAGAGAGGAGGGAGAAAGAAAGAGAGAAAGAAGAGAGAGAGGAGAAGGAAAGAAGGGAAGAGGAGGGAAAAGAGAAAGAGGAAGGAAGGGAGAGAGGGAGAAATAGAGAAATAGAGGAAGGAAAGGAAGGAGAGGGAAAGGGGGATAAAGAGAGTCAGAGAGAGAGAGAGACAGACAGACAGACAGACAGACAGACTTCCTTGGGAGCATGTAGTATCCAATTCACAGCTGGTTCACTGAGTGGACAAGAGGGTTCTGGATCTGTTTCTGGTGAGCCCAGCAAACCTTAGCCCATCCTTACTATCTTCTTCTTTGACTTTCCTGCTATGCATAAGCAAGGGTGGAGATGAGATTGGGGGGGGGGGGGGGGGGGGGGAGTGGGGGGGGGGGGGGGGGGGGGGGGGGAGAGGGACAAGTCTGTTCTAGGTCCTTATATGTAAATACAGTGTGGTGTAATGGAAAGAGACCTGGATCAGGAGTTAGAGGACTGGTTTAAATCTGTCTTCTTGAGTAATCACTTTACTTTTCTGGGTCTCAGTTTCCTCATCTGTAAGATGAGAGGATTGGTCCCTTACAGCTCTCTCTGATAATGATCTCTGAGTGGCATTCAAACTCCCTTTGTGATACTTACAGATTTAGCTTCCCACCTTTTCACAGCTCTCTATCCCCATCCCCTGCTCCACCCCATGCAGGGACTGGAAACATATTTGACTTATCTTTGGGGGCATTTTTAACCTTGACTTTTGGCTTTCAATGTACTCATAAGAAACTCAACATATTTTTAAATTTTATATTTAAATTATAAATAAATTTTGATTTCATTTATTTGTATATCACCTACATAGTCCCTTGTAACACTCTCTATTTCCCTTCTAGAAAGCCATCCTTTATAATAAAGATTTTTTTTACATTTTATTTATTATTTTTAAAAATCCTGATCTTAACCATTCTATCCCCACCCCCTACTTCCAGATACAAAGTAGAAAATTACAAAATTTAAAAATTTAAAAGCCTAAGAACTAAGACTAGTCTCTCACCCCTTTCTACTTTATTCAATCCATCATATGATAATAAGTCACCTTGGCCCAAAACATAGAAGTTGAGAATCCAGTGATATCTTCCAACCCCAGAGGGAATTCCTATCTTAGGCAATGGCAAATCTATGCCATCATCCTCCTTGGAGAGTACTAGATAGAGATTTGGTCTTTACTATGACTAGGTGAATAGTCCACAGACCTACCTGATAGATGGTCATGGTGTTGTGATGGAATTCTTTCACAATTGGCTTAAGAGAGAGATGATTCTTACATTTTCAGTGTGAATATTTGCACCTCGAAAACTGGAAAATACTACATATCAGGGCTTGATTTATTGTTTTGTTGATAGTCCAGACGTAAGAAAGTGATAGAGGGAATTTCAGTAATGCAGATTAAATTTTGTGTCCTTTGCACAGTAGTTTCCTGCCTCCCTTCCATCCCTAATCTACAGATCAGGTTGTGAAACAACCAGATGGGCATGAGGGGAGCAGAGAACAGGTATTAAGAAGATGGCCCTTTGGGGGTAAGAAAGGAAAAAGTTCTGCTCCCGAGACCCACAGAACATGTTGTACAGAATGTTCATATGGCTCTAGCTACTAAAGAACCAGAAAACAAAGTTCTTACTCCCAAAGGCCCTGGCACCTTTAAATGGCTCCACCAATGTGATTTTTATCAAGAAAACAACTTTATCCAACTCTATATCTTTGTGCAGCAAAATAACTGTATGGATATATATGCATATATTGTATTTAACATATACTTTAACGTATTTAACATGTATTGGTCTACCTGCCATCTCGGGGAGGGAGTGGGGAGAAGGAGGGGAAAAATTAGAACAAAAGGTTTTGCAGTTGTCAATGCTGAAAAATTACCCATGCATATATCTTGTAAATAAAAAGCTATAATAAAAAAAGAAAATGACTTTAAGATCTAAGATAATTCCAAAAGACCTATGATGAAAAATGCTATCCATATCTATCCACATGGAGTCTGAATGCAGATCAAAGTATACTATTTTCATTTTCTTTTTCTTTCTCATGGTTTTTTTCCCCCTTTTTGTTCTGATTCTTCTTTTATAACATAACTAGTGTGGAAATAAGTTTTTTTTAATAGCTTTTTATTTACAAGTTATATGCACGGGTAATTTTACAGCATTGACAATTGCCAAACCTTTTGTTCCAATTTTTCCCCTCTTTCCCCCCACCCTCTCCTCTAGATGGCAGGATGATCAATACATGTTAAATATATTAAAGTATAAATTAAATACAAAATAATTATACATGTCCAAACCATTATTTTGCTGTACAAAAAGAATCGGACTCTGAAATAGTGTACAATTAGCCTGTGAAGGAAATAAAAAATGCAGGCAGACAAAAATATAGGGATTGGGAATTCTATGTAATGTTTCTTAGTCATCTCCCAGAGTTCGTTTGCTGATGTAGCTAGGAAATAGGTTTAATATGATTGTATATATACAACCTATATCAGATTACTTGCTATCTTGGAGAGGGGGAGAGGAAGAAAAAATGAAAATCAAAATCTTATAAAAGTAAATGTTGAAAACTTATCTTTACATGTTTCTGGAAAAAGTACTATTAAGTGGAGAAAAAAAGAAAATGACATTAAGAATCAAGGACTTCCTTCCTTCTTTCCCTGCCTTCCTTTCTCCTCCCTCACTCTTTTCTTCCTTCCTTTCTGATGAGAATTACCTTTTTGGACGCATCAAAAGTAGGAATTTGCTTAATTTATTATAAGGATTTTGTCTTCTTTCTTTCTTTCCTTCCTTTCTCCCTCCCTTTTTCCTTCCCTCTCACCTTCCCTCCCTGTCTCCCTCTTTCTCTCTCTCCTTCCCTCCCTCCCTCCCTGCCTCCCTCTCTTCTTTCCTTCCTTTCTTCCTTCCTTCCTTCCTTCTTCCTTCCTTCCTTCCTTCCTTCCTTCCTTCCTTCCTTCCTTCCTTCCTAGTTCCAGTCCTCTAGGAATTTACAGTAAACTCTCAACTTCCATGGAGCTTAGAGAAAAATTTCTTGCCATTCCTTGGCTGTAAATACTCTTACCCATATCTGACTCTCTTGGAGATATTTCTTACATGTTTGGATATCTCCAAATATATGAACCTGGAACAGATTTACAAGATACACTCAATTTTGTGTGTGTGTGTATGTGTGTGTGTGTGTGTGTGTGTGTGTGTGTGTGTGTGTGTATGTGTGTGTTTATATGTATTAGTGGTGTTGAGAAGACAATATCACATGGCTGAGTGAGAATGTCAAGTCAAGACAGCTCAGTGATTCAGGCAGATGCTGGGCCACAAATTTAGTTTAGTTTGTCCAGAGGAGTCTAAACTTCCTTTTGATGAATCATGTTTTTGATTCTAATATATTGAGGTGCCTTGGGCTTGCAGTAATTTGGTCTAGGAATGAGACAGTGAAGACCGTTGCTCTTGGCTAAACTTAAGAGGGAAGACTAAGCTATTGGGGAAGAATGAAGAAGGGAAGAGAGAGGAGAAGGAAAAGGGAAGAAGAAAAGGAAAAGGAAGGGGGGAAAGGGAAAGAGAGGAAAGAAAAGGGAGGAAAAATGAAAAGGATGGGAATAAGAGAAAGGACAAACATGAAAGACAGAGAAGAAAAAAAGGGGGAGGGAGGGGAAAATGTAGCATTGAAGAAAAAAAGAGGAAAAGGAAGTGGAAAAGACATAATTTCCCCAACTATTTTATTCTTATCAACCTTTTCCTCTTTTGAATTCTCATTCATGCAACAAATAAAAAAAATGTATGTAGTAGAAAGATAATTGGCTTTAGAGTCAGGAGGACTTGAATTCAAACTCCATTTTTGATATCATGAGCTTTATGATTTACTGAAGTTTTTCATCTTCTCAGTCCTCTAGGCAATTCTCACAGATGTTCTTAAACTAGGGTCCTTAAAGCTATGGATATATATATATATATATATATATATATATATATATATATATATATGACTTTTATTTTTCAAAACATATGTGTGGACAATTATTCAATATTAGCCCTTGTAAAACCCTGTGTTCCAATTTCCCCTTCTTCTCCCATGCCCTCCCCTAGATGGCAAGTAGTCCAATATATGGTAGAAATATATGTTAGATCCAATATATGCACACATATTTATACAATTATCATGTCGCACAAGAAAAAAAGAGAAGCAAAATAAAATACAAGCAAACAACAAAAAGAGTGAAAAATGCTATGTTGTAAACCACACTCAGTTCCCACAGTCCTCTTTCTAGGTGTAGAAGACTTTCTTCATCTCTGAACAAGTGGAATTGGTTTGAATCATCTCATTGTTGAAGAGAGCCACATCCACCAGAATTGATCATTGCATAGTCTTGTTGCTGCTATGTATAATGATCTTCTGGTTCTGCTCATTTCACTCACTGATGTTCATGTAAGTCTCTCCAGGCCTCTCTGAAATCATCCTGTTGGTCGTTTCTTACAGAATAATGATGCTCCATAACATTCATATATCATAATTTATTCAGCTATTCTCCAATTGATGGGCATCCATTCAGTTTCCAGTTTCTTGCCACTACAAAAAGGGCTGACATAAGCATTTTTGCATATGTGGGTTCCTTTCCTTCCTTTAAGATCTCTTTGAGATATAAGCCCAATAGGAACACTTCTGGAGATCAAAGCGTACATACAGTTTGATAACTTTTTGAGCATAGTTCCAAATTGCTCTCCAGAATGGTTGGATCCATTCACAGTTCTACCAACAATGTATGAGTGTCCCAGTTTTCCCATATCTCCTCCAACATTCATCATTATCTTTTCTTGTCATCTTAACCAATCTGAAAGGTGTGTAGTGGTATCTTAGAGTTGTCTTAATTTGAATTTCTCTGATTAATAATGATGGAGCATCTTTTCACATGGCTAGAAATAGCTTCAATTTCTTCATCTGAAAATTGTCTGTTCATATCCTTTGAACATTTATCAATTGGAGAATGGCTTCTTATAAATTTAAATGAATTCTCTATATATTTTAGAAATAAGGCCTTTATCAGAACCTTTGAAGTAAAAACGTTTTCCCAATTTATTGCTTCCCTTCTAATCTTGTCTGCATTGGTTTTTAAATTATGGGTTTTTTAAAAATATTTTGAGTGATAGTTGTATTGAATATATTTTATTCCCCTTGCAATCTTATGTAACTTATTTTATCCATTTAACATTATTATTGGATTGGATTCATGGGCTTTACCATATTGCCAAAGAGGTCCATGACATCTCCAAAAGGCTAAAAGTCCTTGTTCTGTAAGTTGCCGATCTCCATTGATAAAGTTTCCGATGCCAATAAAATCAAAGGTCCTTTCTTTATCCATATCCTTACCTTAGATGCAATTCATTAACATTTAATGTCTGTTCTATTTATTTGATCCTGATCTAATAACATCTTAGTTATTGTATATTGGATGTGTGCATGTTATGCCATCTCTCCTCCTGAACTGCAAGATCCTTGAGAGGAGGGGCCCTGTCTTAGTAATATTTTTATGTTAGTGTTTTACAACAGCTCTAGCTAGTGATCAGGTCCTCCATAAATCTTTGCTGGATGACAGAAAGGAGAGGAGAGGAAAAAAACAGGAGAAAATAGACAGGAACAAAAAGAGAAAGAGGGAGAAGGAGGGACAGAGAGGGGGGAGAAGGAGAGGAGGATAAAGATGGAGTGTGTGTGTGTGTGTGTGTGTGTGTGTGTGTGTGTGTGTGTGTGTGAGAGAGAGAGAGAGAGAGAGAGAAAGAGAGAGAGAGAGAAATAGGAGAAAGAATGAGAAGGAGGTAGAGAGACATGGCGAAGAAGAGGAAAATGGAGGAGAGAGAGGGAGAAAAAGGGAAATGGAGTGGGAGAGAGGAAAGAAAGAGGAAAAGGGAGAAGAAGAGGGAGAGGGAAATGAAGAGAAGAAGGGAAGAAGGTGGAGAGAGAGACAGAAATAAGTGCTGGAGAGGGAGGGAGAGAGAGAGATACATAGAGGAAGAGAAGAGAGAGACAGAGAACACAGACTCCTCCCTTTAGTCCTTGTCAGTACTCTGAACATTTTTTGCCTTCCTCCTGGCTACCCAAACATTGTACTGGGCTCTGTCCTCAGTTAAATATATGGAATTATCTATTAACAATACTTCAATATTTATTACATTGATTTCACTTTAAATGCTTTGTAAATCATAGCAAAAAAAAAAAAATAATAATGGCCTTCCAACAGAGAGTCATATACCGTAATCAACTGGAAGAAAGTCGGCATTGTAATTTAAAAGAAAAAAAAATCCTTATGTGAGTCTCCTTTAAATTAAGAGACAGGACGTGATTCCAATAATAAGACCGAAGTGAGGCTAGTTTTTCTTGGCAAATTAGTAGAGGTTTTAACTGGAACTGAAAAGGTGTTAAGGTGGAACACTGACCTTATTAGACCTTAATTATTTTCTGTTGTTATATTACAGGAGCTGAGGATTTTCCCTCCCCTACCCCACCAAGGTGGTTATGTTAAGCCTTGTCTCAGAAATTTTGGTTTTATGGAGATATCACTCCACTAGTAGCATTAGTGAGTTGGAAATCAGACCTTTTCATTCTCTCCCTTCTTGGCCCTCCTAGAGCTTGTCCTTACTTTTAATCAAAATGGTCCCTCCATCCTTGAAAACCTTTTGCTCTTCCACTGCCACCTCCCATTCCACCCCGACTCCTTGCAAGCTTGCTCAGTCTTAGCCCTTTCCCATTTCTTTCTTTTCACCTTTCTAAGTACCATCCTCCTCATTTTTATCTTTTTAAATAGATAGACAAGATTTTCCAAAGCTGAGAGAGGTGATAAATAAATTGGTAATGAAAGGATTGCCAAAGGAAGTGACAGAGGATTAGATTAGGCTACAGAGTAGGAAGACTTCTCTTAATTT
This sequence comes from Sarcophilus harrisii, assembly GCF_902635505.1. Classification (NCBI taxonomy): domain Eukaryota; kingdom Metazoa; phylum Chordata; class Mammalia; order Dasyuromorphia; family Dasyuridae; genus Sarcophilus; species Sarcophilus harrisii. The sequence goes on along the minus strand of NC_045429.1, from coordinate 354,107,828 downwards.
CTGATTTGACCTTTCTGTTTTATGCTTAAGGCTTAATATGGTAAACTGACAGCTGATGGTAGTGGGCATTTCTGAGTGACTAGCCCACTAGGCAGCAAATCCAAACAGTGTGTTGTTCCTTCCATAAAGAAAAGAGATGAAGGGGTTAAAAATACACTCCTGGGCCCTGGAATATCGGTCTAGTTATTCTTGGGAGTATGGGGACTGGACCATGATTCTCATCATCCCCATCCCCAGCATATGCAGCATGTACATAGGAATGAATGAAAAAAGCATTTATAAAGTGCTTGTGCTGGACACAAAAAAAGCAAAAACAAGCAAGCAAAGTAGTCCCTCAAAGAGGTTCTAAAAGAGTTAGGAAGGAGAAGGTGTCATGGTCTTGAATTACTGTGGACAAAAAAAAATTATGTGGTGGCTGCTTTCTCATTGATACTACTTCTCTTAGTATAACTGGGCATCAGATACAGCCCATTGTTTGGTTCTTACTCAAAGCCTTTCCAGCTTGGTAGGATTATGAAAATCTCATAGGCATTGACATAGTCTTTAATCAATCAAATAATCATTTATTAAGCACCTGATAAATATACAGATGATACAAAGAGAAAAATGAAATCATCTCTATATGAGGAACTTACATTTTATTGGGTAGGACATATAACATATACGTATCTATGTACATGCAAAATAAATAGAAGGTTGCTTTTTTTTTCCTCTTGGGTGGAGTGATACTATCAGTTTAGGGAAGGAGGGAGATTAGAAAAAGTCTCATGGAATAGTCATAGTGCTTGGATTTAGTTTTGAAAAACCCCAAGCATTCTAAGAGTTGAGAACTGGAGGGGGGGAAAGGGGAGTACATTCCTGACTTGGGGGACAGTTTGTGTAAATGCAGTGAAGCTAAAGGTAGATTGTGTTGTGTGAGGAATAACAACAAGGCCTATTGGATTGAAGAATTTCTGAAAGGGAGTAGTATATAAGGCTGGAAGGGTAAGTGGAAAATAGATTAAAATCCAAACAAAAGAGTTTGTTCTTAGTCTTAGAGGCAGTAAAGAGCAAGGTCCACCTCAAGTCACAATGAGGCACTAGAGAAGGATTTTAGTAGACAAATTAAAGAAGAACAAACTTTCAATTCCATCACAAATTTGACCAAGTGCCCACTGGAAATAGATGTGACAGGTGATACTATGGATCAGGCTGATACCTCTTTTTGGGTGCAGAGGAAGGAAGAAAGAAAGAAGGGTATGAGCAGTTTGAACTCCAAACTTTTCCTCCTAACAAATGAAGTTTACTTCTGGATGGCAATATAGGAGTGGGACTCTCCCAGGGGCGCCCAAGCTCCAATGTTCTTGAATCTCAGAGTTGGAAGGAACCTTCCCCCAACTTATTAAACTGTGGTTCATGAATCTATATGGAGTCTTGATTCAAAGAATATAGGATTCAAGAAATTATGATTTGTTATCAGTAAATGTTTGATTTGTATATCTATTTTATATGCCCTGGGTCATATAAAAATTTCTCAGGGGTGGAGGGGAGAGGAAAAGGGGAAGGGGGTCTCTTTAAGAAGCCCTGATTTAATCTTATTTGTAAGTGCCCAACCTTCATCTGAAGACCTCTAGGGTGGAGTAATCTCCCATTCTCTAAGGCTGTTCATTCTTTTTTAGACAGAGCTAATTAAGAGATTTTTCCCATACTTTGTTCTTCATTCCTAAATTTGCCCTCTGGGGTTGAGCAGGACAAATCTAATCTCTCTTTCAAATAACACCATTTCAAATATTTGAATATAGTTACAGCCTTCCCCTTATGGTTCAGTGGATAGAGTGCTAAGTCTGAAGTCAGGAAAATTCGTCTTCCTGTGTTCAAATCTAGCCTCAGATGCTTACCGTGTGACCTTGGATAAGTCACTTAACCATGTTTGCCTCATCTGTCAAATGAGCCCGAGAAGGTAATAACAGATCAGTCCAGTATTTTTTTTCAATAATTTCTGTATTCTTTTGTTTGATCTAGTTCTCTATCTTAGCTCTCATGCTCAACATGTCTTGTCTATTTTAAATGAGTTGCCAACTCTCCCAGAATGGAGCCAGTCCATCTAAGGAATGAAAGAAAATAATAGGCTCAGAAGAAAGAAGAATGTAACAAAATCCACTAGTGCGGTATCCTCTCATTCACCCGGCTTGCTCCTTGTTCTCTGCATACTCATAGGCTGCATGAAGTGGAATCAGTCGTGTGTGTGTGTTTTGTGTGTGTGTGTGTGTGTGTGTGTGTGTGTGAGTTGGGTGGGTGAGTGGGAGTGAGTGTAGGGACTAGAAAGACTGACACAGTGATCCCAAATCGCAGGACTAAAAATGGGAAATGAGAGAGCAGAGAACACTCGGGGGAAAAAAACCATCAGGATTCTCTTCTGCCTAAGCAATGGTGATTATGCAGACAGAGACGCCCTTGGAGCAGAAACAACGAGATAGTTGTGAAGCTAAGTGGTTATGTGACTAGTGCTTTAGTTCGGTGTTGTCAGACTCAAATAGAAACTGATACTGGTGGCCTCCTATTGCCTTAAAAATCCACAAATGAACATTATCTATGTTACATTGTATTTTAATTTGTTTTGTTAAACATTTCCCAATTGCATTTTAATCTGATCCCCATTACACCTGGGAGTTTTGCTGGCCACAAATTTTCCACTTCTACTTTTTTCCTTTTAGGGGTTAAAGGGTATTTTTCTAGGTAACCCTAAGCCTGTTTCAACAGGAATTTAATCTTTCCTCCAGATATACTAGTATGTCCCCTTGACCCATATTGGAGGAGAATTTATTATAAGATTTGTTATAACTTACTTTTGAGTAAGGTCCTGTGTTGATGTTTTTCAAGTATTTGCCTTCTCTTTTATCCTCCCTCCCTGACTCTTGGTCTCCCTGCTTCCTTTGCCTTCTTCTCTATAGCTTGTGGACTGGGCTATTCTCTTAGCCTGGGTCCTATTTTTGGGTTCAGTCCGCAGTAAAAGAAATCTTCTCTGGAAGAGCTCTGCTACTCTAAGGTCCCTTCTAAGCTAATATGATTATGTTTTCCAATTGGAAATTTAGGATACATTGTTTAGTGATTGCAACGTCTTGTTACAAAATATAATTCTACTTCCTTGAAATGGAATCTGCCCTTCCCCTCCCATCTCTCTCTCTCTCTCTCTCTCTCTCTCTCTCTCTCTCTCTCTCCCCTCCCTCCGTTCCCCCTCCCTTTCTCCTCCTTCATCTTTATGTCTCTCTCTATGTGTCCTCTCTTTTTCTCTCTGTCTTTCTGTCTCTGTCTCCTATGTCTCTCTGTCTATCTGTCTGTCTCTCTGTCTCTCTCAGTCTCTCTGACTCAGTCTCTTTCATACACACACATGCAATCGAGTTGTGATTATCAAATTTTTTAATCTCAGGATCCCTTTACAATCTTAAAAATTAAGGACACCCTCAAGAGGCTTTTGTTTATGTTATATCTATCGATATTTACTGTATTAGAAATGAAAATGTCTTACTAGTATAATAAAAATTATTTTGCTCTCTCTCGAACTTTTTGAAAGGGTCTCAGGGACCCTCAGGGGTCCCCAGATAACACTTTGAAAACTGTTGCCCTGGAGAACCAATATGGACCCAGGATGTCTCCCAGAGGGGATCGGAAGAAAGGATGCCTTGAGCTCTCAGCATTTAAGGAATCCAGATCCCTCTCAGCTTTGGGCTTGCTAGCTTTACTCTCCAGGTTGGTCTCTCACTCTCACCTCTTGTCTTGCCTTTCCCCTACCCTCACCCAAGCTGAACCAAGAGGTGCCTTAGAGAGAATCCAGCAGATTCTGAGCTGTTTGTTTTGGGTTCAATGGAATCTCATTTACACGTGTTAATTGCAACTAATTGGCACTAATTGGATGAACAGGAAACCCTCTGGGAGCACTCATACCTTTAATTTGTAGTAAATATCATTAATTAACATATGCTAATTAGAGCCAATTAACATTGATTAAGGGTTGCCAGCTACTTGGAAAGTACAACTCGTTCAACTCTCCACCCGCTGTTGGGTGTGTTAAGTCAGCACAAAATATGATACATGAAGTCTAGGGAGGGGAAGGAGAGGGTTAGGATGGCTAGGCGGCATCTGCTAGGAGCACCAGTGACTCAGTCGGCTTTCTGACTGTCTGGTCACCTCCCTAGCACCCGGAGCCCAGGATGCAGTGAGAGAGAAGAACACAGTCAGCAGGCAAGAGCCATCTTGCAGGGAAGCCAGACCATCATGGCCCCCACAGGCAAAGGGCTACAGACAGGAGAATCTAAGAAACAAGGATGAGATCTTCACTGTTAAGTCTTCTGGGGAATGGAGGAAAGGGCAGCAGTGTCTACCAGCCTGGCAAAAACACCTAGACTCATTGGATCAGTGAGAACCTCCCGGGAAAGGAGGATTGTGTACTCTGACATAGACCTTCCACCTTCCACAGGTTGTTGGGAACAGATGGTGATAGTTCCTCTCCCACCTGACATGGAGGCTTTTGGGTGAAGTCTCTCAACCTTCCCCTCACCCCATTTCCTAATCCCTGATTCCCTGAATCCATAGCATTAGAATCCACCAGACATAGAGTATTTGAAGAGAAACTTCCTCTGTGTTTTGGTGAGTTGAGTTGCTGCCCACATTATCAAAAGAATTTGGGATAGTGGAGGAAAATCCTCTGGACTAAGAAAAAGGTTTCAATTTCAGTTCTGTAGCTCTCTATGAATGCAATCTTGGCAAATCATTTATCCTCTTCTAGCCAGAATTCCTCATCTGTAAAATGGGAATAATAAGTATTTGATTATTTTTTAAAATCTTTTTTTGGGAAAGACTACTTGATTTTTTTTGTGTGTGAGGATCAAATCAGATAATACCTACAGTAGCATGTAGAAGAGTATCACACACTAGATACAAGGAGATGGCTTACATTTTGTTGAGGTAGCCAGGGCCTAAGAAAGTATTCTAAACTTTTTTTTTAATCTTGGGCCCCTTTGGCAATCAAGGGAAATCCATGGAATCCTTCTCAGAAGGTTTTTTTTTTTTTAACATGTAAAATAAAATACATAGGATTACAAAGGAAGTCAATTATTGAAATGGTTATCAAAATTGGTTTTGATTAAAATAAAAAGTTTACAAACTCTAGGCTAAGAATCCCTAGTCTAAATACTGAGGAGGGATGGAATTGAAGAGTTGCTTTCCTTCTTTCCTCTCATAGCTCAGATGCCAAGGTACAACTTTCCTAAAACACAAAGACAGTTTTATATATTCACACACCCCCAATTCCACCCCCAACCAAGTTACTTTTACCACAACTGAGTAGACAAAATTGTAGAGATCCCACCTAACAACTTTGGGGCCAGGGCAAATTGTCTCTCCCTTTTGCCAATAGGTCCCTCTTGGTCAAAAATTATTCAGAATTTGCCTTATTAAAGATATTGGTCATTTTTGAACATGATGCCCCTTCACTCCTCTATCCCAAAGCTGCTAACACTATACTGATGCTTAAGCCTTCATTACCCACCCACTCCCTATTCTGTCCTTTCCTGGGCCCAAGCTAGATTTGTGGAGGAGAAAAGTTAAGCTACAAGCAGTACAAATGGGTATAAGTTTCTTTACTTCAGAGAAGTGTTCTGACCTTTACAAAAAAAGTCTCTATTTTCTGAATCTACCTAAGTTAGATATTTCTCCAAATCTTGGCTAGGGTATGAGTCTTGGCTTTGCGGCAATCAATCACATTGTAATGATAAATTTAGAAGTGATACAGCTTATGGAAGTCTAATTCCTCATTTTACAGATAGCAAAACTTAAGAATTAAAAAGACTGCACCATGATCAAGTGAGTGGCAGAGCCCAGACCTTCTGCCAGCAAGTCCAGTGATCTTTTTTACTATATTCCATGATATACTCTCATCAGATTTCAAGAGCTCCTATCTTTATAGGCCTCCCTGGAGTCTTCAGGATTCTTCTTTCTAGCCTGTCCCTGCACTTTTCTCTGTTTCCTTGGTCTTTTTTCGTGTGTGATATTTTTCAAACATATATTCTCACTGCCTGGCAATTTAGAAGTCTTTGGAGACCATCCTGGTATTATGGTCCCTACCACAGACATCCAGATATCAAACCATAGTTATTGACCAGTATATAAATAGAATGGGTTCCTTCTCTCTAATATCATCAACTTCTCAATCCTGATCCTGATAGAAAACAATCCAAATTTCTACTTCAAAATTTCTCCAAGACAATTTTTTTTTCCATCACAGAGAAATTTCCCTTCTTGTCCCACAGATTCACATCCTGTGTTTTGCACTTTAATCTTAGGGAAAAGGAAGTCAAAGTGACAGGGAAAGTAGGTGGTCATACTTAGATCATGCCTAAAGTCCTTAGTTTCACTCCTCTGTAGCTCTTAGCATGATTCCCTATTGGGTTGTTAAGCTACAAAAGATGGTGTTGAAGTTAGGGTTTCTAGGGACATTGTCATTTTTGTTCAGGTCATCAAATCAGATCCCCCCACATATACATAAACATACTATTAATCCTTCTAAATGGATCCATCCCTCTATCCACCCATCTACCTACCTCTCTACTTATCCATTCATCCATTCCTCCTTATTTTCCTCTTTCTTTCTCATCCATCCACCCCTCTTTTGACTGTCGCCCTTCCTGCTGAAGCTAAAGAGTGCTACAACATTCTGGTTGTCCACCTGAGGGGCTGAGGGAAGGCTGCTAGTGAAGTTAGCAGCAGCTTAATTACCAAAGTGATTTTAATTTATTTTTGTTAATTATAATCTTATTAACCAATTAATTCAATCGAGCATACCCCCTCCACACAACTTGCTCAATAAACAAGTCAGATGGTTGCTGAGATTGGTGGGAGTGAAGAGGAGGGAGCTTGTTTGTCTCTGCACTGACTGAGATGATGAATGTAAAAATATTTTGTAAATTGTAAAGCCTTCTAAAAAAACACTATGTATTTTTCCTCATTCATAATGTGATCATTGTTATTTTTGGATTAGATTTGTGATGTCATTGATTTCTCAGTGAGGAAACCCCCTCTACAAATGGATATTAACATCTGTTCTGTACTTTAAAGTCTCTTATGGTTTGGAACTATGCTCAAAAAGTTATCAAACTGTGCATACCCTTTGATCCAGCAGTGTTACTACTGGGATTATATCCCAAAGAGATTATAAAGAAGGGAAAGGGACCTGTATGTGCACGAATGTTTGTGGCAGCCCTTTTTGTAGTGGCTAGAAACTGGAAACTGAATGGATGTCCATCAGTTGGAGAATGGCTGAATAAATTGTGGTATATGAAAATTATGGAATATTACTGTTCTGTAAGAAATGACCAACAGGATGATTTCAGAAAGGCCTGGAGAGACTTACATGAACTGATGCTAAGTGAATTGAGCAGGACCAGGAGATCATTATATACTTCAACAACAATACTAGATGATGACCAGTCCTGATGGATCAGGCCATCCTCAGCAACGAGATCAACCAAATCATTTCTAATGGAGCAGTAATGAACTGAACTAGCTATACCCAGAAAAAGAACTCTGGGAGATGACTAAAACCATTACATTGAATTCCCAGTCCCTATATTTATGCACACCTGCATCTTTGATTTCCTTCACAAGCTAATTGTACAATAATTCAGAGTCTGATTCTTTTTGTACAGCAAAATAATGTTTTTGGTCATGTATACTTATTGTGTATCTAAGTTATATTTTAATATATTTAACATCTACTGATCATCCTGCCATTTAGGGGAGGGGGTGGGGGGGGGGTAAGAAGTGAAAAATTGGAACAAGAGGTTTGGCAATTGTTAATGCTGTAAAGTTACCGATGTATATATCCTGTAAATTAAAGACTATTAAATAAAAAAAAAAAAAAAAAAAAAAGTCTCTTATGGCATAGGTTAAATTACTGGCCCATTGTGTGCTGGGTCTTCTGTATCTGCTCTACTATGTTGCTTTTCCATTATTATTACATTATTTTAATCTTAGAGGGAGATCTCTTCTCTTCTCTGAAGAATATGAGTGTGGTGGCACATGGCTTTAGTTTGTACTACTGAGGAAACTGAGGTTGGTAGATTCCTTGAGTTTGGGAATTATGGGTTTTAATGGGGCTAAAGCCCACAGGATGAAGGTATCCTGCATTAAGTCTGACACCATATGGAGATTCTAGAAGAGGGGGCCACCAAGCTAACTAAAAAGGCATAAACCCATTTAAGTCAGAAATAGGAAAAGAACAAAGAAAGCTTCGGTGCTGATCAGCTGTAGTGGCCGCTGAACCTGAGTCTGAATAAGATGGAGACCCAGTCTCAAAAAAAAGGTGTCAATGTCTATGTGTATATGTGTGTGTGCACAAAATCCAAAGAGTAGTATCTGTTTTGATACTGGGATGTTTGTAACCAATGGTGTATGTGGTTAGGACACTGGACAAGAGTCGATGGTTTTTGAGGTTTGCAAAGCTTTAAATATATTATTTCATTTTATCCTTACAACAACCCTAAGACATTATTATCTCTATTTTACAGATAAGGAGACTGAGGCAGACTGAGATTAAAGTGACTTGACTAGGGTCATACATCTAGCATCTAAGGTTGTATTTTAATTCAGGTCCAGGTCTAAGCATTGGGTCATTTAGCCATCAATCTACTTTTTATTTCCTTGAATTTAATACTTTTATGTACTGCTTTTGCACGTGTGTGATATGCATGCCTACATACTGTTTTTTTTCCAGGAATCTTTGGTCTAGATTAAAGGGATCCTCTTCTTTCCTTCTTGTGCCTCTGGAATTTCTCTTGCCTCAGCCCACCATCCCCTCTCTCCATCTCACTCCATCCCCACCTTGCTCAGTTTCCACCTTCTGGGCTTATTCTTTCCTCTGTCCCTGATGCTAGCTCCTCAATAGCTTCCTAGACCTGACATTTGGAACATGGGATGCCATATGTACTGCCACTTCCAGGTAATTATCACGTAAAATTAAGCTAGTCTTGTACATGAAACTAGCAATTAGCCAGGGATTGAAGGTCAGGGAGAGCTCGTTTATAGAGTCTCTAGCAAAATGTTAAGTGTAAGTGTGTGTCAGATGGGCCAGAAGGCTGGATTAGCCAGGGTCGCTGCAGTGAGACTCGAGTGCCATTGAGAGCCTGGGCTCCGGTTTACTGGGCACAGCAGTTGAAATGGGGGATTTATGGCTGGAAGGTTCCTCCTTCTGCTCTCAATCTAGGACGTGTCCTTAAAGGGGAGGTTGCCTCAATTGCTGAGCTCACATCATACAAGTGCTATGGTTTCTCCATTTGTGCAGAAGACCAGGTATGGGTACAGGATACTCAGGTACCTGACCTGACCTCAGGGGATACACTTCAGTGTTTGTATGTATTTGTGGTTGGGGTGAGGAAGAGGTGTCTGAATGCTGGAGTTAAGAGTCCTGGGTTCTAGTCACAGGAGTATACTTAGATGTCAGCTGATCTAATCCTCTTGCTTGACAGATGAGGAAACTGAGCCACAAAGGGATCAGGTCAAAAAAATCTTACATCTAGAACTGAAAGGAACCTCAGAAGTTATTCAGTTCAAACCTCTCATTTGTAAAAATAAGGGAACTGAGGGGTGATACATGCTCAAGATCACAAAGCTAGTAAACAAATCATAGCACTAGAGATCTTGTTGTCATTGAATTGTTTCAGTCATGTCTAATTCTTCATGATTCCATATGAGGTTTTCTTGGCAAAGATATTGGAGTAGTTTGTCATTTCCTTCTTTAGCTCATTTTACTATGAGGAAACTGAGGCAAAAAGGATTAAGTGAGTTGCCTAGTTCATCCAGCTGCTAAGTGTCTGAGGCTGGATTTGAATTTAGGGCTTCCCAACTCTAGGCCATTGATTAAAAACTGTAAGGGATTTTTAGAAGCGTTCTAGTTCAGTCCCCTCTTTTTACAGATGAAGAATTGAGGTCAAAAGAGGGAGAATGTTAAACCCAAGGTTATATATACTTGTGTGACCATCCAAGGTTTCCTCAGCGCTTAAAAAAAAAAAAAAAAAAAAAAAAAAAAAAAAACTAAGTTATCATGAATTTCTCATGTACTTGGACCCTCTACCTCACAATTGACTTTTGGGGAGGGGGCCTGGGCAGAATTTGAATGTAGAATCTCTGACTCCAAAACCAGACTATGCCCTGTTCCCCCTGTCCCCCGAAACCATCTAGTTATATGGCTATCAGCCTTTCTTCTGAAAGATCTTACTGCTCCTCTTACCTTTTTATCGTCTCTCTGGTTTTCATGTCTTTGCACTGGTCATCCCTTTTACCTAGAATGAGTCTCTCTCCTTACCCCCTTACTATTTTTTCTTTCTTCAAAGCTAAGATCAAAAACCATATTTTTCATGAAGCTTTTCTTTCCCCCAATTGCTAGAGGTGCCTTCCTATTTGTTTTTGTTTTGTCACATATTTATTTTGTTTATAATTAATTTGTATGTGTTATCTTCCTCCTAAAGAATGTAAGTTCCTTGAGAGCAGGAACTGTTGCATTTGTGTCTTCATATCTTCAGTACCTTTTATGGAACATAAATCAATGTAGATTGATTGATTGATTGTTCCTCTGTTTTCTCCTCTCTGACTTCTTTCTACCTTTCTGTATTTCGATGTCATCTTTGCATGGACACAGCTCTTAATCATACCTTCCCCACTCTAGCTTTCATAGGGTTCAGAGACAAATGAAAAGAAGTCTCCTCTCCATCTCTAGCAAGATTGGTTCTGGAGAGATGCACCAGCCAACCTCTGTAAAAATTATTGTGAGGATCAGGAATTCAAGCTAGGGACCTTAACCTCTTTGTTCAGATTTGCCAATTTTGCAGGAGTGCAGATATTAGGGTATCTGAGGGGATTTGAACCATAAACATGAAAAAAGGTCTTTCTTAAACATCTATTGACCTGCACTGACCTAGACACTAGGCAACAAGGTGAAAATGCAAACTCTACCCTATAAGGGCTTAAGTCTAAGACCATTGCTATGTCACACAACACACAGACAGCAGACTTAGACAATTAAGCTGGGGTATAAAAAGACTGTAAAGAAATCACATAGAGGGCAGCATTTTAGCAGGAAGTTAGGGAGGACTGAACTTGAAACAGAGTATATGTATGATATATATGTAGCAGAGTATATGTATATATGTATACGTGTGTATGGGAACGTATGTGTATATACACACGTGTACTCATGTACGTGTGTACATACATGTGAGAATATGTATATATATGCATATATATTGTGCATGTGTACATTTGTAGATGGCAAGAGACCCAGCAGATAGAGCACTAGACCTGGAGTCAGGGAGACCAGAGTTCAAATCTAGTCTCAGACATTTACTTATATGTGATTCTCAGCAAGTCACTTAACTGTTTGCCTCAGTTTCCTCAATTGTAAAATGGGGATAATAATAGTATCTCTCTATCAGCGGTGTTGTCAGGTGCAAAAGTGATAATAATTGTAAAGCTCTTGGCACAATACCTGGCATACAGTAAGCATTGTATAAATGTTCCCTATTATCATTGTGTCTATGTACATGTATATAAACATATATGTACATACATATATAATTTAATTTAATAGCTTTTTATTTTTCCACATGCATGCAGAGGTAGTTTTCAGCATTTATCTTTGTAAAACCTTGGGTCCAAATTTTTCTCCCCACTCCCGTAGACAGCAAGCAATTCAATATAGGTTGAATGTGCAATTCTTCTTCTTTTTTTTTTTTTTTTTATTTAATAGCCCTTTATTTACAGGATATATACATGGGTAACTTTACAGCATTAACAATTGCCAAACCTCTTATTCCAATTTTTCACCTCTTACCCCCCCACCCCCTCCCCTAGTTGGCAGGATGACCAGTAGATGTTAAATATATTAAAATATAAATTAGATACACAATAATTATACCTGACCAAAACGTTATTTTGCTGTACAAAAAGAATCAGACTCTGAAATATTGTACAATTAGCTTGTGAAGGAAATCAAAAATGCAGGTGTGCATAAATATAGGGATTGGGAATTCAATGTAATGGTTTTTAGTCATCTCCCAGAGTTCTTTTTCTGGGCATAGCTAGTTCAGTTCATTACTGCTCCATTAGAAATGATTTGGTTGATCTCGTTGCTGAGGATGGCCTGATCCATCAGAACTGGTCATCATATAGTATTGTTGTTGAAGTATATAATGATCTCCTGGTCCTGCTCATTTCACTCAGCATCAGTTCGTGTAAGTCTCTCCAGGCCTTTCTGAAATTATCCTGTTGGTCATTTCTTACAGAACAGTAATATTCCATAATTTTCATATACCACAATTTATTCAACCATTCTCCAACTGATGGACATCCATTCAGTGAATGTGCAATTCTTCTAAACATATTTTGATATTCGTCATGCTATGTAAGAAAAAAAAATGAGAAAAACCCCAAGTAAATAAACAACAACAAAAAAGAAGGTAAAAATACTATACTTTGATTCACATTCAGTCTCGACAATTGCCTTTCTAGCTGCGGATGGCTCTTTCCACCACAAGTCCATTGGAATTGCTTTGAATCACCTTATTGTTGAAAAGAGCCAAGTCCATCACAGTAGATTATCACAAGATTATGTGATGCTCTTGTTATCACTATGTATGATGTTCTCTTAGTTCTACTCACTTCACTCAGCATCAGTTCATGTAGGCCCTTCCACCAGGTTTTTCTGAAATCAATTTGCTTTTCATTTCTTATAGAACAATAATATTCCATTACATCCATATACCATTACTTATTCAGTCATTCCCCAACTGATGACATCCATTCAATTTCCAATTCCTTGCCACTACAAAAAGGGCTGCTAGAAACATTTGCATTACACACACATACACACACACAAACATTTATATACCATTAATTCACTATGTAATCTCAAACCACTCAATTATTTTTTCTTAATTAATTTTTTTCCATTGGACAAAAATCTATTTCTTTCTTCCTTTCACCCATCCACTACCAGTAGAAAAAAGGAGAAACAATACACATAGTCAAACAAAAATGCATTGGCCATGTCTAAAAACTATATCTCATTCAACATCTTGAGTTCATAACCTCTTTGTCAGGAGGATAAGAGTCCTCTGGTTAGTTATTTCATTGATCACAGTTCATGTCAGTCATTTCAACTGATCAATCAACAAGCATTTATGTAATATTTGTGCCAGACACTGTGCTAGGGACTGGGAATATATAGACCAAAAAAACATTTAACATAAGGCCATTTAAACCTCCCTGAGGCTTCAGTTTCTATATCCATCAACTAAGTTGAACTAGATAATCTCTAAGGTCTTTTTTAGCTTTAAAAATTTATGATTCAACAAGATTTGACTATCAGGGATGTGGCTGGTTCCCTGTGCCCCACCCTCATTTCCACCCCCAAATAAATCATGACTTACATATCCAAATGAGTGAAGTTTCCCTCAAAGTAGTCCCCTTAGGAAGCTACACACTTCTTTTAATAATGCTTCCATTGAAACAATGTGAGGGAGTTGTAAGAGCAGTGCTTTGGGGGTCAGAAATCTTGTGTTTCTTTCTTTTTTTTATTTAAATTTTCTTTTTTTAATTAACCAAATTTTGCCTTTTCTCTCCCCTCAGCTTTAATTGAAAAAGAAAGACAGAGCTCTTGTAACAAATATGAGGTAACTCATGCAAAGCCAATCTGGGCTATGAGGCTGGTACTTGTTTTAAACATTTTTCTTTTCTTTTTTCTTTTCTTTTTTTTTTTTTAAAGGAGGATTCTAAACAAGTGCTGAGCAAAGAACACACCTTTGGAATAAGTGTTTAGTGCCCCAAAGTGAGGATTTAGAACAACTCTTATTTGGATGTTTAAGTTCTGGTGTGTTTGTTTAAAAGGGAAGAATTACAGGCCTCATTACTTTATAGTCACACCTTCTAATTCATTCATTGATTCAACATTCAATAAACATTTGTTCAGTGTCCAATAGAAACCCTTTATTTTCCAGGAACCTATTAGCTCTGGCAAAGATGCAATCCTAGACAGGTTCATCCTATTGCCCCAATTCTGAGGTACCTCTCTCCCCCACCAAGGCCACTTTCTGCTCTTGAAAGTTGATGTGCTGTCAATAAAAAGTTATTATAATAAAAAAAAGTTGATGGCACTTAGCAAAGGCTCAGTTCAACTCAGTTCAACATCAATCAAATTCGAATTTACTTAAATACTTAGTGAGATGCATGATCTCATTATAGTGGGTACTCTTTCACTGGCAGGGATCACAACTCCTATTTGCCTTCTATACTGTATAATCCTTAATTAACCATGGTGTTTTGTAGGTGTCCCAAAGATGATCTACTCTAAATGCTGGAGGTTGTCTTCTGCTTCATTCGTTCAATCAATTGAGGAAATCAATCAACAATCATTAATTAATTGCCAACTATGTGCCAGGAACTGTGCTAGATCCTGATAGTACTCAAAGTAAAATGAAATAATTCTTGATCTCAAGGAGTTTACATTCTATAATGAGAGACAGCATATCCAGATATAAGTAAATACAAAATAATTAAATATAATTTCAAATTGCTTTCAAAATTATTATATTATTAGCAGTTCCACCAACAATGCATTAGCTTGCCCATCTTTCCAAAATGCAAAATACATGCAAAAAATCTCAGAAGAATCAATGTTGTACTTGTACTGTCTATATGACATCTTTCACTGTCTCTCTATGTGATCAGGCTACTTCCTTTCCAATCATACATGTATTTAATAATATCTTTTAATCTATTTCTCACACTGGCACTACATTATGTAGATATATGTAGCAAGAGGTTCCACAATATGTTTGCAGTCAGAGCATCTGGATTCAAATTTTGATAGTGATATTTATGGGAACATGAGCAATCAATTGCAATGGACCTCAGTTTCTTTATATGTAAAAAAAGGTCTACCTGGTGTCTAAAGTCTCTTCAGCTACTAAATCTGTGATCCTATACTTCTTTTCCTCTGAGTCCAGGAGCTTCTGATTCTGCCTCTTTTCCTTCCCTTTTGGAGATCTTGGAAGAAGTAGCCCAGAAAAATTTAGATAACACAGTCCACCTGCCCTGGAAGAAGATGAGAGTTATTATCAACAAAGAGAAAGAGAATAGGAATATTTTGCAAAATCCCAAAAGACTGTAAGAGGAACTGATGCAAATAGTAGATATATAGTCTAGGCTCTGGGACAGAAGAAAAGTAAATGTTTATGGTCTTACCATAGACAAGTCTGAAGTAGAAAACATCAGCCTATTCAATGACAACAAAAAAGAGGTGCTTCTACAGCTACCCTAATAAATCCTTTGTTTGAAAGTATAAAATAACAGAAGGTTTAAATAGATTTTGAATCTCCTCTAGGTTTTGCATCTCCTCTAGGCTGGAGACACTTGACGCCTGGGAGGCAGGAAAGAGCTGTAACAATGTCATCTGCAGTTCCAACACAATCTTTCCATAGGTCGGTCAGCTGTGGAGGAGCTGACACACATCCTGGAGGACAGCCAAACATTAGGGGTCAATGAAGCAGAGCTTAAGACAGCAACAGTGAGAAGAAGGTGGAAGAGGAACACAGTAGCAGCGAAGGACCAATAGCAGGGGAGTTGTCGGCAAAAGAGCAACAAGATGCAAAGAATTACTGTTATGGAGCAAAACCTCAACATCCCCCTTACTGGAGCCCCATCCAGGATAGTACTAAGTTACAGGGGCTTTACAGTGCCCTGGAGAAGAGGGTGTCCAACTGAGGCAGGGTATCTCTTAATTCTCTGTGGACTGTGAGTCCTTTCTGCGAGAGAAAACTCATATCTGAAAGTGCCCTTTATGTTGAAAAAGAAAACTCATATCTTGAAACTTTGTAAACATAAATGTTTGTAAGAGTAACTAGAGTCTACCTTTAGGGACAGAAACTCATGTGTTCAGGTTCCACCTCAGTGGCAGCAACAAGCTAGATAAGTGAGAAGATCTTTCAGGCTCTTTTTGTGTCCATAGAAATCCTCACACAAGCTCTTTAAAATTGTAAATCCAAATACAAGACAAATAAATATGTTGTCCCCAGATGCTTAGAAATTTTCTAAAAATCAACTATTGTTTTGGATTAGTTATGCTCTACCCCACCCCATCGCTAGCTTTATATATCTGTCATTTCTCTTTTAGTGTGAACAATCAAAAACCAATGCTCTTCATGTACAGGTTTTATGTTCATAAGGATATATATATATATATATATATATATATATATATATATATATTCTATGTGTCTTATCTAAACTTTGTATCTCTTTTAGTGCCTACATTTATTTAAAAGTTTGCCATTATATACACATATTTTTAGTGTATATGTTTCTTTAGGTTGTATATGAACACACATCTCCAGGTATGGGATGCATATCATATGTATTTGCATATATATATATATATATATCTGTATTATGTGCGTAGATCATTCAGTTATTAGCTTCCTGCTATGTGCCAGATATTAAGCTAGTCTCTGGGGAGACAGAGACAAAAAGAAAACAATTCCTGCCCTCAAGGAGCTTATATCCTGCCAGAGAGAAGCACATATCCAATACCACAAAGAATAGAAATCTGTTTATCACACCAGCATAAGGAGACTGGAGCAGGTTCCAATATCTGACCGAATAAATGAAGTTTTGAGAAACAATGAAAGAGCAGGGAAAGAAATTAAGTTGGTTGAGAGTGGTGAAATGAGAGTAAGGGGGAGGATATCTTTTAACTTCAGTTCAAGACTGAGATGCCCTCTTTCTTCTTATCTTCCTGCCAATTCCCAGGGAGAAAGGTCTTCTTTCTTCCTTTCGTCTCCTCTAAGTCTCCCTTACCTTCTCTCCCTTATTCTTCTTCATTTCCCCAGTTAGAGCTATTTAGCCGTGGGAACCCATATTCCTGCCTTTACCAGGGACTGATCTGGGTGACTGGGAGGGAAATTGTATTACTTGGTTGGCAGAACATGACAGCTGGCCAAGAGGTAGGAGACTCTCCAACATTTTCCTCTTCTTTTCCTTCTCCCCCACCCCCATCCCCAGCAAAACCCTCAGAAGAGAAGAGGTTTAGGAACTGGGGGCTATGTAGAGCTAAAGAAGGACCAGAGGAGGAAGAAAAGTTCCAGAAATTCCCCAGTGTAGCTGGGAGACAGAGCTCCATCTGCCTCTACCCATCTCTGTGCCATTTCCATGCCAGCCCGCCCCACTGGGCCAAAATCCCAGTCTGTGGCAACTCCCTCCCCTGCCCTTGTAGGAAGAACCCTGGGGAGGGGGAATTAGAAAGAAGCAAGCAAACTGGGGGGCTCCAGAAAGACACCTCCTTTTCTGCATGTTGAGTAATCCTTTGTTACTTTCCCCTTCCGTCTGTTTCTGTCTGTCTCCGTCTCTGGTCTGTCTCCATACCTATCTCTTTCCTTTCTCTGTCTCTGTGCCACCACCTGTCCCATCTCTCCTGCCAGCTCCGGGCTCTGCTCTGATCAGGTCTTGTCAACTCAAGTTCCCTCCCACACACCCTTTGCCCTCATTCCCCAGGGGGGTGAGGCAAAGCGGTTGGGACCCAGACACAAACAGGCTGCCTCAGCATCTGGAAGGGCTGGCTCTGTGCTCAGAGCCCCCTCCCCTCCCTCCGGGGCCACAGACACCATTCATTGGGCCCTGGGGTCCTCGTCCATTCTCCATTTCCCCACCCCTAACACAACCAGGATTTTGTCTCTCTCTCTCTCTCTTTTTTCTTTTCTTTTTCTTTCTTTCTTTTTTCTTTTTTTTCTCACAACAGTGACTCCCAGCTCTTCCTGCCCCTTGGCCGGTTTCCTTCCTTGGGACAGCTTGTTTCCCTCCAGGCCTTGGCTGGAGACTGTGATGAAGCTGGATGCTTCTCCCACCCCCCTGGACTCATGAATATGCTGGAGGGAGGGGTCACCATGGCAACCAGAAAAGCTTTCCCCGCCTATCCAAACAGCTCCTGGCAGAGTGTCTAAAAGTGTGATGGGGAACCTCAATCTACCCAGGTTCAGATGGAGACAGAAAGGCCCCCAGACTCACAACTGAGGTGTCATCCTCTATTCCTCGCTCTGTCTCACCTCCCATATCCAATCCGTCGCCAAGTCCTGTTGATTTTGCCTTCATTTATTACCATTTCTCTCCTCTGATACTGCTGCTACCCTGGTGCAGTTTCTCATCACCTAACACCTGGATTACAGCAATACGATTCTCTTTGGTCTCCCTGCCTCAAGGCTTAATAAATGCTTATTGACAGGCAAAAGACAGAGGGACAATTGGGTCAGGCACAGTGTATGTGAGAGAGAAAAAATAGAATAAGTTTAGGTGCCCTGCTTGTGGGTGGAACTACTGTTATATTATGGAAAGGGATTGTTATTGTTGGATTAAGTGGTATAAAATGGACACCAAGGATGGCATTAGATGGAAAGGAGTTAATACTGATGTAGCAGTAAAAACTTGTTTCAAGCTCAGGACTCCTGAGATACCTTCCCTAGAAGAGGATGGGGATGAGAAGGCTGATGGAGGCAGATTGCTCCAGTGGTACTTTGAGAGTTAAAATCCCAGGGCAGAAAGAGTTGTTTTCCTGGTGCCTCTGATACTCCCTGTGCATGGCAGGGCTGGGAGCATCTCTGCCATTATGGGTTACAAGACACTTCGAATTCTCCACACCAGAGTAACACGAAATCATTAAGGCAAAACAATAAATAAAGGCCTGGAAGTTATTACAGAGCTGACAACGCACAACGTTGTCTTGCAAAGCAAATATGAATTATTTCAGAACATTTTAAAATGAAAAATCCTCTGTTCTTCCTGCCTGGCCCTATAATCCATTAACTCTTCATTCTGCCCTCATAGTTCTTGGTGGAAACTGGTATCAATCCCCTCCCCACACTCAAAGATCCAGCCATGGGCACTCCTTGGCATCTTGGCACCTAACCTGACTCTCCTGGCAGAAGCCTCTGAGTCTCAGCCATCCTGGTGGGATTGGATGTGGCTAGGCTGGGAGGGTATATATTTAGAAGCAAGTATAAATCTTAGACTCATCTTATGGGTGTCTTGTGCATACATGTCTATGTGTATGTATGTATGTCTTTGTATAACAGCACTTGTAATGCTCAAGATGGAATAAGGCAGATTTCTTTCCTGTCTTTTTTTTTTGAAGAACCTAAACTCTCTCTGCTATTTGTGAACACAATGTCTTAGAAGACCTGTACTTTCAAAGAAACCATTCCAATATCTTCTTTCCTCACATCAATTCTAACATTCAATCCATTAACATATTTTAATTTTCTGTATCAATATATCACATATATGACATTGGTTGCTACCTTCTAGATTTGGTGTGAAATGTTTTGAGTAATCCCAGTTAAAAAGGACAGTTTGAGCCCCTATCAGTGCATTATCTAACAAATAGACCAAGAAACATAAATCAAACAGCAACTGCTTTTAATTAAAACAGAATGGCAAAGTGGATAACAAGGGAAAATTCTCTATACACAAAATGTATCATCTTCTTCTAATCTCCATGCTGTATACTCTTGTATGTTCATTGGCATGCTTCACAGCTTGGAACTATAGCATCTCTCTAGGCTATGACTCTGGCAATTAGAAATGTTCTGTTTCATGCTTTGTAGCTACCAGTCTGCTCTGCTTCTGAAACAGCCACTTGCTGGTTCTCTAAAGGGATGCTGCTTGCTGTCTTCTGCTGATGGTTCCCTACTTTCTGAGTAGTTCCTAACATCTGTTTTTAGATGCTTGTGTAGAGCACTAGGGATGGGGTTTGGGAACCAAAGATATATAAGACACAGTCCCTGACTTCAAGAAGTTCATAATCTAATTGGGGACACAAGGCTAATATCCATGATACTAAGTGGAGAACAATATGGCATATAAATACACACTGTTGTTGTTCAGTTGTGTTTTTTTTTTCAATCATGTTTGACTATGACTCCATTTGGGGCTTTCTTGGCAAAGATACTGAAGTCATCTGCCATTTCCTTTTTCAAGTTATTTGACAAATGGGGAAACTGAGGCAAACAGGTTTAAATGACTTGCCTGAGATCACCCAGTTAGTAAGTATCTGAGGCCAGATTCAAACTCAGGAAGATGAGGCTTCCTGACTCAGGCCTGATTCTCTATCCACTGTGCCACTTAGCAGCCACAAATACACACAAACCATTCAAATTTTTCCATTTTCTCCCTGTAAACTCAAGATATTTATGATTACATATTTTGTGTTTATAACTGTATTTATAATGCATGTATATCTAGGATGAGTAAGATCACAAGTTTTGGGCACTGATGATAAAGGAAACATTTATAGTGAGATTTACAACCATAAAAATGAGCCATTAGCTGCTCACAATAATTCTGTGAAGTAGGATCATTAAACCCATTTTTCAGAAAAGGAAACTGAGGTTGAGAAGCTAAATCCCTTAAGACCATAGGATTTCAAGCTAGAACGTAAACAGAGATCAAATACTCTACTCCTTTCATTTTGCTTGTTTATTATTTCATTTTATGGTTCAGGAAACTGAGGATGGGGGAGAGGCAACATGTACCATGTCCTGTCTTATGCTTCCAGAGGATGTTCTTTGTCTCCCCTCATGTAACTAACTAGTCAGTGGCAGATCCTGGCTTCTTATTTAGGTCTCCTCATTCTAAATCTAGTCCAACAGACAAGGCACTGAGTTTTAGTCCTAACATCAGAATACGTCTGCATAAATGTCTGTCTGGGTTCCCCAAAATATCTTCTGAAGAACCCATTCTTCAACATTCAATTGGTAATTTCAGGAGAAAAATTCAGTGCTAATATGTTATGTTCAAGAAGTCTTCATCTTCACCTTTCAATTTAGCTTAGAAACCCTTTAATGGGAGGATGGGGATGGAGTGGGGAGACAACTGACCTAGGTTTTAACTATTATTCCTCTGTTAGAAAAAGGTCCAGCATGGGGCAAGCAGAAAACATCCCTAGTTGTCAAGAGGCATATAATTTCCACCCTATAACAGACCTTGCTCTTCCTTTTGTGCCTCTTCATACAAAACATTCTTACTTTTTTTTTTTTAAATAGTCTTTGAAACCCTGATCTCCACTTTGGGGGGTATTTTTCACAACCCCCGTCCTCTTTCTGCATAACAACTTTGGGCCTGGCAAATGCCAAACACTGGGACTTTAAGGGAAGCTTCTGTATTTATACATCCCATCAATATATTTCAAGTCTCAGAATGTTCCTCCGCCAAATTAGTTTGGGAAACGCTGACATATAAGATAGTGTCTATCTATGAAGTATGCCTAGGATTCTGTAGCCTGATGTGTGTGTATGGTTATGTGTACATGTAGGTATGATGACTTGTCCTCACAAATGGCAGAAAAGATATCACCTAGGAAATGTATGATCAGGAAAGAATGGGTCATGTATCAAGAAGGAGAGGTAACAAATGGACAGCTCCAGCAGAGCACTAGTACTCAGGATTGTTAAAAGACCTCAAAGGAACCAAAGGATCCCAGTTTCTAGAGCTGGCAGGGATATCTAGTCCAACCCTCTCATTTTATAGAGGGAAAACTAAAAAGCCAGGGAAGTTACATGATTTGGCCCACCGTCACACAGGTAGTAAGCAACAAAATGGAAATTAGACACTGTGTTCTCTGGCTCTTAAAACCCAGGGTCATTCTCACGCCACCTCAAGGGTCTCAACTGTCCTAACTGAATGAGAGAGAGAGAGAGAGAGAGAGAGAGAGAGAGAGAGAGAGAGAGAATGAGTGTGTATTGAAAGAGTGTTGAGTCACAGGACCCAGAGTCAAAGACCAGCTTTAAAACCTTGGGCAAGGTCTCCTCAATTTCCTCATATTTAAATATATCATTATGATTGCCTGTAAAATGAAGGGGGTGGATTAGAAGATTTCTAACATCTCTTACTCCCTCCAAACCTATTATCAGGACAGCGAGGATGAAGTTGCTATCTGCACCATTGAAGGGAGTGAATGAGATTTCTTAATGTATCAATTGTAGAATAAGGACTCTTGCAAGATGACTATGCAGGCCTCTACCTGATGTGTGCATCCAGGCGATGGAGGGGTCATAGATTTTCCTCATTTCCCTATTTAAATCCAAAAAGGGGGGTTAGAAGTATAGGGATAATCTTCCCAGCCCCGAGAAAAACTCCCACCGCTACCTTGTAGACACTGGACATTGAGGGGCTGGTCCTACCCAAGAAGCCTTAGCTGCCCCTTTCTTCCTCATAGCCCTCCCCTCCCTCGATTTCCCCCTTCTTCCTTGCTAACCCCGCCCGCCTTCCTTCTCCAAAGGTCCTCTCCGCCCTTGGCTCTCCCCGGGCTCCGGGGCTGCTGCTAATATATTTGGCCGGCCCCCCAGCTCCCGCTGCTCCCCCTGTCCCAGCCCAAGTCACCCTCCTATTCCCCCACTGTCGTTGTTGGCCCGGCCCGCGTTCCCCACGCTGTAGGCGAGCGGATCAATTCGGGCACTGGGCCGGGGGCAAAGGGAGAGACTTAATTCTAATCCGTATCGACTGCTCCCTTCTTTGTCTGCCAATTTGCATCAGGCGCTTGTCTCCCGAGCGCAGCCTCCACTCCCATTCATCGGCGGCGGGGGGGCGGAGAAGGGAAGAGACTCGGGGAGGGGGGTGGGGCCGCCCGCACACACGCGGGGAATACGCGTTTAGCCGTCTGAAAGCTGCTGGGAAGTGTCTGTCTTAATATTATTTATCAGCCGTCATCTCTAATCTGCTTAAACTCCTGCTTCCAGTGGCATGCGGAGGGGCAAAAGGGAGAGAAGGCCAAAGTCGGGAGTGAGGTTGGGGGGGATCCCGCTGTTTCCTCTGTGGTGTGCAACCAAACTAGGAGCCCACCCACGCCCTACTCCCCCTCCCCCTCCCCAGCCTTTCCCGGATACACACCCACTGGGGACCCCCAGCCATCTGACTCCTCTTATCTCTTTGACTTCCAATCACAGAGACAGAAAGTGTCAGAGCTGGAGGACACCTTCCCTTAGAGACCCTTTAGTCCACCCCCTTCATTTTATAAAGGGGAAATAGATGCTTGTTATTTCTTCCCAAACTTATCTTGCATAAACTTATATCTGTATGTGTTGTCTCGAAATAAAATGTAAGCCCCCTGAGGGCAGGGACTGTTTTACGGCCTGATAAATATCTTCAATAAAATAATAAACAAATTTTAGGTTCTATCCTCTGTGTTAAGATCTAGGGCTATAAAGACAAATATGAAATAGTCCCTGACCCCAGGGAACTTACATTCTTGCTGACATATCCCCATGTCAGATGAGATTTTTGTAAGATCCTTACTACAATACCTGGGATATAGGAGGTGCTTAATAAATACTTATTCTGTTTTCTGTTCTACAGTGCCTAATACATGGTAGGCAATTAATAAGTGCTTGATTCCTTTTGTTGTATGAATATGGATAAAAAAGAGAAAAAATCATTAAGAATAGGGGTGAGGAAGTTCTAAATGCTTGTTTATTGATTGGTTGGGAACTGCAGATTGTGTGTGATAAGAAATGGTTGCTGTGTCCACGGCATGAAACTTCATTTCTGCCCATCCGGGATTGCAGAGATCATAGAATCTTGGATTTAGAATTAGAAGAAAATTTAGGGACCCAGTCCAATCCACTTGGCTCATGGTATCATAGATTTAGAGACAGGAAGAATGTAGACCATCCAGTCCAGCCCTGTCATTTTTTACAGATAAGAAATTGAGGCCTGGAGAAGTTTAATGAGTCCACATAGTAAGTAATAAAGCCCTGTGTCACACTACCTCCCATACATGCATGAGTGCAAATCACAATCCCTCTGTCCTTCAATCAGTAAACATTTATTAAGCTTCTACTGTGTACCAGACATTATGCTAAGTGAAACATTTGTTTAGTAAGTTGCTGAGACCAAAAAGCTCATCATCTTCTGGCAATGAGTCTCTTGTGAATACAGCTGGACTGATCCATCATCCCTAGACATCCACTCCACAACTAGGCCATCTTCAAAGCTTTTACAGTTTTGGTTAGGACCTATCTCCATTGGAACCTTGTCCAGTCATGTCCAATTCTTTATGACCCCATTTGGAATTTTCTTGGCTAATGGTATGTCTTCATTTTATAGATAAGGAAATTGAGGCAACTAGGCTTAAGTGACTTGCCTGGGATCACACAACTAGGAAGTGTCTGAGATTGAATTTGAACTGAGGAAGATGAATCATCCTGACTCCAAGCCCAGCACTCTATCCATTCTACCACCTTAGTTGCCCCTCAATTGAGGCAGAAATTTGATAATTGTTAGTGCCCTGGCTCCTTCCAGGCTTCTAGAAATTAGGGATAGAAATTGAACTGACGAGGTAAGCATCTTCTCTATAAAGAATTACTTTGGGACAAAGATTAAGCAATGTACCCAGGGTCACCCAACTGGTGTAACATTTGAACCCTAGTTTTCTTGACTTCAAGGCTATCTCTCTGTCTACAACTGAACACTATTCCTCTTCCAGAAATTACTTTGTATTGATTTTACAACTGATGCTGTGGATAGAATCTGCTGGGTCTGGAGTTAGGAAGATATATATCTTCTTGAGTTCAAATCTGGCTTCTGACATTTAATAGTTGTATGACCCCTGGCAAGTTACTTAACTCTGTTTATCTCAGTTTCCTCCTCTGTAAAATGAGCTGGAGAAGGAAATGGCAAAGCATTCTAGTATCTCTGCCAAGAAAACCTTAAAAATGGGTTCACAGAGAGTAGAACATGATTGAAATGACTGAACAATAAAAAATTTATTTGGCATATAATTACTGGTGTATCAGTTGCATTCCAGAATAGTATTTCAAAGAAATATGTTTATAGGATCATAGCTTCAGAGCTGGAAACATCTTCAGAAGTCATTCAGTCCCACTCTGTCATTTTACAGATGAAAGATTGAGGCCCAGAAAGGTTAATTGATTTATTGAAGATCCTAGAGGGAATGTGTTGTCGATCCAGTTCTAGATCTATGATTGAGTGATCTTTATCATTCTTGTACTGTATTTAGGTTAATCCAGTTGAACTATATTATGGGTTAAATGGATTTTAATGCAATAATCTTCATGCCTATCCATTTATTATAACATTATTTTTGTTTGTTTTTGAGGAAAAAAACACCATATTTTGAGTTACAAATAAATTACTTAGAAATAGAGTTTTGGCAATACTAGCTATCTAGCCTGGCAGATCTGAGAAGGCCTCATGTTGGCATTGCTTATACTGATTCTTGAAGGCCAAGTAGGATTTGTAAAGATGGAGAGAGGGACAAAGAGAGAACATTGAGGTGAGGAAAATAGTTTGATCAAAGACATGAGGGTGAGAATGGGCATGATTTGTTCTGGGGGCAATGAGCAGATCACTCTGACTGACTGAGAGGTTTGTGTGAGGGAATGGGTAATAGGAGATAAGGTAGGCTGTGCCCAGATTGTCGAGTGTCTTTAGTGTCAGACTAAAGAGTTTGTACTTTATTTCATAGGCAATGAATCAAAATATTCCTGGTTGAGTTCTCACTTTAGTCACTGAGAGAAGGGCTCTGGGGAAAATAATCTGAGGCTTCTAACTCAATAAATTACATATTTCTTTGTATCTCCGATGCTTAGCATGGTACCTGGCACATGGTAGGCAGTTAATAAATGCTTGTTGACTGATGGACTAAACATCACCTAGCCAGAGCTTGGAAGAATAGATACCCAATAAATATTTGGTGAATGACTGAATCAATCAATGAATAAAACCAATCTTTCCCTCATTCTCATGCCGTCTTCATCTCTGATCCAATTTGCTAATTAGGGGAACTATTATCAGAGTGAGGCCCATAAGTTTTGCTTCCTATGCATTCTCAGTAGCTTGGTATTTAAAAACAAAAACAAAAATACTCAACAAACGAGCAAACAAACAAAAACCAACTTTGTTCTGTGACCAAGGATTATAGCTTTCGTGGTGCAATTATTCACAAGAGGAACTAGAAAAAAGAGCAAAATTTACCTTTCTCCACTGCAATAAGAATGACTCAAAGCAGAAATACTGTTGATAGTCTTGTCTTTGTATATGGATGCATAAAATTTAATTTTTTTAAAAGCATTTTATTAAGTGCCTTCTTCACACAAGGTATGGTAGCACTTAACAAAACTAAACCAACAATTGTAAGTCCCTTTAAAGAGCTGACATTCTATTGGGTTTGGGGAGAGGAGAATAAATCAGGTAAACAACTAAATACAGTGTATATTTAAAGTAATTTCAATAGTGGGATCTGATAATTCTAGGAAGTAGGAATGAGGGATATATATTCCAAGTTGGGTAGGGTGGGGAAGTTTGTGCAAAGACACGAGAAGATAAAACACAGAACAAGATAAGTAATAGCCAGTGGCCAGGTCGCCTTGAATGGATATTGTGTGATAAGAAATAATAATGGTAAGGAAGTTAGGAACTGGATTGTGAAAGACTTTAAACTCCAGGCTAGGGAATTTGTAATTTAAGCTAGAGCAATAGGGAGCCATTGACTATTTTTGTTCTCTGTTGTCTGAATAGATTGGAATCAATAATAATAATTTGCATTTAAATAGCACTTTAAAGTCTATAAAGTGCTTGCCTCAGAATCTTATGAAGTAGGTAGTGTAAATATTCCCATGCTTGTTAAGTGAATTAAACCTTACATTATAGATGATGATGAAATGAAGGTTCAGAGATCAAAGAAACTACTAGTAACAGCCAGAGTCAATATTCAGAACCAGATTTCTTCTGATTCCAAATCCATCATCCTTTTTGCTACAGAATAATGCCTTTCCTCTAGATAATTTCTGAGGTCCCTTTCAGCAATAACATCCCATGATTCTATATGTATGTATGTATGTGTATATATATATATATATATATATATATATATATATATATTCATGTATCATGGCTCAGTGGATAGATTATCAAGCTTGGGATCAGGAAGCGTTCAAAACCAGCTTCATTTACTATGTGTGACTCTAGCAAGTAATTTAATACTTTGTCTCAGTTTACTCATCTATAGAATGAGCTAGAGAAGAAAATGGCAAACCACTCCTGTATCTTTGCCAAGAAAACCCTAAATGGAGTCATGGAGAGATGTCTATGAGTGAAATGATTAACAACTGTAATATGAATTCATATGTACTCTTCCTAATACACCTGTTTTTTGTTTTTTTTTTTTCCTGCACAGGTACTCCTGCTCCCTGGACTCATATCTTTGCATGTTCTCACTAACCTTCTTTACACTTCAGAGGTAATGAGAAAGGGTTCCTAAGCCAGCACTAAATCCTATCACTTATATTTCTCTTCAAGACACCTCAGTGGCTCCCTATTGCTTTAAGTATTGCTCTTGACTCTGGCATTTAAGATCTTTTAAGATATTACTCTATTGATTTATAATTAGAGAAGCTTATATAGGTAGCCTGGCTAAAAGAAAATTTGAGTTTTATTCAATTTGAAAATTTTAAAAATAAAATATTCCTTCACATCACATAATATAAGCTGGACAGCTCTCATGTTTCTTTTCTTTTCTATCCTCCCCAAGAAACTTTCATCTCAATAGTTAGATGAAAAGAGCCAGATCTGGAGTCAAGAAGACCTGAAGAAGAAGACCTGAGCTTGGGAAAGCTAAGTGGCACAGAGAATGGAGCACTGGTCTTGAAATCAGGAAGGCTCGTCTTCCTGAGTTCAAATGTGACCTCAGATACTTAGTACTTGTGTGACTCTGGGCAAGTCACTTAATCCTGTCTACCTCAGTTTCCTTATATGTTAAATGGGGATGATAATAGAACCTATCTCCAAAAGTTGTTGTGAGGAACAAGTGAGATAATGCCTATAAAGTACTTAATATGGATCCTAGCATAGTAAGTGCTTATTTAATAAATGTTTACTACCTTCCCGTTTCTCTATCCATCCCAAGCATTTATTTGTTGTTCTGTCATGTTCTACTCTTTGTAGTCCTATTTGAGGTTTTCTTGGGAAAGATACTATAGTTTTGCCATTTCTTCTTCAGTTTATTTTAAAAATTAGGAAACTGAGGCAAACAGGATTAAGTGACTTATGTAGGGTCACATAGCTAGTAAGTATCTGAGGCCACATTTGAACTCAGGAAGATGAGTGTTTTCTGATTTCAACAGCAGTGCTCCATTCTCTGTGCCACCAGCTTCCCAAATAATTTATTAGGCACTTTTTATGTTTCAAGAAGTAGGAATACATTTCAGAAATGAAATATTTCTTTCTTCCTTGAGGACCCCAAATTTTATTGGGGGGAACTGCATTATACATGTAAGGATAGATCTATGTTTCATGGGTATAGGGCATTCCCAGATGAGAGGATTCCCTCTACCAATTTCCTTCTCTATAATTGTCCCAGAGAGTTGCCTAGAAACTAAGTCATTAAGTGATTTGATCAGGGTCACAAGAAGTATGCAAAGGCAGAATTTGAATTCAGGTCTTCTTGGCTTTGAGGTCAGCTCTCTAGCTACTATGCCATAGAGGGAGAGGGGGATGGGAAGAAATAAGCATTTAAGTGTCTAGTATGTCCCAAATACTGTGCTAAGCATTTTACAAATCTTATTTTTGATCTAAAACCATCAGCAAGCATATTTTGTAATGGGGATGAGCTAGAAGCTTTCCCAATAAGATCAGGAATGAAACAAGAATACAATATTATTTCATATTATATTAGAAATGTAACAATAACAAGAGAAGAAAAAGAAATTGAAGCAATCAGAAGGGCAATGAAGTAATAAAATTTTCTCTTTTTTGTAAACAATATGTTGATATATGAGATTTAGCTAAAAAGTTACTTGAAAAAATTAATAATTTTAGCAAAGTAACAATATAAAATAAGCCCACATAAATCATTAATGTTTCTATATGTCACAACAGAACCATGCAAGAAGAGATAGAGATACTCCATTTAAAATCACTGTAGACAGCATAAAATATCTGCCAAGATAAGCCCAGGAACTATATGAACATAATTATAAAGCATTTTTATACAAATAAAGTCAGATTTAAATCATTGGAGAAATATTAATTGTTCATGGGGGGGGGGCAGAGCCAATATAATTGAAATGACAATTATACCAAAACTAATTTACTTATTCAATGCCATCCCAATTAAATTGCCAAAAAATGTTTTGTTGGGTTAGAAAAATAATAACAAAATGTCAAGAATATCAAAAGAATTTTTAAAAAATAAAGAAAGGAGGTTTATCAGTATCAGAGATTAAAGTATATTATAAAGCAATAATTATCAAAACTATAGGTAAAACTGAGGTTTTACTGAGGTTTCTGAGAAACAGAAGGGTAAATCAATAAAACAAAATCCATACATGAGTAAATGATCACATTAACCTTATGTTTGACAAATGTAAAGATTTAAGCTATGGGGATAAGAATTCACTGTTTGGTAAAAATTGTGGGAAAACTGGAAAACAGTCTGCCAGAAACTGGGTATATACTAATATTATTTACTAAGACAAAGTCAAAATAGATAAATTAATCTAGATGTAAAGGGAAACATCATGAGAAACTTAGAAAAATATGGAACACATTACCTATCAGACTTATGGACAGGAGAAGAATTAATGAACAAAAGATAGAGAACATTGTAAGAAGTATAATGAATAATTTTGACTATATCACATTAAAAAGTTTTTGTATAAAACCCCCGCTATATCTAAGATTAGTATGAAAGCAGAGAATTTAAAATATATAGAGAACTTTGTCAAATTGATAAGAATGATTCCCTATAGATAAATGGTCAATGGATATGAATAGGCATTTTTGATGAAGAAATCAAAACTACACATAATCATATGAAAAAATGCTCTAAGTCCTTATTGATTAAAGAAATGCAAATCACAACTTTGAGATATCATCCTGCACCTCTCAGACTAACTAACATCTTAGAAGGGGACAAGATAAATATTAGAAAGAATATAGAAAAATTGGGACTCAAATATAATGTTGGTGGAATTGTAACTGAATCAACAACCATTTTGGAAAGCAATTTGGAATTATGCCCAAAGAGTTATAAAACCATAGATACTCGTTGGCCTAGCAATATCACTTTCCCCCCAAGGTGATTGGGGGGAAAAGAAAAAGAATTTACATGTTCTTAAATATTTATAGCAACTCTGTTTGTGATGGCAAAGAACCAGAAATTGAGGGGATGCCCATCAATTGTGGAATGGCTAAACAATTGTGGTATATGCGTTTGATGGAATACTACTATGCTGCAAAAAATGATGAGCAGGTTGTTTTTAGAAAAATATAGAAAGAGTTGCACAAAATAATGAAAAGGAATATGTTATTCACCTCCAGAGAAAGACCTGATACATAGAAGTATGCATAGTATGGTTTTTACATATGATTTACCAATATTTATAGATATAGATGTGTGTATATCTTCTCTGTCTCTGTTTCTGTTTGTCTCTGTGTCTGTTTCTCTGTCTCTGTCTCTGTCTCTGTCTCTGTCTCTCTCTCAAATGGTGGTGGGGAAGGAGGAAGATAATTTGGAATTTAAACAAAACAAAACAAAATTTAAATTCAAATATCTCATTTGAGATCTTAAAGAGTTTGGGGCACATGTAAATTGATATAAAATACTACTCAATTTCTATCATTAAAAATTCCTCTTTTCAAAATCCCAAACAGGTGCCACCTAATCCACGAAGTTTTTCCTGATTTATCAAACACTAGCCATCTCTCCTTTCTCTCTCCATCAAAATATTATTTTCCTTCTCATTCACATTAGCCAAACCGCTTCTTTGTATTTAGAACATTCCCCCCCTTTATCATAGTTATTTGTATAGAAGCCTTCACCTCCAGAGCTTAGATTGTAGACTCTTAGAGAGCCGAGTCTGTGAAGTATCTATCTGCATATTCCCAGCATGAGCCCTGCGCCTTGCAAATTAATAGGTACTTAATAAATGCTGTTGAATTGAATGCGTGTCTTTGTGTCCGTGTGTCTGAGTGTTCCCGTACGCTCGGGCTTGCGTGTGTATGTGTGCCTGGGGGTTGCATTCTGTCAGTGCTCCCTGATTAGCTGGGGATTGGGACCGTTTAGGTGACAATTTACAACTGCACCTGACCCCGGCCTCCGTGCACCGTCCAGAATACGCTGCCGTCCCCACCCCCACTCTCCTCCCATCCCACCCCCCACCCCCAGGCCCATAACTGTGATTTATTGGTGGCCTGTGGGGAGAGGTCCTGCCTCTCCTCTCAGCTTGGGGACCAGATGGGCTGTCTGCTGCTCTGGAGAAGGAGTTTCCCCTCCAACAGGGATGGAGGAGACCGCCCCAGGCTCCCGCCATCTCTCCCCCTCTCAGAGGGAACCTCATTCTCTGTCTCTCTGCATCTCTCTGTTTTTCCGTCCCTGCCTCTGTGTCTCTCTCTGCTTTTGTGTCATTCTCTGCCTGTCTCTGTCTCAGTCTTAGCCTTTACCGAGGGGACTGAACCGAGGCTGGAGGGTCAAAGCAAGCACACCTTTTCACCTTGCTACCTACAGAGACACAGATAGAGATGGAGATATGCACGAAAACAGACCTACAGGCACACGGGCACACACTCGCATAAGGACACAATGTCAAGTTTGACAACTGTGAACACAAAGGGGAATCTGCTGAAGGGTAGGGAAGAGGGAGGGGGGGATCTGAGGCAGTGACTGTCCCTTTCCCCAAGGTCCCCAAGGTCCCTCCCTGCCTCGAGCTCTCTCTGTATTATGCAACGGGGGGAAGGTGTTCTATCAGCCTCCCCCTTCTCATTTTCTCTCCAAGCATATACCACTAATTTTGCGCAGAGCCTGGGCAGTGCTGAAGTCCCTGGCGCCCCCTTGAAGCTGATTTGGGAGGGCTGAGT
The DNA here is from genome assembly GCF_902635505.1 of Sarcophilus harrisii. Lineage (NCBI taxonomy): Eukaryota > Metazoa > Chordata > Mammalia > Dasyuromorphia > Dasyuridae > Sarcophilus > Sarcophilus harrisii. The sequence continues at coordinate 354,075,890 of NC_045429.1, read as the reverse complement.
GGCCCGAGCCTACGGACATGTGGATGTGGGCACGGATATAGGGAGGGGGATCAAGCCCCGATGCGAGGGTCCCGTGGTGCTGAGCACATTGGGTCTGGGAAGCCCCCCGGAAAGAATGCCTGAGCCACGCAGGGCTGAAGGTGAGTGCTGGAAACAAAAAGATCGGAGTAAATTATTATTCCCCCCGTGGCTTTCCCAAGGAAACTGGAAGCGGCAGCTTGCAGCCCGTTTTCCCATTTGATGGGGAATCAGATAAATGGCAGGCAGCTTGCTCTGATAAGGCCTTGCTCTGGGCACAACCTCTCTCTCTGAAACCCTCTTACTATGCATAGAGTCGGCCTATCTGTGCAGCTGCACCTTGACACAAATATATCTGCACCCGAGATGAAGCAATTCCCCCAGAAATTACAGCAGGGGGATTGCATCTGAGGAGGGGACCCTGGGGAGGGGCAGGGGTACGGGGAGGGGGTGGGAGGCTGAAGGATTGCAACTGGGGAAGAGGGAAAGGGGGGGAATGAGGGATTGCAATTGGGGAAGGGAGGAGGTTGGGGGATTGCAATTGGGGAGGAGGGGGTTGGATAATTGCAACTGGATAAAGAGTCAGGGGGTGAGGGAAGGTGGGAGCTAGGAGATTACAACTAGAGAGTCACTCTTCCATATTTTTATGTTACATTTTTCTCCCAGTCTAGCCCTTCTGGAAAATATTTTTTTGCCACCACTTCCCTTTCTCTACCAAAACCTTCTCCTCTGGTCATAAAATCAGACATGAAATGAGTAGAAGACAACTGTTTCTCTTTTGTCCTCAGTTTCCCTTGTCTTTAAAATAGAGTGGTTGGACTCAATGGACCATAGTCCCTTTTAGCTTTAAACTTGTAAAACTATGAACAATTAGCCACATAAATCAGTCTTGGACGTGAAAGTCTCTGACTAATAAATAATACAGGAGACATATGTTTACATATATGTGTGGAAATTTATAGGAGTATGTGACTATGTGCTTAAGTCCACAAGCAAGTTAAGTTCATGTAAGTGTACATGAGCTTGGGTACCCAAGAGCATTAGTATGTGTCTACTATATTTATTATTATATTATAATTATATTATCATACATTACATAGTATATTATACATTATATTATGATATGATATATCATACATCAGTGTATATATGCATATAATATTTTAGTGTGTATATATGCACATATGAATACATACACACATCTATCTATCTAGATGACTGGTTATATTTGCATGCTTATACACGTGTTTCCCCAACAGACACCTTCTCATTCTTTAAAAGTTAAATTTCTTTTCATTTAACAAGCACCTATTTTCTTTCACATCCCTTCCTGTCTCCAAAACTCTTTGGTAGCAAATATGCAGAGTTGACCAAAACAGATTTCCATGTTGCCCATATCCAAAAATGGAGACCTCCTCTGATTTTTAGGAAATGGAAAAAAATTAATGTCCCTCTACCTGGGTGCAGTCTCCCAGTAATAGGATCCAAAGTTCCATTGTGACACACCCTAGAATGTCAGCTATATAAGGGATGTGGCACAGTAAGCCTGTCTTAAAGAAATCATACTCTGGTTCCCATGACTTTGCCATCTGATACAGATGACTCCCTGTCTCTCTCCTCTCTTGTTAAACAGAGGTGCGGGAGGGCTGGCAGACAGCATGGTCTAGCTTAGGAGGGGAGGGAGAAGAAGTTTTGTAGCCTCATAGGATAAATAGGAACATGGGGTGAGACATTTTATTTAAGTTCACTTTATCTCAAAATTCATTTAATTTGGGTCTTGGAGTGGAGTGAAAGAAACAGTGTGTGTGTGTGTGTGTGTGTGTGTGTGTGTGTGTGTGAGAGAGAGAGAGAGAGAGAGACAGAGAGACAGAGAGAGAGACAGAGAGAGAGAGACAGAGAGAAACAGACAGAATTAGAGAGATAGAGATGGGGACAGACAGACAGACAAACAGATGGACAGGGACACAGAGACAGATGGCAGACAGCCACAGAGAGATAGACAGACAGAGACAGAGAGAGAGGAAGAGAGAGACAGAGACAGAGAGATAGAGACAGAGTTAGAAAGACAGATATGGGGGGAGAGAGAGAGAGAGAGAGGTCAAGGGCATGGAGAGAAAGGGAGAGTGTGACAGGGTGTAGGGGTGTGAGTGTGAAGGAGTCCCCTCCCTTTCCAAACTGGCACCTGCCGTGCATGGGTCAGGCTGGTGGAGCAGCTGCTGCCCTATACAGAAACAGAAGAGTCGGCTAACAGATGCCATGGCCCCAGCCTTTGTCTGAACAAGAGAAAATCACACCCTCTCCTCTTCCCCTCCTCTCCCTTCTAGGGTGAGGGTGGGGGGATGAGGAGTTGCTGAAGCTGGGAGGTCTATCCCTCTCACCCCTACCCCCACCCCTAAGCCTGGATATAGCAATGGGGTTCCCTGTTAGGATGCTTCCCTTCCATGCTTTTGGATAGATATGGACAAATGAAGGTTTGTGGAGCCAGAGGAAAGGACCAGAGACTGGCTAGGCAGGGGAAGACAAAACTTGAGTGATACCCTGGAAACATTTTCCCCATACAGTGGGAACAATCCCTAGCCTAAGAGGGCAGTGATTAAACTGTTAGTAAAAGCTCTAGTTGAAGGAAGCAGCTCTAGACCTGAAGGGGAGGCCAGTCAGTCCTGGCTCTGACTCAAACATGTGACAAATGACTTCTCTTCCCTGGACCTATTTCCTTATCTGTTAAATATACAAAATAACACCTCTGTGTGTGGTGCAGTGGAAAAGATGATCAATTTGGAATATCTGAGTTCAGATCCTGACCCTGTCTTTTACTACCTGTGTGAATTTGGGCAAATCACCATTCCTGCTTCAGAGCCTCACATAGAAAATGAGGTTGGATTCACTGACCTCTAAGGTCCTTTCCAACTCTAAACTCTATGATCCTATGCTCTAACCTCATTTAAATAAGGTAATAAATGGAATGAGCTTTGAATGATTATGAGTTCTAGAAGCATTAGACTAGAATAACAATAGGAACAGGAAAAAGATTCTTATTAAGTCACTTGCTTGTAGTGTGTATTGTTAGAAAGATTCTGTTCATGCTGGAGAATAAAGCTTGGTTTATGTTGTAGGAAATAATAAAATTATAACAAGTAACATTTTGGTTTTTTTTTTTTTAAATACAGAAGTATCATGGCTAAGGGGACTTGGGTTTGAGGCTTGTCTCATATACAAACTGATTGTGTGATCACAAATAAGTCATTGAACCTCTCAGGGCCCCAAGACTGGATATACTCATTGCTCCAGGCAAATGTAAGTTAGGGGTTCTAAACCTCTATTTATGTGATTGCCTCTGTGGTGATTGAAGCCTCAGAATGTTTTTAAATACATAAAATAAAATATATGAGATTATGAAGAAAACCATTAAAAAAAATAAAGATGTAATTTTTCCCACCTAAGTTCACAAATTCTGAAAAACCCTCCCCAAATTCCTTGAAGGTAGATGGGCCTTAGGTTAAGAACTTTTGCTATAAGTTAAAGATGTGTTGTGGATTTTGGTCAAAGGAGTGAATTTCCACAGCAGAAATTTCTTACACCGAAAGAATCACTATTTTGGACACAAATAGACAAACAAAAAACTCTCTTATAGAGCCCCTAATACACAATCATCTTGTGAAAATAAGTGGCACAAGTTGTTTTTCCCACACACAGTTTTTATATTGTTTTTGTTCTTTAATATATTGTATAATTTCATCAGTGTGGGCAGCTCATTGTAAGGGAAAGGAATAAATACTCATTAAATGCATATTAGTATTATCTACTTTTCTTTTTTCATGTTTCATGGTCTGTTTATTATTTTGAAAACACAGTGGACAGTTTTCTCCTCTCACTGGTTCTCACCCAAGTAATAGGGACAAAGGGAAAGAAGGATGAGAGGAGGATGGAGACGGGAGGAGATGGGGAGCCAAACCTACCCAAACCTATAGGGGAACACTGGGAAATAATGTGCTAAGTTCTTTACAAATATTATGTCACTTGATTTCCATAACAACCTTGTGATAGAAATGCACTATCATTCCAATTTTAGAACTGAAGAAACTGAGGCAAACAGAGTTAAGTGACTTGACTAGGGTCGCACAGCTAGTAAATACCTTAAATCAGATTTGAACGCCAGTCTCAGTGTTCTATCGAGTTTTCCACCTGGCTGCTTATAGGTCCAGATCTTGGACCTCATCATCTAACCCCCTTATTTTGCAGAGGGAACAGGGGAAATAAAGTAACTTGTCTAAATATATAAGCAGTAAGCGACAGAGGCAGGATAGTGGAAGATAGGAGGGTCTAGCATTCTATGGTCCTTAGAGTCACTAAGAATCAGACATGACCAAATGATTGAACAAGAATAAAAAGAAATAGCTTGTGATTCCAGAGCCAGTGTATGGTGAAAAGCATAGCATGATGTATCCCAATGAGAAAATTCCCTTTGCCAGTGAAAATTAGCACTGATCTTGCAGTATAGTCTTAAAGTGTTGTCTGGATCACTAAGTGACCTGCCCAGAACCAGTAGTCAGCAGACCTTACTCCCAGCACACACCAGACCACTGTAGATACCATTATGCTACAGTTAAAAAAAAACAGTGGGGTGATATAACTAGTTATCTTGTTTGACAACTGAGACTAGAACTCAGATTATGTGACTCTGAGTCACATGCTGTCCTTAAGAACTTGGCTCTAAATCAAGTTAGTGTGATCACCAGATCATGGGGAATCCACAATTCTCCCTCTGAGTTAAGGTTTTTGCTGTTTTTTTTTCATTCTGGTCTCTCTCATCTCCTTCCTGCAGTAGAAAATGATAAAGTTAATCAGCATAATGAGGAGAATGAATTATCTTCTTACAGTAGATCTAACTCTTCCCTCTGGTGACATTCTGCTGCAGATGAGGACCTGACTCGAAGAAAGACTGGGTCATTTGAGGTGGATGGGTTAGTGGTTCTGGCTTGCTTCCCTCTGAGAAACAAACTGTTGGAAAATCATTTGATTTCCCTGTGCCATACACAGTGTCCTCATCTATAAAAAAACAAAATAAAGTCCACTTGAGCAGATTACCAAAAAAAAATCCTTGCTTGCCCCTATCAGGGTCCCATGCCCATCAGTTCTTTCTGTTTGATATTTAGTGGAATATTGCTTTTTTTTATGATTATTTGCCCATACTTGGACATTGATCCAGCTCTTATAGATGCCCTTACTGGAACACGGATTCCTCAACAATGCCATATCAGGACACTGACCTTCTTTCTCCTGGAAGGAAACAGGGGTGCCATTTCCAAGCACACCTTCTTGGCCATGTTAACGGCCACCCACTGGTATTAGATTTTCCTCTTCCCTTTCCCAAGCAGCTGGAAGCTGAGCAAAGGCTCAGGGCTGGTTCCCTCTTTAAAACCCATAGCTCTATATTAAGGAAAAAGAGGCATGTTATTCATACAACAAAGCAGAACCCATTCTCCCCCTCCTTGCTCCCACCCTACCATAAGCACATCAGCCCCTGGTGTAATTACATCCTTTGGCCACGTGCTGGGACCAGGATGAATCCATATGGAAACGGAGGCGAAGTGAGTTGCTACTCAAGCACACATGCTAATTTTTAAACCACAACATTGTGGCTGTTTTTCATTTTCATTTTCCCAACACTGGGAGAGATTAGGTCACATTAAGCACCATGGGGTCTGTCCCCCTGCCTGGTCACATGCGGGGCTCCCTGTGCCATTAATAGGAGTGTTACGCATGCTAGGAGAGGCAAATGCACCCCTAATTGCCGGGAAGATTGTGTGATGGCCAGTGTGGGGGACCATGAAGGCAAGAGCCCCCTCCCCAAAACCTGAAGTCAGCTACTTCCATTTTATCTGGTTGAAAGAACTCATCTACTGCCTCTGGGGAACTAGCTAGGGAAGTCACTTCCCAGGAAGTCTATGAATGTTAGGGGTAGCTGAGATTTGAGGCAGATGCCAAAGCAAATTGAGAGGGCCTTCATAGGGTAATATGTTAAAAATTGATTGCACAAGTATAACCTATATCAGTTTGTATTTTGTCTCGGGGAGGGGAGAGATAAGGAGAGAAAAATTGGAACTCGAAAGCTTACAGAAATGAATGTTAAAAACCATCTTGACTTGCAATTGGAAAAATAATATATCATTAAGATAAAAAAATTCTTTAAATTGAAAGGTCTTATAATGCTTTCTCTAAGTCTTATCACTACCCCAATTGAAAGAAGTTTAGGACACCTTGCCCCAATCAATTGATCCCTCCAACAACGAAGCATTCAATAATGAAGCAAGGTTCTGTGCTAGGTATGGGGGTTAAAAAGAAAAAAGCAAAGCAGTTTTTGTCTTCAAAGAACTTACATTCTAACTGGGAAGATTAGATGATTACACATATTGTATTTCTCTATATGTAATTCTACGTGTAATGTAGAATTGCTGCTAAATGTTTTCCCGGTCACCTTCCCTGTCACTTCCCAGACCACAACATTAAAAGTGGGGGCTAATAACCCCAAAAGTGAAGTTATAAATCTCCTATATATGTTGATGTCCTCTTTTAGATAACCTTTTTGAGGACGGAGATTATCACGTTATTTGTATTTGTAATCCCACATGTTCAGTACATCTGGAGCAATAAATGCTGAATGAATGCTTTTTTTTTTTTTTTTTTAATTTCATTTCCAGTCTTTATACCTTTACCCAGGTTGTCACTCACGCTTATCATGTACTCCCTCTCTCCTTCTGCCTGTTAGAATCAGCTCCAGAGCTTCCTTTTATAGCAGGTCCATCCTGATCTCCACAGTTGCTAGTGCCTTCCCCTCCTTGAAATCTCTTTATATATATATATATATATACACACACACATATATATATATATATTCATAATACACATACATAGATAGATAGGCAGATATATAAATAGATAAATGTAGCTAGATATTGAGGGAAGGAATTGCTTTGTTATTGTTTTTGTAACTGCTGCATCTAATCCAGTACCTCGAGAGTAATTGTCATTTAATAAATGCTTCCCATTTCCTAATGATCAACTACAGGGCAGAGTGTCTAGGGATTCAGATCATTGCTTATTCCCATTTATACTTTCCTGATAATACAGGTAAAGGACATATTTGGCCAGACATTTCTTCAGCTCTGGAAAATGGGCGATAAGGGTAGGTAAATGGCACAGTGGATAGAGCAGTCAGGAAGACCTGAATTCAAATATGACCTCCGAAGCTTACTAACTGTGTGACCCTGGACAAGTCATTTAACCTTGATTGCTTCCCCCCAAAAAATGAGTGATGAAGGAGAAAAGGGACCCTAGAACAGAAAGTTATCTCAAAATTCTCCGCTGGACCTAGACAAGCAATGAATAACTCAAGTTCCTGGTGGGGTTGAGGCTGATAAGCTTTCCAGAGATACTTGTCCAGGTGTTTTCCCTGTTTCTCAGAGATATCTCACAAAAGGTAAGAACAGTTTGGGGATTTGTGGAGAGAAGTATCAAAAAGGGTAGGGGGATCAGAGCTTCCAGTCCATTTATACAGAATTTATTCATTCACATATTCATACTTGAATTCAACTCAAAATTTCTTTTCTTCTCCCAGTCCCTGTTTTGAAAAGTCCACCCTTGAGTCATTGACCCAGAGTTGGTTTTCCAAAATAGCATCTACTTCATTTTGCCTTTTTTACAGTGCCCCTACTATCCCAGACTTTCATGTTGTCTTAATTTCAAAACTTTCCTGATCTCTGAAACACAGCTGTAGCCATCAGTCATCTTGGATCCCATGAACTACTTCTGATCTTGTCCAGGAACCCCATACCATAAAAGTACCCCTTTTCTAGGTTTTATTTAGAACATTCTCTAACTCTGATTCATGACATTAATTTTTTTTTATTTAATAGCCTTTTATTTACAGGTTATATGTATGGGCAACTTTACAGCAATGACAATTGCCAAACCTCTTGTTCCAATTTTTCTCCTCTCCCCCACCTCCTCCCCCAGATGGCAGGATGACCAGTAGATGTTAAATATATTAAAATATAAATTAGACACACAATAAGTATACATGACCAAACCGTTATTTTGCTGTACAAAAAGAATCAGACTTTGAAGTATTATACAATTAGCCTGTGAAGGAAATCCAAAATGCAGGTGGGCAAAAATATGGGGATTGGGAATTCAATGTAATGGTTCTTAGTCATCTCCCAGAGTTCTTTCTTTGGGCGTAGCTGGTTCAGTTCATTACTGCTCCATTGGAACTGATTTGGTTCATCTCATTGCTGAGGATGGCCAAGTCCCTCAGAATTGGTCATCATATAGTATTGTTGTTGAAGTATATAATGATCTCTTGGCCCTGCTTGTTTCACTCAGCCTCAGTTCATGTAAGTCTCTCTAGGCCTTTCTGAAATCTTCCTGTTGGTCATTTCTTACAGAACAATAATATTCCATAATATTCATATACTACAATTTATTCAGCCATTCTCCAACTGATGGGCACATGACAATTTTTAAAATATTTTGATAACTAGATTTCCATGTAATTGGTTTCCTTTGTATTACTATTTTATTTTATTGTTTTGAAAAACACTATTCTGAGGTGTCCACAGATTTTACTACACTGCTGACATTGGGATCCAGGACTCCCAACAGGTGAAGATCCTTTAATTTAGATCACAGAATAATATAGTGATTCTCAAATTTTTTTCCATAGTGGTAGAAGTTTTCAATTTAAACAAAATTTTGGTAGAAATCTAGTAGGAAATTTCTCTAAGAATCTTTTCTTAATGTTTATTAACAAATAACAAAAAATAATTAAAACAACAACAGACTTGGGATGTTTTACAGTTCCTTGCAGTAGAATTTGAGAATCACTGGCATGACAGATGGAGGGCCATTCTTGGAACAAGGAAGAAATGACTTCAGGTGTTGCTTCTGACATGTGGTTATGTGATTCTGGAACAAATCACTTAAATCTCTCCGTGCTTACATGCAACTTTAAGAAGGTAAGTTGCAGAATGAGATCAGTCTGTATTGGTAGAAAGGAATCCCTATACCATTGCAATTACAGATCTAGTCCCTGTCTCTTTTTAAAAGAGGAAGTATCATGAGTTGTGTGCCCCCGGGCAAGTCACTTAAACCCTGTTTGCCTTAGATTTCTCATCTGTCAAATGAGCTGGAGAAGGAAATGGTGAATCACTAGCTGTGTGACCCTGGACAACTCACTTAACCCTGTTTGCTTCAGTTTCCTCAATTGAAATATAAGCTGGAAAAGAAAATGACAAACCATTCCAATATCTTTGCTAGGAAAACCCCAAAGGGGGTCACGTTGAGTTGGACATGACTGAAACAAATAAACATCAAACTATGAGCCAAGCACAGTGTTAAGAGGAATACAGAAACAAAAGTGACATAGTTCTTGCCCTCAAGGAGTTGGCATTTTAAAACAACAACAAAAAAAATCAACATGTATACACATAAGTATATAAGTGATATGTATGAAATATCTCCTGAGAGTCCCAGGTTGGGAAGGGAAGCTGATATGTTTATCTCTGCTGTGATCTCTAGGATTTGCCTACTTGCATGTTTTAGATGAAGCTCAATGGTTCAGTCTTCTAATTTCAGGCTCATTCACATCGCAGGAAGTCCCTTGATGATGTGACAGGTTTATGGTACTCTATCCATTATTAAGGGGGTCACTAAATTAACTTCAAGGAATTACCAAACGGATATAGAGTCAAAATAACAACTCAAAAGCATGAGAATTCAACCTGACTTACATAAGTCAATCTCAGAAGTCTACAAAAGCAACCCTTTCCTTTCTGAGCTGAACCAGTGAAAAGGTGATAAGTTTAGATCAAAAAGGAGGCAAGGAGTTCTTCATATGGGGTACATGGTTCCCCATAGGTATGGATAGATACCAGGAGATAGCTCCTGGAACTAGGGTGAAAAACAACATATTATTTCAACATAATTGTTTTCTTTATAATCCCGGACATCGTTATGAATTTTAAAACATTATTCTAAAAAAGTGTTCATAGCATCTATCAGGCTACCAAAAGGGTCTATGATACAAAATAAAAGGTTAAAATTTTAAGTTGTAAATATTTGGATAATCTGCCCATTAGAAGAGGCTCCTGAACTATTGAGAGCTAATGATAAAAAAAATCTGTCTTTTTGATCAAATGAGATGACTTATGAAAACACTTTGTAAACCTGAAAATCTTGCAATAGAAATAATAACTATTATTATTTTTTAAATTATTATTATTCTCTGTATCTACCTTTCTCCCAAATTCTGCTCACCAAAATATAAGATGGGAATGAATATTTAACTTTTGTCTCCCAACATCAAATTTAATCTCAAAATTAGTCCCAGAAACCTCTTTTTGCATGTATAAGCAACCAGACAAGATGTGGGTTCTAATTCTGCTATTGATATAGAGTTTCTCTTTTCCATCTTCCCTTTAACAGTCCATTTCTGGAGATTTAGAAGTCTTCAGATTACTCAGAAAGTCCTTGGGATGTTCAATGGATATCAGCTAATATGGTCTCTTTCTTTTCCCATCCATCCCTTCCCTTGTTCAATTAATAAAATATATATGGGGAGGAGAATATTGGTACAGATTGGTGTCCCCAAACTTTCTAACTGGCATAAGGTGCCCATACCATGAGATTTGAGATGGGGGACATGGGATTTTTTTTTCCTCTGTCCCCAACCCCATTCTTTGGGGGTGGATTCCTATTTGTGTCTGTCTGAGAGGAGAGAAGGGGAGGGAAGGGGAGGAGGAGGGAGGAGAAGGGTGGAGTAGGGACATCCCCCTTCTATTCTCTCTCCATCTGCACCCAAAACAAGCAGAGCGTGGAGGCCCGGGCCACCTCCCTCTCCCCCCCCCCCATTCCCGCCCCCTTTTCATTTTCTCCTCTCGTGAATCATGAAGGCACATCTCTGGAGGGGGACCCAGGTCTCTGCTCAATTTCATGCCAGTTAATTCAGAAGTCTGCCCGTGAAAACGGAAACAAATCAACCCCAACTGCCCAGTCTTTCCCACTTCCCCTCCCTTTCTGAACCTGACAGACCTTTTCCACTAACCCTGGGTAAGAGAGACTGCATAAAGCTGGCATAGCAGGAAGAATGCTGGATGTGCCTCGGAGTTTGTGCCACAGAACTTCTTAGATGTGTGATTGTGAATCTCTCAAAGTGTCATTTCCCTCTTTTGTAAAATGAGAGGGTTGGTCTAGATCAGGAATTCTTAACTGGGAATCCAAGAAAAAGTGTTCTTGATAGATTTCAGGAGATATATGAATTTGAATGGGGAAAAAAAATCACATCCTTATTTCAATATAATTGTTTGCCTCTATAATCTTACGGATTTTTTTATCTGATTAAAATTTTATTTTGAGAAGGGGTCCATAGGCTTGACTAGATTTCCAAAGGGATCCATGACACTAAAATGGTCAAGAATTCCTGTGCTAGATAATTTCTAGGGTCCCATTTAGCTCTAAAATGTCACCAACTATATTGCTTTTTTTAAAAAGGTTTCAATTGAATCTCTTATCTTACAGATCCAAGTCAAAAATTAGTCCTAAAAAGAGTACTTCTAGTGACTAAATAGTCTAACCTGAGTGACTTATGCACTTCACTCTATGAGAGTCATTATAGATAGTAGAGAAGGCATTTTGCCCTCAAGGAATTTACAGTTTTATTATAGAAAGAATACTAATGTATATGCTTGAAAAAATCAGAAAGACTAAGGGATAAACCAGCTGGAAATGCTTTAAGAGTTCAGAGAAGGGAAATTCAAGATAGTTAAAGTGTGACAGTTTCTTTGAAAAAAGATTTAGAAGTCTTAGTGTACTGAAAACTTAATATTAAGTATTTTCAGTATTACTGGAAATTTAGCAGTTAAAAAAGATATAGGATTTTAGGCTGCATTAAGAAATACATAACACAAGGGAAGTGACATTGCAGATGTAATCTACCCTGGTCAGACCACATCTGGAATAATGGGTTTAGTTTTGGACAATTCACTTAAGGAAAGAGGACTTTGATAAGCCGGAGCATATCCATCAAAGGGTAGCCAGGATGTTCAGAATTAGATAAATAGGTAGATGGATGGATGGATAGACATTGATATAATACATATATACACATACAATTCACAACAATGTGTATACGTGCATATATATGTAGTATACTGAGACTCCTATCTATCATTCTATCTGTCCATTTGATTGCTTATGTGAAGGACTTCTGTTAGGCCCCTAAGGAATAATGAATGGACATTTCAGAAAAGCAGGCTTAAGATCAACATAAGGGGAAATTTTCCAACAGCTAATTGTCCAAATATGAAATGTGCTTCTCTGAGAAATTGTGGGTTTCTCTTCACTAGAGTTCTCCAAAAAACACTGACTACTCATTAGGGATATTCTAGGCACAATTCTTCTTCAGTAATCAATTGAACTAAATGGCCTGGAGTGTCCCTCCATTTCTGAGACTTTGTGATCAGTAGAGAAAGCGAGGAAAATCTCATGGAAGAAGTGAGACTTATCTAGCCCTTGAAAAATAAGTTGTGACTGGATCCCTTATATTTGGAGTATGTACAGAATGGGAAGGACCTCTTCAGAAGCCCTGTTTTAGTTATACTTCAAGTCTGTTTCCCACCTAGTCAACGTAGAAAGATCTCTCTACCTTTGATCCATCTCCTTACCACCATCCTTTCTCTCTCCCAATCCCTTTATCCCCTCCAGATTTAAGTAAGAAGTGGCGTCCTTGTTTCTGCCCCAGCACTGGGTGCTAAGTGGTAAGACAGAAAGGTTTGGAGGTGAGTTGAGATTCAAACTAGGGGCTTTGTTTAGTACTTAATCTGAAGGTGGCTTTTTGCTCAGGTAGTAATTCATTCCTAGGGGTCAGTTTTTGGACTGGGTAAATCTGGATAAGTCCCCTAGATTGAAGATAATTCATGCTTTCTTGTATTCTGCACCCCCCCCCCCCCCCGCCCCTTAACATCCAGTCTACCATAAGCTTTTGCAACAATGGTGATTTATTGACTGGTGATGGTCGAGGAGGTAAAGGATGAAACAAGAATCTCTCTCTGTCTCTCTCTGTATTTGTCTCTCTGATTGTCTCTGTCTTTATCTCTCTCTTTCTCTGTCTCTCTCCCTAGGACTTAATATTCCAAGAGAAACACAGACACAATAGGATGACTGTGCTGGCTGAGAGCAGAAAAAGTTCCTTATCTTAACGGACTCTGAGAAGTCACTAGGTTGGTAGGAAGCTGAGGAAGGAAGATCTTGCTGTAGGAATCACATGACCTGGAACCCAAAGAACAGGATTCTGTCCTTAGTTCAATGTTAACTAATGATGTGACTTTGAAACAATCGCTCTCTTTGTACCTCAGTTTCTTTTAAGAGAGGCAACCTGGCTCACTGGAAAGAGAACTGGATTATGGAGCCAGAGGAGTTACATCTGAATTAGGCTTTGCCACTTTCCTACCTGTGCGACCTTGAACAAATGAATCTCCTCTGGATCCAATTTCTCCTGTATAAAATGAGAAGTTTGGGTTAGAGGATCTTTTAGTTCTCATCTAGCTCTAAGTTCTTGGTCCCATGATTAGATCGTGTTTCCATCTCAAACCATCTCTGGTTCTGAGTTGACCTTCGTTTTGTGGAGCTCGAGAGGCAAAGGAAGGTGTGGGTGAGAGCCAGGCAGTGTGTTAGAATGCAAATAGCATGGAAACTGGAGTCAGAACCTAACTTCCAATCTAGATTCTGCCTCCTGCTTCACGTTTGACCTTGGCTAAAGGGCTCAGTAAGGTGGGGGCATTTGGATTTGATGATCTCTAAGGCTCTAAATCTATGATCATATGGTGAGATCTAACACAGCCTGTGTGGGTATTCAGGCCTTTGCTGAGGAATCGGTAAGGGCCAGTATTTGCTCCCACTCCTACAAACATCCTACAGAAGCCTCCTGCCCACACCCACAGCCCAGAGACATCTCTCTCATGCCTCCCCCCTCCCCATCTCTGGAAAGCCAAGACAAATGAGGCTGCAAGTTGTGGGTACAGGTGTCCCCACTCCCTTCTCCATACGGTAACCCCTCCCCCCTCCAGACCAGCTTCCCCCAGGCATCCCCTGCCTGGCCCCTCTGGGCTCACGCCTCTTCAGTTGCTCATCGGCCCAGGCCAAATGCAGACGGGCAGTCGGGAGGGTGGGCGGACGGCTTTAATGTGGGAGGCAGATGGGCCCCCTCACAAAGGCCCCCTCACCTCTCCAAGCTGGTCCCCCCCACACGCCTGATTACCCCCCAATACCCAAGTTAGAATTGATACAGTGGCGCCGGGTGATTCAATTAGTGCAGCCGGCAGGGAGAAAACAGCACAAAGAGATGGGGGTAGTTAGAAAGTCATTTTCTTTAGATTATTATAGCATCTCACACGTGGAAGCAGAAAATTATAGGCTCATGTGTCTTTGCTTAATATCCTCTGGGGCCAGATTTGTCGTCATGTTGAAGTTAGCTGTCAGAATTGACAAAATCATGTGGAGTTGATGAATTTACAGTGCCCGCCACTCCCTGGGTCTGAGCTGAGCTGGAAAGACCTTCTCTTCTCTTCTCTTCTTTTCCCTTCCCTTTCTTTTTTCTCCCTTCCCTTCCCCAAACTTCTTTTTTCTTCTCCTCTTTCTCCCCTCTCTTTCCCTTTCCTCGTCTCTTTTCTTTATTTTTCCTTTTTTCTCTTTCTTTTCTCCCCTCTTCTTTTTCCTCTCCTCTCTTCTCTCCTTTCTCTCTCCTCTGTTTCTTCCTTCTTTTTTTTATCTTTTCTCTCTCACTTTGTCTCTGTTTCTCTCCCTATCTTATTGAATACAAGATGAACAAAATCTAACTGCTCTTTTATTTTTTCTCTTTTTTCTCTTCCCATATACCAATGCCGCTTCATGATCAGTTTTTGCAATACTTCAACCAGTCCTAAATAGAACATAAGATGACAGATTTGGAGCTGAAAGATCCTTTAGATGGTCATTTCCTCCCTCATTGTTCAGGTAAAGAATTGAAGCCTAGAGGTATACACAATATGTGTGGCACAGTCAGAATTGGAATCCACAAGTCTTCTAAGATTCTTCTACAAAATAGTTCAGGTGTGTGTTCTTAGTTTTTTGTAAAAGCATTCATTTTTATTCAAAACTTAACAAAGACCAATTAAAATGGACATATGCATAGTGTATGTTCTTTCTGAGAGAACTATCAGTATTTCAGAACTCTAATGTTTATAGGACACCAGTTCTAAGTTTTTCCAATGACTGGAGCTATTGGTGTCCAGTACCACCAGTAGAAACAATGCTCAGGTTCAGAAGTAACTGACTAGTGGTGAGAACGATTAGCACTATAAAGAACCAGTGTTTGGAGTAACCAAAGAGCAGAGGGACAAGAATAACTAGTGATTGGAGTGACTTAAAGAACGAGATGACCAGAGGCAATACTGACCAGTGAGTTTTATTTTTCTTGGCAAAGATGGCTACTTTCTGCCTCACTTTGTATCATTGTGTATCTCCCCTGGAGGGGTAGCTAGAGTATCTCTGTTCAAAGCTCATGAGAAATCATACTCAGGGACATTGAGAATAAAAGTGAACAGTGGGGAAATATCCATCAGCTACTGTCAAAGCTTTTAGTCTTCAGAAAAAGAAAGACCTTAAATAAACACAAGGTACTGTCTTCCTGAGGACAATGAGGCAACGATATTGGCTTAATGTACATCTGATCTTTCCAGAGCTTGAGAGATCCATTGAGTTTGTTGGTTAGGCTGAGTTAAAAGGTTAACATTTCCCTAAAATCCCTGCCAGTTTTCCCTCGAGAAATCCTGAAAGCAGGTTAGTCTGTCTTTCCTTCAAAGCTGGCCAGTTCCATCTCCAGGTGGTTAGCTCACAGGACAAAATGCCTTCAGTCCACCTTCTGGTCAATAAAAGGTAAACTCCTGGAGGGTAGCAATAGTGTCTTTCTTAATCTTTTTATTTCTAATTCAATGCAGAGTGCTGCCCCCTTGGTGGCTACTAAGTAAAAGTTTGAATTGAACTGCATTGAAGGTAATGCAAGCATATTCCCCCGTAGACACACAGGTATCCACTGGAAGGGGGAAGTCCCTAATAAGTCAACTTATGAGGTGAAGGTAAAACTACAACCCTGATCAAAGGGAGGGAGCAGCCATTCCAGGGACCCCAGCCCCTTCATTAAACAGCTCCATTCACTTTCCATACCTCATTGATCCTGATCATAGGAACACAGATTTAGAACCGGAAAAGACCTCAGAGATCACCTCATCTGAGCCCTTCATTTTCTAGATGAAGAGAATGAAAGTCAGAGAAATAAAGTAACATCCAAAGATGCACAACAGATCTCTTCCTCAACAGCCTCCTAACATTTTGATCTTAATTATTCCCCCTTGGCCCAATTCCAGCCCCTGTCACAGTTTGTGTTTTCTTAGGGCTCTGGGGCCCAGAGGCTTGCTGTCCATTCCAACTGGAGGCTTGCAGATACAAGATGATGAGGCAGAAGGGCTGAAAATCAGCCAAGAAAAGTCAGCCTTCACCCCAGAGGGCAATGGGATCTATGCCCAGCTGTCTGTAGAGGGGAACAAACCTGCTCTGTGTGCCCTTTGGAGGGGGGGAAGGGAGAGAGGATTTAGGAAGCCCTTGACTTTGTATTTGTCTTGGAGAGGAAGAGCCCACTCTGGTTAGCCATCTTTTCTCACTTCGCTTTTTTTCATTAGATGATATTTTGAATAGTTTAAAAAATTAAATTCAAATCATTTCTTACCCCTCCCCACTCCAACCCCTGTCGTGGGCAGGAAAGCAAGACTTTTCCAATTCCTAACACATTCAACTAAATTCTTGTATCTTGATATCTGACCAGGCCCCCCAGATTACTCATCTGTAGGAATCTCACCTCTTTTCCTCTACTCTTCCATCTCTGTCTGGTCTTCAAGATATGCTAATCAGAGCGAAAGTCTACCCTTTCAAATAATTATCATATATTAGACTGCTCATCTTAGGATAATTTGCTCATCTGCATAATCGTATTTGACTTCCTTGCGGATATAAAAACCATCTTACCTTGGGCAAGCTAATCTTCATTGATTGAATATCAAATTCATTTGAATGTGGATGAAGAGACTTTTCTCTACCTGCAGAAAAATGGGAGTGGGAAAACCCAGTTTGGCTGGGTAACTGAAGAGGAAGATGGATTCAACCATCATTTTGTCTGTGTCTCTCATTCAGCTATGTTAAAGTACCTTCCTTCCTGACCCACTTTCAGACTCTCTTCCTTTTTCATTTCTTTTTCTAGATCTATTTTATCTCTTTCTCATCCTGTCTCATCTCTTTTCTTTTTCTCTAGCTCTCTGCATTTTTTTCTGCCATTTCTCTTACCCTGGCTTTATCTCTTCTCTCCCTGTTTTTGCTGTTTCTCATCTTTCTATTACTGTTTTCTCCTATATCTATTTTTTTCTTTCTCCTCTATTTCTCTGTCTCTCTCTATTGTGTCTCTTCCTCTCTACTGTCTTCCTCATCTCTGCGTCTCTTCTCATCTATTTCCTGTTACCCCTTTTTTCTTTGTTACAATCTCAGTCACTCTCTTCTAGGTTCCTAAAACCCAAAGTGTCTTTTAAGTTCCTGATTGCAAGTTTTGAAAAACAAGATGCTCGAGCTCCTTTATGATAAATAGGAGAACATTAAAGAACTCATATGGAATCAGGAAGACCTGAGTTCAAATTCAGCCTCAGATTTACTAGTTGTGTGACTTTTGGGTGAGTCAGTCAACCTTGATTGCCTCAAACAGCAGTGATAACAACAACAGCCATCACATCTATAACGGTTCAAGGGACAACAAAGTAAGAAACCAGGAGGTGGGTGGGTGTGCAACGGTGAGTGATAGATGTCATAGGCAACCTGAAAATTCCTGGGGTTTTATTCCTCCTCCCCAAGAAACTGCAGTCTCACAAGAAGCCATTTCCAGTCCTCCTTTATCCTTCTAAGATTATCTCCAATTGTCTGGTATTTTTCCTTTTTTGATTTTGTTTGTTTCACTTTATCATTTGCACATTGTTTCCCTCATTAGATTGTAAACCCCATGAGAGCAGGAACTTTTTTTTTTTTACCCTTTCTTTTTATCTCCACACTTAGCACAGTGTCTGGCATAAAGCAGAAGCTTAAATAAAAGCTTGCTTGTTAATGTGACCTAGGACCATGTTAGATAGGGGAGAGGATATGAGGTGAAAGAACATGCATTCAGGTGAGGGAATTGAATAAATTCATATGTCCCATGTGGACTCTTTAATTTGCTGCAAGACTCAACTCAAGGAGCATTCCCGAAGCCTTTTCTGATTCTTCCAGTGATCAGTGGCCACTTCATCCTGAAATTACTCTTCAGAATCAGAATTACTTGGGTTTTCAGCAAACTCCTGACTCATATTGACTGTGTGATCTTAGACTAGCAACTTAACCTTTCAGTGTTTCTAGGCAACTCTTTAAGACACAGGTTGTAATTTGTTGCTGATCTATGTTACCCAGAAGGAATAAATCACAGGTTCTAACCTATGAATTAAAACATATAGTATAAAGAGATAATATAAAAAGATAATAATAAGTCTGCCAACACAAATAGGTAGCTCATCTGTAGCTTATTACCTGAGAGAATGGTTTAAGAACTGAAAAATGTAATGAACTAGATGTTCCCCAGAGGATTAAAATTCCAGCCTTTCCTCACATACATTTTCCATAGTTTACACATTATTTTCTTCACACTAACTTTGTGAGATAGGTAGTCACAACATTATTGTTCCCATTTTATAGATGCTGAAACTGAGACTGAATAAAATATATAATGACAAAGATAGTTGGTATTGATAATAACACTTTATAAATTTAAATTCAAATTTCATTCGAACCTCATAAAGTTGCTATACTTATCTACATTTTACAAATGAGGAAGCTGAGGGTCAAAGAGATTTACTTTACTGTGGTTATACAACTGATAATGCCGTGGCATTATCCACTGCAATCCAACTCATTGCCAGCCATTTTGATTTTTGTCTTGCCACTTGACTTTGATGGCTCCAGAAGAGAGACTGAGGCTGAAAACTTTGTGCACCTCTGCCTCACTGAAATCCAATTCACTGGAAAGTCAAGTTATTACCTCTAGATAGTCATTGGTCCCCTTGGAAAAGGAAGGAACAACAACAACTGGTGAGTGGCAAAGCTAGACCTTCCAGCCTTTGGGTCTAGGACCTTTATCACAATAGAATATTATCTATACTTGCAGGCATGGAAACATGCTCAGAGAAGACTTCATGAAGAAGGTAGGTATTAAATTGGATCTTGAAGGAAGTATAGACAGAGATCAGCACTCTAGGTGTAGCAGATGCCTGGGAGTGTAACCCTGTGTGGCCATCGACAAGTCATTTAAACTCCCTAATCCTTCCTTCAAATGTGGAATGGAGAGGCTGAAGTAGATGTTCTCTGTGGTCCATTCAAGCTTGAAATCTGTGGTGGGGAGCCAGGGATTTGCATTAGGAAGACAGGCTTGTTTGGAGGTTTGGTGTATGTGTGCCATTGGAGATAAGACCTTGAATGCTAGACTAAAGAATTTGCACTTGACTCAGTCCCCTTTAACCTTCTTGGTGACATCTTTCAATGCACAACTTTAGTGAGAAAGGAAATCATGCTGGACCTTTTGTCTGCTGACTTTTTGGGGTAGCAGGAGACATTGCTTGTAGAAGGGAAGAGAATTCTATGTGGGATGGGGGAGAGCAGGGAACTGCTGCCAGACACATTCTTCCCAGGGACTCAGCTGTTCCCAGCAGGAGCTGGAGAAAGGGAAGGGGACATTAGCAATTCAGATCTTGGGGGCAGATGTTGGGGAGGTTTCTCCAGCCCACAGGCCGAGCTGTTTGTCTCCCTTCTCACTTTTGCAATGAAAGAACCCCTCTTACCCACTCCTTCCCTCACAACCCCAGGCTTGTGTGGCTGGGACCTCAGGAGCTCATGCAAGGAGAGAAATCCTAGACTCAGAGATGTAGAACTAATAGGCTCCTTTGCCGGCCATCTACAACAACCATCTCATTTTATAGATAAAGCAAGAGGGAAAACAGTAGGGTCTCATATGGATAAAAAGTCACTTTAGACGTTAGAAAGACCAGGGCTCAAGTAGTGCCTCTGACTTTTACTGGTTGCATGATTCTTAGCAGTCACTGAACCTCTCAGTGCCCTCCAGCCCACAGTGTGAACCTGTAAATTGCCAAAAAAAAAAATCTAGAACTACTTTGATCGAGGGAGTTTCTTTACCAGCAGTTGCCTACATTGGTGAAATTACATATCTACTTCAAACAGAGAGAGAAAAAATTGGAAACTGAAGCTGAGAGTGGAAAAGCACCCTGCCCAGTCACATAGGTGGTATACAGAGTCAGAATTTGAACCCAGAACTCCTGACTTCAAATTCAGTTTTCTTTCCACAACATTAACATCTAGCATGAACTTTGTTTCCCTCAGAAGGGGATGGTGATCCTTTCAATGTCCCCCAGAAGCATTTCATTTGGTCAGACTCATACATTGAGTGCCTTCTGGGTACAGTATCCTGTATTACTTGTCATGGGGATATGAAGGAAAGGGGAGATATATCCCTTGCTCTTTGTTTGGGGAGAATATCTGGGGGGAATTTGGATAAGAATATCAGCTGTATACAGTAAACGAAGAACACTGATTTAGCTAAAGACAAACATGACCAAATGAAGGGAGTAACCCATAGATAAGAACCAAGGGAGTGGACAGGAAAGGAATGACCAGATTGGTGTATGTATATAACTGTATGCGTGTTAGGAAAGGGGAGAGGGCTTGGAATTTGGAAATACAATGAAATTGTATTGCATTTCCTTCCCAGTTACATGTCAAGAAAATTTTTCGCATTCATTTTTACAAGATTTTTTAGTTCCAAAATTTTCTCTCTCTCTCTTTCCCTCCCCTCCCCTCTTCTGAAGATGGTAGGAGATTTGATATAGTTTATACATGTCTCTATCATATAAAACATATTTCCATATTAGTCACAGTTGTGAAAGAAGAAATAGGTCAAAAGGAAAAAAAAATGAAAAAGAATATTGTAAGTGGAAAAATATGTTTTGGTATGTGTTCAGATACTATCAGTTCTTCTTCTGGCTATGGATAGAATTTTCCTTCATGAGACCTTTGTACTTGTCTTGGATTATCGTTTTGTTGAGAAGAGCTGAGTTGATCATCACACAATGTTGCTGATTCTTTGTACAATGTTTTCCTGGTTCTGCTCATTTCACTTTGTATCAGTTCATACAAGCTTTTTCCAGGTATTTCTGAAACTTGCCTGTTCATCATTTCTTATTACATAATAGTATTTCATTATATTCATTTATCACAATTTGTTTAGCCATTCCTGAATTGATGGGCATCCTCTCAGTTTCCAGTATTTTGCCACTATGAAAAGAGCTGCCATAAATATTTTTGCACATGTAGATCCTTCCTCCTTTTTAAATGATGTCTTTAGGATACTGTTTGGGTAATGCTGGGTCAAAGGGTATGGATAATTTGGTTCACCTTTGGGGATTGCTCTCTAGAATAGTAGGATCAGTTTACAATTCCACCAACAATGCATTAGTGATACAATTTGGGAAAGCTTCTTAGAAGAACCGATTTTCGAAAAGTAGTGAAGGCTGCAGAATGATTTCCTGTGCCTCTGGTAGAAATGAGAATTTAGTGGCTCAATTTATTTGAGAAAGAATGAGATTCAAGCTTTCCATAGGTATGGGGTCCTTCCAAGGTCTTTCTTTTGCCATGGAAACAGAGAATATACAGTATGGTTTAGTATGTTGATTCTCAAACTTTTTTTTCCCCTCAGGACTACTTAATAATTTTAAAAAATATTAAGGATGCCCAAAAAATTTTTGTTTACATAGTCTATATTTGCCAATATTTACTGTATTACAAATTAAAACATCTTATTATGAAAATAACTTTGACTTTGTAACCTTTCCCCTGAAAGTGTTAGACCACACTTTGAGATCCAATCATCAGGAGAAAATTGAGGAGAATAATCTAGCTGTTGGACATTCTTATAGAAAAAATTTTTATATTGCTATGATGCTTTAACATTTTCAAAGACCTTTTCTCACAACTCTGTGAGATAATGACTTATTATTCTCATATTACAGATGAAGAAAATGAGTTGCAGAGATTAAGTGGTTTATCCAATGAGCTAGTACTTTTTAATGTCTGAATCCAGTCCAGGTGCCTCCTGAATTCCAGTGAAGAGCCTCCTGAATTCTCTCATTATCACATTGACACTCTATGGTTCTCATAGTTTAGGAAGATGGATAGAACACAATGGATCACTGATTATAAGAGAACAACTATGGAAGAATCTTGTGGAAAATCAGGACTCAGGAGAAGTTTTTATTTAAATCCCACTTCTGACACTTATTTTCAATGTGGCACATTCATATAAACTCTGAGATAAAGTTTCCTCATCTGTAAAATGGGGAAACTGATAACTGTAGTAAACAACCTTATATTGTGAGTATCAGATCAGATGCTGTGTATAAAATAAATCTTAAACTGCTTGGTAAATGCCAGCTGATACAATTACCCAGAACTAAACAGTCTGAGCCAAAATGGCTGCCATTCCCATCAATTCCAATGCTAGGTTCTAGAAAATATACATTCTCCAAAGATTGATGATTTGGGGTCCTTCTATATGAGACCCTATAACCTTCTTTGCATCTTAGATCTCTTTAGTAGTCTGTTGAAGTCAAAGGACCTCATCTCAAAATCACATTTTTAAATACATAAAACAAAATACTATTCAGTTGTTTTGGTTATGTCTGATTCTTCAAGCCCTATGTGGAGTTTTCTTGGCAAAGATACTGGAATGGATCATCATTTTCTTTTCCATGTCATTTTACAGATAGGGAAACTGAAGCAAACAGGATTAAGGGAGTTTTTCAGGGTGACACAGTTTGTAAGTGTCTGAGGTCAGATTTGAGTCTTCCTGATTCCAGGTTTGGCATTCTATTCACTGTAACACCTAACTATCCCCAAAATACATAGACTTACTGAGGAAACCAATTATATTGAAAGCCAATTATAAAAATATTTTTAAAAACAAGTTCAAAGATCCCAGGTTAAGACCTCTGCC
Source organism: Sarcophilus harrisii (assembly GCF_902635505.1). NCBI lineage: Eukaryota > Metazoa > Chordata > Mammalia > Dasyuromorphia > Dasyuridae > Sarcophilus > Sarcophilus harrisii. The sequence goes on along the minus strand of NC_045429.1, from coordinate 354,052,663 downwards.
ATATTGAGAGAACATAGGATAGGGTAGGGAAGGAGTAAGGTTCATGGCTTTAGAATTCTAGGGTCCAACTCCTTCATTTTATTTTATATTTTCTTCTTGTTTTTCTCCCTGTCCCTTCATTTTATAAATTATGGAAAAGAGATTAAGTGTTTGAAGGTCCAGACACAGTGTACGGGGTAGAATTTGAATCCAGGTCTTTCTTACTCCAAACCTAGTATTCTAGCCACTATTCCATTCTGACATGCACGAGAAAAGTGATACCAGTCTATTAATAAGCAAGCATTTATTAATTGACTATGGTGTGCTAGACACTGTATTAAATGTTAGGAATAGAGAGACAAAATTGAAACAATTTTTGTCCTCAAGGAGATTATATTTCATAGGGGGAGACAACATGTAATATATAAAAATATAATATATATGTATATATATATATATATACAACACAACATGTAATATATAAGAATATTATATATGTGTGTATACACATACACACACACACACACATACACACAAACATAAGCAGAATTTTGGGAAGAAAATTCCAGTCATTTTCAGGATCAGGAAATGCAGAAGATGATATTTGATTTGAGTCTTGAAAAAAATTACTCACAAAAGCTAAGTATCCAAGCCCAAATTTGTTCAGGTAGCAGGTAATTTGGACTAAGGTCTTTTCCCCCTAGACCTAGGTCTCTATCAATTATACTATGCTACTATAGGCGAGATCTTCTCAGGATCATCTTTTATATATTAATCTTTTTCCTCCAATGAGGATTTTCTCTCAAAGATCTCAGTGACCCTTCCCCCCAGTTTCAACTTTTCACTCTCCATTTGTTCATGTTTGTCTGTTGTAGAGTCAAGGTTCTTTATTCATTACTGGTAGATTTTCTTATACAACTTCTTTGTGAGGTTGTCATAGGAAAAAGTGCTTTATATTCAACAAATTAAATTGCTTAGCATTTGTTGAATGTCTACTCACTTTAAGGGCTTGTATACTGGGTATACAAAGGGAAAAAAAGAGGTAAGTCCTCCTTCCAAGGACTTTATACTTTATTAGTTTTTAAAATTGAAAGTGTTATACAAGTGTGAGTTATTATTATTTACCCCGAAGAATCAGAGACAATAAGCACCAAACATTTATTAAGTACTTCCCATGGGCCATATACAGGAGCTACAAACACTGGGCAAATAAAAGTTCCTGCCCTCAAAGAATTTACATTCTAATGAGAGAAGATAACACTTAAAAGGGAGCTGAAAATGGGTGTGTATGAGTGGTGGTAGTGTAGTTTTGAAGACTAGAAAGTCAGACCCAATTTGAAGTACTGTCTAAAGGAAAGTTTGAAAAAAGAAAGGCCTGGGAGGAATTCACCAATGGGAAAAGGTTGGCAAATGGATTTTCTAGGGTGAGAAGGACCACAGAGATGAACGGATGTATGTATGGAAGGATATGTGTTCCAGGATGAGAGAGCTCCAGACATTGAGGGAAGTTCCCAGGTGAGTTGGAAGATAAAGCATGATGGCAACATTTGGAAAGATTCAGAACTAGAGAAGGAATCTTAGAGATCATCTAATCCAAGTTGGGGGTTCTTTAAATTAAAAAAAAAAATTCAAATCAATTTTTTTTCTTAATTTCCCTCTCAATTTTTAAAAAAGGAAAACAAAACCCTTATAACAAATAAGTATAGCTAAGCAAAACAAATGCCTGTATTGGCCATGTTCAAAACTGTATCTCATTCTGCATATTAGTCCATTCCCTCGATGTCAAGCAGTAAGGAGCATTTTTCATCAAGAACCCTCTAAAGCAAGGATTCTTAACTTTGTGGTGTAGCATGTCAGTCTCGTAAAGACTGTGAATCTCATTTCAGAATCATGTTTTTAAACAATTGAAGGAAATGCTAAATTTCAGTTGGAGATGAGTGAAAATAGTCATCATTTTTCCTACCCAAGGTCCTAGATCCCCTGAACTTTCTCCATGGATGTCTCTGGGGATCTGTAGATGTCTGCTTATGATCCCCTGACCGAGTCCAGTCTCTTCATTTCACAGGCAAGAGATTGGAGAAAGTATGGGGTACATTTCTGTAGTGGAAAGAACATTGAATTTAAATTGAGAGGCCCTGGCTTCAAATCAAATTTGCCATTTACTAGCATGGCACTTCACCTTTATAGGCCTCGGTTTACTCATCTGTAAAATGAATATGTTGGATTAGATAGTGTCTGAGGGTCCTTTCAGATATCTAAATCTAGGACCCTAAAAAACTAAAGAACATAAAAATAGAGGGAAATGGCTTGCTTAGGATCATCCCACGGGTCTCTGAAGTCACACAGCTAGTCCAATGAAGAGCCCCAACTTGACCCCCCCAGGGTCTCCTGACTCCAGATCCAATCCCCTGCCTCTGTACCACAGCTTCCATCCCACCCTCCACTTCACAGATACCCTCAGGGGGGCTGGTCACAGACGGGCCTGTCGCAGTCATTTGGCTCCTGGGTCACCTTTGCCCCTCTCCAGCCCTTGAGTCCTTCCCAGGCCTGACTGTGCTAGTCCCACTATGGGCCTCCAGGGCCCTGAGAAATTAGACCGAATCAAAGCAGAAATGAGTTTTCATTTATCTTGGGATGATGCGCGAGGTTACACGCAAGACAAATCGCTGCCTCCACCTCTTCCTTTGTCATTGTCACTGCAATTAATAGGCTGTGGCCTTCGTTACTGCGAGGCAGTCAGCACTAAAGAGACCGGGGGTGGGGGGAGGCAGCAATGCTAACAAGAGGAGAAAAACAGCCTGATTGCCTAAAAAGTTCTGGAGAGAGCCCGGAGCCTCTGAATGTTTGTGATTCTGGATGTCGTGTTTTAGGAAGACAATGGGAACCTCTGGACTAAGTTGACCAGTATGTCAAAGGGCAGAGCTGCTTAACTAGGGCAGGGTGATGGGGCCTTGCCCCAAGATGCTGTCCTTTAGTCCTGTGGAAACAACAGAATTTAGCATTTAGAATGGTTGAATAATTGGTTGAAACAGAAGTTATCAGATGGCAGGTTGTGGGGGGCTCTTTTCCTGCCCATGTTCTGCTATCCCTTACCAATTTGGTGACCTCAAGTTAATTTCCTGGATTTTTATCCCCCTGGAATGGCATCCTCCCCATTTTAATTTTGTTATAGGGGTGTGCTGATAGATGCTCAACAACTGCCTTTGGAATACACAATACACTCACGTATATACCTACACATACACACACATGCACACATGGGACACATTTTGAAACTTTAATCTGTATCATTAACATTTTCCCCATTACTTTCACAAGTCTGGGCAATTAACAAAACAATAAACCAAGACCTGATTTGTAGTGGTTGCTGATTTTCAAGGTGTAAACGCTCACACTGAAAATTTAATAATTAGCTCTTTGTTTTGAATAGCTCCAGCACTCCTGTACCGTATCCCTTTGTGATGGGTGCAGAAATTCCTAGTTGTGATTTTGGCGAAGGATCCTAAAATCATAATGATTTAAGAAAAATGCGGCTACATGTTTAGCTTGTAGGGAAGGAAAAACATTTACTAAATACCTATTATGTGCCAGACACTGTGTTAAGCACTTTACAAATATTATCCAATTTGATCATCACAACAACCCTTTGAGGTAGGTATTATTACTATTCCTATTTTGGTAATAATAATTAATATTGCTATTATTACCTTATTTTACAGTTGAGAAAATTGAGGCAATCAGAGGCTGAGTTGGGACTTGACCAGGGTTACAAAGCTAGGAAGTGAGTCAAGCTTTGAACTCGTCTCCTTGACTCCAAACCCAGCACTTTATCCATTGTACCACAGCTATCTGTGACCTGACAGCTATAAATCAATTGATCAAATAGGGTTAAGCGACTTGCCCAGGATCACACAGCTAGTAATTGTTTGAGTCTAGATTTCATCTCAGGTCTTCCTGATTCCAGGTCCAGCACTCTATCTACTGAGTCACCTAGCTGTTTAGATTCCTGACTTCCTTCAAATCCCATTTTCTGAAGGAGGTCTTTCCAAATTTCCTCAGTTGGTACTATTTTCCTCTCTAGGCTTATTTCCTGTTATAAATAGATACATATCTATGTATATAATTATATACATAAATACATGAATACACATACATACATAGTATACATATAAGTATATATATATATATATATATATATATATATATATATATATATATATATATATATTACATGTACCAGGTATTTACATAGTTTCCATTATTAAAGTATAGGCTCCTTGAGGGCAGGGGCTGTATTTTTACTTCTCTTTATATCCCTAGCAGCTAGGTAGTAAAGTAGATAGAATGTTGGGCTTGGAATCATGAATTCCTGAGTTAAAATCCAGCCTCATAAATGAACTAGCTGTGTAATCTTAGGCAAGCCACTTAACCTCTGTTTGCCTATGGATCAGTGATCCATTGGAGGATGAAATGGTAAATCGCTTAAGTACCTTTGCCAAGAAAACCCCATGGACAGAAGCTCATGAAGAGTTGGACAGAACTGAACAACAACATATTCCTAGCAGTTAGCACGGTGCCTACAGAAAGAACACTTAACTAAATGCTTGTTGATTAACTACCTGTCTTATAATTATCACCCACAGAGTAGACACCTGTTAAATTTGCTGCTTGTGTTTATAAGCAGAGGCTAGAGACTTCTAAGTCATATGAGCAACAAGATGGTGGATTAGACCAAAGGTTCTTTTTTTTTTTTTTAACAATATTTTATTTTTCCAATAATATATCAATGGCTTTCAACATTCATTTTTTTTTAATTTAATAGCCTTTTATTTACAAGATATATACATGGGTAACTTTACAGCATTAACAATTGCCAAACCTCTTGTTCCAATTTTTCACCTCTTACCCCCCCCCCCCTCCCTAAATGGCAGGATGACCAGTAGATTTAAATATATTAAAAATAACTTAGATACACAATAAGTATACATGCCAAAACGTTATTTTCAGAAAAGAATCAGACTCTGAAATGTTGTACAATTAGCTTTGAAAATCAAAAAATATGTTTATAAATATAGGGATTAGAATTCAATGTAATGGTTTTTAGTCATCTCCCAGGTTCTTTTTCTGGGTATAGCTAGTTCATTCATTACTGCTCCATTAGAAATGATTTGGTTGATCCGTTTGAGGATGGCCTGATCCTAGCTGGTCATCATCAAATATTTTGTTGAAGTATATAATGATCTCCTGGTCCTGCTCATTTCACTCAGCATCAGTTCGTGTAAGTCTCTCCAGGCCTTTCTGAAATCATCCTGTTCAACATTCATTTTTGTAAGATTTTGAGTTCCTAATTTTCTTTTCTCCTTCCCTCTCTTATCATCTCTCTCCCCAAAGTAGCAAGCAATCTGATATAGGTAATACAGGTATGATCATTTTAAATATATTTCTATATTAGTCATATTTCGAAAGGAAAATCGGAACAAAAGGGAAAAACCACAAGAAAGAAACAGCAAGCAAATAAAAAATGTGAAAATCATATATTTTGATTCACATTCAGTCTCCATATTCTCTCTTTGGATGCAGATAGCATTTTCCATCCCAGGTGTTTTGGAATTTAGATCAAAGCTTCTTAAACTGTGGATTGCAACCCCATATAGAGCTGTATAACTGAATGGGGTGGGGTTATGAAAAATTTGACAACAGTAAGAAGTATTAAATATTCCACTAAGATTTAATTCTTTATGTAAAAATAAACAAGCACACTTATCATATTAGGGTGCAAATTTGCTTTAATCTTTAATAAATGGTAAAAATTATATGTAAACCAAAGAATTATTTTAAAAATATTTTTATAATCTATTATCGTTTCAGGTTTGATTTGTATACCTGTTTTATATATCTATATACCTAGGATCCCATAAAAATTTCTCAGGTAAAAAAGGAATTGAGTGAGAAAAGTTTAAGGAGCAATGGATTAGATATTTTCTCTAATCCCCATGACCTCTCAAACCTCTCAAAAACAGAACTTACGCACCAAAGTTAAAGCAACTACAGATGTTTCTATGGTCTGGGATACCCAGAATCCAAAAGAAGCCTTAAAAATCCCCCCAAATTCTGGAACTGATACTTACTGACCCTGTGCTCACTCAGCCCTCTTCTACCACTCCCTTGATATGTGTAGTGAGGCTGCACTAGCTACAGGTTTACATCAAAAACCCACTACTGTATCCCACTCCCCCTCTGCTCTTTCTAGTGCTTCAGAGAGCCAGGCTCTGGACAGCCAGTTTGACCATTATCCTGACAAGGACCATAACACAGAAGCACCAGTGTCAAGGAAAGCACACTCTACCAGTACTGGGAAAAACAGGCAGACTTTTTTGGCCACCAGGCCAGAGATTTGAGTAAGTGACCAAGTGACCGAGACAGGACACTGATGGTGGGATTGTACTCCACCAGGCTGGAAAGAAAAAGTACAGCATTCAGCTGGACCCAATTTGGACTCCTCAAAAAGTTGAGGCAAAGATTTAGACTGGTGAAATATGAATTCCCAGCATGGAAGGAGGTTGGGACACTTTGAGATCCAGTCCCTGAAGGAAACCACAATCAGAGAGAGGGGAGGAAGTCAGAAAGTGAGTGATAAGGAAAATAAATTGGGGTGGGGGTGAAAATTAGGAAGTTCTAAAGATTTCAGGAAGAAGAAGACTTAAAGTCCTTGAAAATAAACAGATAAATCAACAGGAAAAGCAATAATAACAGTAGAAAGTATTTCCTTTATATTAATATAATTATATAAATTATATTATATTTATATCATATAAACAAGTTCAGACATTTATGAATAAGTATTCTCCCCTCTCCCTCAAGGAAAAATAATCCAACACTTAATGAGACAGAGGACCCTGTGGAATTTGAGGAGAACACAGCCATAACATGTTGTACTAAATATTTAAAGAGAAATGTGAATTTTGAGTGCAGAATTTTCTTCCTGCATAACAAAAATACTGAGCAGAAGAAAAAAGCTTTAATTTGCAATGGTAAGCCCAATAAAGAAAATAAGAGAGAGAGAAACAGAATAAGAATGTAAATGCATAGAAGTGAAGGACAACCTGGGAGAAAAGTAGCAAAAAATATTATGAGAAAACTTGCTCACCATACAAATAAAACACAGTGAATTCAAAAGACAAGAAGTGAAGGGATAACCTCAACAGCATTGGTCTCTCAGAGAAAACACAGCAGGACAAAAAAATCTTAGCATCATAATGGAGGAAATAATAGAAGAGAACTTCTCAAAACTTCTAAACATAAAAAATGAAATTCTAATTGAAAGAATTCACAGATCAACTCCATAAAACCAAACAGCAAACTCAATGTAATATAACACCCAAGGCTTCAAACTCCAAGACTCATGCTGATTAAATTTAACAATTCAATTTGTAAGCAAAACTGAACTGAAGTTGTTTAGAAAGAATAGTGAAATAGAGGAGAAAATCGTGAAAAACCATCCACTGTCATGTAAGCTCCTTTAGTGTAGGGATTGTTTCATTCTTATCTTTTTATCCCTAGCGCTCAGTGCAAGACCTGCTTTTATCAATGCTTATTGACTGAATGATCTAGTGTATATGATAGACTTTTCTTTTTTTTATTATAGCTTTTTATTTATAAGATATATGCATGGGTAATTTTTCAGCATTGATTGTTGCAAAACCTTCTATTCCAACTTTTCCCCTCCTTCCCCCCACTCCCTCCCCTAGATGGCAGGTAGACCAATACATATTAAATATGTTAAAGTATATGTTAAATACAATATATGTATACATATCCATATACTTATTTTGCTACACAAGAAAAATCGGACTTAGAAATAAGGTAAAATTAACCTGAGAAGGAAATCAAAAATACAAGCGGACAAAAATAGAGGGATTAGAAATGCTATGTTAGGGTTCACGCTCATTTCCCATCACAGCTCATACACCCAGCTGGGTGTAGCTGGTTCTCTTCATAATTGAACAAATGGAACTAATTTGGTTCATCTCATTGTTGAAGAGAGTCATGTCCATCAGAATTGATCGTCATATAGTATTGTTGTTGAAGTATATAATGATCTCCTGGTCCTGCTCATTTCACTAAGCATCAGTTCATGTAAGTCTCTCCAGGTCTTTCCTGCTGGATATGATAGACTTTTCACAGGAGTATGATGACCAGTTTTCCATATCTCAGTAAAAAGTGACAAGATTAGATTAAAGCAGAGTATCTAATACCTCTGATAAGGGGCTGATATTTAATGGATGGGATCATAGCCAGTCATCTGGATGTCTTTGGACTCAAATGACTCTGGAGGAGAGAGTGAGACTGATGACTTTGCATGGCTCTGCCTCACTTAAATCCAACTCATTCTCAATCCAAGACATCATCCTCATGACATCATCGATCTGCTTCCAGAAAAAAGGATGAACAACAAACAACTCAGTGGGTAGGAGACAAAAACTGGACCTGTGATTTCAGTAGCTTCTAAGGGTGATTCTTTTCAAACAACACAGGCCAGCACTTTCTCTGTTTCTTAGAATCTCAGAGAGTTTTGTAGATCAAAAGTATCAAACACCCTAAAACATTTCCAAGCCAGTGAGCCCAGACAAATTAAAACATAATTAGGAAATATTTAATAAAATAAATAAAAATATAAAAGAACATGTAATGTTAATATGTGGTTTTCTAAATCAATATAGGTTTATGGGGATCCTTACGTATGGTTTAGTGGACATTTATACTTGAGTCTGATGTGTTGTTTATCCTGCCTTTTGACCCCAACATCTCAGGGTGGTCTTAACTTTAAAGTAAATTGGATTTAAGTGAGGCAGAATTGCACAGTCTTCACCGTCACTCTCTCTCTTCCAGAGTATAGAAGTCCAGTGGCAAGACAGAAGTCAGAATGATTATGATGGCTGTAGATACAGTGGATGACCTTGACATCTTTGATGTCTGATCAAGCTCTAAGCACTCCACAGTGCCTGCTTCAGCTGTCTTAATGGCCATTGGAACAAATTATTCTTATCTACCCTTTCCATTGGGGGAAGTCTTCACATGCCTCCCTAATTCACTGAAGGGTTTATGGCCTGGAGGTTGCTCTCAACCTGGTGTAGCCTGTTTGCCAAGATGGTTTTACTGAGGAATAACTGATGAGTATGCAATAGCTTCTTGGAACCACATGTGAAAGTTGCAAGCCAGGTGGACATCAAGGGTAGATAAGCATCTCTGAATAAGACTGAGCAAGCCATCATACCAGAAGTACTAATTATCCTTGAACACTCATATTGCCCATTACACAAATATACTGCTGATGGAGTTCCTTGTCTAGCCATTTATAGGGACTTCAGTAGCATTCTTGACCCAATAAATGGAACCTGTCCACCTTGAATGAATTAAGAAAATACCAAAATGTATAAGGACAAGAATTATTCTTCAATAGGTAAGTGATCAAAGAATGTGAGCAAATACTTCATAAAAGAACAGCAAACCAATAACAACTATAAGAAAGAATGCTCCAAATATTAAAGATCAGAGAAATAAGAATCAAAACAATTCGAAGATCTTGCCACATACCCAACAAACTAGCAAAGCTGGTAAAAAATGAAAACAGTCAATCTTCTAGGGGTTGTAGAAGAGAGATATATTAAAACACTGTTGAAAGAGCAATTGGTCCTGCCAAGGTGTGGACAATTTGAAATTATACTAAGAAAGTGACTATAGTGAGCATAGCCTTGGATACAGAATTCCCACTGCAAGGCATGTAATCCCAGGTATATATACCAAATGCACCAAAATACTCAGAAAAATACTTCTATGTGCAAAGAACTAGAAATGGAATGTGATGATAAAGATTACTTTGAGAGATGGACAAAATCAGGAAAAAGATAGATAAAGAGAATCATGGGATAGTGATTGGAGTGAGAGACCCTAGTATTAGTGTCTTTATAGGAAAAGAATAGGATTGTCACCAAGATCTATGAACTCTTTCTTTTTGAATTATAAAAGCACAGAAAGACTGGCTGAGTAGAATCTCAGATCTGGTCTAGCCCATTCATTCCCTCTCCTAGGCAGAGAAGTACTTAATCCATCCTAGTTGTACTTAAAGTTCTTCAGGGATAACAACTCCAAAGACTCCCTCAAGAGCCATTATAAGTGATTAGCAGTAAGTTGCTTTATGATCAGAAAGTTCTTCATCTGATTTTAATCTTCCTGGCTTAACATAACCTGATTGATTTCATAGGGAGCCAGGAAAGTCTGGGGTCAAATACTTCATAGAGGTTGATACCATCTCAGTTGTTTCTCTTTTACTACTCACACACGAAATCCCTTTGTTTCCAGGTCAAGAAATTTTAGAGGTCATTCTTTTTTGCTTTTGGGATCTCCTTGAAGGATATTTATTTTCCCCTGGATTTCCCATGAACAATAAGAAGTAGGGTCCTCATCTGAGGACTAGGAAGGACCTATGCCTACTAAATCAGGTCCTCCAAATTATCACCTGGGAAGGAAGGGATCATAACAATTTCACAGTAGGAGAAACTGAGGTTCAGAAAAAGTAGTCTCAGATGACTGAATCAGTAGTAATGGATAAAAGTTCCAAAAAAGAAAAATTGAGGTTGATTCTAACATCCAGAGATAGTGGTTTCTCCTTCCTTGGAAATCTTCAACCCAGATCAGATGACTACTTGGCCAACATATTACAGTGGAGATTCTTTTCTAGTGTAGGTTGGCCTGTGGTCACTGATATATCTTACAATTTTAAGACATTAGCATTCTGATTTTATTGGCCCTTTTAGCTGTTACTGGCTCTCCAGATTGTGCCAGTCTTCTCTTTCTCCCATCCCTTTTTAACTCACTTTTATGTGACATCTCTAATTAGAATGTAAACTCCTTGAGGGGAAAAAGAAAAGGTACTATTTTTCTTTTTGCTTGTACTTGTATCCCAGTGCTTAGCACACAAATAAATGCTTGTTGCATGGCTGCTTGCCTTGATGTTGGGATTGTATTCTCATTGAAAAAGATGACCAAAAAATGGAAAGGATAAATATTAGAGCATACCACCCCTTCACCATTTTTTTACCCTAAAGATGCCTTTATTATTGTATCCCTCGACTTGACCTCATCCTTTACTAAACTTCCCATCTTACCCAGAAATTGAGGTTAATACTGCATGATTTCTACTGTTCCATGATTTCTTCTTTGTCATCTTGTTTCTATATTTGCTGGTCTGTGAGAGCAAATCAAGCCTAAAGCCAAAGTACTGGGGCTGGATTATAGAATAATTGAATGTTAGAGCTGGAAAACATCTTAGAACATAGAATGTTAGAGCTTAGAACAGAAAATAGAATTGGATTTAGAACTGGAAGGGAGTAAGAGTTTAGAGCATAAAATATAAAATGTTAAATCTAGAAGGAGCCTTAAAGCTTAGAATGTTAGATTTGTAAAGAACTTCATTACATAGAATTTCAGAAGTGGAAGGGACCTTAGAACACTGGATATAAGAGAACATAGAACATAAAATGTAAGAGTTGGAAGGCACCTTCTAGAACACAGAGCATAAAAACTAAAAAAGAACCTTAAAATGCTTGTATAGCTCGATGAAACCATGAGCTTTGTCATTTGGGATTACCATTTTGGGGTTACCCAAGATGAACAAGTCATAGTGGAGAGTTCTGACAGAATATGATTCATTGTAGAGGGAAATGGCAAATAACTCCAGTATTTTTGCCAAGAAAACTCCATGGACAGTATTAAAATGCTAAAATATATGACATTGGAATGGTGTGCTATGGTCCTTGGGGTCATGAAGAGTTGGAAATGACTGAACAACAATAAAGAAAGTCAGGGAAGCCAAGAAGAACATTCCATGCATGAGAGACAGCCAGTGAAAATGCTTAGAGTAGGGAGAGAAACTGTCATGTCAGAAATAGCAAGGAGGTCAGTGTCATTTGATTGAGGAATATTTGGAGGAGGGTAAACTGGAAGAAGACTGAAAAAGTAGAAGGGGCTAGCTTGTGAAAGATATTAAAAACAAGAAGATTTTGTATTTGGTTCTGGAGGTAATAGGGAGCCACTGGAGTTTCTTGAATAGAAGGGACATATGGTTAGATTTGAGCTTTAGGTAAATAAATTTGACAGTCAATTGATGCATTTTTCAGTCTATTTCAATAGTCAGGTAGGAGATAATAAGAGTCCACTTTGGGGTGGTGGCAATGTCAGAGAAAGAAAAAAGGGGACATATTTGAGAGGTGTTTAGAAAGTAGAAATAGTCAGGACTTGGTTACTGATTGGATTTAGGGAAGTAAGAGTGGGGAATAAAGAATGATGGCTATGTATGTCTTTAATAATAAGAGTGAAGTTTAAGATGAGGAGATTTTTGGAGAGTTAGCAAATTCAGTTTTGTATACATTAAAAATGTCTTCAGCCAGAAATCTGAGATTTAGTTTGAGATTTTGAGATTGAGATGTCCAACAGGCAGTTGGAAATGTAAAACAGATAGTCATGTCAGGGGTTAGGGATGGATTAATTGCTTTGAGAATCATCTGCATAAAGATAATGGGAACTGATGAAATCAAGGGAAATAGTATAGAGAGAAAAAAGAAGAGGGCCCAGGAGAGAGTTAACCCACAGTTAATGGATATGACCTGGATAAGAATCCAGTAAAGGAGCCTGAGAAGGAGTGATCCGCTAGGTAGGAGAACCAGGAGAGAGCGGTATTATAAAGAACCTAGAGAGAAGACAGTATCAAAAACAAGAGGGTGATTGACAGTGTCAAATACAGGAAAGAGGTCAAGAAGGATGAGGATTGAAAAAAAGCCATTACATTTGGGAATTAAGATTTCATTGGTAACTTTGGAGAGAGCAATTTCAGTTGAATGATGAGGTCAGAGCTAAAGAGTTTGGAAGAGAATGAGAGGAAAGGAAATGGAGGCATCTATTGTAGATGGCCTTCTCAAGGGGTTAGCCATGACAGAGGGAAGATGAATAAGATCAGTGGTTGGGATGGATGGTTCAAGTGAAGGTTTTTTTTTTTTTTTTTAAGGATGGGGAGACATGGATAAGATAAGCGAGAGAGTATGAATGATATAGAGGAGGCAATATGGTGGAAAAGAGATGGAATGGGATCACATGTGCATGACACTTTCCCATGTCTTGGCAAAGAAAAGAGTAACTCTTCATGTGAGACAGGGTAAAGGAGAAGATAGCGATGGAAAACATATGAGATGAAGAAGAGGGGAAAGAGGGAGTACTCAGCAAATGGCCTCAAGTATTTTGCTGAAATATGAGGCAAACTTCTCATCTGAGAGGTTGAGGGGAGGGAAGGCAAGGGAAGTGTATGTGGTGGGGATGAAAGGATTGCTTTTCGGTAGTGAGGGCCCAGTTGAGATCATGTAATATAAATAGGGATCATAGATTTACCTTTAAGGTCATCTAGTCTGAGTCTCATTTTATAGATGAGGAAACTGAGGTCCAGAGGTATTAGCTTTCTTACCCAAACACCCAAAGTGACAGAGGCAGGATTCTAACTCAAATCCTCTGAGGCCAAACTCAGAATTCTGAAATGGTAAGGATGGCATGGAGGAAGGGATAGTTGATGCAAATTCGTCCTTGGGTGGAGGAGCAGTGGTGAAGTAGGTAGAGTACTGGCTCTGGAGTCAGAGTTCAAATCTGGTCTCAGAAATTTACTAGATGTGTGACCCTGTGCAAGTCACTTAACTCTGCCTCCAAAAAGAAAGGAGAAAGGGAGTGAGAAAGGAAGAAAGAAAGAAAATGGTTCCTGAAGGTAACAATAAGAAATGACAGAGTAACCATTGCTTGATTGACTATACCAACTCACTGCAGAGTTATGGAACATTAATCTGGGAACCTGGGCAGGGGTTGTTGTAGTACCTGGCACATAGTAGGAGCTTAATACATGTTTATTGGTTGATTAATAATTATGGTGAGCTATATGGCTTTGTTCCAGTAGGGAGAAAGCAACTATGACCAGAGGTAACAAATGCGTGGCTCCATGGTCTGGCTTCCTGGAGATGGGGTCAGCTGGCTTGAAGAAGACATTGGTTCCTGGGATCCCCTTTGACTTCCATTGCTCCTATCTCTGTTCTTGCCATTCCTTATGTGTTCTCTTGGTCCTGGGGGGGAACCTGGGGGGAGGAGGGGCGGGAAACGACCAGACTTGACTCCTAGCAGTGAACACGTTGTGTTCTGGTTCAGTGGAAGGACCTTAAACTCGGGGACAAGGACACAGCAGTAAAAGATGAATCAGCCGAACCCCCCGGTTCCGCAGCAGGCAGACCCCAGGTGTGTGATAGGGAGCAGTTAAATTTCATCATTACCCTTTCTTCGATGGTGTTTTTTATAGTCCTTTTTACTACTGGCACTAAAGGTGCTGGACTCATCCTGGCCGCGTCGAGGACATCACTCGTCAGCCTGACTGCTCCGTGATATAAAAAAATGACAAGTCCTGGCTTAATCTTTCTGATAACTGTGTTCCGCACCCTCATCCATCTCCACTGAGGGGTTTGGGTGAAGTCAGAAGACAAGAGCATCACAGCATTTAAGAATGAAAAATTAAGTGCCCTTTTTAAGCACAGCATGGAGCTCTGTAGACTGGCATGCCACAATCTTCTAGCCACCACCGGATGGGTGGGCAGCGGGAGATGGTGGAGGAATCTGGGGAGGGGGTGAGGGAGAGTAATATGGCTTCAGTAGATGTGTGTGTATGTGTAGGGGAGCATGACTTAGCGTGCACATGAATGCATGCCTTGGGGATTGTGTGTACCCTGTCTGTATGTAAATGCGAGTGTACCCCTGTGAGTATGTGCCTTGTGAATATGTATGAGTGTGTCCCTGTGAGTGTGTATGTAAATGTGTGTGTCCTTGTGATTGCGTGTGCCCCGTGAATAAGTAAGTGTGCCCTTCTCTGTATGTAAATGTATGTGCTCTTGTTACGGTATGCCCATATATATGGAAATAAGTGTGTCCCTATGATTGTGTTTGCCCTACATTTAGTGGACATGTCCTATGAATCTATATGTAAATATGCGTGTGCCTTTGTGATTGTGTGAGCCCTGTGAATACATTAGTAAATGAGAGTGTGCCTTTGTGTGTGTGTATATAAATGTGTATGCTCCTGTTATGGTTCTTACATATAAACATACATATGTATGTACATAATTTTGTCCCTGTGATTGTTTATCTTGTATTTAGTGGATATGCTCTGTGGGCATATCCCTCTAATGTGTATGTAAATTGTGTTCCTATAAGTGTGTATTTAAATGTGAATGTGTCCCTATGAATGTGTATATACATGAAAGTGTATGTGCCCCTTGAGCACCTATATAACTGTGTACCCTAGTGAGTGTTTTAAGTGAGTATATTTGTTTTTGTGTTTTCTCCTGTGTTTATGTAAATGTGAATCCCTGTGGGTATCAGTGTAACCTTGTGAGAATTTCTGCTTAGGTATATGTGTAAGAGTATGCTTTGGGAATATGATCCTGTATTCCTACAGGAGGATGTCAGTTTATGTTCTCTCCCCAAATCTATAGGTGAATTTGTACACATCCCTGTGAGTGAGAGTGAGTCTACATACATCCCTATATGTATGTAGATGTATGTAAGTGTGCCCATCTGGGAGGGCACATTTGTGAGTCTTTCTGAATATATGGATGTGTGTGTGTGTGTGTGTGTGTGTGTGTGTGTGTGGCCGGGCTGGGAGTACAGTCACAACTCTACACATGCCCATTGCTGGCCTAGGTGACTGTTCCAGTGGCCAGGAGTCCCTCCACTGCCTAGCTGCCCTTTTCTGCCACCGAGAAAACTGGACCCATGGGGGCGGGACCCAGTTCCTTCCTTGTCCCTGAAAATAGAGGTTTCCCCACAAAGAGAACTGCTTTCTTCTGAGGGAAGACCAGAGTTCTGGAATCCTTGGTTCCTAGGCCTGGAAAAGGGGGGCCCTTTGAGGGGGAGGGGTCCTACAGGAGGGAGACAGCGCACTTCCTCATGGTCAAAGTCGGCTTAAGAAAACCCCCCAAACACCCAAACCTGGCAACTAGTCAGTTCCACCCGGCGTCAAATCTCCTTAATCTCCGGCTCTCTAATCGCCTCCCAGCGGAACCCACCGGGAGGAACCAAACGGGCCTCCTCGGGTTGTGAGATGCAAAAGAAGATTGGGGGTTGGGGATGGGAAGGAAAGACCGGAGTTGATCGGGGCAGTTCACGCTTCTCTGCATCGGAGCTCTTTATACCCGAACTCCTAAACATTTGTTGTTAATAAGAAACACACACACACACACACATCCCCGCAGGAAAGCCTCCCCCGTGGGCGCGGGCAGCTGCAGTCGGCGCCCAATCCCCTTATCGCGGGCTCCTGTGGTTCGGCGAACAAGATGAATTGGGCGATAGGGCGGCCCTTATCGGGCTGCGCCTTTATCAGGTAAGCTTATCCAGGCGGGTCTCTTCTGTGCCTGTGTGTGTTATCTCTGCAGCCGAGGGGGACCGCCTGCTGCCGGGCCTACCCGCCTGCCTGAATGCCTGCCGGCTTCCCCCAGCCCGAAACTGCTCTGCTGGACCTCCTCCCCCCTCGGATTGTGGGGCCTCCCTCCTCGTCTAACGATTGGGCCTTCTCCTCGCTGATTGTCTGACCCACTTTATTGCCTGCTTTCTTTCCAGTTCCCTAGCCAGAACCCCCGGAGACTGGGGCACAAGGGATAATAGAAGTGGGGGTGGGGATGAGCGTTGGGCTGGGAGGGAGACTTAGAGGAAGTATGGAAGGATGCGATTCTTTTCATTTGACTGAGGAGACAGCAGGTGGGCAGATCAGCGTTCCGCCCTCACCCCTAGTCCTCACGTAGGATGCGGTGGGAGCCGGAAGGGCTTTCTCCTTCCTCCAGTCTCCAGCCTGTATTGACAATACCACCCACGTGTCACTTAACACATCCTAGGCCTCTGAAAAAGGCCTGCGGCGAAAAGTAATGACTTTCTGAATTAGATACACAGCCTGGTGTTCTAGATACTTGAGTCCAGATCTTATCTTTCCGCTAGACTGTAAGCTTTTAGAGGGCAGGCACCTGGGCTTTATCGCCTTCCTCAGCTTCTCGAAAATAATAGCGGAACAATTAAAATCCCTGGAATGAATATTTCAGGTATTCAGCTGTCACTCCTGAAAGCTGCTGGGGCAGGTGTGAAAGATGACGGGAATTCCAGCTCGTCCTCAAGTCCATAACATCATCATCAGGAATTGGCCTGAATCATCTCATTGTTGAGAAGAGCCGAGTCCACCATAGTTGATTATCACATAATCCTATTGTTGCTGTGTACAGTGTTTTCTTGGTTCTATTCACTTCACTTAGCTTTCTCCAGGCCTTTCCTGCTGATCGTTTCTTATAGAACAATAATATTCTATTACATTCACATATCATAACTCATTCAGTCATTCCCTAACTGATGGGCATCCACTCAGTTTCCAGTTTCTTGCCATTACAAAAAGGACTGCTACAAACATTGTTGCACATGTGGGTCCTTTCTCCTTTTCTTATGATCTCTTTGGGCCGACCCAATAGAGACTGGATCAAAGGGATAGCCTTTTGGGTATAGTTTCAAATTAAGGCTTTCTTCTTTTACTACTTTTTAAACTTCCTCTTCTCACACCTAGTTAAAAAAAATCTAAATAAATAAATCTGGGAAGGAAAAAGCCTCAGAGTACCTGGCCAAAGCAGAAATGGTTGTTATTTACATTCAATCTGAGTCAATCAAGACCCAAAGTAAGACTAAATGGGGCTTAGCCTGGGATCTATTGGTGGCCAATCAAAATCAGAGTAGTTTTGGTTTAAGGTATGGTCCTTAAGAAAGAAATCTATCCAGTAAATCCCAAAAATATCTTGGTAAAGTTATATATATATATGAGAAAGTGGAGATTCTTCGCTTCAACTGCTAATCAGCCTTAGTCATTAAAGGCGGCAGCCTCAGTCAAACTGAAACCTGTTGAATATCTCAGCTTAAAAAGGCCAAGGTGTCCCATTGCATCCGGGGTCATCTCCAGTCATCCTGATCCATATCTGGCCTCTGGAGGGGAAAGTGAGACAGGTAACCTTGCACAGTCCTTCCTCACTTAAATCCAATTCACTTGCATGACATAGTCTTACTTCCCTGATATCATGGTCCTCTTCAAAAAAGAAGGAAAAAAACAAAATTCCCCCATACTTCAACAAAGCCCAATGTAAGGCAACCAAAGCCCTGCTCTCTGAAGATGTGTTAGCCTCCTAGTGATCCCTTGATCACCACTGACCTTCCTTTCTCTCTTTGCTGGCCACTGCCACAGTCTCTGGATAACCTAACCTAGTCTTTCTGATCCTGGAGCCCAAAGAGTGGAGGAGGGAGTCCAAGATTTATATACAAAGGAAAGTAATTTCAGAAAGGTAATTAGAAGTATTTATAAAAGATCATAGAAGACCTGTGTTTGAATTCTTTCTCAGTTATAAATATTGTGACTCTGGCCAAGTCATTTAATCTCTTGATGCTCCAGTTTCTTCATCTTTAAAATGGATATAGTCATAATACCTATTTCAAAGGGTTGTTGTGAGAATCAAGTAACAAGTGTAAAGCACTTGGTAAATCCCAAAGTGCTATATAAATGCTTGCTATTATTACTATTATAATTATTGTTTTAGAGTATAGAAGGACTTCAGAGTTAGTTAATCCAACCCCATCATTTAACAAAGAAGGAAACAGGCCTAGAAAGGTTATGACTTGCTCAAGATCTCCCAGGTAATAAATCAAGGTTTCATATTCAGGTCCTTTGAAATGAAGTGCTAATTTTGCTATACCTACTAGCCAGTGTCAAAATGAGTGGCAAGTAAGCTTTCTAATGTAATTCTTATTTTGAAAAAAAAAGTTTGTTTCTATAATACATTCATTTCTGGAAATGAAACTGAAGCCTCCGATATAGGAAAGAAAAAGAGTTTTAGAAAAAACACAGTGACTACATCTGAAAATGATCCAGTAGTCTCCCATCTCTCCGACAGAACAATGTCTTTCATTGTCTTCTAACCTAATCTTAAACTGAAGTTTCTCAGTTCCCTTCTAGTCTTAGCAAACACCCTTCATCCAGCTCCCCCCAAAGAAAGTATATTTTGCTTCAGCATACCCCCACCCTTGCTGATTTGGATTTGGCTCATTTTAAAAGTCTGGAAATTTATTTGTTCTTTTTGTAATTCCTGAGTCATCAGGAATCTTTACATCTTCCATACCTCTTCTTGCCAAACCTTTTGAACTCTCTATAAAAAGCTTCCCTTCCTTCTGAATAAAGAAGGAAGAAGATAAAAGGAGCTATCATTTGCAAATTATTTTTCTCATCATGCAAAAACATGGAAATTAAACTGGATGTCCAGTTTACCCTCAAAGTATATACAAATAATGCAATCCCTTTCATTTTTTGTAGGCATAAGATCTGTTGGACCAAGTCTAACTATGAGGTGCTTCTGATCAGCTATAAGACTCAAAGGCAGAGGCTGGCCACCTAGCAAGTGCCATAAAGAATCAGAAGGAAGGATTTCTCCACTATTGGTGTTGGGCTGTCAAGTACCAGCTCCCCACCGTGGGTGAATCATACATCAGACTCATTTGAGCAAAGTAGATTGTTTGCTTACTTCTGCCTCTTGTTGGTCTTCTCTGAATCCCACTTTACACCTCTTAGGGAAGAGAATTATAAAGTTGGTCCAGGTCTACTCTCTCCCTCTAGGTCTCTAGGAGAATAGGATTTCAGTGGAAGGCTTTGTTTGCCTTCCTATTAATAGTTAGGGCTTGACAGTTTTGACTAACTGTGCCACTGGAGGATAGAAGATCAGCCTGCTGTATTATCTTCACCTGGACTATTGTAACTGCCTTCTAATTGCTCCCTTTCTCCTAATACTCTCCTCCCTTCGTTCCATTTTTTCCATGGCTGTCAAAATGATTTTCCTTCAGTGTAGATCTCACCACTTCATCCCTTGCTCAAGAAATTCTGATGGCTCCTTTTTGCCAATCTCAAAACTCCTCTGGTTTTTAAATTCCTTCATGGTTTAGCCCCAAACTATCTTTCCAATCTCATTGCTTCATATTAATTTCCTTCCTACACTTGATAATTGACCCAAACTAGCCTTTTGTCTATTCCTCACATCTGACACCCCTTTTCTGATCTTGTAGCCTTTGAACTGAATGTTTCCCAAGTCTGCAATGCATTCCATCTCTATTTCTACTCCTCATTTATATGTCACAGAATTCCTTCCTTCTTTTAAGATGCAACTCAACAGGCTGCTTTCAAAAAAAGCCTGAAAAGATTTACACGAACTGATGCTAAGGGAAATGAGCAGAACCAAGAGAACATTGTCCATAGTAACACCAAGATTATGTGATAATCAACTGTGATGGACTTGGCTCTTTTCAACTGTGAATTCAAGGCAATTTCAATAGATAGTGATGGAAAGAGCCATCGGTATCCAGAGAGAGAACTATGAAGACTGAATATGGATCAAAGCATAGTATTTTTACCTTTCTGTTGTTTGTTTGCTTGGTTTCTTTTATTTTTTTTTTCTTTTTGATTTGATTTTTTTGCTCAGTATGATGAATATGGAAATATGTTTAGAAGAATTACACACATTTCACTTATATCAGATTCCTTGCTCTTTTGGGAAGAGGGTGGGAGGAAAAGGAGGAAAATTTGTAATGCAAGGTTTTGCAAAGGCGAATGTTTAAAACTATCTTCACATGCATTTGGAAAAATAAAATGCCATTAAAAAAAGATACAGTTCAAGTACCACCTTTCATGCCAAGCCATCCTTGATCTTCTAACTGCTAGTATCCTCTTCCTCCCTAACTACTTTATATTGGGGGTCTATGGGGTGTTTGGGGAAAATAATAAAATGGAAACAAAGAAGAAACATACGTGTGTGTGTGTGTGTGTGTGTGTGTCTAATGTGGGAATCTTTTGTTTGACTGTATATATTTATGATGGCTCTTAGTTTTCTTCTTTCTCAATTGGTGGGAAAAGAGAAAATTATAAATTGAAAATAAAACAAAATAAGATAACTTTAAAAAAAGAATGCTACTATATACGGACTCTAAATTTGTATCTTGTTTAGAATTCTAGATCTGTTGTGTTTCCCATGGGCTGGGCAGAAAAAGTCAACTTTGGTATGAGTTAAAACCCTTCTTGCTACTAACATTATCCCTTTCCTCCTCAGTCCTATTCTTTTTTAGAGTCAGAAGGAGACTGTCTTATCCCCCTCTTTTCCTCCCCCTTCATACCCAGCAGCTGGAAGCAGATCATTCCTACCTCCCTCTCACTTTGACTGTCTAGCCCTCCCAGAGGGTGTGAGACTTTATATCCAGCTGTGTATATACAGCTGTCTTTAGCCATAGTGGACTGTATCTGCCCTCCCTCAGCTTCTCCACTCTGGCTAATACCTGAGACCTGCATGGCTTATAAGGAACTGTATCCCCTTTTATAGGATCATAGGTCTAGAGTAGATGGTCCAATGCCTCCATTTTACAGAAAAGGAAACTGAGACCGTTTAAACTGAGATATATTGGCATATAATAATTAAAAGAGATGGGACTTGAACCCAGATTCTCTGACTGAAGAGTAGGTACTTTTTCTATCAAACAGTGTATCATGACCAGGCTATTAAAAACATGGATTAGTTGAGAAAAGATCTGAGAAAGACACAAAGACCAGATTGTGTCCTTGTCTGTACATTTTTTGGTTATATATATGCTTGATTAAAAATAACTTGGGATGGGGTTCCTCATTGTTTTAGATTATCTCTGCTTTTTTCCCATTAGTATACATTAGCAGGAGTTGATTGATCTTTGCAATATATGTGAATGTTTCCTAGTGATCTCCTTGAGGATAGGAATTTTTAAAAATTCTTATTCCCCAATACCTAGTTTATACCTGGCACATAATAAGCTCCTTTTAAAATATTTTAAACATTGTTAACTTTTGTTTCTAGATTACCTAAATTTCCCCCATATCAGTTTCTGTTCCTTTATGACAATTATACTTTGTAACAAAATTTGTAACAAAAGCAAACAATTTGTAATCTTTTGTAATAAATTATTTTCTTAAAGAAAAAAAAAAGAACTGATAAAGAAATGAGCAAAACCAGTCAATACACTGAACTAATCTGCTAATATGTGCCATGTCCCACACCTGTGGACCCCCTACCTCTACAAGGAGTGGGAGGGAAGTGTGTTCTCATCTCTCTTCTTTGGAGCTAAGATTATTCTTTTTATTATGCCAACATTCATTTTCTATTGTTTTGTGCTTTTTTGTTCTTTTGTTTATGTTGTTGCAATCATTGTATATATTGCTTTGTTTTTGTTTTTTGGTCCTTCTTCATTTTACTTCAGTTCCTGGAAGTTCCTCCATATTTTTCTGCATTTATCAGATTGATATGTTTCTTACAGCAAAGTAATATTCTATTTCATTCAAGTAACACAGTTTGGCCATTCCCCAGTTGATAGGCATCTCACATACCATGTCTTTAAAAAAATATTTTCAAACAAAAGCTCATCTTCTTTTCCTCCCTGTGCTATTCCTTCCTCCTCCCACTGAGAAAGCAAGAGAAACAAAACCCTAGTTACAGATATATAGAGTCAAATGAAACAAATTTCCTTGCTGGCCATGTCTAAAGTATCCCCCCAAACCCCAAATCAACCAATAACTCCCACATCGTGTCTCATTCTACACCAAGTCCATCACATGGTAGGTTTTTAATAAATATGTGTTGTATGTTGTTGTTGACCTTTGTTCTCAAAGAAGACATGGTGTCAGGGACATGATGATAATTTATGCAAGTGAATTGGATTTAAGTGAGGGAGGACTGAACAAAGTCACCAGCCTGACTTTCCATTCCATAGTCATCACATATTGGATAAGCCAGAACCCAAGCAATGCCTTGGAAAATGTGAAGTCATCTTTGAGGAGGAAGTGAGGAGGGAGTACATATTAGACCCCGAGGGCAGGTAGGTAGATGGAGCACTGGATCTGGAGCCAGAAAGACTCATATTCCTGCATTCAAAGCTGGCACAAATGATACACTTACAAACTGTGTAACCCTAGGCAGGTGATTTAACCTGCCTCAGTTTCCTCATCTATAAAATGAGCTGAAGAAGGAAATGGAAAATCACTTCAGTATCTCTGCCAAGAAAACCCCAACTGGGAACACAAAGACTCAGATATAACTAAACAAAATTTGTGACTTTTTTCTTTTTTTAATATGTATTTTTTTCCTATAAAATTCTGTAATTCTGTAAATTCTGTAAAATGAAAGCAATACTAAAACCACTTACCCTATAGGGTTTTTGTGAGAAAAGTACTTTTATAAACCTGATTACATCGTATTAGTTTGAATCATTATTACTTTAAGCTTCCAGTTCTAAACAATATGATCCAGTATGGTTCCAGAAACCTTCATCCATGGACAAAGTCACCAAAAAACCATAGCTTTAAGCCTTAAATCATTCTTCTTGTGAATTCTGACTGTCAATGTATAATGAAATGGATGTGTAGTCTCATGTGTTGTCTTACTAACTCCATAGGATGGATGGAGAGTTCTTTGGGGTAGGTTACATTTCATTCCTAGTAGTGGGACAGGTTCATTCTTATGCTGTGGAAGACAGTGGATAGATATTATCCTGGATCAACACAGGTTTTGTAGTTCCTGAAAGAAGAAGTCAGTTCTATCAATAAACAGGTGTAGAGCCCCTAAGAATGGAAAAGCTTAGGGTAGCTATGAAGGCTGTGCTTCTCTCTTTGTCTGATAGCCAATTAGAAAGCCACGATGGATTCCCTGGTCCTGCCAGGATCTTGCTCTGTTCTATTTTTGCATTTCCTCTCATAGCTAGTAAACACTATGCAACTACTTCTGACTTGAATAGATTGAAGAAAGGAATATGATAAAAGGGTGATATGCCTCAGGGCAGGGCACAGTGATATCAGTTATGAGCATAGGGCTGAGCTGCTTTCCAAGAGCATTGGGGTACCAATTAACATCATGAAGGTCAAAGCATGATAGGGAGAACAGGCAAACACCTGAGGCAACTGGGTTGTACAATGGGCAGAGTGTTGGACCTGGAGTCTGAAAGACCTAAGAAAAAATCCAGCCTGGGATGCTTTCTGGCCCGATGACATTGGTTAGGCACTTAACCTTTTTCAACCTCCTCTAAAATGGAAATGATAATAACAACAACTGCCTTGAAGGATTATTGTGAGGATCAAATGAAATAGCATTTAAAGTGCTATGTAAAACTGCAAACCTCATTGCTATAGAAATGTTAGCTAGAATTATTATTAAATACAACTCAGATTCACAGGATCAGTTTAGAGCTGGAGGCCCCCTAATGAAACCTTCTCATTTTACAGATGAAGAAACTGAGGTCTAGGATATTATGATCTACTAAGGTCATAGAGGAGGAAAGAAGGAAGCAAGCAAGCAAGGAAGAAAAGAAGGAAGGGGGGAAAAAAGGAAGGAAAGAAAGAAGGAAAACAAGCATTTTAAAGTACCTACTATGTGCCAGAAACTATTCTAAGCACTTTACAAAAATTCTCTCATTTGATTTTTACAACAATATTGAAATAGGCTCTCTTATTATCCCATTTTACAAATAGACAGTGATTACATGATTTACCCAGAGTTATATAGTTAATGAATGTTTGAGGTCAAATTTGAACTCAGGTCTTCTGGATTCCAAGCCCAGTGCTCAATTCACTGCTTGATAGTATGTGGCAAAGGCAATATTTGAAGTAGGTATATTTTAATCCAAATCCTTCACATCCTCCACTCAACTGCTCTGCCTCATATGATAATATCATAGGATTATAGATTTAGAGCTGTCAGATACTTTATAAGTTATTTAATTCAGCCTATCCATTTTTCAGAGAATGAGTGGCTGACTTACCCAAGGTGACACAGGTGACAATAATAATAGTAAAAGCGATAGCTAACATTTATTAAAGCTTAGCAAAGTGCTTTCCAAATATCTCGTTTTATCATCTTAACAACTCTTGGAGGTAAGTGCAATTATTCTCCCCACTTTATAGATGAAAAAACTGAGGCAGATGGAAGTTAATGATAAGTTGTCATTTTCACACACTTAGTAAATACAGTTTGCTTCCTTGGGGCCATTCTGCTTCTTTTTATATCAATCAGATTAGAGGCACAGCCTTAGTTTCATCTTGATCCTCCCTTTCTAGTCTTTTTACACCTCCTTTTCCTACTGCCCACTTTATGATCCAATGATGCTGATTTCCTTTCTATTCCTCAACTAGATATTTCATCTCTTGACTCAGAGTCACTTTCTTGACAGACTCACTGTCACTGGCTGTGCGCCATGCCTAGAACTCTTTCCCCCTTTATCTCTCTTCCTGGCTCCCCTGGCTTCTTTCAAGTCTGAGCTAAAGTCACACCTTCTACAGGAAGCCTTTCCTGATCTCCTCAGTACTAATGTCTTCCCTCTGATAATCATTTCCAAGTTATCTTGCCTATATCTTGCTTGTACAGAATTTGCATGTTGCCTCCCCTTATCAGACTATATCTGTGAATATGCTGTGTGTCCTCTGTATATATGTATGTATGTTGTATATGTGTGTGTGAGAGAGACAGAGACAGAAAGAAGCAGAAACAAAGATTCACACAAAGTAACAAGAACAGACAGAGACACACACAGAGGTAGACACAAAAAGCAGGAAAGAAGAGAGAAGTAAGAAGAGAGGAAGGGAGGGAGAGAGAGATATACACATAGAGAAAGATGAGAGAAACAGAAAAAGAGAAAGGGAATGAAAGAGAGAGAGAGACAGATACAGAGACAGACAGAGAGAGTGGGGGGAGTCAGAGATAGAGGTAGATAGAGACAGAGATAAAAACAGAGACAAAGACAGAGACAGATTCAGAGAGAAAGAGAGAGAGAGAGAGAGAGAGAGAGAGAGAGAGAGAGAGAGAGAGAGAGAGAGAGAGAGAGAGAGAGATAGAGGTTGGGGGGATGGGTCAGAGACAGAAGTAAACAGAGACAGAGATAAATGACAGAGAGACAAAGACAGAGAGTCTAAGATAATTTGAATTGCTTGCTTATTGCCAACTCATTCTCACTATTGGAACCTCAAATCAGATCTTTGTTCTAGGGTTAGACAGTGACAATATTCTCTTTGCAGGCCAGAAAGGTATGATCACACCTTGGATGCAATTAGCCAACTAAATAGCTTAGTGGAGAGAGCGCTTGCTGAATCTGGATTCAAGACTTCCATTCAAATATGCCTTTGACACTTGTTAGCTGTGCTTCTCTGGCCAAATCACCTAACCTCTTTCAGTCTCTGTTTTATCATCTATAAAATGGGAATAACAGCAGCCTCTACCTTCTGAAGTTTTTGAAAAGATCAAATAAATTAACATGTGTATCACATTGTAACTCTTAAAAGTGCTGTGTAAATGCCAACTATTATTATTTCCCTTGTAGAATATAAACTTCTGGAGGGCAGGGACTAGTTTTTGCATGTCTTTGTATTCACCTTCACTCCCTAATCCAGTGCCTTGAATATAGCATAGGCTTAATAAATCTTGGTTGAATTGGATTAATCATACACTTATTAAATTCCTTTCCTGTACAAGAAACAGCAGAGACACAGAGCAGAGACACAGCCTGTCCTCAAGGAGCTTATGAAGCAGCTAGACAAGTACATTTTAAAAACTATAAAATACAACTAAATGACATGAAGATAAAGGAGAAGCTTTTGGAGAAATTTGAAGGAGGAGAGGTGTCCCAGGATTAGGGAGCGGTGAGCTGTTTTTGTTTTGTTTTGCTTTCTTAACCACATGTAGTATGGTCTCATTGTATAGATCTGGAAACTCTTTTCCAAATTTCTGGATTTGGATTTTAACAAACCCTTTCTTTACCTGCTAGTTCTGGTGCTGGGGTAAGACCAGTGTATTTGGATTTAGATTCTAATCCTAACTCTTGACACGCAGCATTTATGTGACCTTGGGCATGCTACTTAACCAACTGTGCCTCAACTGTCTCATCTGTAAAATAAGAGAGTTAAGCTAGATGACCCCCGAGGTCCTTCTAGCTCTAAATCTTTTTTTAAATTTAATTTTTTTAAAGCGAGAATTTATCCTCTCCTCCACCACTAGTGAAAAGAAAAAAAAAACAGAACCCTTGTAAAAAATATCCATATATATAACCTATATCAGATTGCTTACCCTCTTAGGAAGGGAGTGGAGGGAAAGAATTTGTAATCCAAAATTTAAAAAATAATATTTAAAATTATTTTTATATGTAAATGAGGAAAATAAAATATTATTTTAAAAATAGACATAGCCAAATAAAAGAAATTTTGGATTGGTAATGTAAAAAAAAAAAAGGTTCATCTGCAACCTGAGTCCACCAGCTCTATATTTATGAGTCATAACTAGGATAGGGTGACTAGCACTTAGACATAGGGTAATGAAATTTAGAGAGAGCAAAAATTTGTACTCCTTCAACAGGATAGAGCTTGCTATGATAACCATTGTGTATATCCTCTCAATTGAATTTGTATTAATTACTAGTGCTATTTCACATGATCAATTATAAAGTTCTTTTAAGGGCTTATATTGCCTCAGGTTTCAAAAATGGCTTGATGCTAGATAAATAAGATGGGACCTCTTTTTGCCTAGAATAGTTCATATTAGAGTTTTTCTTCCTTTCCTTCAGATTTTAAAAGCAAATCATTCTACTTGTGAGCCACCAGGCACCCCTCCCTCTCTCAGCTTAGCACTTGGTTGGAAATTACATTAGAGCCTCATAAATCCTGGCCATGTCTGAGTTGGAGGGCAATGGCTCTCCATGGCTCTCCCAGCCTCTCAGACACAGGGGAATGAAGAAGTGGAGAGCAAAGAGGAAAGAGCACATCTGCCTAGCAAAAAATCTTCCAATGTAAGATAGACTTGGTGCTGGCTAGTGCAGGGGCGGGAGGTGAACAGACCTCCATGCCCCTCAGGGATTGATTCCAAGAGATTCTCAGAAGAGAAAATTGGATTGTTGGGATGAATGGGTTTGCAGGTGGGTCCCTAGACACTTTAATTAAGTGTGGAGCTCATATAATAATAACAATAATTGTTAAGCTCAGATATTGGCTGGGATTTATGGGACCCTGGTGTAATTTCCAATAATCGATGATGATGATGATAATGATGATGATGATGGTACAATAGGCTTTGTCATCAAGATCTGAGTTTGAGTTCTATTTCACTTATGGATTATGTGACCTTGGGTATGATATTTAACTTCCAAATGCCCCAGGCAACTCTAAAACTATAATTTGCAGAGAATGTTCTAATCTGCATTGACAGAGAAAGTTCCTCACTAGGAGCTCCCTATGTCAATGAAATTACAGGTCTAATTAAAAAAAAATAATAAAACACAGGGTCCCAGAGTGAATGAGGCAGCGGTAGCATAATTATTTCTTTGCTAAAAAGTAGGAAGTGGACTAACATTCTTAGAGCACATGATCAGCAGGTCAAAAAACCCAAGGATATACTTGTAGTTCTACTGAACAATAGTAGAAACTGCTAACAGGCAAGTGACTTTGATCTGTTCAATGGGACTCAAAGTGCCTTACCTTTGGATGGATGGTGGCCATGAAATGGCAATGATTCCAGAGAAGCATTTAAAGTCCCACCCTCACTCCTCCAACCTGGAGTGATATTGAGCATGGACTCAGCCAACAATATGTGGGCAAAAAAGTGTCAGAGAAAGAGCCGAGAACTTCAGATTTGTTCAAGGAAATGAAAAGTTCTTATAAATTGGCAATTCAGACCCAGGCCATTGCTACCAGAGATGATAGAAGGAGCTTAGGAGCAAGGTAGCTAAGTGGTTCAGTGCACAGAGCAATAGGCCTGGATCCAAGAAGACATGAATTCAAATCCAGGCTCAGATACTTATTAGCTGGGTGACCTTCTGATTGCCTTAATTCACTGGAGAAGGAATGGCAAATTACTTTAGTAACTTTGCCAAGAAAATCCCATGGACAATATTGGTGCGCTACAGTCTACAGGATCACAAAGAGAGATGACTGAACAAGAGATCATGCAAGGAAATAGTAGAAACTGTGTAGCATATCAGTCCATAATGCAAACATTTAGCATCTACTGAATTCCTCAAGCTTGCCGATTTTTTTTATGAACTGACAGATGATATATCTCCATACTACCAATACAGATGTCAAAACATCTTTTGATTACTCCATAAATTGCAGTGGACCTGGAAGCATTGACACAGATTGAATTGTTGCCCAGAGTTGCTTGGCTTTATCCACAAAAACTGAAGGACTCTATTTTGAGTAGGTATCCTGATACCAAATATTCATAATTCCAAACTGTGGGAGGGAAGCTTCCAAAATAAAAAGACCTAGGAGAGGTTAAAATCATATAAGAACAGAATAAGACATACATCTTTCCTGTAGTTGGGAAGCATCCCAAGAATGCTTTCAGGGAGTCTGCGGAAGAGAAGCTTACCTTCTATTCATTTGATTCAATTACAAAAAAGCAATTATTCTATTGATCTGTCCAAAAGTTCATAGAACAGCAACTTGTTCCAGGTAATGTAGCAGGAATCAGAAGATCCAAATTCAAATCCAGCCACAAATACTTATTAATTATATAAACCTGACTGAATTAATTTCTGTCCCCTTGGTTTCTTCATCTATAAAATGAGTAAATATCTGTAAAGTGTTTAGTTCAGTACCTGGCAATAGGACACACATAACAAATACTTGTTTCTATCTGAGCTCCATCAAACAAGATGAGAGGAATGAGATAATAATTTTAGCTGGGGTTATATGTGTGCTACATTCAATGAAAAAAAGGGCTGTGGTATAGGGGATAGAGAGTCCTCTTAGAGTTAGGAAAACAAAGGTTTAAGTCTCACTTCTGATACTTGCCAGGTACATACATGATATATCACTAATCTCTCAGTATCTTGAGCACTCAAAGCAGTTGATTTATTAGTAGAAGGGGTTGACTCAGATCTTGTCTCAGATACTTATTACCTGTGAGACCCTGGTCTCTTAACCTATCTCAGCCTCAGTTTCCTTATCTCTGAAATGGGAAGAATAATAGCCACTACTTTTCACAAGGAGGTTGTAAGAATTAAATGAGATAACAAATGTAAAATGCTTTGCAAACATCAAAACACTGTAACAATAGGAACTCTCAGTGCTTAGCATAGAGGTGGGTAAGTGCTTAATAAATGTAAAAAGAAATAGCTTAATAAATGCTTGACATTTTATGACATATAGCAAATGATTGGTATGGTGTTTTGAGATTTGCAAAGTATTTTTAAAATAATAGCTTTTTGTTTTTCCAAATACACACAAAGATAGTTTTCAACATTCACCCTTGCAAAACTTTGTGTTCCAAATTTTCTTCCTTCCTTTCCCCTTCCTCCCTGCCCTAGACACTAAGTAATTTAATGGAGGTTGAACGTGTGCAATTCTTCAAAAAATATTTCCACATTTAACATGCTACACAAGAAAAATCAGATCAAAAGGGAAAAAATGAGAAAAAACAAGTAAGCAAACAAATAACAACAATAACAAAGGTGAAAATACTACATGGTATCCACATTTAGTCCCCACAGTTCTCTCTCTGAATGAGGATGGTTCTCTCCATCACAAGATTATTAGAATTTTCCTGAATTACCTCATTATTGAAAGGACCCAAATTCATCACAGTTGATCATCACATAATCTTATTGTTGCTGTGTAGTATTTTCTTGGTTCTACTCACTTTACTCAGCATCAGGTCATCTAAATCTCTCTAGGCTTTCCTGAAATCAGCCTGCTGATCATTTCTTATGGAACAATAGTATTCCATTCAAGATATTTTTCTTTTAACATCTAACATAACCTGCTGTTAAGTGATTTTTTTCATTCATGTCCACCTTTCTGTGACCCAATTTTGGGGTTTTCTTGGCAAAGATATTAGAATGGTTTGCCATTTACTTCTCCATCTCATTTTATAGATGAGGAAACTGAGGAAAACACGGTTAAGTGACTTGACCAGGGTCACACAGCTAGGAAGTAACTGAGGCCAGATTTGAACTCCGATCTTTCTTGCAGGCCTGGTGCTCTAGCTACTTTGCCATCAAGCTACCATAAGGCCGTATTATGAACTCTGTTTTATAGGTAAGGCTCAGAAAGGTTACATAGCTTGCTCATGGCCACAGACGAGCCAGCATTCGAATTCGAGGCTTCTCAACTTCACAACTATCTCTATACTAGGATCATAGGAGCAGTTTA
Source organism: Sarcophilus harrisii (assembly GCF_902635505.1). NCBI lineage: Eukaryota > Metazoa > Chordata > Mammalia > Dasyuromorphia > Dasyuridae > Sarcophilus > Sarcophilus harrisii. The sequence goes on along the minus strand of NC_045429.1, from coordinate 354,021,354 downwards.
ATAGTTTGGGTCTCAAAAATCACTATTCTCTGACAATGGGAATGAGTATGGGTAGATTATTTCAATAGCAGATGAATTCTTCCCCTCTTTGGGACCCAATCATCCCTGTTTTGTCTTTAGGATGCATTTAAGTTTTCTTTGGGCTTACCTTCTTCATTTCATAAGACTTAGACTAACAGTGCAATGTTTGTTATTCCTAAACTATCCCAGGCTAGCCAGACTAAGGATGAGAGATACGAGGTTGAACATTGGATATACTGAATTACAGAAACTGAGGTGGAAAGGAATGGGTAGGGTCCAATTTGGAGATAAATGTCTACCTGAAAAATTCACCACCAAGATAGTCTCTATGTAGACAATTGAGAAATGATTGAGTCTACAAATATTTCACAAGTCAGAGGAAATGAGTTGGATGTGGGTGGGGGGAAGAATTGAAAGGGAAGGGGAAACAAGGGAAATTGTTTGAAAAAAATCTCCAAGTCTCCTCTGATATGGCCTTGTCTGGTTTGATGGGGACAAGCCAACATATCTCTTCCGGAGGCAAGAGATAATATACAATCCTCTCCAGTTCAATCTACCACATATCTACACACATACCAATGAGTACCTAATCTTAGGGAGGTCTGAGTGGTTTCTACACCCTTTTGTAAGGGTATAAATAGGACAAAAAGGTCAGCTTTTAGGCAGAAGGGAAAATGAGATAAAATGTGTGACTACATTGTCGTTATCATCATACTTGTCTTTTTTAATATATTGTTTTCATGGTTCTGTTGGCTTTACTCTTCATGAGTTCATGTAAGGTTTTCCATGTTTGTCTGAATTTTTCATGCTCTTCATTTTGTCCAATACAGAATTCTGAGGATGTATACATTTGTAATGGAGACTGCCCTATCCTCAGAGCATTCCTGCTCTGTCTTGTTGGGGCCGGTGGGGGTGGGGAGAGAGAAGAGATTGGGGAGCTTTGTCGAATGGCATCTAGAAACTGGTGATAATACATTTGCTGGCTACATGGGATAGAAACAGACTTTTTCTTGGTTTCTGAACCTGATCTGGGAATGGGTGCAAAAATCTCTTACCCACTCAACGTGGCCATTTTCCCTTGGAGTATAGTGGAGAGGATGATCTACTCAGGGGTAAATCTCTCACCTGAAGCAGAGAGGAAGTCACAAGCTCATGATCCTGATGGTATTTCTATTATTTTTATGCCTATTCTTTGGAATTGGGACTGAGCTGTGGCTTCGTGAACTTTGAAAGGTCTACAGGTTTAGGAACTGGAGCACATGCTGAAATTTTAGTCAGCCCTAAGGAACAAACAGGATCCAATTCAACTGTGAATTAACCCCAAAGTTAACATGTGGGGGTTTATAAGCAAGGCAGTTACTCTGTCTCTTGGCCATGCTTCATTTGAAAGTGGACTTAGTGAAAACAATTTTTTATAGAAATTATTTTAAAGGTGATCTCATATTTCTCCAGAACAGGGTAGAGAGCATGCCCCCTGAGTGCTGGGGGGGAGGGATGTTTGTACTTTATTCTTGCTATACTTTCTCAGTAAATATCACTTTGTGAAGCTAATTAATGTCCACTGGTTAAATGTTATTGAGATGTTAAACAGTGGGACTGATATTGGGAAGAACACACTGGAATGAGTCTATAGAAAGCTATTCATATATTCCATAAAACCCTAAGGGGGAGATGTAGCTAGTCTTGTTCTGTGGGAACTAACTCATCAGTGCAAGAGGAAGTTGGGACAAGAGTCCTCATCTGGTACATGGGCTACATGTGGGGAGGCTTGCTTGAGATCCAGATGAAGGGACCTGTTAGAGAAATTCTAAAGCCAGAACTTCTGTTATTAGATTTCCTAATCTGGGGATCCTCTAAAGAAATAATAACAATTTTCTTTTTTTTTGGTTGTTTTTTTGTTTTAGACCAAAATTGTACAATGTTCTGATGTGTTTCTTTTAAAAGTGTAACCAGGTCATTCTGATAATTTTTGCATATATGGGTCACACATTTGTGATTTTTTTTTCACCTGGATTCTGCTCTTTTATATCTCTCCTCCTTTTCCCTCTGTCTCCTGTTGCCTTTTTTTTTTTTTTTTTTTTTTGGCCTCCTTTTTCTCCTCCATTTCTTTCTGCTGATATGGAGGAAAGGAAAAATAGGAGATGAAGTAGAGTGTGCCTCCCAGCAGGTTACCTTTCAAGTGAGAGGTGGGGGTGGGTAGGGGCTCTCCCTTGTGACCTCAGGAATGCAACCCTCCCCATAAATCTCAAATCTTGCATGGTATTAAGAGGTCACAACGCACTTAGGGGGTCCTCCTCAGTCTAGACAGTGATGGAAGATTTCTGACCACACCCATTGTAATTTATCAGTGTTGAGGATATATAGGTTAGCATTATAGAAATGGAGAAAAGACAAGAGTCCAACTAGAGTCAGCTTAGGAGATAAGTTTTTCTGATTTCCTTGGTGTTAGATACATGTGCCTCGTAGCTGAGTTAATAAAGTACTAGTATTGTCAAATAAGGCACTGAACCTTCCAGACCTTATTTTTATCATCGGTAAAATAAGAGACCAAATAAATGACCAACTATGATTCCAGAGGACCAGTTATGAATCCTACTAACCACCTCTTGACAGAGAGGTGATATACTGAGGGCCACAAAACGAGACATATCATTTTTGGACATGGCCAATGTGGGAATTTGTTTTATTTAACAATGTGTTATTACAAGGATTTTATTTTGTTGTGATTTTGCTTTTTCAATAGAGGAGAAAGAGACAATAGGAAGAGAAATTTTTTTTTTTTGTTAATTGGAAACAATTTAAAAGGATGGGGAGATTGGACGAGATGGTCTCTAAGGTCCCTTACAACTCTAGATTTATAATCCTGACTCTAGAATAGATCTGGGATCTGAGGTCTGTCAGCCAGATTCCTAGAGAAGCTTGTATTCTCTCTTTCATGCCAGTCTGATTTCTTTGAAAATAGCAACTAAGCAGAGCCATTTCTCATTGGAGCAAATCCTCAGGGCCCATGGAACATCTTTTCTTTGTATTGAATTGTCTTCTGTCTCTTACCCCATGGGGCTCCCATTAGTTCCTATTTCCAGGTGGGTAGGAAAGATTGGTGGAACTATTAGGGTTTTGGAGAAAATTTTTGATAATCACACCCATGGGTCAGTCACTTCCTCAACTGGTGTCTAGGGCTGCCCTAGAGCTAATTGTTAGGGAAGCCTGAGGAATGAGGTTTCTATGATATAAAAGCTCCTATGTCCCAGATGATGGATGGTACCCATGATACTGTATTCAACCCTATCTTATTTCAATAGAAAGTAGAGAAAGGTTCAAGCTTAAGGGAGGGAAGGAGCAGGGGAACAGAGCTGAACTCTACCTGTGCTCCTCACCCCATCCCTATAAGTACATTTTGGACTGCATCCTGGATAACTGTTCCTTCCCCTTCAGCTCCCCCACCTCATTTCTTCACTTCCCTTAGGGTACAGTTTAGATATCATCTCCTCCCTATAGCCTTCTTATGCCCAGGATGCCTCATTACTGTGGCATCTTTAATCTTTGGCTTCCTTTAAGACTCAACTCAAGATCTTCTGAAAAAGTTCTTTTCTAGTGCCTCTTTGTTGCTAGAGCTTTTTCTACATAAATATTATATATACCTAATATTTATATATTATCTTCTGTATTAGATGGATGAGCTCCCTGAAAGTAGGGACTATTTTTGCCTTTCTTTGTATCCTCATGGTTTAAGACAAAGCCTGGCATACAGCAGGGGTTTAATAAATGCTTGTTGATTGATTGATCTCAGTTTGTTAGTGTTCTCTTCCTCCTCAAATTGCCTTATATTTATTCCCTAGGAGAATGTATACTCCTTGAAGGGAGCCCAATCCTGGTCCAAGATGCCCTGGACAAGGAGAATTCCATCCATCTCAAGAAGAACACCTCCCAACATTTGCTTTAAGACTCATTTCTCTCTACCCAACTTCCCTTCTTCTCAAAACATCCTATTAATCCAGTTGCTACTGATTAGGTATGTGATCTCAAACAAGTTCACTCCCCTGTCTGGCTCTGGATCTCTTCATCTGGAGAAAGATTAGATGAGCTTGAAGGTCCCAGCTCTGACACGCTATACCTTCACTGCAAGGTCAAATCTGCAACCTTTTGCTGGAGCAATTATTCTGGAGAATGGGTGACAAAAGCCAAGAGAAGGATGGATGCATTGGCCCCATGGGGGCTGTTACCAATTCTCCGCATCCTCTCCCTTCCGAACTGAGGTGCCCACCTGGCACCAGCTGAATGGGGATGCAGTGTTTCTTTGGGTATAACTAGACCAGTCACAAAAAAGTTATTGATAAACTGTGCACCATTTAGTGCCAATTGATGAGTTGCCTCTCCCCCTTTCTATAACAAAGTTAGGAAACAATCCTGAATATTCTCTCTCCTTGGAGATTTTCTGTGATTTGTAAATCTTCATTATCTAAAAACGGAATCCTCTCTGGTCTGCAGTTCGGACCACTGAGGCACCAAAAGGATCAGGAACCTGTCAGGTGTCACATAACTTGGTTGAAGATAGTGCCAGGAGGAAAATCCAGGGACTTGCTTTCCTTATTGAGAACTTCTTCCTTTGGGCAGCAACTCCAACCCTCATACACATAAACTCCACTATGAGTATTACAGGAAGGATAAGAAAGACCAAAGGTCACCTTAAAGGATTATAAAGCTAGAGTTAGAAGGGAACTTGGAAATCATTGAGTCCAATTCCCCATTTTACAAATAAGGGAAATGAGGCCCAGGAAATTTGAGTCATTTATCCAAGATCACACAGTGCATGTCAGGGATAGGATTTGGACCCAGATTCTCTGACTCTAGAGCTAGTGACCTTTCCATTAAATCACAGTTTCTCTAGGAAGTCAAAAAGGGGGTACTTTTGGGAAGCTACACTCCATAGATCAACACATAGTGAGAGTCTGATAGCTCTTATTCCTGAGAAACCTGAAATTCAAAACTAATCATCCAGTTAGCAAGGATTTACTGTCTACTATATCCCAGGCATGATACTAAGGACTAGGAACACAAAGAAGGGCACCCCTCACTCAAAGCTCTAAACAAATAATAAAAAGTTTTTTGAGGATCTCATGATCTACTAGAGGAGACAACATGTAAACAATTCTATTCAAACAAGTTACATAAAGAAAAAATTAATGATAATCAACAGAGGGAAAATACTAGTATAAGGTAGGATCCTGGAAAAATTCCTTGCAGAAGATGGGACTTTAACTGAGAACATGAAGGAATCAAAGAGAACAAGAATTAAAGATGAAGCAGGAAAGAGATTCAAACATGGAGAATAGGTGAAGAAAAATCCTAGTGTGGGAAATAGTGTCACATTTGAGGAACATCAAGGAAACCAATATCACTGGGCTTAATAATATGTTGAGAGGAGTAAGGTGGAAGAGTAGAAAGGAGCCAGGTTGTGAAAAACTTTAAAAGACAAACAGAAGATTTTTATAATTGATCCTGGAGGTAACAGGGAATCATTGCAGTTTATTGAATAGAAGAGTGACATAATCATTCCTTAACTTTAGGAAAACCAATTTGACAGCTGAGTGGAAGATGGATTAGAATAGGAAGAGAACTGAGTCAGAAAGATCAACTAACAGATTATTGCAGTAATCTAGGCATGAGGTGATTAGGGCCTGCAGCAGGCTGGTAACCATGGCAGAGAAGAAAAAGGGGTAGGTATATATGAGAAGTGTTTTTAAAGTAGAATTGATAGGACTTGGCAATTGATTGAATATGGAGTAAAGGGGGTGGTAAGAGAGAGAGTGAGAAGTGGAGAATGGCACCTACTTGTGATCTAGGTGATTGGCAGGATGGAGATGCCCTCATTAGTAAATTAAGGGGAATTAAGAAAATGGGAGAATTTATGGGAAAAGATAATGAGTTCAGTTTTGGACATATTGAATCTTATTCAAGATGTCTAATAAGCAGTTGAAACTATAAAATTGGAAGTTCAGAAAGGAGTTAGGGATAGATTCAATCCCTGTATCTGAAGAAATCAAGGGAATGATATAGAGATAGAAAAGAATCTAGAACAAAGCTTTGGCTATCAGCCATAACCTGGATGGAGATCCAGCAGAGAAGGCTGAGAAGGAACCATAAGAGAAGAATCAGTGCCATGAGAATCTAAATTAAAGAGAGTATCAAGGAGAAAAGGGTGATTGGCAGTGTCAAAAGATATAAAGACAAGAAGGATGAGGATTGAGAAAAAGCCAATTGAGATCATTGGAAAGTAGAGGGAGCGGTTTCAGTTGAACATCATTCAATCCAGGGCAGGTCCCACTCACCTGTTACATGAGGATATAGCCCAATCTCTTTTCTAAGGGTCTAGGGATGTGATTGCTAGTTCCAGGTTGCCAGAACCCCCCCCCCCCAAGAATTGGCAGTAAGAGATGTATCTGGAAATTTTGCTCTGTCCTATCAAGAAAACAGACTTCTTCCATTCCTAGAAATTAAGCTGGAATGGGCAAGGTAGAGAAGAAGACCTGGACTCTCCCTGTGGGGAGGAGACCAAGGACATAGCAGAGCTTTGATGCTTAGAGTATAGACAAGGGTCCCATGTGAATTCAGAGGCAAGATGGAGAAGCCCATGAGAGAAAACAGGAGTTGGGTTGTGTAGCTGGCAGCAAATGAGCCAGTTCTACCAATGCAGGAGAGAAAAGATGGCAGTAGGCTAGAGAATGAAGAGATCCAGCAGGGAAGTGGACTGCTGAATTCTCCTAGTGGAGTCTGACATGAGGTTTCCTAATTCTCTTTAGCATAGATTTATCTCCTTCCCTTTCCTTTTAAAAAAAATCTCATGTTTTCTTCTATTCATCTCCTCTTCCCAAGGGAATATAGCAGAAAGGGAACTATATTTGAGACAGGCTCTGCATTTGAATTTGAGTTCCTCCTTTTGCTAACTAGGTGACTGTGAGCCACTTAACCTGGCCTCAGTTCTCGTTCTCTCTCTCTCTCTCTCTCTCTCTCTCTCTCTCTCTCTCTCTCTCTGTCTCCCTCTCTTTATCTTTCATCTTCTTCCTAAGGAGGAAAAAGAAAAATGTGTTTTGTGGTTTGAAAAATAAATTTAACTCTCAGACATTTAACATTTCCTGTGTGACCCTGGCCAAGTCACTTAACCCCAATTGCCTCAGCAAAAACAGAAAAGAAAAATAAATTTAACCCTGAAAAAATGCCATACAAAGCTAGTTATTATCAGTCCATCTTCCTCTACTTTCCTATAGCCTGGAATTCTTAATCCACAGGATTCTGTGGATAGATTTCAGGGGATCCATGGTCTTAGATGGGCAAAAAATTACCTCTAACTGGCATGTCCTTCAGTTACGAATGTAGACAACAAACCACGGCAGTATTAGGCTTTACTTAATTAATATTAGGCTTCACTAGACTGCCAAAAAGACCCTACCAAGGTTAAGAATTTCTGCTCTAAGCTCTCTTCACTTCTCTGTCCCTATTCTTCCTTCAGCTTCTTCTCTTTGTCCCCAGCTCACCTCCTTTTCTTCCTCTGGTCTCTTCTCTTTGATTTCCCTTAATTCTGCTTCCATTCTCTTCTTTTTCTCCCTTTCCCCCTTTCCCTCTGTTCCCTAGGCTGGATGAGCCCACCTTATACAGATGAGAGCATCTGTGAACTGGGCAGGAGCTGGTAGGCTCTGGAGCCACTCGTGAGCCCATACGAGACGTCTCTTCTGTGGCCAATTAAACAAATTGCAGCAAAACAGCATTTTATTAGTATTTGCCCATAGCAGTCTTGGGCTGCAATAAATTTCCTTGCGGGCTGCATTTGAAAAGCAGAAGAAGAGGTGGGGGGATTGACTGGAGGGGATGGGGAGCAGGGGGTTGGGGAGAAAATTGACATGTTAAGTAGCGAATGGTGGAGAGGAAACAGAATGCATCGCCCCTGGGGCTGCTGGGTATCAGAGTGGCTGTCTCCCCAAACAACTGCTCTGCTTCATCATAAACACGGTGAGTTATGAGGCTCAGCGGCGGGCCCTGCACACAAATAACAGCAAATGGGAGGCTGAGCCATGTAAGGACTAGGAGGAGATAGTGAAGCTGCTCCCTCTCATGTTGGGATGCTTGCTGGAGGGGCTTGGTCTGGAGTGTCCCACCCCAGCTCAGAGACCTCTGCATCAAGGCTCTCATCTTTCTCCATGAACCTGAGAGAAGGAGGGATGCTCCAACAGGAAGTCATCTGACACAGGTTGCTTGGCCACTCATCAGGGATGGGGAAAAAGGAACTCCTACTTTGGGACAGGAGTTTGACTTTGATGATCTTTAAGGTCATCTCTAAGACACTGGCTTGGACTGATACATAGCTCAATGACTGGTACATAATGGGAACTTGATAAATGCTGCTGACTTCAGAGTTCTAGGATTCAAATCCTAATTTTGCTACTTATGGCCTATATGACTTTAAACAAGTCCTTTCGCTTCTCCAAGTCAAAATCTCCTTATCTATAAATTGGGGGAGGGAAAAGGGGTTTGAACTAGACAAGAAGCTCTTTACCTTTTTGTGCATGCCATGGATCCCTTTGTCAGTATGGTATGGTCTGTGGATCCCTTGGAATAATATTTTTAAAGGTATAAAACAATATACATAAATTAACAAAATAAATTAAGTTAGTAAGAATAAAAATATAATTTTTCTCTTATCCAAATTCATGAATTCCTTGTAATCTATTGAATCTATGGACAAATTAAGAATCTCTACTAGATGATGACATGCTGTATTTTTAAAAAGCCATTTTCCTGGCTTTCAGATACTCTAACTAAATGAGAGATCAGTGGGTCAAATTCTCATAGTAATTGGCTTCTGGGGATTTCTTGGACATCTGGATTTCAAGAAAAGATCCTGTCTTTTCCACCCAATTTTGCAAAAGGATGATCCTTTTTCAATTCAATTAACATTTATTAAATGCCTAATGTCTCCAGGTAGCAAAGCATTTAGGATGCCAAGCCTGGAGTCAGAAGATCTGTATTCAAATCCAGCCTCAGTTTTCTCATCTGTAAAATGACTTGGAGAAGGAAATGGAAAACTATTCCAGTACCCCTGTCACGAAAACCCAAAAGGGCATCATGAGGCGTCCGAAACAATTGAAATGACTGACCAGCAACAATTATCTGCATGACATAGGTATAGAAAGGAGGTATCAGGAGGGCTACAGAATCAATAAAGACCGGAGTTCAAGTTCTGGCTTTAACATTTACTAGTCAAGTGATCAGGGGATCTCAAGTGATCAGATCATCCTGCTGATATTCAAGCAATACTCTAAGATTATAAATTATTAACCTTGCCATTTGCCTTAGGGGGAGGAGTTCTCAAGCCAAAGTAGTCACAGGTCTTCATGGTGACCTATTGCAATAATTCCTGCTTATAATTCTACTGGAATTGGGGGGTGGTGGGTTTTATTTGTTTGTTTGTTTTTTGTTTTGAGGTTTTTTTTTTTGGTAATTGGGATTAAGTAACTTGCACAGGATCACACAGTTAGTAAGTGTTGTCTGAGTCCAGGTTCGAACTCAGGAAGATGAGTCTCCGTTGACTTCAGGCTTGGTATTCTATCCACTGTGCCATCTTCTGTTACTGCTTAAGCATATAGATGGACACCAGTTCAGTTTACTTTTTTTTGGAGGGGTTCGTCAGGGAGCCTCTGTGATATAAGCTTATGGGGGCTACTCCACTCTATGACCTTGACTCCTGAGTACATGCCCAACCAGCTTGAAGAAAGCTTCAGGCTAAGTCTGGATGTCACAGTTCATCTCATTCAATGAAAAAGATTTTTCTAAAATACATTTCTCTCTGACCTGCCAAGACTGGATGGGCGCCAGGTTTGTGAAGCAATAATAGTTATTCTTCCTTTTGCCTCAAACTTTTGGGATCCCGCCCTCCCCAGTCCCCTTCCACCTTAGCCTGTACATGAATGGAATAATTTTAATTTCAGAGAAGATGTGGGAACCTAATGGCATTTATTTACGTATTGTTCTTTTCATGTGTGTCCTGTGAGTATGTGATGAGAGGGCAGGATCTGCTTAGCTAAATGGCGGGTGAAACACCAAATTCCTGGCTAGTTGAAGCATTTTCTAAGTTCCGGGCACTGGGCTAAGTATGAGAAAGATAGATAGTCTCTACCTATAATCTAATAGGGGATTACAACACACAAAAAGAAACAGATAAAGGGGTGGGGAGGGGTGGGGAGAAGAGAGTTTGCTCAGAGTCAGGCAGGAAATGAGATTTCTTAAATGAAGATTGGGGGAAGACCTCATCTCTCTGTCTTCCAATGGCCCCTTCTAGGGGCAGAGGGTACTGATAAAGTCCTATGGGTCAAAGCCTCCAGTGATACTGGCTTCTCCCTCTCTCCTGAAGCCCCACCTCCCTGTTTCCATGCTGGGCTCTGCCTTCTCTTATCTCCAGTGCCTTTTTCTCGGATTCATTTTGTTGGGTCCAGAGTACCTGATACTGATGAGGAATAAGTTATGAAGGTTGTTCGGTCATGTCTGACTCTTTGGGACCCCATTTGGTTTTGGGTTTTTGTTTGTTTGTTTGTTTGTTTTCCAGCTAATAAACTGTCATTTCCTTCTCCTGCTCATTTGATAGATAAGGAAACTGAGACAAACACTAAGTGACTTCCTTAGGGTCACATAGGAAGTGTCCAAGGTCAGATTTGCACTCAGAGCATGAGTCTTCCTGATTCTAGCAATACCCAGTTGCCCCAAGGAATGGGTATTAAGACAATTCTATCTTGCCTAGCCTGTAATTGGTAGACTTCCTGACTGATTGAGGGGGTTGGGGCAGGAATTGTCCAAAGTGACAAAGTGAATTCATTTATTCACTCAGGTGATAGCCGGACTAGGACCGTCTTTCTTTCTTTCTTTCTTTCTTTCTTTCTTTCTTTCTTTCTTTCTTTCTTTCTTTCTTTCTTTCTTTCTTTCTTCCTTCCTTTTTTAATTTTTAATAGCTTTTCATTTACAAGATATATACATGGGTAATTTTACAGCATTGACAATTGCCAAACCTTTTGTTCCAATTTCTCCCCTCCTTCCCCCTCCTCCCTCCCCCCTCCCCCAAATGGCAGGTTGACCAATACATGTTAAGTATATTATAGTATAAATTAAATACAAAATAAGTATACATGTAGGACCATGTTTCAGAGAGGCATTGTGGGGTAGTTGACCAGCCCAACAATCACAAGGAAAACCTGAGCCCAAGTTCTAACTACAAAATCTGACCTTGACCTTGATCCAGATGACTTTCTAGCTTATACCTTGTAGACTAATTACTAAACTTCCTCTCTAAGGTTCCTTCTGACTCAAAATCATACTGTCTGATACCTGTACCATGTAACAGCTCTGACCTAGCTTCTCCAGGGACTAGGACAAGTCCTAGGGAAAAGATGAAGTAAAATAATTGTGAAGAAGGGATCCTAACGAGAGAACAGAGAGCAAGTTCTTTGGATCTTCCTTCCACAAGGGCGTCCCAAACTGCCTGGCCCTGGGATCCAGATGTCACTGCTGTTCCCCTTGCCCTGGGGAGGGCATTCACGGTGAGTTTTCCCACTTGCTACCCCAGCCCTCAGGCAAATGTGTCCCAAGCCCTACAGTGATACCAGCTGTTCCCCTTCTCTTATACACTCCCGTTTCCTCTCTCTTTTCATATCACCAATGCATCTTTCTTCACTTTCCTTTGCTGGGCCCAGAGCACCCCCATCCTGATGATGAATTCTCCATCGGTGCGCCTTCTGCCGGCTGCCATCTTTTGCCTGCCCAGAGTTAGCGTGCCCTGGAGATAGGCGCTGTCTCTCCAGAGAGGTCCTGGGACAGCAGGCAGAGACCCATAAATCCCACCCCCCTCTATTTACCTGTCAGCAGCAGGCATACCACACAGATATAGACTTGGGTGAAATGTGGCTTGGGGAGAGAAATCCAGAATGTTTCTCTGCCTGCTTCCTTCCCATTCCTCCCTCCTTCTCCTTGGCCCACATCATCCCTCTCCCCCCTTGCCCCCCAACCTATCTCCATATTTTAAGTTTCAGTTCCTTCTATACTCAGGGAGGTTCATCACCATCTCTCACTTCAAAGGAGGCCCACTGAGCTGTCTCCCATCCTTCCTCACCAACCCCTATGTGGGCCCCCTAGTGAATTGGAGAAGAGGGGAGAGCTCATCTTTCTCAAAATGGTGCAGAAAGGCGAGATGAACTGCTTCTACCTCAGCTTCCTCATAGCATCTTGGGGGTGCTACTTACACATTGGAACTAGGTAATACAGTAGACAGTGTGTTAAATCTCAAGTCAGAAAAAATGAGATCAAATCTGGCCTCAGACACTTATTATCTGGGTGATTCTGAATAATTCAAACACTTTCAACCTCAGTTTCCTCGGCTGTAAAATGGGGATATCGAATAACAGTATTACAGAATGATAGCACTTATCATACAGGATCGTTGTGAGAATCAAATTCCATAAAACACGTACAGGGCTTTGCAAGCCTTCAGATGCTAATAAATGCTAGTGATTATTATTTAATCTTCCTTGACAACACTATAGAGTAGTCAGTTAGTCAGTCAACTAGCATTGATTAAAAATCTACTTTATTTGAGGCACTGCAAGTAAGGCTACTTCCCCACAGGCCCCCCCCAAAACCAAAATACCTGAGTCTTGTCTCAAGGAGCTCGTAGTTTAGTGAGGGAGGGTACTTCAGGCATTATTATTTCCATTACTGAACAGGTGCTGAAAGCTCGAGGGATTTTGTCAGGCCCAGGGAGAGTTGGAGTCCAGAGACAGGAGAGTGTGGAGCCTGCTTAGGAAATAGGGAGAAATGCTTAGTTAGAATGGAGATCTTGGGACAGGAATTATTGGGAGACAGGGCTGGCAATGTGGATGGAGGTCAATCAGATTGTAGAGATCAGAGGATTATTGATTTAAAGGTAAAGAGAACCTTTAGTGTTAATTAATTAACCCCTTCATTTTATAGATGAAAAATCTGAGGTTCAGGAAGATGAAGTGACCCAAAGCATAAAGTCAGGAGGTTGGGCTTCTCCCAGAGTCATAGGCGTTTTTGGAACAGGGAAGTAACATATGTAAATTGATAAATGTGTAAGGCTATTTGGCAATGGAGCATTGGGAGAGGAGAGGAAAGGAGGGAAGGAAAGGGAAGAGGAGAGAGTTTTTTCTTGTTGTTGTTGTTGTTTTGTTTTTTTTATGGGGAAAGCTGTTCCCATATGATTTTTTTCCTGGAGGAAAAGAGGGGAGAAAAGGAGGTCCAATCCTCTGTCCATTGTGCTCTGCTGTGAATGCTGAGAAAAGTTTTTTCAGGCCTATTTCTCCTGAATTTGTAGGGCAAAAGGGGGGGGGGGGGGAAGGCGTGCAAATAGAATTCAACAAATAAGATAGAAATATCAAAGACATAAAATCCTGGGCAGAGCCTCTTGTTGGAGCCAGCTCTGGGATATGTGCATGTGGGGGGGCTGGAGGAAGGGGGAGGAAGGAGGACAGGGGAACAGGTGGTAAAGGGCTGGTTGAGCTGCCCAGTCTTGGGAGGGAAAGGGGCCCTGCTGCCAATATTTGTTCTGCTTCTGGGAAAGGAAGGATGGGTTTGGTATGAACAGGAGGGGGTGAGAGAGAACCAACTCCACCTCCAGCTAATCATCTCAAGTGATTCTAGGGCAGGCTCTAAGCTTTTACAAATAGGAGGGGGAGGTCCCAGAAACACATCTTCCAAACTGTCCCCAGCCCCAATGCTCATCTGTCTCCCTATGTCTCTGTCAGGCTCCCAGAGACCCTAGTGACTAGAGAATCTGAAACAGCTCAGTCTGTCTGCACACCCCCTTACTCCTACACCCCTGGGCTGACGCTTTGCCAGCTTCATAGAGCATATCCCTTCCCCAAATCAGTTCTCCCCAAAGGGAGGTTCTCAAATAGCCTGCCGTCTTCTTCCAGCTCCAACAATAGAGCCCCCCAATCTGGATGGTTCAGGGGATGGGCAGGGGAGCAGACGTTGGGCAGCCCAATGTTTAGAGTGTGTGGAGAAGGGGGGGGGGCATTTTACAAACCCATTTTCTGAAGAGATGCCCCAGGAATCCCTAGGGGGCATATATACTTCTCCCTTTCCCCCTCCTATATTTGGCTTCCCAAATGAAATTTCAGAAGAACTAACTTTCCTAAGGGGAGAAATCTAGATCAAAAGTGACAGGTCTAAAATATAGCTGGGTGTGACCTTGGTTTTCCTAATCTCATCTGCTTGCCCATTTGAATAATCAGAGGTATCCTCTCAGTCAATTAGTTGGCACCTCCTCCCTTGATGGGGGAAGGAAAGGTGGTTTGAGGAGCTTATAGCAGTCCTGGGAAGTAAGGGAAAATAGGGATAAGAGGAGGCATCTCCTGGTTGACATATGAGAATAATCAGGGTTGACATATGAAGACACAGCCCAGGCGAAAGCTACATCCTATTTGGCTTTTAATTTGGAGGATCAGGGAGCAGATTCTGAAGCTCCCTTTCTCAGGGCTATGTGTAAAGTGAATCTGACTTGCAGGAAATGACCTGATGTGGGACCACATTACTTATCAATGTCTCAGGTTTCAGGCCTATCATGGCAGTCCTCATCCCTCTCCCCATCTCTGATAGGAAATGAGGCTGCCTTGGCTTTCTGTCTGCTCTCCCTCTTTCCCACTGATTCCTAGAAGACCTTTCTGTTTTGAGGGGCAGGTGGTTGCAATGGTGTTCTGAGGGCCTAGCCAATAGGACTTGAGAGTTTTGGGTAAGTTTTGGGACTTGAGAGTGGGATTAGTTCTGGGGATGATGACTGACATGTTGCTTTAGAATTTGCAAGTTTTAATAATAATAACTGCTGACATTTATCTAAGTTTGGCACTGTGCTAAGTGCTAAACAAATATTAATTAGAAACTTACTTTTTCTTTTTTTTTGCAAGATAATTGGGGTTAAGTGACTTGCCCAGAGTCACACAGCTAGTGAGTGTTAAGTATTTGAGGTCTCATGTGAACTCAGATCCTCCTGATCTCAGGACCAATGTGCTATCCACATCACCATTTAGTTGTCCCCTCAATTATAGATTTTTGCCTCATAATTTGGTAGGATGGACACTACAGGTATTATCTTACAGTTCTACCTATAAGTCCCTACTTCTTTTAATCATAATTTTAAGAATAACAATTAAGCAAGAGGGCACCACAGTACAATTGATAGATTTATTCTGTTGTTATTGTTTACTCATTTCAGTTATGTCTGAATCTTAATGACCCCATTTGGGGTTTTCTAGGCAAGGATACTGGAGGGGTTTGCCATTTCCTTCTCCAGATCATTTTACAGGTGAGGAAACTGAGGCAAATAAGGTTAGGTGACTTACCCAGGGTCACATAGCTAGTAAGTGTCAGAGACCAGATTTGAATTTAGGAAATTAAGTGATCTTTCTCCCGCACCACTTAGATTATAGATAGATACAGGATTTAGCAATTGAGGGTCACATGATCAATTTTGAGCAAATCACTCAAATTCACTAAGTTTTTGCATCCTCATCTCTAAAAGAACCAGAATAAATTTCAGATCTTTCCAGTTCTAAATTTAGAATCCCCTTTAAGAAAGTAAGGTTCAAAGAAGTAAAGGGTTTTGCCTACAGTCACACAGCAAGTTAGAAGCAGAGGCAAGGTCTAAAATCAAAGCTTTCCTGACTATAAGAGCTACACTATCAACCATAATGTGATGCTTTCTGATGATGTTAGAGATGAAAGCTTTGAAAATATAGACAGGAGGGGCAGCTAGGTGGTGCAGTGGATAGAGCACCAGCCCTCAAGTCAGGAGGACCTGAGTTCAAATTTAACCTCAGATACTTAACCCCAATTGCCTTGTAAAAACAAACAACAACAAAAGAAAATATAGATGGGATCTTCACTTGAAAGTTAGACCTTAGTTTCCCCATTTGAAAAATTGGGGATTGTGATGAAGTCTATAGTTCTTAATTCATTTGTTTTAAGGATTAAATGATAATGTCTGTAAAATGCTTTGTAGGCTTTAAAGCAATCTTTAAATGTGATACATTATTGTGATCTGACACTTTAAATTCATAATTGAAAGTATTTTAAATATGAAGGTTGGGAGAGGGAAGAAGCCTGGCACATAATGGGGGGCTTCATAAATGCTAGTTGACTGGTCAACCTATCGGTCTGATCATAATGCTTCTGGAAGTGGAATGTGCATTGGAGGCTGTTTAATTTAGCCTTCCTACATTTATAGTTGAAGAAATTGAGACACAGGGAGGCTTGACTGTGACCCAGAATTGTTGGGGGCAGGGATACAATCTCTGTCTCTGTTTCTTTGTCTCTCTCTCTCTCTGTCTCTGTCTCTCTCTCTCTGTCTGTCTCTCTCTGTCTCTCTCTGTCTGTCTCTGTCTCTCTCTCTGTCTCTCTCTGTCTCTCTCTCTGTCTCTCTCTCTGTGTCTCTCTCTCTCTCTCTCTCTCTCTCTCACACACACACACACACACACACACACACACACCAGAGGAAAAAAGCAGAGTTTTGGGGAGAGGATTTGAATTTCAGTCCTCCTGACTCTGAATCCAGTACCCCATGTTTAGCACACTGCCTAGCACATAGTAGGTACTTAATAAATCCTAGGTGACTGACTGACTGAACTCCACTATGATGCCTCTAGGACTGGAATGCGTTTTAGAGGCCATCTAGTACAGCTTTCCTAAATTTACAGATGAGGAAATTGAGAGCTAAAGTAATTTACCCATGGTGATACAGGCAGGGGAGAGTGCCACAGCAACTTTTTCCATTTCACGAGGGTAGACTGAGGCACAGAGCTGCAGCCAGCCAGGGGCAGCAAAGGAGTTGGAGGAAGGGATCACAGGCTTTGTGAGACCCACTAAGTGGCTCTTCCCCTCCTCCCTTTCCTCCCACAAACCCATTGATTGATAAGATGTCCTCTGATTCCAGGAGTGGCCCCTGACTTACTCTTTCATGGGCTAGTTCTCCTGTGTGGGCTTTCTAAACTTCCTCACCCCCTGCCCCTGGACATGCAGAGTGTGCAGGTCAGAGGAACTAGCAGCCCCAACTTGGAGGAGAGTCCATCCCATCCTGATAACCCCTCCCTATCTCTTCTGGCCCTTGAAACATCGATCCTATCAACCTCATTCACAAGCTGAGCCAATTTCAGAGCCCCCGGGGGAAAAAGTGTCCTGAGTATTAAGATAAGGAAAGACATGATATTCTTTGTCTGAAAGGGAAGAGAACTCAGTGCCCACCGTGGGTGGGTAAGCTGGGAATGTGGACTCCTGGGTTGGCTGTCCTCTCTATAGTATGAGAGAGAGAGAGAGAGAGAGAGAGAGAGAGAGAGAGAGAGAGAGAGAGAGAGAGAGAGAGAGAGAGAGAGTGGGAAAGCGCGAGGGCTGACTTTGGACCCAGGAAGAAAACAGGATTTGAATCCTGACTGTTAACACATGCTACCTATGGGATCCTAATCAAGTCACTTAAGAAAGTCACATTTACGTGAACTGTTCAAGGTCACAAAGACAGTAAATCACAGATGCCAAATTTGAAATCAGGCCCTATGACTTCAGAACCAGCTCTGTTCCCACCGAACCACAAAACTTACTCTTGAGGAGCCGAGAAAGGTCTTCCAGCAATATTGGATCTCTTAATTAACCTCCAGCCTCAGATACCCCAGATCCCTGACTAGTAAACACCTGGTATTCCAGGAGACAATTCCCCCCACCTCTACACTCAGTCTAAGTCCACCACTTCCCCAGAAAGAAACTATCTTTGGAGGAGGGAGGGGGTGGCAAGGGGCCTCCTATTTTCTCTGCAGGGATATTTTCTCAGCTCATCCCTCAGCTCTTCTTGCTTAAAAATAAATATATATCAATTCTTGACTCCTGAGTACAGGCCTATCTCTGATCTCTCAGGTAATGGCCTGCCCTGGCTCTGCTCTGTTCAGGGCCAGGAGATAGAGTTAGCACCCACGCTCGGGGAGCCCTGACAGCCCCGTTTAACAAGGTGTCTAAACATGCCTTTTCCTCGGTACTTCCTCTCTCCTTAATCCTTTTATGCGAAGCTCACTCAGGAGCAAGCCCTGTGAAATTGAGGCCTCTCTAATGCACAGTACCTGAGCCCCAGCTCCCTGCTCACTCAGACGGAGCCCCCTCGGCTCATCCCCTCCCTTCCCTTCAGGGGCCAGGAAAAAGGCTTGATGGAATGGACTGGAGGTGTGTGTGTGTATGGGGGCGGGGGGGTGGGGGGGGGTGAGTTCCCAGGGATCAGCTCTGAGGCATACAAGGGGAAGTGGAGGGGGTGGCAGTCCCCTCAGATGAATTTGTTTCCTCAAAACTAAATGATTCTGAATGTGAATTCTTATACAAGTAAGAAAGCTGAATTCTGAGATCCCTGCTAATCCTAAAATCTCAGGATTCTGTCTCTCACCTCCATACACATATACATAAGCCTTCTTCTTTCAGATTACCTTCAAGTTCTACGTATTTATTTTCTATGTACCCCACATATTCTCCCCCTCATTAGAACATAAGCACCTAGAGGCCAGGGACTTTTAAAAATTTTATTATTATTCTTTTTTTGGTATACCTTGTGTTTTGCCCAGTGCCTGGCCTTTTTGGAGTGTTTAATAAATGTTTATTCTCACGCCTAATTATCTTACCCCAAAGGGTAAACAATCTCTGTGTAACTCATTCTTTGATTTAGCTCCCGGGAGTCAAAGAAAGGGAAAGCTCCAAGACTGCATAATAATAAACCTTTAAATTTGGCAGATTTGAAGCTTTTGACCATTCTTAAGGGTCCTACAGAAAATGAATTATCACAAATATTTTTTCCTGGGCTAGAGATGGAGTTCAGAACTTGTAAGTAGAATATAGAGGCATGGGAACATTTTCAGGAAATGATGCAAGGTGAAATAAATAGAATCAATTTAATTCAACTGCATTTAAGTGCTTACAAAGAGTCAGGCACTATGCTATACAGATCCCTGCCTTCAAGGAGCTTGCATTCTAAAACAGGAGACAACATACAAACAAATTTATACAAAGCGTACATTATATAATGTACAAGAGAAATAGAAATAACTAAAAGACCCAAAGCAATAGAATTAAGAAGGAGTTAGGTAAGTTTTCCTGTCGAAGGTGGAAGGCAAATTATATACAGGATGATTATAACATTACAAATGGAAAAAAAGCCTAAGTCACAAACATTAGAAATGGAATGTTGTTATTTAACATGTATTGGTCAACCTGCCACCTGGGGGAAGGGGTGGAGGGAAGGAGGGAAAAAGTTGGAACAAAAGGATTTGCAGCTGTCAATGCTGAAAAATTACCCATGCATATATCTTGTAAATAAAAAGCTATAATTTGAAAAATGAAAAAAAAAAAAGAAAAGAAATGGAATGTTGTGATGGGATAAAGAACAAAAATTTCATCCATCATTTAGAATCAAAATCAGAAGAGCTATGAGAAGACAATTCCTTGTTTCCTCTTCATCTCCTCCCCCCATTCCCTTCCCTTTGCAAATGTGATAGGTGAGTGTGAAATATTGCCCGAAACACCAGGCTTTCCCCTCCATTGGGTTGATTGATTGATTTAGTAAAATTCCTCTTTAAAAAAAATTAAATTTATCATAGAAGGGGACATGGAAAACAAAAGATACAAATAAAAATGTTATTATTTTTTTTTAATTCCTTAGCTTTGTGAACTGAGACTTTAGGGTTTAGTCAACACAATCTGCTCTGTTTTACTGGGGGAGAAACTTAGGCCCAGAAGAAGGAACTGATTTGTTCAAGGTCGAACTGGTAGCTGATCAGAGACCAGCTTCAAGCCGAATTCCGTTGCTTTCAAAGCCAGAACACTTTTCACAATTTATCCCCCGCTATCCAGCAGTCAGAAATCTGGGAAAGAATGAATGAATGAAAGGAATAAAGCTCCTCTAGAGGGCTCAGCGGAGTTCACTGACCCTCCCCTCATCTCCTCCCCCCACCAGACCAATGAAAACAAATCATTAACATTTCAGCATTATCACCCTGCCCTGGAAATGAGAGTCCTCCAGACCAGGCTTCCCAGAGGAGGTCCAGAGATAAGGGCCCCGTTATCTTGAAAAATCGGCTGAGGGGAGAAATAAAATGCGAATAGCTAAATGAAAGTCAATTGAAAAAGAGACACTGACCGAAACCCCTCCCTCCCTCCTCCCACCACAGGCTTCCTTCTTTCCCTTTCTTCTCCCACTCCGGCCTTCACCCCCCCTCCCTCTTCCACCTAACCCTAATGTCCCGGTTGATTAATCCTTATTGAGTCGTCGTCCCCCTTTGCTTCTTTCCTTTCCCGGCGAATCGGGAGAGAAGCAGAGCTGGGGCTACTCGGGTTTTCTCTTCCTCGCTCGCTCTCTTTCTCTCCCCCGGTGTCTAGGTGGAACACTATAAAAGGTAAGTGGCCACATTCATCATTTTAAAAGGTGGAGGCTTATCTGGAGGAAGAGCTGCCGCCAGACGCCCGGAAGGGGCCGAGTCTCTTTGCAGTCCCTTGCAATGCCCCTACCTCATGTCCGTCGGCCCCCGCCACGGTTCGGCCTGAATAACCTGCAATCCCTAGCTGTCCCCCAAGCCTGCGGTCCCTGACCCACTCTCGCCAGCCTGGGGCACTTAGCTCGCTGCCCCTTTCCCAATACACGCTGAGAGGAAGTAGAAGCACTCTTCAAAGGGAAAGGGTGGGAGCTCCCCCACCATGCACATCCCCTGTACACACACACACACACACACACACACACCCCTTCCCTTCCATGGCTTCTACAGTAAGTAACCCGGGTGGGATGGCTAGAGAGTGCTGATAGGGGTAGATTTGATAGGAGCGGGAGAGAGCATGATGGAGAAGGGGGCCTGAAGATTTGGGAGAGGGTTCCAGAACCCCCAACTCCCTATCAGGGTTTTGAAACAGTTAGAGTTGGGGTTACCTAGGAGAAACTGCTACTGATTTGGATTCAGAGAATGTTAGCTAAATTTGACTTCTGGCTTTTTTGTGTGTGATCTTGGACAAGTCTCTTTCCCTCAAATGATTTCTTCATCTGTGAAATGAAGAGGTTGAACGTTATCACTAAGGTTCCTGCAGGAGAAATGCTATCAGTCAACCCTATAGTATGAATGCCCTTTAATCTAGTTGATAGGGAAAGAAGGAAAGATTTTTCTCCTTTCCTTTGGACAATCTCTGGTGAAATTAGCCATCACCTTCCCTTCTATGGTCTTTTTGAATCATCGATCTGGAATGGGAAGGAACCTCAGGGACCAAGGAACCTTGCCCAGACAGTTATTTTACAGATGAGGAAACTGAGGCCCAGGGAATTTAATTGACTTGGTCAAGGTCACACAAAGATCTGAACCTAAGACTAGTCCTATTACCCATTTCTCTAGTTGCTGATTATATTGATCACACATCTAAGAGTGAGTTTTACCCTAAGATGGTGGTGGATACAGTACCTTACAAATATACTGCAAAAGGTCTGATAAAAATTGAGTGGAATAGCTGTTGAATTGATTCAGAGAACTTAATGTTAGATTAGATGGCCTCAAGGCTCCTCGAAGTTCTAAAATACTCTGCTATTATGGCTCCTCAGCCCTTTCGATGTGAAGGCAGGTCATTGAGAATAAGGACTGCCTTCTCATTTTACAGATGGGGAAAACAAAGCCCTAGAGAATGGAAAAGGCTTGCCCAAGGCCTCATAGCTAGCTAGTGGTTGAGCTTCCATTAGAGCTCATTTTGAGAGTCTCAGGACTATATTCTTTTCACAATAATAGTTGATCCCTTTAATTCCATTTTATAGCTGGGGAAAACAGGGCACAGTTTCTGTGACCACTTGTCACAGAGAGAAAAAAAAGAGAAAGTTATTCATTGAGACTGGAGTAGCCCCCTTTTTAAAAAATTGCACACTATATGAATTATCTCATTTAAGCAACACAATAACCCTATGGAACAGGTGCTATCATTGTCACTACCCCCATTTTATGGGTGAATGAAGATTCATTGAGGTTAGTGACTTTGCTCAGGCTTTTCCCAGCTCATAAATGTTTTAAGACAATATTTGAACCCAGGACTTTTTGATGACATGCTGGACACTATACTATCTCTCTGGAAAATGAAAAGCCAAAGGAAAAGAGAGGAGGCAAATGAGGAGAAGAGAAAGAAACAGAGAAAAGATGAAGAGGCCCCTAAGGAATTCTCATCTTTAAGGCTGCCTGATAAAAAAGCTTGTTCTGAAGACAAATTTTTTCAAACCAGCAGCTCCAATGAGACTTTCCGTCATTCTCTCTATCACAGCCAAACCTTTTCTCTCTGGAATGAAGAAGATGAAAGAACATCTTTATTTCATTCTCTAGCATCCTTCCTCCCAATCCCTCCCCACTTCCAACCCTTCCTTGAACCCCAGTCTGTTTTGGATAGACGATATGAGGCTCTCTTGCTCACCTCCTCCCCCATTTCTCATTCTCTCCCTCCCACTCTCTCCCAGCTGCTCATTTCTTTACTTCTCTGGAACAAAGTAATTTCCAGGGCTTATTCACTTTCATTTCTTTCCCAGTGCCCTTTCTTTCCCTCCTGCCTGCAATACCACCCTAAAGTTTAGGAATCTTTCCTTCAGAAACTTTGGGGCTTCCTCCCACCACCTCCTAACCCTGTCTCCTGAAGGGCTAGCAAGGGATTTTTTTTTTTTTTTAATTTAGCCAAAGTTTTCTTTCTGGGATCATAGAGTCCTTAATAGAGAAACAAGGGCATGGGGAAACAAAGTAACCCTCCATCATTTTTCTTCTGCAGAGGGAGATCAACCTGATGGAACTCTGCAAAGCAGAGAGGGTGTAGTCCTTGCTTCAGCAGAACCTGTGCACTGGGAGATCGTCCAGGCATGGAGAGAGCTTTCCTCTGGGAGAGTATTTCCTTTCTGTCCTGGACCCACAACTTTACTGGTTACAATTCCTGCAGTCAAAAACAGGATGCCTACGTAGTCTCTAGAGGAATTTGTAATGACTGGAAAAGGCAGGCAGACTGTAGTGGGGATGAACACAGCAAAGCTAAAAGGAAAGCAAGATTTTCAATAAATTAATGGGAAGGGCCGGGACTGGGAATATATTTATTTACTTTGGCAGCCCAGCCGACAGTATGAAAATTGTGGCTTCCTTATTTCATTCAAAAAAGATTAAACATAAAAAAAATTTAAGCAGAGACAGTATGCTCTAATAGATAGAAAGCCAATCTCAGAGCCAGAATGTCCTGGTTCAATCCCAGCCTCTGCCACAAACTAGCTAATTCCTTAATCTTTATGTGCCCAAGACAACTCTCTAATACTGTCAGTTTCAGAGATGTCAGCTAGCACTGGTAGAGAGAATTCCCTCATCTGGGAGTTCCTTCCTTATGCTAATGAAATCACAGAGCATTTTCTGTACACAGGCTTTAAGAAAGATTGAGGCATCATGACATAATGGAGAGCGCTGTTTTTTGCTTTTCTTTGTATCAGCAGCACTTGGCACACTGCCTGGCACATAATAGGGGCTTAGTAAATGTTTATTGACTAAATTTCAGATGACTTGTCAATCTATATTCATTGAAGACATTTTCATGTTAGGAGTTTATTAGCTAATGAAATCAGAGACCTAGACCCTCCCCCCAAATAAAAATGGACAATATCCTAAATCATGTCAGGGATAAATTTTTTTTTATTAGAAACAGTACTTGTATGAATAGAGACTTTATTGCTGCTGTAAGTCATTTTTGACTTCTACCAGACTCTCTGTGACCCCATTTGGCAAGGGTACAAGCTTGGTTTGCCATTTCCTTCTACAGATCTTTGGGGAAACTAAGGTAAACAGGGTTAAGTGACTTGGCCAGGGTTACTCAGCCAGTGGTGTCTGAGGCCAGATTTGTACTCAGGAAAATGAGTCTTCTCAACTCTAGGCCCAGCAGGCTCTATCTACTTTGACAACTAACTGCTCTTATTAGACTTTTTTTTCTTCTCATATGCAAATTTTTAATCCCTAGTACACTTGCATCAAGGTTAGAAAAAAATTAATAAAGATTTATATGGTACAGTGAGTGAAAAGAGCATTAGTTTTGGAATCTCAGAACTTGGCTTCAAAACTAGCATCTGACCTTGGGTAAATTGCTTGGTCTCTCTGAGCCTTAGTTTCTCCATGTGTAAAACAAAGGGCAATGGGTTTCTTAGCTACTCTTGTTTAGAGCTCTGTGTCAGATGCTAGAAGTAAGATACATTTGATGCCCACATAGAGCTTGCAGGGTATGTGACATATCCACAGATGATTATCCAAAGCAATGATATACTCTGTGGGGATCATAGAAGTGTAAAAATGCTTGATGATGTCTGTGAGGGAAAAGTAGAGAGGATCAAGGAAGGTGGTAACCTCTTTGCTCCCTCCTCACTGAATTTCCAAAGTCTTAGACAGTCTCCTCTTCCCCTGTCTGTTTTCTGTATCCTATTCTATTATCTTTCTTACTTTATTTATCTAAGAAAATGATGGTCTATTCTCTCCACTTCATCTTTTCCTTGACTCCACCTGCCCTGGTTCTTTAGTTTCTTTCTCTTGCCCTTCAGAATCCTTCATTTCACACACACACGTATATATGTATATGTATGTGTATATATATATATCTATATCTATCTATCTATCTATATATATATATCTACATACACACACACACATATATACACACACTCAGGGTAGAGGGGAAGAAAGAGAGAAATAGATCTTTTATAGATACAAATATCTATACTCTGTTATTTACATTCTAATGTGAGTCTGAGGCTCGACTGTGACAGAGAAATGTAAATCAGATGGACATCACTCCCAAATGCCCTAAAGAGCCCCATTCCCCCCAAATTAGAATAGAAAATGCTCTTTTAAAATGCACCTTTAATATGTAAAAGCTGTCGGATCCTGGCTCTAAATAAACCAAACTTGTGCCAGATGCCAAATAGAGTAGATGAAGGACAGATGCGCCTAGAGTATCGGTCTCAGGAATCAAGCCTAAACAGCTATTTATATTAATGCAAAGAAAGTTCAACATTCTTCCCTTTGATATATGCTGCAGTGGGATGGGGTTTCTGTCCCACCAGTGAGAATAAAATCGTACAGTTCATGATAGGCAGAGTCACATGTGTGAGATAAAAAGCTCCAAATATAATATATGTCTCCGCCATGGATTCTCTCCAGGATTTTCTTTAGATCTTTGGCTGACAACAAGAAAACACTTACTCAAGGTTAGACGCTGTTCTCTAGGCTCCCCATTGCCGTTCTCTGGTCCTGGGGGACAGTGGCTCTGAAATGAGCTGTGTGTGACTTGTCTCCTGGATTCTCCGGAGGGCACCCTCCCAGGCCCAATTTTCCTTTTCTTTTATTGACCAACCAGTCAACAGAGCGCCATCCATGGGCTGCAGATGCCAGAATCTGTGAGCCGGGTCAGAGAGAGTGTGTATGGGTAAATCTAAATAGATATATTTATATATCTATAAACACACGTGTATATGTGTGTAAACATGTCTCATCATACATGTATGTCTTGTATGTATAAAAGCGTTTGTACAGGCTAGGGGCACATGTGGATGAATGGGCTTTGAGGGAATACATCCTGCTGGGGACATACATTGGCTCCGTACCCAAAGATGCTCCGAGCAGCCTAGATACTTAGAGTCATTTTCATTAAGAGGTAGCCTGGTATAGGTATAAATAAAATATTAAACTTAGAAGGCAGGTTCAAATCTGGCCTCAGACAGGGTCATTTTGGTGATCCTATTTTTAGGGGGTTTTCATGGAGAAGATATTGAAGGGATTTGCCATTTCTTTCCCCAGATAATTTTACAGAGGAGGGAACTGAGGCAAACAGGGATAAGGGATTTGCTAGCAAGTATCTGAGGCTGAATTTGAACTCATCAAGATGAGTCTTCTGATTTCAGACTTGTTACTGTCCACCACACCACCTAGCTGCCCATCGAATTGTTGCTCTAGTTGTATGATCCTTCCAAATTTTTCTCAGCCTCAGTTTCCTTGTTTTAAAATGAGGAAGTTGGACTGGATGGCTGTTGAGAATTTTTTTCACCTTTAGATCTATGATCATATATATGTCTGTCTATGAGAGACTGATAAATACACTAAGCCTTTCTGTAACATGTGAAATAATTTCCTAGTCTTTCCTTGGCATGAAACTCTGAATATTTTTCTACTGATGTAGATGAATTAACCTACTGAGGACCTTCTGGTTAGAGTAAGATTATGCCACTAAATAGGTCCAGAGTTTTAACTAAGACAAGTCTACTAAAGCTTTGGCTCAGGGCATTGAGATTTTAGCAATGACAGTAATCATACTCAGTTCAGAAACAATATATTTTTGTTAATTAATTAATTTTTATTAAAGCTTTTTATTTTTAAAACATATGCATGGATAGTTTTCAACATTCATCCTTGCAAAACCTTGTGTTCTAAAATTTTTCTCCTCCTTTTCCCCCACTCTCTCCCCTAGATAGCAAGTAATTCAATTTCTCAGGCTGTACAAGAAATATCAGATCAAAAAGGGGGAAAAAAAATGAGAAAGAAAACAAAATGCAAGCAAACAACAACAAAAAAGTGAAAATACTATATTGTGGTTCACCTTCAGTTCCTACAGTTCTCTCTCTGGTGCAAATGGCTCTCTTCATCACAAGTCTATTGGAACTGGCCTGAATCATCTCATTGTTGAGAAGAGCCACGTCCATCAGAATTGATCATTGTATAATCTTGTTGAACAATCTTTTTTTTTAAACGCTCAGCAAGAATAAATTAGTTAATATATAGGAAGTTACCACTTCTTTCCCAATCAGTTTATAAATCAAAGGAATATCGATCTGGAGTTGAAAGGAACTCAGGGGTCATTGAGTCTGACCCTTTCATTTTACACTTGAGGAAACTGAGGCTAAACTATTGCCTAAAATCACACAGCTAGTAAGCAGTTAGGGCAAGATTGAATTTAGATTTTTTTAAAAGCTCTTCCTTGTATAGCTTGGCCCTACCTCTCCTTCCCACCTCTTTGGCAGTAGCTTCCTCATCAGCAATCTCATAGGGGTTCTGCCCATAGGGGCTAGTATCCTGAAGTCTCTATGCATTTTTTTAGGAACACACATGGGAGCACCACACTCTGATGCTTCACTTATCTTTCCCCGGCTGAAGTTGTCGTTAAAAGTTGATTCATTTGAGGGCATAATTCATTCGACCTGCCTCAAGGTCATTTTGGGAAACTTGCCCAGGATGGCCAGATTCTTAGTTATGTCTCTGACAAGGTTTCTCCCTGCAGTAATATTAGGGCTAATTTTATGAGGTTAGAGTTAGCCTTAGATGTTATCCTCATTACCTCAGTGGCTCCCTCTTACCTCCAGGATCAAGTAATCAAACATAAAATCTTCTGTTTGACATTGCAAGCCCTTCATAGTCTGCCTGCTTCCTACCTTTCTAGTCTTCAATGGATTGTAGCCCCTTGCCTAGAATGCTCTCCTGTCGTACTTAACTGCTTTCCCTGACTTTCTTCACAACTAAGCTCAGACACCAACTTATGCACCTTTCCAAATCTTCTTTTCCAAATCTAGTCTCCCTATCTCCTTTAGTCACCCTCTCTCCATCTTCAGTGCTTTCCATCTACTTTGTAGATATCTTGAGTTGTTTACTTATTGTCTTCATTAGATTGTGAAATTCTGGGGAAGTGGGGCAGAGCAGAGATTGTATTTTTGTATGTCTCTGTCTCTGTCTGTCTGTCTGTCTGTCTCTCTCTTTCTTCTCTGTCTCTGTCTCTCCTTTCTCTCTCTCTCTCTCTGTCTCTCTGTCTCTCTCCTTTCTCTCTTTCTCTCTCTCTGTTTCTGTCTCTCTGTGTCTTTGTCTCTGTCCCTGTCTTTTTCTCTCCCCCTCTCATTCCCTCTTTCTCTCTCTCTCTCTCTCTCTCTCTCTCTCTCTCTCTCTCTCTCTCTCTCTCTCCCTCTCTCCTTCTCTCCTTCCTCCATCCCCCCTCCTTTTTTCTCTGTCTCTGTCTCTCTTCCTCTCCCTTCTTCGCCCCACTCCCTTTGTATCCTTAAAACTTGGCACATTGCCTGGTGCATGGGTGGTACTTGTTAATTCAGTGATTAATTGGATCATCTGAATCTATGTTTAAAGGTCTGGTATTAGGGGGAAAAAAGTTATAACAAATGTCTTGTGGTTATTGGCATTCAGCTGTGGAACCTGCTTGCCATGTCAAGAGCATTTCCTTCTGGGAAGCAGGCATTATAAGAAGTCATAGGAACCTATTTAAAGGTGGAAATGAATAATGCAGATTAACTTTAAAGTGTCATGTGCGTTTTTTTTTTTTTTTTCTGGAGAGGGGAGAGCTAGTTGTTAAATATTTAACAGAAAGCATCTAGTTCTGTCTCCTCATTTTACAGATGAGAAAACTGAAGTTCAGAGAAGCTACATTTTTCCCCCCATGGTTTTTCAGTTGTCTTTTGGTTGTGTCTAACTCTTCGTGGCCCCATTTGGGGTTTTCTTGGCAAAGATACTGGGGTGGTTTATCATTTTGTTCTCTAACTCATTTTAGAGGGTCAGGAGACTTATCTAGGATCACACAGCTAGTAAGCTCCTGAGGCCAGGTTTAAACTAGGAAGAGGAATTTCCTGACTTTAGGTTTAGCATTCTATCTACTTCAATATCAAACTGCCCTTTGCAGAGCACATAATGCATATGGGATTAGAAAATAGACCTAGGGAGGTGGCACAATGGATAGAGCTGTGGATTTAGAGTCAAGAAGAACTGAGTTCAAATTCTACTTCTGATATGTATTAGCTATTTGAACCTCCGTAAGACACTTAATCTCTGCCTCAGATTCCTCATTTGTAAAATAAGGCTTTATTTTAGAATTAATGAACTCTAAGGTTCCTTTCAGCTCTAATTCTATGGTTTTGTGACTACATGTCCAGTGCTTTGTCCTTGATGCCAGGCTATTTCCCAATATATGAGTCCATGAAGGGACCAGAACCTTGGCATTGTTAATATAATTCTCTCCCCTACTAAAATATCAAAATTTAATTCAGTTCAATTAAATTAAATAACTATTTATTACTTTATTATTATTACTTTAATAAGTTTATTTATTAAATGCTTACTTTATTAAGCATAAGCACTATGCTAGGAAATGGGAACTCTAAGGTGAAGGGAGGGGACATAATGGATTGAGAATTATCTTGCAATCAGGAAGACCTGGTTCATAGACCATCTCTGATACTTATTGGCTGTTTTACTCTGGTCAAGTAATTTAATCTATTAGTGCCCCTTGTCAACTCTCTATGACTATAAGTTGTAAAGCAAATAATTGTTTTTTATCGGAGAGGAATTTCTTACTTGGCGTTTCCTTCCTCCTTTTTTCCCCCTTGCTTAAAAAAAAAATTTAAGCTTAACACAAGTCAGAGAACAAAATGACAGTTTATCACAAAATCAGGGAAACCTTTAGCGCTTACCTAGCCCAACCCATAAAGAAAAGCAATCCTTACTGTGGTATACCTAACAAGCGATTGTCCAGCATCTATTTGAAGTCCTATGAGGGGTCCCCCAATAGCTCTGGGTTAGCTCTTTCCACTGTCGGATAGCTTTCATTGTTAGGAAGTTTTTCCTGTCATTAAGATGAAATTCAATTATTGTTCTGTAAGAAATGACCAGCAGGATGAATACAGAGAGGCTTGGAAAGACTTACATGAACTGATGCTGAGTGAAATGGGCAGAACCAGGAGATCATTATATACGTCAACAATGATACTGTGTGAAGATGCAATCTGATGGAAGTGGATTTCTTTGACAAAGAGCCCTAATTCAGCTTCAATTGATCAATGATGGACAGAAGCAGCAACACGCAAAGAAAAAAACACTGGGAAATGAATGTAAACTGTTTACATTCTTGTTTTTCTTCCCGGGTTATTTTTACCTTCTGAATCCAATTCTCCCTGTGCAACAAGAAAACTGTTTGGTTCTGAACACATACATTGTATCTAGGATATACTACAACATATTTAATATGTATAGGACTGCTTGCCATGTAGGGGAGGGAGTGCAGGGTGGGAGGGAAAAATCGGAACAGAAGTAAGTGCAAGGGAAAATATTGTAAAAAAAATTACCCTGGCATGGGTTCTGTCAATAAAAAGTTATTTAAAAAAAAGATGAAATTCACCTCTTTGGAACTTCTTGATGCTCTTGGTTCAACTCTCTAAGGTCAAAAGGAACATGTCCAATCTTTCTCAGATATCTCATCTCCCACCTGGCTGCACTTGTTTTGGTCTTCTTTTGGTCTATTCACCATGCTCCACATAAACTCATCCCTGGGAAATCTCATCAATTTTTTCAAGATTAGTCTTGTTCCTCACTGCCCCTCTAGAAAGAGCTATAAATTCCTCAGTTTAAGAAGGGGAACAAGACTGACCTTTTCCCTGACATCTCATCTCCCACCTGGCTGCACCTGTTTTGCTTTTCTTTGGCTTCTCCATCATACCCTAGTGGTGGGTACTGAAACTGTCCTGCTTGTCAGGTTTCCTTTGTGTATTGCCTTCCCTCGATAGATTATGAGCTTCTTCATGGAAGGGTCTGTCTTTTTTTTTTTTTTTTTTTTTTTTCATATATTTATCCCTAGCACATAATACAGTGCCTGGCACATAGTAGATGCTTAATAAATGTTTGTTTATTATTCATTATACTTCTATATGTTAGCTCTTCATCTCTTCCTTTTCAGATCCTTTTTTCCTTATTTTATTTTTCTTCTTTTTAAATTTTTAACATTAATTTTTTAAAAAATTGAGATCCAAATTCTCTCCTTCTTTCTTGACCCTCTTCTCCTTGTTGATAAGGCAAGTAACATGATATCAATTATATAAAGTCATGCAAAACATCTCCATATTAGACATGTTAGAAAAAAAAAGCCAAAAAAGAAGAAAAATAAAGAAAATAAAAAAAAGTCTGCTTCAATCTGCACTCCGAGTTCTTTTCTCTGAAGATAGATAGCATTTTAAATCATGAGTCCTTTGGAATTGTCCGATCATGATCTTGATCAGAGTAGCTAAGTCTTTCACAATTGATCATGATTATAATATTACTGTTATCACGAACAGTGTTCTCCTGGTTCTGCTTATTTCACTTTGCATCGGTTCATGTAAGGCTTTTCAAGTTTTTCTGAAACCATCCTTTTTGTTATTTCTTATAACACAATGGTATTCCATTCCATTCCAACTTGTTTAGCCATTTCCTTATTGGTGAACATCCATTCAATTTCCTATTCTTTGCAACTATAAATAAAACTGCTATAAATTTTTTTTGTTACAAAAAAGTCCTTTTTCCTTTTGTGTGATCTTTTGGGGATAGAGTCTCGATAGTTTTTGTGTTGCTGAGTCAAAGAGTATGCACAGTTTGATTGCCTTTTGGGCATAGCTCCAATTTGTTTTCCAGAATGGCTGAACCATTTCACAACTCTACCAATAGTGTGGTAGTGTTCTTATTTTCCCACATCTTCTCCAGCATTTATCATTTCCTTTATCTCTTTAAACAGGTATCATCATGTTTTCCCTAATTCCCACTCTCACAGTCTTCTCTTTTCCAGGCTAAATTTTAGTAGTTTCTTTAAGTAATTGTTGAACACATATTATGGATGAGAAAACCATTTTTTCCAGTTTCTTTTTAAAATCAATTTTATTGCTGACTTTTGTTCTCACATCAACTTCATTTCTGAATATATCCCTCTTCTCTCTCCTCTCCAGAGTTATCTTTTGTAACAAAGAATTTTTAAAAAGAAAAAAGCAGCCAAGGAAAACCAACCAACACATCAACTAAGTTTGACAGGGTGTGCAAAATTCAACACCTCTAATGTTCCCACTTCAATGAAGAAATCCTTTTTCTAGTTTCAAGGAAGCATCTCCTTCCTTTACCCTGCATTTAGACTCCCCATGTGCTCTTTTTTTGGAGACAATTAGAGTCAGATGACTCACCCAGGGAGATACAACAAGCCAATAAATGTCTGATGCCAGTGTTCTATCCTTTTTGTCATCAAATTGTCCCCTGTGTTATTTTAACAAGTAGACTTCTTTTTGCCAAAAGTGATTGATTCTACTGTTACCTTCTTCCATACATTTCATCCCACAAGAATGGATTTTCTAAGTTTTTTTATAAATGGAAAAAAGAACATACACGATCAATCAATAAACATTTATTAAGTGCCTACTATGTGCCAAGCACTGTGATAAGTGCTAGGCATGCAAAAAGAGGTAGATAGATAGTTACCATGCTTGTAAGCATGGTAAATGTTAGCTTTTTAAAAAATTATTGCTCAGTAATAGTAGTAGATAAGTCTTAAGGAATTACAAAATATTTAACGCTTGTTTAATCATTTTTGACTCTTCCTGACTGCATTTAAGGTTTTCTTGACAAAGATGCTAGAGTGTTTTGCCATTTCCTTCTCCAGCTCTTTTTTACAGATAAGGCAAACAGTTAAGTAATTTGCCAGGGTCACACAGACAATAAGTATCTGAGGCCAATTTGAATTCAGGAAAATAAGTCTTTGGTTCCAGGTCCAGAGCTCTATCTATTGAGCCATGTAGCTGCCTCTACTGCCTACCACAGTTTTTAACGACTGCTTGCTGATTGATTGACTTAAGCAGGTAGATTTGAAGCAACTACCAGGGTCATACATCGAGTAAGTGCTAGGAACCAGATAAAATGAAAATTAATAACAAAAAAAGTAGTCAAGCAAACAAATTTCCATATTGCCTATGTCCAAAAATTCATGTCTTATTCTGTATGTTAAATCCATCATCACTCTAGCAAGAAATGAGTGGTGTGTTTCATTTCATTGGATTGGAATCATAATTGTAATGATGACAATTCTAAAATTATTTAAAATTGCTTTTATTTTTAATGTTGTACTCATTATATAAATTATCTTCCTGAATCTGCTCATTTCACCCTGCATCAGTTCATAGAAGTCTTCTCATTGTCTTGAAACTATTTTCATAATTTCTTATGGCACAATGGTATTCCATTACATTTATATGCCATAATTTAATTACTTATTGTTCAGTAGGTTGATAGTCCCTTAATTTCCAATGTAGAGCTATTATGAAAAGGGCTACTATAAATAATTTTTGAACATATGGGTTCTTTTCCTTTTTCTTTGATATTTTAAGAAGTATAGGTTTAGAATGATATACTGAGTTAAAGGGCATGCAAAAATTTAGTAATTTGAGGAGTAGAGTGACAAATTGCTTTTCAGCTCCATTGATAGAATAATAGGGTACCTGTTCTCCCCATTCTGATCCTGACTCTCCAACATTTGTCATTTTCCTATTTTGTTATTTTTGCCAATCTGATGGCTATGCAGTAGAAAGTAAGAGTTACTTTAATGTGCAATTCTCTAAATGTGGAGCATTTTTTCACATTGCTTTTGATAGCTTGGATTTGTTTCTTTGAAAATTGTCTATTCATATCTTTTGTCTTTATCTATTAGAAAATAGCTCTTAGATTTATACATTTTAATCAATTCCTTATGAAGCTTTCATATGAGACTCTTATCAAAGAAACTTGCTACAAAAATTTCCCCCTCAGTTGCCTGCTTCCCTTCTATTTTTAAATGGATTAGTGCTGTTTATGAAAAAAACTTTTAAAATTTTAAATAAATAAAAATTATTCAGTTTGTCTTCTGTGATCCTTTCTATCCCCTTTTCGGGGATTTTAAACTCTCATATGAAAGGAAATTTTTTCCTTGTTCCTCTAATTTGCCTATAATAATAATTTTTATCTTTAACTATGTGTCTATTTGGAGTTTATCTTGGTATAAAGTTTGAAATGTTGTTCTCTGTTGTTTTTTTTTGAAAAGTGATTCCTTACTCCAGTAAGGAGGATCTAAAGGGATCCTCCCTTTAGAATGAAGAACCTGAATGTCCGAGTAGCTAGGTGATAGACTACTAGGTGGTAGAGCACCAGGCCTGGATGAAGGAAGAATCATCTTCCTGACTTCAAATCATATCTCAGATACTTGTTGGCTGGATGATCTTGGGCAAATCACCGGTCCCTGTTTGCCTCAGTTTCTTCATCTGTAAAATGAGCTGGAAAAGACAGTGGCAAACCACTCCAGTATATCTCCAAGAAGATCCCAAATGGACTCAGCAAGAGTTGAACATAACTGAAAATGAATGAACTGACTCTGGGAACAACTGAACTGAGTCTCTCTCAGACTCAATTTTCCCATGAGAATTTCCACCAAATCTTATAGTTGAACATGGTTGGATATTGGTGATACTCAGAATGGAAAAGCTTTGAGATCTCTTGGTTGTGGAACTCAATGTATTGATCAAGAAGATAATAAAAGGCATTGGTTCCAGAAGCCCTAACCCAAAGCACAACCTCCTAAATGAAGGTTTTGCTGGTGGTAGGGATAATTGAGGGAACATGAAGACTGCTAAGATAGGAGTCTGGGTGACTCGGGGTACAGAGTTGTATTTCCCAACCCCCACTGCCACAGTAGGGTGTGGGGATAAAAGGACAGTCCTAATCTGTATTGTATCTAGAAAAAACTTTGCTTGCAAGAAAAACACCAATCTCTTTTTCCTTGTTTTCCTCCCACCCCCAGGCTCCCAGCTGGGAATATGGCTGGAAAACTGTGGGAATGGGGCTATAAATGGTCCTTCCTCCTCCCAGAATGCTTTGGGGCTTGACTCACAGGAGTGAATGGCTGAAGTCATAAATCATGGAAGTGGGAGTTTGGACTAGGTGATCTCTAAGATCTCTTCAATCTCTAAGATTCTATAGTTCTTTGAGGTGCCAAAGCTGAGAGGGTGATAGGGAGGTAAAGGAGAAGATGAAAGGAAGGATGCTCTTTATGTCTACTTCTCCCCAGGAGAACCCTGGGAAGCTAAAGAAATAAGTTTTAAAGAAAGAGAAGAAAAAAAAGAGAAGAAGAAGAAAGGAAAAGAGATAGATGAGAAAGAAATAATAAAAGAAAAAAAAAGGAAGAAGAGGAGGAAAGAGAAAAGAGAATGTGGAAGAAGGAAAAGAAGAAACATAAGGGAGGAAAAGAAAGGAGCAAGGGAGGAAGAAGAAGATGAAAAAAAGAAAAAAATTCATAAGGATAAAAAGTAACAAGACAAAGGGAAGAAGAGGATGTGGAAAGAGGAGAAGAAAAGAAAGAAGATGAAGAAGAGAAAACAGAAGAGAAGAAATAAGTGTAAGAAATAATGAAGAGGACAATGAGGGAGGAGGAAGAGAAGGTAGAAGAAGGAAGAAGAATAAAAAGAGAAAGGAAGAGAAGTAAGGAAATAATGAAGAGAACAAAGAGGAAAAGGGATAGAAAGTTGAAAAAAGGTGTTGAAAGGGGAAAGGAGGTGGAAGAGGACAACAAATAAAAAGGGAGAGGAAGAAGAAAAGAGAAGAGAAGGATGGAGGAAAAGAATAAAGAAAGAGAAAGATGGAGGAAAAGAGGGTAAAAAGGGAAGAGAACAAAACAAGAGAAGGAAGAAAAGGGGGTAAATTTGGAAGGAAAAAAGAAAGGGAAGAGGACAAAAGCAAAGGAAGGAAGGAAGAGGAAGATAAAGAGGAAGAGAACAAAACAAGAGAAAGGGAGAAAAAGGAGGGAGTGAATGTAGAAGGAAAAGAAGAAAACAGAGAGGGAAGAGGACAGGAGAAAAGACAGAGAAAAGAAAAGGAGAAGTAAAGAGAAAGAGAACAAAACAAGATAGAGGAAGAGAAGGATGAAGAAAAGTGGAAGGAGAAAGAAAAGAGAAAAGAAAGAAGATCAAAGAAAGAGAAAGAATAAAACACGGCAGGAAGAGGAAGGAGGAAAGAGGAAGGGGAGAGGATGAAGAGAAGGAAGAGAAAAGGGAGAAAATGAGAAGGAAGAGAAGGCAGGAGAATGAGGAGAAAAGAGAAGGGGAGCAGGAGGATAAATACAAAGAACAAGAGGAAAAAAGGAAGAAGAGAAAGAGAAAGAAGGAGAATAAAGAAAGAGGAAGAGAGGAGGAGGAGGAAGAAGAGAAGGAATCTTTGGAGCATTTTTCCCCCTCCAACCCAGGTAATGGCATCTTGCTGGAGCACAGCGAGGCTGCTTGGGGGAGTGAGAGGAATCCGCGAGGCCTTCCCAAAGCCATAAAGGAGTAAACAGTAGGCTACTATGAAGATCTATTGGGCCCCGCAGTGCCATTGTCTTCAGAAGGAATTAAAAACAAATTGCTGAGGGCCAGCACATAATTTAAAGACTCACGGCAATTTTATGACTTGCTAATGTTCCTAATTACATGCCCGTGAAAGGCTTAATTAATTGGGGGATGTAGCAAAAAGTGGAGCCCGTGTTTGTTATCATGGTTCCACTGCATTGATTTTAGTGCCCATGGAGAATTTAGGGCCTCTTTATTTGCACAAAGAAAATGCAAGTCTCTCGAAAAAATGCACATTAAGATCAACCCCTCGCTGCTATCTAATATACTTTCCTCTACTTAACCAAAGCGCTTGTAATCATATTTTGTAAATGTTGGTGCCGTTAATTGCATTGTGAGGGAAAATAGGTTCCGCTCGGCTGCTCGTGGAGAATTTTATAAAGTTCTTTCCCTGCTCCCCATTCTGGGGGACTCTTCCCGGAGAACTCATTAGAAAGTTGGAGGCAACAAGAGGGGATCCGGGCTGCCTTCAGAGATGGGGAAAGCTCTCCTGGCTTCCTTGCCACTTCTCTTGCCCTCCCCGGGCCACCTGTTGAGGTGGCAGAGCTCCTAGCAGAAGGAATTGGGCACTGAGTCCTCGGGGATCAAATTCTGTCTGATTCTGCTCAGTCTCCTCTTCCTAAAGTCATGGAGCATGGGAGAGGGAAGGATCTTGTCCAACCTCCTTGTTTCATGAAGATGCCCCGAAGCCAGAGAGAGCAGATGACGTGTCCTTGGTCAACGTTAATAATGGTGTTGGGTGGGAGCAGCAGCTGGGGCATATAGATAAATATATATACACACAGATACACTATACATACACACACACACACACACACATATGTATATCAATATCAGAAAGAGCTTGGGATTTTAATCTTGACTCCAGTCAGTACTATATTTTGAGCCTGGTTTCCTCATCTGAAAGCTTGTAGAGCTTCCTTCATTTCTAAATCCAACTAGACTCTTAGTCCAGTGCATTTGGACCTTCACTCACTGGGCTTGCTTCCCAAGGCCATAGGACTCTTCCTTTTCTCTTTTCTGCCCGTAGAGTAATTTCCCCTCTGCTGCTGACAGCAGCAGAGAATGCCCCATATCTTACTCTATGTGAGAGGGTAAGAATACCTGATGGAACCCAGAGAAACTCCACATCACTGGATGTTATTGGTCAATCATTTTTCAGTCATGTCTGAGTCTTCATGACCCCACTTAAGTTTTCTTGGTGGAGACACGGGAGTGGCATGCAATTTTCTTCTCCAACGTATTTTGCAGATGAGGAAACTGAGGCAAATGGGGTGAAGTCACTTGCCCAGGGTCACACAAATAGTAAATATCTGAGGCCAGATTTGGGCTCAGGCTAGCTGACTGCAGAGCCGACACTGTACTGAGCCACCTGGCTGCCCCAATCACATCACTCGGTACTGGAGGAATATTGGGATGGAGAGGAGACATGAACATCCTGAGCCAATACTGATCTCCATCTTGTTCTTGTTTTTTTTTTTTTTGTAATTTGATCCTCAGTTAGTGGGTGGATACCCATGATATGGTTGTGATTTTTTTTTTTAACAGCTTTTTATTTACAAGATATATGCGTGGGTAATTTTTCAGCATTGACAGTTGCAAAACTTTTTGTTCCAATTTTTCCCCTCTTTCCCCCCACCCCCTTCCCTAGATGGCAGGTAGACCAATACATGTTAAATATGTTAAAGTATAAGTTAAATACAATATATGTATACATGTCCATAGTTATTTTGTTGCACTAGAAGAATCAGACTTAGAAACAGTGTACAATTAACCTGTGAAAGAAATAAAAATTGTAGGCGGACAAAAACAGAGGGATTGGAAATGCTATGTAGTGGTTCACACTCATTTTCCATCTTGTTTTTGACCTTTTAAAGACAATGGGATATAGAAGAAACAGCCCTGAACAGTTTTTTTTTTAAAGCCTTAGCTTTGACACTTAGTTGTTATATATGTTACATAGGCATTTAATCTCTTTCAACCTCAGTTCCCTTCTCTATAAAATGGGGCTGAGAAGCAACTTGAAGTAATTCTTACAGAGTCAATCTCAAGAGTCAAAGGCCTGGGTTCAAGTTCTGCTTCTGGTTCATACTGGTGATGTGACCTTGAGGCAAATTACAGAACCTCTCCCTGTCAGGATAGGATTTGTTCTAAATCTACAATGACATGTACACTACAAAACAGATGATGGCCTACATTGGTTCAATCAGTTTTCTCGTATGGATTTCTTGACACTGGCCCCCAAATGTAGCTAACAATATCCTACCTCATTTTGGATGGTAAGTGGTGCCATAGGGCACAAAGTGTCAGGTTTGGAGTTAGGAAGACCTGAGTTCAAATTTGCCCTCAGACACTAGCTGTGAGACACTATTTGCCTCAGTTTCCTCATCTGTAAAATAAGCTGGAGAAGGAAATGGTTGACTACTCTGGTAAATCTGCTAAGAAAACCCCAAAGGGAGTCATGAAGAGTCAGATTGAAACATCTGAACAACTTATCTCAAAGGGTTGTAAGAGAAACACTTTATAAATCTTTAAAAACCATATAAATGTGAGTTATTATTATTATTCTCTAGAGAGTCTTGCCTAGATTTTTGGTTCCATCCTGGGCAACTGGGACTTAAAGCAGTTCTCCATCTCTATGTAAACCCTGAATTTCCTCTTTAACAATGGCAAGGATTTCTTAGGATCAGTAGTTTTCTTATCTTGGCTCCTGTTTTTCTCATAACCCCCTTTCCCTAACCTCCAGTTCCCACACCTAACACCATTCCCTACCAGGTTGGAGAGTGTGGAAAAAGGGAGAGGTGGAAGAAGGGCCAAGGGGAGAGGTGTCAGGAAGGGACTTAGATGAACATGGATGTCAGGGGAGAAGTGGAATGTAAGGATTTTGCAATGTTTATTAAGGATTTATTCTGCACTAGACACTGTGCTTTGCCTTGGGAAGATACAAAGATCTTACTAGGTCTTGGTGGAGCTGAACTTTGCCTCCCTAACTATATTGAAGATGATGGGATGAGAGAGGCTTGTCCATCCTAAGGAGGCTGGAGGTGGGAGGGAGGCAAGAAGGGACCTAAAAATCTTCTAAAGAACTCTTTAGGCTCCTTACATTCACTGTTCTAGTTTCTTCAATCCTAATAACATTTAGATTAAACATGTTCTCAAATCAGTATATTGGATTTGTAAGTCCTTGTTTTCATTGAGTTTTTAATTTTAGTCTTTATTGCCTATGGCTTTCAGAAAAGCAAAGTGGCTTAACAGACTGGGAGCAAACCTCAGGATTCAAGTGCCAGCTTCTGACATACACTAGCTATGGGATCCTGCCCAAGTCACTTAACCTCTCCATGGTCCTGGGCACCTGCCTAACAAACACAATTTGGAGAGCAGATGTTGAACTGTTTCAATACAGGGAGTTATCTCATTGGGATTCCCCAAGCCTCTGCAACCACACTTCCAGGACAGGGTGCACAGTGCCCCAAAAGTCTTTGGGCAGTTTTAAATTTTAATAGCTGAAGACTATTCACTTAACAGCTAAAACTTTTGAGGCATTCTCATATACGTATAAATATACAAATATAAATGTATATACACATCTCTCTATATAAGGTCTTTGGGTATCTTTCTATATAAACACAAAATACTGTACAATTATATGTAGTTATATGTGACTAGATACATATGTATATATACAATGAAGAAATTAAATATAGTTATATATATGTATATATAAATGTTTAAATTCTTACTGCAATTTAAAGTTTAATAGCTTTATACACAAACACACATATAGAGATGTATATATATATAAACATATACATGTAAACTATATGTAGTTATACATGAACATACATATATATGTATATATATATATATATACAAAGAATTTATAATCTCTCTATATATATGTACACTCCCCAAATCTTACTGTAGTTTAAAGCTTAGAACTGCACTAAGACTTTGGTATTACTCTCACACATATGTATTTACATAGTTGACAAAAGAACATATATTTTTTTCCTTCCACTTCCCTCCTTTCCTTCCTTCCTTCCTTCCTTCTTCCTTTCTTGCTTGCTTGCTTCCTTCCTTCTTTCTTCTCTCTCTCTCTCTCCTCTCTCTCTCTCTCAATTGGTCTATAATTTTCTATTTTGGCTCCTGCTGGTTTAAGACTCTAAATTTCTAAAGGTCCTGGATAGGATAGAGAATGAGGGCCTGCTGACCAGGAAAAGAGACAGTACTGCCCAGGGAAAAGTTCCCTGGGAAGACCTGATTTGAATCCCAGCTCTGCTACCAACTCTATGTATGACTGACCAAGTCTTTTAATCTCTCTGAGCTCCATTTTCTCATTCATTGGCAAAATGAAAGGGTTGAGTTAGATATTCTCTAGTTTCCTTCAAACTCTGACATTTTTTTAATCTGCTGAGCAAAAAAAGGGAAGGGATGCTTTTTTTCAAATCCTTTTCTACCGGGACCATCTAGGTAAGAATTGGGGACACTGTTCAGACTATGTCATGCTGTGACTATGACTTCCTCTTTGATGTAAAAACATAAGAATCACAGAAATAGAAATGGAAAATATCGTAGAGGCCACTTAGTCCAACCCCCTCATCTTACAAATGAGGAAACTGAGACCTAGAAGGGTTAAAGGACTTCCTGGAAGTCATAGGAAGCTTCAGAAGTGGAATTTGAACTCAGGTCCTATAATTCTTTGTCCTTAAGACAACAAGTAAGCCTGGTGCCCAGGAAAGAATAGAAACTCTCTCCCCCCTTCTCCCTCATGTGCATGTTTGTGAAGAGGTTACAGTTCACAGGATAGGGGCAAAGAGAACCAGGGGAGGAAGTAACACAGGCATGGTTGCTCTAGTGATGCTAGTGTTCACCTGCAGAGAGACATCCAAAGAGGAAGGGGGAAGGGTGGGGAGAAAAAGGATTCATTAATTGCTCTTTGATTCCTGCCTTTGATCAGCTCCATTGAAGGGAAATGGGAGGCCAGGAAATGGGGTGAGGAGAGAGCAAGGGGCTGACAATCCAGGTGAGGGAAAAGGATTGCAGGAGAAAGGAAGCTGACTAGAGTAAGAATGGGGGTTGCTGTGGAAATGGGGTGGAGTCTAGGAGAAGAACACCTGTTCCCCCTCCATTCCCATCTGGGGCTAGCCCTGTTCTAGGGTCATCCACTGCCAATTAACTAAGGCAAACAGGTAGCAAGGAGAAAGGAGATTTAGTGGGAGTGCTAGGGATGGCAGTGGTGGAAAAAGCCGTGTCCCCCTGCTCCCCTAGACCAATCTCACTATTCATTAGATCGCAGCCAAACACGGCACCTCTCCAGGCTGCCAGAAATGCAAACAGCAAGCTGAGAAATGACACCGATGGGGAATTAAGCTGAAAGTTTAAAATGTTCCTGAGCTAAAAACTCCAGATGTTGTCGAATTCAGCCCTAGGATAGATATAAATCCGGCCCAAACAGCCCCTCCCACTCTTCATTCGGAGGGGGATAGGCACAGCAGGCTCTGGTTCTCCTGCATTTGGGGAGTGGTTTGCAATAAGCAAAGAGGGGGGCTTTACTAGCATTCTGTCTTTGGGGGACCCCAGCATCGAAAGTTGGGGATCATGAAATAAGAATCACTGCCCTAGGGCTCTGTAGCCCTAAGGAACTGTAGGGACCCTAAGACTTAAAAGGTAGGCGGGGCTTCAGGCTCCCATCTCCGCCCATCTGTCAGTAGCTGGGGCTGCAGAAGGCCCAGGCCTGGCAAAGAAGGGGGTTGTCGAGGCCTTTGATTCCCAGTGCCGAAAGTGGGAAATGAGGGGGAGTGAGGAGGGTGGATAGGGGAGGGTTGGGCAGAGTTCGGGTGGGGAGGGTTATAGTCTGTTTCTCTCTGCGGCCTGGCTGAGACCCAGGCGTCCGGTTTTCAAAGGCGAGCTTCAAAGGCAGGTACATATTAATGGGGCTTCTTTTGTACCTTCTGAGGGACAGGAAAACAACCCGGCTCCTTCCCTCCCTTCCAGGCTGCGTGACAGCCCGCGGCAGGCAGGTCAGATCCCGGGAGATAGTGCCCCCATCCCGCGCCCCCCATCCTCCCTCCCCCTCGGAAAGCCCGCTTCCCTTTTCATGCTCCAATACTGTTAATTTGATCTCTCCTGCCGCAGGATTTTTGTTCTCATCAAACGAGTGATGCGGTCTCAGATTAAGACGGGGCCCCCGGCCCCACCTCATCCCCAGCCCAACCAGTCTCACCCACGTTTATCAAGCCAGCTGACAACGGGGGCGGCCGCCCGTCTGATCAGCCTGCCGGGGCTGCCTCGCCCACTGACCCGAAGAGCCGCGGGCAGGGGGAAGTTAGGGTGACCTCCCAGAGAGGAAGGGGAGAGAGCCTGGGGGCGGGGGAGGTGAAGGGAACCGAGGGGGACCGGCCAAGCATGGCCCCGCGTTGGGGGAGAGGTTGGCAAAGGAGCCAAGTACCCGCGGAGCTGGGGGCAGCGACACATTGGCTCAATGATAGGGAAAGGGACTCAAACCAGCGAGAAGATACCCGGCTCTCCAAGCCCAGACCCCTCTTTAACCTCATAGAATGCTTCCTTCTATGACTGACAACCCAAAGGAAAGTAGGGGAGAGGATGAGGAAAGATAGCCTGGGATTCTGAGGTCCCACCCTTCCACCTCTGAGGTTCTGAGATTCTGTGACAAGAAATGGTCAATTTGCCCCTCAGTTTGGGGAAGGCAAAGCTGCAGGCATCTTTATTTCTATTGACTTCCCAATTAGCTTCTCCTTCATCCCTACCCTTCAAATGCCTAGTTTCTCTGCCCAGACCCTGGAGAAATCTCCAACTTAGCCTGAAGGCTAGCTGACTAGCTAACTCTTCTCAACCTCAAGTTGGAGAAACTACTTTGTCTCTCCATTGGCCCTCTCCTCTTTTCAACTCATCCAGCCTATAGGACAGGACCTGAGTTCATACAAGGTTTGGAACTATCCCCCTGTGTATCACTGTTCACCTGAGCCTTTGACCTTACCCTGTAACACTAATAATAATAATATTAGTGTTTAAATTATGCTTTATAGCCTTAGAAGTTTGAGGTAGATTTGATGTCTCAAAGATTTTATTTAAATGAAACAAACATTTATTAATACATGCAAGGCACTATACTAGGTGCTGAGCTTGTTCCTAAAGCAAAGAATGGATAATGCTACTTCCCTGCAAGAGAAGTTTCCATGGCTCCCTATTGGTGAGCTCAGGAAGCCCCTGGAGCTATAGGATAAAATATGAATTGGAGTGTCACCGATTCCATGTTTGTTGTCCTGGTTCCAGTTTGTGAAGTTTCAGTAATTCATTTCAGTCTTTCATTCTGTTGATCAATAAGCATTTATTAAACATCCTATGCGTCAGCACTTTATAAATGCTGGTTAAAGTGAATTTGAAACAACACCCTTTCTGCCCTCAAGAAATTTACAATCTAACTAAGAGGCAAGACATACACTCTAATAAGCTTGATATAAGGGAGACCCTCTGCCTGAAGGAAGGGGATTTCCTGGCATAGACATCAGGTATATTTATTAAAAAGAAGATTTTCAAAGGTTCTCTTATTTTATTTTAGCTCTTTCCCTGAGGTGAAACCTCCTCTAAGCCAGATACTGACCTCAGTGGATATTTTCAACCAGTCCTATTCTCCCAGCACCAGGACCATGTGGGAGGGAAGAGGAAGAAATAGGGGTAGTGAAGGGGAGATGGCTTAATCCCAGGCCCCTCTCTCACAAGAGAGCAGCCAGGGGTGGGAGTGATCAAATGTAACGTTCTGAGGAAAGGTG
The DNA here is from genome assembly GCF_902635505.1 of Sarcophilus harrisii. Classification (NCBI taxonomy): domain Eukaryota; kingdom Metazoa; phylum Chordata; class Mammalia; order Dasyuromorphia; family Dasyuridae; genus Sarcophilus; species Sarcophilus harrisii. The sequence continues at coordinate 353,977,284 of NC_045429.1, read as the reverse complement.
GGAAGGGAAGGGGAGATTAATGAAACATTTATTTCTCTGTCAAATGGCACATCCCTTAGTCACCAGAGGGTCTCAGGGATGCGGGTGAACCTTGCCCCTTAAGGCTGACCCTTACTCTTTAGTGTCACCCCACCTCACCCCAGCTCTACTCCCACCTCCTCTCTGAAGGAAAGCTGAGAATTTCCCATGACCGAGAAGGGCCAGGCTTGGCCAAGTAGCTAACTTGGGGAGAATTTAGGAGTCCTTATTATTCTTTTTAAAAATGCCTGAGACCCACCACCCATCTTGTTCCCAGGCTCTGTGGCCCTGGCTGACCTCAGTGGGTCCTTGTTCTGAGTTGGAGGTAAGTGACTGTCACTCAGCACTACAGTGGGTTGGCAGAAGCATTACACTCAGAGTGACGGGCTCTTCCTTGAACATATATAGTTACCAGGAACCTGCCTAAACATCTTAACACAGTGGCCTGCCATATTGGTTGGAGTGCTTGACTTAGAGTTATGAAGTGTTGGGTTCAAATTTGACCTCAGACACTTATTGACTTATAAAGCATTTATATCTTTATATAGGATACCTTTGCTCAGGATACCCTATCCTGAAGCTGCACCTAAAGTCCCAGGCCCAGTGTTGACTCTTGAAAATAGTTTTATCCTGGATCTGTTGGAGCTGATGGCCTTTCTCTTTAGTATTGCCACCAATCTATGGCTGTTTTCTGGGGATTCCAATTTCTCCCATAGGTTCTGGAAGTGAGGTACCAACTGGGAGAAGTTCTGGTTGGAAAACAGAAAAAGCCACAATCTTGGCAGCTTAGACATGTGGCCAATTAAAAACAAAAGGAAACTAAATAGGAGGGATAGGAATAGGGGGGACTAGGGTTTGACTGTGGCAGCTTGATTCTTTTTTTTTTTTTTATCACTACTTACTTACCTTGTCCACAGTACCAATTCTCCTTTCAATATTCCACACATTTTCTTAAGACTGTCTAAGCACTGGGAATATAAAGATTTTTTTAAAAACCACGTAGTCTTTCTCTTATACAGCTTACATTTTACTGAAGGGCCCAAGTATAATATAAGGCAAGACTTAATAGAGGCAGAGGTAAAATCTAAATGAAGGGCTCTGGGGTAATTTGGGGAGAGATCATTTCCAGTTGGAGGGACAAGGCAAGGTTAGCTGGACAAAGTGGGACCTTAGGTTCCCTTAGGAACAGGATTTTAAGAGAAAAGAGATGAGTAGAGAAGAGGTATGTTCTAAACACTATGTGATTGCATCAAGGTAGCGAGATGGATGTTAATTTTAGAGAGCAGGTAGTAATTCAGTTTGTCTGGAACATAATGTGTGTCTTTGAGGTCAGAGTACCTGGACTGAAGTTCTGTCTCAAAGGTTTACTATCTGTGTAACCCTGGATAAGTCAAATAGAAATGCCACCAATCATATATGAGAACTGTATATTGCTTTAGTTTGAAACCTTACTTATGTTTTACTCTATTTTTATTTTTTTTGTTAAGAATTTCCCAATTATATTTCAATTTTGTTTGAGTCGCATGCAAGAATGTTGTAGGCTGCACACACTGATCTTGTGTTTTACACCTGTGACTTACCCTCTATATCTTAGTTTCCTCATCTGTAAAATGAGGGTGATGTGTGGATTGGCTATCCTCTGAGGTCCATTCTAGCTTTACTATCGTCCTGTCAGCCCAAGTTTTCTTATTCTTTAAAAAGAGAGGTTTGACACTCATAGATCCAGAGCTACAAAGAACATCAGAGATCACCCAGTCCAACACCCTCAATTTGCAGGTGAGGAAATTGAGGCTGAGAGAGATGAAATGAGTTGCCCAGGTTCACACAGCTAATAGATGCCTAAGATAGTATTTTGAACTCAGATCTAAACTTCAGCCTCAGTGTTCTAGCAACTATTGTATCCCATTGTTTTAGGACAAGTGGGTTAGAGGCAGATTGTGGTGGATCTTAAAAGTTAGGCTAAGGAGTCTGCAATTTATCCTATAGGCAACAGAGAGTCCCAAAAGAAGTTCAGTCAGAAGAAACCTGTGCATTAGGATGACAATTTTGTCGTGCCAGGTAAAGGTATTAGTATCTTTTCAAGTAAAGAAAAAACTATTGAAGGATTTTGATGATTGGAAGAGAGATAGGAAGATCAGACCTGTTCATTGAGGAAAGTAGTTTTGCATCATTAAGGGCATGGTCCAGCATCAACAAGATTTAGGCAGGTACTTTTCCTGTATGCTTTGAATTCAGATAAACATAAAGCATTCGTCTCTTTAAAATGGGAGCTAGGCAAAATAACAGAGAGAAAAACAGCCAGAGAGACAGTCATAGAGAAAAACTGACTGAAAAGCAAGTTGATAAATGGGACCTTCCAGCCTGGATCTTGAATGCTGTCTGATGCTAAATTAGTGAGGAAAGACGTCAGGGGAGAGAAGAGATGAGGACTTGGGAATATAGTGGATAATAGCTCAAAGAGGGTGAAAAATACCAAAGAGGCAAAAGGCAGTCTCCAAATCTAGCTTCCAAAGGGAGGTGGGATTGCACCTCCACACATCCCAATCATGAGTGAAGTGGGGGTGATGGAGTAAGGTGGGGTTAGAAGAAAATTTGCCTCTTTTCTAGTAAATACTAGTGACCTCAGTCCCTAATCCTTTTAATCAGTAGTCTGGCAACCTGGGGAGAGATCTTGTTGGCTTTGGGGAGGAGGATGTCTTAGATTAGGGAATCAGGACTTTGGGGGGAGGGAATGTGAGGGGGAGGACAGATGGGACAGACTTGCTTCTGTATCTCCCTTTGCTTGGGTGGGAAAGAAAAAAAAAAGGCAATGTCTTTTTTTTTTTTTATTTAATAGCCTTTTATTTACAGGATATATACATGGGTAACTTTACAGCATTAACAATTGTCAAACCTCTTGTTCCAATTTAGGGCAATGTCTTTAATGAAGGTGAAAGCAGTGACATTGGCCACCTGCCCCAACATCCCCTTGATTCAGATGTGTGGTGGGGGGAGGCTGGAGGAGAGTGGGGGCACCTTGACTTTCCCTCCATAAAGATCTGCTGACAGAGACAAACTTTCGAGCCTCCCTGCCCTCTCCAGCTGTGACTGGCAGGATGCCGGGAGAGTCTCGGGCAGAGTGGGAGTGGGGGTGGGGAGTATTGCTACTGGCCACTCTGCTGACCACCTTCATAGTTCTCACCTTCCTCCCCCATCCTGTCTGAAGCCACACACTACTGACTTTCTAATTTCTCTTTCAGTCTCCTGGTTCTGCTCTCTAGAAGCCTCACCTGAAGCCCATTAGAATTGCTCAACAGATTAGGACTTGGGGGAGGAAGAGAGGGTAAGGAGAGAGGGTTTTTGAAATGGGGTTTTCTTCTCCTGTGTTGGACCCAGAATCTTCCTCCCCCCAAAAAAAGCTCTACCTTTGCTATCTGGGATTTTACAGCCAACTCCCTATAGTGCTACCCATAGTCCCTCTCCAGGGTGGGCTCCCAGCTCCAATGTAACTCAAACAAACGAGGAATAATCCCTCCCAGCCTCCTGCTGCCAGCTCTGGCCAATCCATCAGTGGATCAGTGCCCAGGAAAGGGAAAAAATATAAAATCTCATTTCAAGCCCTGATGACAGTCTGGTTCAGCTTTCCTAGCTTTTTAGGAACTTAATTCTAGGCATTTTTCTTAAACACAAGGCTTCAAGGCATCTTATGAAATGATTTTTCCTTTCACAATTTGAATAGAGAAAGGAATAAAATGTCTTGACTTGTCTTGGTTCTCTCTGTGTCTCTCTCTCTCTTTGTTTTTTGTCTTTCTCTGTGTTTTTCTCAGTTGTTTCTGGCTCTTTCTCTTATGGAATCATATAGTGTTAGAACCAGGAAGCAACTTGGAGATCATCTAGTTCAATTATCTATCAGTGACTTTCTTCTCTGCCTCTTTTCTATCTCAACATTTTTCTATGCATCTCTCTGTCTTTCAGTGTTTGTCTCTTTGCTCCTGCGTCTATCTCTTTCCTTTCCTTTTTTTTCTCTTGCTCTTTCCCTTGGTAGAGATTATCCTTTGCTCTCTGTCTCCAATTTTGACATGCTTATGGCTAGAGACAGACCTTCTGTTCTGGAGGAACACTCTTATGGAACCTGAGATAAGGGGAGAATTTCCTCTTTTATTGGTCTTACTGATTCTATGATACCTAACTGTACCCCCAACCTATCCCCAGGCCTGCAGAGACAGGGTCTAGTTCAGGTAGGGGTACAGAATACTAAGGACAATTAAAGGTCAGCACAAAAGTCAGATTGATGTCTTTCTTTAAATTCCCAATACAGGAGAATTGGGTGGAAGAAGTTGGGAGGAAGGGTCTGCTATGGAGAAAATTCTGGAAGAGCTGTGTACATACCCCAGTATACAAGACTGGATGGATTCCTCTCACAATCTCCCCATTTCTAAGTCTAACCTCCATTTAAAAATATATATTTTATTTATTTTTATTAAAGCTTTTTATTTATAAAACATATGCATGGGTAATTTTTCAACACTGACCTTTGCAAAACCCTGTGTTCTAAATTTTCCTCTCCTCCAACCCCTTCCCTAGATGGCAGGTAATCTAATACATGTTAAATATGTTAAAATATATGTTAAATGCAATATAGGTATACATATTTATAGTTATCTTGCTGTACAAGAAAAATCAAGTCAAGAATATACTCCATTTTAGAGGCTAGAAATGTTTTTTTTTAAGTTTTGTGTGGAGCCTTCTGATGAGATTTGAGTTCCCCCTTAGAATTCAACTAATCGCGTGACGTTAGGCAAGTCATTATGATCCTGTTTCCTCCCCTGTAAAATAGGGTTAATAGCCCCTATTTCAGAGGACTGTTATAAAGATCAAATAGGATAATAAATGTATTATATTTTGCAAACTTTAGAATACCACAAATTTTGATTATTATTATTATTAATTTTCTACTTCTTGCAACTGGAATAAGATTTTGGCTACACTTACTACACTTTTGGTAAGGCCTTCATATGAGAGCAAACAGAATGCTTTCCTTTCAGTTGGTATAATTGACTGAGTACTGAGTTATGGTGTTTATAGCACTAAAGCTGTATGGGACCACACAACTCTGTTGTTTGATCAGTGAGAATTTATCAAATGCCTACTGTGTTCTAGGTACTTTTCCACATGCTGGTGAGAAAAGCAAAAGAATCTCTGCCCTCAAAGTGCTTACCTTTTATTGGAGAAAACAAGTGTACTTGTAAATTGATAAAAATATATACAAGGTAAATATAAAGTAATGGGTGGGAAGGAAAAAGTTATTTGAGATGGAGGGCATCAGGGAAAACCTCATCAGAAGGTGGATGTTTGATTTGAACTTTAAAAAATATTTTTATTTTCAGTTTCAAATGCCCTCCCTCCCCACCCACTGAGAAGGTAAGAAATATGATTTCCATTGTGCACTGATTTGAGCATTAAAGGAAGATGGGGATTCTAAAAGGAGGAAGAGAGAAGGGAATATATTTCAGGCATGAGCACAGCCTGGACAAAGGTATAGAGGTAGGAGATTGAATGGGGAGTGAGGAGAGGTGGTATGCATGAGTGACAGCATGAAGGCCAGTTTAATCTGGACTAAAGAGCATATGAAGGAGAATGATATACTTGGAAAGATAGGCTGGAACCAGATAGGGGTAGTTATGAGGAAGGTGCTTTATAAACATTTGATGCATGTGAAGATGTATAGAATGCATGATGCTCCCTTCTAGGGGTTCACAGTCATATGGACATGAAAATGTAAATGGAAGTCTTCTGGTCATGAAGGCATCAGATGCATTCATTCAGGACGTGCAATGATTGATTTCTTGCATGATGTAAAAGCATTACATAAGAAACAACTGAAGGAAGAATTGCAAGGCAGGTGGCAGTTTTATATTCAGTTATTCAGGGAGGGATACCTGGAAGAGATGTAATTTGGATATTATGTGCTGTGTGGCCCATTTGAGAATGAGTCCAACCAAGAAAATAGCTTAGTATTAAAGATGGGTCTTTTCTTCCCTCAAATTTCTGCTTTGTTTATGGGTTCACAGAGCTAGAAAGGAACTTTGAGCCCATTGAGTCCACTCCCTTCCCATTTTGCAACTGAAGAACTTGAGGAAAATAGATATTAAATGGTTTGTACAGGATTATACACTTAGCTAGTGTGGGAGGAAAGGATTTGAACCCAAGATCTGCTGACCTCTCCAGACATACTTCACACTTGCTCTTGATATAGTCACCAATCCTCTATCCATGTCCCCATCCTTCTGTTCCCTATTGCTAAATTCTCATTTTAGCTAACATACTTACAGTAGCCCCACTCCAGACCCAGAATTCAAAGCCAAGGAACTAAAAGAAGAATTGATTCAAGTTCATTGTGGAAAGAGGCCAACTGGATACTGAAATATACTTAAAAGATGATGACATGTGAAGATGGAGAAAATTTTCTTTCATTAAGGCTTTCATTCATCTTAGGATATTATGGCAGCCTTCTTGAGACTTTCTAAAATCACAATTATTATCCTTGACAGATGCTAGTGCCTTCCCATTGCTTCTGACAATTGACCTTGAATCTTTGTACACATTTATATACATTTGTTATCTATTTGTATGTGCAAACTATTTCCCGGGTAGAATATGAGTTTCTTGAAGGCAGGATTGACTTTATTTTTGTCTTTGCTTTCCCATTGCATGGTACCCAGGAGCCTCTTAATAAATGCTGGTTGGTTAGTTGATTGGTTGATTGACTCTGGGCTACTATACCAAAAAAATGCACCTATATCAAATTGATTACTGTCTTAGGGAGGGAAGAGTTAAGGGAGGCAGAGAGAAAATTTGGAAATAAATTTTTTTTAAATGAATGTTAAAAATTATCTTTACATATAATTGGATAAAAGTAAAATACTATTTTATAAATGCTAGAAAACTTGACAGGGTCCAGGATGAGTACCTCAAATGGTTATAGCAATGGGATGTTCTACCAGGAAAATGTAAAAAAATTAAAGACCACTCTCTCTCTCACTTGTGAAGGATTTTTTTTCCCTGACAGGGAAATCTTCCCCATAGACTAAAAGAAAGGCAATGCAATTGAATTTAAGCAGTAAGGATTTAGCTTGGCCATCAGGCAGAAATTTCTGGTTGTATGGTACATAAAACTGGAGTAAAGCACTGAGGGATGAAAGTTGTGTGTTTTCCTATCCCTTCTTTCCTTTTCTCTGTCTCTGTGTCTCTCTTTTTCTCTGTCTCTCTCTTCCAGATTTCCTAGAAAGGTAAGTCACTTATTTGTCCTGATAGTTATACTGATTCTTTACTTGCCTAAAGGCAGGGGATTGACCAAAATGAACTTTCCTAATTTCATCTAGCTCTTACGATTCTATTCATTTCCTTCCGGGAATGTGTGTAAACGCCTTGGTTCTCTCTAAGCCTGCTCTCTCACTTTACCCCCTAAGTGTATGGATACATGCAATATTTTGCTTGGACTATAGCTAGATATGTCTCCTATCTGTACCTAGATCCCTCACCCCAGGAGGCTGAGTTCTTCCCCACCCCCACCAACCCTCCTGAAGGCACGTTTGGCTTGGAGACAAAACCCAAGGTGTGAAACACAATTGTCGATACCTTCACCCTCGCAATCAGGCAAAATTAATTGTGTGAACGCCATTGATCAAACCACTTAATACTTACAGGGACTGAGAGAAGCTGAAATGTAATTTCATTACCAACCTGCTCACCCCTAATGAAACTCCTAATAACTCTTTAATTTTTATTTCAGATGAGGGTTGGAAGGTAGGGTTGGGAGAAAGGGATGGAGATGGGGAGAAGAATAGAAATTTACTTTTCTTTTTCCCATGTTTCTTATTGCATCCAAGATTCTTATATATTCATGAACTTAGGTTATTTCATCCATCCGAAAATTCTTTAAAGCATACAACCTATGTTCTTGTTACCACTAAGAATAGAGAGTTTAGAACATTATAAAGAAAAATTTGAAAAACAATATTGATTTGCCTTGGGAAGGCATTAAGTGTTTTTCATATAGTAGACTAACTCTTTCTACAAAATCTCAAGAGGCAATGTGATGTTAAGGAAAAAGTCCTGGATTTTCCAGGAGTGAAGAGATGGAGTGTCTTATTTATGGAACAGCAAGGAGGGAATGGCATTGGATTGGAGAGTACACAGAAGAGAATAGTGTATAAAATGACTGGAAAGGTAGGAGGAGATAGGTCAAACTGGGCTATTCTCTATCTCCCAAACGTTTCCTACACTTTCCCACCTCAGGACATTTTCTGATACTAGTCTCTATATCTAGAATGCCTTTATTTGTATTTCTGCCTATTGACAACCTTATTCAAGTCATTATCACTTCCATAAGGTCTTTCTTGAATCCTCTTAGGTCACTAAGAGTTAACTATACAATATGAATCTAGAATTAATTACATAATATTTTAGTGACTGTAAGATTTGGGCTTAGGTTCCAGAGGGACTATAGAAAATTCTCCTCCCCATGTGGTACCAGATACACATCTTCATTTTGCACTCCATCCCTTCAACTAACCCTGTGTTTTTCGTTGTTCCCCAACACAGACAAGGCCATGTGCTCTGTATAACTTGAATCTATTAGACTTTAAGCATATTCAAAATCTTCCTCCTCCAAGAAGCCTTTCTTGTTTAACCACATCCTATGGCAGTTTTTTACAAAGTCCCCTCAGAACTTAGAATCATAGAATTTGCTGATAGAAGGGAGCTATGACTTGATCTTTCCATTTCTTTCATAGGTTTGAATGCTAGCTTTGCCAATGACTAGCCCTCAGCTGAGAGAACTGAGCAGTCAGCTGACTGAACAAATCATTCTCAGATTACAGAGTAGGTTACTAAATGGGGCAGCTAGGTAGCTCAATGGATAGAGCTTTGGGCTTGAAATCAGGAAAAACTCCTCTTCTTGATTTCAAATCTGGTCTCAGACACTTATTAGTGGCTGGGCAAATTTGCCTCAGTTTCCTCATCTATAAAACCACTCCAGTATCTCTGCCAAGAAAACTCCAATGGAATTAAGATGAGTAAGACAGGACTGAAAAACAATCAAACAAACTACAGTAGAGTTACTGTAGTTGTCAGTCAATAAACATTTATCAAGCACCTACTATGTGCCAGGCACTGTGCTAAGTTAGTTGTGTAGATTGACAAGATTTTCTCTCCCTCTTCTTGTGTTACTTTTTAAAAGTGTATGTTATTTATTTTACCAGCAGCAGAAACTCTGGGGCCTGCCCTTGAGTTCTAGGGGTGACTTGGCTGAAAATTAAACTGAGCAGAGGTAGTAGAGCTAGCTCTGGTGTGGGGCAGTGTGTGTATGTGTGTGTCTGCTCAGTATGTTTCAAATCTTCCTGGATGAAGTCAGTTTTCCCTATAGTTTCCTGTTTTCCATTATTCCAACCCCCACTGCCTTCTGGGCTTCTCTTATCTCAAGCCCCAGACACAGGGACACAGTTTTCTGGGGGGGGGGAAGGACAAAGTGTATGTGGGGGCAAAGAGATAGGTTCCATTCCCCAAATCTCCCATACTTTCTCCCCTGCCTCCTCACACCTCAGCAATGGTAACCCTCATCCTTCTCCATCCCCAGCTTCCTTTCCCATGGTTGTAGCTAGGTTCTAGGACATGGGAGTGAGAGAGAGCGAGAGGGAGGGAGGGAGGGCCAGCATATGAGGGATGGAGGTTGGCTAGGGAGGGGGTAGTTACTTACAAAGCCCATGCCCCGGGGACCCTTGTCCTGGACAACAATTACAATCCCTTAATTAACTGAAATGCAGTTGGCCTGTCGATTGAGCCATGTCCTAAGCTGGAAGTTTGCTAGGACCAAGCCTGCCCTCCCCCCACTCTCCACCCCCCACAAAGCCACTGTAGAGTACTGGTTAATGAATATAAATCAGATGGTTTATAGTTAGTAAACGGGGAACATGCTGGCAAAGGACTGAATTCCAACACAGAATGCCCGGGGGTAGGAACATGCCCTCTTTGAAGGGGCAGGTGTGCACACACAGGCTTACAGGACATCCAGGCAGGCGGGCACACCAGAGCGTTTGCAGAAGATGGGGACACATTCCTCCTGAGCACTCATACATGGAGCTGGCAGAGCCAATAGTCAATGCAATGTGGAGATTGCATAGGATGTGCCATAGATCACAGACTTATAGCTAGAAGGGACCTTTGAGTCATCTTGTACACTTCCCTTACTTTACAGGACTTGGTACATAATGTGTGTTTTTTCATTCATTCATTCGTTCATTCATTCACTCACTCATTTACAGGGAGCCACATATTTATAAATATGTGTATTTATATAAATAATATACATATATGTGTATGAAGAAAGAAAGAGGGAAAAGGGAGGGAAGAAGGGAGGAAGAGAGACAGAGATAGATAAAAAGAGACAAAGGGAGGGGAAGACAGAAAAAGAAAGGAAAAAAAGAGAGGGAGACAGGCAGAAAGAGTCAGAGAGAGAAGAAGACAAAGAGACAGAGTAAAAGAGTCTGAGAGGAAGAAAGAAGAGACAGAGAGAGGAAGAGATACAGTTATATGAGTCTACCAGGGTCACATAGTAATAGATTTTGTTCAAATCCAACTAACTTTCTACCATCCTGCTATCCTTCCTTCCATAAAAGACACATGTAATTGTACCAAACCTGAAACTCTAAGCAGAGATGTTATTATATGTGGGGAGGCAATGTAGTAGAGGAAGAGTACTAGACCTGGAATTCAAATCCTGTTCTGACATTGACTGGCTATGGAAACACAGACAAGTCACTTGATGTCTCTGAACTTCAGTTTCTTCATCTGTAAAACAGGGTTAATAATGTCACTTAAGACTCATTTCATATAGTTGTAGTGGGACTTAAATAATAGTATACATAAAAGTCTCTGTAATGTTAAAGCATTGTATTATTATTATTCCTATCAATAGTACATGCACAGAATATGGGGCATCTATTCCCCTTTCCTCCCAAATGTAGAGTACACACATGGTATCCAAGATTCATACATGCTGTGTACATAGAGACACTAAGCAAACACACCCTATATATATCACAAGGGGACTTGCCTATTTTCAGAAAGCCAGACTGTTCTCTAGTCCCCATCCCAGACATGGGAAAGGACCAACAAGGTAGACTCTTTCTATACCCCAATATCTCCAACGGGAGTGCCTCCCTGATTTCTTATATCACAGACTTTCTCAGTCCTGAGCAAAAACAAACAAATCCCAAAACAAAATAAACCCTCAGTTACTGGATGTTAATCTAGTTTGTACAGGATATAGTTGGGGACAAAGGCTCAGACCTCTCCTAGCCAGGGGATAAAATTGATGTGTTCATATTGCCACCTGCCATGAAAGAGATGTAATGGGACAATGGGGGAATGGGAATGGGAAGATCAGCCCTTTGGCTGAAAACTTGTATAAAATTTGTGTAGTGATTTCCTCCTAATCCAATTTCCTAATCTTAATCCAATTCTAATCTCCTAATCCTAATCCCAAAAACTTTTTTTTTAGTTTCCCATCCCTTGTCTATCATTAAATCTTTCTGTACAGTTTATCCAATATAAAAGGAAATAAACTTCAGATTGCCATGTATATGAAGGTAAGAAATAAAATAGGTTACTTAATTTAAAGAAGACAATATAGCTATTTATCAAATATTCCCTGTATCCTTCATTGACAAGTTTCTTGTATCCCAAATTAGGAATCCCCCTACCTTAAACACTCAGTTGCTTTAAGAAGGAGTAAAGATGGGTGCTATAGTGAAAATAGCATTGGGTTTGATGTTAGAGAGATTGTCTTTCCTGGCAACTTTCCTCAACTGTCTGGGCCTCTGTTTTGTCCTCTGTAAAATGATGGGGATAACGTCTAATGTCATTTCAAGCTCTAATCCCTCTAATCCCCAGTCCCCTAATTTACTTTATATACTTTTTGAAAAGTTATTTCCCTATAGAATATAAGCTACTTAAGGAACTATTTAATTATTGTCCTTGTATCCCCAGCACTTGGCTCTGTCCTGGCACATAGTAGTATTTTATTTTAGTAAATGCTTTTTGATTGATTGATTGACTGATCATTTGTTTCTGGCTTGGAGGATTGGAAATGCTAAATGCAGAATTCAGTGAGGGTGAGCCAGGATCCAAGGGTCTCCAGGCAGAATTGGACTGTGGATGTGAGAACGACAGGGGACCAATGGGTGTGCAGTAATTTGAACTTTGAGTTGGAGAAGGAGAGGACAAAGCTTCCTCCAGCTCTCTGCTCTTGCTCAGCCACCCTCTGGACACAGCTGGGGGCATCTGGAGCTGACAGGATAGAGTTGTGCCTGGCCTTGGAGGCTGAGGTGAGACTGAGGACTCAAAGTGGGTTGGCTTTAAGAATTATGGTGCTGGTTCTTTCTATGGATCTGGACCAGTTCTGGAGAATCTGTCCTACCCTTCAGAATTAGAAGGAATCTTAGCTATCAATCCCCTCATTTACAGAGGAGAAAAATGAAACCCAGATACTCCCGTACAAGGTACCCAAGGTCACAGAGAATAAAACATCCCAGGTTCTCTGTCCAAAACTGGGGCTCCTTTCCGTGGGCTCCAGGCTCTCAGTCCCATTCACCCTTCTGGGGGGCGGGGATCTGGGCCTCCCCCTCCAACACCATGGAAAGAGGGAATGGGGAGAGGGACATCTACTTCCCCTCCCATAGCAGGATTTTTTTTTTTTTTTGGCCCTGGAAAAATTTTCTTCTTATTTATTGTTGCATAAATTAAGTTGGAGGGGTGTATAGTGAGAGGGGGAGTGTAACAAATGACTAGTTAAATATGAGCTCTGATGAATACATCTAACTCTCCACCCCGCCAGCATAGAGGGGGAGACAGTGGCAGTTATTTACCAAGTCCCCAGACCCCCGCCGGGATATTTATTCAAGGAGGATGGAAGGGGATCTGGGGGAATTTCTTGACAAACGGAAAAGATCCTATCATACTGTTCCAGTGGGGGTGAGGAGGGGTCACTGGCTGAGACAAACTGACAGAAGTTTGCTACTGGAGGGGGGAAAGGCCATTGGTGCTGGTTCAGTATCCCTTGAAAATGTACCCCATCCTATTTGCATTTCCCCCAGATCTCCAGCCCCTAGCCCCACATTTTAACATGCTTTCCCTGCCCCCCCCCCAACCTCGGACTCGGGCAATCAGTCCAACCATCCCACTCATTTGCCCTGGGAAAGAGCAGGAATTTGAAAGGTAGGGGGAGAAAAAAGGGCAGAGCAGATTGCCTCTCCATTCCTGCACATCCCATCCCCATGCTCCTCCACAGCCCCCATTCCTAATAGGGCTTCCGGTGGTCCTGTTCTTGGTGGCCTCCCTGCTGTCTCAGCTCCCAGATTTGCCGTATCTATAAGAGAAGCAACCTGCCGGCCCCCTGCTGGTATTCCGAGGTCAAGTTGCTGAAGAGGCCGGAAGGCGGGGCCTCCAGCGGGGATCTCAGAGGGAATGCCCCAAACCCAGTAATGCCTTGGAACTGAACCAGCTCCGAAGACTCTCAGAGAGAGATGATGTGTCTCTATCCAGTTCGGAAGAGGCACAATAAAGAAGGAGCTTGCCCCTTCCCCACATCCATTCCCTTCAGTCTAGGGGTGTAAGGTGCACCCTTTCAGGGGCAACTGATTGCGGTGGTACTCGTTTTACAAATGGGAAAACTGAGGCGGGGAAAAGCATCTCTCTCCAATTTAATTGACAACAAGTACTTATTAAATGTTTACCATGTGTCAGATACTGAATTAAGAGCTAGGAATACAAAGGAAGCAGAAAACTTGATCCCTGCCTTCCAGAAGCTTACATTCTAATAAGGGAGAGAGCATGCAAATAATTGTGTGCATACAAGATAAATTCACTGTAAATAAACATTTATCTTTGACTAAAGGTGGTGGGGCAGAGGAAGACAAGTGGGATAGACCACCTACAGAAGGTGGAACTGAGCTGAAGAAGGTCAAGGAAACTAAAGCATCAGAGGGGAGGAGGGAGAGTATTCCTGGTATGGGGAAGGACTATTAAGGAAAAAGCCAGAAGAGGAAGATGAAATGTTCTGTTTGAGGAACTGAAAATAAGGCAGCCTCCAATCCAACACAATGCATTTCAATCCAACCCAATCATCAGGCATTATGAAGTACCTTCTACAGGCAAGACATTAATTGGACTAGGCAATAGAGAGATATAAAAACCAAATGAAAAACTTGTCTTTGTTTTTAGGAAACTTATACTTGGGAGTGGAAGTATATCATATAAATGGTTGAGTATATATGAGGCAATTTGAGGAAAGAGAGAAAAACTAAGAAACTAAGACAGAAACATATAGAGATAGACAGATGGACACACAGAGAGATAGAGACAGAGAACACTGGTGGTCAAAATAATCAGGAAAGACTATAGAACGTGGCATATGAGCTGAGCTTTAAATGAAGCTGAAGAATCTAAGGAAGAGGAAGGAGTGCATTTTGATTATAAGGCACAGCTTACATAAAGGTATGGAGATGGGAGATTGAATGGCATTTATGGGGAGCAGCACGTAGGCCAGTTTGGCTGGAATGTAGCATATATGAAGGGGAAGAATGTGAATAACAGCTAACATAGCATTTAAGGATTTGCAAAGTACTTTGTCTATGTTATCTCATTTGATTGATTAGAAATAAACCTGTATCCTCACCTAACATGGACACAAAAACCACAATAGCAGTCTACCTATTTATTGAGTTGGAGGAAAGTCAACCTTAAAGGTTAAAGCTCTGCCAAGATGGGTAACATTCAACGTGAACACAAGCAATAAAGAGACAGACACACAAACCCCACAATTGCACATACCCCAAAGAAATGCATCCAAATCAGCCCAAATAGATAATAACTAAAATTGCCTCAAGTCAAAATACTTTCATAAGTATCCTAGGATATTCCACACCAAAGAATTCTATTACCTGGGACAAATCCAGCAGAGCTTTTGGGCTGAGGGAACTGGAGAGACCCCGGTTAGAAAGGATGGTTGGTGTGCTGTTGCCAGTGATCCTGGGTATCTCAGTGGCATGAGGGGGCAGACTGGGAGGCACAAGGGACCAGAGCAGGTAGAAACACTGTGCCTCTGTTCCATATTATTTATATGATTCCAAATTACATGGTCATGATCTCACAGAATTATTTTAAAGTAAGTGACTCACTCCTCCTTTTAGATGTAGTTTTCCATCTCTTTATAGAAAATATAAAGCCCTTGAGAGAAAAGATTGTTTCATTCTTTGGATTTGAATCCTCAGTGCCCAGCAACACAGTAGGAGTTTAAAATTTTTTATTGCTACCTTCCCCTCCATCAGATACTTTATATCAAAGGGTTGAGGTGGATTGTCAAAGATACATTTTTTAAAATGTTATCTTGCTTCTTAGTTCAATATAACTAGAAGTCACTAAGATGGAGGAATACAGGACCTTGCCATTCGCCCTTCTACTGTTCCTACTGTTCTCTAATAACCCCATATACAAACCCTGGGTCAGATCTTGGATTTCTCCAAATGAATTATTGTTCTTCTAGCCATCATTCCCATTTTATTTTCAAAATATTCCTATAAGGAAAATTTAGTGGGAATTTTAATTCTTGTTTTATTGAGAAAACTGAGATTCTGAGATTAGGAGGATGACTTGAGATCACAAGATTTAGCCAGGGCTAGAAGGACCCAGGTCTTTTGGTATCTTAGTCCAGTGTCTTTTCTGTTGTGCTGGAATACACACACACACACACACACACACACACACGGATGAACGTTATGCTAAAAAACACAGACCCCAGGAAAATGTCATACCAACCTATGAAAAGTTAGAAAGTTCCTTTGGCAGAAATTTGTCCAGGCTCAGATTCCCTAGCTGGCTAAAGGAGCTGATATCTAACAATAACAACAGTCATACAGCTCTAGAAGGTTTGCAAAAGACCTTTGCATATAATCTTATTGTCCCTGTTTGCCAAGGGACACAGCAAGAAGACATAACAAAGACTCAAGACAAGGAAATATTAAGTTATTACCCATAAAGCAATCAGAATTATAGGACTGTCTATTTAGAGCTGGGAGGAAATTTGGAAGTCATTGAGTCAAATTTTGCAGAACAGAAAATTGAGTCACACAGAATTTAAGTAACTTGCAAATGTCATCCAACACTAGTGTCTTGGAGAGGAATTTGAAACCAGATCTTTGCAACTTCAAGCCCAGACATCCCAATGCACCCATAGCATTTGGACATAAATAATGAGGGACATGCTGGTATGATCAGAGCTAGGTAGCCTGAAACAAGGAAGGTGACTTTAAAAGAGCTTTCTAAGAGAGGTGGGGGTAGGGAGAAGGCTGGCAGAGAGGAGGGCATGTCATGTGTGAATGGGCTGGAATAGAATCAGCTGGGGGAGGGCTGGGGTGGAGTTGGGGGGAGAGACAGAAGAGAACATTCCAGTTTCCATACAAGGCCAGTTCATCATCTTTCCCTCTTGCTCCCTCCCTTCTGCTCCCTCCCCTTCCCCCACCCCTAGCTCCTGAGCTTGGCAGGCAGGGTTGGCAGGAGGGCCATTCACCTTGAGGTGAAATTAGGGACGATGAAATCCTTGCTCAGGCGGCTGGTTATCCGTTTAGAGAATCAGCTGACATTACATCGTTAGGCAGAAACCCCGGTGACAGCAAGATGGATGGAACTGGGAGCCCTTTCCAGACATGACTCCTGCTCAGAAAGAGCTAGGCAGAGCTAGGGGCCAATGGGGGAAGGAGCCAGACCTGGGGCATCCACACCCCAGGTTCACATGCTCTCCATGGAAAGGGTGGAAGGCAGCAGCAGTGAAAGAGCTGAGTTGGGTGGGGGGAGGATTGATAACTTCAAGAAGAGGGACTTGGACTTTAATGTGGACAACTTCCTCCTTCTTGCTTGCTGCCTGTCTCTGCTCTCCCTCCAAAGCCCATGGTTAGAGGTCTCTTCCACCGGAAACCTTTCCTGACTAACCATAGCCTGGTTCATGCTTTTATCCTGTGATCTAGTAGCTAGAGGGCTGAACTTGAGCTGAGAAAGACCTAGATTCAAATCCTATCTTAGACACTTGGGATCATAGTTTCAGAAACCTGGGAGTAATTATAGAGGTCATCTAATTTAATCATCTCCTTTTATAGACAAGGGAAACTGAGGCTCAGAGAGAGTGACTTGTTCAAGGACACTGAATTAATATGTGGCTAAGCTTCTATTCAAATTCAGGTCCTAACTCCCCAAGATCAGTATTCTTTTCCCAACAGGTAAAGTCATGTAATCTAAGCCTCAAGTTTCCCCATTTGTAAATTGGGAATAATAAAAGCCTCAACGTCACAGGATTGCTATTTGTAGGGATCAAATGAGGTGATATATGTAAAAGTCTTATAAACCTTAAAGATATGAAAGAACCTATACTCTTTCTCAGTCTCAAAGAATTGCCTGAAGCTCAGTCAGTCAACAAACATTAAATTCTTATTATGTGCTATGTGCTGTACTAAGGATTGTAGATAAAAGAAAGGCCTAATTGCCAAGGATTACATGGGTAGTAAGTTTCAGAGGCAGGATTTAAATTCAAGTCTTCCAGACTTTTAACTCCAGCACTCAATCTCTAGGCTAAGCAGTGTCTTTCTGCTGTTATGTAAACCTTTCACAACTATTAGACTTCCTAGAAGAGGTACACTCACTCCTTCCTGCTTTTCCCCTGCATTGACCCAGACAAGAATCTGAGCACTCATCCCCTTCTGAAGGCCTCCAAAGATTGATGCTGAGGGGGCAGGGAACCCCTTGAAACTCACTTTCTCCACCCATATCTAAGGTAGCAGATGCATCTGGCTGTTTGTTCACAGTCTTCACTGTGTCTTTCCTATTTCCTCTTTAAATGAAGAGGAGAAAGGACGTGGATAGAAATTTTCCACTTTCAACCTTCCAAATCCAAATCCTCAAATTTCAGGCACTATCCTCATACCAGCAACTGTGAGTCTCAGGAGTATAGATTTGACAAAAAGGGATCATCTAGTCCTGCTCCCTCATTTGGCCAGGATCTCACAGACAATAAGTCAAGTCTAGTCAAAAGCATCTATTAATGTATTTTTATGAAAGTGTCAGACATTGCTAAGATCTAAGGAGCCAAAGAAAGGCCCAAACTAGTGCTTACACTCGTGTAGTGCTTATATAGCACTATAGGATCAAATCTGAACTCTGATTCCAAATGCAGCAAACTTCCCTTGTAGAACAAAGAAGCCTGAACCAGGCATCAGGTGACTGAGATTCTAGCTCTGCTTTTGAAATTCTAAAACAAATAAATAAATAAAAATTCTTTTTTTAAAATTGTAATATGGTTATGGAAATACCCATTTTATTCCATATAAAAATAAATTTAAATAATAAAAAATAAATTCACTGTGTCATTTTGGGCAAGTTAGTAAAAAACAAATTGTGACTCAGTTTCCTCCTTTGTAAAAGAAAGAAATTGGACTAAATAATTTTTGAAGCTTGCAGTTCTGTTCATTTGATTCGAGTCTAACCCCTTCCTTTTACAGAGCAGAGAAAATGATTACAGGTCGTAATTCTTAGAGATGGGAGGGAAATTCAGTGCCTCTGACTACTCTGGACGGTATTTTTTTTGCCTTGTATTCTAATATAAGCTGCCTCTAAAATCTTCAGATCTGACTGTCAGGGACAGTCAGGGACAGACTCTTAAGGGGAATCCATGCCTTGGGGAGGGGGGAGCCAGCCTGTTCAGGCTGAGAAGAAGGGGGCTTACATTCTGAAAACTCCATTCACTATCCAGGCTTCAGCAATTTTATTTCCCACCACACATAGCAACCCCCTCCCCAAATAATAATTTTTTTTAAAAAGAACCCAGCAAGATAAAGCAGCAAGCAAGCCCCTAGCTAGGAATGTGTGCTTAGAGGGAAGGGGGAGGAAGGGAAAAAGAGGGAAAGGTTGGCTGCTTTATCCCCCCCTCTCCTTTAGCTTGGGTGACACAGGCAAGAAATGAGCAGCTGACCCAGGTTTGAATTTAGAGTGTTCATTAATAGGATATTATGCCATATGGTCCACACACTGTCTTCCCTCTAATGCAGCCGCCAATTTTCGAGCAGTTCTAATTAGTAATGGTATAATGAGAGTATTCAGAGGGTAATGTGGTGGGTGGAGAAGTGGAGAAATAGATTGCTAACCGGGCCACACTGGGGAGGGATAGAGGGTTAGATGGGGGCGGGAAGGTTTCTGGCACTGGGGTTCCCAAGCAAATAATGACCCAGCCTAAGGGAGAGAGTCCTGGGAATGGGAATGGGATGGAGTGATGGGAGCCAAGGCCCCTGAGTTCTATGTAGACATATTATGTCCTTGCTTGTTCCTTGGGGAACAAAGAACCTTGGAACCTGAAAATGAGATGGTCCCAGGCTGGGAGAGAAGGTAGTAGGATGGTGGTATTTAACCACGCTCCCTCCAGCTTTTTTTTTTTTTTTTTCCCTACTAGAAGAGCCTGGAGGACTCTGAGAAAGAGCAAAGAAATGAGGCAGGGAAGAAGCACAGGCTTATCAGCATCCAAAGGCTGTACAGGCTTAGATGAGAGTTGACATCAGACAACTCAGTAAGATGTGGGAAAGCAGTAAAAGTACAGGACCATAGATTTTAGAATGGCAAGGGACCTTATCTGTTTCTCGTGCACCCAACTCTTTCCTAGACTCTTCATTTTTTCAGATGAAGGACTGAGGTTGAGAAAAATTAAGTGACTTGTTCACAGTCATATACCTAGTGAGTATCAGAAGTAGGATTTGAATCCAAACCTTCCCAATTCCAATTCCAGTACTCTATCCTTTATATATTCCTCTCTCCTCACCCCTGATAGTTACTTCTCCCAGAACTTCACTCTGAATAAGATAATATTTTCATTTATAGTGTTTTAATAATAGCTCACATTTGTATTGTGCTATAAGGTAGGCAAAATATTTAATATGCATTTTTCTTATTGGTCCTCATAACAATCCTGTGAGTTGGATGCTATTGTTCCCATTTTACAGATGACAACATTACATTTACAGATGTCAAACAACATAAATGATTTGCCTAGGCTGACAAAGATAGTGTCTAAGGTGAAATACAGACTCATGACTTCCTGACTGTAAATCCAGAGCTCTACCCACTGTACAACACTGTCTTTTGATGCCCAAGAATCATATCTTACTGTACATTTTCATAATTGTTCCTTCTATCTTCCTCTGGATATATCAATACATAATGGCTCTATGCCATTCCAGCTACACCTTGAAGGACAAAATGAGCCTCTGAGCTATTATGGCTCTGTTCAACACAAAGTTTCCCCTTGGCCAGATGTGAACATCAGGAAAGAAAAATGGTCCTTGGGGAGTTTAAGCTTCCGTGCCCTGAGAGCCTATCAGTATCGGGAAGAGTCCTTGACCTGCATAGGATCACAGGGCTTAGCCAGAATTTAAACTGTAGTCTTCTGCTTCCTAATTCAATACTTTCTAGATGGATGTGCATGAGCAAGCGCGCGCGCGTGAGCACACACACACACACACACACAGAGGCACACAAGCAAACAATTTGGGGGGGAAACTTGTCACTTTCAGAATATTTTTCTGGAATTTTCTTTTCCTTTCTTCCTTCCTTCCTTCCTTCCTTCCTTTCTTCCTTCCTTCCTTCCTTTTTCTGTCTAGCAATTCAGAATGGATGGAAAGGGTACTCAAACCTGTTTTCCTTGCATCCAGATTGGCAATCTCTTCCCACTCTCTACCCCCATCCCTAATTCCTGGATTTAGTCTCTTGACTTATTCCAACTGGAATTCCCTTAGCCAGGGCCAGATCTGGCTGAGTAGAACGTCCCATGTCAATATGGTCTGCCTGCAAACCTCATGCTCAGAGCCGTAATGGTCCTCCTACAAACCCCAGGATCAGAAGATGAAATATTCATCACTTGCATATTGGTTCCTCCAGCAGCTTTTAGGGAAAGCAAATGAGATTTGCTCAGAGAAGAAAATGAATCTGAGGCAGCCGGGGAGTGGGGTGAGGACACGGGGCAGCAAGGAGAGAGGACACAGAGAGAGAGGGATAATGAGGCTGAGGCAAAACTGAGCCCCTATGCATTTCCCAATACTGGTTATAGGCATGTAGGATTCCAGTACAGAAATGCCCCAACACCCAGCAGTCTTTGTTTCTGCCCTCTCCAACTTTGATGATCCTTGCCTACGGAGACCCCGACCCATACACAGAGGGATGACAAGTTCCCACAAGTCCAACCTCTTCTGGAACCCACCCAGGATATTGGCCTGAGGGATTTGAGAGGAATCCTGGGAGATCACAGAAGAGTAACTTTTCTGCCTCCACACTGGTAGAACCTCCTTCCCCCAAACAACAACAACAAAAAGGTCCTTTTGGGAAATGCAAATTACTCCTTATAGAATGTTAAAGTGGAAAGGACCTGAGAGATTATTTGGTTTTAACCCCACTTTGCAGATGATGAAACTGAGGTCCAGAAAGAAATGACTTACTAAATGAACTCATTTACAATCCTGCATTTATTCACTTCCCACACTCTCTCCTATATCAGTTCTCAGTTCCCACTGAGGATGAGGAGGCTCATTCCTTCCTTATTCTCTAGACTGTAGAAGTTTCTAGATCTGAAGTAAACCAAGATACAAGATTATGAAGGTTCTCACCATAGCTCTCATCCCTCCCACCTGTGCCTTCCCTAGTAACAGAGGGACATTACTTAGAATTGGATGAGACTTTAAAGATGAATAAGTTCGAGGATGATATATTTAGAGCACGAAGATACCTTAGAGGTCATTTAGTCCAACTCTCTCATTTTACAAATTAGAAAACTGAGGTACAGAGAGGTTAAATTACTTATCTACGGGTAACACTAATAGCAAATGGAAGAGTTGGATTGTGAATCCTGGCCTTCTGACAAAAAAAAAAACAAATCACCATTCTTTCCAACTAATTTTACAGATAAGGAAACTGAGACCCAGAGAGGAAACAATACATGATCAAAGTCACAAAGAAAATAAATAACCGATCCTAGATTAGATCTCTGGTCATTTGACTCCAAATTCAATATATTTTTTTCTTTATTGCACCTTGGCTCATCCAAGATTAGACAATGAACATTGGACTAGTCATGGATCAGATAGAGTTGGAAAGAGGGCAGATATCTTCCTTCTCCTCTGCTTCCAGACCCTCTTAACACAGGGACCCTTCCCTTTTTCTATTCCAGAAGCTCACTCCCCACTAGGGGAGAGAATGGGATTCAAATCTCTCTATGAGGAGTCCTGAGAGAGTTGTCTTTGGTTTGAAGAAGAAAGAGTTAAAATAGTGAGACTGTACAATGTCTCTTCTGAACTATCATTTAACCAACTGGTTAGTTATCAGATAGCCATGATAGAACGGTGACTGGTGAAAGACCAAGAGAAGGAGTAATCTGAATGTCTGGGGATACTTACACCTGTGACCATCTTAGGAATAAGCCCAGTCAACTCTGAAACTTGACAATAATGATAATTGTAACAGGTGTATGATTTATACATATTTGTGATGACCTTTTTTTTGTTGTTCTTTCATTGTATGGAGGAAGGGGAAAGACAGGGAGAGAATTTGGAACTGAAAAGAAAATAAAAATTGAAGTTAAAAAACAATAGCAACGCTAGCAAATGTAATAATCAGTTTTTATGGTTAATGTTTACAAAAGTTTACAAAGGTCTACAAAGTTACATGTAAACAATAATTTGCAAGTACTTTACTTTCATCTTTCTTCAACTCTATGAAATAGCCAGTTCAAGTTATCATTATCACCCCCATTTTAAATATGAGAAAACAAAGAGTTGGGTAGGATCTTTAAGGTAGCTCGGCTTAGTCAAGACTTGAATTGTAGTCTTTTGATTCCTAGTCCAATATTCTTTCTATTATGATGAACTACACATACCCAGTTGAACCCTGGGACTTTTGACTTACAATTGAGTCCTTTCTATAGATATTAATGCTTCTTTGGGGTATTCTCTTTATGATTATCTGTCTCAGAGAAAAGAGTCAGAAGACATGGTTTTGAATACCAGCCCTACCGCTTACTGTGTGACTGTGAACTACTCTGGGTCTTAGTTCCTCATCTGTGAAATGAGGAAGTTGAATTAAATGATCTTTGAGATCCCTTACAGTTTAAGTCCTCTGATCCAATAATCTGTCAATATCTACTTCCTTCTGTCCCTTGTGAAAAGACAACTTGCTTGTCTACTGGAGACAAAACAGAGGTTAGATCCAAAGTGATTGTTCTTTATGTTTTCCTTAGGGAGAGACTAGAATGGGGACTCTCTTATTTCCTAGGTGGGTGCCTAGGTGAAGCAGGTTCCTTGTCAGCACCACAGTGAGAAGGCTGTGATTCTTCTAGGCAAGGGGAAGTGCCACCCCCTTCAGTGGTCAAGGACTAGCTGCTCTTCTTCCATTTCCCTCTCCATATAGCATTCTTCACAATTTCTCCATTTCCATGCCCTTCAGTCCGGCAGGCAGGCAATCAACAAACATTTATCAAAGGCTTACTAAGCGCCAAGTACTGTGCTATACTCTTGGCGTGATTTCAGTTGTTACAATAAATCCTAACGGAAGAGAAATCTTTAACCTAGCAAAGTAGGAGGAGAGATGCTTTGTAACCTGGGGCTGGGGGAAGTATGTGATTTTGAGCGCCCCTTCTTTCTGCTTCATCAGTTATTCAAGAAGTTTGGTGAGCCTGCTTTCCCTCCTCCCTTAAACCCCAACTCCAGCCCCAGAGTCTCCAGCCTGGAGGTTTGTGGGGAATGTTCTCCCTCAGAACATGGTGTGAAATAAATTCCATTCCTCCTCGGCAAATGACACTGCACATAAATATTCAGTAAATTAGCAGCGTGCTTTTATAGATTTATCAGTCATTGCAGGCACAAAATGACAGGCAATGTTGTAGCTGAAATATTAATGCTGACAAATTAATGATTTCTGAGTAAATGATGTCATTTTTGCACCGTTTCATTAAAATTTACTCACTTTCAATATCAGCTTCATTTCTGGGGTCTACAAAAAATTAAAATCATTTTCTTTCTTTCTTCCTTTCTTCTTTTTCTTTCCTTCTTCCTTTCTTCATTTCTCTCTATTTTTCTCCCTCCCTTCTTTCTTCCCTCAGTCCCTCCATCTCTCCTTCCTTCCCTTCCTCCTTCTCTCTCCCCTCCCTCCCTCCTTCCCTCTCTCCTTCCTTCCTTCTTTCCTTCCTTCTAATGGGTTCTGTTCCCTAATCCCAGTATATACATTTTTCTTAGCCTCATCTCCTCAGCAGCTGAGATGGAATTGCAGAACACCCAACCAGAGTGGCTGAATATCTGCAATCCTGGAGAAGGGTTCAGAGAAAGTCATTACTGGGGACCTTACTGGAATCTCCTCTAGTTGAGCTGGACTAAACCAGCTTCTTCTTCTTCAGACCTGAAGAAGAGAGCTTGAAGGCAGAAACTAGGTCAGTGGAGGTCAATTCCCTCCCAATCATTAAGGTCTGTCAAAAAAACATGACCTTCTCCATAGTATATTTGATGCCTTGAATTATTTCAGTTCTCTGATTAGTTCTGCCCTCGGGGCCAAATCCTGAGTACTGGGAAGGAAATAGGCAAATGGAGGGATATAAAATTATCCTGGCTACTATGAAGTTAGTGGTATGCTCCAATGTAGACTCTACTCTGCTTCACAAGTCCCTCTACAGAGAACACTCTTCTGGTCCAGTATCTCTTAGCCTCCTAAATCCCCAGTAATGATGAGTTTATAGAAAGAGGTGAGATAGGTAATAAAGAGTAGAAGCTGGTATATATGTGGGAAGAAGAAAGGGGAAGGCAGAAGATGGACAGAATGTCACTGTTCATTCCCTTCCAACTGAGAGAACTGAAAGTATATGTGAGAATCTATGGTCTTTGAAGCTCAGCTCTCCCTCACTTTACATAACTGGCAAATTACTTCATCAAAACATATTTATTCTCTTCTTCCCCATTCAGGCCAATTACTTCCAGATTCCTGTACAATGCCCCCTGAAAGGTGAATGGTGCAACGGGAAGCAGGGAAGAGGAATGGAGAAAGAAAAGTGACTGGGGAGGGGGTAGAGAGGAAGAAATGGACAGAAATGAAAAAAAGAGAGAAAGCTGAAAGGCAAATACTGCTCCCAGGATTCCCTGGGCTGAGTGATATCAGTCAATCTCAGGACTAATTCGTGTCAAGGCTCATCTCCTATCTCCTTCCCAGCTCTAGCGGATGCTGATAAAATTGAAGTAGAAATGAAGTCGAATGCACAGGAGGATAGGACAACAATGGGAATGGGAGGTGAAGGGGAGAAGGCTCTCAGTCCTAATACACTAGGGGCATGGCCTAGAAGCTTCCTGACCTTGATGCTGTCCTTGGAATGGTGCTGAGTTGGGAAAGTTGAAGGGAGGAAACAGAAAAGGTTGCTAAGGTAAAGTAAGGAGGAGGAGAATGGAAGAGAGGGATTTCATGACAAAAGATCCATTCTCTAACTCAAGTGTCCCCAACCCTTGATTTAATCCCTTTATTTACTTGTAAAAGTTAAAATAAAAAAGAAAATTGTTGATAGTTTGCCTTTCTTCTTTTGAAAACTGTGTATCCTTTATACATTATCTATTAGGGAATAAAATTATTGTTAATTTGCCTTTCTTCTTTTGAAAACTTGGCATCTTTTGTACATTATCTATTAAGGAATGGCTCTTGGTCTTATATGTTTGTGTCATTTCCTGATATAGTATAGATATCAGACTTTTATCAGAGATATTTGATAACAACATATTTCCCAATTAAGAATTTATTGTTTTATTCTAGCTGCATTGGTTTTATTTGTGCAAAAGCTTTACATTTTTAAAAACTTAAGCAATATTATCTTCTTTGAGAGAAATGTTAGATCATGTTCTCCATTAGGAAATGAAGCTAAAAAGCTCGGGAGAGAAACAGTCTATTTTATTCTGTTTCATGTAAACCTGAATAAATATCTGGATTCTCCATGTTGATGGAGGGATATAATGGCTGGCATGATCTAATCACAACAGATGACAAAACTTCCCATTTCTAATAACATGTATTATAATAGTAATTCACATTTATACTTCTTGAAGGCTAATTCACAACTTTATTTTACAGATGAAAAAACTGAGGTTCTAAGAAGTTAACTTAATGATGATCATAAAACTAGAAAATGTCTTGGGTTACTTTAAGAGAGGCATGGTTTTAAGGAATAAGAAGTTTATAATTCTACTGTCCTTGTCAGACATCATTTAGAGTGTTGTGTTCTGCCAGTCAACAAGTATTTATCAAGCACATGCCAGGAATTGTGCTATGAATTAAGGATACAAAGAAAGGCAAAAGCATGGTTCTTATCCTCAAGGGGATCATTTTTAAGTCTGAGAGAAAACATGCAAATAATTATGTATATAAAATATAAAATGGAGGTTAATCTCAGAGGGAAGGTTTGATCTGAGTTTTGAAGGAAATCAGGGAAGCCAGTAGGTAGAGGTCAGAAGGTGGGGACAACCACACAAAAGGAATGGAATTGTGAGAGAGAAATGTCATATTCCAAAAAAGCGAAGTTTCTGAAAGGAGTAAGAAGAATAGAAAACTTGAGAGGTTGTGAAGAACTTTAAATGTTCAGAGGGTTTTATATTTATTTGTATTTGTATTTTGTATAGGGAGTCACTCTCACCAGTGGCTCCAAGAAGCTGAACCAAACACAGCAGCTATACCCTGGTAAAATAATTTCAGCAGAGGGGCTAAATTAGGTTGAGGATAACTGACAGGCATCAAAACCATCAGAGAGTTAGGAGAGGGGGTAGTATCTAACCCAAGTAAGTGAAGACTTCTCAGAATGGTTGGATAAGAACAATTTGTTCAACCACCACAAAGCTGGTTGAAGCATGGATTGCCTAGAATTTGATTAGACACTCACTGCATCCTGAGCCAACAGGATGTTGTTACTTTTATCTTGCCACTAAACTTAAATGATTCTGGAAGTGAGAGTGAGGCTGATGACTTTATGCAACTCTGCCTCACAACCAATTCATCTTCTAGTCAAGACCTCATCCTGTGATATCATTGGTCCTTTGAATGAACAACAAGGGAGTTATTGGAGTTTATTGAATAAGAAAAGATCTACCCTTTAGGAAAATAATTTTGACTATTGGGTAGAGGATAAATTGGAGTGGGACAAAGCTTGAAGCAGGGAGACAGATTTGAAGGTATAGCAATAGTTCTAGCTTGAGCTGATGAGAGCCAGCAACCAGGGTGGTGGTAAGTGGAAGGAAAGAGACATATATAAGAGGTTTTGTGATCTGGTAAAAGATGGACATGTAGTGCTTGTACATGTATCAGATTGCTTGCTATCTTGGGGAGGAAAGGAAGGGAAGGAAAAAGAAGAGTTTGGAGCTTAAAATCTTACAAAAATGAATGCTGAAAACTATCTTTACTTGTTATTGGGAGGAAAATACTAAGTTAAAAAAAAGAAATATGTGGAATGAGTGTGAGACAAGATCCGAGGATGACACTGAATTTGTGAGAATGATTGATTGGGAAGATAATGATGCCCTTGGAAGTACTATAAAAATTGGGAAGAGATAGGATTTGGGGGGTAGAGATAATGATTTCTGTCTGGATATGTTGAGTTGGAGATATCTATGAGACATCAAGTTCAAGACATTAAAAAGACAGTTGGTGAGGGAAGACTCACAGTAAGGAGAATGCTTAGGACTGGATATGTAGATCTGGGAAGCATTTTCATAGAAATGCTCATTGAACTCATGAGAGGTGATGAAGAGAAGATAAACCAGAACAGAGATTTGGGGACCTTTAGAATTAACAGGTGTTACATAAATGAAAAACCACAAAGGAGATTGAGGGGGAGCAGTCAGGTGGGTAAGAAGAAAACCAGGAGAAATTTTCTATCATGAAAACCTGGAGAGGGGAGAATATTAAGGAAGAGAGGTTTACAAACAGTGTCAAAGGCTGAATAGGATGAAAAAAAAGGTCAGACTTAGTTATGAGATCACTAGTAATGTTGAAGCGACCAGTTTAGCTAGACGATGATACTGGAAGTCAGATTGCAAAAAGTTTAGAATCAAGTGAGAGCAGAATAAATAAAGATACCAAATGTATAAGACTTTCTCAATGAGTTTAGCCAACAAGGAGAAGATAGATATAGGATGCTAACTTGCAAGGATGGAAGAAACAAGCGGGGTTTTTTGTTTGTTTTTTAAGGAGAGAGAAGGCATGGGAGTGTTTGTAGTCTAAAGGGAAGGAATTAAATGGGAAGATATTGAAAAGAGAAAGTGGGATAACAGAGGGAGCAATCTGCTAGAGAAGACAGGATTAGATGGGGTGAAGAAAACATGTAGAAAAATTTGCCTTATTGCAATAGACTTGTGATGTTATAAGCCATCTGCATTCAGTCAGAGAACTATGGAGACTATACATGGATCAAAGCATAGTATTTTCACCTTTTTGTTGTTATTGTTTCCTTGTTGGTTTTTTTTTCTCATGGTCCCATCCCCCCAATTTTGATCTGACTTTTCTTGTGCAGCATGATGAATATGGAAATATACTTAGAAGAATTCCACATGTTTAACCTATATTGGATCGCTTGCTTAGTAGGGGAGGGTGAGACAGAAAGTGAGGGAGAAAAATTTGGAATATAAGGTTTTGCAAAGGTGAATGTTGAAAACTATCTTTGCATATATTTGGAAAAATAAAAAGCTATTTTAAAAAAGATTTGTGACTCTAGGCACAGCTAGTTGTGTGATTCTGGGCAACTCTTTGAAAATAAAAAAGAAAAAGAAAGATTTGCTTTGACAAGTCCAAGTAAAGGAAGAAATTGAGTGATGTGGGATGAAGAAGGAAGAAGAGGCTTGGATTGAATTGAATTGAATGGCTTCAATTTTTTTTAGGGTGATATTAAAACTGAGGCAAAGTCCTCAGCTGAGAGGATGACAGGGAAGGTATTCTCTCTTGGATATTTTCTCCTCAGTTTTTTCATTATATTGTTCTCTCTTGGTTTTCCTCCTACCTATCTGATTGCTCTCTCTCAGTCTTGTAATTGAAACATCAGTGTCAGTGTCTCATGATTCTCTGGAAAGTTTGAGTAGGGATGAAAAAATCTGAAACAGCCATTTTGATGAGTGGGATAGTGTATCAATTAAGTGAGGTGTAAAAGGATTGCCTTGCAACAGTGAGAGCCCAGTTGACATTACATAAGAAAAATTTATGGTTTTGTATGAGATTTTATAACATTAATTTGTAGCAGACCTTGGTTGCTTTTTGTATCTTTTGCTAGTACTATCCATTAGCACATGAGTAGGGGGGGAAAGGAAGAGTATGAGAATAATCTAAGGCTGTTGATTGTCTTTAGGACAAGTGGGCAAAGGAAGCTAAGAGGATAGTTTGGATTTCAGCTCTTTCACTAAAAAGGTTGAGAAGGGAACAGGAGGAGAGTACAGCCAATGTAGGGAAAAGAACAGAGGGAAGAAAGATTCTATGAGCATGAAATCAAAGTTAGGGGTTGTAAGGCAAAGGCAAAAAAGGAATGATTGAGAATTATGATCAGATAAAGGAATTTCAGTATTCATTAGCACAGGAGTGAAATGGTTCTTTGAAGGAGCTTGCTAATCTGGACTATGTCCATGAGATACCAATATGGTAAAAAGCCTTAAATGCAAGTCCTGTTATAATCCCTTGGAAGAAAAGTTATCAAACTGTGCATACCCTTTGATCCAGCAGTGTCTCTACTGGGCTTATACCCCAAAGAGATACTAAAAAAGGGAAAGGGACCTGTATGTGCCAAAATGTTTGTGGCAGCTCTGTTTGTAGTGGCCAGAAACTGGAAAATGAATGGATGCCCATCAATTGGAGAATGGTTGAGTAAATTGTGATATATGAATGTTATGGAATATTATTGTTCTGTAAGAAATGACCAGCAGGACTAATACAGAGAGGATTGGCGAGACTTACATGAACTGATGCTGAGTGAAATGAGCAGAACCAGGAAATCATTATATACCTCAACAACGATACTGTATGAGGATGTATTCTGATGGAAGTGGATTTCTTCAACAAAGACAAGATCTAACTTAGTTTCAATTGATCAAGGATGGACAGAAGCAGCTACACCCAAAGAAAGAACACTAGGAAATGAATGTAAACTGCTTGCATTTTTGTTCTTCTTCCCAGGTTATTTATACCTTCTAAATCCAATTCTCCCTGAGCAACAAGAAAACTGTTCGGTTCTGCACACATATATTGTATCCAAGATCTACTGTAATCTATTTAACATGTATAGGACTGCTTGCCATCTGGGGGAGAGGGTGGAGGGAGGGAGGGAAAAAATCGGAACAGAAGTGAGTGCAAGGGATAATGTTGTAAAAAATTACCCTGGCATGGGTTCTGTCAATAAAAAGTTATTTTAAAAAATAATCCCTTGGAAGAACTGGGCATTGTTAATCTAGAGAAAAGAAGACTTGGGAGCATGAAAGCTGTCTTAAAATGTTTGGAGGTAAAATAGATTGAGAAAGAATTTTAAAAAATTTTGGACCCAGAAGGCAAAACTAGAAGCAATGAATAGAAATTATAAAGAGGCAAATTTAGTCTTGAAGTTTTCTTTATCTATCTTGAAAATAGAGAGAACAAGGCCACATCTCCTTGTAGGAGAACAAAATGAAATAACCAAGAGGATGTAAGTTCCTAAGAGCAGAAGTGATTTAATTCCTCCCACCAACTAGTGTCTGACATATGTCGTTGTTGTTCATAGGTTGTTCAGTGGGTGTTTGTCACATCCCACTCTCTATAATTCCATTTGGGCATTTTTTTAGACTAAGATACTTGAGTGGTTTGCCATTTCCTTCTCCAATTCATTTTTCAGATGAGGAAACTGAGGCGAACAGGATTAAAGGACTTGCCTGGAGTCACATAGCTAATAAATATCTGAGGAGGGATTTTTTACTCCAGGAGATGTGTCTTCCTGTCACCAGATCCAGTGCTCTTTACACTGCCCCATCTAGCTACCCCTGCATGACACACACAAGAAGCTTAATTAAATGTTTATTGATTGATTGATTGATTGATAGGGAAAAGATGCTTTTAAAAAAAGATGCTTTTTCAAGCAAAGGGCTACAAAATGGGAAAAGGTTATCACTATTATTGTTATTTATCATTCAGGTCAATCTGTCATTAGCTCATCATTAGGGAACAGTACAGATCATGCCGACCAAGAATATTATTAAACTCTCCAGGTGATATAACAGAGACTTAGAAGTCCTACCTTCTGAATTGGATCATAGATCATAGGATTATAGAGTTAGAGTAGGAAGGGACCTTTGAAATCATCTAGTTCAACTATTTCATTTTATAGTTGAGGAAACAAAGGCTCGGAAATGTTGAGTGTCTTGCCCAGTGTTATACAGATGTTATTGGTAGCATTGAGGTTCAAACACAGATCAGATAGCTCTGAGTTTAGCACCACTCCACAGATAGGCTCTAGTTAGTAAAATGTCTAACTAGATTATGCAGATCTCCATTAAAGTCTGGCTTTGATACCTTTTCTGGCTATTATAATGATATGTTTTCAAAGATTTTGCCAGTGGATCCCAAACTTCTACCCAGTGTGAATATTCTGAATACAAGGCTGTGTCTGATGCCTGAGAACCATCCACACTAAATCTGGAGAATCTAACACCATATTAGTTGTATGGAAATGATTTTATTGGCCAAAACCATCTTTGAGGACTATTGACCAAATTTCAGGGGAATTGGAAAGGGAACACAACTGCTGTGAATCTCTGGGCAAGTCTCTTAACCCTGTTTGCCTCAATTTCCTCATCTGTCAAATGAACTACAGAAAGAAACAGCAAACCAGTCAATTATCTTAGCCAAGAAAAGCCTAAATGGGAGACTTGGACATGACTGAAATGACAAAGGCACAGAAAAGTTTATTCAAAGCTGCTTAGCTAATAAGTATCAGAGGTGAAATTTGAACTTAGGCCTTCCTGACTTTAAGCCCATCACTCTATCCACCATGTTGCCCTCTCCATTCCCTGAAATATTAATGGATAATTGGAACTTCTTCAGTCACTGACTTGACAATTAGGCTTAGAACCACAGAATATTAGTATCATATCTTAAGAGCTATGTAGTCCAGGCCCTGCCTCTTAACATTCTGTGTCATGGACCCCTGTGAAGTCTATAAATAAAATAAAACATATAGAATTACAAAGAAAAGTGGTTATAGTAAAATAGAATATTAAAATTTTTTAAAAAGTTGATCCAAATTAAAATCTCTTGACCTAATAAAATTAGATTTTCCTCTTTCTTTCTTTTTGTGTGTGTGTGTTTAAGTGACTTGCCTAGAGCCATATAGTTAGGAAGTATCAAGTGTTTGAGAAGGGATTTGAACACAAGTCCTCCTAACTCCAGGGTGAGTACATTACCTACTGCTCCATCTAACTGCCCCTAAAATTTTTCTTTAATTAATTGTGCTTTATTGATGTCTTTATATCTGTCTTTATACCTATCATTCCCTTCCATACATCCTTCTAGAGTAGGGATTCTTAACCTTTTTCTGTTTCATGTACCCCTTTGGTAATCTGTTGAAACACATGGACAGAATTTTTCTTAGAAAAATGCCTTTAAATAGATAAAATAAGATACATAATATTGGAAAAGGAAGCAATTATATTTAAATAAATTTTATCATTTTTTTAAATGAGTTCATGAACCCCAGGTTAAGAACTCCTAATCTAGTTCAAATGTCTCATTTTACAGAAGGGGGAAATTAAGTCTCAGAGAGGGGAAATGATTTATACTTCTTGTCCTTCAATTCCTGCCTTTGCTTTAGATTCATGCACAGAACCATCTTGCGGTTTGTGTAGAGAATTCTAGGATGTTTCTGCTAAGTGGGGCAAGTAGATCATTACGATTTATTGGTCTGTTACATTTCTTTTCCAGGGCCTCTCAAATTGGTTATTTTCTAAGGTGGTCTTGGGTGTATTCTAAGAATAGAGTACTGCATCAATTTCTTTATCAGCCCACATTGGAGGGCTGAGTGCTGGCCTATGGCTTGAAGGTGGCAAATCCTCCCATGCCATGCCCAGGTGTTTTGCAAACGGCCGATATTTACCTTCAACTAAATCTTCTGATAATACAGGATATACCAAGCAGTAGTTTTATCATTCAAGGCAGCTTCCTCTGTGTCAGGGGCGGGGGAAGAGGAGCACAGGACAAACATTTGGTTCTGACCGAATTCTTTATGTCCTTTCCCAGATTGCCTATAGAGAGTGATGCTTCAGGGCAGCTGATTTGACTCACAATGTATAGGAATTCATTTAATAATTCTGAGGCAAATTTTAGAAGCAGAGAACGTTAGACCTAGAAGGGACCTTGAAGATTACCTAGTCTGGTCTTATATCCCAAGGAAGGACACAGATGCCCAGAGAAGAGAAATGAAAAAGTACTTGCTCAAGATCACATAGGGAACTAAAGCCAGAACCATGATGATGATGATGGTAGTGACAATAACATTAACAACAATAATAAATAGAAATAATACATAAAGAAATTTGAGTTGTGGATACAAGGCTGGCACTGGCCAAGAAAACTGGGGTTGAAGTCATAGTCTGACTTATGCTCCCTGTGCTATTCTAGTCAAATCACTTTATTTTTCAGTGCTATGGGCAATTCTTTAAGATCATATTGCCATACAAATTTCTGATCTGCATTGGTGGAGAGAGTTGCCATACTAGGAATTTCCCACACCAAAGGAAGCTTGATTCGGTATCAAATAATAATAATTCAATTATGGAATCCTTTAAACATTATATTTTCCTCAAAACAATCCTGTGACATGAGTAGTAGTTGCATATTATCCCAAATTTTAAAATAGAAGAATTGAGACTCTGAGAAATTAAATAATTGCCTAGGATAGTACACCCTAGATGTGTTCAAAGCTGGAAAATTTTTTTCATGCAAAATACATTTCTTTATTAGTCATGTTACAAAAAAGGGCAAGAAAAATTAAGTGAAAAAAACATGCTTTCATCAATAGTTGTCAGTTCTTCCTTTGGAGGTAGATAGCATTTTTCATCATGAGTCCTTAGAGTTGTCTTTTTTTTTTTTTTTTTTTTTTAATTAGGATTAAGTGACTTACCGGGGTTACACAGCTAGTAAGTGTTGATACTGGATCTGAATTCAGGTCCTCTCAACTCTAGAGCAAGTGTTCTAGCCACTGTACCTCCTAACTGCTTCTTTGCATTACTGTAATGATCTAAGTCTTTCACAGTAGATAATTATAATAAAATTACTCTGTGTATAGTGTTCTCAGATTCTGCTCATTTCACTTTGTATCAGTTCTTATAAGTATTCCCAAGTTTTTCTAAACCATCCCTTTCAAAATTTTGTATACTACAATGGTATTCCATCACAATAATATGCCACAAATTGTTCAGTCAATTCTTCAGCTGATAGGCATTCCCTCAGTTTCCAGTTCTTTGCCTCCATAAAAAGAACTGCTATCAATATTTTTGTACCTATTCAGGTTAGTAGGTGAAGCAATGGAAAGAGGGATGGACCTGGAGTCAGAAAGACTCATCTACTTGAGTTCATATCTGATCTCAGACACTAGCTTTGTGACTTTAGGTAAGTCACTTAATCCTTTTTGCTTCAGTTTCTTCATATATAATATGAGCTAGAGAAGGAAATAGCAAACTATTCAGTATTTTTGCCAAGAAAATCCCACAAGTTGTTAAAAAGAATTGAACATAACTGAATAACAACAACAGAGAACTTATCCTTTTTCTTTGATCTCTTTGGGATACATACCAAATAGAGGTTTTTACTGGGTATGCACAATTTTGCAACCATTTGGGCATAGTCTCAAGAAAGTAAGTTTTGTTGAGGGCTTTTGTTTTTATATCAGTAATTTCCTAATATATCCCTCTCTTTATTCCCTCCCCAGGAGATTTTCCCTCTCAATAAAAGAGGAAAAAAAGATTAAGCAAAACCAAATGACACATCAACTATATTTGACAATATATACAAAATTTTGTTCTCTTGATCATCCTGTTTCTAGTCCCCCTCCCAAATGAAGGACCTACATTTCCTCATTTCTTTTCTGGGGCCAAGATGGTCATTATTATTATACAACATTTGGTTTCATTGCATTTTTAAGTGCATTGTAGTGACTGAATATGTCAAGAACTAACATGATGTGATGAATAGAGAGCTAACCTCAGAACCTTGAAAGTAAGTGTTATTTCTGACTTTGTGACTCTACACATCATTCAACTTCTCATCAAAATTTAGGCAATTCTTTAGGATTATAAACTGGAGAAAAATTGTTAACCTGAATAAAAGAAGAACTTACTGCTACCAAGGACATCACAAGTTCCAGTCTCTATCACTATGTTCATTTCCATTGTTGTGGTCATTTTGTACATTTTTCTGGCCTTTTTTTCCCACTTTGCATCAGTTCATATGAATCTTCCTATGTTTCTCTGAAATCTTCATAATGATAAATTCTTAAGGAATATTGCTATTGCATTACATTTGTTTGTTACAGCTTGTTTAGCCAAATCAGTTAATGGGCATCTACCCTGTTTTCAATCTTTGTTATCACCAAAAGTATTATGATATTCACAAAATAATTCTTTTAAGCAGTGACCTTCTTAGAGTATATGCTTCTCAATAGAATCTCAGTGTCAAAGGCTATGGACATTTTAGTCACTTTTAAAAAATTCCAAATTATTATTATTTTGCTGAGGTAATTGGTGTTAAGTGACTTGTCCAGAGTCACATAGCTAGGAAGTGTTAAGTGTCTGAGATCAGATTTGAACTCAAGTTCTCTTGACTTTAGGGATGGTGCTCTAACCACTGTGCAACTTAGCTACCCCAAATATTTAATGTGTATATATGTCTTTTTCCTCTTTAAAAATTTTATTCCAAATTATTTTTTTAAATGCCTGGACAAATTTATACTTCTCCCAATGGCACATTATGGTCTCTTTTCCTCTAATTCCACCCCCCCAATAATGACTATTTCCACCTTTTACCTTTGTGTTATTCTGACCAATTTGCTGAGTATGAGCATGAAATCTCAGAGTTGTTCTAGTTTGCATTTTAAATTTAATTTCATTTTTTGATGTGAAACAATTTTTCATATGCTTTTTTTCCCAGTGCTTTGCTACTGTGAAAAATACTATTATAAATGTTTTAGTGGATATGAAACTTTTCTCTCTTCCTTGGGGTATATACCCAACAGTAGAATCTCTAGGTCGTATATACCCAACAGTAGAATCTCTAGGTCGAAACATGTGGATATTTTAGTCACATTCTTATCATAATTCCAAATCACTTTCCAGAATGGTTGGACCAATTCACAGCTCCATCAACAGTGCATTATTGTACCTTTTTTTCTACAACCCCTCCATCATTAATTATCCTGATATTTCATCATCTTTGTCTGCTCCCTACAAGGTGAAGCCTCTAAGTTGTTTGGGGTTTGCATTTCTCTCATTATTGGTGATTTGGAGTAATCTTTCATGTGATTGCTAATAGTCTGCAATTGTTTCTTGAGAACTGTTTGCTTTTTATCCTTCAACTACATATTTATTGAGCCTTTCTTTTTCCAGAAGAGGAAACTGAAGTCCATAGAGAAGAAGAGGCTTATTGAAGATAACACAGATGGGCAGAAATAGGATCTTATGTCAAGTCTTCCAATTTCTGAGCTAAGGCTCCCTTTCCCTTCCCCCTCCCACTCAGTTTCATATCTCCTCAAAGTTGTTGACTATTTTGAGTGAAAAATAAAAAATGATGCGATTTCACAATCTGAATGGAATATTCCCTTAGTTTTTGCACAGCCTCTGGAGATCTAGAAATAAGGGTTGGTTGCCTGTTTCTCCAGCTCCCCAGCTGGTCATCACTTGGAAGCATTAGTCAAATGCCTCAGAATTAAAGTTCTAATTCTAACCATCATCTTGAGATGGAGGTTGGGGGTAGGGGCTAGGACAATATTCAAGCATATTAATGCTTGAGAATAAAAAGACTTATAAAGTCTTAGTTCATTCCTTAGAATATCTGAGATTGCTGAAAATGCTACAGAATTCCTCAGCTCTGAGGTCCTCTTTCTCAGGAATCCCCATTAATAAACTTGGACAGTGTTCCAAAGACCTGGCCAAAGAAAGCCACAGAAAGGAGAGATGGCGGAAGACTCCATCGTCCCCCACCAACATCCCGCCCTCATTTTCTTCCTCTTCTCCGCCCTCCAAGCCATGCCAGCACACTGGAAAACCCAGGCTGGATGGGCTGTCTGTGGTCCCTTGGGGTCAACGTGCGCCTGGTTGCCCCCATCCTTCTCAGGGAAGTCAGATTGGGCTAATAAGAGCCAGCTGTGTGCAGTTGGTCAGGTCCCTTCTCCCCCCTTCATCAGTTTTCCCCATCTCCCTTCCCCCCACTCTGATCGCTGTGAGAAACTGATGGCAACCTGTTTGACCTCTGCCCTCCGAACTTGACCCTCTGCTAATACCTCCAGCTGCTGATTGTCGCGGGAGGCTGGCCCGAGCCCTTTGTCTAGGGCTGTTTGGGAGCCAAGACAGACAAATGATTTCTATTTGTCCTCTGGTGCGGCGGCCCAAGCTGGTCGATAGGAGCCGCGAATGATGTCAAGAATTTGTCACCAGGGCTTATGAATGACAAAACGCGACCGCACCCCCCCCCCCCCCCCCCTTCTATCCATCCCCCCCAGTCTGCCCCCCTCCCCACAAAAAAAAAGAAAAAAGAAACCTACTACCTTTGGGGGAGAAAGGCTGAAAGCCTGGGAAGGCATATTGATTTTTTTTTTCTTTCTTAAATAGCAGCTCGAACCACAAAAGAGAAAAAGGCAGAGCTTTGTGTGCTAAAATGCGGCAAAAAGCTGGCCCGAGAGCGGCGATTAGATCAGCTATTGCATTTAAGTACCGTGGGCTGGCCGCCGCACATCAGCTCTGCTCCATTTTGTCTGCTAAGCCGAGGCCCATTCCCTCCCCCAACCCCCCAGTCCTTCCTCTTCCCCGTACTCGGCCCCCACTTCTGAGGGCTCTCAGAGACGAGGGTCGCGGCATAAAGCACTCTTTCTCTCTCATTCGGCCTCTGTCTCCCTCCCTCTGTTCAAGTGACTCTCTTTCCCCTCCACCTCTTCCTGGCTCTTTCTTTACACACCCTCACCCCGCAACCTCCTCACCCCGCAACCTCCTCACCCCACAACCTC
Organism: Sarcophilus harrisii; assembly: GCF_902635505.1. Taxonomy (NCBI): domain Eukaryota; kingdom Metazoa; phylum Chordata; class Mammalia; order Dasyuromorphia; family Dasyuridae; genus Sarcophilus; species Sarcophilus harrisii. The sequence goes on along the minus strand of NC_045429.1, from coordinate 353,938,928 downwards.
CTCCTTCATTTCTCTCCATGTTCATCCGAGGTCTGGACAATTCACCGGCTCCCCTTTCTTTTTTAGGTTATTAGCAGTGTTTGAACTCAGAGCCTCGCTTTAAAAAACAAAAGAAAGAAGGAAAGAAGAAATAGAGACCGAGGGAGGAAGAAAAGAAAGAAGAAAGGATGGAAAGAATAGAAAGAAGGTTAGATGAGGAGAAGGGAAAGAAGAAAGGAATGAAGGATGCAAGAAGAAAGAAGAATAGGACTAAGGAAGGAAGGAAAGAAGGGAGCGAGTAGGGAAAGAAAAAAAAAAGAATGGGGAAAGGAAGAAATCCAAGGGTAAGGGGAAAAGAAAGATAAAGAAGAAAGGAAAAGTACCTGTTTAGGAACCTGATTGTAAATTAGAGTTTTTCCTCTGCCAGGTGTTTGAATCGAAAGGGGATGAATATTTACACATATACACATTTCCAGATTGGAGCAGGGGAAAAGTACATGGGGTGCAGGACATGTTTGTGTTCATCTTGACTGTCCTGTACAGATGCCTCAGAGGGCTTTTACGTCAGGTTTGGGGAAATGGAAAAAGCATAAGGATAAGGCAGGAAAAAAAACAAAGTTAAAGTCCAAAGTGTTCTAGAAGGAGCCGCAGATTGATACCAAAAGATGAATTTTTTATTTTATTTTATTTATTTTTGGCTGAGGCAATTGAGGTCAAGTGACTTGCCCAGGGTCACACAGCTAGGAAGTGTTAAGTATCTCAGCAAAAGATGAATTTTCACCCCTTAAGCACACACCACAAGGCATGCTAGGGACTGTAACTGAGGGCATGAAAAGTACAGATTGTAGAACTGAAAGTTAATTATATCTTGGAGAAAAGGCTGATAATTAGAAGGATAAATATACATCAATCTGATATTCTAGAGAGTGTGGACAGGCAAATAATGCTAGTTTCAGGTTGAATTTTTTTTAAGATCATGGAGTCTGATCTTTGTAAGGACAGACTAGGTTCAATTCAATTCAACAAGCATTTGTTAAGTACATAGTATATAGTATATACTAGGCACTATTCAAGTGTTAGGAATAAAAAGACAAAAGTGAAATTAGTCTCTCCCCTCAAGAAGCTTTCATTCTTTTTAAATAGAAAATATTAATTCCTGTCTTTAGTTTTCCATCATTTTCATTTCCCAATACCCATTTCACAATGGGTAACATATTCACAATAGCTTCCCTCTGTGGCAACCAGAGAGCTATACCAAATAAGAAAGAATTTTTTAAAAAGGAAGTGGAAGAGAAGTTCATAAAATCTAACCAGTATATCAATTGAACATAACATTACATACAATATTCTATTCCCTAAATCCCCCTATCTTTTCAAGGAAGGTAGTTACATACTTATCTCTCTTCTTGAGGCCAATCTGTTTTATAATAACACAGTTTAGAAATTTTCTTTTTGTTTGATTTGTGCCTTCTAGTTACATTGTTGTAACCATTGTGTGTATTAAATTATCCTGGTTACCTTGCATCAGTTTGCATAATTCTTCCCATAAAGAATTTATATCCTACTGAGTAGATTCTCTCTGTTCTGTGATGGTAAACTGACCCTTATTCCTGATCAGCTATTTTTAAAATGCTCCCAGGGAGCATTGGGCAAGATTATGAGGCTGTATCAGTCCAAGTCCATTACTTGGAACTAGCTGATAAAATCCAACCTTGGTAGTCATTTACACTAATAATAATCACACATATTTAAAAAAAAATAGTGCCTTCTGGTTACAAAACACTTTCTATACTTGTTCTCCCACCTTTGAGACTTTACACTGGCTATTCTACCCTCCTTTCTCTCTTTCCCACACTGTATTATTTTCCCTCTTTGATTAAATTTAGAATGTTTGGCTTCTTTCACTATCCAGATCAACAGCTACCCTCTGAAGGAGTTCTTTCTCCAACTGCTAGAGCCTTTCCCTCTAAGGTTAGAATTGTCCTCTTATGGATCCTTTTGTATGGATCTTTTATATGCCTAATTTGCAGATGTTATTATATGTGTTATATATACATATATTTATATATTTGTGCACATGTCCATTAAAATCTAAACTTCAAGATCTGGTACTGGTTTATTTGGGGGGGAGGTTGTTTTGGTTTTGCCTTTCATTATATTCTTTGTATGCTTTGTCTGGCATTTAGTAAATGCTTAATGGATGCTTGTTGAAGCACAGAACTCCTAACTGTTCCTCCAGCAAGATGCTCCATCTCCCAACTGTGGGCATTTCTGTGGCTACCCCCATGCCTGGAATTCTCTACCTCCTCATCTCTTTATCTCTTGGCTTCCCAAGAATCCTTCAGGTCTCAGCTAAGACCTTTCCTTCTACAGGAAATCTTCCCTCATCCTTCTAGTGCCTTCCTTCTGTTGATTACTCTTAATTTATCTTGCATATAGCTTGTTTGCATGTTGTGTTTGTTATTAGATTGTGAAGGATTAAATCATTTTGAAATTATAAAAAATTATCCCTTAATAACAGAGATTGTTTTGCCTTTCTTTGTATCCCTAGTACAGTGCCTGGCACATGGTAGGTGTTTAATAAATGTTTGTTGACTGACCAATTATGTTTGTATAGTAATTAATACTCATTTTATTATTACCAATTTACTGACGAAGAAACTGAGGGTCAATAAAATGAACTCACTTGCCTAAAGTCACAATGGCAGGGCAGATACTCAAACCCACATCATTTTTCTTCTACTCTGGTTCTCTTTACCCTATAAACTCCTTCTCCTGCCCCCATGGATGAGCCTCAATAGTTTCCTTCCTTTATCCCTCAGGCATGAAAGTTACTCAAATTCTTTCCTCCCCACCTGGGGTAAGTAAATGGGTACCCACTCAGAGCACAGGGGTCAGGGCTTATTTCTGTAGCTGAATTAATTGGGCGTTAAGAGAATGTTCCCTTCCTGGGGTTCTCCCCAAGGGTTGGCAGCCAGCTGTTATTACTCCCCGTACTAATGGGTAACAGATTAGTGCTTCAATCTACCTGGGGTCAAAAAAAACCCCTCCCATCTCCTTCTTTCCCATTGCCCTCTGCTCTTCCACCCAAAACTTCTTCCCCCAATTCTAAACTCCTTTCCAGTGCCCCTGTTCTCCAAAGACAATGTTGCTTCCTAGGGAAGAAAGGAATTTGGAGTTAAAACCTGAGTTCAAATCCAAGTTCCCCTACTTATGACTTTAGGTAAATAATTTAACCTCTCCCTCCTCAGTTTCCTTAAATTCCTCATTCCTAAAATGAGGCAGTTTGGAGTTGATGATTTTTCTCCAAGAGTCCTTTTAGCTTTAAATCCTTCGATCCTGTCTGGGGAATGAGTGGGTGAATTATTCTTTATTTATAAATGTTTATTAATCAACTAAATGGTCCAATAGCCAAAGTGTTGGATTTAAGAGTCTGGTAAAATTGGAGTTTAAATCCTGCCTCAGATACTTACATACCAGGAACATATTTGTTCCTGAGCAAGTCACATCACCTTTCCATCTCAATTTCATTACCTGTAAAATGGGGATAATAATAATACCTGCCACATAGGATTGTTAGGAGGATCAAATGAGATAACGGTGTGTGAAATGCATACATATAAAAACCTTAAAATGCCATATGAAAATTCATAGGTATTGTTTCTATTATTTATCATCATCTTTGGCTAGACTGTTCTGACCTGAGTTGTTTTTGAGCAATGAAAATTTCCCTACTGAACAGTCAAGTATGTAAAATTTATCTTTCATAATATTCTGCTACTTATTACCCATGTGACTTTAGACAAATCATTTAACCTCACTGGGCCTCATTTTCTACCGCTATAAAATGAGGGGGTTATACTTGGTGACCTTTGAGTTTCCTCCCAGTTTTATCTATGAGTCTCTGAAATATGATTTATACTCAGCTTTTGATTACCCATGCTCAAGAAGAACTATTGTAGAAATAATCCCAAACCACATATTACCCAAAAAATCATTTTCGTTTGGTTTTGTAAATATCCCATATGCAGGAGTCCTTAACCTGTGGTCCATGGATAGATTGCAGAAGATACACAAACTTGAATTAGAAAAAAAAATTGCATCATTATTTTCACTAACTTTGGAGTTCTTTTCTAGTTCCATTATTTTATTTTGCACACATAAAAACATGACTGAGAAAGGGTCTTCACTATAGTGTTAAAAGGGTCCAGGATATAAAAAAAAAAAACATTAAGAATCCTATCCTATGTGAATTTTTGGGATACTCGGACATACCTTTCTGATTTTCTTTGACTCAGGTATGTGTTTAAATGAGACCAAATTTTCTAAGCCCTCACCTACTTGAGGTACTTTTAAATAATGTTAATAATCAATTATATACATGCATGCACACACATATATGCACATGTGCATATATAGTTTTTTTATAATGACAACATCCAATATTTACATGTATACATGCATGCATATGTGTGTGTCTATAACCTAACTTCTTTCTAAGCCTCTGAGGACATTTTTTTTCTGGGCAACTATAATCCTGCTACTTGGGGAGGATGACAACCTAATTGGCTGATATGTATTTGACCATACCTGCTCAAAGGGGAGAAATGGAGAGAAATTTCAAGAGATGATCAAGGACTTTTGAATGGTAGGCAGATTTTCCCTAAAGGGCAACCATATAGGGAATCTAGTCCCCCAATACATCTCTCTACTTCTAGTGCCTCCAACTCTAGACACTATTAAGAGTTCTTAGACTTCTGGCAGCTTGCCTTTCAAGCTTATTGAAGCTCTCAAGGTAGTAAACCATCATCAGTACTCCTTCATCAAAGAGCAGGAAAAGATAGACAAAACTGATGGCAGGGTCATGCCCTGATAGGTCCTGTTACTGGTGTAGAAGTAAGACCAGAGGCTTCTCTCTTTCTGCCTCGGGGGTTACAGCATTTCATCCTTTCACTCAAAGGCAACCAGGAAAAATAAAGAAGCTGAGTTGTATCTGTGGGGGATCTTGTGTCTGCACACTCAATTCTAGCAGCCATTCAAAAAGTCCTTACTCATAATATGGTAAGTGGACAGAAAACAGAGAATACTTGGGCATGTTAGGAAGTAGAAAATCAGACTTTCTATTCAATGTCAAGGAACTCCTTAGAAGGTTCATCCAAATGATCATGCTCTTATGATTGACTCTTATGATGACCAGTGCTCCTCTCCTCTTGCAGCTAACTTGATCTTCACACTAAATCTGTGATCAGTCATTTGACAAGTATTTATTAAGCACTTTCTATATTCCAGATGCTGTGCTAAGTGCTAGAGATAAAAAAGACAAAAAGACAAACTGCATTTCCTGATCTTAAGGAACTCACATTTTAATAGATACAGCATTCAAACAATTATCCATATATAAGATATATACAATATAACTGGGAGGTAATGCATCTCACAGATAAAGAAGCCCAGGAAGGTCATATGACAGGCAGGATTCAAACTTAAATAGCTCCTGACTCAAGGACCAGTGCCCTTTCCCTTCACCAAATTGCCTCTCTTGGCTTATTCCTGGACAAACCCAGAGAATGACCTATATGATTGCTCCAAACCATTCCTTTTGTACCTTCTTGTGCCATCCTTCCCATCCCACTCTATGGCAGCCAAGGCTTAGCGCTTCATCCTGGAATCAGAAGCAAAAGGTTTTTCTAAGCAAATTTTCATGGATTTTATGGGGAGGTCAGCTTCTTCCTCTTGGACTCATTATCCATACTTCTAACCAAAAGACTTCAATGGGTCAGATTCTTAAGTTGTGTATCCATATAGGAAGGATATGGCTCTATAGTTGAAAAAAGGTGAAATCTTTCCCAGTCTCAATGCTAGCACCAGATATGGGATACGAGGGGTCATTTGTCCTATCTTTGTCTTCCCCTTGGTCTGTTTTTTGGGGGAGGGTGGTCATCCTACGCCTCTTTGCCACCTGTTCCTACTGTTCTTAGAAGTGGGCTACTATGTCAATTAACTAGGAACATTCAGTTTATCTTCCTTCCCCCCCCCCCCCCCCCACCAGATATATTTGGTTAAACATTGTTTCCTTCCTTTACCCTTTCCCTAAGGTTTGGGTCTACTGCCCAAATCAACATTTCCCTTCTCTTTGGCCTTCTGCCTACAAGACTAACAAACTACTTGGATTGGGTCACTCCCCTGATTTCCACTGGTTGCAAGATTAAATTCAGACCTGTTAATCTAATTCTTTGTCTGACCTATCTCCCACTAGCCTCCTATATATGTGTTTAGCTCCAAACAAACTGAACCACACAATTCTTAAACTGGTTCCTATAAGCCTTTGCCCATACTATTCCCTCTTTTGGAAATGCTTTCACTAATATCTCTGTTTATAATGCTTTTGGTTCATAAGTCATCTACAAAATCCATCTTTGTACCTTGTGTTACAAATAGTGAGTGTTCATTAAACGTTGGGCAGCTAGTGGATAGAGTGTCAGGTCTGGGGTGAGGAAGACTCCTATTCTGAGTTCAAATCTGACCTCAGACACATTAATTATGTGCCTCTGGGCAAGTCACTTAATTCTGTTTGCCTCCAGTTTCTTCAACTGTCTAGTGAGCTGGAGAAGGAAATGACAAACTACTCTAGTATCACTGCCAAGAAAACCCCAGATGGGGTCATTGGACCCATGAAGAATCCAACATGACTGAAAAACAACTAAACAACAATAATAAATGTTAAATAAATCAATGACTGAGTCGGGCATGTGTATGCCTTAATAAATGCCCGTGTGGTTATGCACAAATAAATATTAGGAAGCAATGCACCAAGAAGGGAAACAATGAGCTAGGAGATGAATTCTTGTCCCATCTCTGTGGACGTTTGACTTTGTTCAAGTCACTTAACTTGGTCATAACATCCAGATAATAGTCCCTGGTTCACCTACATCAACAAGAAGGTTATAAAAAACTAAGGACATAGTGAATGGAAATGCTTTAGCAGGAATAGCTTTTTATATGCATAAAATGTGCTCAAGTTTTGTCCATGATGAATTTCACTGGTGGTGGTAGTGGGCCATTCTTATTATCTGCAGAAAATAGGCTCAGATTAGAAACAGGAAGACCTTTTTGATCAGCCTCTAGCCACTGAAACTGTAGAATCTTCATCCTTGGAAGGTTTTCCAAGAGTTGCAGAGGCAGCTAGATGGAACAGTGGAGAATCTGAGTTCAAATTCGGCCTCAGACACTTAACACTTACTATCTTTGTTTCCTTAAACAAATCATTTAACCCCAATTGCCTCTTAACCCCCCCCCACAACAACAATGACAAAAACAAGAAAAAAGCTTAAATCCAATTCAATTAATCAAGACATCATCCTCATGATATCATTCGTCCTCTTCAAGAAGAAGGATAAATGACCAGATTTTAAAAATAACAGAGAACTCTCTGTTCTAGGTGGAGGAGACCTAAAAATAGGGGTAGAATACAGGCCTTCTTATAATTTCTATATTCATGGATTTAGAGATGGAAGGGGCACCAGGAGCCATCTAGACCAATTCTTTAATTTTATAGTTGAGAAAATGAAGACTGAGAGAGGGGAGGTAACTTTTTCGAGATCACTAAAATGGGAGTCATAATTTGAATCCAGACTCCCAACTCCAAAGCCAGGATTCTTTGACCCAGATCATGTCCAGAACACACATGAACGTGTGTATATGTACTTGGGCCACACTCTCCGGGAGAAAAGGGGTAGAGAGGGGAGTAGAGGTGTTCCTTTTGCTTCTCTTCCCCTCCCCCCCCACCCCGCCTCAAATCCTTTATTTAGTCTCTGTGCTTTCAAGCTGAAAGTCCCTATGTAGACCTGCCCGTCTCAGGGTGTAGACAGCAGGTATGTGCTGGCGTTCCCACGGGCCGGGCTGGCTTAGCTTGTGGCTCTGATGGCTGGGAGAGTGGCCTGGTTAGGGACCTTCCTTGACCTGCTCTTAACCTCCAGAAAAGTTATACAAACTCCCCCGCACTCCTCTGGGAGCCCCTGGGGAAAGGTGGGGAGCTTGGGAGGGGGGAATGGGGACAATGCTTTCCCTTGTTTCACTGTTTCCCCCTTCCCTTCTCCCCCTCCTGGCTGCCCCCCAGGGAAGATTTATGGGAAGGAGGTTGGGTGGGATTCAGACTAGCTCATGTTTCAATAGCACTTGGAAATCTAATCTTCTTTTCTTCCCCAGGCCCCCCACCCCTTGACTCTTTGAAGCATGAACTAGTCTTCTTCAAGTTTGGCCTAGGAGAGCATGTACCCTGTGGTCCCCTGTCAAGAAGTGGGATATTGAAGGAGCTGTTTATACTCAGAAATAATCCACATACTGCCAGGCTACCCTGACTCCAGCATCTCCCTTGGGAGGACCCAGTGGGTTTGGACCAATCAGTAAACAAGTATTTATTAAGTGCTTCCTATGTACCAGGAACCTTGCTGGGAACTTGGAAGTGGGAAAGAGGCTATCCTCTAGACTTTGTGATTTTGGTGATATAGGAAATCCCGGAAGAGGGAATTCCCTTCAATATAGGCCAGCACCTACAATTTGCAGATCGATCTAAAAGAGGGCTACAATAATGGGCCTTCCCAGTTCCAATGATCTTGTGATAATGAGAGCCATCTACAATGAGAGAAAGGTCTGTGGGAACTGAGTGTGGATCATAACACAGCCTTTTCACTTCTTATGTTGTTGTTTGCTTGCATTTTATTTTCTTTCTCATTTTTCTTCCTTTTTGATCAGATTTTTCTTGTACAGCAAGATAATTGTGTATGTTTGTCTATACTCGATTTGCATACATACAAACTATATATATATATATATATATATATATATATATATTTTTTTTACCATGTTTGACATATATTGGATTACTTGCCATCTAGGGGAGGGAGTAGGGAGAAGAGGAGAAAAAATTGGAACACAAGTTTTTGCGAAGATCTGGGTTGAAAAATTATCCTTGCATATGTTTTGAAAATAAAAAGCTTCAATAAAAAAAATAATAATAAATAAAGAATGGGCCTTGCCCAGGGTGACACAGGCAGTATGTCATAGATAGTGCCTGAAACAGTCTTCCCTGTGTTCTGGACTCTGGGGATACTAAAATAAAAATGCAACCTAGAGATAGGTGACACACAGATTTAATGCCATTTTTCATTTTTTTGGGGGTAGGTAGAGATAACCAAGCATCAGGAAAGATGGGAGAAGGGATGGTCAGGAAAGACAATACCTAATAGGAGGAATATATAGGAAGACACTGCTGAAATAGCACTGATTTGGAATATTAGGATTGAGTTCAAATCTGCCTCTTTCATTTATTATCTGTGTGAACTTGGAAACCTCCCCCTCCATAGGTCTTAGTTTCCACAGAGAGCATGGGACTTGGTATTAGAAGATCCACATTCAAATTTCACTTCAGCCACTTATGAGTTATAAACTGGTAAGCCATCTCTTTGTGCCTCGGTTTCCTCAAGTGTAAAATGAGAGGAATTGGTTTCCACGGCCTCCCTTTCAGCTCTAATTCTATGATTCTATGACCAAAAATTGAAGAGGCTGGATTGGATTGTCTCTGAGGTCCCTTCCAGTTCCAAATCTGTCTGTCAGAGGCCACAGTTTTGTTTTTTTGTTTTTTTTAGTCATATCCTACTGTCCATAATCCCATTTGGGGTTTTCTTGGCAGAGGTATTGGAGTGATTAGCTACTTCCTTCTCCAGCTCATTTTATAGATGAGAAAACAGGGGCAAACAGGGTTAAGTAACTTGGCTAGGTCACAAAGCTAATTTGGCTGGATTTGAACTCAGGTTCTCTTAACTCCCAGCACAGGGCTCTACCCAGTGTGCCACCTAGCTGCCTCTGGGGATTTACAAAATATGGCTCAGAACAGCTCTATCTGTTCATTTTCTTCCCCTGAAGAATTTGATCTACCCTCTCTGCATAATACATCCTATCAGCCACTTAGGCCTTCTGTTTTTCTGCTCATCTCCATCTTTCCCAGCCTACAATAGTGAACTCAGGAGATCTGATTCCTCCACAAAGGCTTCCTGCCTGATTTCTGCAGCCCACAGTGATCTTTGAGCATTTAGCCCCCATGGTAGAAATCTTTAGTTGTCTTTTTATATTTATGGCCTATCTTCCTCCAAGAACTTTTTTTTTTTTTTTTTTTTTTTTTTTTTTTTTCCCCCCAAAAATTTTTTTTTTTTTTTTTTTTTTGGTCTTCTCAATCTCCAAGACAGGAGGTGGTAGCTCAATGAATGTTTTTTGACTGATTAGTAGCAATACTTCTTAACTAATAATTCATTCCTGGATACAATCTAGATAGCTATATCCAGTTTACAAATTATGTCTAATTTGCATAATTTGGGAATATAGGAAATTTGGTTCAAGTCTTGCTTCTTCTATTCACTATTGGAGATCATGGAAAAGTCCCTTCACAATTCAGATCCTCAATTTCCTTGTTTGAAGAAGGTGAATAATAGTCATCTAATCTGACCTCTTCATTGTGAAGAAGAAGAAACTAAGACTTAGTTAGTTAGAGGTTAAGTGACTTGGACTTGAGATTATGGAGCTGGAAGAAATTAACCCCAGATCCCCCAAGTTAGAACAACCTCCTTATTTTATAGCTAGGGAAACTGAGGCCTGAAGATCAAATGGTTTGTCCAATGTTACATGAATGGTAAATAGCTGAGTCTGAGTTCAGATTCTTTGATTCCAAAATCAGCCTTCTCTTTCAGGTTCTTTTCAGGCACAAAGTAAGCTGTGAGCCCTTAATAACTACTTATTGACTGATTATCTGCCTATTCTCTAAACTATGCTCTCCCTAACCCAATCCCTACTTCCTCCCATCCTTATATTGGTTTGTACAGGATTATTGGGAACATAATGCTTTGTAAACCTTAAAACACTTAAAGAAAAATGAGTTTATTATTTCTCCACCTCAGCCTACCTCTACTTCTGAATACCTCAACCTGAAGAGGAAAATCATATCTGGCCTCAGATGTTTATTAATTGTGAGTTTCTGGGCAAGTCACTTAAGCCCTGTTTATCTCAGTTTCTTTATCTGTAAATGAGCTGGAGAGAGATGACAAATTATTCCAGTATTTCTGCTAAGAAACATCCCTCCCCCCAAAAAAAAGGGTCACAAAGAGTCAGAAATGACAAATGATTAAAAATACAAGAAGCTAGACATTAAGTTTCAGCTTTTACCTTGGTGAAGATGGAGCAAATCTCTGGACTTTTTTCCAAAAGGGTGTGTATTGTCACCACCCCAAGAGCATAGCACAGTGTCCAGGGGGCTCATCCCCTTGCTGCTTTCTCACCAGAAGAAATTAGGAGGGGAGGTTCCTGAGAGCACACACCTTTTCTCCCTGCCTTCTTTCCAAGCTCCTCAATACAGGCTACCATTCCTCTGGAAAAAGTGCCCCACATAGCCTGAGACTCCTCACTCCCCCTGATCCTCATTCACAGATCTCAGGCAAAGTTCCCTTCTGACTCTTAGTATCCCAAAACCAGTAGCTGCACTGCCCTCACTCCCAGGAATCCTATTCTCAGCCCCTTTGGGAGCTTCTTGCCCCTTCACACATTCTCCATTGTACTCCCCACTTTTACCTAAGTGTTATAGGGACATTTTTTAAATTAAAGCTTTTAATTTTCAAAACATATGCATGTATAATTTTCAACATTCACCTTTACAAATTCTCATGTTCCAATTTTTTCTCTCCCTTGCCCTTATTCCCTCCCCTAGATGGCAAGTAATCCAATATATGTTAAATATGTGCAATTCTTCTGTACATATTTCCACAATTATCATTCTGTACAAGAAAAATCAGATCAAAAGGGGAAAAAATGAGAAAGAAAACAAAATGCAAGCAAACAATAACAAAAAAGTGAAAATACTATATTATGATCCACACTCAGTTCTCACAGTCCTCTCTCTGGGTGTATGTAGATGGCTCTCTTTATCACAAAATTATTGGAACTGGCCTGAATCATCTCATTGTTTAAAAGAGTCATGTTCATCAGAATTGGTCATCGTATAATCTTGTTGTTCCTGTGTACATTGTCCTCATTCTGCTTACTTCACTTAGAATCAGTTCATGTAAATCTCTCCAGGCCTCTCTGGAATCATCCTGCTGATCATTTCTTACACAACAATAATATTCCATAACATTCATATACCATAATTTATTCAGCCATTCTCCAACTGATGGGCATCCACTCAGTTTCCAGTTCCTTGCCACTACAAAAAGGGCTGGCACAAACATTTTTGCCCTTGTGGGTCCCTTTCCTTTTACAGGGGCATATTTTAAGCCTGGGGGTAGGGAACTTTTTCAGGGAAGTGAACAGGAATGGCTTTGGTGTCTCATCATAGAATCAAATTTTTAGAGTTGTAATAGACTTGAGAACAGCTAATCCAATCCTTTATTTTTACAGGTGAGGAAAAAGCTCTGCTTTATTGAAGATGGATCCATTAGATTTTGAGGAAACACCCAGTACAGATAGGGATTGTCCCATTTCACTTCTCTCAAAAGCATGAGAGGAAAACTTCTCTCTCTTCTCTCTGCTTGGAGTTCATTCTATCTCACAGCTGCTAGGCCTCCCCCCAAGAAGTCCTGGCCTCCTTGACTAGGAAAGAGGGCAAGGTAAGGATCAGTTCAAGACTCTGGACTGGAGGCAGCAGTGCAGCTGTCCCCCACTTTTATCTGACTCCATGATCAGCAGTGGCACCTGAGCCTGATTAGGGAAGAGTGTCAGATTTATTGGGTCAGGCACCCATTGCCCACTGCCCCGCCTTGGCTGGATTCTGGAACCTGAAACCTGAGCTTCCCAAGGAGAATTTGGCTGAGAGCAGATTCCTTCCTGAGCCTTTACAAATAAACTCCAAAGCCCTTAGTGTATGAGAGACAATATCAGAGAACCAGGAGACCCTGGTTCCTAAACTGGTATCCCTTCCCCCTGCCCTAAAGTGACAGCAGACTCATTGTCCTCAGTTCCTATTCATTCTCCAAGCTGGCAGCAGTGGAAAAGAGACAGATCAGCAACTAGTGATCTAAACATCTGTTCTCTAAATTCATGGACCAATAAGCCCAGAAACAAGGAACTCAGCTTCAAAAGTTGCTTTCATTCACACAGATGTAACATTTCTTAACTAGTACTGAAATAAGCATGAAGACATTAAAGTCCAGGATAAGGTGAGGAGATATGAATCTGCACCTTTATCTTAAAGCATCACTTGGGTGCTTTATAAGGTACCTTTATAAGGTATACCTCCCAGAGAACATGGATTCAAATTCTGACTCTGAAACAGCCCTGAGCAAGTTACTTAACTGCTGTCTGCCTCAGTTTCCCTATCTATAAAAATAGGGAATTGGATTCTATGGTGTTTGAAGTTTCTTCCAGTTCTAGATATAGCTGTGACCCTCCCACCTCCCAATCAATACTTAAATCCACTGTGAAGAGAGGAAGTTCAAAAGACCTTTCAATGAATGTTCTTCCATTTCCCAGAACAACATGGGAAATGTTTAGAGTTAGGTCACTGGTATTAGAAAGATAAGAAACTTCTTTCTGGATAGCATCTTGGATCTCTATCACCCCTCCCCCAAACAGAAGAAGACAAAATGATTTTTCAACCTGATGTTTCCTACTTTCACTCCCAGTGTTGGCTTTTGGGTGAGGAAAAAGGTATCCCAAGTACTATGATAAAGACACTTCATCTCCAAATCAGGATTCAGTCTGTTTTTTGCATTATGGCCATTTAGGGTCATTATGATCACATTTCTAGATAACTGGAGACCAGTTACAAAGATCAGAAAACTGGTCAATTCCAGGAGCCAATATGTCACTGAATGTCACTGAAGAGAAAAGGCAACTCAGAACAGCCAGACTTACTCCATAAGAAGACAAAGGAAAGAGGGCATAGCAGTGTTATCTAGTCTGACTCTAGCCTAATGCCCAGTCACTTAGACATCAGACCCAGCATATTGATGCTGTGCAATTGACCATCAGTTTCCTTTTTTCATATTTTATCTTTTCTTCAATTACATGTAAAGACAATTTTTAACTTTCATTTAAATTTTTTTTGATTTCCAAATTTTCTTCCTCTTTCACCTTTCTGCTCCCTAAAAAGGTTAACAAATTGATTGAGATAGATTATATATGAGCAATCATATGAAATTTATTTAAATAGAAGAAATAAGCCCAAAAAAATAATGCATTTTGAACTGTATTCAGACTCCATCATCTTCTTCTCTAAAGGTGAATAGCATTTTTCATCATGAGCTCTTTGGAATTGTCTTGGATTACTGTGTTGATGAGAAGAGTTAAATCATTCACAGTTCTTCATCAAACAATATTCTTGTTTCCCTGGTTCTGTTTATTTCACTTTCCATCAGTTCATGTAATTTTTTCTAGATTTTTCTAAAATAGGCCTGCTCATCATTTCTTATAGCTCAATAATATTCTAATACAATCATATATTATAGCTTTTTCAGCAATTCCTCAATAGATGAGCATTCCCTAAATTTCCAATTTTTTTCAGGTCTCAATTTCAAGAGTCAAGGAGACTATTCATACCAAGGTTTGACCCTAATAGTCTGGAAGTTCTACCTGAAATCTAAACTTCCCCTTCTCTCTAATTCCATGCATTCCATGTAATATAAGGGGAGGAAGATAGGCAGCATAGTGAAAACTGAAATAATGGTGGTTTTAATATCAGAAATCCTGCATTCAAATCCCAGTTTCAGCATTTATTAGGTGAAAAATCCTGAACCAAGTCATCTCAACCTCCTGAACCTCCATTTCCATATCCATAAAATGGAAATAATGGTATTTTTATTTCATGCTTCACAGACACAGATAGGTATTGCAGTAGACAGAATGCTGGGTCAGGAGTCAGGAAAATCTGAGTTCAGATGTGCCTCAAACTCTTACTGCTGCATGACCCTGAGAAAGTCATTTAATCTCTAAATTTAATCTCAATTTCTTCATTTATAAAATGGGGATAATAACAGCACCTATCTGCCAGAGTTTTGTGAGGATGACATGAGATAATATTTATGAAGAGCTTGGAGAAACCTAAAGTGCTATATGAATGCTAATTATTATTCAGGGATGTGATGGAGAAAATACTTAGAAAACTTGAAATGCTATGTAAATTTGAGTTATTGTGATATGTATATATATATATATATATGTTTCTGTGTTTGTCTATGTTATATATGTGTGAGAGAATGAAAGAGACTGAGAAAGAGAGAGAGAGAAGAGAAGGAAAAGGGGGAAGAGAGAAGAAAAAGGGGGAAGAAAGAGAAAAACAGAGAGGGAGAAAGGGAGAGAGACAGAGAGAGAGAGAGAGAGAGAGAGAGAGAGAGAGAGAGAGAGAGAGAAAGTGCAAACTCTAATATGAACACTGGGGGTCTGGCAAGAAAAGAGAGGGAGGGTTGATATTTACAATTTGCACCAGCAGAATTACTACAGCCTTTCAGTGCTTGGATGTTCGAGGATAAAACCACTTGCCTTACCCAACCATACTGTAAATTTCCCCATGAAGCCAGCTTGGTCTTCTCAGCTCAGATCTCTTTTAGCAGACGATTTACAGACATGAGAAAACTGCTCCTGCTGCCAACTGGGCCCCAGCAGCTTCAAAGGAATTAGATGCTGGTATCACTCCTTCTCACCTTATCCTCCCTGGATATATCCCATAGGAAAGATAACTGATGACGGAACTCTGAACAAATCCCTCTATTTTCCCTTCCTAGTCAAAACAGCAAAGATCTCAAACTGAAAGGAGCCTTGGACATAGACTAGGCCAGGGCTTCTTAAACTTTTTCCATTTGCAACCTTTTTTGTCTAAGAAATTTTTATGCAGTCCTTATATGGGTTATAAAACTGATCTGTATCAAACATTTATTGATAATAAATCACAACCCTCATATAGGGTCATGACCGACAGTTTAAGAAGCTTCAGACTATGTTACAGAACAAATGAAGAATTAACTTTAAAATAATATTTTCAAAAAATAATTTATTTTAAACAAATACAAAATAGGAAAAGAAAGAAAAAAACATTGACATCTGCAAAGCAGAACATAAGAGATAGTTCAAAATAGAAAGCAATAGACTTCCCTTTCAAGAAAGCCTATATAATAAATACTATATACTGTGTTCAGAGCTGACCATCTTTTTGTTGCTTCCTTGTAGGTTTTCTTGGGCACTTTTTACTTTATTCTTTCCCTCCCACTCCCTCCAAGAAGGCTGCAATTAAACAAAGATATATTTATATATACATATATTTATATATACACATATATAGACATCTATAATTTTACACATATATATGCATATACATTCATATACACACACACAGACACACACACATACATATACATATATATGTAAGACTATATACTATGCTTGTTTGTCCTCTGTTTCTCTGAAAGTGGATAACATCTTCCTTCATAAGCCCAAGTCTTTACATATTTTTCATTTTAAAAATTTGGTATTTTGATATTATGATTATCCTTTAAGTCTATATATTTTATTTTATGCATTCAGAAGAAACATTACTTGGAGAGGGGATCCACTGGCATTATCAGAATACCAAAGGAATCTGACACACAAAAAAGTTAAGAACCCCTAATCTGGACCAAAACCCTCATTTGACAGATAGAGAAACTGAGTCCCAGAGAGAAGAGATAACTTGATCAAAATCACACCTTAGTAAGTAGTAGAAATAGGATTTAAGGTTCCATGATTTCAGATTTAATGTTCTACCTATTAACTGTAGGGATTTTTTTTTTTTGGTGAAGTGATTGGGGTTAAGTGATTTGCCCACTGTCACATCACTAATGAGTGTTAAATGTCTGAGCCATATATGAACTCAGGCCCTCCCAACTCCAGGGCTGCTGCTCTATCCACATCGCACTGCCCCAACAGTGGGGATTTGTGATGTCTTGTTTGTCCTGGGCTCTTCTGTCCATCTGGCAATCTCTTTTCAGAAAGATATTTAAAAGTCATCGAAGGAAATTTTCTATTTCAGTTAGAAGTTAGTGCAATAAAAATGTGGGTTTTTTTCCCCCATTCAGGTTCATGAATCTCTTTAGCATTTATATGTACCACATTCACTTCATACCCATATCATCTCACATCTCTACAAAGACTTCTTCAGCTTTCTATTTTTCAGTTTTCTTTTATGTGCTGTCTTCTCTGATTAGAATATAAACTCCTTGAAGCTAGAGATTGTCTTTTTGCTTGTATTTGTAATCCCAGAGCTTAGTACAACATTTGAGACATTGCTGTTTTTGTTTGTCCTTCATTCTCAAAGGACCATGACATCAGGGAGATGAGACCATAACATGCAAGTGAATTGGATTTAAGGGAGGAGGGCTGTGCAAGGTCACCGGCCTCATTTTCCCCTCCAGAGCCATATGGATCCAGTGGCCAGAGATAGCTCAGGAGGACTGGAGATGGCCCTGGATGCAATGGGACACCCTGGTCTTTTTAAGCTAAGGTCTTCAACTAGTCTCAGGTTGATTGAGCTGCACCCATTCAGTGATTAAGGCCAGCTAGCAATTGAGGAAAAGCATATCTTCTTTTACCTAGTTAAAAAAAAAAACTAAATTTTAAAAAAGTGCTTTAAAATGCACTTTCTCTGTATCTATTTCTTACAATGTATCTGTATTTTTAAAAATATGTATCATATTACTTGCTGGCTAAGGAAGTGGGTGGGGGGAAGGTAGGGAGAAAAAAAATTGGAACACAAGGGTTTGCAAGAGTGAATATTGAAAACTATGTATATATTTTGAAAATAAAAAGCTAAAAAATGTATCTATGTATTTCTCTATGTATATTTGTATCTAATGTATAGCTAGCTATATGCCTGTATATATTAATGTGTGTGTATTTATATTATATATATATGTATGTATATATATATATATGTATCTTTCTATCTCAAGAGATCCTTGAACCCAGTTTTAAGAATCCCTGCTCGATACCATTTACACCAGTGGTGTCAAACACAAAACCTGTGGGCTGCCACATGGGGTCCACAATACTCCCAAGCATGGTCTGAACCAGATTAAAGTACAGTGGGGGAATATTTGACAAAATAAAATTAAATAGAAATAAGGTTAATATGTGGTTTTCTAAGTCAATATGCTGTCCAAAGGGATTCTATGTATAGTTTAGTGGTCCCTGTTTTTGAATTTGACACCACTAATCAGTATCATCCCAAAGAAGCCCAAAAGATAACAAAAATAATGGCTAGTATTTATAAATGGTGCAGTGGATATGTTGGCTCTGGAGTTAGGAGTTCAAATTCAGCTTCAGACACTTACTAGCTGTGTGACCCTGAGCAAGTCACTTAACCCTGTTTACTTCAGTTCTTCACCTATAAAATAAATCGGAGAAGGAAATGACAAACTACTCCAGTATCTTTGCCAAGAAAACCCCAAATAAGATCATGAAGAATTGAATACGACTGAACAAGAAGTATTTACAAAGTGTTTGAGGTTTGCAAATATTTCTTAAATATATTATCTCCTTTGATCCTCATAAAAAAGCCTACGAGACGGATGCTATTATCACCATTTTACAAACGGGGAAACTGAGGCTGAATGATTAAGTGATTTGCTCAGATTTACATAGCTGGTAAATATTGAGAATGGATTTTTATTTGGGTCTTCCTGACTTTAAGGTTTCTGGGCATTCTGTCCCTTAGGATCATAGATCTGGAGTTGGGAGGGACCTCAGAGGCCATCTAGTACATCCCTCTCCTTCTATAAATGAGAAAACTGAAGGTCTTAGAGGTTAAGTGGTTTATTCCAGATCATACCAGTAGTAAATGACAAAGATAGGATTTGAATCCAGGTCCTTTGATTTTATGGCCTTTCTCTCTTTCTGGGACTACAGTTACAGTTATTCCCTCTCCTTTCTACAAAAGAATAATAATAATAATAATTTATATTTATGTAGTACTTTGTGTATGTTAATTTGAGTGATCCTCGAAACAACCCTATGATATAAGTGTCATAGATATCATCTTCATTTTAAAAAGAAGGAAACTGAGCATGCAAGAAGCTAAGTATGTCATGTATCCAGGAAGTATCAGGGACAGTATTTGAACCCAAACTCTAATTTCCAATATCTAATTCAACACTCTCTTATGTCCCTAGAGACAGAAGAACCATTTTCTTCACTCCTAAATTTGTGAAGTACTGCCTCATTGCAATTCTTCCACTACCTCTTTTAAACCTCCATTTTTTCTTACCTGCCTAATGGACCCGTTGGAAAACATGGTCAAATGGACGATCATTCTGAACTTTAAAGCACTTCTAAGGGTTGGGGGAAAACAAGCTTTCTGTAGAGATGCTGTCTCTTTAATGGAGTGGGGGAAATGAGCAGAGGAGATGATCCTTCAGGGAAGACACTGGTCTCAGAGGGACAACTGAGGCATGATCTAATGACTCAGAGTGATAGGAATCTATCCCTTTAGTTTGGGCAGCTGGTGTCATCATCACTTCTTAGGGGGTCAAGATGCAGACCTGAGAAAGTATAGGGGTCAGGGAAGAAGGAAGGAGGGAGGTGCAGTGCTGAGGAGAAAAAAATTTACCAGATGATTCCTTACATTGCTGAGAAAGCAAAGAGAGAGTTTAGTGGGATGGGATGAGGGAATATTCAAACTGATAAACCAGCTCAATAAATAAAATTTCCCTCCTCCCCTCTGTCCCCAGGCTTTTGTAGGGATTAATCCCCTGGCCTCCTTCCACCAAAGATGGAGGAGGAGAAGGGGAGGGAAGTAAAGGGATACTTGGCTGGGCATCCACTTGCAGGCAAGGCGATCCAGGAATGGGGGATGGAGATGAAGAGAGAAAGGAAAGGATATGATCGCTTTGTTTTACTTTCAGTCCAGGTGTTTTTTGTCAGCCCTAACAACAGACAGTTATTGATCCTGTCCCAGCAGGAGAATGTCCATGTTATCCAGGTCAGATATAATTGTGTCACAAAACCAAGACAGGAACATCTCCTTCTCACCCACCTTCTATCAGCCCCTGAAAGTCCTACCCCCAATCAACTGTCTGTGATTCAGGCCTGAGGTCTAGGCTGCCCAGATTACAGACAGAGGAACTGAGGCACAGATGAAGTAGGGACCCAGTCTCTCTTCCCTCTAGCTTGACTTTGCTAGGTAATCACTCCCTAGAGCTCATCTGTTTGTTTTTGGAAGAAGCTCTCCCCCTTCCTCCTGCCAGCTATCAGGATTGTCAAGGACACTTAGACTTCAAAGCCTAGCACTGCCCCCTTTCTATTTATTTGACCTGGAGCAGGACCCTTAACTTCTATGGGACTCAGTTTCCTCTTTTATAAAAGAAGAGAAAAGGACTCTAAGCTTCCTTTTGTACTCTAAATTCTATGATCCTCTGATTCTAGCTGAACACCTCTCTAAAATCAGATCCAAAGCTTTATCCTTGTCCATCTCCTGGATTCTAGATGTTTCACTCAATCCCCCAAATTCTGTTTTGCTGCGAGGACTTTCCCCCCCACCCAAACACACAAACTCTGCTTGGAAGGTCAACAGCGCCTCCAAAGGATGGGATGGGGTGAATACTGTGGCTCTCACCCCACTTCCCTTCCATTGCCAACCCCGGGAAGAGAAAAAGAATGGATCTTCTTTATAAAATCTGATTTCTGGAAGCTTGTGGGGAAGGGGAGATGTTTATTCCCAGTGCCTCCTCCTAATAGCTTAAAAATATTTTTTTCATCACCCCTCCCCCCAATTACCGGTACATGAGACTGAGTCTCTCTGCAGGACCTGGAAAAGCTGGTTCCCCTCCCTTCCCTACTGCGATGGTGGATGGACACTCCAGGACCATCCTGACTCTTCTCATCCATCACCCCCTCCTGCTGTCACTCTGAGACTGAAGCTAATGTCTCAGACAGGGGCTGGGAAGCACTGACAGCCCATGGTGGGGGGAATGTTTCTGTTCAAATCTGCCCCTCCTTTCCCCCAGTGACCCTTTCAAAGAATGGTGGGAGGGGTTGAGAGAAGGTAAAGGAATGAATTCTGAGGCAGATGAGAATTGTCATCTATCTCTTATTAAAAAATTAAATAATAAGCATTTATATTCTCCATCTGCTACCTTCTCTTTTCCCACCCCATTAAAAAAAAAAGAAAAAGAAAAACTCCTTGTAACAATTATTCATAGTTAAGCAAAACAAATTCCTGTAATGGTCCTTTCCAAAAATTTATGTCTCCTTCTACACCTGGAGTCCATCACTTCTACGTCAGGAAGCAAGCAGTTCATGTCATTTTTTTAGAAGCCAGGAGAGGAAGAAAAGGAAAGTTGGGCACCTGTCTTTAAGTAAGAGGTGAGAAGAAGAAAACACTGTTAGGCAAAAGTTTTTAACATTAGTCTGTAAACTTAAAAAAAAATTAGTAGGATCTGTACATAGGCTTCTCCTGACTATCAAAGGGGTCTAGGTTATTTTTCCAAATCCTCTTTCACAAAAAAAGCAAAAAAAGCAACCCTGATTTTGAGACTTTGAGTATGTGTGTCTGGAAGAGTCTGGAATAAGATAATCCTGTAAATAAATCTGGGTTTCCACTGGACCTACTCTTGGGAAAATGAAATCTTTCATTCTAGTCCTTTTTCTCCCTCCAGTCTCAGTCAGTCAGTTAATAAACATTTATTGAGCAGCTATTATGTGCTAAATACTGAGGATACAAAGAAATGTAAAAGATAGCCTCCTGATCTCTAGAACCTCACAATCTAATGGTGGAGACCATATACAAGCAATTATGTACAAAGGAAGGAATACTTCTGGAGGGAAGGAATGAGCATTTTATTAAACACCTACTATACGCCAAAATCTTGACAAATATGATAGGGGTTGATCCTCCCAACAATCCTGTGAGGTATGTATTCTTATTATTTCCTTTTATAGTTGGGGAAATTGATACAAATCAATGTTAAGTGACTTAGCCAGTTATACAACTACTAAGTGTCTGAGCTTGGCAGGATCTCCTGACTCCAGATCTTAGTTTCTATCCACCAAACTACCTCACTGAAATCCAGAAAAACTTCCCATAGAAGATAGAATCCTTTGTGGCCACTAGGCCACAAAGACCTACAGGCAGGTCCAAGTTACTTCTGTTAATTCAGAGGTATGAAGAGAAGTCACTTATTGGACTGGAAAAAAATGCTCTGGATTTGAAGTCAGGGTCCCAATCTTTGTGGTTCTGCTGTTTACCAATGAAGTGACTGTGGGTAAGACACTTTATGTTTCTGGGTTTCAGTTTCCTCATCGTATAAGTGAAGAGAACCAGATGATCTCTAAGGTCTCTCTTCAGGGTCTAAACCTTATGATCTCGAGGAGCAAAAAGTGAGTCAATAGACAAATACCTCTGGGCCAAGGTCTCATAATCACTCTACTGATCTTATAGTTTACAGAGAATTTTCTGCCAGTTTCACCAATCCTGATTGTAAGCTACAGCATTTATTGGGCAGCCATAAGAAGCAGATAAGGGAAATGTTTCTCCTAAATGTCCTCTTATTCTAAACAGAATATCAACATCCACTGATCCCCAACCTTGTTACCCCACTAATGGGACCACTTACTTGGTCACAATGCTGATGTCCAATTTTATTTAAGCATGTATTTTGTCATTGTTCAGTTCTCCTTTCTGTGACTATCTCCTCAGAAAAGAATTGTTCTAGGGATGATCTAAAAATAATTTCTGTTGTGCATTATAAATGTATTATACAAATATACATATTTTGGGTAGGCACCATAGGGTTCAAATTGCCAGAGATCTTAATTGTTAGTCACCTTTCTGTCTGGCTACTCCTTCTCAGTCTCCTTTATAGGATTACTAGTCATATTCCACCTATGTGATAATGGACCTCTAGAGTCTGTTCTCTTCTCTCCTAATGTACTACCTCTTGAAACCATCCTCAGTTCTCATGGGTTCATTAATCATCTCTATGCAAAAGACTCCCAGAATTATATAACTATCTTTCAGACAACTCCCAGAACCATATACCCATCTTCCAGACACTTCCAAGAATCATATGCCCATCTCCCAGATGATTCCCAGAATCATATATCCATCCTATCTTTTTGCCTGTGATCCAATCCTGAATCACTATCTCTGGGTAATTACTTGGATGTCCCATAGACATCTCAAAGTCAACATGGCCAAAAGAGAAATCAATATATTTCTTTCTAAAATGTATCCTTTTCACTAACAATACATTTATTTCGATGGAGGGCACCATGACCTGGGACAAATCATTGAACTTTTCTACACCTTTGTTCCTCACCTACAAAATGAAGGAGAGGGAGTTGAACCTGATGGCCTCCTAAAATGCTTTCTAGCTTAAAATCTATGATCCTATAATCCTTCTAGTCATCCTCAATTTTTAAATTTAGTCATCCTCAACTCTTCACTCTCATTTCTTAATATCTAATCAATCCTCAAGGCTTGTTCATTCTACCTCCTCAATACGGGAGGCTTGGACTCTACTGTCCTTCACATGATCATCATCCTTATTCAGACCTCATCATCTTTTACTTGGACTAGCACAACAACCTCCTTATTGGTCTTCTCTGCCTCAATTCTTTTTCTTCTTCAATCCATCCTCCCCATAGATGCCAAATTGATAATCTTAAATGCAGGTTTTTCTCCTGCTCAAGAATCTTCAGAGGCTTCCTATTGCTTCTGGTTTAACTATTAACCTCCACATTTGGGACTTACAATCTTTCATCTGACTCCAGTCTACCTTTTCAGATTTAATTCATATTATTTTCCTTCACACACCTTTCCTTACAACAAAATGATTGTGTCTTCTACCTGTCCATGCCACTGCAGCTTCTATTTTCAAAATTTCACACAAGCTTCTCCCTATACCTGAAATTTTTCTTCCTCACCTCGTCCCTCTCAAGTCAAAAAAGATTGTATTAATTGCTTACTTTGTGCCAAGACTTGTGTTAAATACTGTGAACACAAATATAAGCAGAGAAGAAAGCTCTTCCCTGCTAGTGTTATGCTGATAAATGTTAAATAACCATCTCTCAAAAAAAAAATTAAGTACAATATATTTTTAAAATTTTATTTATTTTATTTTTTTGCTGAAGCAATTGGGGTTAAGTAAATTGCCCAGGGTTACATAGCTAGGAAGTGATGTGTTTGAGATAAGATTTGAACTCAGGTCTTCCTGACTTCAGAGCTGGTGTTCTATCCACTGCGCCACCTTGCTGCCCTGTACAATATACTTTTACATTTAATCTGCACTATTAATATTTCTTCTATCACTTTCTTAAGTCTGGACAATTAACATAGCAATAAAATAAATCCCTGATTTGTGTATTTATTGGTTTCCAAGTTGTAAATACGTTGAAAAGTTAACATTCTAGCTCTTAGAAAAGGTTTGGAACTGGCTCCAGCACCATCCAGGTCTTTGTTCCTCAGGAACTTATTTTTTAAAAATTATTATTAAAGCTTTTTATTTACAAAACATATGCATGGGTAATTTTTCAACATTGACCCTTGCAAAACCTTCTGTTCTAAATTTTCCCCTCCTTGCCTCCATCCCCTCCCTCCCGGAGATGGCAGATAGTCCAATACATGTTAAAATATATGTTAAATCCAATATATGTATACATATTTATACAGTTATCTTGCTGCATAAGAAAAATGAGATCAAGAAGGAAGAGAAAAAAATTGCAAACCAAAACAAAATGCAAGCAAACAACAGAGTGAGTGAGAATACTATGTTGTGGCCCACATTTCAGTTCCCATGGTCCTCTCTTGGGGTGTAGATGGCTCTTTTCATCACTGAGCAAGCAGAACTGGTTTGAATCATTTCATCGTTGAAGAGAGCCACGTCCATCAGAATTGCTCATTGTATAGTCTCGTTGTTGCCGTGTATATCTCCCGATTCTGCTCACTTCACTTAGCATAAGTTTGTGTAAATCTCTCCAGACCTCTCTGAAATCATCCTTCTGGTGGAGGAACTTATGTTTTAAAGAGAGATGAAAGGCAGGAGAAAAGGAGGAGTAGAAGTGAAGCTGAAGAGGAATGAGGAAGTGAGCAGGGCTAACTTGGTCACTTCCTCAGAAAAGGGCTTCCAGGAGGAACTTGCCAATCAGAGGTGGGACCATGAGAATAGAGGTATCTTCTAGAGTGATGAAGTAGCTGAGACACAGTGGAGAAGTCTGGCAAGTCAGGAGGAACAGAGCAAGGAAAGGAACAAGTAAGTAAAAGATTTCTTCTGGAATTTTTGTTCAGGCAAACAGGGTTAAATGACTTGCTCAGTGTCACACAGTTAGTAAGTGACTAAGACTGGATTTGAAGTACTCTTGACTCCAGGTGCTTCCTTTTGGAATTCTTAGGTGCTTTTAAGACTCAGCTCAAGAGCCACTTCCTCCCTAAGTTCTTTTGTGATTCCCTTAGGTACTAGTGAAACATGAGACCTGGCACAGGAGAGTCCAGCATAGTGTGTCCTCATCAGAGACAGGGCTATGCTCTGTGAATAAAGCAGAATGGAATTAGCTCAGAAGACATGTGAGATGCACAAAGTCAGAAAATCAACCCCAGATATTCATGGGGACTCTTTGTGTCTCACCTGTGACAGAGCATTCTCAACCTATATTGCTCTGATCAACCACAGTCAGACACAGTGTAACTTGACTCTAACATAGTGATGTCATTTTGGTCTTTGAAAATGAAGGATAACAACCAATCAATCAGTGCTTCCCATGGAAAATATTGATTTTGTATTTATTTTGCATATTCTGTATATTTGCTTATATGTGGACGTGTTGTTTCCCCTTCCATAGAATGGAAGCTTCTTGAACTGAAAGTAGGACTGATTCATATCCCCAGTGCCTAGTAAAGTGCCTGACAAATATTGCTGTTGTGCAGTAGTTTTGTAGTGTGTGGACTTTTTGTGACCCTGTTTGGGGTCTTCCTGGCAAAGATAATAGAATGGTTTGCCATTTCTTTTTCTAGCTCATTTTACAGATGAGAAACTGAGGCAGGCAGGGTTAAGTGACTTGCTAATGGTCACACAGATCTAAGTATCTATCAGGAAGATGAGTTTTTCTGACTCCAAGCCCAGCATTCTATCTTCTGTGCCACCTAGCTGCCCCTTCTGAAGCACACTAGCTTAATAAATCCTTCCTGAATTGAATAAAATCAAATTTAACTCCTCATTTTACAGAGAAGGAAACTGAGGCTCAGAGAGCTTAGGTGACGTATCCAATTTTCCTTTTTTGATTAAATTTGATTATAGCTGACATTCTAAGGAATTTGTGTCCTCCAAGCTCACAGGGGAATTTGATGGGGGAAGTGAAAGGGAGAAAGAGATCATAATGACAGCTTGTGTTTCCATAGTGATTGAAGGTTTGTAAAGCGTCTTCCCTACATCAACCTTAAGAGGCAGGGAGTAGGGAGCATTTAAGTATCATTAACTCCATTTTAGATATGTGGAAAGTCAGGTAGGTTCAGAGATATTTACTAGGCTCAGGTTCACGTCTGGGTAAGAGTTAGAAGCAGAATTGTAAGCCAAGTCTTCTGATACCGAGGCTAATGTTACTTCTCCTACCTTCACAGAGCTCACAGGTTATTCTGGAGAAAACAACATGTGTATAGATATGTAAATACAAAGCAATTGTGCGTGTTGGGGGTTGGGCAGAAAGCAATTTTAAATATTTGTTGATTGATTAATTGATTGATTGATTCCCCTATATTGAACTCTTTCTCATATCCAGCTGCTTCTAGGTGTGTGTAAATGTGTTTGTAGGTGTGTATGTGTGTGTTGGGAGGGGAACTGGCATATAGGGTAGGGGTGGGGAGGAATAACTCTGGAGTATGCAGGGCACAGAGAGAAACTGTCCTAGAATTAAATCTCATTTTGAGAGCAAAGGATGATAGAGTTCCACTGGTAAACCAGAAGATATCAAGGGAAGCCTCCAGTGTGTTGGATAGTTCCTTCTATCACAAACCTATGGAAAGACATAATTTCCTGGAATGATCATATGTGGATGGGTTACTTTCTACGTTGTCAGAAAGAGTCTCTAAATCAGTGAGATCACAAATCTATTGGAGCATTTGAGTACTCCACCAAATAGATAACCCATACACAGTGAATTGAGAGGGGACTCTATGCCCATGTTCTTGTGTATAAATATACACATATATAATATGTGTGCATACACAAATACACAATCACATATATATGTCTATATACATATATATATATACATGTAGATTGTATATGTATAAATATTGATATTTACTTTAGAGTGCTACTGTGTCTCCCACTTCAGAGGGGTAGCCCCTTAGGACAAGAACCTTTTCTCTTCATCAGACTGAGAGGAACCAGGTTGAAGATTATGGTAGAGCCTATAGCTACCCAATCTAAAGATAGAATATATCAGTATCATTTAGAATAAGGATGCTTTTCATCAAGAGTGACAGCAGAGAGAATAGATCAGCTCCCTCCTCCTGAAAAGCTCTCCAAGGATGGGAGAAACAGGGCACTTAAAGAAGAAAGAGTATATCTATGTGTGGGGAGAGAATGAGAGAGATAGACAGACAGACACACATACACAGAGACATTGTTGGAGAGAGTCAGAGAGATGGAGAGAAACGCAGAGACACAAAGGGAGGAAAGGAGGAGAGAAAGAAAGCAGAAAGAGAGGATGGTGAGAGGGGAGGAAGGGTGAAGGTGGAGACCAGCACGGAGCAACTTGGTGCTCTGAGATGGTGACCATTGAGCTTGTAAGGCAAGGAGAGGAGATCCTGACTGCTTTCCCACTGACAGATCTGGGCCCCCTATGGTGGGGTCCTGAGGAGTATTGAGCTCCCCATATTCCGGCAGTCTCTATGCCCCCTGACCTCTCAGCCCTCCATCACAGGAGATCTATAACATTTACAATCCCAAAACAAAAGGGACAGGAGAGCCAGGGACAGAATTCATCTTCCCAGCTGACATCCCCCGTTAATTAACGACTTGGAAATCGATGACGAGAAGGGACAGGCAGCAAATGACACCTCTGTGCGGGGTGGGGAGGGAGGGAGGAAATAGCCAGGGACATGGCTGACACTCACCGCAGGGCTATGGGGATGGTGGAGGGAGCCTCCCGTGCCCATCTGTCACTGTCACTTCAAACACAGCCAATCCCACCCCCCACCTCCCTTCTCCCTAGATTCTCTTATTTCCCATTGAGGCCCCTTGGCTCCAGGGTCCCAGTGGGAGGGGGATAGAAGGTCTGGTTAGGGATGTTGGGGGGTTGGGAGAAGAATGTGGGAGTCAAAGTAGAGGGATGAAAGATCAAATATCTTAAGAGAAACTCCCTACAGCATCAGAAAGCCATCAAATGTGGAGCTGGAAGAGATCATAAGAGTTGATCTCACTCAACCCCCTTCATTTTATAAATGGAGAAACTAAGGCATAGTAGAAGAAGTGATTTCCCTATGGTTACATAGCTAGTCAGGAGCAGAACCTGGGTTAGAATCCAGGTCTCCTATCCCTAGAGTATTTAATTCTTTGGTCATCTAACTCATTTACCCTTTCTCAAACATCAGCCTTGTTTCCTTCTTCCCTTCCCTCAATCTTTCTTCCTGAACTCTTTTTCAAAAAGTTTAAGGAAATCATAAGAGAAAGAAAAATCCTGAATAGAAATGAGGATTTTTTGGGGGTCAATCATTAACTCAGATCCATAGCAGGGAAATATCAACAATCAACTGTGGCCCATACCTAAGTAAAAAAAAAAAAAAAAAAGTTGCAATGGAGACTTGAAAGACTGATACTGTCTACCATGTCAATGAAAGCATTTCTCCACCACCCATTTCCCTATCATCACATCTGTATATAACAGTGATGACACCCTGTATACCATAAAAATGCAATTTAAAAGAATGCCAGCAGTGTTACAGTGTAAGACTATTTTTTAAAGAAACACCTGACATAAGGTGGATGAAATTGAAGCAACGGGATGGCTTTAGTCCTTACAAATGAGGGTTCCATGCTTCTCAGACTAGAAAATTCTCCACGGGGTTAAAAAAAAAAGCAAGAGGAGTTAGGATTTATTAGGTCTATGAAGAAAAGACTAAGGTAAAATGTACACTGGCGATCTTCAAGGACCATTGGTAGTATGATGAGAAAGAATGGGCCAAAAGCAAGACTTCTTATCATTCCCTTCCCACCTTCCCCTTTTCTGAACTTTCCTATTACAATACAGGGGAAATTATTCAGTCAATTCTATTGCTGCCCTCTCCAGCTCCGGGATGTGTTTAGGGTACCACTGCCCTCCAAGTCACACGCATTTCCCACTTTGATGCCATCTTCCATTCTCATTCACTCCACATGTCTAATCTGTTGCCATATTTAACTTTCCCAGATCTCTACTATATGTCCCTTTCTCTCCTCTCATACAACCATAACCTTAGTTCAAGCCCTCATCACTTTTTCCCTAGAATGTTTCAATACTCTTCTAATTGGTCTGCCTGCTTCCAGTCTCTCCCCACTCTAATCCACTCTCCACTCAATCGCCAAAGTGATTTTTTCTAAAGCATAGGTTTGTTCATATCACCCCCTCCATATTACTTTGGGGATAAAATACAAAGCCCTTTGTTTGGCATTTAAAGCTCTTCATAATGTGGTCCTTTCCTACTTTTCCAAACTTCTCACATTTTACTTCTTTCCATGAACTCTAAGACCCAGCTAGGATAGCCAATTTTCTCTTCCTAAAATACTTATTCATTCTCTTTGGAGAAGTCACTCCTAATTCCTGGAATGATCTATTCCTTCATTTTTGCCTTAGTTTCCTTCAAGATTCAAATATTGCTTTCTCCAGGACCTTTTCTCCAGGTGCTAGTTCCATCCCCTCTGAGATCTACTCGTACTTAATTACCTACATGTAGTCTTCTACACTGGAATATAAATTCCTTGAGGACAGGGACTTTTTCACTTTTTTTATTCCTAACATTTAGCATAGTGCCTAGTATATAGAAAACACTTCCTAACTGCTTGTTGACTGACTGAATTAAAAGGGCTTCTGGGAGTGGGTTTAAATACATTGTAATAGATAAGAGGTGACTAGGTAGAAGCCTAGAGAGAACTTTTTAACAAATTATGAGATATTTGTAGACAGAAACTCTCTCTGTCTCTGTCTCTGTCTCTCTTTTTGGTTGAGGGGTCTTTACATTCCCAAGGTCTGACAAAATGTCTTATATTTTATATGTGTGCAATAAAGTTTGTTGAATTGATTGATAAGAAAAATGGTTCAAGGTCAGGAGGAGGAATTGTCACCAGAATTCCATTGAAAGTTATCAAATCAAGAAAAGATTGAGACAAATTCTCTAAGGAGGTAGAATAAGAGGGGAAGATCATTTCCATGACTCTTTTAGTTCTCAGTCACTCCAGTTTGGTTATGGCTCTCTCTTCGGGAAATCTGACAGACTTGGAGATCTTAAAGAATATCCAGAATAGAAGGATGGTTTGTCCCATGGAAGATTTAACTGAGTCTCCTTTTCTGATTACCGGATGACCTCATAGGTCAGTGATCTCTCTGCTAGAGAAGTCTAGAATTAATGACCCCTTCTCTGACCTCTACTGGTAACCTCAGGAACATCAATGAAGAAATAAAGTTGGTAGATTTGGAATCGGATGTGACTTTAGAGGTTACCTAGTCTAAGCCTTTCATTCAATTTAATTCAACAAACTTTCGTGAAAACCTTGTTTTGTAACAGTTACTGTTCTAGGTGATGGAGAGTCAGACAAAAATGACATTGTTCCTCCCCTCAAGGAGTTTTTTTTCCCCTAGGGAGGGAGTTGGGGGGGAGAGTCAGGTAGATGGTGCAGTGTATGCTGCACACCAGCCCTGAAGTGAGGAGGATCTGAGATATGGCCTCAGAAACTTAATACTTCCTTGCTGTGTAACCCTGAGCAAGTCACTCAATACCATTTGTGTGTGTGTGTGTGTGTGTGTGTGAGAGAGAGAGAGACAGAAAGAGACAGAGATAGAGAGACAGACAGACAGAAAGAGACAGAGATAGAGAGACAGAGAGAGAGAGACAGAGAGAGAGAAACAGAGACAGAGAGAGACAGAGAGACAAAATTAGAAACAGAAACAGAGAGAGACAGAGACAGAAAGACAGAGAGAGAGAGAGACAGAGAGACAGAGAGAGAGACAGAGACAGAGAGGAGAGAGAGAGAAAGAGAGAGACAGAGACAGAGAGAGAGAGACAGAGAGAGAGAAACAGAGACAGAGAGAGACAGAGAGACAAAATTAGAAACAGAAACAGAGAGAGACAGAGACAGACAGAGAGACAGAGAGAGAGAGACAGAGACAGAGAGAGACAGAGAGACAAAATTAGAAACAGAAACAGAGAGAGACAGAGACAGAGAGAGAGAGACAGAGAGAGAGAGACATAGAGAGAGAAACACAGAGAGAGAGACAGAGACAGAGACAGAGGGAAAGGGAAAGGGAAAAGAAGGGAGAGAAGGAGAGAAAGAGGGAGAGGGAGAGAGGGAGAATTGGGAAAAAACCATTTATACAAATAAGGCAGTGATGGGGAGGGAAGCCCAATGAAAGACATCAGGGAATTTTCTTTCTTTCTTTCTTTTTTTAAAAGACTTTTTTCAAATGAAGAAACTAAAGTCCAGAGAGTGGACTTTAAAGGTGACTTGTCTAAAGTCATACAGGTATTAAGCAGCAGAGCTGGAGTTTGAACCAAAGCTCTCTAGAGTCTAATTCAATACTTTTTCCATTGCTCCAAACTGCTTCAAAGAAAGAGGCAATTTATCTTAGGGATGATGTTTGTACTGGGGGAGACAGAGGCTGAAGCCCCAAAGGAGACAGTTGCAATAACCTGATTTCAGAACCATATCTGAGTGGATCCAAGTAGTTTGCAGTAGAAAAGAAGAATATTGGGGGGAACTCCCTGAAATTTCCCTCAGATTCTGAGGTGGTTGAGGCTAGAAGCCCTTATCCTCCATAAAGGAGATGTTGCTCCCAGCCTCATCACCCTGCTAGTACCTCAGGGAACATTAGAACTGGGAGAGACCTTTAAAGATCAGCTAATCAAATCCCCTTGTTTTAGGGATGGGAAAATTTCCTTTGCCCAAAGATATTCACCCAATTCTGTAGTTGTTTTCTCCAGCTCCTGGATATGAGATGATGGGTGTAGGGTATTGGGTAAGCTAGAGAATCTCTTCAGATGATATTTCTCAGGTCAGAATTACAGATCTGGGCTGCCTCATCCAGGCAAGCCCCTCTGGGTGGGAGCAAGCAAACAATTGTAACTTGCTCCATCATCCTGCCCCTCCCCGGTCCCAAATTTGTTATCAATCCCAGAGTAATGGGATAGCAAGGGGAAAGTTGGTAAGAACCCAGGGACTGTTGGGGGTGGGGATGGGCACATGAGGTAGTGCTGCCCAACTGGGAGAGCAGATGGCTTCCTCTCCTCCCCTCCTCCCTGTTCCCCCAACCTCCCTCTCCTCTGCCCCACCAAACCCTCAAAGAACAAACCTTTCCAGAATACTTAATCTCACCGGAGCCGTAAATGTCAAATTTAAATTCATACTTTGTACCACCTTTGATTTCAAAGCGGATTACACCTCGCCGGTGAAAGCCAAGCCACGATGGAGCTGCTGGAATTAGCCATACTTACGGCCCCTTTCTGTTGCCTCTTTATATTGTTAACTCCTTCCAATTCATTAAGTCTAATCCTGATTAGGCTGAGTAACACACATCTGAATAGAGAGCAGTGGACACCGGACCATATGTGCCTATTGTATCACTGGCCAGCTAATCCAGCGCCCGGGGTGGGGACAGACATGCTGAAAAGTGGCTCCAGAGGCAAACTCGGGCCTGGGACCGGAGGGGGTCTGGGGCTCTCAGTTGGGGGGACCCACTGGGGTCTGGGCCCCAGCTAGCTCCATCAGCTCCTTTGTGAATCCATCAGCCAGGGCCACAGAAGCAAGAGGGATGAGCTCTAAGGGAGATGGAGACAGACGTCTGCCTTAACCTCCTCATCCCTCCCAGGGCCCCCACATCTCTTTTTACTAGAGAACCGGGGACTTATCTATAAAACAACATGGGGCTTTTCCTTGACCTTTCTTGAAAAAGAAAGGATGTCTCTTATTCCATGACTGATCCACAGTGGATGGGTTATGGCCTGATTGTTATAATCATCGTTTGTCAGGGAGAGGAAAAAATCTGCCAGGCTGAGCATGGCAATAGTCCTGAGTCATAGCCCGAGGCTTTGTTGGAAACTGGGGTGAAAGGAGAACCATGGAGTCAGACTATTATTGTCTCTACTCCTAGTCCGGTCTTTTGTCCCAGTTCCCAACAGCTCTCTGCCCTGGGGAGCCATTGGGTCATTACTGGGACATTAAGGGAAATCAAAGAATCATAGAATGCTACCTCTGGAAGAGGACCTTAGAGATCCATATAAAAGAGTGAAAACAGCTCAGGATTGGAGAGTACTGAGATCTGGGTTTGAATCTCACTTTTACTTTATCTATTTAATGTTTGGCAAATTAGTTGAATAGCCTTAGTTTCCTCACCTGTAAAATGAACTGTCCAAAAGTAGAATAGGCTGCCTTGGCAGGCAGTGATCTCCCTGATACTGGAGACCCATAAACAGAGGATAAATGACCACCTGTTTGACCATACAAGAATTCCTTCAGTAAGGAATAGATTATATGACTTTGAGTTTCCTTCCAACTGAGATTCTGAGAAGTTGGACTATAATTACAAGTTGCTTAGTTTTGCAAGTTAGTTGAGGGTGGGACTTAGAACCCATGTTACCAGCCTCCAGGTCAGAGTTCTTTTCACTAGAAGAAACCAGGTTGAGGGTGAAGGAGGGAGACAGGGAAGAGTGAAAATGCTAATTCAACTGGAGTCTTCTTTCCAACAAAGGCTTTTACAACATTTCATGGGAGCCCCTGCCCCATAATCTAAATGTAAGAGACCCCACTTCTCATAATTCCCTGCCAAATCTGATCAACAACCTTTGTGCAAAGTTTGCTTGCTCCTACCTCTAAGGATCTATACCAGCTTCTTTCCTCACCTGGAGCGCTATCCTGATGCTCTCTATAAGCAGGATGTCTCTCACCTCCTCCCAAACTCTGCTAAAACATCACGTTGTCAAGAAGTATTCCCTGATTAAATCCACCCTTTTCTTGTTGCTGTGGCAGCCAGGTGACTAAGTGGACAGAGTATTACTGGGGTTGGAGTCAGGAAGTCTCCTCTTTCTGAGTTCAAATCTGGTCTCAGACACTTACCGGCTGTTTGACTAGCTGTTTGCCTCAGTTTCCTCATCTGTAAAAATTTAGCTGGAGAAGGAAATGGCAAATCACTGCAGCATCTTTAAAAAAAAACCCAATGGGGTCAAGAAGAGTCAGACATGACCAAAATAACAACTTGCTGCTAGATTCCCCACCTTTAGCACAGAGATGGTGTTCTTCCACATTCCCTCAAAGGATACCTTTCTTGGGACTGGATAATATCTGAGGTCTCTTATAGTCCTGAGATCCTATGAAAATCTGTTTGTACCCTAAGTTTGTGAATCTGGTGGTGAATATATGTGACTAATAAATTGATGAAGTCTTTTCTTCAATCCCTAAGACTTACTCTTAGACTCCTTTTGGGAACTTTGATTCTCTATCTCTACTTTAAACTTATTGCAATAATACCCAAATTTTAGACTTGGAATTAAAAGACCAGGGGTCAAACTGCACTTACTACCTGTGTAAGGCATTTCTGAGCCTCAATTTCCCTTACTTATAAAATAAAGAGATTAATCTAAATGACTTTGAGACTTTTTCAACTCTCTCAGACCCTATGATCCTAAGATATTAAATAATCTCTCCACTATGGACTTTAATTTTCTTATTTGTAAAATGAGAGGGTTTCGTCTTAAGAATCTCTGAGGCCTCCTTTCAGCCCTAAAAAAGAAAATCCTATGATCCTACAGCATTTTATTGAATTTAAAGCATTTCCACATCCCTTATCTCATTTGATCCTTACAATAATCATGTGAGTCAGACAGGGCAGGAATTATTCTTCCCAGGTCATGGATGAGGAAACTGAAGGGTTAAATGATGTTCTGGGTCACACAGATAATAAATGGCAAGAGATAACATTAGGACTTCTGGCTCCAAGACCCCTAAGTGACCTCTTGAATGTCCAGCACTGTTTCCATAAAAAATGTAATGCTCTGAGCAGTAGGTATTGGTCCTGTCTTTCCCATTAGCCCAGAAATCATCTCCCATCTCCTTCTTCTATTATCCCATGGTTTTGAGCACAGAAGGGCTGCATTGGAAGGATGGTGTGACTGGGTCTCCTTAATGTCTCCACAAAACCTCCCTGCTAGGTTCCCCTCCAGAACAGCCTGAGGAGAAGCTGCCCCAGTACAGGCATGTTGGTTTAAGGCACAGGACCCCAGTGGACTCACACCCCAGTCTGGTGTGGCTTGACAATGAAGACTTGCTTTTTTTCCACTTTCCTCCAACCCCAGGGAACACAGACCCACTTGTTAATTAATTGGGCTAATTAGCCCAAGCCAGAGCTGGACATCTGGACCCTCTCACAGGAGTGAGCTCATCCACATGGGAACAATCAGCCAGAGTCTTGTTTCTTGAGAGGTGACAAAGTCTCAGAATTGCACATGTCTATTTCTCTATGTACACACACACACACATACCCCTTCATTCTCTAGGGATTATACCTAGCTGCACTCAGAAAGCATCAGGGCAGTGGGGTGCAAGTCAAAGCCACCAAGCTTCAGGCTAGCTTCAGGGATAGCTTCAGGAGTTACTCCCTACCCCCAAACCTCAGTACTTGTCTCACTTTTTCTCTTTCTACCTAGTACCTGACTCTGGAAGGTCCATCTCCAAAGCAGAAAACAGTCTCACTTCACACCCCGATTCTCCCTTTCCTCAAAGTTCTATACCTGTCAGTATCCCTCAGCACCCACCATGTGCCGGAGAATATCTCCTTCAGAACTCTTCCCAGATTGCCCACCTTCATCACTCATCACATTTACTCAGCACATCCTCTCCTTAAAAATAGTCTCATAGCCTTTACCCCATTTCTCAGATAAACATGCTGAAGCTCCAGGATGCAGAAGAGGTTTCCCAGGGACAAACATTTTCCTTCTCCCTCTTTTCTCCCAGTGGTGTGATCGAGGGCAATACCATCCTCTCAAAGGGAGATTTTAGCTCCTGGGCAAGAAGGGGTCCTAAAGGCCACCCAATCCAACCCCCTCGTTCCAGAAGAGGAAGCCAAGGGCCAGGAAGTGTATTTTATCCAAGGTCACCGAGTAAGCTTCAAAATCAAGACCCAGAAGAAACGAATCTTTATTTAGAATTTATTGAGAATCAGCACCATACCCCAGCTAGTGCTGGACTCCATTGCTGTAGTCAGTGGCTGTGGGCAGGGGGAAAGATGGCTTCCTCCCCCCAGTGTCGCTCCAACCCAAACAAAGCACCGGCCTGGTGGGCTCGAGCCATAGTCAATACTCCCTGAAATGATGGCTGTAACAGACCTCATTTGGAGGCTGGAGACGGAATGGAGAAGTAGGGGGATAAGAGGTTATTACAGTGCTCTCTGTAATGTATTCTGTGCAGAGTAAAACCTCCAATTATACCCCCCCACTCCCACCCCTTAGCATCACCTCCGGCAGCGGCCCCCCTGCCCTGCACACAGGAGGCAATGTGTTTGTCTCACCCTCCCTTGGTTCTCAGGGCATCAGAATAAATATAAAGAACACGGAGGCTACCAGTGAGCAAATGGGAGGGAATGAAGTATGGGGGATATGGATTGGGGTGGAGGGTGAGGATGGGGTGAGGGCTGGGCTGGAGAGTGGATGGGTAAGGGAAGCAGATATCTTACATTAAGTAGGCCAGTCCTCTTTTTCAACTGACTACCCTCTCCCTTTTTCTTCATTTTTATTGTTTTTTTTTTAATTTTTAAAGTAATTTATTATGAACTTTAAATGATAATGAAACCAATTAAATTCACATTTGCGACTAATTAAACTTAAAAAGGGCTTTCGACATACAAATCTCTATAACAAGTTATCAGATCCTCCCTCCCTCTGTGTCCAATTCCATTGTCTTTGTTCCTCTGATCACTACAGTGTTTGTGAAGGGATCTTTCTTTTCTGGAAAAGCAGCCCATGTGTAGGCTGATTCGAGAGCCATGGGTTTAGAACCAGAAAGCATCTTGGAGGTCAATTAGTTTAACACCCTCCTTTTACAGTTGGGGAAACTGAGGCTCAGATTAGTGAAATCAGGGAGACATTCTGTTGAAAAAGATAACATGACAAGCATATATACAAGCAAAATAGCTATAAAATGTAAGACTTATTTTACTGTGCTTTGCCTTTGATATTCCAGAATGTCCTGACTCTGACTTGAAATGCTCTCCATCTTCATATCTTCTGATTTCCCTACCTTCCCTTCAAGACTCAATTTAATCCCATCTTTTGTGGGAGACTTTTCTGGTCCCCCACACCCCTCTATCTTCTCTTACTTTTTGCTAGTGCCTTTTCTCTAAAATCTCAGGATTATATTCCATTTACTCTCTCTCTATATATATATTTTTGAATGTACCTAGATACTGTTTGTTATATGTACTTAGTTATTTTTTCCATTAGAATTTGATACTTTGATGGCATTTATATGTTTTTCAAAACCTTTTTTTTTTTTGGTAACTCCAGCTTTTTTGCATTGTACTTGGCCCAAGGTAAACACATAGATGTTTGTTGACTGACTGATCTATGGTGAAGCCTTTGTGAACTGACCTTTGAAGAAAATAAGGAATTCCAAAAAGCTGGGGTAAAGAAGGAGTGCATTCCAGGCTGAGTATAAAAGCAGAAAAACATATGAAATTTTTTTAGTAAGGAACGTCAAGGAAGGTTCTAGTTCTGGAAAATGAGAAAATGTATTGCATAGTTGGAAAAGCAGATTGTTAAAAACTTTAAGAGAAAAAAAAGAGAAATTCATTTTTGTTCCTGGAAGTAATAGTGAGCCACTGATGTTTATTGAATAGCAGAATGACATGGTCAGATCGAAACTCATTTTAATAGGAATCTAAACCACAAATCAGAAAATTGTTAAATCATAGGGATCTCAGAGTCAGAAAAGACAGAGATCAATTCCTATTTGAGCAGGTGTCACTGCTATTATGCAGCTAATTGTTCATCATTAAAGTTTTGAAGATGTCTAGTCATGATCCTCATCAGTTATGTTTAAAAAAAAAGTTCAGCAGCCAGAGACAATGTTCCAGTGGGCAGGTCCTTGGCAACCCATACTTACTTGAAACCTCTCTAGTTTGCTAGAATTTGGCATAGTTTGTGCTAGGTGAGCAGAATCTTCAAGGATTCGGGGGCCACCTCCTGGGTGAAGAATCAGAGTTTGATTTTCATGGAGAAAGCATTTTTATATTTCTTCACATTTGTCATTCTTAATTGTAGTGTACAACACTGCCTCATATTAGCATATCATGGATTGCTCAGTCATTCCTCAACTGTTAAAAAATGAGAGCCTTTCCAATTTTTTCACCATTAGAAGTTGTGCTTTAGAAAGAAAAGGAAGGAAAGGAGAGAGAAAGAAAAGGAAAGAAGGAAAGAAAAGAAGAAGGAAAGGAAGAAGGAAAGAAAGAAGAAAGTAAGGGAGAGATGGAGAGGAGGGAAGAAGGAAGGAAAGAAGGAAAGAAGGAAGGAAGGAAGGAGGGAAGGAAGGAAGAAAGGCAGGAAGGAAGGAAGGCAGGAAGGAAGGAAGGAAGGAAGGAAGGAAGGAAGGAAGGAAGGAAGGAAAGAAGGAAGGAACAAGAAGTAAATAGGCAAGAAGGTAAGTAGATATATGGGTACCTAAATAAATATAGATATACACACATAGATACATAGACAGCTGGGTGATACAGAGGATAGAATGTTGGATCTGCAGTCAGGAAGATCTGAGTTCAAATCCAAGTCGAGTTATTTAATAGCTGGGTGACTCTGAGTAAGTCACTTTGCCTTTATTTGCCTCAGTTTCTTTATCTAGAAAATGAAGATAACAATAGCATTCATATTCCATGGTTGTTATGAAGATAAACGAAATCAATATTTATAAATCACTTGGCAAACCTTAAAGTGCCATATGAATGCTATTGTTATAATTAAATACAGATATAGCATGTGTTTGCTAAGCTCTGGAGATAAAACGAAAACAAATAAAACAGTCCTTGCCACCAAGGAGCTAATATTATTCCAAGGGAAGGGATCAAATAAATGGGAGGATGGAGAAGTGTTGGAAGGTACCTATGTGGAGATGAAGAGGAAAATGCAGAAAGTATTAATGACATGGTGCTAGAAAAGGTGAAAGATTCATCTAAAACATTTGAGGGAAGGAAGACAGGAAAGAAGCCAGGGATAGCATCGAAGTTTCCAGGCTGGGGGGCAGAGATAGTTTTTGAAGAGACAGGACT
This sequence comes from Sarcophilus harrisii, assembly GCF_902635505.1. Classification (NCBI taxonomy): domain Eukaryota; kingdom Metazoa; phylum Chordata; class Mammalia; order Dasyuromorphia; family Dasyuridae; genus Sarcophilus; species Sarcophilus harrisii. The sequence goes on along the minus strand of NC_045429.1, from coordinate 353,899,460 downwards.
TTTTTCTTTTAAATTATTTTCTTAGGGTTTATTTCCAATACTTTCATACGTGATTCCCAAATCAAGTGGGTCTATATTGCCATTAGTATTGAGTACTCCTCTACTAATAAAGAACATAATCATTCTTTTTTTTTTGAAATAACAACAATAGCTTTTTATTTTTCAAAATATATGCAAAGATTGTAGGAGAGAAATAGAGAGAGAGAGGAGGAAGGAAGTGGGAGAGATAGAAACAGACAGACAGACACATGCACATACACACACAAGAGAAAGAGACAAAGAGAGAAAAAGAGACAGAGAGAGGCAGAGACAGAGAGAGAGACAGAGACACACACAGAGAGAGATAGACAGAGACAGAGACAGAGAGACAGAGAGATGTGTAAGGTACCTGAAGGTAAAAGACAAAGTTTAGAGTAAGCACTGGAAAGATTGTGATGGGCAGTTAGGGATGAATAGAAGAATTGCCTTGGTGCAGTGAGAGCCCAATTAAATTTGTGGTGGATCTAGTTAGCACAATAGTAGTGTTCCACAACATGTCTTGAAAATTTGTCCCTTCCTACCTTTCTAGTCTTTTTACATATTATTCCTTTCCATGAATTCTATATCAGCTTATTTTTTGATCACCCTCTCCCTGCCTCGAACATGAATGCGTACACATTGTGTTTCAATTTCCAACTCCAGGCATTTGCACTGGCTGTCCTAAAATGCTTTGCCTCTTTACCTCTGCCTTTTGGCATTTCTGGCTTCCTTTGAGACTCAACTCAAATCTTTCTTTCTACAAGGAAGCTTTTCCTTCTTTTTTTTAGCTCTCATTCCTTCTTCCCTATCCCTTGTTGCTAGTGCCTCCCTCTGATATCTTCTTCCACGTACACTGTATTCATCTTGTATGGATATAATTTTATTTGCATATTATCTCTTGTATTACAAGGTAAGCACTTTGATGGCAGGGACTATTTTTGTCTTTCCTCGTACCTTCAATGCTTAGAACAGTGCCTGACATGTAGTCAGCACTTAACAAATATATGTTGACTGACTAACACTAGTGAGAGTGGAGAAGAAGGAATTGGGAATAACTAAAACTAGACTTTAACAAAATGTGAGTGTCAATAGGACAAAGGAGAAAAAGAATTCAAAGACAGAGAATGGCACATAGTTGAATTGATCAACTTTAGGGTTGACCTGTGAAGGGAGGAAAGAGAGAAAAGAAAAAAAGGGGGATACACTGAGAGAAGTGGGATCATGGTAAGGATGATGAATAGATTTAGGAGTAAGGTGGAAGGAAAGATGGAAGAAGAACAAGATGATTAGAGAGAAAGTGTCTTATTCTGGGGAAAGCCTGTTATTCTAGAAAGGGACCCATACTCCTGACCCAGTTCTATGCAGATTCACACTGGACTTGGAAGCAGGATGATCTAGTTTCAAATCTCACCACAGACAGCAATGTGACCCTAGATACCCTTAACTTTATGAAGGCTCAGTTTTCCTCATCTATAAAATGAAATTGTAGTCTTTGATCACTACAACCCTTTCTGGGTCTAATTTCCTACCTTCTTTCCCTTTTTTGAGGGAGGGAGGGATGAAGAGAGGGCAGAACACAGAAAGAGAATCCCTCCTAAGAAAAATTCCCTCTCATTTCCCTTACTGTCTCAACCAACCAAGGACCACACAGTCCTTTCAGGGCTTTTCCCCACTGGAACTCTATCGATCCACACTGATTACTAGACTGATGGATGGATGGATTTTCTGATAGATTTCTCCACCCTCTTCTCTTTTCCATGTACTGACACTAGAGGGGTCTGGAGACATGAGGAGAACATCCCAACCTAAAGAATGCCCTAAAGCTGCTCTACCCCCCACATCCCTACTCTGCTAGACTCTCCCTCCCCCCCTCTCAGCCTCTAGTTTTTACCCACCCTCTGGATTTAAAGACATAGTGTCCATTAATCACCCAGTGACACCCAGGGCATACTGCAGAGGAGTTAATTAATTAGGGAAATTTCTCAGAGCCCTTTGAAGGTGAAATGTGTGGGGAGGGGATAGGGGACAAGGATAGTTATTATTCAAGCCAAATCAGCTGACTCTATGAAAAACCAAAGAAAAACTTCACTTAAAGTCTTCTGAGGGGTCATCATTGGAAAGAATAGATGGGGACCTTGGGGAGACAAAGCCAGAGGTTGAGTCTGGTTCTCTGTCTTACTCCACCTCCAGGTACCAACCCCATGAGGAGCTGAGGGGTTCTTAGTCTCAAGGTTGGGGACCTGATCAAGGCAGTAGAATCTGATTGCTAAGGGGATGGATTAGCAGTCACCTAAACTCTATAATCTTGGGGAAGGGCACAATCCTGGGAAGGAACCTTGTTTCTTAGACCATCTCACTTTGCTATTTATGTCTTATTTGTACTTTTAGAGGAGCATACATTTAGACTTCAAAAGGGCTTTAGAAGCCACATAGGGCCTGTCCCCTCACTTTATAAATGAAAAAACTGAATCCCACAGTTTTTTTCATCTAGTATATCTTCTAGTACATAAAGATAAAAAAGGAAGCACCTGATTCTTCCTTTCCTTCTCCTTCTTTTTCTTTTTTTTCTCCTCCTCCTCCTCTTCTATCATCACCACCACCACCACTAATTCTGGCCTTTGTTTTCCTTTCCATGGCTCTAGTGGGACCTGAAATTAGAGAGTTGACTTAATAAGGTTAAATGGAAAGGGTGACACAAGCGAATTAAAGTCTAAATGCTCATCATTTTATTTTTCAATTGACACTTTTCTCTTCCTTCTACCATCAGCCTCATTGAAAAAGTTAAGAAAACAAAACCTTTATAACAAAAATACACAATTATGGAAAATAAGTTCCCACATTGGTCATGTCCAGAAATATTTATTTCATTTTGCATCTTAATTTCATTACCTCTCTGTCAGGAGATGATGTCAGCTTTATCACATATCCTCTGGAATCACAGTTGGTCACAGTTCTTAAGTTCTTCAAAATTGTTTGTCTTTACAATGTTGTCATACAAATTGTTCTCCTAATTTTACTCCCTTTTCTCTGCATCATGTTGTATAAGTCTTTCCAAGTTTCTCTGAAACCAGTTCTTTGCTCATTTCTTAACATTCCATTATTTTTGTATACCATACTCTGTTCAACTATTCCTTAACTGATAATCACCCCTATTAGTTTCAAATTCTGAACCATTAAAAAAAAAAAAACTAATATAAGTATTGTTGTATGTATGAATCCTTTCTTCCTTTTTCACTCATTGAAGAATAGGCACAGTAGTGGTATTGCTGGGATAAGTGTATGTACGGACAATGTCATGATGTTGGGGGACATAGTTCCACCATTGAGATAATGTATATAAAACTCTGGAGACTTTAGAGGGTTGCATGTGATTTTCAGAACTTATCAAGTCCATCAGTAGCTCCTGAATCACTCCCTGTTCCTTCATTAATTTTTCTTATTCTCATGAAGGGCACTTGAGTCACTGGAATATTTTTGTACATAAGGGCTCTTTTCCTCTTAAAAAAATTCTGTATTAGAACTGGTAGAAGCATCAAAAAGTAGACATAGTTTACTGACTTTGGGGCCAGTCCCAAACTGCTTCCCAGTATCTAGTTTAATCCACAGCTCCACCAACAATGAATTAATGTGCCTGTTTTCCCTCAGTCCCTCCAACAGCTGCCATTTTCAATTTTTTTCAGCCTGAGCAATCGGATAGGTGTGTGAAGTGAAACCTTAAAGTTGATTTAATATGGATTTCTTTAATTATTAGTCATTTTTAGCATTTTTATATGGTTGTTGATAGTTTGTATTTCTTTCTTTGAAAATTACTTATCCATATCCTTTAACTATTTTTCTATTTGAGAGAATCTATCTGAAAATCTGTTTAATGTTACTTGTCTAAGGAACATTGTCTGAATAATCTGAGACTTTTATTATAGCTTCATAGAATAAGGAGGAGTCTAGCTAGACTTGACACATTCACTAAGGAGAAAGTTCCTACCATAGGTATAATTTGAGGGTCATCAAGGATCTCAATGTCCCTAAAACTTTTACCTTCTAGCCAGTCACAAAGATCTTAGATCAAGTATTAACTTCTCCAATTTCACTCTTTGAAAATGCAGGCTTCCCCTATCTAATATATTATTATCATTATTATATTATCAATGCTATTATTATAATAAAACTTACAATTATGACATAGTAATGATGATGACAGCTCACATTTCTGTGGTGCTTTAAGATTTACAAAGAAATTTTCTCAGAACAATTCTATGAGGAAGAAAGGGCAAACATTATCATTCCTATTTACAGATGAGAACATTGAGCCTTAGAAAAGCAAAGTGGCTTGTACAGGGTTCCACAACCCCCAACATCTGAATGTGAATTAGATTAATCACCTTGGCTTTCTTCTAGTTTCACAGGACAGGGCAAGCATGAGATACCTGGGCATAAGAGGCAGAAGGAATGAGATGGATGATCATCAAAACTGGCTCTGCTTCTACATTCAAAGAAAGAACTATGGACCCCACTACGGAACCCTACTAATTGATCATGGAAAACTCCAAGTTGGGCTGATGGGAAAATGACTTAGAGTGGGTGGGGGAGGATTGTAGATGAGGGCCAACCTTTCCCTTTAATACAAGGCTCCTCACCTTTTTTGTGTGTGTTATGGATCTTTTTGGTAGTCTATGGACTCCTTCTTACATTAATGTTTTTAAGTTGATAAAATACACAGGATTATAAGGGAAACCAATGATATTGAAACAAAAATGGAATTTTTCTCATCCAAGTTCATAGACCTCCCTGAAAGCTATCCATAGATCCATAAAGAGAGAGACCCCAGGTTAAGAACCCGTGTTGTAAAGGGAAGACTTCCTCTCTTATCCATTTGCTGTCCTCTCCACCTCACCTTTCCCCCCTCACCCCTTGGGCACACCATCCCAATCAATTTTAGAGGACCACCAGAGAGAAGTCAAAAATCAGACAGTGATTCTGTCTGACTTCCTGCCTGGGAGGGTCCCATTGCATCCCCATTTCAGCCAGCCCCCTCCCTTCCCAATCATTTGTATGATGGGAAGAGAACCTAATCCTGAATCTGAAAACCTATGTGATGGAGGATTTACAGTATTAGAAGGCAAACAGTGGCAGGTGTAATTAGGAGAAAAATTTGTCATGCTCTTGACTTGAGGAAGAGAACGGAAGGTCTGGCCTCGCAATCTCCCCAGTGTTTACCCAGTGTGTGAGCACACGCAATGGAGAGCGGGCTCTGGCCATGGGCAGATTAATATTTGATGCGAGAAAGAGAAACGCATGCTGTTCATGTTTATTTAGGATATTGTGAAATACAGTGAAATTTGCAATTTTATTGGATTCGGGGGGCCCATGTTTTGGAGAAGTCTGAGGCCGCGTGGTAGGACACGCACATCTCTCAGGAGCTGAGATGCGATCCAATTAGCATTCCTCCCTCCTCATCTCTGTCATCCTTCCCACCCCCAGCTCTGGATATGCACCCTCTGCTTAAGTTTTGTGTGTGTCTCTGTGCCTGTGTGCTTTGAAAGGATTGGCATGGGGAATAAGGAGAAAAATTCAGTTGGGCTTCTCTGTGTCCCTTAACTCATGGTTTACTGGCTCGTGGTTAGCATGGGGAGAGGGCTCATGGGGATTTATTATTAGTCACTGAATGGCTAAAAAAAAAAAAATTAGCTGCTACCCACACCAGTGATTCTGTGGGACTAGCTCCCTTCTGGGCTGAGCATGGCGGGGAGGGGAGAGACAATCCTTGCACTGGGAGCTCCTGATGGCTTGTCTCTCCTTGGGCCTGCCAGGCCAGTGATCCAAACAGTTGTGTTTGTCCTCCCACTTCTTCAAGTGATGGAATCTTGGACCCTGTTTCAGGGAGAGCCAGAGCCTGGCCAATGTTGACTATTTCTCTGTTCCAGGACCTTGGGGAGCCCCCAGTCTGATGGGAGCCAAACAGCCTGTCCTTTATGTCCTTTTCCAGGGAAGAGACAGAAAATCACAGCCAAAGCTCTTGGACACTGCCCAGTAGCCTGGCCCCCATTGAAGGGACCTTGCCAGACTTGAGCTGGTGGGGGGGAGGGATGGTTTATGATAAAGCTCATTTTGGGTCTGGATACTAGAAGGAAGGTGAAGTTTTGCTACAAGGAACCAAATAGATGGAGATGGAAGAATCCAGATGAAACATCCCTTTTTATTCCCTCTGCTGAAGGAGACTCAAGTCTGTGTCACTGCTCTCCAAGTCCCTCTGTCCACATACACTGGGATGCCCACATAAGGTGGATGTTGGGTATCCATGTGGGTTTCTCTGTGGGTATGCATTTAAGTAAGTGAGTACGAATGGCTAATGAGGCTTGTTTACCTGTATCTAAGTTTGTTTATACATACACAGGTATGTGTGGGTTCTTTGCAAATATAGATATAAACATCTGTTAATAACTAGATGGGCCCATGAGTGTGTGAGTGTGTCAATGAAGAGTAGAAGATATAAAAGTGAGTTAAAACACTAGTGTAACCTTACCAGAAAAGGTCTACGCAGGGAGACATGGGGAGGATGGGAGGTGAGCCTGAGTGAAGGAAGAGGCAATCCATTGCATACATATGTGCTCAGCTCAGCGACTCCCCTCTCTTTGGGCTGAGCCAGGTTTTTTTCCCTGTGAACTCTGAGCAGCTAAAATTAGTATGAAAATGGTGCCATTCGGTTAAAAAAAAAGGAGGAGGGGGAAGATGTGGGTGCCCGTGGGTGCCTCGGAGTGCCATTTTATTTCTCAGTGAGAGGATAAAGTGTTTTTTCCTACATCATTTTTGATGTAGAGGCTAAATTAGGCCTGAGAAGAGGGACAATGCAACTTTAAACATCATTAGTATTCCGGCTACGTAAGCCAACCCACAGCAGTTATGTATTTTTGCAAGTATGCATATAATTTATTGTGGAGAACACAATTTACATGGGTAGTCGATGCCTGTTTTATAGCCTCACAAATAGATGTATGAACTCAAGCATATAATGGCCCAACCAGCAGGCGCAAATACGTTCTAAATCTTCTAAATGTGCTTCACAAAAATGTAACTGAGGAATATAAAACAGATCAATTCTTGCATGTTATATATTGGTTTTTGATTTACAAATCTAATCTGGGAAATTTCTTTAGAAATGAGGGGATTTTTTTTCCCCTCCTCTTCCTCCTCCTCCTCTTCTTCTTCATCCAACTTCTCCTTGCATTGGTTTTGTTGATTCTACAGTCCCAGGTTCTATGAGCTCCGTGCAAACATATCCTAGAATGTGTATATGTATGTATGTATGTGCCTACACACGCTTCTTGGACATTCTGAGATGCAATGCCTGTTTTTGAGCTCCCCCTCACCCCTGCCAACACCTTGCACACACAGGAACCGTTTGACTTTATTTATAGATATGAGGATGGCTGAGAATCTAGGGGATCTGCTGAGGGGAGCGGAGAACAACAGAGACTGTCCATTTTTATCTCCCTTGACACACAAGCCAGAGTGCTGTACTCTACTGTACCATTAGTTTATTTACCTGAATAACTCAGGAAGAAAGAGAAACTCATGATCTGAATCAGCCAGTATTGATCAACTGTTGACTGTGTCCTAGGCACTGGAAGGAACAAAGGCTTAAAGAACATATCCTTGCTCTCCCAGACAAGACAGTCCAATTGGGAGAAAACAAATCTTTTATTTGTCATTCATCAAGAGGGACAGAGGTTTACAGGATACTGGCCCTGCCTTCCCAAAGCTTGTAGTCTAGCTGAAATAAACTAAGAGGGATAAAGGCTTATAGGATTCTGGCCCTGCCTTCCCAAAGTTTACAGTTTAGTTGGAATAAACTAAAAGGGAAAGGCTTATAGGATATTGGCCCTGCCTTCCCAAAGCTTATACTCTACCTGGAATAAACTAAGAGGGATAAAGGTTTATAGGATTCTGGCCCTGCCTTCCCAAAAGTTACTGGCTAGTTGGAATAAATTATAATTCTAATAAATTATGCACTTCTATTCTTAGTTTTGCTCCCAAAGACAGGTGAGTCTTTCCCTCCTCATTCTTTCTTCCCTTCCCTCAGGAGGATTTGGATTGTGGATGATGAGGATTTAGGCTAGACCTCAAAGGACTGGAGTGTATTCAAGTATAGTCCCCTTTGCTATTCTCTCCCCTCCCCCTTCTCCCCCCCTTCCCCCCCCCCGCCCCCATAAGCCTCAGGAATTTACATGCCTCTCTTAAAGTACTCCAAATAAGGACTGTCAAACTCTAATGGATGCTCTTTCACACCAAATAATGTCAATGGTCACACTAACTACATTCTTGTAGAGAGGGCACTATCCATTTTAGTCAATCAAGAAATATTTGTTAAGTACTTGCAATGTGCTGGGCTCTATACCAAACAAAGATATCACTCCTTGATCTCAAGGAGTTCACATTCTAATGAGGGAAATGTAAATATCTTTCTGTTAATCTAGCTATCATATGTGTAATAAATATATATGTGTGTGTATATATTATGTTTTTATATATACATATACACATATATACATACATATAAAATCTTTCTCCTTCTCATCTCTACTACAGTTTTCCCTGCAAGATACTATTTATCAAGGAGAAAGAGAGAGACAGGGAGACAGAGAGATAGCGACACACATACACACAGAGAAAGAGAGAGATAGACACATGGAGACAGACAGAGACAGAGAGAGAAAAAGAGAAAGACAGAAAAAGACAGAGACAGAGAGAAAAGAGAGAAGAGAGAGAGACAGAGACAGAGAGAGAGAGAGACAAAGAGAGAGAGAAGAGAGACAGAGACAGAGAGAAGAGAGACAGACAGAGAGAGAGGGAGGGAGGGAAAGAGAGAGGGATGGAGGGAACGTGAGAGAGAGAGAAAGGATAGTAATCTCAGAGGGAAGGCAGTAGCAGTAAGGAGGGGGGGGGGGGGGGGGGGGGGGGGAGGACAAAGGAAAGCCTCTTGCAGAAGGCAGGTTTTCAGCTGAGTTTTAAAAGAAGCCAAGGGAAGCTAAGAGATAACCAATGCAAAGACAGGGTATTGAGAGACAGAATGTCATGTTTAAGGAATACTGAATAGGCTACAATAGCATGATTCTAGAGTGTATGGAGGAGACTAAAATATAAAAATAGAAAAGAAAGGTTTGGGTTTGGAAAAGGTGTTAAATGCCAGAGGATGTCATATTTGATTCTAGAGTTAATAGAGAGCCATGTGAGTTTATTAACCAGAAGGGATAACACAGACCTATGCTTTAGGAAAATCACTTTGGCAACTGAGAAGAGGTTGGATTAGAATGGGAAAAAACTTGAGGCAAGGAGACTATTGATTTATATCTTGCCACTGGACTTGGATGAGTCTGGAGGAGAAAGTAAGGCTAGCAACTTTGTGCATTTCTGCCTCAATTAAATCCAATTCATGGGGCAAGTCAAGACATAACTCCCATAATATCATTGGTCCCTTTTGAGAATAAAGGACTAACAACACAATTGTCAACATATGATGAGAGCCTGTACTCTGAAGGTGACTGTGAGTGAGATGTCATGAAGGTAGAAAAGACAAGATTTGACAACAGATTGGCTAAGAAATGTGAATTAGAGTTAGGAGGTGAAGATAACATTGAGATTGCAGGTATAGGGGACTAGCAGGACATCAGTGCTATTGACGATAATCAAAATTCAGAAGAGAGTTCTGTTTGGGATATGTTGAGATGCCTACAGGTCATACAGTTTGAGATGTTCAAAAGGCAGTTAGTGATACAGGACCATAGCTCAGGAGAGAGACTAGGTATGGATATATAGCTCTGAGAGTCATTTGCAAAGAAAGAAAGCTGAACTCTTGGAAGCTGATAAGAACAAAGTAAGAGTACTGGAAGAAAGGTGCCTAAGACTGATCTTTAAAGGACACCCATAACGAATGAGGGTGACATCACTATAGATTCAACAAAGATTCAACAAGATTCAACAAAAGGAACTGAAGACCAGTCAGATGAGAAATAGAAAAAGACTTAGGAGAGAGTATCCAGGAGGAAATGTTGACCAATAATGACAAAGACCTCAGAGAGGGCAAAAAAAGATAAGTAATGAGAAAAGGCCCTTAGATTTAGCTATTAAGAAGAGATCATTGGTACCTTTGAAGAGAGTAGTTGAATGATAGAGTTGCAAGTCAGATTGCAGAGAGATTAGAAATGAATATGAGGACTGGAAATGGAGGCACTCATTATTAATTTTTCTCAAGGATTGTAGCCAAATATTTTTATGAAGGTTTTTTATTCTCTTTTATTTTTCTTGTGGTAGAGGAGAAAGTAAAAGGGAGAGAAAATATATTTTTGTTAATTTAAAAATATAAACTCAAACTTCAAAAAATGTTTAGCCAAAGTGGGGAGAAGAGATGGTGGACAACAGCTATTGAAGTTAGTTGGGATTATGCAAGGGTTTTTCAAAACCTTTGATAGAGACCCTTGAGAGAGACCGTGAGAATGGAAGATAATAAAATATAGTATGTACAAGGCTGGATTATATACAAAGAATGCTTTCTTCACTCCTAACTCCTTCTGACCTTTTTGGTTCACATTTAGAGTTTGGGATTACATATTCCACATGAGTTAAATCTGGGGCAGACAGGTGGAAAAGCAATGCCGAGCCTGGAGTTGGGAAAATTTGTCTTCTGGAGATTAAATGTGGCCTTAGACACTTCCTAGCTGTGTGATTCTAGGCAAGTCACTTGGCCCTGTTTGCCTCAGGTTGGCAAACCACTCTGATGTATTTATCAAGAAAACCTCAAATTGGTTTATGAAGAGTAGGACATGACTAAATAACAAAAAACCTGGGAGATAGTTTTGCCATTTTATGGAACTATGTTTATATCACACTGCATAAGTGACTTGCCCAAAGTCACACAAGTAACAAAGACAGAATTTGAATCTGGAACCTTTGACTCCAGAATCAGTAAATGCTCTTTCTACAATATCACAAAGCCTCTCAGGAAATAAATGTACACACCCAAATATACATGAGCCCTCAGTGAATATGGGAGGATCTTGTCACTTAATTTGCATTGCTGTTTGATTAAGTTGTTTTTGCTTTGCACTAATGTATCCTTTCTGGTTGGCTTGTTACAGTAAACATTTTGGTGGGGGCTGGATGAGCTCCATGTTTCGAATGAGGTTGATACATAAAATCTCACCACTGGAATAGCTTTCAAGAGGGCCAAGTGGGGAGGAGAGGGGGGTGGGTGGGTGCCACATATACAAAGGTACGCCTCTCATACAACACACCCACCATTTCTGCATAATACACTCTCAGTAATTTAAAAAACTGAACTCAATCCTCAGAGTTTAAATTTATGTCTGAATGCCAGCAGCATGAAAAACTCTTAGAATCGCAGAAATTTAAGGTGGGAAGAGCTCTTAGACAGATTATTTAGAGAATAATCAAATCTTCCTCCTCCTCTTCCTCTTCTCTAGGATCCTGATTTTGGCCTAACAGATCAGAATCCAGACCTTGACTTCCAAGCTGGGGAGAAGAATGAGGTGAGGAAAAGCAGAGGATGAAAGAGAGACAGTGATCAGTCACTCTTCATGCCTGAGAATGCTTGAGAATGTGAGGGTATCCCCCAAACTCCAAAGCAGAGCAACCTAGTAGCTCTCTATCTTTTTTTGGAAAGAGAACAAACCAGAGAAAAGTGGATAAGGAAGGATTTAGGCAATATATAAGGATGAATTTCCTGATAAGGAGAGTTGAAAGATTATAGAATGGGGTCACAGAGGGAGTCCAAGAAGAGTCTGTAACGAAAGGATGGCTGGTGTGTGTGTGTGGAGGGGGGGTGGTCCTTGCCTAGAGGTAAGGGAATGGATGAAATGACCTCTCCATTCTCTGTTCTCTTTTCTCCAGCATCCCTGCCGGGGGGAGGGGAGGGAGGAGAGGGCATTAACAGCCATCGGTCCCCATGGTAACAAGATAGTTAGAGGGTCCTCAGCATCATCGCCAGGGGGGCCACTTATCCCCCCAGCAGGTTGGGGGGAGAGGAGACAGCTGTATAATGGACCACCCTACCCTTCGATTCCCTCCTTACTTACCCCACCCCAATATTTTTATAGGCTTTCCCATTGAGGGCTTCCACCCATCAGCACCATCCCTCTTTCTTCTACAACCCCTAAAAAGCATCTTTCCATGAATAACCTTGTACTACCACCTCTAACACACACACACACACACACGGCAGAGCTTCAGTCTTTGTCTTACTTGGGTGCGTGTTCTGGAGAAAAGAGAAGAGAAACCCGAGTAGAAATGCAATTAAAAGGCTTCATGGTTTTCCTCTTCCCTTCCCTTATTTTCCTCAATCCTCCTCCTCCTCTATATTGATTCCCCACATCCTTAGCCTTACCAGGGGGAAGCAACTGAGTTTCTTACTGCGTGGAGTGAAAAATCTACTCCTACCCACTTTCCCCCAACTGGAGCCTCTCCTCCCAGCCTTTCCCATAATGTAAGCCCACTGGACAGAGAATGTCTAAGAGTTGCTGCTAATACCTGATTTCAGGGAAAATGCAAACAAGGTAGATTATTACTCCACTAACAACAACAACATCAATTTATACCATTAATAAAGCTATCATTTTAAGGCTGCAAAACACTTTACATATATTATCTCATTTGACCAAATCCCCATAATGAGAACTATAACCAGAGTAAGGTGATTGATGCTTTTCCCTAGGAATTTAGAGGGCATATATATAGCATGATAGCTATTTCTTCAGCAGGTAGAAAACAAGTGAGTTTAACATGTAGTTAGCATGATTAATTACTTAAGATAGGAAACTACCAGATGGTTGGCTTCTTTCTCACTGTGTCCCCATCCTGCTTCCTACCCCAGTAGCAACTTCTCCAACAGCACCTTCAAGGAGTGTAGTTGTCTCCCCTCTGTAGGTTAACATCTTGGGGTCTCATTCCCAATGGATTCCTGTTTTCTGGGGTATCTCTTCAACCTCTTCCTCCAATTGAATTTGTCTTTAAGAGTTGATTTGAGGATCGTGGAACATATTTTGTGATTCATGCTCAGGACTCTAGAATTCAGGTTAAAGAATACATGGGGTATCTATATGTTCCATTCTTTTTTATCAGTAAAATGAAACATAATTACTCAAATCCCTGACAGTCTTAAACCTTAAACTCTTATTCAGTTCACTATAACTTTATTAAGTTCCTACTATGGCCACCACACTAACCATTTAAAACAGTGGTTCTCAAATTATGATCTAGAGAATCCTGGGGAATCTCTGAAACTCTTTTAGAAGGTCTATAAATTCAAAAATAGTTTCTATTTCCAATATGGTAAATATCTATAAATATAATCCAGATAAACAAAAACGCTTTAGAGAGATCCTCAATAATTTTTAATAGGTTAAAAATTCTGAAAACAAAAGTTTGAGAATCACTGACTTAGAATATAAAGACAAAAACTAAATATGCCTTGCTTTCAAAAAGCTTACATTCAACTGAGCTCAAATTCTGAAATCTAGCCCAGGGTTTGAGTAGTATTATCAAGATGGGAAAGTCTTCAATCAATCAGCAAGCGTTTATTAAATACCAATTTGTGTGCTAGGCACTGGGCCAACTTTAGCATACCTAAGAACATAGGACCATAGACTTAGAATTGGAAGGGATTTTATAAGTTACTTAGTATAATCCACTCCTAGGATTGATAGAGAAATTGAGGTCCAGAAAGATTAAGTCACTTGCCCAAGATCACACAGGCAATCAAGGAGGACCTTTGATTTTCAAAGAATGAAACAATCTTTAACCTCAAGAAATTTACATTTTTACATTACTGGAGGTTTTGTCCTTCTCTCAGCTACATTTTGCCCCTCACTAATTCCCATACTGCCACTAAAATAGTGCCCTCAATGTCAAATAGGATTAAGAGAGAATCCCAAGCAGAGTATCCTTTACAGCAGGGGGATAGACCTAGAAGCAAAGAATCTGTTTTGGGAGCTCTCAGAGACCTAGTCCAATCAACATTTGCTCAGAAATCTTCTCTACAATATCCCAACAAAATGGTCATCCAGACAGCCTCCCATGGAAAACTATCTACAAAGGAAGCTTCACGAAGGAAACCATTCCATTTTGGGACCATCTGAATTGTTAAGAAATTTTTTCATCAGATGAAGTCAAAAATCTATGTTTGCAAATTCTACCTAGGGGACCTCCCTTTGCTTGCAAGGAACAAACAGAACAGTCCACTCCCTCTTAATTCAAACATCTGTAGATAACCTCCTCTTTGTTCTCTCTTCTTGGGGATAAACAACCCCTTTTCTTCAAATAATCTGTCTGCCTATCTTCTAGACTTGGAACGTACTCCCTCCTTTGCTTGACTATTGACCTCCCCAGCTTCCTTTAAATCCCAACTAAAATCCTACCTTCTACAAGAAACTTTCCTCAATCCCTTTCAATTCCAGTGCCTCCCATCTTATTTCCTAATTATTTAATATGTGTTTGGCTTTGTTTATATTTGTTTGCATATCTCTCTCACTATAATGTAAGCTTCCTGAGGGCAGAGATTTTTTGTGGTCTTGGCACTTAGGACAGTGGTAAGTGTTTAATAAATAGTAGTGTTTAATAGTAAGTGTTTAATAAATGTTTATTGATTGATTGAATGGTGATCCTAGGATGACATAGATTCTAGTCCTCTTAACATCCAGGATCCTCTTCTCTGATTATCAGAGTATGTCAATGACATTTCTAAAGTATGGCATTCTAAAAAATGGAATTGAATTCTCTTCTATAGATATGATCTGATCAGTAGATCAATCAACAAGTATTTTTCAAAATGGTTACTATTTACTAAGTCACTATGCTGAGGAAAGAAAGAAAAAGTAAAAATAGTCCCTGTCCTCAAGAAGCTTACATTCTATTTAGAGATATCATACCTGTCTCTATGTATAGATATAGATATAGATACATATATAAATATAGATATAAACATGTATGTATGTGAGTGTCTTATCTACAAGAGATACAAAGTAGGTAGAAGATGACCTTGGAGAGAAAGGCAGGAGTAGTTAAGGGGACCAGGATAAAAGATAATTGTATCATGACATTCCTCATTTTAAACACTGTCTCTTTTAATTCATCTTTTAAAAAATTCAGTTTCCATTGACTGTCCTATCATATTGTTGACTCTTAGGAGAGCTTGCAGCAGGTAACCTTGAGATACTTTCTGAAATATTTGATCCAACAAGTACTTCAGGAATC
This sequence comes from Sarcophilus harrisii, assembly GCF_902635505.1. Lineage (NCBI taxonomy): Eukaryota > Metazoa > Chordata > Mammalia > Dasyuromorphia > Dasyuridae > Sarcophilus > Sarcophilus harrisii. The sequence continues at coordinate 353,884,184 of NC_045429.1, read as the reverse complement.
TTCCCCCCACCATGGGCGCATAGCAAGCAGGGTGTCTAGTGTCAATGAGGTACTGGAAAGAGATAGAAATCCCTTTCTACCCCAATTCTCACAGGAACTTGGAATTCCATAACCCAAGGGCCTTTTCATCACCAACAACCCAATTAAGGATGCCTGGGTTCCTTCCTAATGCTTATATACCTGCTGTCCCAGGAGGGTGCTGGGTTCATGGGGAGATGTGGATATAGCTAGAGTGCACATATAACCCTGGGGAGGGTAACAGAAGGGAAGAATAGAAAAGAAAGAGAAGAGGCTGGGGGTGGGATGGGGAGAACAGGCAAAGGATATACATGTTAGCCCATTCAGGCTAAGAGTGGGATAGAGGAAAAGATCTGTGGGAGCTGGGGGGAGAGGACCAAGAGAAGAAGGGGGAAAAAGAAGCTCTACTGAGCGCTGGACTACCTGCCCATTATGATTCTCAACCTCTGGGCTCCAGATCTCCAAGAGATCACAAATGGGTCCCTCAAATCCATATGCACACCAAGCACTCTTATTCTGATCTTTATTTAGTTCCAACAAAATATGCAGCATGACTCAGGATAATAAATAAGCAAACATGCCTTCTGTAGACTGAATAAATATGTCTCAAACTTATATGCATGACTATTATTTCAAATGCATGCAGATGCTGTTGTGATTAATAAAATTCAAATTCATTTAGAAGCATTACTGAATTCAGAGTAGCTTTTTGTCATTGTGAATTTTCTCAATCAACAGATAATAACAGTACAACTACTATCACATGAATAGACCAGGAAATATTCCAATGTTAAATATTCTGATTTGTTCCAAGGAAAAGAGGCAAAGGATCATAGAGTGAGAATGATAAGGGATCTTAGAGGTTGTTTAGTCCAACTTCTTTATTTAAAGATGAGGAACTGAGGCTCAGAGAAGGTCACACAGTTAACAAGGATCTGGTGTAGGTAGGTGGATGATTTGAACTCAGATCTCTTCATTCTCAATCCAATGTTCACACTACTTAGGAGCAGATACATGACTCAGTAGCTAGAGCTCTGGGCCTGGAGTCAGGAGGACCTGAGTTCAAATATGATCCCAAATATTTACTAGCTCTGTGACCTTGAACAAATCACTGAATCTTCCTGTGCCTCAGTTTCCTTAGCTATAAAATGGAGATAATGGTACCTACTTTCTAGAGTTGTTGTGAGAATCAACTGCTTCCTTGCTGATAGCAGTGATTAGGAGCAAGGGGTCTTGGATCAGCTTGGAGGATTGACTATTGGGGGCTCAGTAGAATTAGGAATACTCTCATGACCTTCTGTCAACTTTAACTTCTGGTCACCATCTTGAATGTCTGATTCTTACTCTATCCCTGCATCCTCACAGTCCTGTTCCCCTTTCTCCTATCGCTTTTCATTCTGGGTTTTTCATTTTAACTTCTTCTTATATGAATGAAAATCTCTAATAATGTATTGAAACCTATTATTTTATGCAATCCTGATCTATCAAACTATTCTGTGAAATCTCCTCTAAATCTCATAATGATCATTAGAACTGGGAGCCTCGCCCAGTTATTATCTAAGGGGAGTCATACCCAAACCTGCCGATCTCAAACTCTTCTAATTCACTATTTAAATGTCATTGAGAGAAGCAGTGTGGTATAATGATTAGAGAGCCTGATTAGGAATCAAGACGACTGGTTTGCAATTCCTGTCTGTTTTCCATGAGATGTTAGGCAAGCCACAGAACTATCAAGTGTCCCTAAGCAACTCTAAGACTAAAATAAGTTTGTGGAGTAGTTGTGTATCTACAATGAGAGAATCCCTGCCCTCAAGGAGCTTACATTCTCCTTAGTTTACATCACTTCATTTGGGTGTCCTCAAGGAGTGTCTGATTAAGATGAATCAAGTCCTGGCCTCTCTAATCCTGGGGCTTATCTTCAACATAGCCATACCTACCCACTCCATACCTCCTTCATCCTCCCATCTACAAATTTCCATTCTCCCCTTTTTTGAACTGAACTATAAACAAAACATATTCATAAAATTTAAAGTAGTTAAAGGAAGGAAAGAAGTACTTATTAAGTACTTACTAAGTTCTGGTTACTATGCTAAATGCTTCACAAATGTCTTATTTGATCTTCCCAATTAGGTAGGTATAGTTGTGTTGGAGACAAGCCCCAGGACTTGATACATCTTTTTAACCTTTGGTTTTTCAGGTACTTCTTGAAGCAAGAGCCAGAAAGAAATGCCAAACCAATCTAGTATCTTTGCCAAGAAAACCCCAAACAGGGTCACAAGAAGTCGTACACAACTGAAAAAATTGAACAACAACAATAATATATTTAGTAATGTGTATATTACAGTTTGCATATTTAATTTTTAGTTTAGTTTATATAATTTTAGTCTATAATATAATTAAATAAGAAATGTATATATAAATAAATTTATTAATTTATAAAAAATAAACAGATACACATCATCATCTAAAATCTTAAGAAGCCGTTCCATGGAGAAACTCCCTTGTCACAGTTCTCACTTTGGGGGCCAAGTGAAGACATGCAAATTAGGCAGAATGTAAGTTTTTTGAAGGCAAGGATTCTCTCAGTGCAGATTCACAACTGCTCCATAAGGAGTGATAAGAGGTGGGTGTTATCATTAACCCCATTTTACAATTGAGTAGACTGAGGGACAGGGAGGTTTGGTGACTACTCAGGGTCATACAGTTAGCATCTGAGACTGTAATCAGGTCTCTCTGATTTAAGCAACTGCGTTCTAAGTGGGGGGAAAAGACAAGAAGACAGAATAACCAAGCTGTAAATGTTAGTAATAGCTAGCACTCATATAACACTTTATGGTTTGTAAAACTCTTTACACATATTAACTCATTTGATTTTCACAACAACCCTGGTAGGTAGGTGCTAGACTTGTCTATGGACATACAACTAGTAAATGTCTAACTCAAGTTTCATTGCCTCTAAGTTCAGTATGCTATGCACAGTGACATCTCCTGCCCTAAGGTTACTGCCTTATTAAAGTACAAACATGTTTTAGATTAAAATAGGCATGACAATAAGATCATATTTGAGTTTTTAATTTAAATAGCTTTGACTATATGATTTTATTTGAATTTTTCTCTTTTTTGTAGTTAAATCTTTGCTAAATTAAGCCTTCAGTATTTCAACATAGAAAAGAGATAAGTCTAACAATCTACACAGGACAAAACCAAGTGGATGAATGATGCTTATTGTCCAGTCTGTGACAAGTAGTTGGATGGGCAGCCCATTGAGCTAATTCACCACTAGAATGGGTTGTGGTCGATAGAACTCTGAGCTTGGAATCAACCAGACCTGGGTTCAAATCCTCACCTCAGACAATGTTGTTGGATCCTCAGAAAGTAATTAAACTTTTTTGTAGCTTAGTTTCTACCTCAGGAAAAGAAAGATGATAATAGCATTTATTTCACAGGATTGTTGTGAGGCTCAATTGAGATGACATATAAAGAGTGTTTTGTAAATCTTGATATTCTTAGTAATTGAGAGTGATGCCTACTTTTGTATCTTGAACAGTATATGAACGATGAGCTGAGAGCAGCCAAGATAGCAGAGTAAAGGCATGAACTTGCCAACCTCTCCCCCAAAGTACCCCAAATTCCTTTATAATGACTCTAGACAAATTTTAGAGCATCAGAACACCCAAAAAGATGATGTAGAACTTTTTCCAGACAACTTAGAAGGGCAAAAATGGGCTTTTCTGTCAGTGAGCTGCTTATACCAGAACTGCACACTGGACTCCCACTCTGGTGCCACAGACCTTTCCTACTGCCCCTGTCAAAGATAGAAGATGATGTACATGAAGTTAATATACATTCTTTTTCTCTGTCCTATCCTCCCTAATTTTAGTTAAGACACCTAAGGCTCCCCATAGGTTCACATAAGGTTCACACCCCCTGGCTCACAATCAGAGACAACTGGAATATAATAAGAACAGCTAACATTCTTTGGAGTTTGTAAAGTGCTTATTTATGAGGGAGGTAGGAAAGGTATTATTATTCCCATTTTATGGATAAGGAAACTAAGACTCAGAAAGTTAAAAAATTATTTTTTATTTTTATTTTTAGTTAGGTCATCTAGAAAGTGTCAGTTTTCTTAACTCCACATCCATTCCTCTGTTTACTAAAAGTAAAAGAGAGTCCTTTAAGGAAGAAAAAGAAAGCCAGAATCCTGGGTGACTGAAAAACCAGTCTGTTTTTTGGAATTCTTTATTGGTTCTGGAGAATCAATAAATAATAAAACATACTTCTCTCTTCTCTGCAGAGAGGTGAATGACTACCAGAGCAGAATGTCATATACATGGTCACATGTTGTTACTTTATCAAACACATACTGCCCTGTTAAGTAATGAGTTCTCTGTCGCTGAAGGTAATTTAAGGAGTAGCTAATTGGTTGTTTTCAAGTGATGCTGTGGGAGGGATTTCTTCCCTGATTAGAAGGCTGAACAGTAAAAATCCCAACATCTTGATTACAATTTTATTTTTCTATAATTTATATACAGTTATATAATTTATATACAGTTCCAATTGCTAGGCACTTCTTTCTCTTATTAAGACAAGATCTGTCTCTCTGAAACTTCTGCTCCTTGGTCCTGGTTCTTCTCTGGGAAGTTGTAGTGAACGACCTCAGTTTCCTTTTCCCTGGGCCTCAGTTTCCTCTTCTGTAAAATAAAGGAGTTGGACTAGTTTGCCTTTTTGGCTCTGAATTTATAGTTCTCTGATCCTAATTCTTCAAGTATTTGAAAACAAGGGTTATAGTCCCTGTAAATCTTCTCTTCTCCTCTACATTCTTCATCTATTCTCATATGACATCATTTCTAGACCCCTTCACCCTAGAATCATAGATTAGAAGGGAAAAGACCTAAGAGATCATCTAGAACAGGGGCCTTTAACCTTTTCTGTGCATGTCATGGACCCCTTTTGGCAGTCTGGTCAAGCTTATGGATCCCTTTTTAGAAAAATGTTTGCTGCTTACATTCATAATAGAAGGAAATTTTAGATTAGTTAGAAGTGAGTGAAAATAAAAATGTAGTACTTTTTTTCTCATCCAAGTAAACAGACTCCTTGAAATTTAACCATGAATTACTGGACCCTAAATTGAGGATCTCTGTTGTAGATTCACCTCCTGCTCTCATTTTACAAATAAGGAAACTGAGGTTCCAAGAAGTAAAGTAACCTGCTCCAAGGATTAGCTGGTAATAAAATCAGAGCTGGGTCTTGAATTGCAATTCCTTGATTCCCAATCCAAGGTCCTTTTCACTACATCAAAAGGTCATCTTGGTCTTCCTCTGTCTCAGTTGGTTAAAGCCCGGAGTCACTGACACAGTATTCCAGATGTGGAATGCAAACTAGATTTAGATGATTGCTTCTTATTATCTGACCAACACATAAGCTTCTTTTGTTAAGTAAATTTTTATTAATCTCTTTTGTTATTACATCACCTGCATCTTCCCCAGCTTACTTTCACTCCCCATTTCCAGAGAGTCATTTCATAAAACAAAGAATATTTTAAAAAAAGAAAGGAGTAAGAGAAAACATTAGCAAAAAATTCAATGTTTGCAATATTCTATAAAAGAGCGGGACAGATGTCTTCTCTTAACTGTTCTTCAAGATCATGGGTAATCATTGTAATTATGGAACATTCATCTCTTACGGTTTTGTAATTCTTTCTATTCATTGTATTTTTGGCTCTGCTTACTTCACTCTGCATCAGTTCTTGTAAATATTTCTTTTCATTCATCATATTCCTTTCTTAAAACACAATATTTTATTACATCCATGTACAACAATTTGCTTAGCCATCCCCCAATTGATGGACATCTACTTTATGTCCAGCTCCTTGCTAGCACAAAAGTCTTCCTATAACTATTTTGGTTTTTCTATATGGAGTTTCTTCTTATCAATAATTTCCTTGAAGTATACACCTACTAGTGGGGATCTCTGGATCAAAATGGTTGAACTAACTCACATCTTCACCAACATTATTCACTATAACACCCCCATAACCCCCACCAACAATGACTGACTATTCTATCTTTCATCACCTTTACCAATTTACCAGCAGAGAGGTGAAATCTTTGAATTGTTTTGATTTTCATTTCTATTATTATTAGTGATTTGGAGCATTCTTAGATGTAATTACTGACCATTTGTAATTCCTTTAGGAAGTGTTCACATCCTTCAACTATTTGAATATATACACACACTACATATAAACATATACACATAATATATATATATACTTATAAACATATACACATACATACGTATATACATGTATATGTATAGATATATATTCAAGAGGAAGCATATATGTATATATGTATGTTGTGAGAGACAGACAGAGAGAGACAGCGTGTCTATATGTCTAGGATACCAGACCCTGAAACAAAGAACAAGAAGGTGCGTGTGGGGAGCAGTTCAGCAAAATCAAACAAATACACCATGTCTGACCGCATATGCCCTGTTCCACACTTACAGTCCCCCACCTTTGCAAAGAATGGAAGGATGTACATTTATCAGCCCTTCTCTGGGATTTGATCTTATAATCACCCAGTTAGTTTCCTGACGTTTCTTTATTGTTTTGCTTGGAAAGCATTTTTAAATACCCTCTTTTCTGGGTTTAGGATTTAGCTATGAAGAACTGGAGACCGGCGCACTGGAAAGCTTTGGGGTGCTAAGACTACAGAGATCCGTGGTACTTGACACAAAAGGATAACCAATTTCACTCCCTTCTCCCTGCCTCAGGAGGTACCAGGGAGTCTTTGGGGGCCAGGTAGCCCCTCGCTCAGGGAGAAAAGGCGTCGAATCAGCAGGGACACCCCCCAACCCCCCGCTCCCATCTCAGACCGCCTCTGGGAGGCCCCTCTCCTCCCCGCCCCCCTGCCTGATTCCCGATAAGAGGTTGGCAAAGGCATCGCCCGATGGCGCATCGCTGTGTCTACTCATTGTCGGCATTAACCTTCCCCACGGCTCCTTGTTCTCTGTAATGTTACACTTGTCTTCCCGCAACACATGGATACCCGAGCCAATTTTGTCATGCAAATGAATTCAGCTCCATTGTAAATCGAGCCGAGGGGGCGGTAGTTTATCTCGAGCCTGCTGGCAACGCCCGTCATCCTCCTCCACCTTCTCTTCTTCCCCCAGGGCGGAGGTAGCCGGGCGAGGGGGCTGGGGAGTGGGGTTCACGGACCACCACGAGCAGTGCCCAAAGGGGACTTGGCTTGGGAGGGTGGGATAGTTAGGGGAGAGGGGCGCAGGGCGACACGACCTCCCACGCGCCTGAATTTTTGGCCCTGGTCCTCACTAAGCAGACATCCCTCTTAGCTCACCGAGAAAATTAACGCCGCCACCTCGAAAGCCCTCACCTACCCCGCCCTCCACCCCACAATCATCAATAGAACTGAGCTCTGTTTTAAGGAAACCAGATATGAAAATACATTCCTTCACTGATTTATTCATGCAATCATATATTCATTTATTCCTTTAAAAAAATCTTTTTGAGCACCTGCTTTGTACCAGGCACTGTGAAAAATCAGAGCTTCTTCATTTTGCACAATGGTTCCTAGCAGGGTATCTTCAGCGAACCCAACTCCCACTCCCAAAATACTTTGAAAAATACAACCTGCTTTCCCTAGATTCAATTTTCACCAAACTTTTCAGAAATACTCCTTTTATTGCTGAAATCAAAAGCCACCTCCCTGCCCCCCAGTTCCCTTGTCTTTTAGTCCTGTGGCTGGGGACATATCAAATACTTTTTCAAGAATCCTCTTCCTATATGTACAAAAATATTTATATCAGTTCCCCATCTATTGGGAAATGACTGAACAAATGAAAGCAATAATAATAATAATAAAGGAGGATTTCAATAAAACCTGGAAAGACTCCTATGAACTAACTGATTCAATGAAGTAAGCAGAACCAAAAGAACAATTTATTCAATAGCAATATTATAAAGAAAAACATCTTTGAATGATTTTAGAACCCTGATCAATACAATGAACAACTGGGATTTCAGAAGATGATGATGAAACTTGCTATTTACCTCTTGATAGACAGCATTGGACATATATTCAGACACACTCAATGTGGGCATTTGTTTTGTTTGAATGTATACGTTAGTTAAAGAGACTTTTGGGGTTTTTTTGTTTGTTTTTTTAGGTTGGGTGAAGGAAAGGAATGAAGGAAAGGAAGAAGGGAGGAAGGGAAGGAGGGAGGGAGGGAAGGAGGGAGGGGGAAAGAAAGGAAGGGAAGGAGGGGGAAGGAGGGAGGAAGGAAGGGAGGAGGAAGGGAGGGAAGGAGGTAGAAAGGGAAGAAGGGAAGGAGGGAGGAAGGAAGGGAATGAGCAAGGGAGTGATATAAACTGTGTCTTCTTGATCTTTGGAGGGGATGGACTGGGGTTACAAAAATCCTAAAAATCTCAAACCCCTCCCTGAGATTTTTAGGGTTTTTCTAACCCAAGTCCACCCTCCCCCCAAAAATCAAGGGGGACACAGTTTACATCAGGAAGGCAGGAGGGAAAAGGGGAGGAAAGCATGGAATGGAATGGAGGGAGGGAAAAAGAGGATCACTGAGGCATCTTTGTTTTTTAATAGAGAAAAAAGAACAGAAGGACCAGAAAAGCAGAACAACTTTAAAAGTTACAACTTGATCTCTTAAGCTGAACTCTGTGCCTGACACATACTAGACACTTAATATTTATTAAGAGTTAATTGACTAACTTTAGAAGAAAAACAGGCAGTACATAACAGAGACCTACAGTTTCATGTACAATCCTCTTATTCTGCTGTACTGTAAGTATGTAAATGCCTATTCTGTTTGGGGTTTGACAACTTCATAATAAAAATAAAAACTGATTTTTTAAAAAATAGCCCTTCTTTCAATTTCCTTCAAGGATTAGTTTTAGTGCCTCTCCCTCCATGCTATTATCTATTATTTAGAATATAAACTCTTTGAGGGCAGGTACTGTTTCACTTTTAACTTCGTTATCTCCATAGTTTAGCATTGTACCTGACACATAATAAGCTTAATAAATTCTGATTGATTGAGTAAATGATTAAGTCCCCATATTGACTAAACAGGGGAGACTAGTTCCTGAATGTCTGGGACTGGCTTTCTACCTATACCCAGCAGAAAGAAGTGTATGACTTTGCAAAATCTTCTAAAGAGCCAAGGCCTTGGCCTTGGCCTGACTTTTCCAACTCCATATTAAAATAGGCCTTCGGTTGCCAGCTAGAGGGCTGGCCAAGATAGTCTCACAAGCCCCAGAGTACCACAGAACAAAGAGCCTACAAATCCAGAAACTAAGACAGAGAGAACCAGGCAAAGATCTGTAGGTCCAGATGGCTGGGTCCAGAGACAAGTCAGTACTAGGGAGCTAGGCTGATCCTGGCCTCTGGAACTGGGCTCTCTGGCCTACTTGACAGTACCAGTTTCTTGTGTCTGGAAGTCATGATTGGAGACCCATGAATATTGATTGTAGCTAAAAAAAAAAACAAAATAACATAAAACAAAGAAAAAAAAAAAAAAAAAAAAAAAAAAAAAAAAGTCAGCGTCCAGATAGCAGGTGAGTGATGTCTCTGATTGAGCTAGAGGCAGAAATGCTGATATCTTGGGAAAGGAGAGTAGCATGGTGGAAAAGGCAAGGCAAGAAGAATTTATTAAGCCCTTCCTATAGTCTCGGCATTGGAGACACAAATATTAAAAAAAAAAAAAAAAAAACAACAGTCACTTGTCTTTAGGAGCTTATTATAATTGAGGAAAATAATACACAAAAAGAAGCTTTAAAAGGGAGAGAGTATAGGGGGTGTTATCCACTGGGAGGAAGATGCTGAAGTCCAGAAAGTCAGAAGAATAGCTTGGAGGAGAGTGAAGGTTGATCAGTCTAGGTCCCTTTCCAAATAACAATGGGAGGCAATGTAAGGAACCCACTGATGGAGAAGGATGTTCTCTATTATAGAGGGATGTTCCAGGGTGAGGTCAAAGGGATGGATGTTTCTTTCAGGGAGAGAAGGCACTAGACCCCGAGGGAGGTTCCAGAATGAGTCTGAAGCTGAGTTATGGTGTCTAATTTCAGAAAATTAGAAGTAGAGGTAGGAAGGCAATGAAAGTTAACCAGCCTATGCACCTTCCCAAAATGGAGGCTCCAGGAGGAATTCACAAGTGGGAGAAGTAGACCAGCATGGCAGCGAGATGTTCCAGTGTTACAAGAGTGTTATAGGAACTTCTGGGTCTTCCATCACCCAAAACAACACTGACTTTTAGGTATTTGCCCACATCAGTTGAGTCCTAAAAGTAGCTATTACCTAATAAGAGTCAAGGTCCACGGGACTATGATGAGGGGAAAAACCCTGGTTAAGCTCTGGGAATATGCTCGTGGCCAGAATTGGGAATTCATTTGAAGTAGACATTGAAGTAGTACAAGGATACACTGGAATAGGAAAGAATAGTTGCCATGAATCTACCCATCAAAAGATCTCGATGCCAGAGAGAAACACCTCCTTTTGAACTGACCACTTTCCTCGTCTTCTCCATCCACCTCGTCCATCTAGCCATATAAATTGTCCAACATTGTCCAAGAAAAGCAACTCCTCCCAGAAGAATGTGAAGAGGTCAGCTATAGAGGGCACACATCGGTGACTCCCTGACTCCCTTTTCTACACCAAGAAAAAGAAACTCTGCAAGGCTCTGGGAAAGGAGCTGGGGGAAACAGTGGAGATGAGCTAAGTGGAGAGGACAAGCCAAATCTGGGCCAGGTCAGTGCAGAGACACCAGCAGACCTAAGGACCACATTAGACCTAAGGAAGGATGAGCCACATTTGGTGTCATAGGTCTAGGTTGGATATGTATTCCTTCTCTCCATCCTCCGACTGCAGCAATCCATATGTGGATTGCCCACTTGTGGGAGATCTGCAGCAAATGCCTCTTCTCGTCTGAATTTTCTCCCTTTCGCATTTGTCTGCACTTCTGTTTTTAACATAAGATGCTCTCAGCTAACATAGACTCATTAGAACATAACCATTTTGACAGAGAAGCATAATACTGATAACTCTTAGGATCCAGAGACAATAGAGCTGGGCTTAAAACCCAGCTCCTACCAGCTATAAGATCATCAGGTTGCTCATCTACATAGAATGGGAAGAATGCTTGTATCACATGCCTAATGGGGTTGTTGTGGAGGAAATGCTTTGTAAATCTTAAAATACTATGAAAATGTGAAGTTTTGGGGGCTAAACTGAGAATTAGGAAGGTAAATATGCTGCTTAGAAAAAAATCCAAACAAATACAACATGATATATTCCCAAGACAAACAAATAAGATTTCTTGATTATGTGATATTTTGAATACTGGGGCCATTGTTTTTCTTTACCACTGTTACAGGTAATCTAGAATTTATTGCAAAAGGAAACATTCTCAGGCCCTTTCCATGCCAATGAGCTGTGGGTGGGAGGAAGGCTCTGTTCCCAAGGCTATCTGTTCTAACATTAGAGCTTTGGGGGTGGTCTGAAGAGAGAGAGAGGAAAAGCTTTCCCCTGCCCAGACCTAAAAGCAAAGTTTTGTTTATACTGTAAAGGACAAGAAGGGACTCCCTTCTGAACATATGCAAAGTACAAAAATGAGACCTGGACCACTTCCAGTAGGCTACCTTCCTTCTATCAGGGATCTACACAGGCCCCATGATTCATAAAACTGTTCTGGGTTTTTTGAAAGTCTTCATTTTTTTTTAATTAAATTTTTTGGAATTATCAAGTGGTTGTTTTTTCCCTCCCACCTTGGAAAAAAAACCACAAAGAAAAACAAATAAAATGCTTAACAAATAAGCATAGTCAAACAAGACCAATTCCTTTATCAACCTCATCTAAAAACGTGTCTCATTCTGATTAGTCCATCACCTGTATAGGAACAATGGGCTTTTCTATTCTCTACTGTGGAAGCTGAGACAAAGATAGTGGGTTCAAGGGAAAGCAGCCAAGAAGCCTTGTTTTTAGTTCTCATCTTATCTGTGCGATGTTGGTCAGGTCATTTTGGTAGTCTAGTCTCCATCTGCTCATCTGTCAAGTGGGTTTAATATCACTTGGCATTGTTACCTCCCAGAACGGATGGGAAAATCTACTCTGAGCTTAGATTGAAATTTGGAAGGCTTACACGTCATCCAGTCCAATCACCTCATTTTACAGAGCAGGAAACTGACTATCCAAGATCCCACATGATGGGTTTAAATCCCAGGAGTGAGATTTAATGCTAATAAAGCTCTGGAGTCATATAAGTGGAACTGAACTTTTTGGAGTCTGGTTTTACTATTTTGCTCAGGCTGTTTGATTGATTGCTCTCCCCACCTGGAGTGTCCTTCTTTCTCATTCTATTGGGTGCCTACCCTTCCTTTCAAGCCCAAATCAAAAATCACCCTCTCCCAGAAATCCTTCCCTGATCTCCTGACTGTTAACAATCTCTCCCTTCCTCACTCACATTGCTTTGTGATGTTGGATAATAATGTGCTACTCCTCATTTCTTAAACTTGTCCCCTGCTATCCTATCTGATATCTGAATAAAATTCATTTACATTATATCCTCCTCCTAAAATGTCCTCCATCTCCCACCATCTTCCTCTTTAAAAATCCCACCAGTTAAAGACCATCATCTCCATGAATTATTTCCTGATCTCCTTCCTCTCCCCCATCTAGGACTACTTTAAGAGCACCTTGCCTCCTGTAACAATTTGTACTGTATCATACTTATTTGTACTCATGTCAAAGTACTTTAAAGATCATGGGAAGTAGAGAAAATCAGCATGCCACCAAAATGATTTTTTAAAATCTCATTTAACATATTTTAACATGTTTAATATATATTGGATTACTTGCCATCTAGGGAGGGGGTGGGGGGAAGGAGAGGAAAATTGAAATATAAGGTTTTGCAAGGATCAATGTTGAAAAATTGTTCATGTATATGTTTTGAAAATAAAAAGCTTTAATTAAAAAAAAAATCTAAAAAACAATCCCAGGCTCCAAGAACTATATAATGGAGAATACAGGATTTGAATCCCTACTCTGCTACTTAATACCAGTGTGACTTTGCTCTCTTTGGGCTTAATTGCTTCCTCTATATAATGAAGGGGTACTTCATGGTATAATGGAAAGAGTTTGGAGTTTAGAGTTAGAGAATTCTCTGCCTCTCTGAGTTCAAATCCTAGCTCTCTTACTTCTAAACTGGATTGAACAAATCACTTCACTTTCTGGGCCTCAGTTTCCTCATCTGTAAAATAAGGTTTGGCCATATAATCTCTAAATTCCTTTCCAGTTTTACATCTAGGATCCTGTGATCTCTCCCCTGACCCTGTCTGGCCAAATTCCTAGAGTGCACAAAAAACCCCCAACTCCCCAAAGTGCTCCAGCTGTGTATATATTGATAGAAGCATGCAGAGAGGTAAGTCAATTATCAAACACTTAGTAAGCACCTTCTTGGACAACCCCATTGTGCCAAACATGTGATCTGCTCTCAAGTCTAGTCGGGGAGAAGACATAAACACAGATAACTAACTCAATGCACACTGTTATCCAACAAATGCATTACAACATCTCAAAGCAATGTGAGGGATGAGGGGAGGAGGTTGTTATCAGTCAGGGGATCAGGGAAGGACTTCTCGGAGGGGATGGTTTTTGAGTTGGGTTGTCATGAAGAAGGAAGGCATTCCAGGTGAAGGAAGCATTCAAGCAATCAACAGCCTGAGCAAAGTATTGTTGTTGTTCAATTGTTTCAGTGGGGTCCAATGTTCATGCTCCATCTGGGGTTTTCTTAGCAAAGATACTGGATTGGTTTGTCAGTTCCTTCTCCAGCTCACTCTATAGATAAAGACATTGAGGCAAATAGTTAAGTGACTTGCCCAGGATCACACAACTAGTGAATGTCTGAGGTCAAATTTGAACTCAGGAAGAAAAGTTTTCCTGAATCAGCTGATCAAAGTAGGGAGGCCAGAATCACAGTCATTCAGAAAAAAATTAGTGCTGGGAATTGGGGGGAGGGAGGGATGTTTTTGCCTGCAGGAGGCAGAGTTGGTTTTAAATGTTATTCCCAGACCATGATCCAGTTGAACAGAATCAGAGATTCCAAGTGCTGAGAAGGTCCTTGGAGATAATTCATCCCAATTTTCCTTTTTTCAGTATAAGATATTGAACCCCCAGATCATTTACCCCAATTTTCCTTTTTTAGTGTAGGATATTGAACCCCCAGATCATTTACCCCAATTTTCCTTTTACAGTGGGGGATATTGAACCCCCAGAGGGAAGATGCCCAAGGTCACACAGCAAGTTGGTAATAGAGGTGAGACTAGAACTCAGCCCTGGGTTCTTTCTATTTTACCCAATCTATTCCTGGCCTGGAGATTTTATATAAATAGAAATTTTATACCTACACATGTGCCTATATATGAATGCACACATGTTATATATTATGCAATGCATATGATGAACATGTGTATACATTATGAATATATTTGTAGGTCACATCTCCATCAAAGATTCTAGGATCAAAGAACTTGACTCTCAGGCCAGATGAGAACAGATAAGCCTGTTGATATCTGGCCTAGACGGCAGTGTCTGCAATTACTATGTGCCAGGTGCTGTGCTAAGAGTGAAGAATACAAAGCAAGTTCACTGTTAAGACTCGAACTGAAAAATCTTGTAAGGAGACAGGGCTTTGGTAGACAAGCACTACCCTGGAGCCTGGGCTCTTGGAGCCTTGGCCCTGCCACTAATTCACCATGTGATTACAAACAAGTCGGTTCCCTCGACTGGGTCCCAGTTTCCTGGTTCGTAAAATGAAGAGATTGGGAACAGATGCTTTTAAAGGCCCTTTCCCCTTCTGACATCCTACCGTTTTAAATTCAACAGCCGTGGCTCACGTCCCCACACGGCTTTGCTGGGGCCATTTCGAAGGTACCCCTGGTCTCAGTCAGTCTCTCGCCTCTCCCCCCCCCCCCATCTTCCCTTCCATAAACACAATGCACCTCTCCACTGTGGATCTCTCCCTACTGATAAATGTGCTCGTTGGGGGTAATCAATAGGGACCCAGGTCCCAGTCACCGGGGACTGAGCATCTCCTGGCCATTTATCGTGGGGGGCGTCAGAGTAAATGGGTCCTGGGGCTGCGGGCACAGCCGGCCTTAAGTTCCACGGAATAATGACGGCGTCCTGAGTTTTTCCTGCCGTAATTTATGCCCTGCGCTCCCGCTCCAGTCACTCAATACCAGTGAGTCTGCAGAGGTAGAGATAGTCCTTAATGAGAAGAGGTCTTGCCTTTATCTCTTTTATATTTCAACCATTATCTCCCCCCAGTCTATAGCCACGCGGTTACCTCTGACAATAATGCTCAGAGGCAACAAATGCTGATGAGTTTTCTATGCAGTCCTCACAATAAGTCTATCAAAACAACCTCGAAAAATTATGAACCCCGTGACAGACAAATACAACCGGCTTCGGCGTGAATTTAGAGCCCCCGACGCTCAGCTCCTTTTAATTCTTCAGGCTGCCCTTATCTCTGCTGTTCCTCTTCTGGCGAGAAGATAACAGTAATTCTTCTCTATGCTAGGGTGTGTGTGTTTTTTTTTCACCCACTGAGTGAGATGTTTTCCGTGTCTTTCTGCTTGCTAAAGATAAAGGGTTAAAGACCAACTTGTGTTGGGTGCTTTGTCTGCGTGGGGGGGGGGGGGGGAAGGGGAGAAGAAGGGGGGGGGGGGGGGAAGAGAGGGGAAAAAAAAGTAATCAGCATTCAAGAGATTGCTATCGGAGGAACAGCGCAGAGAACAGTAATTTTGCCGGCTTCGGCGAGGGCTCTCTCCACCCTCCCCCCCACTTTTTTTTATGAATGCGCATAATGCCTAGAGTGTTGGGGCCAGATAAAAGAATTAGCGGCGGCACAGGGGGACCGAGGCACTGAGTACAGGGGAGAATTAGAATGTCTATCTTTGTCTCTCCCAGCTCATCCAGCCAGCCGGGGCTCCAGGCTCGTAAACAATTTAATCTTTTTGCTACAGTTAAAATACAAAGACAGCAAGCCTCCTTCTTCCAAATGGAAAAGGGAGGAGGAGGAGGAGGATTGGGGAGGGGGGGAGGGGGAGTTGGAAAGAGAGGGAGGAGGCGGAAAAGGGCTGACACCACAAACTTTTCCCAGGTTAACCCCTTGGCTCGGAGCTGAAATCTTCACAGTCTGTGCTCCTACTCGGCCTGCCCTCTTTCCTTCCGTTGTTCCCTAGGCACTGTATCCAAGTCCTTTCACTAGAATGTATTAGTCCATTTTCCTTTTTTCCACAGTCTCACCTCTGTTCGAGTAGCACCTCTCCGCGCACCCCCCCCCATTGCTGGTTTTGGCAGCTCACCCCTTTCCCTCTTCTGCCTTGGGCCCCCCTCGGAGCAGCCAGCCCTTCCCCGTTCCTTCTTCTAGTCACTGCCCTACATTTACTAATAGCTGGAGAGAGAAAAGTTGCCCCTGAGCGGTTCTGTTCCTTTCAGGTCCTACAGTTATCACAAAGAACAAGAGCTGAAGAGCAATGCAAAGTCTAGAAGGAGGAGAAGCCTGGGAGAGAGACAGACCCTAAGTTAGAATGAAGTCATTCCACAGGTATACAAAGAATCTCTTGATTAAACCATAACTCCTTGTTTCTTTCCTCTCCTTTTTCTTTTCTTTTTCTTTTTCCTTTCCTTTTTCTCCATAGGGCCAAATAGGGAAATCCGTAGAGTGAGGACCCATTCTGATCTGCTGACAAACTGCCAGGGACCAATAACAGAGATTCTGAAACAGACACAAAGATCCATCAGCTCCCCCATATACATAAGCCTTGACCTAGACTGAGAGTTCTGGGTTTATTTAGACCTGGTTCAAGTATGGTAACTTTACTATACACATCATTTTCTTTGACTCATGCTCCCATCTAGGGTTTTTCTTGGGAATACCTTCCCTAACAGTATTAGAAAATACTTTGTGTCTATGTCTCTAGAGAAAAGGCCAAAGGCTCCTCAGCTCCTCTGCAACCACAAAGACTAACAATATACAGAATAACAGGCCAGAACAAAGGACTCACATTCAAGATGAAAACGGTTCAAGCCATTCTCCTTCCCTCTCCTGAGGGCCTCCACCTTCTTCAGAGGAATACCCTAAGGTTGCGCCATCTCTATAAGGGGAACTACTTGAAGTTCCCTTTGGAGAATCCCAGACTTCCAGCACTACCCTGTGGCTAATTAGGGCCCTCCTAAAGGGAGAAAGCACCATACAGTCTGAATAACTCTTACTTTTAGTGAAGGGTAAAGTCTGCTTTTCCTTATCCACATCACTGCTCTGTTCTTTGCTGATTTTCAGATGTGATGCTTAGTCTTAAAACTTCTTATTGTCTAGGAGACCCTCTCTTGAGGAGGTCTATCCCAGAAAATTTCCCCTCTGTGCCCAGGAGGCTTAGTCTGAACCACTCAACCACTTCCTCTAGCTAATACCAATTCTGGGGCTCCCAGTTCTTTTCTCTCCAAGATATCATGTGATTCCCTGGAAGGGCCACCTAGATGCACAGGCATTCCCCTCCAGTGAGCTGAGCCTGAATTTCTCCTATCTGCATCTCTCTGCTCTCTGAATGCTCTATCTGTTTAAAGGCCAAATCCAAGGGTGTGTCTCAGGTGTAGGACTAGCCATGACTCAATCAATCATTCTCAAATGCCAGGACTCAATCAATCATCCTTAATGTGCTGTCAATGGGCCAATGAGTACCCAGGGCAAGGGTACTCATTCACACCCCATTAAGGAGACATCGTCAATGCCAGAGCAGAGTCTCAAATGCTTGTCAATGGGGATGTTTATAACTAGTGTAGAGAGACATCCTCAGTGCCAGAACAAAGGCTTCATCTTTTAACCTTGTTAACCTTAACCAGGCTCCTCCTGGGCTCACCCACTTGACACACAGAAGTTGGTGGTGAGGATCTCTGACATAAAAAGAAGGCTGTCTTCCTCAGGATGAGAAAGAAAGCAGAAAAGCGGAGATATTATCAAAAGACAGAGGGCAGGGGTAAGAAGAATCGAATAGTGTCATGGGATTTTTTTTTATCCCAAAAGCCCTTAAATGATTATCTATTTTAACTCCCCATATTTAACAAATGAGGAAACTGGGGTTCAGAAAAAGAAAACAGTTTTGTTCAAGGTCACA
Source organism: Sarcophilus harrisii (assembly GCF_902635505.1). Taxonomy (NCBI): domain Eukaryota; kingdom Metazoa; phylum Chordata; class Mammalia; order Dasyuromorphia; family Dasyuridae; genus Sarcophilus; species Sarcophilus harrisii. Next base: position 353,865,958 of record NC_045429.1, on the reverse strand, counting down.
CAGATTCCTCTTTTCCCCTGGAGATGGAGGAAGAATAAGAAGACCACACTGGGGTCAGTTCACAGCTGGTGCCTTGTATTGAATAGGACACCCTTCTAGCAACTTTTGCCTCACCACAACCCCCAATTTCCCCAAATGGCTTTAACATTTTCACTCAGTTGTCAAGTACTCCTTACCCCAAATCCTGTAAAGACCCTGCCCTCTCTCTTGAAGGTAGGGGGCTCAGGAAAGCAGAGGGGAATTGGGAAAGGGTGTGGGGGGGGGGATTGGAAGTTGGAGGAATGGTTTGTCTTCATTTATCTCCTCTATAGATAATGAGACTTTCAGTTAATGAAGGGAACCTGAACCTAGGGAGTTTTGGAAAGAGAAAGCTCTAACTGAATCTGAGAGGAGTGACTATCTCCCAGAATGGACAACTCAGTAATTGTGGCCCACACTGATCATTTCTCTGGCTGACTGACTTAGTATTTTTATTGAACTTCAGATTTGTATATCTAAGAATATTCGGTCTATCTTATATATGCAGACACATACTGAATTAAGAACTAGCATTTATATAGGTTTCTAATGTACTTTTCCAACTTATTATCTTGAAATAGCCTCACAACAATCCTGGAAGGCAGGTGCTATTATATTATTCCAATTTTACAAGTGAGGAAACTGAGGCAGGGTCACATAGATAATAAAGGTGTGAGGTGGGATGGTGAACTCAATTCTTCTTGACTCCAAGGCCAATACTTAATCCACTGTGTTATCTAGCTACCTAGAGGGTCCCACCTCTGACATTTACTGTGTTACCATACACCTCTTTGTTATTAAACTATTATACATGGATTGTGATTTGTACAGCCCTACCACAGATCTCCAACTATTCCACATGTATGTGCTTTGTCTTTTTCCCAAGTAAGATCATAGATTTAGAGCTAGATCTGATCTTTTCATTTCACAGAAGAGGAAACTCAGCAACAGAGAGGTTTAAATAATGTTGGGAGGTATGGTGGTAAGAAAACTGAATAAGAAATTAGAATTAGCTGGCTTCAATTCTTAGTTTCGCTTAGGTTTGAGTGACCACATATAGGCCAGTTACCATCTCTGAGTCTCAGTTTCCTCATTTATAAAATGCAGCTTCATCAAGATAGTTGCCAAAATTCTATCTGCTTATAATGCTACAAGAGTGTAAGCTTCTTGAGAATAGGGATAACATTTTATACTTTCTTCATATTTTTGGTAGATTTTTTCAAATTTTAAATTTAAATTCAAAATGAGAAAGAAAATATTGCCATGCACACAGCAAAGCACAAGAGAGAATTCAATATAAAACAATAAATTTCCATTTCAAGAAAACCTACAAAATAAATTCTATACAATGTTTTCTTTATATATATTTATTTATTTATTTTAATAGTCTTTTATTTACAGGATATATGCATGGGTAACTTTACAGCATTAACAATTGCCAAACCTCTTGTTCCAATTTTTCACCTCTTACCCCCCCACCCCCTCCCCTAGATGGCAAGATGACCAGTAGATGTTAAATATATTAAAATATAAATTAGATACACAATAATCTATACAATGTTTTCAAAGCAGACCAGTTTTTCTTTGCTTCTTTGTTGGTCTTCTTTTGTTCTCTGCTGTGCACTTTTTGCTTTTCCTCACTCCCCTAAAGAAAGCTAAAATTAAGGATGTATACGTGTGTGTGTATGTGTGTGTGTAGATATGTGTTTGTGTATTTATGTATATACATATACATAGGTATCTATAAACATATACTTCTATATACAGACATATACACACACAATTATAAGACCATACTATGCTTATTCCCTCCTGTCACTTGTTTTTTGAAAGTGGAAGCACCCGCCTTCACCTTCCAAATTTTTCCATGTTTTCTAATCAGCACATCATTTCCTATAACCATAGCAATATTCCAATTCAATCACATCCTATCTAAGAGATTGTCTAGGAAAGTCCCCCCCCCCCCGCCAGTTTTTCTGCATTTCTTCTATTCTTGTCTATGTAGGTTTTATTTAGACAAGAAAAATTGAATTTATAATAATCAAAATGATTTACACTTTAACAATGCTCTCATCTTAATAATATAGTTTAAGGTCTGATGCTATTAAATCTATTTCCTTTACATCCTTTTCCCTTGGTCTCTTTGAAGTTCCGGATCTTTTGTTCTTCCAAATAAATTTTATCACTTTTTTTAACTCAGTAAAAACAAGTTTTAAGTAATTTAATTGGAATTACATTGAATAAGTAAATTAATTAGGAAAAACTGGCATTTAAAAAATTATATTGGCTTTACCTACCCATGAACAATAAATATTATTTTAATCATTTAGATCTGAGTTTATTTGTATAAAAAGTGTTTTATGTTTAGGTTCATACAGTACTTGGATCTGTTTTGGCAGGTATCCACTCAGGTATTTTATACTGTCTGATATTTTAAATAATTCTAAAACAATTTTGAATAATATTGTTGATACATAGTATAGTTTCACTTTCTTTGTTTTCTTAAAAAGAGTTAATCTTAGCTTCATCCTCACTGTCATTCAGGATCTCCCTTATTCATTTCTTTTTGACTTCCTATATTTCATTGCCAAAACAGCTGGTCCAAAGCTTTCCTGCTTTCCTCAAATTCCAACCTATCTCCTTCAGGAGATGACCTGACCTATTTTATGGAAACCAAAGTCATTCAAAGTGAACTTTTAACTCCTCTCTATTGCTCAATTTTTTTTTCTGGGTATTCATTGTCTCTCTCTTCTTCTCCTCCTATATTTAAGGAAATTATATCCTTTCTTCTTCCTAAGGCTGCCCTTTCTATTTTTATTCTTAATTCTATCCTTTCCCATTTCCTTCAGGATCTTACTGCATCAATTGCCTGCTCCCCACACCCCCTCTTCGAATCTGGCCTTCTTCCCATTTCCCTAAAAAAAATTCTTAAATCTCTTGTCCTAAAGCAACCTTCCCTCGACGGGCATCTAGATGGTGCACTGAATATATTGCTGGACTTGGAGTCAGGAATACCTAAGGTCAAATCTGGACTCAGAAATTTACTCATTATGGGACTCTGGCAAGTCACTTTAATCTGTCTGACTCAGTTTCCTTATCTGTAAAATGGAGATAATTACACATACCTTCCATGGTTATATGAAAACCAAATGAGATAACATATGTAAAACACTTTGTAAACCTTAAAGTCCTATATAAATGCTAACACTGTTGTAATGATTATAGATCCTCAGACTACAATTCTTCCCTTCTTTTCATTCCCAGACTTCTGGAAAGAGTAGACTGACTTTATTTTTCCATCAAGTCACTCCTTATCTTTTATGGTCTGACTTCTACTTCCATTTGTCTGTAGAAATTGTACTCTCAAAGGTGACCTCCTAATTCTCAATCCAATGGCCTTTTCTCAGTCAAGAGAAGTGTCATGGCACTATGTCTTTAGATTCACAGGGTAAGGGAGGAGTCATAAGGATGGAGGTTTTATCCACCTTTATCCCATTCCCCACCCCAAAGAGGGCTCGGCTCAGGTTACCCTGGTCTCTGAAATTCTACTATGATAAATGGCCCACATCAAGTGGGAAGAAGTCAGACTCAGAAACCAGATTCCTCCCCCCTCTCCACCCACCCATCTTCCAACCCAAGATACTTCTTCATTGCTAGACTGTCATGGATCCAGTAACACACGTTTTAGAGAAACAAACTGGCAGTGCAGACAATTATAGCCAGAGAACTTATAGCCAGAGAAATGGGCTGACATTTGCTAGCTATGTGAGTGTTTCTAGGAAAGTCATTCATCTCTCCGAAACTCAATTTCTCCATCTGTGAAATAGGCTTAAGAATAATAAAACAACACCTATGGCAAAGGTTATTGTGAGAAGAACACTTTGTAAACTTTAAAGTGCTACAGAAATGTGAGTTCTCTCTTATGTGAATGATATCAGTTTTTATACTAGATAAGTGGGGATACAGAACTGTAAGATATCTAAGGGAAAGACAGGGATAGGAAGAGAAGAGGAAGAAAAATCAAGAGGGAGAAAGAGAAAAGATAAAAGGGAAAGAGAAAGAATGAGGGAAGGAAGAGAGGAAGGAGATAGAAAAACAAAGAGGAGGGGAAAGAGAAAGGGAAGGGGAAAGAGACACACACAGGGGAGGGGGAAGAGAAGAGAGTGAGATAAAGGACAGACAGACAGAGAGAGACGGAAAACATAGACACTAAGAGAGGGTGAAGGAAGGAAGAAAGAAAAGGAGAGACAGAAAGAAAGCAATAGCTGCAGATAGATAAGACAAAGACACATTAAAAGGATCACACAATTACATAATATTAGATTTGATGTCAATATCCAAAGCAGTATCAGGGATTCAACTCTCTCCTTTTATATATGGGAAAACAGGTCTTAGGGAAAACAACCAGGGTCACACAGAAAATTAATGGCAAAGTCAGGAATAGAACTCAGATCTCCTAATTCCCAGTACAGGAATGGAGCTTTCTTCTTAATTGTTTAAGAATAAATGGTTAACTTGCTATTACTGAAAAAAAAAAAAAAAAGAGTGGGGGTGAGTTTTATTTTTTTTTTTTTTGTGGTTTTTTTAAGTCTAGGCCTAAAAAAAAAAAGCCTCAGGGCTTTTCCACCTGCAGCTCACCATTAGCCTGCAGTCTGGCAGAGTTGGACTAAGAATCTTAGAATTTCCAAGGGGATCAAGATCATAGGATTATAGATTGAGAACCATAAGGGACTTTGGGATCCCTAGTCTAACTCATAATATTACAGATGAGGAAACTGAGGCCCAGGAGGTCAAGTGACTTGCTCAAAAGCACACAGAGTCCAAATTCCAAACTCTTCAAACAAGTTTTCTGGGGCACTGAGATATAGTTTGCTCATGGTCATAGCACATTTTTTTTTCTGACACGAAGACTAGTATTCTAGCTACTGTGCTATGCTGCCTCTCCACGTGACATAGATATATATCCTCCAAATGTCTAGTGTCACCTGTCCCATAAGAGGCTATTTTTTAATCCCTTCTCTTTGTGCCCACTCCCCATCTCAGCTGCATTGACAGATTCTCAAGGACAACCTTGATGAATTCCTTGATATTTTCTCTGCCGTGCAGGTGTGCTTACCCTTTGCCCAGAGCCCTCTTCTCTGCAGATTCTCTTTTTCTCTTTACTCTTCCTTTCTGTGGCCTCAATTCTGGGCTTTCTCTCAGCCAGTTGTATCCTCTCCTTGGCCAACAGAACTGTAGTGAGAAGCATAAGTCCATGAAGATAGTGAGTTGCAGATGTACAGTCAGAATAGCATCTGCTGGTAGGCAAGAGATGTGTGTGAATGATACCCCATAAGAACCAGAGATTGTCTAGAAGTTTGGGAGACTCAAAAGGCAATACAGGATATGACTAGTATTCTTGGATAATGCCCTTGCCTCCCTTCAGCCCTTCTTCCGGCTTAACAAGGTAGTTGGAGGATGTCTCTCCTGTATTTACCTGTCTTCCAATTGCTTAATTCATTTTCTTCTTTATGCCAAATCTAATTCCTTTTTGCTTTAACCTAAATCCATTTCCAGGAGTGTCAGAGTTTAAGGTCTTTGAGAACTGGAGACAGGCAAGGATCTCTGTTGTTATTTGCGTTGATATTCCCGAAATGAACTTTCTTTCCAAACCTAGGAGGAGTGTCTAAATCTTAGTCACTTCGTGGGACAGAGGGATGGATCAGAAGGTTAGAGCCTTGGGGTTCTGCCATTCTTGTGAACGGAGGCAAGTCACTCCCTGGACTTCAGTTTCCTCATTTATACAAAGAGAGTTGGACTAGAATAATTTCTAAGGTGCCTTCCAGCTCTAGCATTCTGTGATCTGTGAAGAAACTAGACTTCCTCTATCTCAGAAAAAAATCCAGGACAGACTTGAATTTCAAGAAAAGAAAGTGTAGAGAGGCTTTTCAAAAGGAATATCCTTTGTTAGGCCTCCTGCCCTAATTTTTGGTTCAGAAAATGCAGTGAAGGTCTATACAACTCCGGCAATAGCCTGGCTTATACTGAGACAAGGTCAGGGCCAGAGTCAGGGCTCTCATCTTACCGTATTCTTGGAATGTCTGGGACAGTTACTGATGGGGATGGATGCAGGGGATACTGGAAAAGCACGGATCCCCGACTCCCCCAAACACACACAGGAGAATATGAGTGGGAGGGCTCAGTTAGGGTCCAGGGAGACAGGAGAAGGCTTGGGAGATAGGGCGGTGTTAGAGCCGGGTCGATACATACTCATCCAAAGACTCGACCCCCACTCCCACCGTCCCGTTTGTCTTTCCACTACCCTCAGTTCCACACCCGTCCTAGCTTACGCGACACCCCTCCCTTTACAACGCTGTCCACAGCAGATTCCCCAATCTGGACTCTCTGTCTTTGCAGATACACATCCCCGCACCTTGTCCCCCATCTCCTGACACCGGCAACACGTGCACCCGGACAGACAGACCGACCCACACGGGCGGCCGCGCGCGCGCGCGCACACACACACACACACCACACAAAACACCACACACACACACACCACACAAAACACCACACACACACACACACACACAGAGTCGCGCGCGCGCGCGCATCTCCTGTCTCCAAGCCTGGACCGCGCGCAGTTCCTTGAAGCTGAGAACGAGGCGGCGGCACAGCCGGGGAGAAGGGAAGGAGGGAGGCCGGGAGAGAGCTCGGGAGCTGGGTTAAAGTGAGAGAAAGAGCTCTCCCCTCCGATGTTAAGTGCAGAGCAGGACTTTAAGTAGCAATTAAAGCGGCCGAAGAAGATGGCCAAACAGTGTGTTTATCCTTTCTCCCCCACTTTGCGATAAGAAAAGGAAGAAAAAGGAAAGGGGAGGATGTAAAAAAAAAGGGGGGGGAGCCCACCCCATCATAGCAATTAGAAGAACTTGCTGGGGGGAAAGAAAGGGGAAAAACCCACCAACTATATTAAATGGATGTTTCTGCACAAAACCCTTAGGCTGACAACATCGCTGGCCTTGTAAGGGGGAAATGACTGCAAGGCGTTGTTTACATAGCTGAAATCAGGGGGAATTATGCTGTCATACTGACAACTGTAGGAGAAGGACAATTTTAAAATTACACCGTTCAACACCTTTAATGATTTGTAACAGAAGAGGTGTGGCTACTCCTATTAAATGTGTTGCCAAATCAATAAAAGGGATAATTGGAGTTGTTAGAGCAAATTACAGCCGCGACGGTTCTGTTGCAATACAATGTTCCCTTGTAAACTGCTATTACGGGCCCGCAGTATTTCTCTCTCATTGGGCTGCTTTGTAATGAGTTGGCATTTTGCTCCATAATAGTTCCACTTTCTTTTATAGAGCTTTCACTTTTACTTTTTCTCCTTTGTGCAGCCTGTAATTTCCTCTCCCTCCCTCCCGCCCTCCCTCCCCAGCCTCTCGGCCTCCTTGCCTGTTTGCAAAGGTGGCCTCGCCCGCCTGTCAACAACCCCGAGGTGATAAACTATATTATTTCACATTATTTACAAGCCTTTTCAATTGGAAGTTGGTTGGATGGCTTGGGTTGCATTGGGTTGGGGGGGGGGTGGAGGAAGCTGTGAGGGGTTGTGTAGGAGGGCATGGGGAAGGGAAACAGCACAGGAGAGATCTCAAAATGCCATAAAGGCCAAAAAGGAAAAAGAGGGATAAAAGATTTTCCTGCTTCCTCAACTTATCACCCACCCACTACAAGACAGGATTCTGACCTTTTCAAATGTTAGGGTCTGGCCCTTTCGGTATCTGAACTCTAGATTTGTCAATAGCTCTGGAAGATGTTGCTGTGGATTTCCAAGCCCCTAAGAGATCTTGCCCTTGTCCTCAGTCTCAGAAGCCCAGGTTAAGCAATTGTGCTCCTCATAAATATCAAAAATTGGAGGACTTATTGATCCCTCTCTTTTCTATGCAGGGGAGGATGATGGCTTCTACAGGCTGAATTATCAGATTCAAAGGAATTGGGTAGAAGAAGAAATTGCATCCCAGTAAAGCATATCCTTTTGGCTTAAAGAGGCTGGCCATCTTGTATATATATCTCTCCCCACACAGACTCCTTTCTTTGTGACCCCACCTGGCATATGACCCCAGTTCCAGGAACCTGGGGAAGAAAAAATTCCATGCAATCTAGGTGATATTGTGTGAAGTTTTGTTAAGGCAACATTGAGTACAAAGAATACACAAAGACACAAAGCACCCTCTCTAATGACTGGTAGATGCCATTTTGGCTCTGGAAAAGAGATGCATGCATATTCTCAAATTCCTCCTTTCCCAGTTACCTTGATGGCCTCATGCTTCCATGAGGATTGTGTGAAGGATGTTGGGAATATGAATTTCATTCCTGTATGGGTTGGAGAAAAGGGAAAATGGAGGGGAAGGTTCAGTCATTTCCAGGTATACTACTACACTATATACAGTAGAATCATAGATCTAGAAAGGACCTTAGAGGTAATATATGCTAACCCCCTCATATTAAAGATGAGGAACCTGAGGGCCAGACAAGTTTATAATAAATCCCAGTTCACTGAAAATCATAGCACAGCCAAACCATGCTTGGCCAGGTGTGTATGTGTGTGTTTGAGAGAGAGAGAGAGAGAGAGAGAGAGAGAGAGAGAGAGAGAGAGAGAGAGAATCTTATTGCTTTTAAATACAAATCAGTCATTAAAACTAATCATTGCTACAAACAGATAAGAAGAGGTGCTCAGCTGGTAATTTCACTGGTATGGGGAACTTCCAGGTAAGAAAACTCCCTCTACAAACCAGATCAGCATCTTTTCTGCAACTAATAGTTTTAGAGAATTGTCCAGAGAATTGAGAACTTAAGAGACTTGCCCAGGGTCACATGGTCAGGATACGTCAGAGACAAGACTTCAAGCCTAAATTTAAATATATATATATATATATATATATATATATATATATATATATATTATTCACTTGTTTTTGCAGAATCAATGTATCAACAATAGTCGACAAAGATCTTATTTTCTGCAGAATGTTAAACAAGTCTACCTCTTAGAACCTTTTTCATAATGTCTTGCAAGCTCTCTCTCTTCTTAAACTCTTCAAAGGTCTCTGTTAACATAATTTTAGCTCATATTATCCAGCCTTCTAAATTAATAAGGTCAGATTAATGAGATTCCACCATGTAACAAAGATTTCCTAGTCTCAGTCAATAGCCACTTATTTTAAGCAATATTCAGCACAATCAAATTTCAAGATGACAAAGAGAAAAACAAAACAAAACAAAACAACAACAAAAACTCAATTGATTAGTTGGTCAGTAGAAATTCACCTTTATACACATACACACACAGAAACACAAATGCATACATACATAATATGTATGTGTATATGTATATAAAATGTCATCTCAGTCATTTCTGTTGTAAATTTTCAATGATTACATCAAGAATTATAAGCTGAAAACCAGGTCACTGTAAGAGATCCTGAATTCCACAAAATACCTTCTCCTTTCTACCAGGGGATTATTGTCATGAGATTTTCCACTTAAAGATAGTGTTCCCTTTTTTGGGGGGCAGCAAAGCAGACTTGAAAATCTACAGAAGTCAGGCAGAGGTGTACCTGAAAATATATCTCTAGACTGGCCAGACTTCGGGTTTGTGGTGTGTGGCAAGACAAATAAAGAAAATGCCTTTTTGGAGGAGGAGACTTCAAGAGGAGCCACAAAGCTGAGCAAATACCCTTTCAACTTCTAATTGTACTATATCAAACCATTTTCATGGGATAAAGAGATTTTCATGGGTAGCAAAGGGTTACTGCCTCAGGCTGAATAGTGATGCCTCAAGCAAAATAAAAAGAGGGAGTCTTAGGAAAGCACTAGCATGGAAGAAAAAAAAATGAGAAGAAAGAAGCAGAGAAACATAACTTATCAAGTTGGGTACAGGGTGACCAAGACATAGGAGACTTGCCTCATCCCACCAGTTGTAGTCCTTTCTTCAGGCTCCAATTTAAACTACATATGGTAGCTAGAGCAGGCTCTGCAGAAGCATACAATGAGTGAGTTTCCAACACCAGGCTTGGTAAAGTACCAAAACAGAATTAGGCATTTAAGAGATTAGCAATAGCTGGGCCAACTTCTCTCCAGGAAATAAAGGATCCCCTCCACACAACCCACACCCTCACATACCTTACTCTGAGACTTCTGACCCTGTTTGAACAGACAGCAGTCCCAAGACATTAGGGGAAGAAAGAAATATAAATAGGGGAAGAGATGAACTACATTTTAAAAAATGGGAACAGGGAGTTTCTAGAGATTACGATAATAATGCTTTTCTCTGCTAAAATAAATGTGAATCTTTCAAGGTCCAGCTCATGAAACATCTCCTTTGGGAAGCCTTATTTGACCACCCCAGCCCCAGTGATTTCTTCCCTCTCTGGATTATTTACTAATAGGGATTTCACCCCAATATTGCCTCATATCATATTTTATCTTTTAACTTATGCAGATCTTTTCTCCCCAACTAGACTGTACTTCTTGAAGGCAAGGACCACTTCTTACTCTTTTATGGATACCCCATACATCTGAGCATGGATTTTTGTACATACTGAGTGCCCATTTGGTAATCAAGCTCTATATATGTCTTTAGTTTGGTGAATGATTTTTAAAATAAAATAAATTTTCAGAAAAGGAAATGGACCTATCACATATGAAAAAAACAAATGGATCATCTGAATAGTGCCTCTTAGTACCAACAAAATGTCAAAAGTCCAAGAGTAAGACCTCTAATACATTGGCTGCAGTCTCTCATATTACTTGGGGCACTGTCTAATACACAGTGGAAGGAATGCCGAACCTGGGCTCAGAATCCTAGATCTTCCATTTAATACCTGTGCAATCTTACTTTACCTACTTAAGCCTCAGTTTTCATATCCATAAAATGAGGAGGTTGGACTACATGAATTTTAAAGTTTCTTCCAATTTCAAATCTACACTCCTATGATTTGGGGCACCATGGAAAAATCAAAAAGATTGTGAAAGTGAGGGCGAGTTGAACATATGTCAATATGATGAGGTCAGAGATCCACTAAAATTAAGTTTGAAGTGGCTTCAGGGTTGCTAAGTTTAACTTTAAATAAATACTTCTCTTTTTTGTAATTATAGTAGGTTGTTGTGTTGCTACTGAAGCCGCTGTTGCTATTCTTTTAAGTCAATATTTGGGAAGACTAGAACTATTTTATCCCAAGTCAATAATACCTAAACCTGAAACCTGGCTGTTCAGATCATAACTAAAACCTGATGGCATCCCATTCTAATTGGAGACAATATATCTGGACACTGATGGGCTCCAAAAGAAAAGAAAAGTTGATATAAGGTTCCTGCGATATGTTAGGACTAAGTGGCATGGGAGTATTCCTCCCCATACTTGAGTTCATAAAATGAGTCATTTCCCTGTGTTTGAACTGAGCAAGAAAAGAATCCTCAGAACATTTCAACCATTGGACTAGAACCCTAAATGCATGAATTCTGGCTCTCAGTTCCACTGCCAAGATATTGTGTGACTTGCCACCTTTATGCCCTCAGTATTTCCTTTCATTAAATGGCAGAAGAAATGGGAAAGCTTCTCCTCACTAAGGAGGACAGAGAAACCATCCAAATTTGCCCTTTGGGCTCACCCATCTTTCCCTTAGGGGACACTGAAAGTGGAATGTCCAGCTCCTTTCTCTCCAAGGAGCCCTAGACCACTTCAAGGGTATCTCCTTCCTCCCACCCCTTCTAGCCTCAATTATAAAACTCAACCACCGTGATGGTACTTTATAGGTTTAGGTTTGCAAGCTCAGCATGTCATAGTTTGTGGCCACATCTACACAAGAAAGAGAAGAAAAAAAAATCAGGCTACTCTGGAACACATTGTATGGTAGATACAAAGTCCACATAAGTGCCTGGCCAACATCACCATATTTCCTGACATTTTTTACAAATATCTTTCAGGCCAGATAGCCCCTCACTTTAGGGGGGAAATTCCATTTCTGAACAGGGAAGAGAAAAAGTTCCTTTTTTTTTTTTTTTTTTTTTTTTTTTTAAATAAAAGGCAAATGAGCCAAAGACATCTGGGTCAGGTATCTCAAAGCTGAACTAGGGAGAAGCAACAAGAAAGATAATCTCAGATCAGCCTTTTAATATGATTTTAATTGAGGAGGACAGAGAGAGAAATCTTGGAACTTGGAACCCAAAGCCCAATGTCAAGAGAGATTCTAGCATCCTGCAAGTCCATCTTGGGGAGACAGGAGGGCAGGGCTAGCATGGAAAGAGCTCACCTGTGATGATGTGGAAGAAAAGAAATGCATCATCTGATAGTTTCCTAGTTTAATGGAATCTCCTCGCTAATCATTTTACTCTTGTTGGGTTTTCAGTTCAACTGTTTCAACCCTGCCAAGGATTTCAGGACCTAGGGCAGAACCCTGGCTGCTGTTCTCTGGTTAAGATGCATCTCTCCCCTCTCTTCGTTTCTGGAGGTCATTTTTGTGAGTGTGAGCAAGGCAATCGGTGTGCCTGTCATTACGTCAGATATGTTCATTCCGTCAGAGCTCAAGAGAACAACTGTGTCTGGACGTGAACAAGCACACCTGCCTTCAATAGTCAGTGTGCAAGAGGGATGGGTGTGTGAATGGTTCCGAGGGTAAGGGAGACGGGAGAGCGCATCAGGAGCACTAGAGCCGGCACTGAAGTGTGCAAAAGGCATCGTGGGAGAGTAACAGCCTGAACGAGTGTCAACATGGGAGTGTGTCAGTATGTGAGCTTGGAAAAAAAAAAAGCCAGCCTCTCCTTTCCTACCTAATCAAACTGCCTGCCATTGACAGAGGTGAATTGGGGGTGGATAGATCTGCCTCACCATTATCTCTGCTCTCTTGGCACCTTCTCCTCCCTCCCTCCCTCCCGCCCTCCCTTCCCTTTCTCTCCCTCCTGCCCTCCCTCCCAGCTTTGCTCCCGCCTATAAAAAATCAGCAAATAAAAAGTTACATTAACCCCACCCTGACCTCTCCGACATAATACACTGAGGGCTGATGGGCTGCCTTTGGAACCTCGCTGAAAACCTGTCACTCTCCAGCATCCCGAGCACAGCCTGGGGAGCATTTACCGGATAATTAATATATTAAATGCATGAAAAATAGTTACACAGGCTTCCCCTCCCTGCCCGGCAATCTCTGCAGGGAAAAGGGGAGGGGGGATGCAAAAAAGACAGATACAGCCTGTATGCCATCAATATGAAAGCATCCCCCAAATAGCCACCATAAAAACTGTTCATAATTTTATAGCTTCATTCCTGTTGGAGCACCATAAAGGCGAGCCATATTTTTTACACTCAGGATGCCTCATAAAAAAAAAAAAGGAGAGAGAGAGAGAGAATGAATGAGAGCTTGGCAGTGGACTCCTCGACTCTCACCTGAGGGTGAGTGAGGGGAATGGACCCCCTGCATTTGTCCTTTCTGACCCCCCCCCACTCTCATACTTTTCCTAGCCTCTGAATTCTGATGAGTCCATCAGAATAATTATTAATTGGACATCTTTATCGCTTTTTATTTGGTTCTTTTATGCTGACTCCCTATTTGCTTTTAATGGGGATAGCTGGATGGGAGGAGGGCAAGGATGGAGCATAGACACCCTCTCCCCCAATTATCCTTCACCTTTCTGCAAAGAGGCAAGGTTGAAGGGGAGGGAAGAAGAGTGAGACTTGGGAGTTGAAGGAGCCAATTAATTGTATCTCTTTGAGACCACATACAGTTGAGGTAAGGGAATGGTATACTTGGCAGGGAGGCTTTTTGGGGTATCTAATGTCATCTACCTAGAAAAAAGAGTGGAGACAAGGAATAGAGGAGGAGAATGGAAGGGTGGCTTGCTGGAGATGGATGGACAAAGCCTTTGACCTTTTAACCCTGATGGTGGAATACAGATAGATCTCTCTCAGGAACAGAGGTCAGTTGTAGTGACTGGATCTTGTTTCTCCCCCTAGGGAATATGAGGGTGTGGGTGTTAGAAAGGCATCTGAATTCAGAGCCTGATAGTAGCCTGGCTTTGTCAAAGATGTGGAGTAAAGAGGGGAAACCTATAGCCCAAGGGGAAGGCTATATCCTCCCCAGTGACCATGGCAAGATCAAGGGCAGATAAATTAACTGTCTACCCTTTCCCTGGAGACACCCTGAGTTCTGATTTCTTTTAGGGCCACCTGCTGCCTCCCAGCCTCATTGCCCCATGAGTGACATAGAAGACAAATAACCTGGATGCAATGGAGATGCTCATCTCCTAAGGAAGAAGGAATCCTTCTACAATGAGATACAGACATTAGGGTTGCACAAGAGGGAGAAAGTCCCTCATATAGGCCATACATATATCTCCAGGGGATGTGACCTCTTGTGGAGTCTAATACCCTCTTCCTGCCGAGGAACCATCACATATAACATAAGCAAATAGGAGAAGACACAAATATGTGGGCAAGACAGATAAGTATAGATTCATGACTGAAGTAGACACACACCTACATACACTCAACATGGGCACATAACCTAAGGATCAGATAAATAGCCCTCAATTCAGAGTACTCTCACAGACACACATAAACCCACATGGATTTCTTCCAAGTCTAGGGGCTTCCGGGGGATTCAAGGGATAGTGAGAGATTTTAGAACTTGGACCAAGGCAGATTTAGGGTCCAGAGGAGGAGGATTGGAAATCAAAGCTCCTTTTTCACCTAAGACATAATCGAGGAACCTAATTATGTCTTTAAATTGTGACATTCCCTACTCAAACTTCCTAATTGATGGAATCTGGTTATAGTTTTGAAGCTACATCTCACTAGGTCATTCAGTCATCCCCTCTATATAGAATCCATATAAACAAAGGAAGTCAGAGTGAATCCTGTGTCATAGATTCTAAAGTGATATAGAGGACAATCATACTTAATCCTCAAGTGAACAGTTCGCCTGGCTTCAAGCCCTTCTAATCTCATCCTTACATGTTTTCTAGTTAGTTAATATTGTGTGTCCTTATCATTTGTATATAGGTAGCAAAGCTGAATCGGTTGTCCTGTCAGTTCTCTTAAAATTGGGGCTTCGAAAGGAGCAGGAACTATCTTCCTCAGCAGAGTCTAAGCATAAATTGAATGTGGATACCAAGTGTAAATAGAAGTCAAAAAGTCAGTGGAAGTGCTTACCTCTAGTCTTAAAATTGCTCTAGGCATATATATAAAATAAGGAACTTCCTGAGGGTAGGAACCAATCTTTCCAATGGACTAAAAGCACATAAGAGTAAGAAAATGTTCTTCTATTAGACTAAGAATTTTCTCAAGGTAGGGATTTTATCTCCTTTTCACTTGCCTATAAGACTAAGGGACATATTGTCCTTTTAAAAATGTCCTTCTTCCAATACCAAAGCATTTTGGCATTTTAAGATGGTGTTTGGTAGATATTCTTATATCTGGGTCTTCCCTTGTAAAAAAAAAAATTCAAACCAAAAACCTAAACAATTCATCTCTCTCCCTCCTTCCTTCCTTCCTTTCTTCTCTCTCTCTCTCTCTCTCTCTCTCTCTCTCTCTCTCTCTCTCTCTCTCTCTCTCTCTCTCTCTCTCTTACACACACACACACACACATCTCTATAGTCAGAGTCAGGATAAAGTGTCCAGGGTAGGGCTCTGAAATACAGTGATGCCATCAGTATAGCTGGCTCTGTGTGTGTTCCAGTTGAAGACTAGAAGGAAATCTCTGAGCCTGCTGCTCCCAATTCTTCCTATTTCCCTCATCTCCCTGGTTCTCTCCTCCCTTCCACATTCCTTACTCTTTGCTATGAAGGCATATGTTAGTCAAGGAGCAAGACCGGAAAGAAATCAGTCTTAGAATGAAGAAGATGTACAACAATGGAAATTACTCATGTGCCCCCTCCCCCAAATCTTGGTTATGTGGGTCAGGAATATTGTGACTGGAATATCATGCCTGAAGTCAGCGGTTGAACAAGCTACAAGCCCATCAGAAGTCCTTTCAATTGTATTATTTGGAATTCTCACTGGGAGGTGAGGGGGTGGAGGTGGGAGAAAGAGGGCAAGAAAAGACACTTTGTAAGCTGAAAGATTTCTCTATCACACCTTTTCCTTCTTTAGTAAAAAAAAAAAGTCCTTCCATCTTGCAACAGCTTGACATATTTAAAAAGAGAGGCCAGATAGATATTAATATCTAGAGATTCTTGCTTTCTCTTTTTATTTTATAAAACTGTTTCTTAAGTCCCCTTCTCGACCAATATAGGAACTAAAAAAGGAGGAGTGGAAACCTTCCTCCCCCTCAACCCACACCCACCCCCAAAAAAGAGAAAGCATCAACTAATTTGAAAAATATTTAAGAAACTCCAGGTCGTTGTCCGCTTGCCTCGCCTCTCCTCTGCCCCATAATTACACTGCACTGGCTGATATTTTCATGGAACATTAAACCAGGAGTCAGGTGATGGGTTCCTTCCCGTCTACGCCTATCCGTTACCCGCCAGGCCCCCGCGGACCTTGACATTATTAATAGTCCTATTCATTAAGTATTACTCTTGTAGAATGAGTAGCATAATATTGGCCTGGAGATAGGAACAGGCAGAAGGAATAAGTCAAATTAATTTTCCGGAGCAAACGCCCCGGTTCTGTAAATGACATTCTGTACTGTTAGCATTTTAAATGCGGCACGAATGGCAGGAGACACAATTTGAAAGCAAAATACTAGAAGACATGGCTCAGGGTGGAACGTGGCAGCGGGAAAATCCAAGAGCGTCAGCGACTTGGGATCGGGAGGTGGAGGGAGGCTCTGGTAGGTGAGATAGTGGGAGGAGTGAGGTCAGCAGGAGGCAATGATCTATTGGAACACCAGGAGGCAGGACCCCCACTCACTGACCTCCCCCCAATCGCGCTTGACCCACAAGGAGACTGTACAAGGTGGGGGAACCATGCAAGTGGGGGTGGAGGGCATTTTGCCTCACGACCTTCTTCTCTCCCTGGAATTCGAACAGCAGGAAGATATAGTGAAAAGACTCTCAGGGGCAGTCGGAAGACTTGGGTGCTTAAAGTCTTGACACCCCCACACCAATTCCCTAGGTGATTTGGGGAAGCTATTTTCCTTTTCTTGATCTCAGTTTCTTCCTCTATAAAATGAGGGGGTTGAACTATATAGCCTTTTAGGATCTTTTCAGCTTCGAGATTCTTTGATATATATGATCCTATGTCATTGAGGGAGGGAAAACAGCTAAAGACAATTTCTCACATATCACATAGATTTCATTATTATAGGTCGACATTCTTTTTTTAAAAAATCAAGTTTAAATTTTACTTCTATCTATATATGCTTCCTTGGATGAATATAAGCTCTTTGAGGGAATGAACTATTTTTATTTTAGGGAACACAAAAAGTGTTCACATTTCACCTAATGAAATATATTTCATTACTGTGCACAAGTAGGCATACAATAAGTGCACTTTATTATTTATTTTATTCATGAAAGTTACACCCAGCATAAATGAAAACTAGTAATATTCATAATTAGAAAAATTAATGCTAACAATAGCCGCAACATTAATAATAATTACTCCTTCAAATGCCAATCCATCATTTATGCTGTGAAAAGAGCACAGCAGGATGATGTAGAGAACAGAAACAAAAATAATAGTAGTTAGTATTTATATATTGGATCACTGTAACTGACTTTTGAGTTAGGTATGATTATTATCCTCACTTCCTAGCATGGACTTCTTGTGTCTTGAGAATTAGGTAGTCATGAAGTCCTTGGCAGGAACTCTGAAAAAAATTGATGATAGCTCACATTTACATAAGACTTTAAGATTTTTTAATAAAGTTTTGCTTTGACTGTATTATCTTATCTCTCCCTCACAAATATCTCTGGAGTTAGGTGTGATTATTACTCTTTTTTAAGATAAGAAATTTGAGGTTGAAAGGGATTAAATTATTTTCCTGGTCACATAGGTAGTGTTTGAGATTGAATTTGAATCCAGGTCTTTTTAACTCCAAGGTCAGTGCTCTATTCATATAACCTCATCTGATATTGGATATATGTAGAAGTTATTCAAAAAATTACTGATAGACTTTTAAAATATGATTTGATTTTTTCCTACTTTTTCCCACATAAATCCTTCCAAAACAATCTATATAGCATTATGCATTATTCAAATAGCATTATACAATATATATTAAATCCCCTTTGTCAATGCTTGCAACATTGAAGTTCACCCATCCCTGCTAGGGACAAGGAAATAATGAATTAGATTTGATACCATTTATTCATTCATTTGACATATATTTATTAGATACTCATTTTGTACGATGCAATGTTTTAAGGGATAGAAAAATTAAAAATTGAAATGACACATTTCTTGCCCTCAAAGAGTTTATAATCTAGTGAAGTGAGGGCTAAGACATTGCATATAACTAGGATGCCAGTTGTATTATAAGATGATAGTTACCTCTGACTGTGAGTCCATTTGGGGTTTTCTTGGCAAAAATACTGGAGTGGTTTGCTTCTCCTTCTCCAGCTCCTTTTACAAATGAGCTAGTTATGAGTCTGAGGCTGGAGCTGAACTTGTCTGTCTGACTTCAAGCTGGGAACTCTAACCACTGTGCCACTTATTTGCCCATCATAGTGCCATGATTTTTATGCATATGAGAGATTGAAGGAGAGAGGGGTTCCCAGAAATAAGAGAGTCAAGGAAGGCTTGAAGGGAAAAATGACATTTGAGCAGTTGTAACTCTCCTGAGAGGATTGACAAGACACATCCAGGGTATAAAATCATTGAAGTAAGTATTTTTTGTTATTTGTGAGCTCAAGGCACTCCTCACTCCAGGTGTCCTATCTACCCCTTTCCAGAAGTTGTGGGAAGTAAGAGCTGGCATGGTTATGTATGTGCCTGAGAGTTCCAAATAGATCCCAGGAAATAACAGAAAAAAAGCTCCCTTTGTATGTAGCTGATCAGACCAGCTTGGCACAGTGGACAGAGGGCTGCCTTTAGAATCAGAGAACTTGAATTCAAATCTTTGTGAATTTGGGCAAATCACCTCCTGTCTTCTGGATTGAAATCCCCCCACCCTGTAAAATGAAAGGATTTGATTAAATGGCCTCTAAGATCTCTTCTAACTCTAATTCTATGATATTGTGAATACATCCTTTTAGGTTGAATATCCAATATCCATATGGGGACATAATGAGGACTATTCAGCCTTCATCTTGGCATTCTTTGATTTCTGGATGCCTAACAATAACAATTATTATTGTTGCTGTTATTATTAACAACTTAGAGGTATATAAGACTTTACATGAATTAGCTCATTTTGTGCTCAGGACTCTGTAGGGTAGGAAGAACACATATCCCATGTTACCCCTAAGAAAACTGAGGTTCAGAGAGGTCAGGACTTCCTAAAGTTAAATAAAAATGGAACTTGAATCCAGATCTTTTCCAATAACACCACACCACTTCCCTTTAAGCCTCTTGCCTCCTCTCACCCTCATTTCCCTTCCCCAGAATCTCTATTAATTCTGATGTCTCCATTATTCCCTCCCAAAAATGGGGAGGGGGAGAAGGAGGAAAAGGGATCTGATATCCACAAACAGGGTGAACATTTGGGAGAAGGAGGGGAGGAAATCGCCTCCCATTAATTCAGAAAGAGCCACAACTTTCCCCCAAGAACAGAATAAATACACTTAGCTCCGATGTCTCCGTTTTTTCCCCAATTTAGTATTGTTTAATATGCATTTAATCAGGCCATTCGGTATTACAGCGTCTATGTAGCGTGACTCCCCCCGCAGGCACAGGGGGGAGGGCGTTATAGGCCATTAGGCTAAAGTAATATGTATGAGGAGTCACTTTTCCCCAGGGTGCAGTAACTATTTTTGCTCCCCAGTCGTCCCCATTAAATCATTAAACCTCATGACTATACTTCCTGAACTCTACCATGATCTTTAAGAAGCCCAACATTAAAGGGCAGCTGTCACCCTCCACCGCCCAGGCCTCGATGCCTTATATATTCACAGCATTAAGCCTTTTGTCAGTCTATACATCATCGGTGCGGGGAGCTGGAGCGCGTGCACAGGCAGCCGGGCACAGCTGATGGGGGTCGAATTCTACCCGCCCCCACTTCCCCACCTCTCACGTGAGAAATTGGAGGGGGGAGAAGTGGACATGTCATCTTGGCTGGGGAGAGAGAAATGGGATTTGGGGTGCAGGGAATTGGAGGCTAATGAGAGCAAAGGTCTTGCAGTTCTTTGGCACATTCTGCCAAGCTGGCTCGGGTAAGGGAGGTTAAATGGGCAGGCTTGGTGCCCCATTCCCATTTCCTGGGGTAGTAGTGAGGCCATACCTACCCACCTCCCAATAATAATAATAATAACAAAAGCCAAGGGATTCCGTCCCCCCCACAAACCTCTCACTTCTGCTACTACTGAGAGCCAAACAAGAAGTGCTCTTTGGGGTCCAAAGTAGTGTGGTAAAAAGCACTCTGGACTTTTAGAAGACCAGGGTACTCTATTACTTGGAAAGTTGGGATCTTAGGGAAGTCATTTAATTTCTCTGGACCCCAGTTTTCTCATCTATAGAAAGAGTGGAGGGGTACCCCTAATGCAGTTAATGTCTTTTAAATTCCCCTAAACTCTGAATCAGTAACACTAGCAATTCAAGTCCTGGCCAGCTGGCTGGACCTGGGAGATCTGATCTGAGGTAAATGGTATCTGTGAGCATCAGTTTCTGCATAGGTAAGATGAAAATAGCAACATTTATATTACTAATTTCACCAGGCTATTACGAGCATAAAATGAGATAATAGACAGAGAGAGAGACAGACAGACAGATAGACACAGATACAGAGAGACACACACAGAGAGTGAATGAGGGGGAGAGGTAAGAGAAGATCTTGGACCTGTCCATGGTGCTACAAAGCTTAAATTCTGAAAACCCAAGAATATATAAATTCTCTCCAACCACACACTCTACTTAAGGCTTTCTGAGCTTTGTAGGTGCTTGGGGACATAGATCTAGAACTGAAGGGGAAAGCCTGTAGGTGCTTGGGAGCATAGATCTAGAACTGAAGGGGACTTTGTAGACTACTTAATCCCATTCTCTTATTTTACTGACGAGATGCTCTGGAGAGTAACTAGTAACTTGCCAAGGTCACACAGGTAGTAACTAGCAAAGCTGGAATTTAGAGTCAGATCTTCTGACTCCAATTTGTACTCTTTCTACTATACTAGTAAAGTCATTTTAAGATGAAACATTCCCCATTGTCCTCTCTATAAAATGAGAACAATGATGATAATGGGGTATTACTCTATTTGTTGTTCAGTTGTTTCAGTTCTGTCCAACTCTTTGTCACCCAATGGACATATCCATAGGATTTTCTTGGCAGATACTAAAGTGATTTGTCATTTTTTCCCACCTCATTTAACAGATGAGCAAACTGAGGCACACAGAATTAAGTGATATGTCCAGAGTCACACAGCTAGTAAATGTCTGAGGCCAGATTTGAACTCACTGAGATGAACCTTCCCCACTACAGCCCAGCTCTCTACCCATTCCACTATATTATTGTATATTACTTGCTTATTGTTAAAAAGGGATTTTTCTTCCCATTTCTCATAGGAATAAGTGTCCTTGGGAATTGAAGAATCCTATCAGTGGGAGAAATCCACTTCAATTTAACTAACATTTATTAAGCACTGCTCTAGCCCCCTGAAGATATTGAATGAGGTTTTCTTTTTTGGGGGGAGAGCAAAGTGGAAAGTAGATCTATGATTCATCAGTATAAGATATTAGAAATAAGAGAAATTCTCTTTAATAATGCAGCTCATAAACTGCTATGCAATGCATAGCCCTAAAAAGTGGCCTAAGGCATTGAGAAATTAAATGACTTGTCCAAAGTTATACAGTCAGTATAAGTCCAACATGTTCCCAGGCCTTCCTAACCATAAGGCCATTCTTCTGTCGATTGTGTTATCCTGTCTCTCGGGCAATAGGTATACAAGATGAAAGAATAATAGTCCTCTCCCTCAAGAAGCTTACAATCTAATAGGAAAGATAACTATGCAAATAAATATGATAGAAGTTATATGAGGAAGGAAAAACAGAGCACGCTTAATCTCCACCTATGAAATGGCTAAGGTTGTGGAGTAGAAAAGACACTAAAATCTCTTTTCCTCTGTACCACTTAAAACACAAAACTAGCTCTTGATTCAGACCCTGAGCAATCAATCCTACACAGTATAGGTTCTTTCCCTTAGCAAAGGGGTGAAGATCTCCTCACTCCCTACCTCCACCCCTTCGATTGCCTATTAGAGGGGTTGGACAGGGAAGGGTTAAGCAGCTTGGAGCCACTGCCAGGGTCCCCCTCACAGACTCAGGGAACAATGGAGCCATCAGTCTATATTTGGCCTTTGCCCCATACTGTTTATGACTTATTCCTCTCCTCTGATGCCTGCTGGGATGCAGCCCTCAATCTCCCTCCCCTTGCCCAGAGCTAAGCTGTCCCTCTCCTATCCCTCCCTCCACATCCTTTATTTTCTCCCCTCCTTTCACAGAACTATCATATTTCTTTATTTTTTCTCTCCTTCTTCTTTGATTTCTCAATCAGTTATATCCTTCTCTTCCCTCCCCTTCTCTCTCCTTATTGTCTTCCCCCCTCATCATTCTCTTTCTTTTCTCTCTCTCCACCTCCTTTCTTTCTTCCTTCCCTCCCCTTTTTTATATCTCTCCATCTCTTTCCTCTGCCCCACCAAAAATCATACCTACCATGCCAAATTGTATTTATTTATACACATCTCTGCTTGCCATTAGCAATGAGTCTGCTTGTGTCCCACTCACTCTCATACATACTTGTTCACAGAATTGGGGACAAGAAAGAGAAAGTAGAACGAGGAAAGATGCCACAGCAGTGCATGATGGGAGTTCTTAGCAGCCTAGAGAGAAAAAGAACAGACATTCATATTAAAGGAGCAGTGCGTTTGCAACATGAGAAAGGGCTATACTGGTGACTTGAAGCTTATTTGGGATCTTGCTCAGAGATGTAGGAATATCTTATCCCGAAGACAGAGGAAGATGTCCTTACTTTAAACTGTTAAGTTCAAGTTTATTAAGATCCCTCCACAGAGAAATAGATGAAGAATACTATAACAGTACTATACATTGTCCCAGCCCCAGCTGCAAGGCTCTCTCCCCTCATTCGCCCCCATAATGGCTGCCTCAGGGCAGTAGATTGTATCCTACGTACAAAAGCACCCCACAAGGGGTTAAGTCTAGCAGCCCCATCCTTCTCCCTAAATTCTCTATGAGATTGAAAAGCCATATTAGGGCTTTGGGCTTTGAATTCAAGCTTCTCTTGAGGGAGAGGGTAGGAGTATACCCCCTGCACATCACAGGAGTTTCAAGACTGTGAGCTCAGTAATGAATGATTCCATGATGGGACCCAGCAATAGGACAAGAACAGGGGAGACAAATCATAGCTGCCAGCCGGTAATCTTCCCTTGGGAAAGTCACCTCCACCCCCCTCATCCATCACCCAGGCTCTGTGCTGCCACCAGCAATTCCCCCCCCACACACACACACACATACCCTAGGTGGGGTTAGAAAAGGAGGACTATATGCTAGCTAGTATGTGTGATCATATGTGGATCATCTTCATTGTGCCCACACACAAATGCATTGTTTTATATGTACTCTTGTCTTTAGGCACATAGGCAGGATATCAATTGAGTGTAATACTCTCCCCAAAAAATCAATATTTCATCTAGTCCACTCCCCTGATTCTACAAGTCCCCTGTGTAGCCCCCTTTCTTGTGCTACAATGACCAATCCTTGAATATAGATCTCTATTCCTTTTCTCTCTGTGCTGGTGAAAACTTCCCACCATGCTCCAGTATGGTATCCTTCTCTTTCTTGCCCCCAGTTCAGTGAATATGTATATAGGAAGAAGAGTAGGACATAATCTTCTCTAAGAATCAATAAAGTTTGAACATGGGGAAAATAAATGAAATACTTTTAGAGTCACAAAAATACCACAGATTACTCTAGCCTCCAAGTATACAGTCTAGTATACCTTCAACTTTTCCTTTATAATATTTTCCATGGAAAACCATATGAACACTAGCCCATGTCTTTGAATGCTTTTATAGGGTCCTCGATTCTGTTCCTGGACACAATAATTCCGGATAGAGATAAAAGTCAATTTTATAAAGAAATAATAATAATTCATAAGTCTTGAAAGTTTATGTATCTATGTATGTGAGAGTATGTGTGTATCAGAAAAATGTCTTTTTTGTGTCAACCCTGTTGTAGGTAGTAGAAGTGTCCTTAACCAGATCTTCTTACAGATGAAGGAGGGAGGCTTTGAAAGATGGAGTGACTTGTCCATGGCTACATATCCAATGGGTATTTGAGGTAAGATTTGAATCTAAGTCTCCTACAGCATTCCATAGACAATGAGTTTAGTCAGTGGTCTTAGAGTAAGTAATACATGAAAACTGTTCACATCATTTTACCCATTGGGCCAGTCAGTGCTGATTATATGGGTACCATTCCTCTGAATCCCCAAGCTGCTACACTAGTTTTATCCTTCAATGTAATTTGTGCATAGCATAACTTAAGAATGAGCTGGGTCAGAAACAGTTTCAAATATGTGCTTTTGGAAACCCTGATCTCACACACACACACCCCTATCTATATTCTATAGGTATTCATTATATATATGCATATAGGGTATACATACATATACACATCTATCTATCTATATGGTAGAGGGACACATTATGAGATAAGGTATACATACATACACACATGCATGCACACATCTGTCTACTATATTATATAAATTATACATTATTTGGATAAATGCACATATATACATGCACACACATATATACACCTATCTATATTATATAGGTATACATTATATAGATAGATTATACATACATAGAGATATCTAACAGTGATTACATCATTTATTCAAAAGACTCTATCACAGGATTCCTTTAAATCGTAGAGTTTATCTGATGAATTTAAATGCTTAACTTAAGGAACCTGGTATGGGGATTGGGTGAGGAGAATGTTAAGTGCTGAGTGGGGAAGGGGGCAGGGAGGGAGGGAGGTATTGTCCATCAAAGGTCAGAAATTATGAAAATAACAGCAGTTTACATTTATGTAGTTCTTTACACATAAATTTTCTCATCTCAGAAGATCTCCGGGAAGTGATAGTAAATCACTGGGAAAACAAGATTCCATTTACAAAAATTATTATTATTGGCTGCAACATATTATCAACAAAGAACTGGACTGAAGAATCAGCATAAAGGGTGTCATCTGAAAGATGTACTATTGGAAAAGGAGGTGGGCTGGTCATGTAATAAAATCAAGTGATGATGGATGGACAACCCTCATGCTTCAGTGGTAGTCTCAAAATGTCAAGAGAATTAAAGGAAGACCACCCCTCCTGAGTGCATAGGGCTCTCCTGTGGCAAATTTACAAGATAATAATAATAATGATAGCTAGTATTTATATAATCTTTTATGATTTGCAAAGTGATTTACAAATATCTCATTTTGTCCTCTCAACAACCTTGGGAAATGAATCCAATTATTAGCCCCATTTTTCAGATGAGGAAACAGAGAGAGATTAAGTGGCTTGTCTAGGGTTACACAGCTAGTACATATCTGAGACTAGATTAGAACCCAGAACTTCTTAATTTCAAGTCTAACACTTTGCTCACTGAATCACCTAATGTCAAAAGGATCTAGAAAAGGAATGACATAGGAAAAACAAGTATGGATGGTTTGCAACTTGCACTATAGCAGAGAGCATCATTTTTGATGAGGTCAATTGATCATTAAGTATTTATTAAAGCACTTATTATGTGCTGTATTAAGTTTTGAAGATACAAGGAAAAAACTAAAAAAATATCCAAATCTCTACCCTTGAGGAGTTTATATTTCAAATAACTTTAGATAGGGAAACAAAATATTTTATTATCATATTATTCCACCTTACAGAATAAAAGATCCTTCGAGTTCAGGAATGGTTTCATTTTTGTCTTTATAACTCTAGCACCAAGTACAGTACCAGACACATGTAGACAGACAATGGGATCTATTATCATCTCTATGTAGATGATTCCCAAATCTATAAATCTAGAGCAATCTCTTCCAAATTACATTGCTACCTTATTAACCTGCTGAATATTTCCTCCTAAATGTTCCAAATTAAACAGAATCAAAACATAAATTATTTTTCCCCTCCCTAAACCCATCCCTCTTCCTAATGTCCCACTTTCTGTTGATGGCATCACTATCCTTCTGGTCATCCCAGCTCACATTGTTGGAGTCATTCTGGATTATTCCTTTTCCCCTTCAATCATACCCAATCAGTTGTCAAATATGGCCAATTCTTCGTACATCATATTCAGCCCTTTCTCTTCACTCAGCCTTTTTAGGTACTTCTTGTCACTTCTAACATGGACTATTTCAACAGTTTTCTAATTGGTCTCCTTGACAAATTTCTGATTTTTCCCTTTTCTAATATGGTTGCTAGATTGATATTACTAACCAACATGACTGTTAGATATTGCTAAAGCATATATGTAATCATATCATTTCTATTCAAAACATTTTCTATCCTTAAAAAAAGCCTCACTAGACTAATTATACTATCCCTTAAAGTTATCATCCTATATCTCTTCTCTCTTACACAGCCAAACTCCTAGAAAAAAGGTGTTTATATTCATGCTACTATTTTCTCTCTGTTCTTTCACTTTTCAATTCCTTGAAACATAACTTTTGACCTCTTCATTCAATTAAAGCCATTCTCTCCAAAGATATCAGTGGTCTTCTAATTGCTAAATTCAACAACTTTTTCCATTCTTCATCTTTCTTGACTTCCCTAGAGCATTTGATATTGTTGACTAATCTCTCCTCCAAGATATTCTCTCTGCTCTGAGTTTTCATGACATTATTCTCTCCTGATTCTCTTCCTATATGACTAGTTACTCCTTTGATGAATCATTATCCATACTTACAGTGGTTCCAGTATGTTTGAATTTTGTGACTTCATTTGTGGTTTTCTTGGCAAAAATATTGGAATGATTTACCATATTCTCTCCAATTCATTTTTATAGATGAAGAAACTGAGGCAAATAGGGTTAAGTAACTTGCCCAGGTTCATAAAGCTAGTAAGTATCTGAGGCTGATTTGAATTCAAGTCTTCCTAACTTAGTGTGAGGGCTGCTGAGCTCTTTTCAGGTCTATTCATCCACCTTGGATGTCCACCTGTTTCACCCAGATCTCACCTGTGATTCCAAGAAGCTGCAGCATATTCAGTGGTCACACCCAGTAAAATCATCTTAGCAGATGGATTAAACCAGTTAAGGATAATAAGTAGGTCTCAAACTCTTTGTTGAGATAGAAGGGTGTCTCAGCAACAACAATTCTGATGGACGTGGCTCTCTTCAACAATGAGATGATTCAGACCCGTTCCAATGATCGGGTGATGAAGAGAGCCATCTGCATCCAGAGAGATGACTGTGGGAACTGAGTGTGGTTCAAAACATAGCATTTTCACTTTTTTTGTTGTTGTTTGCTTTCATTTTATTTTGCTTCTCTTTTTTTATTGGTTTAATTTGATTTTTCTTGTGCAGCAAGATAACTGTATGAATATGTATCCCTATATTAGATTTAATCTATATTTCTACCATGATTAATACATATATTGGACTACTTGCCATCTAGAGAAAGGGTGGGGACGGGGGGGAATTGGAATACAAGGTTTTGCAAGGGTTAATGTTGAAGAATTGTCCACCCATATGTTTTGAAAAATAAAAAGCTTTAATAAAAAAAAAAAAGATAGAAGGGTGTCTGCCTCAAGTATATAAAGACTTCCCCTAGCAGAATGGGTGGATGAGAACAATTTGTTCCAACAGCCATGAAGATTACTGAAGCAGATGCTGTGGAGTGCTTAGAGCTTAGGTAGATAATCCACTGCATCCCAAGTCATCACCAGTGATCTTGACTTTATCTTGCTGCTGGACTCTGATGACTTTGGAAGAGAGAATGAGGCCAGAGACTTTACACAACTTAAATACAATTTATGTGTGAATCAAAAGATATCACCCATTCCATTTTTACCTTTTTCAAAGTGCTGACAAGAGGCAAGTGATGAAGGAGAAGGTATAGATGCATTGGGAGTCATAGTCACAACCCTGTATACAGACAGCCTAAACCATAGGGTTATCTTCTCAACAGACTAAAACAGCAGTGGGATTCAGCAGCCTTTGGGGCATCTGAGCAGCTGTTTTGAGAGACTACATTGTTTACCTCCTGGATGAGTAAAAACTAGAAAAGATGCCCAAAAAATTATGTACTTTACTTAATCTTGACCTGCTTTCTGTACAGGAAGAGATCCTACTTTACAATCAAAACACAAAAATATGTACAAAAATTTTTGCAAAGATGATTCCACTCATCAGTATATGAAATGTGCACATGCTTATAGACAACATAAAGTCCAATAGACCTTAAAGAGTTTTTGTGAGGGAACTCAGCAGGTTTCTAACTCAGATAGCATCTCTGAGTGCAACAAGGCTGGAAAATGAAGGCTAGCTCACCAAAGTCAGAGTTGGATACACGTTTTTCTGGAGTGATTGTAGTGAAGAGGAGTGTCACGAAGCTGGTGGTTTTGAACTCAAAACTAATTTAGTCAACAAACTTATATGCTTTTCAAAAGGAATGAATGATAGTCTTATGACAATGAGATTGGCATTTGCAGGAAAGTGCCACACCACCATCATTAGTGTATACACTCTCAGCATGATAAACCCAGAGGAAATCAAAGGAAAATTTTATGGAAACCTAGAGAAGGTCATCACCAATATGCTGAAACAGGACAAGCTTATAATTCTGGGTGACTTCCATGCAAGAGTACGTACAGACTACCAGACATTGGTAGAGAGTCCTTGGGAGGAATGACTTCAGAAATAGCATTAGCAATGGTCACTTGCTACTGAATATTTATGCATTTCATGACTGCTCATCACCAACACTATCCTCCATTTACCTAAACTCAATAAAACTTCACGGATGTACCTCGTAACAAATACTGGCATTTAATAGACTATATTAGTGTAACGAGAAGAGATAGGATGTGAGAGTGACAAAGGCAACATGTAGTGCAGAGTGCTGGATTGATCACAGACTCATCCTCTGCAAGTTAAATGTTTAAGTTCAACTGATTCTATTATAACTGAGATTTGCAAAGCAGGAGATCCACTACTCATACAAAAGCTCACTGAAATTTTCCAGGTTATATGGCAAGAGGAGGTTATCTTCCAGGAGTTCAAGGATGCTTCCTTTGTCCATTTCTACAGAAGTAAAAGAAATAGTTTGTCCTATGACAATCAGAGAGTGGTCATTCTCTCTCTCTCTCTTTCTCTCTCTCTCTCTCTCTCTCTCTCTCTCTCTCTCTCGTTGCTCACCAAAGTCCTCTTAATAAACTGTTCCTTCGCCTGGGAGATTGTCATCCATCTGAGAGCCAGTATAGATTCAGAAAGGACCAATGAATGATCAATATGGTGTTAGCTGCCTGACAATTCCAGGAGAGAAGCTAGGAGGAGAACAAGTCTGTATATAATATTTATTGATCTAACTAGGTCTTTTGATATACTCAATCATGGGCTTGTGGAAAATTATGGCAAAATTTGGTTTCCTGGAATACATCAGTATTGTACATCACTTTCATGATGGTATGCTTGCATGGATTCTGGATAAAGAATGATGCTCTTGCACTTTCCCAGTCACCAATGGAGTGAAGCAGGACTGTATAGTTGCTCCCATGCTTTTTAACATGCTATTTTCAATGATAATGTCAGATAGCTTCAATGAGAACAAAAATGGTTTCAAGATCAGCTACCACACTGACAATAAATTATTTAATTTGAAAAGCCTACAAGCCAAGACTAAAGTAGAGAAAGAGTTGGTACATGATTTTTGGTAGCAAATGATTGTGTACTCAATGCAGCCTCTGAAGCTGAGATGCAACAAAATGTAGCTCAATTCTCTGCTACTTGTGCTAATTCTGACCTAACAATTAACACCAAGAAAACACAGGTTCTCTACCAAACAGCACCATATCGCCTATTTTTGGAATCATTGGTTATAGCAAATGGAGAAACAGTAAATGCTATGGATAAGTTAACTTGTCTTGGCAGTAGGCTTTCCAGGGTGAGATTGACACACACATTGCCACAGTTAGCTCAGTGTTTGGGACTCTCCAAAGGGAAGTGTGAGCTAGCAAAGCCTACCAAACTGAAAGTCTACAGAGCTATTGTTCCAACCTCATTGCTAGTTGTGAAACCTAAACAGTTTACCAATGCCATGACAAAAACCCAAATTATTTCCATTTTAATTATTTTAGTATGATTCTACCTATCTCTCTATCTGTATCTATATGGCATAGTGGATATAATGCTGGACCTGGAGTCAGAGTTAAAAATCTAGCCTCTGACACTTATTAGTTATATGTCTCTGGACAGATTAATTAACTTCTGTCTGCCTCAGATTCTTCATCTGTAAAATGAGAACAATAATAGCACCTTGGATAAAGGAGGAAGAAAATAAGGAAAAGCACTTTACAAATATTAAGGTACTATATAAATTCTATTAATCTATTTATCTTTTTTCTATCTATCCAATGACAGTCCTATAAGATAGGCAATGGAAACATTGCTGCAATAATTTGTGATTTCGTCAGTAATCAGTAGCTTCTACACTAAGGCAGATTATAATTTCTATGACTTAGCAGAATTTTTAAGAATTATCTGAAGTTCAAAAACCGGCACTACCCAGGGGCCAGCCTATTGATAAAACTCTTCAATTTTAGCTAGGTTGGTGTTTAACAAATACAAAAATCAATCAATCATTCAATTATACAGTCCTTAGAAAGTTTTCCAGCTTGCTTGAAGCTACCTAAAATTATCACTCTTATATTATAGATAGAAAAAGTTGTCCAAAGTCATAATTTCTTAAATGGTAGGGTCAGGATTCAAATTCAAACTTATGGAACTTAACACTAGTGCTCTTTCTCCCCTACTACACTTCAGGAACATATCAACTGCAAAATTGAGGTACTCTTTCAGTGGAATTCAGTAAAAGCAGAATAAATTTTATCTAAGGAAATGGATGTTCAGGAAAGAGAGTAGACAGACTAGTTGTACCTGATGTTCCCTTCCTTTTTATTTTTAATCTTATACTGGTTAGCACTCCTAACCAGTTTTGGAGTAACAGCTCCTTCTGTGTCTCTCTACTCACAACTCTATCTCCAGGACATTCTAATTAACTTAATCATAGATTTTAAAATGGAAGGGATTTGAGAGGCTATCATGTTCAACCCCTTCATTTGAGACAGAGACAGAGAGACTGAGACAGAGAGGGAGAGGGAGAGGGAGAGGGAGAGAGGGGGGAGAGAGACAGAGAGACAGAGAGAGAGAGAAAAAAGAGAGAGAGAGAGAGAGAGAGAGAGAGAGAGAGAGAGAGAGAGGGAGAGAGAGAGAGAGAGAGAAAGGGGAGGAAGAAAGGGAGGGAGGAAAGGAGAGAGGGAGGGAGAGAGAAGAGAGGGAGGGAGGGACAGAGGTAGAGAGAGGAAGAAAGGGAGGGAAGGAAAGGAGAGAGGGAAGGAGAGAAGAAGAGAGGGAGGGAGGGAGGGAAGGAGAAGGAGAGGGAGGAAGAAAAAGAGAGAGAAACAAACAGAGAGGAGACAGACAGACAGAGAAAGGGGAGAGAGAAGAGGGAGGGGGAGAGGAAGAGGGAGAGAGGGATAGGAAGAGGGAGAGCGGGAAAGAGGGGAGGACAGAAGAGAAGGGAGGGAAGGAGAGAGAGGGAAGACAGAAAAGAAGGGAGGAAGGGGGAGGGAGGGAGAAAGAAAGGGAGGCAGAGGGGAGGGAGGGAAAGGAAGAAGGGGACAGGGAGAGGAAAGGAGAGGGAAGGGGAGATGAAAAAATTTAAAAGTACTATAGAGCTCAGCTAGTTCAACTCAAATTTGAACAATAATAGTTAACATTATATTGTGCTTTAAGGTTTGTGAATTGCTTTTCATAAAACATGCTATTTCAATTTGATCCTCAAAACAATTACAAGAGATAGATGGTAGTATTATTTTGATTTTGCAGAAATTGAGATTAAGTGATTTAACAAGGGTCACATGGCTAGTATCTGAAGTAGGATTGGAACTCAACTATTCCTGACTTTAAAAAGTAGAAAGTGCCTCCTAGGATTTCTTTGGTCTGAAGCAGTGGGAACAAAATGGAGGCCAGCCTTGCCTGAGAAGAAAGGTATAATCCTTCTCCCTCAGGATGATGGGGCCTCAAGCTGTGAGCAGGCCAAATTTGGGGGCTCTTGCCCCCAAAATTGATTGTGGTTCTCCTAGAGTAGGCCAACCTACTGGACAATGTCCAGAGATTTAGGACACCAACACTTTATCCACTATACATCCTAGCTGCTTCAATAAGAATACCAATGACATCTAGCAATTTTTCCTTCATGCCCAGTTGTGAAAAAGATCTCACTACCCCCTGAAGAAACTTGCCCCATTTTTTTGGACAGCTCTACTTGTTAGGAAGGTTTTCTTGACAACAAGCCTACATTGGCTTCTTGGCAACTTCTATCCCATTACTTTTATTTCTACTCTTGAGGATCAAACAGAATCAGTCTACATTTTCTTCCAAGTAATTCCAATATTTGAAGATTATCATCATGTTATTGCCCAATCCTGTCTTCCTTTTCTTTGGCTAATCATCCCCGGTTTCTTCATACTATCCATTTAGGACATGATTTTGAGCTCTTTCATCATCCTAGTTTCCTCCCTCTGAATACTTACCATCTTTTTGGTATTCTTTCCAAAATATGGAATCCAGAGCTGAAGTCGGCAGTCCAGATGTGGTCTGAGTAAGTAGAGGCTAGTAGGACAATCAGCACTCTCCAGTCTGTAACATTACACTTCTCTTAATGGAACTCGAGTACATTAACTTGCTAACTTTGGGGACTAATGTATCATATATACTTTTCAGTCCACTGAAGGCCTTAGTTCTTCAGATGAATGGCTGGCTGACCATACTTTTCCCATCTTGTACTTGCAAAACTGCCTCTTAAAACCCAAATGTAAAATTTTACATTAAATCTAACGTTATTAGATTCATTCTAGTTTGCTGATTTTAAGTTTATAATTTTCTATGAAGAGACAAGAAAAGCAGAAAGTGAGAAAAAGAGGAGAGAGTTAAAAATGTAGGGAAGAGAAAAGAAGGAAGAAAAGGGAAAAAAACAAGGAGAGTGGGGAGATAAACAAAGAGAGGGAAAAGAAAGGAGAAAGAAAAGGAAAGGAAGAAAAAAATGGAGAGAGAGAAAAGAATGGAGAAAAGGAGGGTAAAGGGAGAAAGAATAAGGGGGAAATGAAGAGAGAAAGAAGAGGAATGGAATGAGAAAAAGGAGATGAGAGGACAGATAATACAGAAGAGAATGAAGGGAGAGGAGGAAAAGAGAAAGAATGAAGGTGAAAGAAAGAAAGGAGCGATACAAAGAGAAAAGGGGACAGGAAAAGAAAAAGAAGAGGAGAGGGAGAAAGAAAAGAAGAGGGGAAGATAAAAAAGAATAAGGAGAAGAGAGAATAAGGAGAACAAAGAAAAAGGGGAAGAAGAGAAAGAAGAGGAGGAGAAAGAAAAAAGGAAGGGGGAGAAAAGATAGGAAAAAGAAACAGTAAAAAGAGGAGAGGAAAAAAAGGAAAGAGAACACGCAGTTACAAAGATTTTGTTCAACTTCCCCCAAAGCTTAATAGATTTCTAAATGGGCTTATTCACACCACCTATGAATTATTTTAAAGGACCTAATTATAAAACACCAAACTGACTAATTAGGTTTTCTGTACTTGCCTTGACACAGGTGCAAACAGTCTCTCTGGATGGCAGCAGTGGTAAGACCAGCCCTGAATCAATCGGTTGAGCCTCCCTGCCGGTCACACAATTATGCCTTTAATTGTAAGCACCCTGCTACCGTACCAAACCCAGGCCGGAGGTACCTGCTGGGACCTCTTTGACCTGAGGCAGTGGGAACAAGATGGAGCCAGCCTTGCCTGAGAAGAAAGGTGTCATCCTTCCCCCTCAGGATGCTGGGATCCCAGGCTGTGAGCAGACCAACTTTGGGGGGTCTTGCCCCCCAAATTTGGTTGTGGCTCTCCTCGCAGGCCAGCCTATTGGACAGTGTCCAGAGATTTAAGCCACCAATACTTCCATCCTCTTCCACTAGGGAAAGGTAAATTTCAGAAGGAATTTAAATTTACCTCAGGTATAGAAGTTCCATTTCCTTTAGGGAATTGTCGACTTTAACAGTAAGAACTAAAAATGAAGAAGGTTTTTTCCCCCCAATAAATATAATTGAGTTAAAGGAATCAGGCACAGGAATTCTTAACTTAGGGGTCCATGACCTTTTTCTTTTTAGCTATTTTGAAAACTATTTTAATACAATTGGTTTCCTTATAATAATATGTATTTTACTTAATTCATTTAAAAATATGCTGAGAAAGGTAGTCCATGGACTTCGTTAGGCACTGACAAAAGGGTCCGTGACACAGAAAAGGTAAAGAGCCCCTAAATTAGAAAAAATGGACGGGTTAAGTATATAACTATCCAAGATGCTGGCCTAGATGAAAGGGAAGGTAATATATTGGAGTGGGGGGAATATTCTGTATCACTTGTAAACAAAGATGTATACCCATCAGGCTGTGAAATAGAAAGGTCCCTGTCTCTTCCATCAGAACAGGGACTCCCCAGGGATGGGTCTAGGGCTAGAGCTCTGCAACGGCCCTAATACAGAAGTAGTGAATCAATGTGTTTGCTGATGGTGGTAATGAGGATGATGGGTTATAGGGAAGGGAGCCCCTGATGAAACAGAGCTGTCTCTTTCTTAACTTAGGTGACTCTTGTCAAAGGAATATTCTCCCCTCCTCATAATTTTTCCTTTCACTGAAAGAGAATGGGATGGAGGAAGAGAGAGAAAACAAGAGAAAAAATGAGGCTGGTAGTGATGATCAGTGTATATATAAAATGTTATCTATAATAATCATGATACATACAATAATAAATGCAAACAAATTTCAGAAGACTTTTCAGTTTATAAACATTAATGATAAGATTGTATCCACTTTAAAATGAATTTTATTCTTTGCTCCATAGCATGTACTGCAAAGCACTCATTTTGGATTTCCCAGTAATCCCATGGGATTCATATGGAATTATACCCATTTTGCAGATGACGAAACTGGACCAGAGAAGTGAAAGAATTCACCCAAAGTCACACAGCTATTAAATAATAGGTAGTATTTGACCCAAATCTCCTGACTTCCACTTGTCCAAAGTTTGCTCATCTTTAGATCGCGACTTAGGGTTTTCATAATGCTTGTCCATCACTACCACCTTGTAAAATAGGTATCATTTTTTGTTTATCCTTTTGGGGCCAGAGCTTTACGCAAGTGAGGACCTCTTTCCCCGGATGCAGGTCAGCAATTCTTTCATAATTTATAGTCTTAGCAAATGGGTCTGTAAACACTGAGAAGTTCCATAAGTTATCTTCAGAACATCAGCCATTATTTGTCAGACAGAATCTAGACCCAGCCTTTCTAGCTCCAAGGCTACTCTTCCATCCACTATGCCATTCTCCTTCTTGTATTACTATTTCCATTTACAGAAAAGGAAACTGAGGTCAAATGACTTTCCCAGGATACCTCAGGACCAGGATGTGCTCTTACATCCTTTCCTATATTCCCATAAATCTACTGTCCTCATTCCTGCCCCCTTACATCCTTAGGGATAGCAAAAGACATTGTGATGTTTGCATGTTGTCTTGTTATTGGGTTATAGCTCTTCCTCAAAGATCTCCCATCTCCAAGCCTTCAAGGAGCCCACAGTCTAATATAACTTCCTTATAACATATAAACAACATATAAACAAATATGTACAAACTAGTTATATAAAAAATGAATAGGAAATTACGAACACAGGAAAGAAACTAGAATTAAGGAGGATTGACAAAGACCTTTTTTTTCTTTTTTTTTCAATTTTCTTTTTTTTAATTTATAAAACATATGCATGGGTAATTTTTCAACAATGACCCTTGCAAAACCTTCTGTTCCAAATTTTCCCCTCCTTCCTCCCACCCCCTCCCCTAGATAGCAGGTAGTTCAATACATGTTAAATATATGTCAAATACTATACACACACACACACACACACACACACATATTTATACCATTATCTTGCTGCACAAGAAAAATCAGATCAAGAAGGAAAAAAACTGTGCTTAAAAACTGACTTAAAAACTGATAATAGAAGGTTAAAGCAAGGGAGATCAACTGAGTCCTTAAAAATGGAAACCTTCAGAAAGTTGCTGAGGGGAGGAGGTGGTAGTTGTTTCCTGCCTTCAGGGAGTTCGACTTTACTGAAGGAAATATTCTACCATGAAAATGATTAAGGAAGGTAAGGGTCTAGGAAACACAGGCTTAATTCCTGTTGAATTCAGGAAAATCTCCCTGGAGGAGGTAAAATGTGGAGAAGTGAAAAGAAGTTTGTGTTTTTTTGTTTTTTTAAAGAGTGGGGAGGTATGTTAGGGAGTAGGATACAGCAGTCTGTGTAAAAGCATAAAAATAAATGAGATATAATTTCAATGTATGTTTATCAATTATTCTCAACTTAATTTTTCTTTTCAAATGCATTATTATAGGGAAATCCAATTTTTATGCAATGTCAGAGAGAGAGGAAGAGACAGTTTGACAAGGATATTTGTAGATTTAGGATCTCTTAAAAGAGATCTTTATGGATCATCTAGTTCAAGCTCTTATTTTACAAATGAGGAAACTGAGGTCTAAGGGAGATTAAGTGACTTGCTAAGTAAAGTCTCAAGGTAGGATGTCAGGATTTGAACCCAGGTCCTCTGACTTCAAATGCATTTCTCTTGTCCTATAGCTGGTGGACAGTGGTGGACAGTGCATCTATTCAATTGGAGAATCATTTTTGAGCTTGTGGCTTAAGCCAAACTGCCTTGCCAGAATCCCATCCCACCACACGTCTACCCTCCTCATCTGGCCTGTATTATAAGTGTCACCCTAGCCTTAGGATGAGATTGAGACAGGAACTGAATAAAGTCTAGATTTATCTGGATCTGGAACCACTGACTTTTAGCCTCAGTAGGAACCTCAAAGTCTTGAAGAATTTATCATCCAACTCTCTCATTTATAGGTGAGAAAACTAAGGCTCAAAGAAAGATAAAGAGACTTTTTTTCAAGTCACTCAGCTAGTCAGTGATAGAATTAGGACTTCAGCCTACTTTTCCTGTCTCTTTCCACTAATATTGCATTAGAATTCACTCTTCTAATTGCACATGTTTAACCTATATTGGATTGCTTGCTGTCTAGGGGAGGGAAAAAATTTGGAACACAAGGTTTTGCAAAGTGAATATTGAAAACTATCTGCATGTATTTTGGAAAAATAAAAAGGCATTAATTAAAAAATAAAAAGATATTTGTATTAAAAAAAAATCTATGGTCCTAAGACAGGAATGGATTTCATTATTTTTTTTTCTCATGAGACTTTTAAGGTCCTTAACTCAATTCCCCATTGCAGTGACAATCTGCAATCCAGACAATCTGCAATCTGGGATTCCCCCATAAAACAGCTTGTTACATCTCCCAGCTCAGAATTCTAAGGGTATCACAGGAGCTATGAGGTCTCCTCTAACATAGAGGCCCCCATTTCTCACCTAATCTCTATCACCAGAGATGAGTGCCCCCATATCATTTAACCAATTAACATCAATCAGCTTTTACAAAGAATATTTTAAATGAGAAGATATAGTAAGAACAGAAATACAGGAACATTCCCAACCCTCCCTTTTCCCAACTGAAAACACATTCTTCCCTTTGTCAGTCCCTGGGGAGAGCAGATTCAAAGAAAGTGGTTGCTGCAAAATAGTCTCCCCAGCAAGTTCATTTCCTAATGTAGCATAGATGAAGTAACTGAAGGTTACAGAAATCAGAATCTTGGCTGCAGGATTCAATTGACTGTTGGGCTGACAACAGGTCAGCCCTCCAGGCAGGGCCAGTACCTCATCTCACTCAGCTACTGGCCACCCTGCTACTATTTACTTAGTGCTTCAACATATA
This sequence comes from Sarcophilus harrisii, assembly GCF_902635505.1. Classification (NCBI taxonomy): domain Eukaryota; kingdom Metazoa; phylum Chordata; class Mammalia; order Dasyuromorphia; family Dasyuridae; genus Sarcophilus; species Sarcophilus harrisii. Next base: position 353,827,724 of record NC_045429.1, on the reverse strand, counting down.
CTTTTATTTACACTTTTTCTATTATTCCTCGGGTTGGGATTTTAGGAGTTGGGTTTTTTTTGGTCTGTGTTTTCTTTTATAACTTGGTCAATATGGAAATGTTTTGCATGACTACACATGTATAATCTATATCAAATTGCTTGCCTTCTAAAATAAGGGAGAGGGGAAGGAGGAAAGGAAAAAAAAAAGAAATGTTAAAAATGTTTATTTACATGTAATTGAGAAAAATAGAAATTAAACATAAAAAGAGGCTTTAATAGCCCTCTTTTTCTTTCCTTTCTTTTTCATTTTTTAAATTGGAAACTCCACCTCTATTCCCCTCCCACTTTCTTCTCTACTCAAATTGAAAAAAAAAAAGAACCAAAACCCTTATCATAAGTACACACAATCGCATTATAAACTATATCAAATTGCTTACCATTTTAGGGAGGGGAAAGAAAAATGAGGGAGGGAGAAAGATTTGGAATTCAAAAAAAATTTTAAATGAATGCTAAAAATTGTCTTTATATGTAATTATAAAAAATAAATGCTATTTAAAAACATATATGCATAATAAAGCAAAGAACAATGTGGGAACATGTAAAACACAAAAATAATACAAAAGCAATGTCTTATTCTACAACTTGAGTCTCTTATCTCTGTTAGAAAATGGGAAGCATAATTCATCATTAGCCCTCTGGAATTAAGATCGGGTATTGCATTTATTAGAGATCCTAAGTCTTTAGAATTGCTTGTCTTTATAATATTGTTTTCAGGTTATAAATCTCTTTTGTGATTCTGTTCACTTTACTCTGTATCACTTTGTACAAGTCTTCCTAGGTTTCTCTGAAAACATCACCTTCATAATCTCTTATGGCATCATCTGTACATCATTATTTATTTGTGCATTCCCCAATTGATGGACGTCCATCTCCTTAGTTTCTTTGCCACTACAAGAGAAGCTACTATGAATATTTTTGCACACATTTCCTCTTTCTTTAATTCACCAAAATATTTAAAAGAAAAAGGAAGAGAATATGTGGAAAAGAGCAAAAGGAAGTTCAGAGGGAAAGACAAAAAGGACAGCTTTGAAAGGAACATGACAAATTTATTACATTCTCTCTTTTTTTCCTAAGGCAATTGGGGTTAAGTGACTTGCCCAAGGTCACACAGCAAGGAAGTGTTAAGTGTCTGAAGCTGGATTTGAACTCAGGTCCTCCTGACTTCAGGGCTGGTGCTCTATCCATTGTGCTATCTAGCTACTCCTACATTCTCTTTTCAAAGGTCAAGCTGAATGTAATGGAGACTTGCAGTTTCACATGTAATTATCTTTCTGTTCTAATTTGAAAAAAAAATTCTCTTGGGGTAATGTTTGCTAAATACAGAATAAAAAATAAAAAATTTTTAAAAATCTTTAAAACAAAGTCTCTTCTAAGGAAGGCAATTTTCTGTTTTGTAAAATGAAGGGGTTAATAGTTCAGTTGCGGCTGACTCTTGATGGCCCCATTTGAGATTTTCTTGGCAAAAATTTGCTATTTTTTTCTCCAATTCATTTTATAGATAAGGAAACTGAGTGAACTAAGTAAACAGGGTGAAGTGACTTACCCAGGTCATGCAGCTAGTTAGTCTCTGAGGCCAGGTTTGAACTCAAGCCTGGCACTTTATCCAGGTCTCTTTTCCTGTCTCTTTCTACTAATATTGGATTAGAATTCATTCTTCTAATTGCACATGTTTAACCTATACTAGATTGCTTGCTGTCTAGGGGAGGGAGAAAAAGATGGTTATTCAGGCTTCTTCCAGCTCTGGCTTTCTACAAGACCCTTTATATCATGATCTTGTGGCTTCCTAGTGTATGGAATAGAGAGAGATAAGGTGAAGAACTTACAGGGATGTATGAATTCTTTTTCTGTATTTTATTTTCATTATTTCTGTGTTTCCCCTATGACCTGTATAATATGTGCAGGCACATATCTACTTGAGCCTTGGCCAGCTAGAAACATATTTACTTAACCTGAGATGATGACATTTATTGGTATTTGACATTTATCGATATTTAGTCTATTAGCTGGACCACTGTCTGCTTGATTAAGCCTGAAGGCCTGACTTTCTGTTTCCTTGAAATCAGGAGATTTCAGGGAAACAGAAACCTTCCATTCCAATCTCCCCAAATAGCAACAACCAATTAAATGCCTCCCCCTCCCCTTCTCAATGCTCTCTTACTTGTGATGTAATTTCTTGTATAAAAGGTATGTATCTTTACTACTTCTTTAACCCTCCTACCGCAACCTTTCTCTTTCTTATCTCGCGATGGGACGGCTCATCCTCTGGAGGTTTTCAATAAACAACTTTTCTGCCTTCTACTGAGTGATCTCTGAGTAGTCATTTTGGGTTAGGGTCTTCTACATCTCTCACACTAGGATGTCAAGTGGCTTTTCTGAAACCTGACTGTACATCCAGATGGTGAATTCTTGGCTTTACCCCAGTTGAATTTCCAATTTGTTTCAACAAACATTTATTAAAGAATATAAATTCAACTGGAACATTTGTGGAAAAAGTCAGAAAAACTGACTCTAGTCCTAATTCTGCCACTGACTGAGTGACTCTGAACAAATCTTTTTACCCTTCTCTGGGTCTGAATTTTCTTATCTGAAAAAGGAGAGAATTGAGTGATATGTACTTCAGACTCTGCCAAATAATCTTTCTGAAACATACAATATCACTCCCTCACTCAAGAGTCTCAAATAGCTCCCTATTGCCTCTAGGATAAAATACATAAAACCTTTCGGTCTGGCTCCAGCTCACCTTCTCAGAATGATTCCACATCACTCCCCTTGGCAGATACCCATCCAAACAGAATTAGTTGCTGTTCTCCTGAACCCAGCATTTCATGTCTAGTCTCCATGTTTTAACACAAGCTATCTAAGCAAGGAATGTACTCATTGAGTCATGGAAACAAAAGGTACCTCCCTCAGATGCATAAATTGAGGGTCTGAATGTTATGGAATATTATTGTTCTGCAAGAAATGACCAACAGGATGATTTCAGAAAGGCCTGGAGAGACTTACATGAACTGATGCTGAGTGAAATGAGCAGGACCAAGAGATCATTATACACTTCAACAACAATACTTTGTGATGATCAATTCTGATGGACCTGGCCCTCTTCAACAATAAGATGAATCAAATCAGTTCCATTTATTCAATAATGAATAGAACCAGCTACACCCAGCGAAAGAACTCTGGGAAATGAGTGTGAACCACTATACAGCATTTCCAATCCCTCTGCTTTTGTCCACTTGAATTTTTTATTTCGTTCTCAGGTAAATCTTACCTTATTTCAAATCCAATTCTTCTTGTACAGCAAAATAACTGTTTGGACATGTATACATATATTGTATTTAACATATACTTTAACATATTTAACATGTATTAGACTACCTGTCATCTGGGGGAGGAGGTGGGGGAAGGAGGGGAAAAGTTGGAACAAAAGGTTTTGCAATTGTCAATGCTGAAAAATTACCCATGTATACATCTTGTAAATAAAAAACTATAATAATAAAAAAAGGAAAAAAATGAGGCTCAGAGAGGTTAGAAGGGCTTTCAAGGCTCAGCTCAGTTTTCATCCCCCTTGGGAAGCCTTTCCCAATCTCCTAGTTGTTAATGCTTTTTCCCTTAAATTATACTTCATTCCTTATCCGTGAACATGTCCATTTCCCCCATGTAGAATGTCAGCTTCCTTGGGGACAGTAGCATTTTTCATTTTGACTTTATTTTCCCAGCACCTACAACAGGCATTTGTACACAGTAGGTCATTATGTAATATACCAGCTGAGATCTGCAGAAATCAATTTTTTAAAAAAGAAAGAAAAAAAAGAAAAGAAATATAATTTCAGGTTAAAAAAAAGTTGTTTGAGGTTAGGGAAAGAAAGATGTTCCAGAGGAAAAATGGCACTGAAAGCAGTACATATCCCATAACACCCCGATTGAGATCTGTCGAAAGAAAAAATATATATAATTTCTGGGGGAGAAAATTTTTAAAGGAGTGGAAGGGGAAGCCATTCCAGAGGAAATGTGGAGAACAATACCAAGACCAATGAGCATCTGTAATATCCTCCTACTGAATTAAGTCACATTGAAATCCAGCACTGAGACAAATGCAGAAGAGAAATAGAATTGGCAAGATAGGTAGTGACTGATGCCTTTGGCTGAATCCACAGTGGCCAAAGAGGGACAGCATTAGCTCCAGGCCACAGCCTGCCAAAATGCCACAGTTTAGCATGGACTGCCAGAGGAAAGCCTGGTGAGATAGGTGAGACGACTTATTCCCAGACATATCCCAGCTGAGATCCTAACCAAGGAGCAGATTTCATGTTAGGAGCTGAAGGGATCATAGAGCTGTAGGACCTTTACCTGCCTTCCCAGTCCAACTTGTTCCTACTTTTCCTTACACTTCTCTCTCCCTTGCCTTCTCTGTAAACCAGTGGACCTCCTTGCTGATTCCCTAACACAGTAATCCATCATCTGAGACTTTTCATAAGCTGCCCCTCATGGAGGCTTGGAGGTTCTTCCTCTTCTTCACCATTCTGACTTCCAGGGCTTCCTTCAAGATGGTTCAAATCCCATCAAAAGACCTTTAATACCATCTCTCCATTCTCCATCCTTATGCTCCTGTCTTTCTTTCCTCAGGGATTATCTCCCCTTTGTATATCATCCCTCTCCATTAGAATCTGTGTTCCTTGAATGATAAGGTTACATTTTTGCCTTTCTTCATACCCTAAGCCAGTGGTTCTCAAAGTATGGTCTAGAGAATCCTGGGGAATCTCTGAAACCCTTTTAGAAGGTCTACAAATTCAAAAATAGTTTTTATTTCCAATATGGTAAATGTCTATAAATATAATTCAGATAAACAAAAATGCTTTGGAGAGATCAATAATTAAAATAGGATAAAGATACTGAAAACAAAAGTTTGAGAACCACTGCCCTAAGTACTCAACACAGTGCCTGACACAAAGTAGGGGCTTAAACATTGATTCCATATTGATTGATTTGGAGCTAGGAGTCTTAAAGACCTTTCAGTACAAGTCTTTCATTTTAACAGTTAAGGAAATTGAGATTAAAAACCCAATCTGAGGTCATCCACATAATAATTGTTAGAAGTGAGATTTGAACCCAAGTTTTAATGTAGAGGAACAGTTCTCTTTATTTCTCTCCCAGGCCAGCAGCTCTCAAGCCCCCACCACTGGGGTTAACTAAATGATCCTTTAATACACAAAGAAAGCCCAAAGGGCTTAACTTCCACCCAGCCACAGAGGGCCGAGAAGCCCAGCTAATGCCGGCCCTGAATCCTGTTCTCTATTATTGAGTCTGAAAATCTTTTAAAATTTCACACAATTTCCTGCACAGCAGTGTACGTCGTAATGCTGGGAACCAAGACGGCTCTGTAATTGGGACTGTTGTGGGGCAGAGTCCAAAGCAATTAATCCAGCCTCCTTCCTTGTTTGCGCCAGGATAAGTCTGACAGGGTGGAGAGTAATTGGAAAGGAGCGGCCTCTATCCCCTACTCTAAATTAATATTTTCCTGTCCTGATTTAATTCCGCCCGGGAACAGTGACACAGAGACACGCCATGTCAAGCACTAAGTAATCTACTGCCAGCCACCTTAGGAGACAAAACTTTTTTTTTCCTTTCCTTTCTTTTTGTTGTTGGGGGGATGGTTTAAACCTGGAAGGGACCTTAAAGAACCTCTTTCAAACCCTGTAATTTTCCAGAGAAGGAAACTGAGGCCCCAAGAGGTACCTAACACACTGGGACGGATATAATAGGTCCTTATAAAGGCTTGTGGAACAGATGAAAGCATGATAATGAGATTTCCCAGACCCAGCCCCCTCCCCATCCTCAACTCCCTGACATGGGATTAGAGCTCCAAGGTCCCTTAGAGTCCATCTCATCCAACACCCTCATTTTATATATAACACCACCTCTGGGGGTGTTTTCTGAACTTCCATTGGAATTGTGAGCTGGGTCCCCAGAGGGATACTCTGAGATTTCTAACAGTAATGCTGAAAGGCTATGGGATCCTAGTAATGTCACTTATGAACCCCTAGAAGCGTGCTTCCCATTAACATTATTTGGCTAGATTTTAATTAGCTTTTAGAAAATATATTGACCAAGTTGGTATTGTAAAAAGAAAAACAACAAAAACCAACCAGCTGGTATAATGCATTTCCCCTCATAGCTTAGAGCACACTCTACTATATATATATATATTTCCAAAGGGGAAATGGATGCAAATTTAAAGTACAAAGACAAAGGAGTTATTAGAAATCCTTTCTTGGGTCCACAGAGGCATTCTTCTCTAGTAGTAGCTATTCTTGAAGCTGTTTCCTCTTTTGGCTGGCTATCTTTTCTTATCAGATTGGGTCATGTTTGCCCTCAGGGTGCCTCTCTTGGCTCCCATTTGGATATGTTTTTTCTTAGTAGTCCAGTTTCTCTAAAAAACATGGTCAATGGAAGGCAAAGGGGACAGAGAAACTATCTTCTACCCCTAGTGATTCCCTTTCAGGAGCTTGTCTCAAACTAGAATTCTCCATTCTACTGGTTCTGAGCTCACTGCCTGTTACTTTTATACATAAACCCAGAGGTGCCACTTAATCTCTGCCAAAGACAATATAGTCCTTGTGTGACATTAACTGCCTTTCCTCCAATGACCAAAACCCTATAGTCTTCTGAACTTAATTAAGGACTTAGAACCATCCAATTTATACCTTTAATTGGTTGATTCCATCAGAAAGTCTTGGTTTTCTGTGATTACATCATTTGGGGTAGGGGTTAATCCCCTATATCCAGATGAAAAGATCCCAAAGAATTTAAATGACTTATATTTAAATGATTACAGGTAGTGATGGCCAGATGTGAGCTTTGAACCCAGGTTCATCCAACTCCAACATCATTGCTCTTTCCTCCATGCTCTTAGGAAGTTTAGTCAAACAGAGACCTATTTAAGACCAAGGTTTCCCACTGCATCCAGGGCCACCTCCCTGTACCTATTTCTGGCCACTGGACCCAGAGAACTCTAAAGGAGAAAATGAGGGAGGTACTTTGCATAATTCTCCCTCTTTTAAATCCATATCACTTGCATGTCACAGCATCACCTCTCCAGTGTCATGGTCCTTTCCCAGAAGGAAGGACAAATAACCAGAACCTCAAGGGAGAGACTTAGAAAGGATGGAGACTGGTTGGATCAAGCCTTCAACCAACACTAAGATTCTATGATTCTACGAACTGGGTACTCACCAGCACTCTTACCCCTTGAACTTCTTGTCCCTGATACCACTCCATATCCACTCATGTCACAGATTTTAGAGCTAAAAGAGAACACAGAGATAAACTAACCCAACTCCTTTATTTTAAAGATCAGGAAAGAATGAAAGCACCGAAGTAACTTGTTCAAAACTCTCTGTATGGTAATTAGTAGACCTGATATTCAAACCCAGGTCCTCTAATTTTAGATTAAGTGAGGAAGGTGGAGTGGAGTAAATCTTCCCCCCCTTACCATCTCATAGAGCTCTAATGTTCATGCAGTAGCTATAGGTCATCTGCATAATTACAGGTGCACACACAAACACACACACACAATTCTAAAATAAAAATTTTTTAAATAGTAGACAAGCCTATCAAGGCTAATACAGACCAAGAAACAACATTTCTCATCAAGTCTCGGGGACACTATGAAAATGCAAAACTAAAGGGAAAAGAGAAAGAGAAAGAAAAATCCAACATTAAATCAAATCAGTGGGAGAGTAATAGCTAAACTCTTTCTTACTTGTAACACTCAATTCATGCAGTCAATATAGTTGAGAATGAATGAGTAGACATACTCTGAGCACAAATCTAAATTCAATATACATATCTTTACTCAAATCACTACCAATCAAAACTACCAATCAGGGCAAGGCGGCTTCTGACCCAGCAAGCAGCCTTACATGCCCAGGCATTCAGAAAGTGAGAAAAATGCTAAACTTGGAGTTCAAAGACCTGTATTAAAATTCTACTCGTCATTAGCTATCTGCATGACATTGGGCAAGTCACTTCCTTTCCTCTGGGTCTCACATTCCTTCTCTGTAATATCTATAGAAAATGTTTCTAAGTCATACAAACTGGTTTTTCCTATTAATCGCATAACATTTAAGATACCTTCCAGCTCCAAGTATCTAGTATTCTCAGAATGAATGTGGAATGGAGGTGGGACAGTATTTAGAATCATATAATCTTGGAGTAGGATGAAACTGGAGATTATTTACACTAACTAACCCTCCCATCACCGGGACCTTCCCAACCTACTTGTTGGGAAACTGTAGAGTCATCTCAGCAATGACGCTATGAGCCCTAGTCTCAAAGAACATATAATTTTTTTTAAGATCATAAGGGCCAACTGGGTAGCAAAGTAGATAGATAGAGTACGAGGCCTGTTCTTCAAACATTTCAGTCATATCTGCCTTTTCATGAGCCCATTTGGTGTTTTCTCAGCAAAAAATTGGGGTTTGTCATTTTCCAGATCATTTTACAGATGAGGAAAGTGGCTTGCCCAGGAAGTATCTCTTTGCCAAGAAAACCCCAAATAGTATCACAAAGAGTTGTATATGACTAAAACAACTGAACAATAACAAAATTTATATAAGAAACAGCCTTTGCATTAATAGAGTTTATGTTCTAGAAGATTTACATCTGGTTAAAAAAAAAATCAACAATCCATGACTTCTGTACATAGCAGTTAGATGCCATTGTGGATAGCATGATAAATGGAATTAGGAAGACTTGAGTTCAAATCCTACCTCAGATACTTACTCCCTATATAAGTCTTTATCAAGACATTTATCCTGACCTCTATTTCAATCTGTAAAATAGGAATAATAATAGCACTTACTTCACAGAAGTGTTATGAGGATCACATGAGATAAGTAAAGAGCTTTGTAAACTTTAAAGAACTCTATAAACATTTGCTATTATTAAATATTAACTATTAATATAATTGAATTATTAATCATTATTAGATAACCCAAGTGCTGCAGTGGTATCAACTGAATAAAAAACAATCTAGATTAAGTTTTCCAGAACAAGGGGGAAAAGTGGACAAGAGCTCCACCGATGACAAAGTATAAATAAGTTGTGATCTGTGCTGCTGGATGGAAACTATCATTTCAGTGTGAACAGGATTTATAGAAGTTATAGCTAAGATCTGTAGAACTGGTAATATGATTTGCTAATCAGGCTGTAATTTTCAGGGCAAAAAGCTTAAACCCAGGCCCTTTATTAATTTTACTTATTAAATAAATAATGATGATAATAACAACTACTTATTTAATGCTTTAAGGTTTACAAAGGGCTTTATAATTTTATTTCATTTAATCTTCACCACAACCCAGAAAACTGAGGCAAACAGATCAAAACAAGTCTTTCTATGACTTGCCCATATTCATATAGTGTCAAAGCCAGATTTGAACTTGAGTCTTCCTGACACAGGCCCAGTAATCTACCCACTGTGTAATCTAGGTGTCTCATCATGGCATCCCTTATCAAGTCACTTGTCTTAGGAAGAATAGTATTCTTTCTATTGTGCCATGTTCCCCCAATGTTCCCCTTTGTAAAGTGGGAGCAAGTACCACATGGGAGCGGGGGTGAAAAGGAGAAAATAAACCTGAAAGTATTTTGAACGAAAAGAGACACAGCCCAACATAGCAGGTGGAAAAGAGGTAGTCTCCCAATCAAGAGGACTTGGACTCAGGGTCTGCTTTATATACATACTGTCTGTATGATCCTGGGTTAATCATTTGACCTCTCATTGGCCCAAATAATTCTTAAAGCTCATAGGAACATAGATGTAGAGTAAGAAGGATGCTCAGAGACTTTGAAATCCAATCCTTTTATTTTATTGATAAAGAACCAAGGTACATAGAGGTCAACTGAATTGTCCAGAGTCACTCAACTTGTAAGTTCCTGAGGCAGGATTAGAATCCGAATCATCTTGACCTTGGATAGGAAGGAAAGAAAGAAAGAAGGAAAGAGGGAAGGGAGATAGAAAGGAAGGAAGGAATAAAGGAAAGTCTAGGAAGGAAAGAAAGAAAGGAGGGAGATATGAAGGAAGGAAGGAAGGAAGGAAGGAAGGAAGGAAGGAAGGAAGGAAGGAACGAAAGGAAGGAACGAAAGGAAGGAACAGAAGGAAGAAAAGGAAGGAAGGAAAGGGAAGAAGGAAAAAAAGGAAGGAAGGGAAGGAAGGAAGGATAAAAAGAAAAAAGTAGGAATCTGATTTTTTTTTTTAAAATTTTGAACAATTGTGAATCAGAAGACCTGGATTCTAGTCCTCAGTTGCTGAAATACCTGTTCCTGAATGTCCTCATTTGTAAAATGGGGATAGCAATGGTGTCGTTCCTGCATCAGAGGTGCTGCAGTGACCCAATAAAGAAATCATGCAGGAGTGCTCATGAACACGGACATTTCCAAAAGAAGAACATTCCACAAATGTGATGGAGGCCTTTCTCTATTCAATCTTTGATCTCTTCAATCTCTTTCAATCAATGATAAGTCATCCCCTGCCCTGCCCATATGATCAGCCTACTTCTCTTCCTGTCACACACTTCCCTGATGACACCCTTTTCTCAAATTCTTGTAAGTTATTCCTTGCAGCCTGCCCTTCTCCTTCACCCTCTGTGTGAAATTCACTTTTAATTTTTCAACACTATATAATGCCACTAGTATATCGGTATTGGAAAGAAAAATCTTTGTTTCCAGGAGAAACCTAGAGTCATTAAAGAGAATGCAAATTCCTGAATGCAAATATAAGCACAGGGATAAGAATAGCAGCTCATTTATTATTATAATGATTTACAATTTACAAGGTACCTTCCTTCTAATAGCCCATCAATCAACAGGACTTTTTGAAGTGTTTACTAGGTGCCAGGAACTGTATTGATTGCTAAAACATGAAGAAAACCAGTTGTGTTTCCCCATTTTACAGATGAGTAAAGATAGCCATAGGTAAGCTAAGTGATTCTCCAAGATCATACCACCTAGTAAGAGGCAGAGTAGGAGCCAGAACTCACATCTTTTGACTATTAAATTCGCTGTTCAACTCTATTAATCCCAAAACTCCCAAAATATATGGTTTGGATTAGTCTTTTCAATAGCTACTTCCAAGGAGTACTTAACTGCCTCTCCCATTCGGACACCTTTATTGCCATTTGAAGGCAAAGATTCTTTTCTTTCGTTCTTTCCTTTTCCTTTCCTTTTTTTTTCTTTTTGGTGTCTCCAGAGTCTGATGATCATCAAATCCCTGAAAGAAAGGCTAATTCCAAGGCCAGACAGACACAGGAATACAGAAAGGATCACTGGTTCTATCACAGAGAACTCCCCACAACAATGCAGCTTTCAATCAATAAACACTTATTAAATACTTATGCGCCAGCTCTCATCCTACAATATGCTAGAGTGGGGGTTCCTTCTGGGTATGAGTTGGACAGGGTGGCCAGACAGTGTAATAACTATGAGGAGACCCATCAAATCCCCAAGACCAGAGGTACCCGGTCCTTCCCTTGGTGAGCATGACTGAAATGTTTGCTACTTACTGCAAATCTTTGGGTAGCTTATTCCCTCAACAGAAATTTAAGAAAGAAAAAGGATATATGTATAATTGTCAGTTGGGCCAAACGATGTGAATCCTAGCTCTTCTTGTTTGCCTTGATCTATCCCTCTATATACAAAGCAAACACTGGAATAGGAACCAGACAACCTGAATTCGACTCCCAACTCTGTTACTTAAGGCTTGTTTTTATTTTCAGGCAAGCACTCCAGCCTCAGTTTCCTCATCTGTAAAATGGGTGTATCAGACTCTTTGATTGCTAAAGTTTCTTCTTTCTAGTCCTGCATTTAAAATCGTATGATGATTTTTTTGAACCTCTTTGGGTTTTGGTCCCCTCTTCTGTAAATTGAGCAAATGGCCTCCGAGGTCCCTTTCTAGCCTTTCATCTATGGCTGTTTATGTTTGTTGACTATGCTCAAGGTTTCAGGAGGAATAAGAGGGAATCTTTCTGCCTTCAGATCAAGAGAGGCAGAAGAGAAAAAGACCCCCCAAAGGAAACCAAACTGGAGAGAGGAAGAAAAAGAACATACCAGTTCAGGGAACTCAAACTAAGCCAACTGGGTCTAGGATCAGGGCCATCCAACAGGGACCTCTCCGAGATGAGCAGAGCGGAAGGAGGAGAACAAGAAATCATCAAGCAGGTGCTTGAGACTTGCAGGTGAAGAAGGGGAGGACTAAGAGAAAAAATAAAAATAGAAAAGGGGTGGGGAATAAAAAGCCCTCTGGCTCTGTGGAATTCAAGCATCCCCTGCCTCTCGGCAGCCGCCCTGGCCCTCTTCGATTTTGATGTACAGTTTGAAACAAATCAATAGCGGTATAATAATACTCAGCACGCTGTGTAATTTTTATATCATTAGTTTTCATTTTCCGCTCCCCATGCATCAAAAAACTTACAACAGGCTCGTAAAGTTTATTTAGTATTCCATGAATTCCTAATCAGTTTCATTTCATAATGATTCAGGAGCCGCGGCTGCCTGGGCCCCCGTGTCAAAAAATCGATAAAACCAACACACTTTTCCTGATGGTGGCTGCAAAAGAATCTATTGTAGGGGAATTATGATTTATGCCCTGGCCTACACCCTGAGCAGCAGCCTCCAACCAGCTGGCTCGGGGGCTGAGATCTTCGCCAATAATGATTTATGCATCTCCTCGCAGCCCCACCCAGCCTCCCCTTCCCCAGGGGTCCGGACGCCGGGGGTGTGCGCGGAGCCCCGAGCACCCGGTTCCACACCGCAGAGCCTCCCTCTTGACCCATCATCCTCGGAGCTTCTGCCAGAGATGGAGGGGAGGGGGAAGGAATGAAAGGTTACACTGGAACGGGAAGTGGAACAGATTTTAGGGATCATCTAGTCTAACTGCCTCCATTTACAAGGAAGGAAATCAAGGTCCAAGGAGGGGAAATGGTTTGCGTAAGGAAATGACCCAAATGGTCATTCACAACTAGGATTTTTGACTCCAACTTTTTTCCCAGTGCCAGCAGGGGAAGAGTGATGAAGGATGGGGATTGGGGGCGAAGTGGACAGCACTCATCCTCCTGGGGAGTCTGACTGCAGCCTCTTCCTTCAGGGTAATACCTTGGAAGACACTCACTCACTTTGTCATAGCTCATACCCTAAGGGCAAGAATCACCTGAGTGTGGAAGGAGAAGAGAATAGAAAGTTCCCTTCTTGGTGATCAAAAAGGGACAGAGAGGCTCCTAATCTAGGGAGAACTGGCACGTGTCCATGGATGGGACCAGGAAAGGGATTCCTGTCAGGGTTCATAGACAAAGACACTCCTACCCTATAGATAGATATCTTATACTTTTCTAACCCATGACAAAAATGCTCTCTGCGCTGAAATCCACTCCACTTTCCTCCTGCTGTCACCCCAATCTTTGAACATCTCTAGCTACTCAAAGAAAAAAAGGAAAATCGTCTCTCCCCTTTCCCAACCTCTCCTGAATTAGATCAAGGCTAAGATAGAGATCCCCGCAGAACCCAAGAAGTTGAAGGATGAAATGTCTACCTTAAGTTTCTCTCTGATTCCTGGAAATAGCAAAAGGAGAAGGAAGCAGTTCAAAGTAGCTGCATTCAATTGTTACCATTATTGCCGGTCCCTCTCTCTCCGCATCCCCCCCCCCCAACTCCCCTCCCTCTTTCTTCTCTGCTCCTTAGAGGAATTTGATTTACTGGCACTATGGGAAAGATAGCCTCCCTCTGGCCCACCCAGAGAGTATCCCCATCCCCAGGGCTCTGCTTGGGGGTGATTAATAGAATCAGGAGACATGTTAATGGGCTGGGCATTAAGTCCAACAATTGGTTTAATTAACAGCAACTAAACCCAGCTCAGATAGAGAGATCTCTCAACTGACTCCTGTAGGAAGGATCTGAAAGACAGGCCTCCCCAGAATACCTAAGCTTCCCTAAAGCACCCAACAACTGGCCAAAGGGCCCCCATGGCAAGCTGCCCCACCTGAGCTCTATGATCTGAATTCTTCAGCTTCCAAACCAGTATCTCAAATGTCTAAGACATAGAGGATGGAGTAGAAGGCCTTATAAGACCCCAAAAGGAGCTTTGGGATAGAGGGGGCAGGGACCCAAGTGAGAAAGCAACATCCTAAAATACCCAGTTTTTAGGATCAGATTCCATAATTCAGGACATCTATCTTTCTAAAGACAACAGCATCCTTTCCAGAATCTGCTCTACTGTATGGCTCTAATATCTCAGCTCAGGACACAACCACCCAAGCCTCCAATGTCTTCCCCACTCCATTGGTTTGTTTTTCTCTGCTCTAGGATCATTTTAAAATGGTGGAGATATCCTTGGTGTCCACAGTAAGGTCCTGATTACTAGCCATGTAATAGCCACATCAGAGAGACTTCCCGGGTCTTCCCTTACCCTCTACCGCAAGGAGCAAACAACTCACATCTGACCCTGTCATCCCCTCCCCACATATACACACCCCCTTCATCCTCAGTACAGCTTCTATTGTGCTTTGGAACTTATGTGGAAGAAAGGCAGCAATGGAAAGTAAAAGTCAGCTTCCCCTTCTCCAAGGGTGGGGGTGGGGGGTGAGAAGGAGGCAAAAATAAATAAATAAAAAGGAAAATAAAGCTTCTCTTTGCCCAGCCTAAGGAGTAGAAACTTGGATTCCTGCCCAAGCAAGGTGAGTCCCTGATTATCTAGGTAAGATCTCTGATTGTTCTTGCTAAAGAGCGGGGATCAGGGACTAGGAATACCTGTTAGAAGGGAGAGAAAAGAAAGAAGAGTATCCTTCCCCAGGGATACTCACCCTAATTCACTTACAAAAAGGCAGTAATCAGGAGCCACCACTATCCCGACCACCTCCACCTCCAAAGGAAGACAAAGAAGGCTGCTGCTTTCCTAGGCTGTCTTTCTTCCCCTCCAGTACAAGGCGAATGTAAGCCTCATGGGGTCAGATACACTTCCCAAAACACAAGAGTCCAAACCTTGTCCTTCAGGAAATGAAAGAAAGCATCTTATTTTTATCAGGCTTCCTCTGTTTCAATTTTAATTTTTTTTCTTTCCTGGTTCTGTTAGTAATAACAAAAAGAGAGAGAGAGAGACAGAGAGACAGAGAGAGAGAGAATAATCAGGTAGAAATGGAAATATTTTAGTACTTTCATCCCACTGGGAAGATTCAAGTCCCAGAAATATCTGAGGAAATCAACCTTTTCTTAGTTCCAGTTCTCAAGGCCAGAAATTTCTCTGCAGGCTCCATTTCCACCCTGAATATTGCAGTCTTCCTCACCCCTTTCTATCTCTCCTGTTTCTACACACACACACACACACACACACACACACACACACAATGTCATAAGCTTTTTCATTATCCCTGGGGCCTGTGTGACCATCATTATAAGTAGTAGCAATGGAAGGGGGAGGTCACCAGCCTGGGTCCCCATCTTCCAGCTGGGCATCCATCAGCTGGTGCTTGGGGTTAAATGCCCCAGATCCTTTGGCAGATGGATGGGGAGCCAGAGAGCAAGACATACGTCATCACCCCTACCGAACACACACACACCCACCCCCCTACTACTTAACCCAGGGAAACGAGGTACAGCACCTATGTCACTGTAAAATATGGATGTGCCCACTGAGAATGGGCTGCTGGCTTCTTTTTCTCTGCTCTTTCTCCCTCCACCCACCTCTAGCTGCTGGGACTTTGAGAGGCTGGACCAGTCCTCGGGAGGCTAGAGCATCCTCAAGCTAACAATAATAATAGTTAGCATTTATGCTGCATTTCAAGGTTCGCAAAACAATTTACTGATGTGAGTTTTTTTTTAAGAAAAGGGACCATGTTTTTAACTTTCTTGTATCACCAGCACTTAGCACATTGCCAGGCACAGAATAAGCAATTGTTTCTATCTATTTCATTTGATCCTCACAACAGCTCTGTAGGATGGGAAATATTATTATCCTTATTTGAATAGATGATATTATTATCTCTATTACCATAAGATTGTATTCTGAGGCAGAATTCCAACTCAGGTTTTCCTGACTACGAGTCCCTCACTAACACTTTACAGCCTTGAAACTCAGGTTTTCTTGTCCTTATCTCCCAGAAAATACACAGAGCAAACTCCTCCCACCCACACTGTCTACCAGATCTGAGCTGAACCATCATTCTTTTCTCCTAGGGAAAACAGAACTGCTCCCATGGTTGCTGAGTGACCCTCCAACGCCAACAGCAGGCTGGCATATCATTCTGATTATGGAAGAATGACCTAAGATTCTAACCTCTGAGAACAAAGGCACGGCATGATTGAATAGTGAGGTATTTTTTACAGGTCAAAGAGAAGGGCATTCTAAGGAGCAGCATTTAGGAGAGAAGCGTCTCTGGTCGGAGAGCTTGCCAAGTCCTTGTCAAGGTTGCTTATCCACATTTCCATCCCCCATTCCCCAACTCTCATCCCAGGAGCTGTAATGGGCACAGTGGGCAAAGCCCACTAAAACCATCTCCAAAGACCAAACCAAGTTGACTGCACCTGGCAAGTCTCAAATCCATGGGTGAAGTAGGAAGATTTATACCCTAAGCAGTTGAATACTTCCCCTTGTGGAATGAATGGGTCAAGGAAAACAACTTGTTCCAACAGCCATGAAGGTGACGGAGCAGGTGCTGTAGAGTAGAATGCTTAGAGATTGGTCAGACAAGGAAAGTCATTCCCAAGGTCATCATTGCACCTGGGCCATCTCCAATCATCTTAATTTTTCTCTTACTGAAAGATCTAGATAACTTAGGAGAGGGAGGTTGTGCAACTCTACCTCCCTTAAATCCAATTCTGGAGCAAGCCAAGATATCACCCATCACATCATGATGTCACGGAACCTCTTTAAAAGTGAGGATGGACAAAAACATTTGGGAGAGGCTGAGGGAGGGAACATTTCAGTGCCATGTCCAGATTGGCCAGAGAAAGCTTTCGGGTCATCTATTGAGTATGTCTATGGTAGGTCCCAGCCTCAGGTCACCATTTCATCTCTATCAAGAGCACCACCATCTTTTCAATTTCACAATCTCAGAATTAACCTCAACTCTTCATTCTCACATTTTGTCCCTCCCTGATCAAATCAGTTGCCAAGTCTCATCGGTTCAATTTCCACCAACATCCCTCATATCTACTTTTTTTTCTTCTCTCAAAAGGGGACAAATTTATCAACTTCAACTCTCACCTGGACTATTGAAACAGTATCCTAATAATTCTCTGCATCCAGCCTCTCTTTCCACTCCATCCTATAAATATTGTCTTTAATTTTTCTAAAGCTTTGGGATTGTTACTCTGCTTCTCTAGAAACTTCAGTGGTTCCTTATTGCCTTTAGGATAAAACACAAAATGTATGGCTATTTAAAGCCCTCTAAAATCTGGCTCTAACCTATTTTCCTAGCTTGATTTAACAAGACTCCTGAGACAGTAAGGCAATATAATACAGTGAGGGGAAAATGATGTGTTTAGAGTCAAAAGATCTGAATTCAGATTCTTGTTCTGCTACTCTATGGGGCCCGGTTAGCATTTATCGATTTCTTCATATTTAAATTGAAGGAGTTGGACTAGATTACTTCCAAGACCATTTTATAACTATTTTTCTAGCCAACTTGCTATTTCTCATGCCATCTCAAGTCTGCTGTTTATACATGTTTTCCATAATTCTTAGAATGTTCTCCTTGATTTCACATCTTGGCCTCCTGATCTCCCTCCAAGGCTCAGTTCAAGTGCCACCTCCTACAGCAGGCTCTTCTTGGGTGCTTATTCTTACTTACTGATCTCTGTCCATCCCCAAATTATTTTGCTTATATCTTAGAGCATGCAATTAAGCATGAGTCTTCCTGGCTCATCTCCTTAAATTCAAATCTGGCCTCAGTCAAATCACTTAAAAAAATTTTTTTTTTACCCTAGGCAAGTCACTTAAAATTCTATTTGCCTCAGTTTCCTCATCTGTGAAGTGAGCTGGAGAAGAACATTATTTTCTAATAAGTATTTTTACTAAGAAAATCCCAAAATGGGATCACAAAGAGTCTCACATGACTGAACAAAATAATAGAAGAATGCAAGTTATTTAAGGGAAGGAATATTTCATTCATTCATTTTGCCTTGGTATTCCTAACATCTAGCATATAATTGATTCTGAAGAGATACTTCCTGAGCCGAGTTGAAGATCACCAAGATTCATCTCTCCATTTAGCAGAAAAGGAAATTGTGACCTCAGGAAGTTAAGTGCTATGCAAAATCACAGAAGAAGGGTGGGATGGACCTAGAATCTAAAATCAATAAGTCCTGACTTTCTGTGAAAGATTCTAAGGCAGATCCCAAACTCGGGGTGGGGGGAACCCTGCAGCCCCATTGTCTAAATCTAGGCTGGCTAATCCTGGAGGAAACCATTTTTATCTATTATCTCTGTAGCCTGGCTCCTTAGCCAGCCTAAGATTCTTCAGGATCTCAAAGTTATCTCAAGTCCTCATGTTTCCTCATTCTAGGTCTTCTCTGCAAGACAGACATTGGAGAGACTTCCCTTAGTCTAACTGAAATTTCTCTTGCTTTTTATAGTCCTTGGCATCTCCCACTTTTCCTTTAAAAAAAATCATTTGTCTTTGTCACTCTCATTCCTTTGTATAACACCCTCTAATCTGAGAACAGTGAAAAGAGGAGAGACAAGAAGACAATAACAGGCAGAAATCTAGAAGCATTGAGGGGTGGGGTTATTATCGAAAGTCTCAAACTGGGTTCTAGTCCTAGCTCTGCCTCTCATTCAAAGCATAGCAATTCACAAATCAATTCCTCTTTCTGGAGAGGGTTTCTTCATCTATAAAATGAGGGTTTGGTCTAGGTAATTTCTAAAGTCCCTTCTTAATTTGAAATCATATGAGATTGGGCAATACCAGATACCTGCATGATCTCCCCCCATTCACAAAACTTTTTACCTGATTACTGGATATTCTACTACAATCTCACTTCCAACAACATAGGATTCAGGGCAATGGGCACTAAAGCTTAGTTCACTTTATAGGAGGCTAGGTTTGGAATCAGAGACCCACTGTTCAAACCTGCTTCTGAATTACTACCTCGATAATCTTGAATGAGACATTTGATCAGTCAACAAGCATTAATTAAGTACTTACTATGCACTAGACACTGTGCTAAGCAATAGGAATAAAAAGAAAAGAAAAGAAAATCAGCGCCAGTCCCAGGGTAGAATAAAGGAGAAAAACTGGGAAATAAAGAGGGAAAGGGGAAAGAAAGAGCACTGGTTCTAAAATCAAGAGGTTTAAATTTCATTTTGAATAATTACTGTCTATGTGACCTTGAGTTGAATTAGATAACCTTTGAAGACCCTTCCACCTCGTGATCCTATGGCTAGAAATCCAATAAACATTTACTATGCACCTACTGTGTGCCAGGTACTGTGCTGAGCTCATAGTTTCAAAAGAGCGACCCCAGGTAAATGAATCAGTAATATGAGATTAGTACAGGTAAACAACGTCACCCAAGATATGAAGGCTCAAGTAAGAGATGGATTGTGGCAAGTGGCGGAGGGAGTGGGGGTGCTGAAGGAAGGGGTGAAACTGCGAAGGCCTCCTGCAGAAAATGGTATTGGGGCCGAATGTTGAAGGAAGCCTAGATTCTGAGAGACCAAAGTCTTTCTAGCTGCAAAATGAGGAATGAGTCAGCTGAGGTCCTTAGACTAGTTCTAGATGTTTGCTTCTATAATTAAGAGAAAAAGGAGAGAAATCCTGGCTTTCGGTCTCCAGTAAAACTAGCCCTCTCTTTCTGCTTTAAATCCAAAGGTCCCAAAGTCTCCTGAACCCAAGAACAGCCTCCCTTCATTCCCTCTCCTTCCCCTCACTCTCGCAGACTGTACTTAGCCCCCCCCCCCCGACACCTGACACTCCCTCCCCACAGCCCAAAGATTGATGGGGGACCTTTCAGGGGTATCTGAGAAGGAGGAAGAAAAGCCCCTAGGCTTGTGGCCCCGGCGATAGCTTCTCCCTTTCCCCACCCCTCCATCAGTCTCTGTCTTAGGACCATCCGGGCCGCCCCACCTCCTCCTCGGGCTTTTAATAGCTCAGAAATAATTGCTGCCGGCGGCCCCCGCCCCGTCGGACCGAGGAGCGGGGCTGGGAGGCCGGGCCACCTCATTTCCACCTCGCGATCCGCACCGTCGGATGAAAAAGAGCGCCCAGCAGTCCCACATCAAAGCGGCGGCTCCCGGGGAGAGGCAGCCCGGCTGCGGCTGCAGGTCCCGGCATGCGCCAGCGCCGCGCGCCAGCAAGTGCAAATTTGGTCTCGGCGAAGGTGTGGACAGGAGGCGCTGGCAGGGGCGGGAGAGGGGGAGGTGGGAACCGCGGGCCCCGAGCGCTGCGGTCATTAGCTTTACCAGTTGGAAGAGAATGTAAGCAGGAGCCGAGGCTCGCTTCCCTTGGATCAGAGCGAGAGAGCCGAGAGGGGGTACGCTTCAAGGCCCCCTCCTCCCCAGGAGTGCCCATCCCATTTGAGCACCTCTCACTTGGAGCTTTTCACAATGAAGATTTCATGCACAAAAAAGGGGCGGGGTGCCGTTTTGGGGAGCCGGTAGTTTGAGAGAGGAGGGAAGAAATGAGGGGTCGCTTAGGGGCACAGATAATGACAGGCAGTGAAAGCTGAGACATTGGCAGAGAGAGGAGCGAGGGAAATTAGGGAAGGAGGGAGGAAGGGAGGGATAAGGAGGAAGAAAGGAAATGAAGGAGGAAAGGAAGGAAGGAAAGGGCAAGGTAAGGAGGGAGGGAGGGAGAGAGGAAATCGAGGAGAGAGAAAAAATGAAAGCTAGAAGCTAAGAGAAATGAAAAGAGATGGAAAAGTGAGATTAAGGATAGAAGGAAGGGGAAAGAAGGAAGGAAGGAAGGAAGCACACAGACAAGTGAAAGCTAGAAGCTAAGAGAAATGAAATCAAGAGTAGAATAGGTAGCATGAAGGAGAAAGACTGCAAAATAAAGAGGGAAGGAAAGGAAGAACACTGGCTCTGAAATCAAGAGGTTTAAATTCCATTTTGAATAATTACTGCATATGTGACTTTGAGTTGAACTAGTTAGCCTTTGAAGATCCTTTCACTTGTAAACCTATGGCTAGAAAGAGAGAGATTGGTAAATAAATTCATTAAACATACATGGGTAAAGCACCAGCCCTGAAGTCAGAAGGATCTGAGTTCAAATCTGATCTCAAACATTTAACACTTCCTACTTGTGTGACTCTGGACAAGTCACTTAACCCCTCAGCAAATTAATTAATTAATTAATTAAACATTAATTAAGCACCTATTCTACTAAACTCTGGGAAGAGAGATTAGGAGAACAAGAAACCGAAAATATGGATAGAAATTGAAAGAGAATAGGCAGAAGGGAAAGACAAATAAGGAAAGACAAGGTGAAGCAGAAGCTATCTGGACCCCAGACAATCTTTACCCTACCCCCGGGATTGTCCCTGGCCAATATTTATTCTCAGTGAGTTTCCCAGACTCCCCACTTCACCTTCAGCTGCATTCCAGAGTGAGCCCAGCAAAAGCAAACTCTTTCCCTTAGCCTGATCTGAATAGCATTTAGAATGGCAAATCTGCTGCTTCTCAATGCACTTCCAAGAAGCCAAACAGAACTGATTTCTCTACCTCACCACTTCTGTTGTTTATACACACCCACTCACACTCACACTGGAGAACTGGCTGCAGATTTCCTTGCTATATAGAGCAGTCCAAATGACTGTAAGTCTACCTCCATTAAACCATATGTCATTGAAGGGAAAACCTGTGTATAAACAAACCCTTTCCAAATCAAGCAATATTCAATATAGTCTAATTCTACCTGCCATTGCAAAAAGATCCATTCATATCTTAATTTGGCCTTTTATGTCCCCTCAAAATAGATAGGTCAGAAGTTCTTATATGTCCATTTTATAGGTGAGGAGAACAAGGACTAGAAAAGTGAATTGCTTAAGTTCATGGTGCAGCTCAGTGATGAAATCCAGGTTTCACCTTGGCTAAGAGAATCATGGAAAAAGCGATATTTCTGGAAGTAAAGGACCTGAGTTCAAGTTCTACTTTTTCCATTTAGTAGCTGAATGGGTCTGGTCAAATCACTTCTCCTGGAGCCTCAGTAATATAAGACTAATTAATAATACTTGTATTATTTCCTTTACAGAGCTGTTGTGACATGTTTTCTAAACCTGAAGGCAATATGGAACATAAAGTCATCTCACCAGCCTGAGGTTCACACATCTAACTAGCTCCTTTCTCTTATTCACTCACTGAAAAAAATCCAGTTTCTGGTCTTCCTTACCCAGGGACAGCGGACCAGAGAGTGTCTGCCAGTCCGAGTGTGGCAGGAAAGAGAAAGGCGGGCCAAAAGATTCTCTTCAAGTAGGAAGCAACAAAGTGTGATCAGTGATTAATTAAGAGCTTGCCACATCAATGACTAATTAGACAGTAATATATTGAATCGCAGGCAGGGGGGCACAGACCTAGGTAGGGGGACACATGCAAATATCTGAGGAGAGATTTGGGGCAAGGAATTCAATGAAAGAGGATGGCCCCTCTCTCTTCCCTCGTACTTTTTTGAGTGAGGGAGCGAGGTAAAGACTAAGGCCACACTTTCTCCTGCACCACTTCCCCTAAAAACTCTACTATATCCCACAGAAGAAATAAACACAAGAAAAAAAGAGAAAGCCTGTGAAAGTCAACATTTCCAAGCTTGTGAGCAAACCACACATAGACATCAGCTTTGCATTTGCAAACTGATGGATCACACTCACATGTGATCAAATACAGAACTGCTATGCCCATATATACATATTTTAACACATGTACACTATATGTGACTACATATAAGAAACATGCAAATATGCTTGCATATATACATGAGTATTTTTGTATGTAAGCCTATAGTCAGTCATGTGCCTGTTTATATATGCAAACACATAATGACAAAATGACAGATAACAACATAAGACCCGGAAGGCAGAGAATGTTACTAATTAAGGGGGTGGTGGAGAAATTCTTAATCTTTTCTGTTTCCTTTCTCAATCAATCCTGGGAAGTCTATATACCCATCCTGGCGGCTAGGTTCTTACAGTGAATAGAACTCTAGCCTTGGAATCAGGAGGCACTGGATTCAAATCTAGCCCCACATACTTATTAGCCTGGGTAAGTCACTTAATGCTGTCTGCCTCAGTTTCCTCATCAATAAAATGATCTAGAGAAAGAAATGACAAACAATTCCAGTATCTTTGCCGTAAAAACCCCAAGTGGGTTTTCACAGGGAGTCAAAACAGGATTGAAACAATTCAACAAAAGGACCCCTATGCAGAATCATTAATGAATACACTAAAGTATATAGGATTACCAAGGCAACCAATGACATTGAAATAATACACACAAAAAAGTTCATAAACCAAGGTAAAAAAAGTTCATAGACGGAGGTTTAAAATCTTGTTAAGACCTAATCCAACAGCCTCATTTTACAAGAGAGAACTCTAAAGCCTAGAGAGAAATGATTTGTCAAGAACATAGATTTAGTGAGTGTCAGGACTTTGATTTGCATTCAGGTCTTCAATATTTAAGTCTAGCATCATGCTTCCTTAGAAGGAACCTCCCAATATGTGAGGTTTCACAGATAAGAGAACTTAGTTGGGACAACCTTGGCAGCTTCTCATTTGGCAATGTTACCAAACTCCATAATTTTAGGAGATCAGGTATTGAGGTTTAGGAGCAGAGAGACAACTAGACCTTCTTTATTGATTAAGATTCTGTGTTCAGTTGCTTCAGTCTGTCAGACTCTTCATGATGCCATTTTGAAATTTTCTTGGCAAAATTACCACAGTAGTTTGCCATAGATTCAAGTCCCACCTCAGACAAATTCTGGCTGTGAAGTCTTGGGCAAGTCACAGTGTATTGGTGCTCTAGATTTAAGAAACTTTGGATCCAGAATTTAACTCCCTTATTTCACAGGTGTGAAAACTGAGGTACCGAGAGGTTAAGTGACATATCCAGGGTTATGTTAGTTAGTGGCTGGTGCAGAATTCAAACTCAGGTCTTTCTAAATCTAAGTCCAGCACTAGCCATCCTGAGCCCTCTCCTCAGCTCTATAATCTTATCGTCTCCTATGAATTCAATTATCATCTTTACACCAATAATTTACAAATTTATACTCCTATCTCCTGTTTCTCTCCCTTATTTCCTAAAACAGAGCTCGTGATTTTCCCTCCTAAACTCATCTATCCAACTAACTCTACTCTTTCCTGTCATTCACCCGAGTCATCAACTTCACTTTTCCTCACTTATCACATCCAGACAGTTTCAAAGTCTTGCCAATTTGACCTCCTTAATAGCTCTCCTCTCTGTCCCCTTCTTTCTTCAGCCACAAGTTCTCGTTTTCTCTTACTTGGACTATCATAGTAACTTCCTAATTGATCTCTGAAGTTTCTTTCCCTTTCTCAAATAGATCGATTTGGCTGTCGAACTGATATTGCTAAGAAACTACAGGTCAGACCTCCCCACTCTTTTGCTCAAGAAGCTTCCAAAGCTCTGCATTGCCTTTCAGATAAAACCCATCCTGTGGCAATGAAATCACTTCACAATCTGCCACCAGGATACGTGCATATTATTCCCCTTTACACATTCAATGTTCCAGTCAATCAGTTTATTTGATGTTTCCTATAACAAATATTCTGTGTCTCATCTCTCTGCCTTTGTCTCCCCTGCCTGTAATGCTCTCCCTGGGCTCCAGAACCAGTCCCTGTCTTTCCTTTTCCCTGCTTTAGTCACTGTGCCCTGGCCCTAAAAGACTGTCAGAAGGATTGGTGGGCTCATTTGCCAGAGTGTTTTTTTTTTTTTTTTGGAATTGCAAATCGAGAAGCAGCCCTGGGTGGATTGGGGTTTCAGACGTAATTTTACACTAATTCTCCGTGTTTGCTGAGGAATGACAAGCTGAGCTTTAGGGCCTCATATACCATGTTATTTACTCCTCTCCCATTCCGTTTTATGGGGCTGGAAGAAACTCAGGCTCCCTACCTTGCTGCTCTGTTTCTCAGCCAGGCCCATGTCAGGGCCCTGTCAAGGACATTGAGATCAACCGAGAGGAATCACTGAGTGGGTCAAGGGGGCTAACCCTTGGTCCCAGCCCTGGGGCCACCACTGGAGTATTCTTAGCCATAGAAAAGGCTAGGATCTGGGGGAAGGAAGGGGACGCAAGGGGAAGATGTGCCATGGCTGAAATGAATGGGAACCCTTGGTGAAGGGGGACTGGGCATTGTGGATCTCAGAAGTCAGCTTTGTATCCAGGAGAATGCTAAAGAATAAAACAGAGACTTATTCTTCTGCTACATCAGTTTCAAAATTGTCCATGTTCATTCCCCCAAATTCTCTCATTTGTCTCTCTATGTCTCTTTTCTCTTCATATCTCTCCCAGTATCTCTTTCTGTCTCTGCCATTCTATGTATCTATCATCTACCTACTATGTGTGTAGAGGAATATAATATACATATATTATATATGTATAATATATATTTGCATTCCTCTGTGAGTTTTTAAAATCTCTTTGCATCTCTGTCCCTCTGCCTCTGTCTGCTCTTTCCATATGTGTCTATGATCTCTGTTAACTATGTCTCTCTTTCTGCCCTCTTTCTCTTTGTATCTGTCTCTGTCTACTTTCTTTCCACGTGTACATCTGTGCATTTATTTCTCTCTGTGAATCTTTCTCTCATCTTTTTCTCTTTTTTCTTTCTGTCATATTACTATATCTACTCTCTTCCCAGCTGTGTGTCTATGTATCTGTCTTCCCTTTCTTTCTCCTTGTATCTGTCTCTACTTTCTGTTTCAATGTGTCTATTTATGTATCTTTTTCTTTTTTGAATCTCTCTTACCTTTTCCTTCACTCTTTGTCTTTCTGTCCTCTTCATATGTTTATTTATATTTCTCTTTTTCTTTCTCATCTTCTCTTCTTTCCTTATATTGCTGTTCCTTTGTCTTTCTGTACGTCCTCTCGACATGATTCTCTCTCTCTCTTTTTCTCTCTCTCCCTTTTTCCCTCCCTACATTTCTCTCTCTCCCTCCCTTTCTCACTCCATCCCTCTCTCCATTCATCCCTCCAACCATTCATTTCTCTACCTATACATTCATCCATCTATTCATGTATTCATCTATCTATCTATCCAATCTATCATTGCTGCATCTCTCTGTATTCCTCTCTCCCAGTCCCTGCTTATCTCTGAGTCTATCTCTCTACTTGGCCCTTTCTCTGTGTCTCTGTCCCTCTCAGTCCATCTTCTTTTCTATAGAGCTCCCACCCACCCCACCCCACCCCCACCTCATTTCCCCCCTCCTCTGTGTGCATGTCTCTCAGCCTCTGTGAAAGAGGAGGGCCCCCCACCCCAGCTCAGGAGGCTGTGGAGATGAGTGGGGCCTCACCTCGTGATGAGGGTAGTACTGCTCCAGTAATGAGAAAGAAGAACTCGCTCCCGGGAATTAATGAGACTACCAAGAACAAAAGAGGCGACCAGCAGAGTCCAGGGAAGGAGGGGCCAACTTAAACCGTCCCCACAGAACCCTCGCCAGCTATAATAGACTGAGGAAAAATGGAGTCGAGATCCCTGTGGTAAAAACTATTAGAGGAGGCGAATTATAAAACTATTAACCAGAATGTAACTCCCAATTAAAAGATGATTTAACACTGGAACCTGATGGATGAATTTTGATTAAATGGAGAACTATTAGGAGCCCAGGGAGACGGGCTGCTCCCGCCAGTTCTAAAAGTTAAAAGGCAGTTTGATATAAAAATTTATAAATTAAGGTTAATTACTTTAAATAACATGGCTGGAAGCAATGAAAGGAAATTTGTCAGATTCTCCAGAGTTTGGGGGAGAATGATATAAATGTCCCACATGGCCCAAGGGGCTACAGAGAAAGACCAGGTCCCAAGTCCCAAAGGTCAAAGAGTCGAGTATCGGCCATGGAGTGTGCTAAGGGGACTTTGGCTAGTAATTTGAGCTCAAGTCTGGAGCGGCAATGTAGTGGTGGGAAGTGGATCAAAGCCATGGGGCAGCAGAGAGGGGGCAGCTGAAATGGTCCTCGGGGACCTTTCAATCGGATGGGTGACACAGACTCTATCATCAAGAACCCACAGTCATCCTTGCCTTCAGGGAGCTCCCAGGTTGAAAGGGATACCTAAAACATAAATCCTAACCTCAGAAAGCTCCCAGTGTAAGGTGGAAGACATAATTCCTGCCATCAGAGAGGTTCCCAGTCCGATCAATTAATCAATAAGTATTTATTAAGCACCTATCAATATCAGATAGGCAGCTTGAATAAAGTGCTGGGTCTGGAGTCAGTAAAACCTGAGTTCAATTCAGCCTCAATACTTATTAGCTATGTGACCCTGGGCAAGTTACTTAAACCCGTGTGCCTCAGTTTCCTCATTTATGAAATGAGCTGGAAAAGGAAATGGCAAACCACTCCAGTATCTTTACCAAGAAAGCCCCAAATGGAGTCACAAAGAATTAGAAACCCTTGAAATAACTGAACAACAGCAAAAATATTCCAGGTACTTTGAGATACAAAGATCAAAATGAAACCATTCCTGACCTCAGAGAGCTTACATTATACTTTGGGCAACAATGTCTCTGTGTATAAGTATCTACAAAATAAATGCAAAGTAATTGGTGGGAGAACAGGGGAAGAGGAGGATGGAAGGTATGAACAGCTGAGAGGAATAAGGAAAGGCTTCATGGAGAATATGGCCTCAAAACTGAACTTGGAAAAAAAACCCTAGAGATTCTAGCAATTGGAGGTGAGGAGGGAATGTAATCCATGCATGGGGAAAAGGATGAGGGAACCATTGCAAAGGCACAGAGATGGAGGATGAAGGGCTGGGTATGGGAATAATAGCAAGAAAACCAATGTGGCTGACAAAGAGAATGAAGAGAAGCAGTGCATAATAAGGTTGGAAAAGTAAGTGAGAGACATGTCATAAGGAGCTTTAAATGCCAAACAGAGGCACTTATATTTGATCCTAGAAGTAATAAGGAGCAAATACAATTTATTGAGGAGGAGAATGAGATGGTCAGCCCACATATGCTTTACGGAAATCACTTTGGCAGTTGTGTGGGAAATGAATTGGAAGATAGTCTTGAAGCAGGAAAACCAACTAAGAAATTAATTCAATAGTTCAAAAAAAAAAAAAAAAAAGGTGATGGGAGCTTGAATTACAATGGTGACCATGTGGATAGGGAGAAGAAACAGATGTGAGATATCGTAGAAGTAAAATGAACCAGATTTGGCAAAAGATTGGAAGGGGGGAATGAAGAAAAATGAGGAATTGAGGATGATTCTAGATTGTAAACCTGAGTAACATTGGTTTACACTATGAAAATAGAAAATTTCAGAATGGCAGTAGGTTGGGGGCAATGATATTGAGCTCAGTTTTGGACATGTCCGGTTTGAGATACCTACAAGCTATCCCATTGGAGAGATGACTGGAGGTCAGGGAAAGATGATGGATGGATAGATAGGTCTGAAAGTCATCAGCAAAAAAATGATAATTGAAGTCATGGGAAGTGATGAGATCATTCAGAGAAAATGTAGAGAGAGAAGAGGACTGATAATGGAGGAGTATAATGGAGGGCCAGTTTATTAAGAGAGACAACCATCCCTGTCCTCTGCAGATGAGGACAGTCTCCTCATCAGTCTGATGGAGAGACACAGACATATTGCAAAAATAGGAATAAGAACATCTAGAAAGAAACATCAAGTAGATAATTTTCTAAGATCCTCCCTGATCTGCAGATTGATACAGAGAGGCAGCTCATTTGGACTCCAGGGTATTAGAACTAATTTCTCATAAGGCTTTTAAAATTGTCCAGAAAACAATCATTTCCCCAGGATTTCAAAATGTGTAGGAGAAACATGAACATCTGTGGAGAAGGGGCTGTGACTTCCTAAGATAACTGCTATGAAGCATATAGATATCACCCAGAATTCTGGTCAGTAGTTTTTAGAAAACTAGCCCCATGACATTTTATTTATACCTTTATCTCTTTAAATCATTCTATATAAGCTTCTTAAAAACAAAGTCTGTTTTTTATATATTTAGCTTTGCATATCCAGTGAATGACATATATTAGTCCTTTAATAAATAATTTTAGATTAGATTGCATATAAAGAATAAGGGAACATAAAATAAATAAACAGTCTCAAATGGTAAAGATTAGCAGTGCAAGATTTCCCAGTAGTTAGTCTTGAGCAAGATTTGGTACAGTGGATAGAGGGCTTGGAGTCAGGAAGACTCAGACACTGATTAGCTATGTGACTCTGGGCAAATCACTTATTTGCTTCAGTTTCTTCATCTGTAAAATGAGCTGGAGAAAGAAATAGCAGACCACTCCAGTATATCTTTGCCAAGAAAATCCCTAATGGAATCACGGAGAGTCGGATGCTATTGAAATGACTGAACAACAAGGTTTGGAAGGAGGGGAGGAACATAGCTTGTCAGAAAGGAAGGGAAAAGACAACTTATGGTAGTGTAAAGGTTAATCTAAAAAGGCTTGGAAGTGAGAGGAGATTCTTACGAGAAGAACAATAAACTGGTAACTTGTCTCAAAGTCTTCATAGGATCATAGGATCAGAGAAATGGAGCCAGGAAGGATCTCAGAGACCATATAATCTAAATTTCTTGTTGTACAATTGAGGAAACCAAGGCCCAAGGACTGCTCAAATCCAGAGAGACTTGGGATCCAAATTTGGCTTCAACCTTTAACTAGCCATATGTCCATAGACACTTCATCCCTATAAGTCTGGTTTCCTTATCTGTAAAATTAAGATGATAAATCTCATAGTCTCTTACTCACAAGGTTCTTTGAAGGAAAGCTTTTTGTAAGCTTCAAACAGTTATAGAAATATCTTTCTCTTCTGAAACAAGGATTCAAGTCAGAGAAGAATTGGGGTCAACAGACAGAAAAAAATGTAAATTTCTGAAGAGGTTCTGGTATTTTTCTGACAGAACCCTAGGAAGAAAAGAAAGCTTTTGTGACATTGAAATGACGTAGAAAATTAGTAAATTGTAAAAGATTCTGACTATGAGAAATTCAGAGAAACATTGGAAGAACTGCATGAACTGGAGAGTAAAAGAAATAAACCCAGGAAAACACAATAAACATTGTCTATTATGTTATGAAAAAAAGCAATAAAATGCAAGTATGTAATTATAAGGATCAATCTTGACCCAGAAAAAGAGATAGAAAAATGCTCTCTTCCCCTTTCCTTGAAAAGGTTGTGGAAGATGCATATGATCCCGGATTAGATTGATGCATCAATTGGCTTTTTCTACCTATTTTTCTTTGTTACAAGGGAAGGTTCATCCAATTGTGGTGGATTCTTGGGAAATTACCTTGATATAAAAACAAAAGTCATCAATAAAACAAATGGGAAAAAAAGGAAGGGAAGGCAAGGGGAAGAAAGGAAAAAGGAAAAAGCAAAGAAAGCAAAAAAGAAAAGAAAGAAGCATGGACCTTATCTAGTTCAGAAGTTAGAAGACAGTCTAAATAGTCATAAAAAAGTCTCTGCCCTAGGAACTAAATAATTACATGGGACTGAAGAGGAGTTATTTGTATAAATGCAGAACTGGTGTAAAATTTGAAATGCCATTTTACAAGTCTCCCAATTTGTTTCATGTTCTGAAATTTAAGTCTTAATGTCCTGTGGGAATATAACAATAGTTATGTTACTTTATCCTACTTTAAGTAATTGTTTGTGAAAACCTTTTGTGTTTATCATTTCTTTTGTGGGGAGGAAATAAGTAGCTGTCCTATAGCTGATTTATGTTATATATTGAATATTTAAATTCCTTGCTTTGGGGAGATCCTAGACATGAGGTAAACTTGAATTTTAGCTAATATTTCTTTTTTTCTATCACAATTTTTATTATATTTAGATATTACAAAAAAAAAATAAAAACCCACCCCTTTAAGCTACACAGTGCAAAATGGAAGCATCTCATTGTTTCAAAGGTACAAAATCAAGAAAAAATACACAAGTACAATAAATGTACTCAAAATTATTTTAACTAATAATTCCTGCTAGTTTATATTTACATGATATGTAAATCAGGTTATAGAAGATAGAGGGGAGGGAATCAGTTATTTATTTCAACTTTAAGTATAAATAAATGAAGAATTTTGTTCTTTTTTACAATTTCCTCAACATCTCTGTCTTCTATTCTTTGCTTTTTGGATAAAACATGTCATTGTAAGGCTGCTACCTTTTGGGATATGGACAAAGATCAAGATCTTCCTTAACGTATCCTCTGTCCACACAAGTTTGAGTTGAAGGAAACCCAACTTCCCAGAAATTTTCAGGTGTTTAATATTTCTTTGGGGCATTAGGGTAAAGATTCAAAGAATCAAAAAATGTGAGAAAAACCCATTCTATTAGAGACCAAGCTTACCTAGGACTGAACTTAGTCACTAAGTGCTTGGGTCCAAAGGTAAAGGGATCCTTGGTGAAGAACAAGAGATTGTAACACCAGTTGTTTATTGTTACATATGTAATTATAAAGTGTTCATGCAAATTAATTTAGAGAAGATAGTATTAATAATAGTATATATAATCGTAATAATATAGTATATATGATATAGCATATATAATGTAACATATATAGTAGTAATAATAATATTAATAAAGAAAATCTGGATCAACTTTGTAGGAAATGGAACCTGAGCTAAGCCTTGAAGGAAGCCAGCTCATTTCTAAACTCTCTACATGAAAATCTTGAACAGAAAACAAGGGCCTACATTATGCATGCCCTTTGACTCAAAGTGACCCATCACTTTGACCAAAGAGGTAATGTATTTATATCTACATGAATATTTATAGTAATTTTAAAAAATATAATTGCAAAGAACAGAAAAGTAAGGGAGGTGACCATTAATTGGATAATCACTGACTAAATTATAGGTTTATGAATGTAATGGAATACAGTTGTGCCATTTGAAATGATGAAATGAATGGTTTTGATGAAACTTGGGAAGACTTATACAATGCAAATTGAAGTGATCAAAACTAGGAAAACAAAATAATAATAATAACACTGTAAAAACAATCTTGATAGCTTAAAAAATTCAAATTAGTGCAAAGACCAACCATAATTCAAGAGTTATAATAATAAAACATACTAGCTACATCCTAATAGAGAGGAGATGGATTCATAGTACAAAATGAGAAATGGCAAATGGAGGAATTTGTTTTGCTTGACCATGCATATTTGTAGGAAGGATTTTGTTTTTCTCCTTTTCCTCCCAGTGTTGGGAGGGAGAGAAAATTGATTTTTGTTCACTGGGAGGAAAATTAATATGAAAAATGAAAGAAGGCTAGACCCTTCTTTCTATGTCCCACTCTCTACGATCTTTTGCCTGGGTTTTGGAATTACCTAGCTTTAGAAACTCCTTTTTCCCTCTATCATCTTTATATATCTTATTTCTTCTTTTACCAACAAGCTTGGCTCTGTACCCATCCCTGAATCTCTGATTAAAGGAAGTCCAGACCACAGTATTCTCAGTCACCTTTGCACTAATGAGGTTGTCCTGCTAATGAAGCTGTCCTCCTAATGAGGTTGTCCATACCTAAGAGGTCTGTGGTAGCCAGACTGTCCTCACTAACAAAGTTGTGTCCTTATTAACGTGCTTGTCCATACTAATGAGCTCTTTCTTATTAAGAAGCTTATCTCTACCACTGCTGATGCTAATAATGGTAATAATGTCTCACATCTAAATAGTCCTTTTAACTTTTCAAAATACTTTTATGCTTTTTATAGAAAGGCAATGTGGTGTTGTAGAAGGGATGGTAGCCTTTGAACCAGGAGAGATGTGAGCTGGGCAAGTCGGCTTGACTTCTCTGATCCTCAGTTTCCTCCTCTGTAAAGTTGGATAAATCATAGCACCAATCTTAAAGGACTGTTGTAAGATTCAAATGAGATAATATATATGAACTTCTTTGTAAATCTTAAAGTTCTATATTAATAAATGTCAAATGGTAGTAGTGGTGGTGGTGGTAGCAATAGCATCAGTAGCAGTAATAGTAGTAATAGTAATAGAAGATGAAGATAAAGAAGATGAAGAAGGAGGAGAAAGAAGAGGAGGAAGAGGAGGGGAGGAGGAAAAGGAGGAAGAAGAGGAGAAGGGGAAAGAAGAGGAGGGGAGAAGGGGAGGAAGAAAAAGAGGAAGGGAGGAGGAAGAAGAGGAGAAAGAGAGAAGGAGAAGGAGGAAGAGGAAGAGGAAAAGGAGAAGGAGGAGGAGCAGAAGAAGCAGAAGCAGCAGTAGAAGCAGCAGCAGTAGAAGCAGCAGCAGCAGAAGAAGAAGAAGAAGAAGAAGAAGAAGAAGAAGAAGAAGAAGAAGAAGAAGAAGAAGAAGGAGAAAGAGGAGGAGGAGGAAGAAGAAGAGGAAGAGGAGGAGGAGGAGGAAATAATCATTAATAGTAATAGCAGCAGCAGCAGTAGTAATGATGGGTAATGATGGTAATAGTAGCAATAGGGCAGGAGGAGCAAGTGGGAGAGAAGAAAAAGATTAATTTTTTAAAAATTTAATTTAAAAAGAAAATAAACACAAGTCACAGAGATATGAGACTGGAGGTTTTGAACTAAGTTTTTGAAAAATGCAGTCTTTTCTAAGAAGCATAATAAAGTTGCTAGCAGATCAGTAGATAAAGCACTGAGCTTGAAATCAGGAAGGCCTGAGCTCATATCTAACCTTAGATACTTACTAACTAACTATGTGATCCTGGCCAAGTAATTTAATTTCTTATTGCCTTAATCCAATGGAGAAGGAAATCGCAAACCTGTATCTTTGCCAACAAAACCCTATGGATAGTTCTGGTGTGCTTTGATCCAGAGTCACAAAGAATCAAAAACAATTGAACAACTGAGCAATAATAATAAGGAAGGACTGAGGAAGACTCAAGCCAATGATACCAAAGCCATCAGTGTGCAAACAGAAGTCATCAAGACCCTTAGTCCAAAGGCCAATACCAGACATAATGGCCCCTTGTCTGCCTCCAAATGTTCAGACCCTAAAACAACCACTGGACTTCCAGACTTCAAGACCACTAAGACTGACTCTATGGTTGCCACAGCCTCCAACTATATTAACTAAATCCACTGAATGGAAGGTTACTAGCTTATTGTTGTCAAGGTCACCAAGTCTGATCCTCAGACCACTAAGTCCAAAGCCAAAGTTACTACTAAGCCTGGTGCCCAAAGCATTAAGTCTGATCCCATTGCTTAGGTCACCAAGCCCAGTGATTCCAAGACTGCTGTCCACTGATCCCAAGTGAGCCAAACTCAAAGTTTCCAACATTAATGCTCCCAGAGCTAAGGCTATTAGTCCCAAAGTAGATTCTTCAAGACAGAATTACTTATTTAAATGCTAAACCTCCCTTTTTCTCTGCCTGGGAAGCCTCACTATTCTATACAAATAAAGGAAACAGTGCATTGTAAAGGAAAACAAAAACAAAAAGATCCTTCATACCTTTAAAGCACTACTTTGGACTTGTTTAACATCTCCTTTAATGTTTGCATATGTTGCCTTCCTTAGTAGAATATAAATCCAGAGATTGAAGATTGTGAGATTTGTTGTACTTAATACAATACCTGGGCCATAGTAGGGGCAGATCTGTACAAAGACTGGTTGATTTGAATTGAATGAGGCATCAGAGTACTTTAGTAGAGGTTCTCTTCCCTTACATTTTATTTCTGCAGTGATCCTCAGTGGTAGCAGCTATTCCTATCCCTTTTTTCAAGTTTTGTGGTTGTTGTTTGATATTTCAGTTATGTACAGTTCTTGGACCCCATTTTGCAATTTTTTTTAGTAAAAATACTTGCCATTTCCTTCTCCTGCTCATTTTACAGATGAGGAAACTGAGGCAAACAGGATGGAGTGACTTTCCCAGGGTCACACAGCTGTGTCTGAGGCTGGATTTTTACTCAGGTCTTCTTGATTTTAAGTCTGGCCCTCTATTCATTGTACCCGTTACACATTCAGAAACTGAGACAGAGAGGCTAAGGGATTTTCTTAAAGTCAAACAATTTACACTTACAGATGAGGAAATTCAGAAGGGATAAAATGACTGTCTCTGTCCACTGGACAACTTCATATCAGAAGCAGGATTTCTTGATTGCTCTGATCTCTACTATACTCTCTGAACTCATACATGAGGCTGTATGTGTTGTCCTTAATAAGATCTCACAAATGAGACTGTTCCCATTTAGAAGGTGACCCTCACTAAAGAAAGTGAATTTGCTAACAAGGTACTAGGACTTCTAACCCACATTTGTTCTGTCTCCTTAATTCTCCACTTTCTCCTCACCTTTCAGATTCTGTCTAAAGACCCCAAGTCTAGTATGTCAAATGGGCAGTCTCCGCAGCAATTCAATCTCTCAGGAATGAAAATCAAATTATCCCTTCAGGCCATAATGACTACAAAAGTCTCAGCCAAGGCTATCTCCATCCCCAGGGGACAGAGCTGAGACTCCTTCTAACAAGTGGCCTCCTCAGCCCTGGATGGAGAATAAAGTCCACATTGATCCAGCCCTGGGATCAGGGATCAAGGCCAGATAATCATTCTTTCCTCTCTTTCTCAGGCTTACTGTATGTGTTTTCTCCCAAGCCTCCTATTTCATTTCCAAGTCCTCCCTCTTATACTAGTTGACTTGAATCACAGAAACTGAAGCATCAGCTTCAAAAGCATCCTGGGAAAAGGTCCCCCCTTCGACCTCCATTTTCATAGATGTAATGGCAGAAAACTTAATTGCTAGAAAGTTATTAGTCACATTGAAGTCTGGTTCCTTATAACTTTCACCATAACTAGGTTAGCTGGCTATTGTGTTACCAATAGAATGGTTACTTAAACAGACATACCAATCTCTACCTCTCTCTGCTCCAGTACAATTTCCTGGTTCCTTCTCTCTTTGGGTTCATAGTAGACTGAGCATATGAAGAGCTCATAAATTACTGGAATCAGAAAATTTCTATACTTGGTTCACCGTACACCTTAGCATAAATGGCAAACCACTAGCGTATTTTTGCTAAGAAAACCCCAAAAAAGGGTTACAAAGAATCAGACACAATTGGGAGAAAACATAAAACAACTAAAGAACAGCACCATAGCAAAGCTGAGGAAATGGTCTTTTATATGGTTTTCCCCTCTAAGAATCTCAAAGCCCCCATTTATTGACTTGGCCTAAAGTTATTGTATATAGCCAGACAAGCTAATTGTGATTTCAAGTAGCATAGAAATACATTTTTTAAAAAATCATTCAAAGGAATCAGCTTCTACTTGCAAGCTACAATGGCTACACCCTGAAGGTGATTGGAGGAGAAATGATAAATGAATAGGCAAGACAGGTAAAGATGAGTTTCCTCCAAGCAGTGTTCTAGGAAAGGGTGGAGGTGATAAGACAGGGACTATCTACTGGACTGCAGTAGATCCTCTCCCCAGCCCCATTCTGCTGATTAGTCTCACCTTTCTGCATAGTCTGCCATCTCATGAGAGCTCAATTCTGCTTGTTTTCCCTACTTTCTGCCCCAGAGGCAGTGCTCAGTTCTCTGGGCCTCACCCCCTTGCTTTCCTCCCCAGTTCCCTGCTGGATCAGCAGATAAAGCATAAATGGGGAGAGGGATCTGCAGAGATCCATCTCTCTTCCTAGCTTCTGGTTTCTTGGCAAAAACTTGTGGAATTCTAGATACTGGTTGCACACTAGAATCTCTCTTCCCCAGATCTCCATGGCAATTTTTACAAGAAAAAGGTTATGCTAGAATATTGGTGCCTGGGACAATTTAGTTGCATGTGTTTGCGGGGAATGGGAAGCTTAAGGCACAAGGCTCTGCGGGGAAAAAAATCCAGGATTGCAAATATTTAATGAAAGGAAAGAGAGACCTTGGGATATAGGCACCTTGAGCAGAGACTCTAAGGGTCAATTTGGGGAATGAGGGAAAGGTGAAGTCATTTGGGAATCCTCTATTTTAACTAATTAGACTAACTAGATATTAAAAGTTATTTCTACAACTACTGTTAGTACCCTCTAAATTTCCAAAATTTCTGAAAGCAAACCCCTGGTTGTCCCGACCACATTATGGCTCTGTTTCCACCTAATTATCTTAGCTGTCATAGATCTAAATTTCAGTGGTGGGATGGCTGTTGGCAGCCTACGGAGCACATCAGATCATTGTCTCCTTCAATGTCGAAGCTGTCATCAAAAGAAGTCGACCCAAAGGATTGCCAGGGACTGCAACACAGTTGCTAGTAGGTAATCCAGGGATTGTCAAGAATGAAATGAGACTCCAGACATGGGCAAGGTCAAAACCTTAAGATGTGGGATCTCCACAGAGCTTACCAAGGCTCAGGCAAAACATTATTCTCAATTTTCTATTGCTTAGGGACTTCTGTGTATGTCCTGGCCAAGCTAGGGATTTTCCAGGAAAAGGGAACACACAAGAAGCTTACAGTCTAGGAGGAATATGAAGCATGAACACAAAATTAAATAAAATAAGAGAGTGAGAGAGGTGGAGGAGGAGGAAGAGGAGGGGAAGGAGGAAGAGAAAGAGGAGGAAGAGGGGAAGGAGAAAGAGAAGGAAGAAGAGGGGGAGAAGGAGAAAGAGGAGAAGAAAGAAGATGATGAAGAAGAAAGAAAGAAAGAAAGAAAGAAAGAAAGAAAGAAAGAAAGAAAGAAAGAAAGAAAGAAAGGAAGGAAGGAAGGAAGGAAGGAAGGAAGGAAGGAAGGAAGGAAGGAAGGAAGGAAGGAAGGAAGAAAAAGGAAGGAAGGAAGAAAAAGGAAGGAAGGAAGGAAGGAAAGAAGGAAGGAAGGAAGGAAGGAAGGAAGGAAGGAAGGAAGGAAGGAAGGAAGGAAGGGAGGGAGGGAGGGAGGAAGGAAGAAGAGAAAAGAAAAAGAAAACTGGAGGATGGTAGAAAAGAGAACTGGAACTAAAGCTAGGACAAATCAGAAGCTAGTGAGAATGAGGTCCATTCAACTGAATCTTTCTCTGTCCTTCCTCCCAATTCCCCAGGATTTAAATCCCAACTCCTCAGACTACCTGGAATAAAGGCCTAGGCCTGCCAAAAGGAGTAACCTTAAATGTGAATCTCCATTGCTCTATGGGATCATGAAGGGTTGAACACAACTGAAGCAGTTGAACAACTACAATAGCAGCAGCAGCAACATGCTAAAGCACTGTGCTAAATGAAAAATACATGAAAAGCAAAAACCGCTCCTGTCCTCAAAGAGCTTACATCCTAATGGAGAAAACAATATGGAAATAAATACGTACATACAGATTAGATGGAAGATAGCCTCTGGAAAGAAGGCACTAGCAGGTGGAAGGATTGGGAAAAGTGCTGTTTGAACTGCATTTTGAAGGGACTCATGGATGCTAAGAGAGAAGTTTAGGAGAAAGAGCATTCCAGGCAGAGGGAACCTAGTACAAAAGCATAGACATGGGTACTATAGCATTGAGGGTAAGGAAGAATAAGGAGACCCATGTGGCTAAACCATGGAATATGTAGAAGGGAGCACGTGTAAGACTGGAAATCTGAGACAGGAAAAGATTATGAAGAGCTTTAAATGTCAAACAAAGGAGTTTTTGTGTGATCCTAAAGGTATTAGTTAGCCAGTGCAGCTTTATTAAATAAGGGAAGAGGGATGATATGATTTGGCCTATACTTCAAAAGAATCACTTTGTAGAGAACGGACTAGGATGAAGAGAGTCTTGACAAAGAGAGAGTAATTAGGAATCTATTACAGTAGTTCAAGAAAGACTTGATTAGGGTCCGAACTAGAGTTCTGACTGAATGAACAGAGAGAATGGGGCCATCAATGAAAGATGTTGTGAATGCAGAAATGACAAAATTTGGCAACTAATTGGTTCTGTGACATGAATGAGAGTGGAGAATTAAGGGTGACACTGAGGATAGGAACCTTCACAATGCAAAACACCATTAACAGGGAAAGAGGAATGAGTTTGGGGGAATAGACAATGAGTTTTGTGGGGGACATATTGAGTTGGAGGTGTCTACTGGTCATCTAGTTGAAACATATAATAGACAATTGGTGATGCAACACTGGAGCTCAGAAGGGAAATTAGAGCTGGAAAGATAGATTTGAGAATCATCAGCATAATGAAGGATGATAATTGAACCCTTGGGAATTTATAAGATCACCAAAAGAGATGATGTAGGGAAAAAAAGAATAAGAGGTTCTAATATAGAGTCTTGGGGGACATATAATGTTAATGAATATATGTATGATGACTCATAAAAATATGCCAAGAAAGAGTAATCAGATAAATTAAAGGAGAACCAAAAGAAAAGAGTATTACCAAAAAAAATTTCAGAAAGGAGTGAGTATCCAGAAGGTTATTAAAAGTGTTGAAGGATGCAGAGAGGTCAAGAAGGAGGATTGAGTAAAAACCATTCCATTTGACAATTAAGAGATCATTGATGACTTTGGAGAGAGCAGTTTCAGGTGAATGATGATGGAAGTCTGATTGCAGAGGGGTTGGGAGAGAGTATAAGAGCAAGTGGAAGAATCTAAAATTTTCAAGGAATTTAAATGAAATAGGACAGAGAGAATTACAAGTAGTAGGGAGAGAAGGATCTAATAAAGACTTTTTGGAGATAGGGGAGTGAGTTTGTAAGGCAACAGGGATGCAACCAATAGATAGGAAGAAATTGAACATTGGAGAATTGGGTTGATAGTAGGAGAAACTGCTGGAGAACAGAAAGAGAGTAAGATAACATGATATGTTGGTCTTGGTAAGGAGGGCCACTTCTTCATCAGAGACTGTAGTGAAGGAGTAAATAGTGGAATATGAAGTCAGGGGAAATGAGATGAAGACAAAAGAGGAGCAAGGGGAGTTATTAAAGAATAGCCTCTAAGTTTTTTGGTGAAATGTGAAAAAAAACATCTTTTGTTTACTTTTACTTACTTTTTTGAAAAGATAGAGAAAGGATAATTAGGAGCTGGAAGAAAAATGAGATTAAAAATATAATGTATGGGAAATACAATGTGGTTTTGCTTTGCTACAGTTAAGATGAGTTAAATTTGTAGTGAACCCAGTCAGCAAAGTTTTTAAAATTTTCCACCATCTCCATTTAGTAGAACATGAGCAGAAATTATGGAAAGAGTATTACAGGATTGCAGTTTGTCAAGGACATGGGGGCAAAAAATTTGAGAACAGAGGAACTATCCTACACTAGTAGGATTGATCTAGTTCACCAGGGAGTCAAGATTGGAAAGGAAGAAGAGTGTAGTCCGTTTCAGGGAACAACAAACACGATGACTATAATAATGTAGATGAAAAACGACACTGAAAGACAGTCTGATTTTGATGAATTGTAATGAGCAAGCTTAGCCCCAGAAAACAAATGATGAAACACACTTGCCTTCTTTCAGTAGAGAGGTGGGAGATTATAGATGAAAGATACTGTATACACTGTCAGAAATAGTTACTATAATAGTTATTTTTGTTTAAATTATTTTTTCTTATTTTACAAGGAGGGTTAATAGAAGGAAAGATACATTAGCAAATGGCTATGATTTTAAAAAACAAAGGCATAAAGTAAACTTGAAAAAATAAAATTAACAATAAGTACCATGTAAGATGGTATTTACAGGGACAGGAAAAGGTTGAAAGCAGGAATCTTGATGGGGAGGTTATGCAAATAATTCAGTTGTCAAGTAAGTGATCTGCTTTTCTTTGAGGGGAAAGAGTGAGAGGGAAAGGAAAGTTGGATATTAAAGATTATGAAAGCATTGATTGAATTGGTCAAACTATTTATTTAACTGGATGAATGAGTGAATGAAAAAACATTTATTATTAGTAATAATTTGTATTATTCATACAAAGTATTGGCTAAGATTTGGGGAGTATGGAAGGAGGAGGAATCAGTAATACCATTGAGGTTTGGAGCTTAGGAAAAATGATGATAATATTAGCTGAAATAGATAAGTGGAAGGGGACATAATCCCTCTGTTTAGACCTGTTTAGACCATTTTGAGTTTGAGATGATGGTAAGATATACTTAAAATATCTAAGAAGATATTGAAAAGGTATAAATCTTTCTGGTTTTCTATACCAAGCTATTCTTGTAATCAGTAGGCTTCCTGTCCTCACAACAAGGATTCTCTCCGGCCTGCATTCCTTTTATTTTTGGAAGTGTTCCATGCTTTGGATGCAGAATTTGATCCAGCCTCTGATATTCTGCATCTCTCTATATCTCCTTGAACCCAAATATCCCACCATTTCATCCTGAACTACATTCCCCACACTATGGGGCTTTCAACCATTTTATCTCGGTTCATTTTCTCTTTTAACCTGTTTCTACCCTGGCTACAGGTTGGGATTTGTTGAAAGCAATATAAGTACTCTAAGTACTATAAGCTCTCAGGATATGAGGGATACCCTGGTGGAAGGCTATTACTACTAACACTGTAACTCAGGAGCCCCCACTAGTGTATTCCCATTTTAAAAAATCAGACAAGATAACTCTGTTACCTGAATCAGAACATTTTCTAAGTAGAAAGCAAAGAAAGAATAATAATCACATAAAACTTCACCCATAAACTGGAGCACACTCTCTCACCAAGCACAAAATTTAGAGGAGAGTATGTTAAAACAAATTACTGGGGATAATGAGGCACACATATGAAGAATACATGTGGTCAAGCTAATTCAAAATTCAGGCACTTTGAATGTCCTTTATCTTTTTCAGTAACTGTCTTTACAAAATTTGCTAATGGTATGACATCTGTATTAGATAAGTAGTTCCAATGAATGCTGCTTCACAGCTGTGTAGTATTAGCTCCTTACAGTGTTTATTGGATGGGTTGATGTGGTGGACTGCTCCATTACTATTCCTCATTCCATTTCAACTTCCCCTGCTCAACTTACTCCTGCTCCTTGATGAAAGATATCTTTGGTACTTCCAACTTTAGGTTCAGTTAATGCCCTCAGTTGACTCTATTAGGAGAGTAGAGACCTCTAGTTTAGGATTAGCAGAAGTCTAATTCTGTTTCTTTGCCCAGGTACTGATGTTTTTCTTTTCTATTTGGCAATAGATGGCAATGAAGAAAAGTATTTTGTTTCCTCTTCATTTCAGCAGTAAAAAGTTTTGTTTAACTCCTCTTTGAGCAAATCATTCTTCCTGGCAATATCTGCTATTACAGAGAGCTTTATTCCTCTTTCCCCCACTGTTTTTATTTGATCCCAGTCCAGAGATCTGTCAAATCAGCTCCTAAGATCTCTCTTTCCCTCCCTTCCTGCCTCCCTCCTTCCCTCTCTCTCTTTGTCTCTGTCTGTCTCTCTTTCTTTCTCCCCTTCATTTACTCAAGGACACACAGCTAGTAAGTAAGGTCAGATTTTAATTCAGATCCTCCTGACTCCAGATCCAGTGCTCCCTCTACTGCACCACTCCTAGTTGCCCCTTGAAATCTATTCTCTTTATTCAGAAATGGACTCTTACCTTTGAGAAACATTACTCTAGCCTGTGATAAGAAAACAAAACATTCATCTCTACTAGATAAACCACAATCAGGCAAAGTACATTTTCCCAAAAATCATCAAAATGTTCTGGGGTTCAAAATTCCCTCAATGGTGATTCAGGCCAATTCCAATAGATTTGTGATGGAGAGAGCCATCTGCATACAGAAAGAGGACCGTGGGGACTAAATATGAATCACAACATAGTATTTTCACCTTTTTGTTGTTGTTAGCTTGCTTTTTTGTTTTCTTTCTCATTTTTTTTCTTTTTTAATCTGATTTTTCTTGTGCAGAATGATAAATATAGAAATATGTATGGAAGAATTGCACAGGTTTAACATATGTTGGATTACTTGCCATCTGGGGGAAGGAGTGGGAGAAAAGGGGAAGAAAAATTTGAAACATAAGGTTTTGCAAGGTTTTGAATGTTGAAAATTATCTTTGCATATATTTTGAAAATAAAAAGCTATTATTTAAAAAAAAAGAAAAAGTTCCCTCAATTATTCACTCCAAAATTCTTAAGAAGGTCATATAGAAATGAGCAACTGAAATACTGAGCATTGAATGAGACTTCTGCTTTATCTTTATTCCAAAGTTCTCTATTCTTCATATGCAAATGATATCCAAAACACAAAATCTTAAGGCAGTTGTTATCTTTGGTAAATGCATTGTTCCTGAAACTGCTTTCTTGGTGTGTAAATCTTACATTTCTTTTCATCGTTCTCTTCCAATTATCAAATTGTCAGTCTGAAAGCTGCACCCCATTAGGACAAGAAGCTTCCATGTTAGAAATGTCCATGCCTTATGCAAAAGGTAGATGAGCCCCTATGACATCAGAAAAGGGAAACCATTCAAATGGCCTTAATGAGACCCTGTTCGTTGTTATTAAAACCCTCTCTCTTGTCTTCATAAGCCTGGAAAACAGGTATGCCTGGACTGAACTAGCGATAAGAATCTGGTATTACCTGAGTTACAACTCTTATGATCATCAATCTCCCTCCTCCTGACCTCAACAATGTCTCATCTGAGGAGTTAGACACTCTTTATTGACTGAGTCAGGGATATATCCTGCCTATCTCCTTTGTTTGTATGTCCAGGGTCACACAGTTGTTAAAGGCCAGATGTGAATTCAGATCCTCCAGGTTGATTGTTCTGATAAAAAATTTCTGAAAAACCTGTAAGAAGTACATGAACTAAAAAAAAGAAGGACATGAACTGATACAAAGTGAAGTGAGCAGCACCAGGAAAACATCATACACATTATCAGCAACAGGTGCAGGAATCAGCTATGAACAAGTTAGCTCTTCTCAACACTACAATGATCCAAGAGTTCCAAAGGACTCATAATGCAAAATACTATCTACCTCCAGAGAAAGAGTTGATAAAGTCTAAGAGAAGATTGAAGAATACTATTATCATTTTCTCTTTTTGTGTTTCTTTTCTTCTGACCTGTTTCTTCTTTTGCAGCACAACTCATATGGAACTATGTTTTATATGATTGAATATATGTAACCTATTATCAAATTGCTTACCATCTTAGGGATGAAATGTGAGAGAGAAAGAGATAATTTAGAATTCAAATTTTTTAAATGAATGTC
The DNA here is from genome assembly GCF_902635505.1 of Sarcophilus harrisii. Classification (NCBI taxonomy): domain Eukaryota; kingdom Metazoa; phylum Chordata; class Mammalia; order Dasyuromorphia; family Dasyuridae; genus Sarcophilus; species Sarcophilus harrisii. The sequence goes on along the minus strand of NC_045429.1, from coordinate 353,783,488 downwards.
AAAATTGTCTATATATGTAAATTTGGGGAAAATATTATTAAAAATAAAACATATCAAAGCTCTCCCCCAAGGAAAAAGAAGAAATATTTCTGAGGAAGAGAATTTAAGAGAGAAACCATTTTCTTGAAAGGCAGAAGGATGGATGAAGTAAATATAGAAGTCATTGTATATGTAGGTATCTTACAAAGAAAGTAGATATTAAGAAGAGGAGAGATAGAGATAAAAAGTAAAAGAGAGACAAAAAGAAAAAAGCAAGGGAAAGAAATATCCCTAAAGGCAAAAATACAAATATAAAGAAATGTTCCATGGAAGAGTTTAATCATAGATCTGGGTCTACTGACATTTTTTTTGAGGCAACTGGGGTTAAGTAACTTGCCCAGGGTCACACAGCTAGGAAGTGTTAAGTGTCTGAGACCATATTTGAATTCAGGTCTTCCTGACTTCAGGGCTGGTGCTCTATACACTGCATCACTTAGCTGCCCCTCTTTCTGACATTGCAATTGAGGAAATCAATTCTATTCACCAAATATTTGGTAAACATTTGAGGATGCAAAAACAAGAAAATGGCCCCTGCTCTGGAAGACCTTCAAATCTTTCCCTTTTTTAAAAGGTTAAGTGACTTGTTTAGGGTCGCACAGCTAATAAGCATCTGAAGATTAATCTGAATGACTGCAGGGTTGATGGCTCTCTTCACTGTACCACCTAGCTGTGCCTAAAAAGTTTCAATTCTAATGGTGTGTGGGAGGTGGGGAATAAGAATAAGATGTAGAGTTGGGTGAGATCTTCAAGGTCATTTAGTTCAAGTTCTTCATTTTACACATTAGGGAACTCAGACCCAGGAATTTTTGGGACTTGCTCAAGATCATAGGTGCAATATGATTGAGTCAAGATTTGGACTTAGGTGCTGTTACCACTGTATGATACCTCCCAGAACAGGCATGAAAAGTTTCAAAGATTCATTATCTAACCAATATCAAACCTCCTCCCCCCACCAAAGTCCACATTGGTTATTTGTTTATAATCACTCAAATTGCACAGATGGAAAAATTAATTCTGCAAATGGGAGAAATGAGAGAGACAAGGGTATATGTGTATGTGGGGTGGCTTTGCTGGACAAAAGGAAAGCAAGAGAAAGGGAAAATTAAGAATTTTTGAACCCAGGAGTTGGTTACTGGGTCTCCAGTAGGAACCCAAAACATTCTATGATTCAGCAAGGATGATATAGTTCAATACCCTCATTAAAAATTTTTTTTCAATGAACAAAAATCTACTTTTTTCCCCTTCTATCTTCTTTTACATATTGAAAAAAAAATTAAAATAAAAATCTTGTAACAAAAATGCATTAATCAAGCAAAACAAATTTCCATGTTACATGTCAAAGAAAATATATGTCTCAACTTATATACTGAGTCTATCACCTCTCGGTCAGGAAGTGGATAGAATGCTTCATCATCAGTCCTTTGGAATTATGACTGGTCATTGCATTGATCAGAGGTCTTAAGCCTTTTAAAGCTGAACCTTTTTACAATATTATCATTGTATAAATTGTTCTCCTGGTCCTGCTCACTTTATTCTGCAGCAGTTCATCTCTCCTTTTATAGAAAGCCCTTCATTTCACAGAGAAGGAAACTGGTGACTAGGAAAATCTTTCACTGTTTTGTCCAAGGTCATATGACTAACTAGTAGATTAGTTAGAACCCAGGCAGACTGATTGTCTCTATCTGACTATGTGCTAAGTTCAAATCAGGCTTCAGACATTTGACACACACTAGCTGGGTGACCATGAGCCCACTAAATAAATAAATAAAGATATCTCATTTCCTTCAAAATTCATCTCTTACATGAAGCCTTTCTGGCTTTCCCTCAGACCTCACTTGTCAACTATTGACCTGGATGACTCTGGAGGAGAAAGTGAAGCTGAGGGACTTTTCACAGCCCTCCCTCATTCCAATCCAATTCACCAGCATGTCCTGGCATCCCTTCCCTGATATCATGGTCTTCAAGACCGAAGGACAAACAGCAACTTGCCAATTGCTAGTATCTCTGCTACCATTACCCTGTATTTATTTTGAAGATTTCCCTGTATACTTGTTCTTTTTCTTCCCATAGAATGTAAGCTTCTTGAGGTTAGGAACTGTTTCATTTTTGTCCTTGTATATCCAGCTCATAGGGTCACACGTGGCACTTGATGAGTGCTTGTTAAAATATAAATGGAAAGAGCACCAACCATAAAAAAAAATGAATATCTTTATAATGAACATTACAAAAAGCAAATTTGGACCCAAGGAAGATATAAAAGACATTTTCCATTCCTTTGCAGAAATTGGTAGGGGGTGAGAAGGAGAAGGGGAATTCAAGGTGTGGAACAATGTATCACCTTATTTTGTTTCCATGTATTGATTGATTTTGCTGAATTTTTTCTTATTTTTCTTTTCCTTACTTTGTCCTCTCCCTCCTACTTTCCTTCCTTCTTTTCTCTCCCTCCCTTTCTTTTTCTTTCTTCCTTCCCTCCTTCCTTTCTTCCTTCCTTCCCTCCTTCCCTCCCTCCTTCCCTCTTTCCTTCCTTCCTTCCTTCCTTCCTTCCTTCCTTCCTTTCTTCCTTCCTTCCTTCCTTCCTTCCTTCCTTCCCTTCTTTCTTCTTTCCTTTCCTCCTTCCCTCCCTCCCTCCCTCCTTCCTTCCCTCCCTTCTTCTTTCCTTCCTTTTTTCCTTCCTTCCTTCCTTCCTCCCTTTTTTTCCTTCCTTCCTTCCTTCCTTCCTCCCTTCCTTTCTTTTTTCTTTCTTTCTTTCTTTCTTCCTTCCTTTCTTTCCTTTTTCCCCCTTTCTTTCTTCCTCTTTCCTTCCTTCCTTTCTTCCTTCTTTTCTTTTCTTTTCTTCCTTTCTAAAAACCTCTTTGTTATAAGGGATAATTCTCTAGAACAGGATAGCAGAATAGACACAGAGCAGACACAGAGCTGGTGCCTTAGATAAGGGAAATGAATGTGGAGTTAGGGAAACTGGCTATATAACCCCAAGCAAGTCACTTAACACTTAACCGGAAGTCAATATCTTTCTTCAGCTGTAAAATGGGGATAATAACAGTAACTACCTTTGTTTTGTGATGTTGTGAGGATAAAAATAAAGTAATATTTGTAAAACGCTATGTAAAATTTAAAGCTCTTCATATATTGTTTGAATATAAATGTTTTCTTTTTAAAATTTTTTCAATAGTATTTTATTTTTCTAAATACATGTAAGTCCTCAAAAGACTGCCTTTCTTAGCATCTCCAGGGCTTAGCCCAGTATCTAGTACACAATTAGAGATTATTAAATGCTTGTTGACTGATTTATTCCAGTTATTGGGGAAGGAAGAAATGAGGACTTCCCTATAGCTCCTAAGTGTGGTGGCCCCTATCCTTGGCAACTACAGGAAATAGGAACTGGAGGAAGAGGGAAAGGTTAGGGAGGGGGCGGGGGGACGGAATAGAATGGGAAACTAGAGGAAAGAAAGTTTTTCAGTAAGCACTCCATTTTTGGTTCTCTCTCTAACTCTGCCCAACTCCAACCTGTCTTGCCTATCTTTCAAGCTCTAAGTCTCTGCTTCTGACACTTCCTAACTTCATCTCTTTTTTTCTATTTCTCTGTCCGGGTTTGTCTTTCCCTTTCCATTTCTATACTTATCTCTGTGTGTGCCTCGGTTAATATCTCATTCAATCTTTGTCTCTCTGACTTTCTGTCTTTGCATATGTCTCTCTCTCTCAGTGTCATGATCTGTAAATTCTAATCAAGGAGAAATTAGTTCTCCCCTCTTCCAAACTAAAGTTCTTAACCTGGAATCTGTGAACTTAATTCTCTTTATATTTCAGTATAATTAGTTTTCCAGGAGTCTTCCGTATTTTATTTTGCGCCTTTAATAATATTAATCTAAAGAGTCTTTAGACCTTACCAGATTGTTAGGGGGAACCATGACACATACAAAAATTAAGAACTTCTGGACTTAAAGAATTACAGAAGCTCAGCATGGAAAAAGACCCATATTATCCTCTTCATATGGTGTAACCCTCCTATGCTGAAGAATCCACTGCCTCCTAAGACAATTCATTCCACTTTTAGACTGCTCTTGTTAACAGGAAAAATTTTCTGGCCTCTGAAACCAAATAAAACAAAATTTAATCTCTCTTTTGTTTGACCAATCTTCAAATCCTTGAAAGTAACAATATTACATTTCTTACTCCCAGTCTTTTCTTCTTCAAGTTAGAAATTTCTTGTTCCTATAACCGATCCTCATATGGCATTTACTTAAATTACTCATTCATTGATAGATAGATAGATTATCTCATTTTCTATAAGGAGGTTCTTTAAAATTTTTTATTAAATTTATTTCAATTAACAAAAACCTATTTTATTTCCCTTCCACAAAATTCCATAACTTGAATTATAAAAGAAAAACAAAACTCTTGTAATGAATATGCATAGGCAAGAAAAGCAAATCCCTGAATTTCTCCATCCAAAAAAAAATCTGTTTCATACTACATTTTGAATCCATGACCTCTGGTTTCAAAGAAACCTGAAAAGATTTATATTCACTGAAACAAAGTGAAGTGAGCAGATCTAGTTGAACAATTTTTATGGAAACAAAAACTTCGTAAAGACAAATAACTTTCATTTAAAAAATTAATAGTATTTCACTTTTTTCCAAATACATGTAAAGACAGTTTTCAACATTCATTTTTGTAAGACTTTGCATTGCATATTTTTCTCCTTCCCTTCCTTACCTCTCTCCCTCCCCAAATCTGATATAGGTTAAATATGTGCAATTCTTTTAAATATGTTTCCATATTAGCAAATAATTTTTGAAACTTTTTACCTATTCCTGCCTCCTACCACCATATGTGTCCCATTTATTCTGTTCCCCCAAATCTTTGTGCCTCCACAAATTTTATTAAAATCCAAAGCTAAAAAGCCATTAGATGACCAAGCTCTTGTCTAAGACCAAGAGCTTGTCTAAGCTCTTAGAGGTAAATTTCTACACTTATATTAAAGACCACCTGTCATGAATATTAGGAGTATTTTACTCTGGAAGGTCATTCATTGAAGAAAGTAAAATACGTCCAGCTCTGATAAAGATTGATACTCACCTCAACCTTGGAAGTAAGAAGAGCAGCTGCTAGAATCTCATTTCATATTTAAATTAATCAATTCAATCAATTGATGAACATTTATCAAGTACCTACTATACCCAGGCACTGTGCTAAGATCATACAATATAAGAGATAGAAGGGAACTTTTATGCAATTTATCCAGTCCAACTCCATCATTGTGCAGATGAAAAAGCCAAGACTCAGGGACTTGACAAAGGCCACACATTTAGTGAGCAGCCAAGCAGAATTCAAATACACATTCTTTGACTCCAAAGTCAATGCTCCTCACTCCATGACATTCCTCTGAATGGGGAATGAAAGTTACCATTTCAGGATATGAAAAGACAATTTTCATATGAAGAAATTAAAGCTACCTATAATCATATGGAAAAAAATGTTCTATATCATTATTGATTAGAGAAATTAAAACAACTCTGGGGTAGTACCTTATACCTATCAAATTGACTAATATGACAGAAAAGGAAAATGGTAAACAGTGAAGAAAATGTGGGAAAATTTAAACACTAATGGGTTATTAGTGGAGTTGTGGAATGATCCAACCATTCTGGAGAGCAATCTGGAACTGTGCCCAAAGCTTTATGAAACTGTGCAAACCCTTTAACCCAGCAGTGCCATTACTGGGTCTGTATCCTAAGGAAATCATAAAGGAGGGAATAGGACCCACATGTGCAAAAATGTTTATAGCAGCTCTTTTTGTGGTAGCAAAGAATTGGAAAAGGAGTAGATGCCCTTCAGTTGGGGAATGGCTGAACAAGTTGTCGTACATGAATGTAATGGAATATTACTGTTCTATAAAAAATTATGAATAAGCTGATTATAGAAAGGCCTGGAAAAATTTACATGAACTGATGCTGAGTGAAACAAGCAGAACCAGGAATACATTGTACACAGTAACAGCAAGAATGTGCTATGATCAACTATAAATGGATTGGTTCTTCTCAGTAATTTAGTAATCCAAAGCAATCCCAATAGATTTTGAACAGAAAATGCCATCTGCCTCCAGAAAAGAACTAAGAAGACTGAATGTAAATCAACACATACTATGTTTATTTTTTTCTGGTTTTTAATCTCTCCCATGGTTTTCCCTTTTACCCTGATTTTCTCTCTCATCATGATTCATAAAGCTATGTGTATTAAAAATAAATAAATTTTTTAAAAATAACTATACTCAAGACTATAAAACTGTATGTATCATTTGATCCAGCAATACAAATACTAGGTCTATATCCCAAAAAGATCATAAAACAAGAGAAAGTACCCACATATACAAAAATATTTATAGTAGCTCTTTTTGTGGTGGCAAAGAATTGGAAATTGAGGGGAGGCTCATCAATTGGAGAATAGCTGAGCAAGGTGTAATATTTGAATGCAATGGAATACTATTGTTCTATAAGAAATGATGAGCAAGCAGATTTCAGGAAAACCTGAAAAGATTTATGTGAATTGATGCTGAATGAAGTGGAGAACTAGAAGAACATTGTACACAGTAACAGCAAAATTATGTGATGATCAACTATGATAGACCTAGCTCTTCTCAGCAATGCAATAATCCAAGACAATTCCAAGGAATTTGTGGTAGAAAATACTGATTACAATCAGAGAAAGAATTATGGTGTCTGAATACAGATCGAAACATTATTTTCATTTTTTTTGTTTTTTTCTTTCTTGGGATTTTTTCTTTTTCATTGTGAGTCTTTGTTCACAACATGACTAATTTGGATTGTGTTTAACAAGATTGTACATGTATAGCCTATATGAGATGTTGTCTTGGGGAAGGCGTAGGAAAGAGAAAGGGGGAGAAAATTTTACAGCACAAAATATTAAAAAGATGAATGTTGAAAACTCTATATGTAATTGGAAAAAATACTAAATAGAAAAAAAAAATTACCACTTCTCCACCCCAAAAGGGGATGTTCAGTGACCCCAGCATGAGTCAGTCACAAAAGTCCAGAACTAGGAGGAACCTTGAGGAATTATTTAGTCCAATTCCTTACCTCCAGACAGGTGGAAATCTGACTAAATGCACTAGGAGTGCATTACAATATTCTTAGAGTGAATGAGTGAATATAATGAGTATTATGCTAAATTCGGGGGTGGGGGTGGGGGTGATACAGATGACATGAATAAAGATAGAGAGTTAACAGTCTAACAGGGGCTATGATGTGACTAAAGTTGTTTAGTCATTTTTCAAGATTCAACTGTTTGTGACCCCATTTGAGGTTTTCTTGGCAGAGATACTGGAGTGATTTGCATTCTCTTCTTCAATCCCATTTTACAAATACAGAAACTGAAGCAAACAGGGTTTAGTGACATGTCCAGGCTCATATATCTGGTAAATGTCTGACACCGAATTTGAACCAGGGAAGATGAGTCTTCCTGATTCCAGGCCTGGCACTCAAGCCACTGCACCACCACCTTGGAAAATTCTGGACTTGATTTCTTGTTTTGTTGATTGTATTGACTCAAAAAAGTAAGAAAGAAAATAATAATGATGCAAATTAAACTTAAAAGTCTGTCTTATTTTCTGAGAGTTGGTTATTAAATATTTACCAGCAAATTACTAAAGGAGAAAGAATAATTACACAAATAATACACGTTTATAGTACAAAATAGGTAGTTGGGTAGATAGAATGCCAGGTCTGAAGTCGGGAAGACTCATCTTCCTGATTTCAAATCTGGCCTCAGATGCTTACTAGATTTATGACTCTGAGCAAGTCAGTTAACTCTGCCTCAGTTTCCTCATCTGTGAAATGAGCTAAAGAAGAAAATGGCAAACACCCTAGCATCTTTGCCAAGAAAACCTCAAATGGGGTCATGATGAGTCAGATATGACTGAAAAATGACTGAACAATAATACAAAATAGAATTGATAAGAACAAATTGCTTTGAGAGACAGAGGAAAGAAAGATCCCTGTCAGCTAGAGACGGGGATGCTGGGGGATGTGTGACAGAAGGGGCTTCATGGAGGAGATAGAACCTAAATTGATCTTTAAAGGAAAAAAGAATTCACCAAGTGGAGATGTTCAGGTGGAAGTGAGAGTGATATAATCCATGCTGAGAATGGGAGATAGAAAAAAGCAGAATGAAAACAGACGATACCAACTAGTGAGTTCAGTTTGACTGAAATGTAGACTATGAACAGAAAAGAAGCATGAAATAAAGCTGGAACAGTTAGATATTGCATAGGATGCCTTGAGTACTAAAGAATTTTTAGGTTATCTTGTAGGCAGATTTTTAAACAGAGTAGTGACACCAGAGTGGTATATTAAGATTATTTTGGCAGCAGTATGAAAGCTAGAGAAGCATCATGAGGCAATGAGTAAAGAGCTGGCCTTAAAAATAAGAAGTCCTGCCTCAGACACTTAATATGTCCTAGCTGTATGACCCTGGGCAAATCACTTATCCCCAATTGCCTCAGCAAAAAAATAAAATAAAATAAGAAGTCCTGGGTTCAAGTTCTGCCTTCACATGATGCCTCTCAATAGTCTAGGTATCAGATGTTTTAAGTCCTAATTCTACAGAGGTAGTACATTACTAGATGGAATTCCTTTGTCTGGGAGCTATCTGTTTCATTGATAGGTCTTATAGGACAGGGTCTTGAGTTCCTTTTCCTCTGAAGAAACACATTTTAAGAGGAAAGACCAGAGGAAGGAGAATCATGGATTTAGAGCCAAAATGGATCTTAGACTTCATCTAGTTGGATTTCCTCATTATACAGATGAGGAAACTGAAGCTCAAAAGTTTTCTCAACTTAACAAAGTTAGTAAGTCAGGGTATGCACCCAGGTCTTCTTGACTTCAGTCTAACACTTGGGTCATCACAATGGGCTAGTTGAAAATTGATGAGTCTAGTTCTAGCCCTATAGCAATAGAGATAGAAAGGAGAGTATGAATCTGAGAGATGTTAAGATTGACTTGGTAACTAAGTGGATAAAAGAATAAGGGAGAGAGAAAGGTCAGAGAGGATTCAGGTTTTGAACCTAGATAAAGTATGATACCATCAGCAAAAAATTAAGAAATTGGGAAAGAGGAACCAAGGAGAAATATGTTTAGTTTTGGATATGTTTAGTTTGAGGTATTGGTGGGACAATTAAGAAATGTAATATACAACAGATAATTGGAAATGAGGAGCTGAGCTCCTTATTGGGGATGATAGCATAATGTCAAGATCAACAACTTGGATATGATCAATACAGACTTGGAAATTGTCACTATGGCTCTAGAGGAAAACACCATGGACACAAGTGTAAGGAGAGAAGAAAAGAAAGCCAGAGTATTGGAGGATGCCTATGTTTTGCTTTTGGGAAAAGGAGGAGGAGATGGAGGAGAATATAAAAGAGGAAAGACAGGAGGACCCTAAGAATACAATATTGTGAAAGCAAAGAGCTGGAAAATAAAAAAAAAAAAAAAAAAAAAAAGAATTGAGTTGATCCACAGTGTTAAAGTCAGACTTCAAAGAGGTCAAGGAGCATGAGGACTAAAGAATACTGTATTTGATCATATAGAGATCATTAATGAATTTCAGGACATAAATTTCTTTTAATAATTTTATTGATATGTGGTGATTCAAGGAAATTCCAATAGATTTGGCACGGAAAGAACCATCCGCATTTAAAAAGAATTATGGAAGGTGAATGTGTATCAAAGCATACTATTTTCACCTTTTTGTTGTTTGCTTTTTTTTCTTTCTCATGTTTTTCCCTTTTGAAATGATTTTTCCTGCACAGCATGATGAATATGAAAACATGTTTAGAATTATACATGTTTAACCTGTATCGAATTGCTTGTTGTTTTGGGAGGAGGGAGGTGGGAAGAAAAATTTGGAACACAAGGTTTTACAAAAGTCAATGATGAAAACAGTCTTTACATGTATTTGGAAAAATAAAATACTATTGAAAAAATTTTTTAAATAATTTTACTGATCTCTTTTGCTTTTATATTCACTCACTATAAACTTTCTCCACAACTTCCTCCCACAGAGCCATCCTTTATAATAAATAATATTTGTAATAGGAAAGAAAAAAAGTTTTTTAAAACTAACACATCAAGGAATCTGATATTATATGCAATGCTCCATTCCATGGTCCCCCAATCTCTGCAAAGTGAGAAGAAGTAAGACTGAGAGAATATTCAGGACAGAATCCAAAGTTTATAAAGGAATTTGAAGAGAAAGTGGGTAATGAGAACATGAAAGCATAATGTTTAGATTATTGTTTTTTAAAGGCTGGCAGTGAAGAGGAAAGAGACAGGACAATAGATTGAATGATAACAGGTTCAAGGGATTTCTTTTTGTTTCATATTAAGAATCTCTTTTGAGATGTGAGTATATGTTGTGTACAGACATACATATGTATGTATGTATGTATTTGACAGAGAAAGATGGGGGGAGAAACAAGAACAGAAACAGACCGAAAGAGAAAGAGAGACATGGAGACAGAGATCGAAATATTGAGAAAGAGATTAAGAGACAGAAAAAAGAGACACATACAGAAACAGAGAGAGACAGAGATAAAGAGACAGGGAGAGGCAGAGACAAAGAAAGACAGACAGAATAAGATTTTTTGAGAGAAAGGGTTTGAGAGAGAAACAGAGAGACAGACAGAGACACAGAGAGAGAAAGAGAGAGAGAAAATAGAGAGTGATTGATGAGGCAAGGTCATGGAAGATATAACAATAATTTTTGTGATCATTTTAATAATTTTATTTTTAATTTTAATAATTTTAAATGATTATGATGACTAACATTTATATAATACTTTTAAGGTTTGCAATACCCCTTATATATAGAAGAGAATAGGATCAAGGGCACAAATAAAGGAGTTAACCTTGATAAGAAATAGATGGATATATGAGAACATCGCACCTACCTTGGGGGGTTGTTGTGAAGCTTAAATGAGATAATAATATATCTAAAGTACTTGGTAAATATCAAACTGTGATATAAGTCATATGAGACAGCATGGTTTAGTGACCAAAGAGTCTGTAACAGAACTAGGAGGATCTAATTTTAAAGTTCGGGATCTAATATCCAGAGGCAATGTGACTCCGGGCAAATCACTTAAGCTCTCAGATCTCTAGACAACTCTGTGACTCTAAGTTACAAATAAAGTGCCAGCTTGCACTGATAGAATGAGTTTCCTCACCTGGAAGTGTCCTGCACCTATGAAATCAGATTCATTCTCTATTCCTATAAAAGTGCTTGCTAAATTTTCACTATTACTCATATTGATGAAATCACAGATCTATTAAGTATTGCAATTCCTTTCTCCTGTCCCCAGTAGAATATAAGCTTTGAGGGCAGAGACTTTTATTTTTGGATCCCCTCTCATATAACCTCCTTTTTTTTTGACAATAATTTCATGAGTATAGGGAAAACCCTCCTGATGTAAATTAACAGCAATTCTGCAACCCATAATCTTATTTGTTTCCTTCACAAGCCTATGCATTATATTTTATGCCTTTAAAAACCTGATTCTGAGACGAGATCTATAGGTTTGCAAGATTATCAGAGTTCCATAACATAAAATAGGTTAAGAACCCCTGTCTTAGGGAGTTAAATGACTTGTTCAGGTTCACAAAGCCAGTATGTGTCAGAAGGGGTACTTGAACCCTGGCTTTTCTTGCCTCGAGCTAGCTTATTATCTGCCATGCCAGATTGTCCCTCTGCCACACACATAGTAGGAGTTTACAAAATGTTTGCTGAATTGGATGGAATGGAATTGATCCCCAAAAGGCAAAGGAAGGTGGAGAAAAGAAAAGGTCTGTGGCTTTATATGTGTTTGCAAGGATAGGGAGTAAGGAAGAACAAGAGAGCATGGGAGAAGAAAAGAGGGAGAAAAAAAGGAAGAGAAAAGAAGAGAAGGACTGAGGCACTCGGTTACATGATCTAAATTCTAATCAAACATCATTTAAAGCATGTTTTATTTCAGCCTCCGGAGAGCTGGTCCCTCCTGGCTCCTCACCATGGCAACGGGCGGCTCATTTCAGAAGTGTCATGCCGCATTATCGTCCTCCCGGCTCACACGCTCCTGCCGCCTGACAAGTTCTCTCTGCCCCTTGCGACAACCATTCCCCAGCTCAGCCTGTTTATTTTTGGTGTCAGGCGGGTGCCCCCCCCCAATCCCCATCCTCCCACATCCCCCAACCCACCGATAGATTGAAAGGCAACCATCAGCCCTGGAGCCTGAGAGCATTGAGCCCCATTTGGTGATAAGAGATAATTTGAGAAGATATTTGCTTACATGTGTATGAACAATTTGCTGCATTAAGACAGTCCTGGTGTGTGGGGACAGGGAGGAGGAGATGTAGACTATGAGGAAAGCACACCCCAGGAAAGACAAGTGGATGAGAGAGTACAGGAGGGGAGCATCCATCAGACTGGATGAGTATGGCTCCCCCATCTTTCTTGGTCGAAGCCCTGACCTCCCAACCCAGAGTTTCAGAGAGTTTTTGTCTGACTGCCTTCCCCAGCCTCCCATCCATCTCTTCACCAAAAGGAGACCCATCTGGTCCTGCCTTTAACTCTATTCGTGATCTTGGGCACTTTTATCTCCCTGGGGTCTCATCTTTAAGATGAAAGCTCCACTAGATCAAGTATTGTTAACCTGCAGCCTGTGGACTTGAGGGGCTCTTTAAAATATATCTTTATAACTGCATTCTGATATAAATTAATTCCTTTGTAATACTATGGATTTTTATTTTACATATTTAAAAACATGGTTCTGAGGAAAGATCCATAGGCTTCACAAGTCTGCCAAAAGGGCCAAGACACACAAAAAAGACTCAAACATCTGAACTAGAAGAGCTCACAAATTCCCTCAAGTGCTAGAGTTCTGTGATTTCAGAAACAGAAAAGGAAAGATATCTCAAGAATTGGGAATCTGCCCAAGAGAGGCACATGCCTGGACAAATCCACCAATTTTGGAACAAGAATATGCAAGGATAAAGGCATAGAGCCTTTCTGAACATTTTTGTTTTGTTGGGGGGGCTTTGTTACTCTCCTTTGGATTGATTTGTGTCCGTCCTTATCCCAGAGTCTCTGACCAATTGATTCTTTACAAATCTATAACTCCCTATTACCTGATATTGTCCCCTCCCCTCTGCTCCTTTTCTCCTTCATCCTTCTATCATTGTCTATCTATTCTATCTCAGGAATTTGAAGGGTTCTGGGGTTTCCCTTCCTTGAGAGAAGTCAAGGGTACTTGCATTTGGAAACATCCTGAAGAGTTTTGTTATCTCCCCCACTCTTATTTCTTCCCTTTAAAAGATGGAAATTCTTTGCAGCATCTCTCTCTCTCTCTCTCTCTCTCTCTCTCTCTCTCTCTCTCTCTCTTCCTTTCTCTTTCTCTCCCTCCCTCCCCCCTCTCTCTCCCTCTCTCTGTCTCTCTTTCTCTCTCTCTCTGTCTCTCTCTCTCTCTGTCTCTCTCTCTCTCTCTCTCTCTCTCTCTCTCTCTCTCTCTTTCTCTCCCTATTTGTCTTCTTCTTTCTTTGTCTCTCTGTATGTGCCTCCTTCTATCTCTGTCTCTTTCTGTCTATCTCTCTGTCTCTGTCTCTGACACACACACACACACACACACACACACACACACACACAAACATACCCCTCTTCCCCAAGCACATGTCAAAAATGCCTGAGATGGGGTTCATATCTAGCAGGAATCACTGAATCACTGCAAAATCACAACAGGTCAAGAGTGAAAAACAGGGCCAATAACTTCTGACACTGTTATTGTTAGAGAAACAAAGAAAGAAGAGAGAAAGAAAAGGAAAAGAAATAAAGACGGAGTTATCTTGTTGAAATACAGGAACTCATAGGGCTTTGTCTAAGAGGTGTTAAATTTAGTTGTGAGGAGTTGGAAAAAGAAGTCAAAAAGCATTTATTAAGCACCTACTATGTATACTGTGCTAAATGCAAAGTATATGAAGAAAGTCAAAAGGGAGCTCTGTTCTCAAGGATCTCTCAATTTTATGGGGAAGACAACTTGAAAAGAGTTATGAACAAACAAGATAAAGACAGAATAAATTGGAGATCATTAATAAAGGGAAGACACTAGAGTTAAAAGACATCATTGCTGAAGATGGTATTTTAGCTGAGACTTGAAGGAAGCCCAAGAAACCAGGACACAGAATTAAGAAGGGAGAATATTCCAGGTATGGGGATCAGTGAGTGAAAACGATCAGATTTTGCATAATTGCCTCCATCTCAGGGAAGGAATTTGGAACTCAACATATTTTAAAAATAAATGCTTTGAATTTTTTTTCATGTAATTGGCAAGAAATAAGATATTATTCAAAACAAAAAGGAAAGAAAGAGAGGAAGAAAGAGAGAGAGAGAGAAAGGAAAGGAAGGAGGGAAGGAGGGAGGAAGGAAGGAAGGAAGGAAGGAAGGAAGGAAGGAAGGAAGGAAGGAAGAGAGAAAAGAAAGGAAAAAGGAAAAAATGAAAAAGAAAATCTTTTAATTTGGAGAGTCTTGTGTCTCTTCTGTAAAAGTAGGGGGCAGGGGCCCGGGGGAAAGAGGGGGAGTGAATTGTTTTTATTCATGAAAAGTCATGAAACCATTCATAACCTCTAACCCTACAATTCCATTGACAGCTTGGGCATATTGTGACAAACTTGGTGCAGGCTGGGTACCCCAGGTGACATTTGAGGTATTATGTTATCAGTGCAGCCCACCCCTGGTTTGTGTCCTGCTTACTACAGAAAAGCAGACTGTCTGTCACTTTCCTAATTAATTAACCTGTGAGAGAGACCCTTTCCTGTGCACCTGCTCAGAAGGTCCTTTCTAGTGAGTATGTGCCAGCTTTCCGCTCCCACCAAACCCCCATGGGCAAGAAGGAAACTCTCAATATCAACCCAAGTTCAATATTAATCTAGGGGTAATTTGAAACACAGCAAAAGATTATTGGAAACTTAATGGCTCCAACCCCATCCTGTATCTGGAAAATCTTTTAACTCAGTCTAATCACTATATATGTATATAGAATTCCCTAGGATTATATAGGACAGATAAAGTAAAATTGCAAAGAAACCATGCCCTGGAAAACAGGCACATTAATGCACTATGAAGGGGCTATGAACTGATTCACCGTTCTGGAAAGCAGTTTTGGAACTGTCACTATATTGTGCATACTCTTTGACCCAGTGATACCATCCCTAGTCTGTATCCTAACGAGATCAAAGGAAGAAGAAAAGGGCCCATATGTACAAAAATATTTATAGCAGTTCTTCTCATCATAGCAAAAAAAGCAGAAGCTAAGGAATACCTAGGGGCAGCTAGGTGGCACAATAGATAGAACACTGAGCTTGGAATCAGGAAGACTCATCTTCATGAGTTCAAATAAGGCCCCAGGCACTAAGTAGCAAGTCTCTTTAACCTTCTTTGTCTCAGTTTCCTCATGGGCTGGAAAAGGAAATTGTAAATTGCCTTAGTATCTTTGCCAAGAAAACTCCAAATGGGGTCATGAAGATGACAACAACAACAAGGGAATAGATACCTATTGGGGAACAGTTAAACATATTATGGTTTAATCAATGCAGTTGAATATTATCACACTATAAGAAATGATTAAAATGTACATTCAGAGAAAATTGGGAAGTCCTCTGTGAACTGATGCAGAGTAAAATGAGTAAAACCAAGAGAACAATTATATAACAGCAACATTATAAAGAAAAAAGTTTTGAAAGAATTAAAAACTCGGATAATCCAATGATCAGATCTGATTCCAAAGGACCAATGATGAAGCTTGCTACATCCCCATCTCCTAAGATGTAATAGATTCAGAATATAGAATGAAACGTGAATTTTCAGACATGGCCAATGAGGGAATTTGCTATATGAGTTTTATTGTTGTCCCATGCTTTGATGTCCTAGAATGCTTGCCCAATTATCTTTTAGTCTTCTTTTGATTATCCTTACACTTCTTTGGGATAACTGAGGGACAGTTCCTTACCATCTGCTCCTAAACTTTGCAGAGTGGAAAGAAGAAAGGAAATAGTTGGTATGTAGAAAAGACTGGAAATGACTGGAGGCTCTAGCCTTGAATTTGGACATTTAAGAAGAAAGCATGAGGAGTGAGGTTAATAACTCTGGTCTCTGTCCTGGCTCACCCTTTTGCTTTTTTTTGCTCATCCTTACCTTTTGCTCTTTGTGCTCCCACCACAATCTGATCCCCTACTCCTTCAAGTGAATGCAGATGGAAGAAAACAGAACCAAGACAATGTCATACACAAAGATTACAGTAATATAAACTTTAAAAATAATAATATAAACTAAAAACACAGTAAAAGACATAGAATCTTTGATTAAGCATAATGGCTGATTGTCCCCAATTACAAATGATGAAATCTCTTTTCTTTGTCTCAACTGAAAGATGGAGCACTATGGATACAGAATGCTGCTTATATAGCCTGACTAGAGTTCTATGTCAGCTGGCTTTGCTTAACTGTCTTTGTTCAAAAGGGATGAGGGTTTATTGAAAAAATTTTGTGTGCAACAACAGAAGGCACCGCTACCACTATAAAAAATTAAAATTAAAGGGGAGGATTTGACTAGATTCTTCTTGATCTTAAGCCTAGTGTGTAAAAAGGGGAATGCTCATCTTTCCTGTCCCTTGCTAGAATTATTAGGACTCCCCCATGTCCTTCTCATCTCACTCTCCTGGGACACCTCCTTTTTAACTACTTTTTACCCTTATAGCCTGTATAACTAACTCTCTTGCCCTTTGTAAATGATTATGCCTCTCCTTTCGTGGCTGAGCAATTAAGAAGGAAAAGGGGGAAGATGTCTAGAAACAGTGTAGGTATTAGTTTGGGGAGAGGACTCTTAACCCAGGAGGAACAGAATTAATGACCCTTCAACTTTCCTGTGGCGTTTGCTGCTTCCTTTTCCCACTGTCTTCCTTAAGCCCAAATCAAGAGAGACATTTTGTCCCTGAAAATTGTAGATCCCCATAATAACTCAACTCAAGTCTTCCTGACTTTAGACCCAGAACTCAATCACTGAACCACCTAGCTACCTAAGTAAGATTTTTGAAATGGGAGAGACAACAATCTATTCCTATTCCTCATTCTCATACACTGCTCTTTACCCAGTACAATACTTCAACACTAACTTCTGGAGAAAAAATCTCCTTGGGGGCTTTTTAAAGGCTAATCTTTCTCTAAGAGACTTTCTGTTCTCCAGTCATTTCCCCTTTCCCTCTCTTCTCCCCTGCCTCTTTTCTGGAAATATCTCAGCCCTACATTTCCAGAAAGACATACTTTGAATTTGCCAGACAAGAACTTTTCAGTTTCCCTGGATGTTCTTTGCTTGTAACTTCAGGGATGGAAGGGGTGGAAAAGCCAGTCAGACTCAGCAGACCTGATGTCCCTATAAAATACCTCAGTGACTCTCTACTCAAGGATTGACTCTGACCCTTGTAGATACCATGACCCTCTCTAGATGCGCTAGCTTCCCTGCCCATGAAGCTGTCCTAACTATGCTTCCAGGAGTCCTATATCATCGTGGGCTCTTTTTTCCTTGCCAAAGAGTCACCGGTCATATCCCCTTTCACAGTCCTGCTTTGAAGGTATTGGTCCCTGACCCAGGGAGAGCAGGTTAGTAAACTGTTCTCATTTGAAAGCATCAATTACTGGACCCCCTTGGCTTAGTGTATAAAGAGCCTGTGGCAGAACTGGGAAAATCTAGACTCAAGTTCTGGCCCTGATACCCAAAGGCTATATATTCAACCCTGAGAAAATCACTTAAGCTCTCAGAGCTCTAGGCAACTCTCTATGACTGTAAGTTACAAAAAGGTGCCAACCTGAACTGCAAACCTTAAAGCACTACGGAAACATCAGCTGCTCTGGCTCTTATATACTACAATTTATTCACAGTGGCACTTTTATGGTAGTAAAAAAACGTGGAAACCAAGTGGGTGCTCATTGCCTGGGCAATTGCTGAATATTTTGTTGGATGTCATTGCTGACCTCCTTGTGTTATAAGCCTAGCAGCTGGATCTCTGGGTCAAAGGGTAGGAACTGTTCCAACATGTTTTAAAAGCAGATGCAGAATTGAAAGAAATTTGACTTCAGGACAAATGAATGGACAAATATTGATTAAGCATCTGCTTGTGCTAGGTACTATGCTGAGCCTTAGGGATACAAAAGGGGGCAAAAGACAATTTCTGCCTTCAAGGAACTCGTGATCCAATGGATTCAGTGAGCTCTCTCAAAAGTCTTGACTACACAGTAATAATACTGGAGTGAATACCTCCTGAGAGAAGTGGAGTAGTAGGAAACAGACCAGTTCCTCCCAGATAAATTAAGTTCAACTCTTATAAAATACGGTGTGTATACATACATACAAACATACATATACATCTACACACATGTGTATGTTTAACCTCACTAGATCCTCACAACTACCCAACTCAAGTCTTTCTGACACTAGATCCAGAATTAGCTACCCAGGTGAGATTTTTGAAATGGAAAGACAACAATCTATATCTATGGGAAGAAGCTGATATCCATAGAGATAGAACTCAAGGATCATAGGATTTAAAAGGTTGCCTTGAGATCATCTAGTCCAAAGCTTCATTTTGCAAAAGCCAAGGAAGAAATTGCAGAGTCAATATTCCAACCCAGACCTTCTGACCTTAGACCTAGTAGTCTTTCCACTACATCATTGTGGTACTGGCCTCCTGGATCACATGGCTGACTGACAGGGTATCTTATATTTACTTTGGGCATACTTTGAAAGAAAGAAAAAGACCCTAGAAATATTTATTTACAAAAACCTAAGCCTGAGGCTCTAGATCAGGAGTGAGGAATCTTTTTTTTCCCCAAAGGCCATTTGGATATTTATAACATCATTCACAGGCCATACAGTCTCCTTGTATCATCATCATCCTCTCACATGAAGAGACCATTCTACAGGTCTGAGTTAGACCTCCAGCAGCCACTGGCACGTGGCTCCCATATCACAACAATTATCAATTTAAAGAACTCAAGCAATGGAAGGTTGTCGTTACCTGCAGTTGCCTTGGCAGGGCCAGACCAAATGATTTTTCAGTCCTTATATAGCCTGATGGCCCAATATCCCCCACTTCTGCTCTAGCTCATCATCAGTCCCTCCTGTCATTCAATATGGCTTCAGACAATCTGTCTAGTGGTTATAGATATACCAACATGCCCAAGAGGATACCTAAGAGACATATCCATCAGGTTGCCCTCTTAAATGGACAATTTTTCTTTTTTTAAATTTATTACAATAACTTTTTTATTGACAAAACCCATGCCAGGGTAATTTTTTACAACATTATCCCTTGCACTCACTTCTGTTCCAATTTTTCCCCTCCCTCCCTCCACCCCCTCCCCTAGATGGCAAGCAGTCCTATATATGTTAAATATGTTGCAGTATATCCTAGATACAATATATGTGTGCAGAACCAAACAGTTCTCTTGTTGCACAGGGAGAACTGGATTCAGAAGGTAAAAATAACAATGGGCAATTTTTCAAAAGAGCAAAAGAGTACCCCCAAAGGGAAACCCAATACAACTGCGACTGAAGTTTGGGTCACTCTGCTAAACATCTATCTTGTTCCTTCTCTTTCCTCATTTCATTACTCTGTAAATACAAAATAATGATGGATTAATTTCCTGATCAAATATCAGCTCTATATGCTGTTCCTCACTACTAAAGCCCACTAGGTGATTAGAGTCATAATCCCAAAAGAAAGGACCTAGCTGTGTGCATCCTTGCATTGATCCCTGAACTTAAGAAACTGCTTTCGCAATTGTGCTAACAAGTAGGTCAAGATACTTACCTTGAATAGAAAAAGGAAGAGAATCACCCAATGGTAGAACAAGTCTGAATAATCAACTAGTGAATATGCATCAGGCAAAATTGACTTTATGAGAGAAGCAGATCCAGGCTAGAAGAGTTAAGAGAACAGGAAATTGAGCGGGTTCCCAGTTGGGGAATGGCTGAATAAGTTATGGTATATGAATATAATGGAATCCTATTGTTCTATAAGAAATGATGAACAGATTTCAGAAAAGCCTGGAAAGACTTACATGAACTGATGCTGAATAAAGTGAACCGAACTACAATGTTGTACACGATAACAGCAAGATTGTATAATGATCAATTATGATAGATTTATTTCTTCTCAACAATACAGTGATCCAAGACAAATCCAATTGACTTGGAATGTGAAAATGCCATCCACATCCAGAGGAAAAACTGTGGAGACTGCATACAGATTGAAGCATACTATTGTCATTTTTTTCTTTTTCATGGTTTTCTCTTTTGTTCTGATGTTTTTTCACAGCATTATCAATATGGAAATATGTTTAAAATGATTGTACATGCATAACCCATATCAGATTGCTTGATGTCTTGGAGAAGAGAGAGGTATGGGAGTGAAGGAGAAAAAATTTGGAATTCAAAATCTTATAAAAATGAATGTTGAAAACTATCTTTATATGTCATTGGAAAAAATACTATTAAATCTTTGTAGAAATAGGAAACTAAGGATGTAGAATGTTGTATATACTGTCAGACATGGTTAACATACTGCTTAGGTCTTGTTGAACTTCAGTTTTTTCTCTTTTTTTAAAAAAACCTTTGTTACAAGGGTTTGCGTCCTAGAAAAGGATATATTCAGAAAAAAATCTACGAAAAAGCAAAAGATATGAACAAAAATAAGATCTAACTGGGTATGTTGGTGCATATCTGTGGTCCTTGCTGTTGGGTAAGCTGAAGCTAGAGAATTGATTGAGTTAGGGTGTTCTGAGCTGCAGTAGAGCTAAAAATCAATCAGGTCACCATACTAAACCAGGACCGTCATGGTAAACCTCAATAGCACAGGGCTACTAAGCTATCCTTGAAGGAATGAACCACCCTAGTTAGGAAAAAAATAAAGTAGGTTCAAGTTTCCATGCTAAACAGTATTGGGATGAAGCCATGTGTGGCTACTGAATTTCTAGCCTGGTGGAGATGAGGGGTGATAGACAGATGAAAAGATAAATAAAAGGTAAACATGGATTTTTAAAATCCATGTTAAAAAGGAGGTTCAGAGGAGGATTTAGATAAGTAGAGTAGTTTTGCTAGTGTTTGTGTTAAATACAATATATACTTTAAAATAATAACAAAAGTTAACATTTGTATACTGCTTTAAGGTTTGCAAAGTGCTATACATGTTATTTCATTTAATCCATTTCTTTAAATGGTTCAGTTTCATATACTACCCTCTTTTCAGCTTTTCTTTTTATATTTGTTATTATTTTTCATATTTGTTAACTTGGTAGTGATAATAACAATAATTAAAAAGAAGTAGATATAGGGAGGGTTAGGCTTGGACAAGTAGAAGTAAAGACCCCTCAAGAAGGATGAAGGAGATGATTCACTGATAGTCATCTGGATGACAAAGGATGACCTAAAACCCAGAGGAAAAATCTTTGAAATGCATAGTAGGAAATGACTTCCTCAACAACAGTTCCCCAGAAAGGGTAAAGGCAAAAAAATATGATCCGAGTTGGAGTGCCCTGTAAGCCATGCCCACTAAGACAATCTGTGGCTGGACTATCTTAGAAAAATGTGATTGTGCTCAGTATACATATATTTCTAAATTTGGTTAGAGTTTTTTTTAGTTTTTCCTTTATTTATCCGTAAAATCAGAATCATAGTGCTATAGGAAAGGGACATCATGCAACCCATTTGAGCACCCTATCCCTCCAACTCTAAATATCTTCTTAGACTTCCTTTCTTCCAAATAATTGAAAGAGCTTGTATATGTTTGTTGACTCTTGTTCATGCTCATAATATGAAGCTTATCTTTAGCTACTACCAATAGTGAATTCTTAGCCTTAGAAGCAATGGAGCTCAAATCAAGAATCAAATCAAAATCAAATCTTAAACTCTGTCATCTTTCCTATTCCATTATACATAGCACAAAACCCCAACATGAGTGCCTCATTTGGGTAAACTTTCCTTAGAGGTTATTCCTATTCTGCCCCCTGCAGCCACTGTTCAATGGATACAGTGCTGGGCCTAGAGTCAGGAAGATTTATTTTCCTGAGTTCAAATCTGATCTCAGATACTCACTAACCATGTGATCCTGGGCAAGACACTTACCTGTTTGCTTCAGTTTCCTCATGTATAAAATGAGCTGCAAACAAAAATGGCAAACCCTTCCAGCATCTTTTTCATTGAATCCCAAATGGGATCAATGACCGAACAATAACAACATACTTTCAAACCACCTCCTGCTCATACAACCCCCAAAATTCTTACTGTTAGCAATGATGCTTCTCTCCTCTTCCTGCCTCTATTACCTTAGAGGAATAAGCATAACGCTTAGAATCAAAAGATGAGAATTTAAATTCTACTTCTCACATTTACTAACTATATAATTTTGTATAGATCAGTTAACCTGCCTGAGTCTCAGTTTCCTCATCTTTAAAAAAGGCATAATAATATCTCTGTTGCCTATTTCACAAGGTTATATAAAGAAAGAACATTGTAAACTATGAAACCCTTAGATAAATATGTGATATTATTATAACACCAAAGTCATAGTTAGCTAACATCATCATACTAATGTGTTAATAGGATATGACTATAATATGTCCTCAGAACTACACACACACACACACACACACACACATATATACATATATATACATATGTAATATGTCCTTCCCTCCCTAATTTCTGCACAGAGACCTTAAAAAAATAATAGTTTCCATTTTGTCTTTTTGGGTTTTTTTTAAATCTATAATTTCATTGTCAAAGGGATCTCCCAATACAGATCCCCAGCTGTTCTTTAACTTGGTCTTAGGATACTGGGAGGTTAAGGAATGTGCCCAGTGTCACATTTCCAATATGTAAGAGAAGTGAAACCTGAACCCAGGTCTTCTCTGAAGAGAGTCATGTAGCTTCTCCTAAAATAATAAAAGTATATGAGCTAGTGTAGAGGAAATTAGCATCAAGCCTCTATAGGATGAAAAAATGAATAAATCTATATCTTTTATAGTTTAAGTGCATGTGTGATCTCCTTGATGGAGGCACTCCCTTCAACAAGGCAGATGGAAACACAACTCCACTTTCTCATCCCATGCAACTCTTGTCCATGTCCTCCCATAAATCCTCCATAGAAGATCTATGTATGTATCCAATATGCTGGAAGACCTTGCTTAAGGTCTTTTAGCATTCAGTGGGTACCTGTACAGCACTTGGGCCGCCCATTTGTTATCCCTTGCTTTCAATAAACGACTAGCCTACCTTTTCTGATCATGTTTCCTGGGTGATTTTTTTTAAACATTTCTTGCACAGAGCATAAAACATATTGTCCTTTCACAAAGTTATATCCTAAGAATACCACCTCCAAATGGTTCTTCTCCCCTAAAAAGTTTGCTAACCTCCAATCTAGTATAGTCGAAGAAAGTGACCAATTGGGAAGTGGGAGGAGATTTAGGAGAAAGTCTTTATCTTTGCATACAATGTTAGGAGTGTCCAGGAGCTGTCCATTGCTGAATTTCATTCCCAAGAATAAGAAAGGTAATGTTTCTATCATGCTCCCAGCCTTAAAAGCATTCAAGCACACTATAATATTATATAATAAAATATATTTTTATTTAAGCTTTTTATTTTTCAAAACATATGCATGGACAATTCTTCAACATTAACCCTTGCAAAACTCTATGTTCCAATTTTCCCTCCCTTCCCCCCTGTCCTTTCCTAAATGGCAAGTAGTCCAATATATTTTAAACATGGTAGAAATATATGTTAAATCCAGTATATGTATACATATTTATACAGTTATCATTCCACAGAAAAAAAAAGAGAAGCAAAATAAAATGCAAGCAAATAACAACAAAAAGAGTAAAAATGCTATGTTGTGATCCACACTCAGTTCCCACAGTCCTCTCTCTGGGTGTAGATGGCACTCTTCATCACTGAACAATTGGTTTGAATCATCTCATGTCCATCAGAATTGATCATTGCATAATCTTGTTGCCATGTGCAATGATCTCCTGCTTCTGCTCATTTCACTTCGTATCAGTTCATGTAAGGCACCCCAGGCCTCTCTGAAATCATCCTGCTGGTCATTTCTTACAGAACAATAATATTCCATAACATTCAAGTAGCATAACTTGGTTGGCCATTCCCCAACTGATGGGCATCCACTCAGTTTCCAGTTTCTTGCCACTACAAAAAGGGCTGCATCAAACATTTTTTAAAAATTATTGTCATTGACACCATAGCCAGAACCGTGGAGGAACCTCTACTAAAGTCCATGGAATAACAGAAGAAAGTTGCTTGCCTAAGATCATCCACAATTGGTTAATGGCAGAAATAGAAGGAGAACCTATATCTTCTGACTCGTGGTTCTGGGCTCTTTCTGTATGAGAAGTTCCAGTTTTTTCTAAAGAGCCAAAGGAAAAAAGATGGTTGGTTACACCTGGCCCAGAAAGCCAGGGAGATGATAGAGCCTCCTAAAGCTCAGGTATGGTAGTGGTGATCTCAGTTAACCTGCAGGAGTCAGGGAGCTGAATCTGTTAAATTGATGAAAACTCAGAATAAAAAGATAGAAAAGCAGTGGAGAAAAAATAGAGCATTTTCTTACAAACTGATATAGATTTCATGGGAGTCATTAATGTACATGGAATGTGAGAGGCATCTAATATCTAATTTAATAGAGGCAACTAGACTAACATAGTTGACAGAACCCCAGACTCTATAGTCCAAAAGATCTGAGTTCACATCTGCCTCCATTATGTGACCCTGGATAAATCATAACTTTCTGTGCTTCAGTTTCTTCATTTTCAATGGCCTCTAAAAGTTCCTTCCAACTCTAAATTTTTGATCCTATAAAGCCAACAGAGGCTTTGGGAAAGGCACTCCTAGCACCAGTAACCTGAACCAAATGTAATTAGGAAGGAAAAGCTGGTGACACACAAAAAAATTCTACCTTCATAATTTTTCCCACAAATAACTCTTTTCTTTCTTTTTGACACTGTTACCACGCTGGGATGGGCTCTCTCATCTCTTCAGACCTGGAGTATTGCAGTAACCTGCTTATGGATTTCCTTGCCTCAAGTCTTTCCCCACTCCATGCCATCCTTTGTTCAGCCATCAAATTTATCATTCTAAAATACACATCTGACAACCCCCCCCTCCATTTTAATCAGCTCCAATTGTCCCTTATCACCTCCAGAACTGAATATAAAATCCTCTGTTAGGCATTCAAAGCCCTTCCAGGATTCTTCTACCTTATTCCTTTTTCACAGACTACAATTCAGGGACATTGGTCTGTTTAGTGTTCCTCACTCTATATACTCCATCTTTTGACTTAATGTTTTTCATTGTCTATTCCTCAAACTCAGAATGCTCTCCTCTGTTTTGCCTATTTTGACTAAAATGACTCAACCACAAAAAAATTATGTCTATACATGATGTTTTCATATTGTCTCTCCTTTTAGACTATAAGCTCCTTAAAGACTGTATTTTCTTTCTTTTTTGTCATCTTTTTTTAATTAAAAAAAAAACAGGGATGGCTTTCTAGAAACAGAGAGGAGAAATAATAGAGGAAAGAATTTAATTTAGCCCTTAGAACAATGTCTAGCACATAGTAGGAACTTAGTAGATACTTGTTGATTTAACTTTTCTTTAATGTATTCCAAAATAGTCAATGCAAATAGGAATGACTTTTAGATAATATTCCATTATCCAGAGCATTCTTTTCCTATTCTGTTGTTTTAGAAAATAAAGGGTTAACTATCCTATTCCCCATCTGCCCAGAAGGTACTGAGGCAATCAGAGCCTGCATCAAGGAATCAGCCACAAGCATCATACTCATCTCTGTTTTCAGGACTAGGATTCATAGAAGCCTCTGGCAGCTCAGGAGTTTTATCTCCAGTATTCCCAAGAAAAGACCCACCTTCTTCTTTCACATATTTGATTTTTTCCCTTCTGCCATATCCCAGTTGGTCAGCAGGATTGTCACTAGATCATAGATTTTGACCTGAAAGGGACCTCAGAGAGCATATAGGTCACCCCTTTCGTTTCACAGATAAGGAAACTGAGGTCTTAAGTTAAATGACTTGGCTAGGAGTACTCAAGTAATAAGGTTGATGTAAAGTTGGAAGGGACCTCATAACCCATCAAAAACAACCCTTTCATTTCACAAATGGGGAAACTGAGGCAGAGAGGGAGTGTATTGTGTTCCCCAAAGTCATGAAAGTAGTCATTGATAGATATAGTTGATAGATATAGAGCTATAGGAACTTTAGGATCTGCCTTAAGGGTGTTAAGATTCTTAACCTGGAGAAAGTCTTCAGGAAGTTCATGAAATTAGATGGGGAGAAAATCACATATTTATTCCAATATGATTTGTTCTCTTTTGTAATCCTATAATTTTATTTTTTGAATTTTAAAGCATTATTTTGAAAAGGGGTCCATAAGCTTCACTGGACTGCCAGAGGGGACCATGACACAAAAATCTTTAAGAACCCCTGATCTAGTCCAGCTCCTTTATTTTACAGGTGAGTAAACTGAGGCCCAGAATAGTTAAGTGACTTGCCTAAACTGAGACAAGTAAAAAAAAATCATTAGATAATTACTTTGGAGCTAGAATAGATCTTGAAGGTTGTCTAGTTCAACTCCTTCATTTTACAAATGAGGAAACTGAGATCTGGGGGTTAAATAACTTACTGAAAGTCACACAGATGTAATGTCAGAGGCTAGGTATTATGACTCCAGAACTTTGATTCTATAGCTTTGGTGCTGTCAACTGTTCTACGGAAGGATAAAGAGTCTATTAGGAAAAGTTCTGAAGGTTCCTGAAGTTCCCTCTTTTCTCTAGGACTGTCATCAACTCTGTTGAGGAAGAGGTACTACTGACTTCTATGCCCAAGGACAGTATCCTCCAATACTGACATCAGCATTTTGCCCAAAGCATGTTTTTCCCTTCCCTCCATTTCTCTGCTCTTTGTTTGCCATTTCTGAGACTTTTCCCTCTGTCCTAGCTAATCACACATCACATATCCACGATCTCCTTCCTTACTTGCTTCCTTCCCTTCCTTCCTTCCTTCCTTTCCCCCTTTTTTTCTTCTTTTCCTCCTTTCCTTCTTCTTTCCCTTCCTTTCTTCCTTCTTTTTCTTAATGTAGCTCTCTTCTCTCAGGATGTATACATGTATGTGTAATAAATTCTGAAAAACTTAAACAAATTCAACTGTAGATTGCATTTGTTTTGGTTTCATTTGGAGCTAGGAAGTTTCAAGATTAGTAAGAAGTGAAGGAATGGAAGAGGGGGATATCATGTCAGAAGAAACAGAAAGCAGGATTTGGGAGTCAAGGATGACCATGATGGTCCTTCCTATTGTAATAAAAGACAATTCTTGGTATTCTGAATAATGTCAGATACTTTCAGGCAGAATAATATAGAGAAGAGTAGGCTGTTTGGAATCCAGAAAGAAGAATTCAAATCCTTTTCTCTTGACACTTAGTAGCAGTGAGACTGAGCAAACCGAGATGAGTTTCCTTGTCTATAAGTAGTACTTCACAGAACAGTTATGAGAATCAAAGAAGAAAATGTAGACAGAAAATGTGCCAGCTTTTAAGTCAGCTGTTTTTACATCGGCAGAGATTACAGCTGCTCATTCAAGGATCTAACTCTTCATCTAGTCAAATCTCATTTTACAAAGAAGGAAACTGAGGCCTTTGTAAGAACACTTGCTCAATTCAACAAGCATTAATAGTGCCCCTACTGTGATGGACTCAAGGTACAGAGATAAATATCTTTGGTATGGTTAGGATATGGAATCATGTTGCTTTACTATTCATATTTGTTATAAAGGGTTGTTTTCCTTTCTGTTTTTAATTAGGGAAGAAGTGGTAAAAAATAGCCAACAAAAGAAAATTATTGCAGGGAAAGTTTCAAATGCATGGAAGAGAGCAGAAAGAATTTCAAAAGAAAGCCCAGACAAGCAGGACAGATTAGAAAATAATGTGTGGAATTTAATATATACTTTTTTAAAAGAGCAAGTGAGATGACATATAGACCCACAATTTCATATTCAATCTCTTTTTATGCTCTGCTCTTCATGTCAAAAATGCTCATTAAAAATAAAAATAAAACAAAAACAAATTTAAAAATAAAAAATGCTCATTTTTGTGTGTTGAAGTTCAGAAAAAAATTAAAAGGAAATTTGGCATCTACTGTGTGGCAGGCATTGAAGATACAAATGCAAAAATGAAAGTGTCCCTGCCCTCAAGGAGTTCATAATAGATTGGAGGAGCTTATATTGTAGGGGGAAAAAATTAAAAGTATCTGAACTAGGGCTTGAACTCAGTTCTGCAAATTTCAAAACTTCTGCTCTTGAAATTTAACCAGTTTGGCCCGTATTTCAGGAGAGAATCCAGGTGTTTCTTAATTAATATATCACATTTTAGTGGCTTTTTAGTTTTAATTTTGGTAACCCTAATGGGAATAACCAACATGTCATAGATTTGAAGATGTAGGAGGAACATTAGATATAAATTTGTTCAACTCCTTATTTTTACAGATGAAGAAACTGAGGATGTGAGATCACATAGATAATAGTTGGTAATTATAGATTTGAATTCAAACCCTTGATTTAATATTCAGGAGGTAGTATTCTTTATTTCTCCTACTGTATGTGTCTGTGTCATCCCTATGATATGATGATGAAAATATCTCATGATATGATCTTTATGTAATGTAGTAATCACCAGGAAGGGAGAAGAAGGGCTAAATAAGGAGTCTTCCTAAGGATTGAGCAGAGCATGGCATCTGTTATCATTCCACCAATGAGCTGGGTTGAGTCAACTGGGTGGTCAGTCAAGAAAATTAAGCCCTTATTATATCCTAAATGTTGGGATCGATACAGCCAGGGAAATGTGATGGAAGGAAAAGGAAGCCAGTGAACACAGAAAAAGGAGAGATGCATGAGATCCAATCAAATATCTTTATAGATGCAGCTTTCAGCTTTATAGATTCAGCTTTTTGATTTGATTTCAGGATGAAACCATTTTACACTAGGAAGAGCTTACAAGGGCTGTTCATACTTCTCTAAAATATTCCAATCTGTGACATCATTTGGAATAGGACAGGATGTGATGATGGATAGATGAATAGAGTGCTAGACCTGGAGTCAAAAAAACTTGAGTTCAAATTCAGCCTCAGACATTTACCAGCTATGACCTTGTGCAAATCATATAATCCTTCGGTGCCTCAGTTTCCTCATCTGTAAAATGTGGAAATAATAATTTTGAAGAGCTCAGCAAAAATCCTGCATATAATAAGTACTATATAAATATTATTGTTATTATTATGTTATAAAAATCTATTCTTCATCCCTGTGAAAATCAGTAATTCTTTCAATCTGAGAATAAAAAAGAGGAGCAACGATCTGGGTCTTGACATGATTTGAGTTTAATGTAGATTCTCTGGAGTCTCTTATGTTCCCTTACATCCAGGATCTGAGGCTTGAGGACTGGAAAATCCTGCTTAGAGTCTTGATTCAGATAATAGTTGTGGGACCGTTGGAAGATCTCTTCTTCTTTCTGGGCCTCAGTGTCCCACTGATAAATTCAATGATCTCTAACATCCCTTCTAAGGTAAAAATCTATGACTTTATAGTTATATGACTTCTCAGGTCCTTTCTAGCACTAAATCTATGCTATTGTACGCTGTCTGAAATACCTGAGGTATTAATCCGGGGTATTTTTTCAGTTGTATCCCAGGTTAAGATGCAAATAATCTATCTTTCTCCTATGGTTCCTTTTTTAGTCACTTCTTTATCCTTCTTCCCCTTCTCTTTTATCATTGTTTACAGTTCAGTGTGAATGAATTTATCAGAATTTTTTTCCTTGTTTAAATTTTAATAAAGGAAGAAGAGGATCATAATGAAGAATTTTTGTGTCAAGAGCAAGTAGTCATCAGGGATGGGTTGGGACACTGCCCCATGACAAAGAAATAGATACCTCATAATAGTACATAAGGTAGGAGAAGATCTTATCCCAATTCACAATTTGATGGTTTCCTATTTTTAAAAATAGTGTTAGTACTAATTAGGTACAAAGTTTCATTGTTTCCAACTGCCAAAGGACTGCAAATATCATTTTTATTGCCCTGGGACAAAACTCCAGTCACCCTGCCCTAGTTACAGGTCTTTGAAACACATGAGTACCAAGTTCTGATGGGCAGGATACAAAAACAAAATTAAGGGAGAGAGAGTTTCTACTGATGAAGGGAAATAGTTCAGAAAGAGGATACTGGCATTAATCAGAGAAAAGCTTTGTCAATATTATTTTGCCGAAGGTTTATCTTATTTCTTCTTGTAATATAGCCATGTAAATACCTGCTGGATTCATTAGCTTAGGAACCTCTCTTTTTACTGATCCAAAATAGGAAGCAGGTCTCTGAATAAGTAGATAGAATGGACAAATGAGAAGTGAGGTTTCAAGGGGGAGCTTCCAGTCACTCTGCTCACACCCTCAGTGCTCCCACATATTGTTCCTCTTAAATTAAAATGATTCTAGGTTTAGGGGGAGGGGAAAGAAATTGCATGGAGGTTGGGGTTCTGAGAGACAAAAACAAAAATAAAAACAAAGCTTCTCTCTCCCACCCTTTTGCCCGTTTCCTCCATACACTGAGATGAAACTAATAGGTGAGGGGAGGGGGTTAGGGGGATGGGGTGAGGAACAGGGAGGAGAGAAACGGGGCAGGCAGCCTCTGGCTAACCTTCCAACGATGAAATGTGGCCATTTACCTTCACGCTTGACTGCCAGGACCTAAATCATTGTCTTGGCTCCCCAGGCTCAAGGTTCCTCTCCCAGCCTCTGACAAAGCTACCCAATACTCAGTCCTTTTAGCCTAGATCCACTCCCTCATCAACTCCCCCAGTATGAGCCATAGAAAGAAATGTCCCTTTAGTAAACTGGCCATTTCCATCCCCCCCCACACAGTCGGGAACTGGAGGGCATCTAAGACTCGAACTGGGAAGGGGTAAAAAAAAGGGGGTGCTTGCTGTCAGCAAGGTCTGTGAGCCCTGGGGATACTGTAAGAATCAAACATAAATCACAGTCTTTCTTTCCTTCCTTTCTTCCTCTTTTTCTCCTTCCTCATTTTCAGCTACTTCAATGAGGAACAGAGGAGTAAATATTTACAAGCTGGGAGAGAGAGAGAAAAAAAAAAAACAGAATTGAGAGAAAAAATATACATGACAATAGACAGACAAAATTTTACACTAAACCAAGCTATCACTGATCACTTATTGTGTTTTAGGCCCTGTGCTAGGTTCTGGGTTGTGAGTAATGGATGATGTGGAGGAGTGAGGGGAACAGAACAGAAATCATAGAATTCCCCCAGTCCCTCCATTATTGCCAAAACCGGCCTCTTGATTGATTCTAGAAACTTTTTGGACTTTGTCTGATCCAGAAACATTATGACTCCAGCTTGAGGAAAGATCAAAAGATGCAAGGGGGTCACTAGTACAATACTGCATCATAAATAATAAATGTGATTGTAAATGATTACTTAAGTGTTCATTTTAGGAAAAAACTAGAATCTGTAAGAGGAATCCCCTGCTTCAAGGATATAGGTGCTCCCCTAAAGCTGGCTAGATAATGAGTGGAGAGTCTAAACCAGAGAGAGATCCCAGAGATGAGCAGGAAATGAATGGAGGAGCCCTTTGCTTTAAATTAGACATCCATAGGAAATATTCCTGTTTATAGCTATCCTGATCTTCTGTATCTCTCACCTCTGAATAAGTTCTCCCCCTCCCCCAACCATCAGCCTGTGTCATCATATCCCTGATTTCATCTGAATTCCTCTTCCTCCTCCTCCTCTTCCTCCTCCTCTTCTTCCTCCTCCTCTTTCTAAACTGCTCCATATTCACCTCTTCCAGGAAGCCATCTCAGACCAACCCTTGGGGACTGAAGTCACTCCATTGCTCTGGATCCCATTGGCCCTTATGTACACAGTTTGCACTGTATTCATTTGCATTTTTCATGTATCATTTATCTGTGTTTTACATCTGTTAGCTCTGTGGAGGTCCCACGTCCTCCATTGCACCCAGAACTAGTGGATGTCAAGGACTGTCTTCCAAGGGCAAACGACTATATCTCTGGGAGTTCCCCTACAGCAGAGATTTTGTCACTGCCATCAGAATAGGAAATAGAGCAGTTTCCTAAGAGTAAGAAGCCATGCCCATCATTGTCTCTCTACCCCCCCCCCCCCACCATTCACCTTCTATTTCAACATACCTGGGGCTCTTCTCTCTTTGACCCATAGTAGGAAAAGTACTAGACTTGGAATGTAGAGTTTGAATCCTGCCTTTTCCATTTACTACAAGACTTTGGGTAAGTCATTTCACCTCTCTTTGCCTTAGTTTCCCCATTTGTAAAATGAGGTTAAACTAGATATTCACAATAGATAAAGGGCTTTTCTTAGAGTCAGGAAGACCCTAATTCAAATCCTGCCTTGAAACACTTAATATCTGTGTGACAATGGGCAAGTTACTTA
This sequence comes from Sarcophilus harrisii, assembly GCF_902635505.1. NCBI lineage: Eukaryota > Metazoa > Chordata > Mammalia > Dasyuromorphia > Dasyuridae > Sarcophilus > Sarcophilus harrisii. Next base: position 353,750,817 of record NC_045429.1, on the reverse strand, counting down.
ACTTTCTGAGACTGTTTCCTCATCTGTAAAATTAGGGGTTTGGACTTGTGGGTCCATCAAGCTTCAGCTCTATAACTACACATCCCCTAAGGTCCTTTTTAGCTAGAAATCTAAGATCTGTTGGTCCTATGACTAGGTGACCTCCAAGGTCTAAATCCATGATCCAATGTTCTCCCAGAGCAAAGGGCAAGATTGTTTGCTCTCCTCTTCCTGTAACAGCCTTCATCTCCAATCAAGATTCTAAGATGAGGTCTTAAGGTAATTGATGTGCATCCTTTCCATATCAGAAGTTTTAGAAGTGGAAAAGAACTTGGAAGCCACCAGGCTAACCCTCTCTTTTAATAGCAGAGGAAACTGAAATCCATAGAGGAAGATTGGCTTTCCCAAGATCTCAGATCTGAATCCCCTCCCTTAGACCTGTCCCAGCAGCTGACTGACTCCATACAAGGGATGGAGGGACAGGGACTTCATCTCCTCTTCCATCCCTGTATCTCATTGTTCCAGGGTGGCTACGAAGAGTCTTGGCAATTTTGAATCTTCTAGTTTTCTCTGACCTCAAATCAGGGGCCCAAGGTGGGAGAGGGCACTTCCTTAAAAAAAGAAAAAAAAACACATATACCCCAAGCAAATGGGCAGTGGCCAACACCATCATCTCCTTCATTAGGAGGCGGGAACCGAAAGGAGTTAAATGTATTAAGCAATTTACAATTAATATAGAAGTCATTCCAGAGATAGCTACTAGAGAGAGTACAACAGGGCAATTAACCCACTAATACACTAGGCTATTACATCGCTATGTCTCTTATTTTAGCCCGAGGCGATTTGAAACGCATTGGATTAGAGGATATTACAGGAGATAGCATGAAAAATAGCTTAATGTAATGAGCCGTCCCGTGATGTCTGCTATTAAAGATGATTTGCAGTTGAAAACTACAGCCTACCGTAGTTCAGCCATTTAGGGACCAGGGGGTGGGGGCTGGGGCACTGGTGCTTAACCCTTCCCTGGATGGTGGAACCCCCAGCCCCCCATCTCCCTGGGGGCCCCCCTACCCCTCCAGCCCAAGATTATCAAGTGCATCTTATTCTTCCACGATGGCATCTCTGGGAGATGGGAGATTGGTGCCTGAGGTTGATAAAGAACCAGTAATCTGCTAATAACCTTTAAAAATAGATTCCCCCAGAGAGTCCAGACTAATGTGCTGAGGCTGGGGAGGGAGGTTTGATTGGCAATGCTCCGCCACTGAGGAGAGAGTCGTGGGACGAGGGGGGAAGAACTACAAATATTTCTGGGTGGGGCCTAATCCTCTCCGCCCCTCCTCCCTCCACATACACACCCGGAGCCCCACTGACAGGAAAGCAAAGTTGAGGTTTCTTTGCCCAATCACCCTAGCTTTCTTTTCTTGAGGTGGAGAATCAGCCCTGAGGAGAATGAGGGGATTGGGGGGGGGGGGGAATCTGGAGAATTTTTCTTTCTTCCTCTCTCCCTTGGGATTAGTGACTACCTGTGTGAAGCAATTTGTACAGAAGGGGATTTATGAAGGTGGGATTGTTGAAGGTGGGCATGTGTGTATGGGGAGAGGGGGGAGTGTGTGTCTCTGTTAGGGTCAGTATCATCCGAAGGAGGGGTTCAGCAGCTGATTGCGGGTGGCTCAGGGCTGGCAATTTATAGAAAGACCAGTCAGACCTGCCTCTTCCTGTCTTAAAGGTCAATGGCTCTATACGGATAGATGGACAGACAGCAAAAAAAAAATAAATTTTTTTTTAAATAACACCAAACGGCAGCTAGTTGGCACAGTGGATAGAGCAACAGCCCTGAAGTCAGGAGGACTTGAGTTCAAAACTGATCTCAGACACTTAACACTTCCTAATTGTGTAACCCTGGTCAAGTCACTTAAACCCAATTGCCTCAGCAAAATAAATAAATAAATTAAAATTAAAATTAAAAATTAAATAACATCAAAATAGAGAAATGAGGTATTTATTCAAATAATATATAGTTAGAACTGGGCATATTACATGAGTATGTGTTCCAGTGTTTGTGCAGTTGTGAATGTGTATGGATAATGGCAGGTATTATGTGTTAGTATGTGTATGTCTGCACATAGGGTAACAGGATAATAGACTTAGAGCTTGAAGGGAACTTAGAGGCTATCCAAGCCAACCTCGGGAAACTGAGACAGAGCAGCATTTGTTCTATGTCTCATCTGGGCATGTGTTTATCTCAGTACATTGAACAAAGTTGTGTGCCTCTATATAACATGTGTCTTTGTGACAGGTTTCTCTGAAGCTCCTTGGGGGTGGGGGGGAGGAGGGGGTCTATATCTCTGTGTTTGTGGATCTGTTTCTGTGGGTGCATCTGGCTGCTGAAGTTTCCAATTGGGATGAGTGGCTTTTGTGCCATTTCTGTCTTTTATCACCATTGGCAACAAAACTGAACCCAAGAGGGCAGTGATAAATAAGGGCCACTTAAAACAAGAGAAGCCAAATCAGACTTGAGGGAATATTTCTGTTGAGTAGCTGGCATCCTCTCTCTCCTTGGGAAGGAGCACCCCAAGGGCCTGATCTCTCAGGGCTCCTTACCCCCACTGTGGTCATTCTGGTCCTTGGGCTGATGTTAGAAAAGGAAGAATCACCCTGCCTCCCTTCAAACCCCAAAAAGGGAGCAAAGAACAGTGAGGGGAAATGAAGCTCAGGTGGCCCCACAGATTACTGGGATGTGTCCCTCAGGCCCTGGATAAGGTTGATCATGGCCTCAAAGCTGGTAGGGACCTTGGAAGTAATCTAATGCATTCCTTTCTTTTTATAACTGGAGGTCCAGAGGGGTGAAGTGATAGATTGTGTCTTGCTGTGGAGAAAAGGGAAACAATAACCCAAGCCCTAACCCATCCTCCCCCATTGTTTGACCTCCTTTACCCAGCTGTGAGTAGGGAAAAGGCAAACAGAGTCTCTGGAATGACCAACCTTGTGGATTCCCCTTTTATAATTCCCTTTTTCTTTGGTGAATTGGGGTGGCTAGAAATTGTCGTGGACTCCAGGCAACTGATTTATAAATAAGCAGAGAGACACACTTTAGCATTAGCTAAGATTTCCATTTGGAGAAGAAAGAGAAAAAGGATAGAAGGGAGGAGGGAATCCGGTGAAAGGGAGGTGAAGAAGAGGAAGGAAGATAGCTAAAAGAAGAGAGAAGGGTAAAGTGGGAGGATGGAGGAAGAGCAAGAGGCTAGAGAGAGGAAAGAGGAAAGAAAAGAGGAAAGAGATAAAAGAAAGACTGGAGGGAAGGGAGAGACAAACAGGAGGAGAAAGGGGAAATAATAAGGAAGAAGTGGGGGATGGACAGTTTTCCCATGGAGCTTCAAACAACAGAGACTTTTTCTAATCAAAGGACTTGTCACTGTCATTCTACTGGTCGAGATGCCAAAAGCAATCAGTGGACGATTCTATGGGGCTGGGATTAACAGGTGAATGTCCTCTGCCTTTTTCTACTCACCAGCAGCCCTCCTTCCCCCAAACACACCATATCTCCCTCCTCCTGCTTCTATCCCAGGTGACTGGGAACCTGTCAGATCTCATTTCTTCTCCCCGAACAAGTGATTTTGGAGGAGGGGAGAAGTCACAGAGCCCCTAACAGACCTTTTCTCCTTCAATTTCTCTTCTCAGCAGCTCCCTAGTCAGCCTAGGGAGAACTGACACACTCATCCAGGAATGGTCCCAGAGCAGACACAATAGCCATGTCACTCATCATCAGACAGGGGAGGGAGGAAGGAAGGACAGAGGGCTGTCCCCTTCCTACTTGACCCATCTCCCACCACGGGGACATCTTCACCCTGCAGTCACTACCTGAATCTTGGTCTTAGATCCTTTAGGTCCCTGAATGATCTGAGCCTGACTCCCCTTCGCCTACCATGGTCTCTGCCACACTCTCAAAATTCCCCAGGATCCAATGTAGGGGTCCCTCCTTCAACTGGTCCAAACCTCTGGGAGGCCATTCCTCCCTGGCTCTTCATCCCTACCCCCAATCTCTTTTTCATAATGGTAAGAACTTTCTGAAATCTCATTGTATCTAGAAAGCCTCCTCAAATTTCATTATATTCTCTTTATTATTATTATAAATAACATCCTTATTATTGAAGATAGTTAGAATGTATATCATAACAAGAGGTTTGGCAATTGTTAATGCTGTAAAGTTACCCATACATATAACCTGTAAATAAAAGGCTATTAAAAAAAAGAATGTATATCATAATTAAGATTTACAAAGCACGTTAAATATAGCATTCCTTCTCTTCCCCCAATCCCAAATGAGATATTTGCAAATATAATAGGCACTTAATAAATGCTTATTTCCTTATTTCTTTCTCTTCAAAGAGGCAGCCAGGCTAGAAGGCTGGTCCAAGAATCAGAAATACCTGAAAGGTAACTCCTCATACATGCTGACTGTATTACCTTAAACAAATCACTTTAAACCTAAAAGTTCTTAACCCCTTTTGAGGGAGAAGGGGCAGGTAGAATAGATTATAGAATACTTTGGAAGACTATGAAATTCTGAGAATCAAGTTCTTAAATGCATAAAATAAAATACATAGGATTACCAAAGTAATTAATTATATTAAAATACATTTATCAAATGGTGGATAGAGGTAGGGGGAGTGATTGGATAAAGGAAGACATAAGTTCAAATCTAACCTCAAATACTTAACAAACTGTGTAACCCTAGGCAAATAATTTAATCTCTGGTTGTCTGTATCCTTAACTGTAAAATAAGGATTAATTTTAGTTCTTCCCCCTCAGATTGTTCTAATAATCAAATGAGAAATTATATGTAAAGTGCTTAGTTCAGAATCTGGCACATAGTAGGGGCTCAATAAATCTTTATTCCCCTATGATATCTTTTTAAGTTCAAAATCCTAGGATAAGAACCTCTTGCTAAGTGCCTCCAAGAAACTCTTAAAAGTTTCAGAGCAGCTACAATCTGCATTGGGATGTGGAATTGTCCCCTGAGGATTTCCTCTGAGAGAAAGAAAAGAAAAGAAAAAAAGAGAAAAAAAGAAAGGGAAGAAGGAAGAAAGGAAGGAAGGAAGGAAAGGAAGGAAGGAAGGAAGGAAGGAAGGAAGGAAGGAAGGAAGGAAGGAAGGAAGGAAGGAAGGAAGGAAGGAAGGAAGGAAGGAGTAGGAGAAGGGAAGGGAAGGAAACCAACTGGCCTTTAAAACAAATTTCCCCAGTAGATTATAAATTCCTTAAGTACAAGGACTCTTTTGTGCCTTTGCATCCCCAGCACCTAGCCCAATGCCATAGATATAATAAGGCCATTGAGAAATGTTTATTGAATTGAATCAGATTCATGTGAAAGCTGATGATTCTCCCTCTGCCCCACCTGGAAATGAGACTTCCTTGGATAACCCCCCTTCCCTCTGACCTATCCAGGTATTGTATGGTGGACTCTTATAATAAGCGGTCTATTAGAGCAGATGATCTCCAAATGTGTGAAGCTATTTAAAAAAAAAACCCTCCAGGGAACATATTTTCAGCTAGAAGAGACCTTAAGGGTCCAACTCCTAACCTTCCCCTACCCATTTTACAGATGAGAAAGATAAGACAAGACCCAGAGACGGAAAGTGACTTGCCCTCTAACCACACAGCAAATAAATAATAAAATCAATCAAGCATTTGTTAAATTTTTACTCTGTGCCAGACACTGTGCTAAGCAGTTGGGGATTCAGAGAAAAGCGTTGCCTACTTTGAGCTCACATTCTAATGGGGGAAACATGTAAATTATTGTACCTGTAAAATACATAATGTAGACATGTATACATAATCTCCGGGGAAAGGCACTAGCAGAGGGGGACCCAGAAAGGTCACCTAAGGAGGGTTTGAGCTAAGTCTTGAAGGAGACCAGAGAAGCTAAAAGGTACAATAACTACAAGGGAGAGCATTTCAGACAGCTCTGGATTTTAATTTTTTTTTAAACCTTATTTAGTGTCAGGAATTGAACACAGGGGCTCCTAACCCCAAATCCAGCACTCATTCTATCTCCATCACACAGCCTACTTTCGATATTTCTCTTCTGCTACCAGTGTGTCCTAGATATGTGCACATGTGGCAAGGGTGTCTGTGCAGGTTCCTTTGTAGATCGAGCCCCCACCTCAAAACCCAGACAGTCTATATTAAGCACCTAATTACTTTGTGGAGTTGTATCAAGAGAATTACAGAGGGAGAGACTGAAAGATGGGAAATAGTAAGAGCTCACATCTCTATAGTATTTTAAGACTTTCAAGGAGAGATCACATACATTATTTCACTTGACAATTCTATGAAGTAAATGCTATTGTTATACCCATTTTACAGATGAGAAAGGAAAGAGCCCAGACATCAGTTCTTCCTAATCCCTGTTCTGACTGGCTTTTCACTACAACAAACTGCCTCATAAGTGAACATGAGAGAAAAACTTCTCCGTATGACTTGAATGTCACCTACTTTGTCCCTCCCTTCTATACACTAACACCTTATTTACCTCTACCCTAGGTCCCTCCTCCTCCATGAAGCCCCCCAGTAATTAAGTCTCTCTCCATCTCTCCATTCTATTTGTTGTTCATGATCCTATTTGGGATTTTCTTGGCAAAGATATTGGAGTGGTTTTCCTTCTCCAGTTTATTTTCTAGATGAGGAAACTGAGGAAAATAGGGTTAAGTGACTTTCCTAGAGTTAAGTATCTGAGGCTGAATTTGAGTTCAGGAAGATGAGTCTTCCTGATTCCAGACCTGGAACTCTATCCACTGTGTCACCTAGTTGCCCATCTCATCCTATTATCTGACCTATATATGTACCTGGCTATATGTCCCAACTTAAATCCAAGACATTTGAGATCCACATTTCTCATCACTGTCTGGCATACAGCAGGCATTTAATAAATGACTAAGTTGAATAGTGAAAGGAGCAGAGAGAAAAAAAAAAGGAGGAGCAAAGGAAAATCATAAAACAGATTAAACAAGGAAATGCCATGTGGTGGAAAATTCCTGAGCTGGAAGTCAGGATACCTGAGTTCTAGTTCCTGCCCTACCATTTAACTCACTGCATGATCTGGATTTATAAAATGAGAAGGTTGAACTAGATGGTCTCTAAGGCTCCTTTCAGCTCACAAAATCCCTCCAGCAGAATCCACAAATTTAGCCCTGAAAGGAGCTTTAGGAAGCTTTCTGATCCAGCTCTTTTATTTTACAGATTAGGAAAACAAGGCTCAGAGGAAGGTAAATTATGTATCCAAGGTCACACAGGTAGTATGGGAGAGTATAGTACAGAGGTCCTCAAACTTTTTAAATAGGGGGCCAGTTCACTGTCCCTCAGACTGTTGGAGGGCCGGACTATAGTAAAAACAAAAACTTTGTTTTGTGGGCCTTTAAATAAAGAAACTTCATAGTCCTGGGTGAGGGGGATAATCGTTCTCAGCTGCGGCATCTGGCCTGTAGTTTGAGGACCCCTGGTAGTATGTGGATTATGAATCGAGACTCTCTCACTCTGTACCCAGCAGTCTTTCCACTGGGCCATGTTGTCCAGAAAGAAAGAGTGCCAGATTTGGAGTCAGAGGACCAGGAGTTCTAACTCTCAGAAATATGTGACCCTGGGCAACCTTTCTGGGTCTCAATTTTCTCATCTGTGAAATCAAGGGTATCGGCTTAGATAGCCTTTAAGGATTCTTCCTGCTCTAAATTTTATGACCCCAGAGAGAGCGCTTTCCCTTAAAACGCCAAATCAGCCTGAGTCCTAAGAACAGTAAGTAGAGGAAAAGATTGTCTGGTGAGGGGGGGATGACATCTCCCCTCCTCCTCCTCCTCACCTCACCAATGATGTGCCCCTCAAGCTAAGGGCAGGGCAGCATCTCCTATTTGCATTTCAGGAGAAAGTTGTCCTGATTTTACTCAAATCTCTGCTTGGAATTTCTATTATCCAGAAACTAGGGAATAGAAGAGGCAGCCCATATTTGAGTCCAGCCCACCTTCCAACACACACACACACACACACACACACACACACACACACACATCGAGGCCTAGGACCTGAGAACCAATAAAAATGCTGGAGGGCTAGAGGAGGGGGCTAGAGCTGAGGAAAGGCAGAAGGGAGAAGGGGTATATGGGAGGAGGGAGAGTTGGGGAAAAATAGAGGAAGGGTTGTGGGGGCAGGTGAGAAATAGTCTCTGTGCCCTCCCCTTCAGAAGAAATTTTAATAGTCTGGAGCTCCCATGTGTCCTTCTAATTTAAAAAAAAAAAATCTCTATTTAAATGCAAATTTGTCCTGGAGTTGGGGGTGGGGGGGTGGGGAGGGAGCAGTAGAGAAAGGAGCTTTCAAATGGCTGATAGCTTGGGAAGATGGACCTTTATCACCTCCCAACCCTATCCTCACTCTATAATAAACAGTCTTGACCCACTTTGATGGTGCTGGGGGTGTTCATAGGCCACCTTGGGAGTGGGAAATTGTTTTGCTCTTCCCTTGTCAGAAGCCCCAAAGTCATTCCCTTCCCAAACCTATGTTAGTCTCTTTGGGGGTGTTTCTGTACAAACTCAGCCCAATCCCTCCCCCCATCATGGGAATGGGAGGGGATGGTCTTCTTAGATATCACAGCCGCATTACCATCTGGATAGGGAATATCTGTGACATCCTTTTCCCTCTTCCCATGGTCTGACTCCCCTACTCCTAGCCTTCTCCCAGGAGATTTGGGGAACAGTGGGGAAGGAAGGGCTGAGGATGAAGCTGAATGAGATAATAGGGTCCACTCTGGCCCTCCCTCCTTTGAATGAGGGCAAAGACCTGGAGTGTATGTGTGTGGGGGGGTGGATTTTATGCCCCTCCTGCCATTAAATTGAAGATTATAGAGTCTAGCTCTAGAAAAAATTTAGAAATGGAAACCCCAGGCTTTTCTATCCTTTCCCCAGCTCCTTGATTACTGGTGGCCTCCAAGGCCTCATTGTGTAAGTGGAAGAGGAGGGGGACAATGTGTGGCTCACAATGTGTAGTTTGTGAACATGTACTCTGGAGAGTTGACCCCCATAACTGACCCCCTAGTTGGAGGATAGAGACACATAAACCCCTGTTCTCATCACTCCATTCCCTCCCCTCCCCCCCAACAAATTCAGGTGTGTCATCAAATTATTCACCCATGCACTTACACACCCTTCCCATCTCCATCACTCATCTCTCTCCCTCTCTGCTCTGGCCTCTCCAAGCCAATTACCACTGGGGACAATTATCTGAGTTATTAGCCCTTCCCTCAAGAGTTCTTCACTGTCATTAACTCAGACTAGATGGAGGGAGAGCAAGGTTGCCCCTGGTTACCCCACAATATCCCCCTCTACCCTTAGTTAAGGGCGTTCATAAGGGTAGGGGGCTGTGGAGATATTATAATTACACACACACACACACACACACCCCAAACCTGAGACTGCACTTTGGGAGAAAACTACTCCAGAGCCATGATCCTGAGAGAACATATAAGCTCAAGTTTCCCATTCCCCTACTCCCTGTTTTACTCCATTACTCACTTTCTTCTCCCCTTCCCTTTCCCTTACTTTCTTTCCTTCCTTTCTCTCCCTTTAGGTCCCTGTTTTCTCTCTCCTTCCTTTTACAGTATTGTGGAGCTATCACTGGAAGGGTTCTCAGAGACCATCCAGTTTGACCCCCTCATTACATCAGTGAGGAATCACAGAAGGTGAGTGTTCCTTGTCTCCCATTCTCATCATAATTGCTTAGGATAACATGGAATAGAAACTACTATCATAAGTCCCTTTTTAAAATCTATTTATTTGTAAACTCTAGCCAGGATTTAGCAACTAGCCCATTGGAACAATAGATAGAGTGTCAGGAAGACTCATATCACCTATTTTCCTGAGTTCCAATCCAGCCTCTGACACTTCTTAGTTGTGTGATACTGGACAAGTCACTTAAGTCTGCCTGCCTCAGTTTCCTCATCTGTAAAATATCTGGAGAAGGAAATGGAAAATGACTCTAGTATCTTTGCCAAGAAAAATCCAAAATGTGGTTAGGTTACTTTAACTGAACAAGAAAAACCAGAACTTAAGAACCCAAAGATAGGAGACACCTTAATCAGCCAATTGATTCTTCTCTACTTTGTGATGAATTACACATTCAGTTCTTTACATATGTGATATTTATTGTGTATATGTGTGTGATCTACAAACTAGATAACATATGCAAGCTTAAACACATATTGTTCCAGTTTGGGAGTTCAAATCCTACCTCAAATGGTTACTAGCTGTATGACCCTGGACAATCACTTCCTGTTTGCCTTAGGTTCTTTATCTGTAAAATAGGGATCCCCAAAGGATCAAATTAGATAATAATTGTGAAGCTCTTAGCACAATGGCTAGCACATAGTAAGTACTGTATAAATATTAGTTTTGTTGTTGTTTATTTTATTATTATTATTATTCTCTCTCTATAACAACTCCTACTCCATCATTTTATAGATGATGAAGTTGAAGCACTGAGAGATACCTAAAGTCAGAGAGCAAGTGAACAAGGTAGAACCTGAAGCCAGATCTTACTGACACCAATTCCAGTATCCTATTCACTACTACATGATGGGTGCCTATGAGTCATGAACCAGTCTGCCCCCTTAGTGGTCTGGTAAAGCCTATGATCCCTTTCTCAATTCAATAAAAATTTATTAAATGCCAAGCACTAGAAATGCAAAAACAAGAGGTAAAAGATGGTCCCTGTCCTCAAGAAGCTTGCAATTTAGTGGAAGAGACAATACTAAGCAAGTTATACTACAGGACAAATAGGAATAACTAAGAGAGGAAAAATATCAGGATTAAAAGGGGCTAGTTAAGGTTTTCTATAGAAGGTGGGATTTTAGCTGGGACTTAAAGGAAGCTAAGGAGATCAGTGGTCAGAGCAGAGAAGGGAGAACATTATAGGCATGGAAATCATGTTTTTAAGTGCATAAAATAAAATACATAGGATAACAAGGAAAATTAATTCTATTGAAATATTATTAACAATATTTTATTAACAATAAGTAGTATTAACAATTTTTTGAATTAGCAAGCCCTAAATTAAAAACCCCTGTCTCCAAGATCTTTTCCAGCTCTTAAATCTGTGATGTTCATAGCTCATCATAATCCTCTAGAAAATACCTTCCCTCCCACATCTTTTCAACAATGAAGTGATTCAGGTCAATCCCAACAGACTTGTGATGGAGAGAGCTATCTGAATCCAGAGAGAGGACTGTAGGGACTGAATGTGGATCAAACATAGTATTTTCACTTTTTTATTGTTTGCTTGCTTTTTGTTTTCTTTCTCTTTTTTCTTTTTGATCTGATTTTTCTTGTGCAGCATGATAACTATGGAAATATGTATAAAAGTATATATGTTTAACATATATTGGATTACTTGCTGTCTAGCAAAAGGGGTGGAGGAAGGGAGATAGAAAATTTTGGAACACAAGGTTTTGCAAGGTGAATGTTGAAAACTATCTTTGCATGTATTTTAAAAATGAAAAGCTATTGTTTAAAAAAAAAAAAAGAAAGAAAGAAAATACCTTACCTCTCTAATTTTTGTCACTGTCCCACCTCACTCCCTTCAAAGAACCAGGGAAACTAGGGGGAAACTTAGAGCAATCAAGAATACAAAGGTATTATACAGATAAGGAAACTAAGACCTACAGAAGTTAATTGGCTTAGGATAACAAATGTCTGAGACAGAATTTGAACCCAGGTTTTCCTGATTTTTCAGTATAGGCCCTACCCCATTAAGCCACAGTGGCTCTCAGGAGTATCCAAAGAAGAAATCCTTGATGGTTATGTGGGCTGCTACTTTTTAGCTTCCTTTAACCCTCAATCTTACAAAACTCCCAGGTGGATGAGCAAAAACAATTAGCAGAAATAGATTGGGAATCCCCAAAGGAAAACCTTTTTTAGATATGATATTACACCGTTGCCTCTGCTAAGAGAAAATAAAGTTTATTATAAAGCACATTTTCTTTTAATTATGTATTCTTTTGTTCTGAAAGAATGGGGGGGGGCGCCCTGTGAGGGTAAGAGTGGGGCAGGGCCTGGATGTTTAAATCAACCCCATTTCATTTCCCAATGTACTCACCCATCACCAGGGGCAAATTGGATTAAATGAGTAGGTGTCTATGGAAGTTTTAAAGATATGTCAGAGCCAGATTTATCTCTGAATTCCCCATAAAACACTGTCTACAATGTTGGCAGGAAGCTTCAAAAGCCATTGGGGCTGGAAAGCTAGGAAGAGGAGGGGACAGTTGGGCAAGTGGGAAAAAATTTCTTGCAGAGAATGTTTGCTGTCCCATTGTCTCCCCTCCTTCATCCATCCCCTCATCCCCAACCCCCACGTGCACATTGTCTAATACCCTCTATTTCTCACCAGGCAATCTGGCTTGGAAAAAGGAAGCTCATGACAGGTGCAATAATCCCCTAACCATTATTCACCACCCCCAATCCTCATGATAAAGCCTGGAAGGACCTCTAGAGATCAGGCCCCTGTCTTGCCTATGAAATAACTCATCTAACAGGGAGAAGTGGAACTGAGCTGAAGGACTTTAATGAAGTGCCTTCCTAGGAGAAGAATGAAACCAAAAGAAAGTGGAAGGGCAGACACAAGACCTCCAGAAAGTCACTTAATCTGTCTTGGACTCTGTTTGTTGTTGCTATTCAATTATGTCCAACTCTTCATGACCCCATTTACGGTTTTCCTGGCAAAGATATTGGAATGGTTTGTCGTTCCCTTCTCTGGACAGAATTAAGGGACTTGTCCAGGGTCACACAGCTAGTGTCTGAGGAAGATGAGTTTCCTGACTTCAGGCTCAATATTCCATCCACCACACCACTTGGCCTGGATTTTGCTTCAGTTGCTCATCTGTAAAATGGGGAAAGTGGGAGGATAGATTATATAATAACTTCTCAGATCCCTTCCAACTCTAAATCTTATTATCTAATAAGATATGGGGGTAAGTCTGGTAAAGAATTCTTAGGATGACAGACAAATTGCCTCATACACAAATACACTTGTTTCACTCAATTCTTTAAGGAGAATAAGCCTTAAAAGAGATAATCTTGTTCCTCCCTTTCTGTATCTGGGTAGCCCTATCCTTCTCCAAAGCTTCCAGATTGATGGGGAATCTTGGTCAGTCTCCTAGCAGCAAGAATTGGATGGAAGGCTGGTACAAAGAACCTGTTTGGTGAGAATAGTCATGGCATAACAGTCAGGGAACCAAAAGATCCCTCTTTTCTGATCCAACAAGATGTCGATGGTGGAAAGCTAATTTGGCCTATAACGTTACACAGAGGTGGGGCTAGGGAGGTGTTAAAAAAAAAGTCTAAAAGCAGAAGTGATTGATTGAAAGATCACCAGATTATCAGATTTGTATCTGGAAGGCACCTTAATGGTCTCTAGTCTCAGGAGCAGACTTTTAGAGCTAGCAGAGTCCCTGGCAATAGATTAGTCCATGCCCTTCATCTTAAAGATACAGAAACTGAAATTTAGAGAGAAGAAGCACCTTAAAAAGGCTACACAGCTAATAAATTGTTAAACGAAAGAACTGAGATTCCAAATTCAGTATCTTTTCCACTATACTATATTTGGTAGCTATGTGGCACTGTAGTGCACAGAACGCTGATCTTGAAATCAGGAAGATTCTTTGTCCTGTGTTCAAATTTAGCCTCAGATGTTTAGTAGTTGTCTAACCTTGGACCAGTCCCTTAACTTGTTTGCCTCACTTTCCTCATCTATAAAATGAACAAGGGAAGGAAATGGCAAACCACTTCTATATCTTTGTTAAGAAAATCCCAATGGGGTCACAGAGAGTCAGACTAAACTGAGCTCAACAACAAATGATTGAAATAACAAAAATAACATGTCATATTTTTACATAACATTTTTGTTTAATTTTTATTTATTTATTTAATATCTTCCCCCAATTACATTCAAAACAAATTTTTTTACATTTGTTTCTGAAATTTTTGAATTCTAGGTTCTCTCCCTTATCTTCACTCACAATTAAGATGAGAAACATTTTCACAAAAGTCATTGTGAAAAAAACAAACCAAGCTCTCCCATCCTAATGAAAATAAAAACCTTTGAGAAAAATTGTCTAAAGAAGAGAAAAATGGGAGAGATAGAGACAAAGAAAGAGGGAGAGAAAGAAAGAAAGAAAGAGAAAGAGAAAGAGAGAGAGAGAGAAAGAGAGAGAGAGAAAGAAAGAAAGAGAGAAAGAAAGAAAGAGAGAGAGAGAAAAAGAGAGTCTGTGTTCAGACTGTGTTTCAGTCTGTGTTCAGAAAAAATCAGTTCCTTCTCTGTGTATGGATAGGATTTTCCATCATAAGTCCTATGGAGTAGTTGAGGATGATTGTACTACTGAGAATAACAAAGTCATTTACAGCTGCTCATCCCGAAACATTGTTATTACTTTGTATACAGTACATTTCACTTTGGTTGAGTTCATGGAGGACTTTCCAGATTTTTTTTTTCTTTCTGAGAGCATCCTGCTCATCATTTCCCATAGAACACACCATATTTAATTGAAATTCCTCATTTATAAGAAAACAGAGATAGAAAACAGACATGTAGCAACTAACATAGGAGTAATTCCAAACCAGGTCTCCCAACACCAGATCCAGATATCACATATTGCCTTTCAGAGCCCACTGAGGAAGTGACCATTCAGAATGGGGCAGTTCAGAAGTCTCAGCGTTGTTATGATAACAGTTCCATGGTTTGTGGGCTCCTATAGTGCAGAGTTGACTTGCCTAACATTCTAGTTTTTATTAACCAGAGGTTGGGGAAATGGTCACTAGAAGATAATAATTATTATTATTCACATTTACATAGGTTTACAAAGCACTTTCTTCAAACCATGTGCATAAGTATTATCCCCATTTTACAGATGAGAAAATTGAGGCTCTGAAAACATTAAGAAACTCCTCCAGGTCACACAGCCAGTAATTATTGGAACCAAGATTGGAATCCAATCTTCTCCTCACTGCTTTTCCTATAATAATCTTTCTTTGATTATTTTCATGAAATATTATAAAAGACTACCCTTATTTATTAAGCTTAATGAATCAGTTTTAACCTTATCACTAATTTCTTCTATTCCACCTTCCTTCCTCAGATCCCAGAAGTTTCAGATTCCCAGGAACCTATTGATACCACTAAAGCAAAGTGGGAAAGGGAAACATATACCAGACTTGGAGCAGGAGGATTGAAACTGAAATTCTGACTCTGTCCCTTTTTCACTAAGTGGGAAAATCTTGCTAGGACTAAGGAGTAAGGACCCCCCCAGCCCTAAATCCTATGAAAATTTTCCCTTCCCCTTGCCCAGGAATGTATTATATTATATACAACACATAAGGTCTCCTATGTGCAAGGGTTAAGAATTCAAAAATGTTAAATGACATAGTTTTGTCCTCAAAGAGCTTCAAATCTGCTTGAGGAATGTTGAGGCATGACCACAAATTACTATAATACAAATTAGAACGTGGTTAAATAAACTGGATCAATCAATCAATGTTATGATCTGCTTCAAGAGGGATGAATTCTCCTTTTAGTTAGCATAATGGGGAGGCATCCTGAAGGAGGAGGTATCTGAATCTAGCTGGGAAAGAAAGAATCTCAACAAGTGGATGACATAGGGAGAGGAGGAGCAGAGCCAGCATCCATTCCAGGCACAAAGATGGAAGAATTCAAAACAAGAAGAGAGGAAGGAGGTAAACAGTTCGATTTGGTCGGATCTTAGAGTATATGAAGACTGAAATGACCATTGGAGGCAGATTATGAGGGGTTTGGCATACAGTAAGTACTCAATAAATGCTTACTGATTGACTGATTTTCTAGATGTTTGAATAAGACTCGGTAGACAGTGAGAAAGTCATTGAAGGGTTTTGAGTAGAGGAATAAAGTGACCAGACTCCATATATGGAAGATTATATAGATAGTAGTGTGAGGGATAGATAAGAAATGAGAGTCTAAAGACAGGGAGCCCAGTAAAGACCAGTAAAAGATCATTATTGTTTTCAGTGACAGTAACAAAGACCCCACCTACTCTGGCCATTGTCGAGCACAAAACAAATGATATGGATTTATTGAGAGAGTTGGGCTCTCAAGGTATCTTTTTAAAAAACCTTATTATTACTTCTGCTGCTGCTGAAGCTATTGCTATTGTTGATGTTGTCATTGTAAATGTTATCATTATTCGATCGGTTTTTTTAGTTGTGTTCAATTCTTTGTGACCCCATTTAGGATTTTTTTTTGGCAAAGGTACTGTAGTAGTTTGCCATTTCCTTCTTCAGTTCTTTTACAGATGAAGACAGTGAGGCAAACAGAGATAAGTGACTTGTCCAAGGTCATCCAGTTAGTATGTGTCTGAGGCCAACTTTAAACTCAGATCTTCCTGATTTCAGACCTGGTGCTCTATTCATTGTGCCACCTGACTGCCCTTATTTTTATCTTTTATTTTTACATAATCTTCATTTTTGGAATATACCCCTCCCTTTTCCTTAATGAGTAAGCTATCCCTTGTAATTAATATATATACATATATCTTTTTAAAAGGAAGAAGAAAAAAAAACAGCTGAACAAAACTCATCAACTCACCATTTCTGACAGTATTCCGTATCTCTAAAGCCCCACCTCTGCAAAGAGAAAGAGGGGCATTTTCTCAATTTTTCTCCAGGGCCAAGTTTGTAATGATAATTACAGAATGGCAAACTACTTTTAAACATTTTATTATGTGCAATTTCTCTGCTCCCCCAGCTCCTTCTCCTATACATGCCTCATCCTAGTTTCTCCCACCCTTATCCCAGAGGAGAGACAAGAAATTCTGTCTTTACTACTCCCCAAAGACACAAAAGGCACCTTGGCATAGTAGGAAAAACAATGTAACCAAGAAAATAATAAATTTGATAACTATAATAATGTAAGTAGAAAGAAATGAGGAGAGAGAGAGAGAGAGAGAGAGAGAGAGAGAGAGAGAGAGAGAGAGAGGGGGGGGGGGGGAAGAAGAGGGAGAGAGGGAGGGAAGGAGGAAGAGAGGGAAAAATAAATTGAATACTGTATAATTATAATAACAAGTTCTGTCCTAAAGTGGATATAGAAAAATGCCCCTCTCTCCTTTTCTTGAAGAATTGGTGACTATGGATACAAAACATTGCATATATTGCCAGACTTGGTTTATCTGTTAATCCCTTTGTTATTTGTTAGTTAATTTTGCTGAATTATTTTTTTTTCTCTTCTTTTTATTCTTTGTTACAAGGGGATAGCTATCTGGACAGAGAGACAGAACAGGATATAGATCTATTAAAACTTAAAACTACACTAAAACTGTTAGAACACTCTGGATTCAGTAATGAAGATTATGTAGAGACAAAAGTTGTTGATAGCTTTTTAAAAAGGATTTTTTTAAAATTCATTTTAAAAATGGATTTGAAGACACAGAACTGAATTCAAATCTCTATTCTGCTGTGTATTAGTTGTGTGACCTTGTGTAAATCATATTCTGGATTCTGTTTCTTTATCTCTTAAATGGAGTAAGGAGTTAAATAATTTCTAAGGAGATGTTCTTAACCTGGAATCCAGGTATTTGGTGGGGTTTTGTCTTTTTTTTTTTTTTTACTATTTTAATAACTATTTCAATATAATTGGTTTCCTTTATAATACTATACATTTATTTTATTTGAAACATTGTTTTACATTTTTATGTATTTAATTTAAAAACATGACTGAAAGTCAGACTGTCAAAAGGGTCCAGGAAACACTCCCCCCCTCAAAAAAAAGGTTAAGAATTCCTTTTCTATTTAAGGTCTATTTCGGCTCAAGACTTCTTTAAAAGAAATCTCTGAAATGTAATAGGAAACAGTTCAAATCCTCATCTTTGTAAGTTCAAATCTGGCTTCAGACACTTACTAGCTATATGACTCTGAGAAAGACATTCAGTAGGGCAGAAAGAATACTGACTTTGAAGTAAGAGGTTGTTGTTATTGTTGTTGTTCAGTTATTTCAATGGTGTCTGATTCTTCATCACCCTATTTGAGGTTTTGTTGGCAAAGATACTGGAGTGGTTTGCCTTTTCTCTCTCCAACTCCAGATTTCCCTCCAGCAAACAGGATTTGCCTCTGTTTCTTCATCTGTAAAATGAGCTGGAGAAGAAAATAGTAAACTACTCCAGTATCTTGCCCAAAAAAGAGAGTCATTTGGAGCAGCTAGGTGATGGAGTGGATAGAGCACCAGCCCTAAAGTTAGGAGGAGTTCAAATCTGACCTCAGACACTTAACACATCCCAGCTGTGTCACCCTGGGCAAGTCACTCAACTTGAATTGTCTCAGAAAAAAAAAAATGGTCTTCTGTGACATAACAAAATGACTGAATAACAATAATAACAATAGTGTCCTCTGGATCCAAAGTCAGTATTTTTTCCACAGAACCATGATTTTCTCATGATATAGCTCCTTTTCAGATTCCAAAGGGACCTTCCCCTTCCTGGGACCCTTCGCTTCCACTCAAGCTCAGACTACTACCATATTTTGAAATCCACGCCATACTTGCCTGACTTCTGATACACCTTCAATGCATGCTCTGCTATAAAGCAGTCCCCAAATAGTACTAGGCACCTCATTACCCAAAGGGTAATAGGCATGTCATAGGCTTAAACAGGTAGCAACACATTACCCAAAAAAGGAATAAAATGGGAGAATCATGTAACAAAACAAAACCAAAAACAGAGATAGTAAGAACAAGAAATAGAAAGTTAGATGCTCCATGGGTACCCATAAGAGATCAAGGGAACCTGTGTTGCCTCTTTACTAGAAGACATGTATCAAAGTCATCCAGACAGGTAAGCATTGATGGCTAATGATCTACATCTTGCAATGAGATCAAAGATCTATCGAGGTATGACCAATTTCAGTTTAGGGATGAAGAGGCCATCTTTAAGCCAAGGCTTGATGACCATTAATGAAGGAGAGAGGGTTCTGGGCCCACTGTGTGTTGGACTAGATACTATGAGAACATTTTTCAACTCTAAGATTCTGCACATCTTTTTTTTTTAATTCTGTCTTTATCCTTTCCCCCATCTCCATAAGATCATAATTCTAAAACCAGAAGGAAACCTCAGAGGCCATCTAGTCCAACCCTCTCATTTCACAGATGAGGAGATTGGGACCCATACATTTCAAATGATTTATCCAAGGTCACACGGGCAGTAAGCATCACTAGCAGAATTTGAACTCAGATCCTCTGACTATGAGTCCATGCTTTTCCTACTGAGCCACCCTGTCATCAGTAGAGTCTGCAAAACCATCTAGGAGGTTACAGCTTCACCTGAAAGGCAAGTGTTTGTTCTCCACCCCACCCCACCCCACCAATAATGACAACTAAATCTAAAGTTCCGGAAACATAAGAAATTGGGGCCAGGAAACAAATTGGAGACTAGGGGAAGGACTGGAAATCGCGAGGAAGGGGATTGTTTTGCTCCTTTGTAGCAGCAAATCTCTGCACTTAACTACTAATGCAATAAGTCCTATCAAGAGCACAGTGAAACGAGGTATAATTTTTTTTGGAGAACAATGCAGGTGATGAATGCGTGTGACCGGCAAACAATAAAACTGTAGGACGGCAGAAAAAATGCACCCAGTCAATACAATAACATCAGCACAAATACACCCCATGTAAAGCAAATAAATCTAGCAATCCAAATATTTTACAACATACACATGAGAAGGGAGGAGAGGTGTGTGCGTGCCTTTCTGTTGAGAGTGTGTGTGTGTGTGTGTGTGTGTGTGTGTGTGTGTGTGTGTGTGTGTTTTGGGTTTTCCCAGAAATCTCTGGGCAAAATAAATAAATCTGCCAAAGAGCTACCCTTCCTCCCCCTGCCATTCCACTTCCAAATAAATAAATAATAAATAAAAGAGACTACGGTGGCGGCTGGTTTGCATCCCCCTGCGTCAGTGAAGGCTGCCAGGGCTGCTGGCCCCAAATTACCATTCATCCTGGTGTTGTTGGGAAAATTTTCAAGGGATTTGCAGTAATTATATGACAAAATGCTTGCAAATCTCACTCATTGCTGAACAGAAACATGCGGGTCAAAGATTGAACACTTTCAGCTGGGTAATTTGTAAATGTCAATCAGGCAGTGGGGCTGAGAGAGAGAAGCAGAGAGGCAAGGAGGGGAAGCCAGGGAGATGCCCAGTGATTCCGTAGCAACCACAGCCCAAGAGACCTCATCTCTGTCCTGGAGCCCCCAGGGAGGATCAGCAGGAGGGAGGGGAGAAGGAAGGAGAGAAAAGAGAAAGGTTGAAAAATAAGGGGGGGAAGAGGAAGGTGGGTGTAGAGGAGAGGAAATTAATGAAAAAAGGAGAAGGGGAAAGATTATGAGGAAATGGTGGATGATAAGGAGAAGGGGTAAGAGAAAAAAGAAGAGGGAAAAGGAACAAGACTAGAAGGGTGAAGGAGAGGATCAGGGGAAACAAAGGCAGAGAAAAGGGAAAGGTAAAGGAGGAAAAGAAGTATAATAGAAGGAAAGGAGAGAAGAAGAATGAAGAGAAGACAGGAGAAATATCAGGATATTGTGGGGAAAAGGCTTGCCAATCTGAAGATATAGAAGAAAGGTAAAGAGAAGGGAGGAGGAGAAGGAGGAAAGGAGAGGAGGAAAGGGGGAGCCAGGGTGGGGAAGGACAGGGAGGAGGCTGGTGTGAGCAAAGGGCTGGGGGAGGGGAGATGGCAAAGAAATGAGGAGAGTAAAGCAGGAAAAACAGTTTAAATAAAACCGGGGGAGATTAAATTAACTGATACATACATTCTGAGAGGTAGGTCGCTGGGAGCAGCCATAAATACTAGCTCCCTATCTCCCCTGCTCAAGACAGCGGGGAGAGCAAAATAAAATTAAAAGATATAACAATAAAAATTATAAATGCATCATGAGGGTCCTGGACTGAGGTCTATAATGAAGGCGCCAAACAGGGCTGGGGGTGATCCAATATGGGCCCAGGGGAAAGCACCAGACAGAGCCTTGAAGTGTGAAAAGGAAGATTTTAGGCCTGGGGGAAGCTTGGACTCTAGGGTTGGGTCACTGTATTTTTTTAGGGCTTATTTCTGGTCTATTCAGCTTTTCTGTTCATTCTTTCAGCAGTTGTAAAATGCCTACTATATACCCTACAGAGTAAATACTAGTTCCCAAGCAGAGGCAGAACAGCAAAGAGAAAACAAGGTCCCTGCCCTCAGGGAGTTTATAATCTAGTTGAGGAAACAGAATGTACACACACACACACACACACACACACACTACACACACACACGAGAACAATAACAGCAAAATAAAGCCAGTGCAGGCTAATCAGTCCATAAAGTGTTTCTTCCTATTCGGTCTTGCCTAAAGGGCAACAGGTCTCAGATTTACTGACTTTCTGACCCAGTCCCTCCAGACCAGGACATTAAGCAAGGTCCCTGAGGGCTTCAAATCACCCTTTTCCACAAAGTTCCCCCAGAGACTAGGCAGTGGGAGCTCTCTGACCCGCTTTATAAATTGCATAGTTTAGCCTAATGTTCAAAGCTTTCTAATAACTACTGTCCTGCATTTTTATTTCACCCAGCACTCTAGGGAAGTTAACTCATTCTCCAACACAACAATTGTAGTTTCACTCACTTTTTTACTCCTTCTATCCTGGAAATGGTACCCATACCTAAGCTCAGTGATCTTAGTTACAAAGCATGTAAGCTTCACAAAAGAGACTTTTTAATTATCTTACATTTTACAGAGAAGGTAACTGAGGCTTGGAAAAGAGAAAGGATTTCTTCAAAGTCTAATCTCCAAAGCACTGGGAAATAGCAGAACCAGAACTCCTTATTTTCCACCTTACCATCAAATTGTTTTCATAAAGAAGAGGATCTCAACCTACATCAGCATATGAAAGGGGTGATCATCCCCCACCAGAAGTGGGGGATCTGAATGGACTGAGGTATAACCAAAATGAATGAAGTCTTTAAACTTCTAGGGACTTGGGTGAATGTTAGTAGGGTTTCTCTACATGCCTTCCCTCCTATCCCTCATTTCACATGCTTCTACAGATTGGGATTGAGTCACTAAACCTGCAGTTCCAGAGAAGTTCCCTCTGCTTTTTTCCTCTTCCCCCACCTCATTCCTTATCTTTTCCCGGACTCAATGATTCAGTCCCAATGCTGTGAAAGCAACAAAGTGAGGGGTAGGAGCTACAGCTCTCTACAATCCCTCTATCTTTTAGCCTGTTTATATTCACATAGGGAAGTGTACCAGACCTTCCTTAAAATTAAAAGCTTCCAGAAAATGTGGTGCTTTCTATAATGGAGCATTCATAGCCCCCCGCTTCTCTCCCTCTTCCCCAAAACAATAAAAAGAAGATAATGGAGTGCTAGAAAGTGTGCTGAAATTTTAAAATGAGAACTACATTTTGCTTGTAGAAGCAACCTCTGCCAACCACTAAAACCAATGTCTCCATCTTCTAGTATGTCATTTCTTGGATGCTTGTCTCCTAAGCTGCAAACAACTACACCTTTCTTCCTCTTCTCTTCCCTTTTTCTCCTCTCCCCCCATATAATGGCTAGATGTCCAAACAGAGATCCTGATAGACATAGATTGGATCTAGGTCCAGTCAGACCCACTCCACCCCCTCCATGGGGATACTTAGTAGCTGGATAATTCACTTAAGTGTTCTGAACCTCAGTTTCTTCATCAGGAAAGTGGGGGTGATAATATCTCCACAATTAAATTCACAAAGTTGTCAGTAAGAATGAAAAATGAATACAAACGTTATAGTTTTACATAAATGTGGATTATTATCATCATCCTTCCCAATGACCAATATTTTCACCACCACTGCCATCACATAGTACCCTCCTTACTCCATCCCAGCAATGCAAGCCCTGGTCCCTCCATTGACCAGAGTCCATTTTCTCACACCATCCCTCCCAAACAAGTATTTGAAATCCTGGTCTCCTTGCTTCTTTACTTCCTTCCTTTCCTTTTCTTCCTTTTTTCTCTCTTTCCTTTTCCTCCCTGTGTGAGCTTTGGTAATGGAAATGTGCTTGAGCAATTTGAAAAATCTGAATTCTCTAAATATCCCGTCTCTGCCAATCCCTTAATTACCCCATGTTCTTACTACTTCTAAGCATGCAGCTACTGCCTTTCTATCTGAACCTTACATGGGTCAGTAGTGCAGGGTGGGATGAGGTGAGGGCAGATTGACTCCTCAGGAACCCAGCCCTCCAGCTATTGCTGACCAGAAGCAACCGAGAGTCCTCCTCTCTCCCACCCCTCATCACCGGCAACCCGGCAATAACTAAGAGCCAATCTAAGCTAGTCTGTCCCTTTCCCTGCCCGAGTGGGCTGAACACTGGTTCTGCAGCATCTCCAGATTCCCCAGCTCCTCCCCATTCATAGCCCCCTGAAGACTCTTCCCCTTATGGAAGGGAGCCCAAAAAGTAGGCACCCCATCACCACATTATAGGATCATCAATTGACTCGCACCCCTACGGGAAGGGGCCGGAAAGCATTCAAATATTATCAGTTTTCAGAAGTCCAGATGACAGTCTGGCCTCCTTTGCGTCTCGGGTTGGTTGCTTACAGATCATTCTAGGGTCTGACGGGCATAGATTTGTGGGTGTGAGGATTTGGCTGGGAGGGGGCGCGGAAGGGAGGATGTTACCGAGTCCTTAGCTCTCTTGGAAATCTTGTACCTGCTCCCTTCATTAGCTCCACCCTCAGCTGAATTTAATGAATCTGAGAAAAATTATGAAGTCCCATAAAGCCACAAGTATCATAAAAAGTATAATAAAATTGAGAAAAGCTATTAAGTTATAAATACAACCAATGCACGCAACATCACTCAGACGGGGAGGAAGTCGCTATAAAATAAAGTCATTCTACAAGTGACTAAATCTCTTAATTCACAAGTCACACTCTCTCCTTTATGACATCCAATCCCAGGGTCTCCCGCCAGAGTTTTTATAAGGAGAACTTCCCTTGAAAAGAGATAGACTGACAGACAGGAATAAGCAGAAAGACAGAGAAAGAGAGAAACAGCGAGGCAGAGAGAGAGATAATAAAGAAAGGGAAGGATAAAGAGAAATAAACAGAGAAACAGTGAGAAAGAGAAAGAAAAGAGAAACCTCAAAAGAGAAACAGATCCAGAGAGTGAGGAAGTCGGAGGCGGAAGGGAGGAGAGACTCACAAGCTTTGAGAGAGAAACCGACAACGAGAACACAAGAGAAAGACAATGACAGAGATAGTGACAGAGGGCTGCTTACACTTTGCAACCTCTCTTTGGGGACCCAGGACAGGTCCTTTAGCAAACCCGTCCAAGTGCAGCGCGAGGCTGGAGAAGAGAGAGAATTTGTTGTTCTTGAATCTGGACACTTATTTTAGCTACCGAGAACTGCTGGGAACGCATTTCGGTTTCATCTCTGAGATTCCGAAAAGTCTTAAAACTCAGCGGGTGCGGTTTTTTCTAGGGCATATACCGTTCTCCTCCCCCTATCATTTGTGGGTGGGTGGGTTTTCTCCTCTCCCTATCATTCCCGCTTCCTTCTCCCTCCTCCCCACCTGGCCCAGTGTCCCAAGGTCACGAAGGAGGAGCCACGCCGGCCCTTCTTCCCCGCGCCTCTCTAGTCCAGCTGACCGAATGGGACTCCCCCCCACCCTCCCCATTTCTAATCCCTGGCCAGCTTTCCCCTTCATCCCCCATTGCCCTACCCCTCTCCCTCCAACCCCCACAATTCCCTTCCCCCCTGCAGTGCAGAAAGCCTGGGGCTGCCTCCCGCGGCTTCTCTCCACGAGCCCCACAGCCGCCACTCAGCCGCCGCCTTCTTTTAAAAGTCTGGCTCACTATGAATATTCATCGGAATAATTAGGAAGCTCACTCATCGCCCATTATGTTTATTGTGGGTCCAATAAAAACAAACACATTAATGATGATATTTGGTGCAGGACTGGAGGCGGGGGCCGGAGGGGCTGAGGTCCTTGGGATGTCTACGACCTTCATAGACTAGGAGGACAGAAGGGCATTGGTCTGCTGCGGTTTTCAATCTGGGTAGAGAGGGGAGGAGGGGGGACGAGAAGGGAGGGTCAGCAGGAAAAACGGCCTGGGGGTGGTGGTGGTGGGTGGGAGAGGAAGGACCTTGGAGGAGAATAGAGGAAGAGAAAGGCCTATGGAGAACAGACTGGGGGAAAGAGAAAAGGAAGAATAGGGGGAGGGGAAAACAGCTGGGAAGAGGAGGAAGAAAATAAGAGAAGGAAGAAGAAAAGAGAAGTGAAAATGAAAGAGGAAAAAATAATGGGGGAAACGAGGTCGGAGGATGAAAAGAAAAGAAGAAAAGATGCAATCTGTCACTGCCTGTGTGACCTTGGACAAGTCTATCGATTTCTGGGATTCGGGTTCCTTACCTATAAAAGGAGAAGTTCGGATTGGCTCGCACACAGAGACCTCTGGCTCTAAATGTCCAAGGATATTTAGTCCAATCTCTTCAAATTACATACGAGGAAACTGAGACCCAGAGAAACTAACTGGCTCCACCAAGGTCACATCGCTAGGGAGTAACAGAATCAGTGTTCTCCAATGGGTCCAGGAGTCATTTCACTGCCTCCAGCTCCCTTATAGCTCTACAATTCTTTTATCCTATGAACCCTAAGGAAAGAAAGAGAGAGAAAAGGACAGATCCATCCTCTTGCTGACTTCATTTCCCCTGAAATCATTTCTCTTTGCCAGGCTGTCCAGGCATGTCTATAATGGGAAGAGAAGTCTTTGTAGAGATCGTGTGTTTTGAAAAGATTGATGAAATGCACAAACCCACTTTCCAAGAATGGAACCCTTTGTCCCATTCCCATGAGAAAGGAGACTCTAAGAAGTGAGTCTCACACCCCAACTCTGCCCCTTCCAGCCAACAGCTTTCAACACAAAATACTTGTTGCTTTCATTGAATTCTGTGTCTCTATTGTTAGGACAAAGCATAGGATAGAGTTTCCCTAAAACTTCCCCAGATAATCTCTGACGGGGTTATAGTTGAATCCAGGTTGGGGGGGGGGTGTCAGAATTCGTTTTTTGTAAACCTTGGGACTAAAAGCACTGGTCTAGGCCTAGATTTAGAGAAAATTGTTGCTGAGTATTGGAGGAGGGGGAAGAGGGAGAGGAGGACGGAGAGAGGAAAGAGAAAGGGGAGGAGGAAGGAAGGAAGAAGAGAGGATTAGAATCATAAACCTATAGAACATCAGATGCAGAAGAGACCTAATTCAACCCCCTATCTTTAAAGAAGGGGAAACTGAGGCCAGAGAGGAAAAAGGAGAAAATGGAATGAGGGAATGGGTAGGGGAAGGAGATAGAATGAGATTTAAAAAAAAAAAAAAAAGAGGGAATATGGAGTAGAGAATGAAGAGGGAAAGGATGGAGGACAGGAAAGGGGATAGAAGAAATAGATTTGGAGAATCAGCAGGTGTGAGGACCGAGAGGTAAGAAAAGAAAGAATATAGGGATAATGAAAAGAGAAGGGGAGAAGATATCAGGGAGCGTGGGGAGTATGGGATATAACGGATCCAGAGAAAGGGAATTTTTTGCATTAAAAAAAAAAAAAGGCCACTAACCCTTGGGTCCTCCCTCTTCTGTTTCCCCGTCCCTGATCCACTGGAGAGGCCGGAGGCAGGCAGTGCCAAATGCAATCTGGGATTCATCAGTGAGGCCCGGGGCGGGTCCTCGAGTGGTCGCCATTCAGACCGTGTGAGGTAGTAATTGGCTGCTACAATCCATCTCCTCTCGCCAGCGGTAAACATTCCGCAGCATTAGACAACAGCCGAGTTAATTTCAATGCAGCCTCGCTATCAACCGAAATTGGCAGGGTAAATAGGAACTGCCGCTTTTTTTGCTACTTACCTCTGTCTCGTTCGCCTTAAATACTGAGGAAAAGCCCTGAGCCATTAGGGTCAGAGGAAATCACAGACGCGCACGGTGGGTGAATAAAAGGATATCTGAGATTTGTTGGAGGGGGGGGAGGAGGTAGATAACCCTTCCCCCGACTGAAGAAAATATGGAGGAAGATTTTTTAATTCCCTGCACCAAACCCTATAAAATTAAATTTGCTTCATGAAAGGGAACCTTCACTCAAGGACATAGGATGGAGAGGTGGGAAGAATTAAGGAACTTGGAGGATGGCTCACTTTGTGATGATACCGAAATTTTAATGCCTTCAAAATCACTTTAAAGTGAGAACGTTACATGTTTATTTTCTGGCCTGTTTATGGAAGGAATGGAGGGAGGAAATTTACAGGAGGTGATGGAGACAACAAACAAGAGTTATCCTCCTCCTTCCCAACACACACTCACACACACACACACACACACACACACACACACACACACACACTGACCCCGTGCAGGGAGAACTAGACCATAGATACACCCTCGATGCCGGCAAATCTGACTAATTTTTCTCCACTTGGTTCATAAACACCAGGGATGCTCTCTTTAAATGGACCAAGGGGAAGTCTACCCCCAAAGGAGCCTCAGAGATTGCTTGTACCTCCTACTCTTCCTCCATCACCTAAGAGGGATTAATTGGAAACAAAAGTCTAGGCACATCCAGTCCCTTCCCCAAGCACTCCACACACTAAATCTCATGGCACCGTTCCCAAAAGTCAATAAAATGAGAAGGAAGCCGCAATAAAATTAAGGTGGAAAGTGCAAGGAGGAGAGGAAATGGGAATATTCTTTTTAATTTAGTTTTAATTTTTATTTTTTTTGTCACCTCTCCAGCAGCCTCTGCCAAGGTGGGAGAGAGAGGGAAAGCACTGGCCTGGAGCCTATACAATTTGCCTATACTGTTGATTCTGACTCCTAGCCATTTTTATCCACCAGTGAGGAGTGATTTTTCAATGTCTTTTTCTGGGGGGTTTTCTCAGTGGGTACAGTACAGCTTCCAAGCAGACAATTCTCACACCATCACCCCTACCACCCATCTCACCCTTAATCAGGTTTTTTCCCCTTACTCTGTGTTAAATCATATTCCTCTTTCAGTATCATAGCACTTGGTTTCCTAACTCAACATGTCAGAGTAGAAAGAACTAAAGTTCCAGAGACAGCAGAGGCTTCATTTAGATCTCACCTCTGACATCTTACTAGCCATGTTGTGGCCCTGGACAAATTGAATATGTCTTCTAAGCCTCAACTCTATCATCTGTAGAAACAGTTATTGTATTACAATTATTATGATGATGATCAAATGATATAATATATATTGTATTTTGTAAACCTTAGTTGCAAACATTGTTTTACATAAGTGTTTTACATGTCATTTTGGTTTTTGGGGGATGGGACCAGAACTCCTAGAGAGGAAACGTCTTTTGCCAAAGTAGATCTGCAAAGTGCACTGGATTTGAAGTCAAAGATTTTGTATTTGAATTGGTCTCTTCTACTTTCTTCCTCTATTTCCTTATCTATAAAATGAGGAGTTTGTATTAGAAGGCCCCTGAGGTCCCTTCAGCTTTAATTCTCTGTTTCTGTGAACATGATATAAACTATAATAGATGCTGAGAGTGTCCAATGGACAGGGTGGAGGTCATCAAACACTTCATCTGCTATTTTCTTATTTGTATTTCTAAGGATCCAGGATTTGGGAGGTAGGAAGCACTTTTAGTCTCTGTAAGCATCCCTACTCTTCTGAGAGCAATTCTCTGCAGTTAAATGGGAAGTAGAACTAGACAATAAAAGAAATTCCAGTTCTCCTACCACTTCAAGCCCAGTATGGAAAAAATCTTTCCCAATGTGGAGGTCCATCACCAGGAGGCTGGGTCATGGGGCAGAGAGTCCTAACACAGTGTTCAGGCTACCACTCCCAGATGGGCATACCCAAGGGATAGTGCCCACCTCTGGACATAGCCCCATTGCCCTGTGGTGAGTACAGCCTTGCTGCTCAGAAATTGATCCCAGAAACTTGCACTGAGTCATTCCAGCTAGAAGAGTAGGGAAATTCCTGAGAGAAGGAGCAAAAGGAGATATTAATTTTCTTTCAACTTAGGGGTCACCCAAGGGAAAATCCTAGTCTAAAGGGTCAGGAAAAAAGAGAATAGAGGTGATTTGTTTTCCCTGGATTCACAGAGTTGAAAAGAACATTTGTTGTTGCTACTGTTCAATCATCTCTGACTCTTCAGGACCCCCTTTTTAGGGGGTTTTCTTGGCAAAATTACTGGACCGGCCCAGGATTACATGGCTAGTAAATGTCTCAGGCTGTATTTGAACTCAGGAAGGTAAATCTTTCTGATCTTCTTGAATTCAGCCCAGTGGTATCCACTGCACTATCTAGTTGCCCTAAAAAAAAGAACGTTAGAAATCCTTCGGTGACTAACCCAAACCTCTCTCTCTAAGGTTACCTTATATCTGCATTATATGTATTCTATATATATTCATATATGAATATTTTGTCTTCATCATTAAAATGTAAGCTCCATGAGGGCAAGAAGTAATTCACTTTATTCATATCCTGATAGTCTAGCATAGTGCCTAGAATATAGTAAATATCTAATAAATGCACTGATTGACATAAAGAGGAAAAAATTATTTGTCCCATGTCACACAGATAAGAACAGAGCTGGAAAGAAAACTCAGAACTTTTGACTGTTGGGTGGGTCTTCTAACTGCTGTTTCATTTAAAAGAATGTAGGATTAGATGTCAAAAGACCTCAGTTTTGGTCATAGGTCAGAGAATAAGAGAATGTTGTAGATGAAAGGGATCTAGAGAGCATCTATCAGATATTCTTAACTAGGGCCCTATGAACTTGTTTTTTAAAACATCTGAATAACTGATAAAATATTTTGATTTATTGAATATATTGATAATATATTTTGTTTCCTTTGGAATCCCCAGTATTTTGTTTTCTGTCTTTAAAAATATTCTGAAAAACCTTCATCAGTCTGCCTCTCTGCCTTGCATATAGTAGTTTACTGAATGTTTGCTGAATTGCATTTGATGCTATTAAATTGCTCCTACTGGTCCAATACCTTAATTTTATAGAGAAAAAAAAACTGATACCCAGAATCATGACAAGAACCCAGGTCTCTAGTCTCCCATCATGTCCCCTCAGTCACCATTCAAAAAACTTCAACAGCTTCCTCACACCCACAGAATAGAATCTAATTGCTCTGCATAGCATTCAAGGCTCCCACAACTGGGTCAAAGAATCATCTTAGATATGGAGCTGGAAGGGACTCAAGACATCATCTAGTCCAATTCTCTAATTTTATGCAATAAGGAAACTGAGGCCCAAAGGTTCAATGATTTGCCTAACCTTTCTTTCCAGACTTCCCCCTTCCCACTACTCAGCCTCCCTAGAATACTCCCCCAGCAGCTACTGCTCATCATTACCAGGACAATTAACCATCCCCTTATTATTCACACATCATGATTACTAATCACACTTATTAATATACTTGGTTCATAGTCACCATAAGGCAAACCCCCTTGAGCATACTAAGTAATGTCCAGGAGCCAGGATATCTAAGCCATCTTCCCAGGTGTCCTCAGGTTCCAGCCTCCCTATCCCTTCCCACTTTCTTTATTCTCTTGCTCTTCCTGAGTGAGTTCCCCTCCTTCACCAGGAAATTTTACTGCTCCTGGGGGAGAGCACTCCTTTAAGAGAAGCCATGTCCTCAAGTTAATCAGCAAGGACCCAGGGACACGTCTTAAACCCCAGGCCGTGGAAAGTCTTTTAATATTCCATCAAACTCTGAAATTGTGAAATGGTCTAGCTGTTCTGGAAAGCCATTTGGAATTACACACACAACCTCCACAAACACACACCATTAAATTGTGCGTACTCTTTGACCCAACAATACCCTACTAAATATATATCCCAGAGAAATCAAAGAAAAGAGGAAAAAGGCCTATTTTAGTGAAAAATATTCACGGTCAACTCTTTTTGTAGGGACAAAGAACTGAAAACCAAGGGGATGTCTATCAACTGGGGAATGTCTGAACATGAATATAATGGAATGCCATTGTGCCATAATAAATGATCAAATGTTTCAAAGAAGTCTAGGAAGATTTCTGTGAGTTAGTGCAGAATGGAGTGAGCAGAACAAGAACAACTCAAACTCTGAAAAACTTAAAAGCTCTGATTAATATAATGATCAGCCATTTTTGCAGAGAACCTATGATGAAGCATGTTCCCCACCTCCATAGACAGAGAGGGGATGGACTCAAGGTGCAGAGTGAGATATGTTTTCAGACAAGACCAAAACAAAAATTATCCATATTTTTAGGAGGGGTGGGGTGAGAGGAAGAAAAAAATAAATGCTTGATAATTAAAAACGGTTAACTAAACAAAATTTAAAATCTTTTCCTTTACCTTCTACTCAAACATAATTTCCCTTTTTAAAAAGATTCCCTCATCCCAATTCACCATGGTTTCAATTCAGTAATTCAATTTAACAAGCATTTATTGGGAGTCTATTATGTTCCAGGCACTGTGCTAGTTTCTGAGGCTAGATTCAGAAAGACAAAAATCAAATAATATCCACCCTTAAGGAAACTTCCATTCTCCTAGAGGATGGGGTGGGGAAACAACATGTGCATAGATGAATATATTCAAAATA
Source organism: Sarcophilus harrisii (assembly GCF_902635505.1). Lineage (NCBI taxonomy): Eukaryota > Metazoa > Chordata > Mammalia > Dasyuromorphia > Dasyuridae > Sarcophilus > Sarcophilus harrisii. The sequence continues at coordinate 353,719,192 of NC_045429.1, read as the reverse complement.
CATATAGAACAAAATAATTAGAGGGAGCAGGTAGCCAAATGGATACTAGGGAGATTTCTTGGAGGAGATGTAAGAAGGTAGAGATTCTGTGAGGGAGAGGTGAGGAAGGAGAGCATTTCAGGCATGGGGAAATAGTTTGGAAAAAACATAGAGCCTAAAAGAACAGGAAATTGAGGAAATACTCATCAATTGGGGAACATTGTACTTTAAAGTGTTTAACATGTATGAGGCTGCCTGCCATCTAGGGGAGGGGATGGAGGGAAGAAAGGAAAATTTGGAACAGAAATGTTTGCAAGAGTCAATGTTGAAAAATCACCCATGCATATGTTCTGTCAATAAAAAGCTATAATAAAAGAAAAATTAGGGAATACTAAGGTTTGGTAAATGATTGTGATAGAATACTATTGTGCTATAAGAAATGATGAGTGAGATGGTTTTAGAAAAACCTGGAAAGACTTATATGAACTGATGCAAAGTAAATTGAGCAGAACCAGGAGAATAGTTTATATGTTTTGCATGACTTCACATGTTTAATGAATATTACATTGAATGCTTTCTCAGAAGCCATGGGATGAGTTGGAGTGTTGGAAAGAATTCGAAACTCAAAATTTTTTAAAATTGAATGTTAGGGGTAGCTAGGTGACTCAGTAGATAGAACATCAGCCCCAAAGTTAGGAGGACCTGAGTTCAAATCTGATCTCAAACACTTAACACTTCCTAGCTGTGTGACCCTGGGTAAGTCACTTAATCCCAATTGCCTCAGCAAAAATAAATAGGCAGATAGATAGATATAAATGTAGATAGATAAAAATTGAATGTTAAACAACTCTCCAAAAACAAGATTAAAAAAAGACATAGAGCCTAGAATTGGCATGTCCCTTTCTCCCTACCTGTCCTCTCACCCATTGGGAAGGCAAGAAAAAATAATTACAGACATGTATAAACATAAAACAAATTTCCATATTAGCCATGTTCTAAGAAAAAATAGCAAGAAAAATCAAGAAATTGAAGAAAATATGCTTAAATCTACACTCAGAATCCATCAGATATCTATCAGGAGATGGACAGCAAGTTTCATTATGAGTGGAGGGTCACTGGATTGATAAGAGTTGATTATCTTTAATTGTTGTTACTATATAAATTATTCACCTGGTTCTCCTCACTTCACTTTGTATTAGTTCATACAAGCTTTCCCAGATTTTGCTAAAACCATCTTCTTCATCATTTCTTTTAGCACAATAGTATTCCATTTCATTTATATACCATGTTGTTTAGCTATCATCAATGATGGGCATCCCCTCAGTTTCCAATTTTTTTGCTACCACAAAAAGATCCACTATGAATAATTTTGTACATATGGATCTTTTTCCTCTTTTTTTGGTCTTTGTGGAATATAGGCATAGTGTAGATATCATTGGGTCAAAGACTATGTATATTTAACAGTTTGGGGGGCATAGTTTCAAAATACTTTTCAGAATGATTGGTTTAGAATGATTCAGAAACAGTATATGCACATACTTATTTTCCTACATTCCCTACAAAATTTATCATTGCAGACAATCTGATGGGTGTCAGGTGCAACTTCAGAGTTGTTTTAATTTGCATTTATTTTCAAGTAGTGACTTGAAGCATTTATTCATATTACTGTTGATAGTTTTTATTTTTTTTCCTTTGAAATCTGCCTTTTCATATTCTTTGCCCATTTAAAAATTGGGGAATGTTCATATTCTTGTAAATTTGACTGTTTCCTATATATTGTGGAAATGAGACTGTTCAGAGAAATTTGTTGCAAAGATTCCCCCCCCCCAGTTTCATGCTTTTCTTCTAATTTTATCTACATTGACTTTGTGAAACAAAAAAAAACTTTAATTTTATGTAATCAAAATTATCTTTTTACCTAATGTTAACTTCTTGTTTTCTTGTCACTAACTTGATCACTAACTTTTCTCTTATCCACAGATATGATAAATAAATTTCTTCCACACTCCACTACTATGCTTATGATATCACACTTTATGTCTAAATCATGTACCCATTTTGAGTTTATCTTGGTATATGGTATGAGATCTTGGTCTGTGCCTAGTTCCAGCCACATTACTTTCCAGTTTACCCAACAGTTTTTGTCATAGTAAGTTCTTGCCCCAACAATTGGGATCTTTGGGTTTATCAAGCACTAGAATATTGTGCTTATTTGCTTTTGGATATCATGTACCCAACCTGTTCCACTGATCAACTTCTCTGTTTCTTATCCAGTACAAAATTGTTTTGATGATTATAGCTTTCTAGTAAAGTTATAGATTTATTAGTAAATCTAGTATTGCTAGTTCCCCTTAATTAATTTTTTTCATTAATTCCCTTGATACTCCTTTAGAAGATTTTTTGCCATGATTTTTATCTAGCTCTATAAAGTAATTATTTGGTAATTTGATGATATGACATTGAATAAGTTAACTGATTTAGGTGTTATTATTATTATTATTGTATTGGTGAAGCATACTCATAAAAATTAATATTTCTCCAGTAATTTAAATCTGTCTTTATTTGTGTAAGAATGTTTTATGAAAATATTTTTAAAAATGTTTTGTGATCATGTTGATACAGTTCTTGTGTGGGTCTTGGAAGGTAGGCTTCCAAATATTTTATACTGTTTGTTGCTATTTTAAATGGAATTTCTCTTTCTATTTCTCCCTATTGGGTTTTGTTGGCAAAATATAGAAATAATGATTTTTGTATGGGTTTGTTTGACATCCTGAAACTTTGCTAAAGTTGCTAATTATTTCAATTAGAAAATTTTTAGTTTACTCTCTACAATTTGCTAAGTAAATCCTCATATCATCTGAAAAGAATGATTGCTTTGTTTCTTCTTCCTTCAATATTTTCTTTTTGTCTCATTGCTATAGTGAGCATTTACTTTTTCCACATCTATTGAAATAATGATATGATTTTTGCTGTTTTGATTGTTAATATAGTCATTTATGCTTATAGTTTTCTTAATATAAAACCAATCCTGCATGTCTACTATAAATCCAGCCTTATCACAGTGTATGATCTTCATAATATATTACTGTAATATTCTTACTAGTATTTTATTGAAAATTTTTATACTAATATCCATTAAGGAAACTGGTTATAGTTTTCTTTTTCTGTTTTGACTCTTTCTGGTTCAGATATAGACTTCCTAGTTTAGGTATAAGACTAAATTTATTTCATCGAAGGTATTCAATAAGATTCCTTCTTTACCTACTTTCCCCAAACAGTTTATGTAATATTGGAATTAATTGTTCTTTAAATGTTTGGTAGAATTTGCTGATAAATCCATCTGGTCCTGGGATTTTTTTTCCCCTTAGACAATTCATCTTTGGCTTGTTCAATTTCTTTTTCTAAGATAGGACTATTAAGAAATCTATTTCCTAGAGCAGGCTGATTTCAGAAAAACCTGGAAAGACTTGCATGATGCTAAGTGAAGTGAGTAGAACCAAGAGAACATTATACACAGCAACAACAAGATTATGTGATGACCAACTGTAATGGATAGTACTCTTTTCAACAATGAGGTATTTCAAAGCAATTCCAATAAACTTGTGTGAGGGAAAGAGCCATCTGCATTCATAGAAAGAACATAAAGACTGAATGTAGATCAAAGCATAGCATTTTCACCTTTTATAGTTGTTATTGTTATTTTGTTTGATTTTTCATTTTTTTCCCTTTTGATCTGATTTTTTCTTATATACTATGACCAATATGAAAATATGTTTATGAGAATTGCACATGTTTAACCTCTATTGGATTGCTTGTTGTCTAGGAAGGAAAAAAAATTTGAAATACAAGATTTTGCAAAGGTGGATGCTGAAAACTATCTTTGCATGTATTTGGAAAAATAAAAAGCTATTTTTCAAGTCTATTTACTATTCTGTTAAACTGTATAATTTAAATTTTTTGTAAATATTCATCTATTTCATTGATTGATTTTCATTGATTTTATTGGCATATAGTAGAGTAAAATGGTTCCTAATAATTGTTTTTAATTTATCTTCAGTGATTATGAATTCACCTTTTTCATATTTGATTCTGATAATTTGATTTATTCATTTTTAAATCAAATGAGCCAATGGTTTATCTGTTGTTTATTTCTCAAAAACAAACAAACAAAACAGTTCCTAGTTTTATTTATTAGTTCAGGTATTATTTTTACTCTAATTTTGTAATCTCTCCTTTGATTTTCAGGATTTCTGCATTGGTATTTAATCGGTGAATTTTAATTTATTGGTTTTCTAATTTTTTATTTGCATTTACAATTTGTTGATCAGTTCTTTTCTCATGTATTGATTTAATCATTTAGAGATATAAATTTCCCCCAATTACTAGTTTGGCTGTATCCCACAGGTTTTGTTACATTGTCTCATTATTGTCATTAAATTTAATGAAACTATTGATTGTTTCTTCAATTTGTTCCTTGACAAAACTTTATGTTCTAATCCCCCCTTTTCCGCACTTCCTACCCTAGATGGCAAGTAATCCAATAAACGTTAAACATGGTAAAAATATATGTCAAATCCAATACCTGCACATATATTTATACAATTATCTTGCTGCACAAGAAAAATCAGATCAAAAAGAAAAAAAATGAGAAAGAAAATAAAATGTTATGTTGTGATCCACACTCAGTTCCCACAGTTCTCTCTCTGGGTGTAGATGGCTCTCTTCATCACAAGATTATTGGAACTGGCCTGAATTGTCTCATTGTTGCATTTCACTTAGAATCAGTTCATGTTAAGTCTCTCCAGGCCTTTCTGAAATCATTCTAATGATCCATTTCTTATAGAACAATAATATTCCATAACATTCATATCATAACTTATTCAGCCATTCTCCAACTGATGGGCATCCACTCAGTCCCTTGGAAGATATTTAAAAAGTCATTTGATAAGAAATAATAAGCAGATTGATTTCAGGAAAACCTAGAAAGACTTTCATTAATTGATGCTGAGTAAAGTGAGCAGAACCAGAAGATGATGTACGATGATCAGCTTTGATAGACTTTGCTCTTCTCAGAAATACAATGATCTGAGACAGAAGTCAGAAAGACATCTTTCTGAGTTTAAATCTGGCCTCAGACCCTTCCTAAATCAAGTCACTTAACGACTTAACTTTCCTCATCTGTAAAGTGAGTGGGAGAATGAAATGGTAAACAAGGGGACTCCAAATGGGGTCACAAAGAGTTGGACACAACTAATATGACTGAACAAGAATTATATGGGTGTGTGCACATGTGTATACATATCCATTTTACAGATAAAGAAACTGACTCCAAACCCAGAATTTTATGTACTGTGCCAACTAGCTGCCCAATATCTATATCTATGCACATATATAATATATGTGTGAATAATATATATAATTATATAGAATAATATATAATATATACGCACATATAGCACACATATATCTATGTACATATATATACTATATAGGTATATATATGCACATATAGCACACATATATCTATGTACATATATACACTATATATATATACATATACACCAAGTGTTCTATAAGAGCTGACCCTAAGCAATCCAAAACAAAGATGGTTTCCTTTCTTCCGATTTTCTTGTTCAGGAACCCTTAATGGGGCTGTTTCCATTGTTGTTCCCACGCAGTCAAGGTGCTAGAGAGAACTTATTGCTCTTAGATGTCCCATTTTTTTCAGTTCTGGATCTGTTTTTGAAATCTGCTGGAATGGTTTCTACCCTTTGACCAAGAGATTTAGCGGCTAGGTTTATAACCCAAGGAGGTCAGATCCCATCTATAACAAATGTGTAGCTATTCCCCAGGCAATGAGAACCCACTTGGTTTCCACTTTTTTTTGCAATCATAAAAGTATCACTATGAAATAAATTGTGTACATGAATGCCATAGCAGTTGATATTTCTATAAATTGTCTCATTTGTTATGATATAGAATGTTCCTACCCTGTAAGAAATTATAAATAAGAGAAATTCAAAGAAACTTGGGAAGACTTGTCTTAACTGATGTGTGAAGTAGCTAAATCAGTTTATACAGTGACCACAACAATATGGTTGGAAAGAACACTGAAATGAAATGAAATGCTGTGTAATTGTAATGAATAATCTTGGTCCCAGAGAGGAAGTGAGAAAATGTATCTTCCTCCCTTTCTGGTAGAGGAAAGAAGGAAAGAATAAAGGAGGGAGAGAAAGAAGAAAGGAATGCAGGGAGAGAAGAAAGAGGGAGGGAGAAAGGGGAAGAGAGGAGGAGGGAGGAAGAAAGAAAAGAAGGGAAGGAGGGAAGAGGAAAACAAGCATTTATTAAGCACCAACTATGGGTCAGGCACTGTGCTAAATACTTTGCAAATATTATCTTATTTGATCCTCTGGGAAGTAGACACTATTATGATCCCAATTTTACAATAGAGGAAACTGAGTTAGAGAGAAGTTATAATTTGCCGAGGTTCACACAGTATTTGAGGCTGGATTTGAACTCAGATTTGCCTCCTTCCAGGCCAGCACTTTATTCACTGTGGCATTTAGATGGGGAGGGGAGGTATTGAGTATTTTATGGCTACTGTTTAGGGTGGGTTTCAATTAATTCATCTTTCTCTTTTGTAAGAAAGATTTATTTGAAGACAGGGGAAGGGGGTGTTCATAATTAACTTTAAAAACTGAAAAGATCAAAACAATTTAAACTTTTTTTTCCTTTGGCAATAGGGGTGCAGTAATTTGCCCAGAGTCACACAGCTAAAGTACAAAGTGTTTCAGATCGGATTTGAACTCGGGTTCTCCTGATTTCAGAGTGGATGCGCTGTTCACTGTGCCACCTAGCTGCCCCAATCTTAACCTTTTAAATGTTAAACAAATGCCGGTTAACATGAAAGTTCTGAGTCTCTCAGCATACCTGCAGAGCCAGGACACACACAGACTGAGGTATCAAGTCTGCCTACTGAAAAATGAAGATCGAAGGAGAGAGAGGGAGCTAAGAGCGAGAGAAGATCCTGGGGGCAGGAACTGGCTGAGCTGTTTTCTTTAGGCTCAAGAAGAATGGCGGGAAACAACAAATTGGGATCTCCACTCCCCTCTAAGATTAAAACAGACCAAAGCTACAAATCAATAACCAGCTGTGAAATATCCCCGGCTAAGCTTCAAATGAAACTAGAAAGAGAGAAAGGCAAACAGGGTCGCCAGAAAGGCTATCAAAGAGTAAAGGCTGCCCATACCTGGTCATTAACCAACTATCAAGCAACAAGAATTTATTAAATGTCTGCTGTGTGCAAGGCATTGAAGATACAAAGACCAAAGCAAAAGGTCCTTTCCTTGGAGGAACTTAAATTTCAGCAAAGGATACAATATTTACACACATATACATGTGTATACACATGTATACACATCCTTCCAGAGGATCAAATAAGATAATATTTGCAAAGTATTAGCACAGTGCCTGATCCATAGTTGGTGCTTAATAAATGCTTGTTTTCCTCTTCCCTCCTTCCCTTTTTTTCTTTCTTCCTCCCTCCTCCTCTCTTCCCCTTTCTCCCTCCCTCTTTCTTCTCTCCCTGCATTCCTTTCTTTTTTCTCTCCCTCCTTTATTCCTTCCTTCTTTCCTCTACCAGAAAGGGAGGAAGATACATTTTCTCACTTCCTCTCTGGGGCCAAGATTATTCATTACAATTACACAGCATTTCATTTCATTTCAGTGTTCTTTCCAACCATATTGTTGTGGTCACTGTATAAACTGATTTAGCTACTTCACACATCAGTTCAGACAAGTCCCTCAAAAATTGCTGGGAAAATCAGAAACTAGTATGGCAGAAACTAGGCATTGACCCACACTTAACATCATATACCAAGATAAGGTCAAAATGGGTTCATGACCTAGGCATAAAGAACGAGATTATAAATAAATTAGGGGAACATAGGATAGTTTACCTCTCAGACCTGTGGAAGAGGAAGGAATTTATGACCAAAGAAGAACTAGAGATCATTATTGATCACAAAATAGAAAATTTTGATTATATCAAATTGAAAAGTTTTTGTACAAACAAAACTAATGCAGACAAGATTAAAAGGGAAGCAATAAACTGGGGAAACATTTTTACAGTCAAAGGTTCTGATAAAGGCCTCATTTCCAAAATATATAGAGAATTGACACTAATTTATAAGAAATCAAGCCATTCTCCAATTGATAAATGGTCAAAGAATATGAACAGACAATTCTCAGATGAAGAAATTGAAACTATTTCTAGCTATATGAAAAGATGCTCCTAGTCATTATTAATCAGAGAAATGCAAATTAAGACAACTCTGAGATACCACTACACACCTGTCAGATTGGCTAGAATGACAGGGAAAGATAATGCAGAATATTGGAGGGGATTTGGGAAAACAGGGACACTGATACATTGTTGGTGCAATTGTAAACGGATCCAGCCATTATGAAGAGCAATTTGGAACTGTGCTCAAAAAGCTATCAAACTGTGCATACCTTTTAAAAAGACCTCTATGTGCAAGTTTGTGGCAGCCCTCTTTGTAGTGTCCAGAAACTGGAAACTGAGTAGATGCCCATCAATTGGAGAATGGATGAATAAACTGTGGTATATGAATATTATGGAATATTACTGTTCTGTAAGAAATGACCAACAGGATGATTTCAGAACGGCCTGGAGAGACTTACATGAACTGATGCTGCGTGAAATGAGCAGGACCAGGAGATCATTATATACTTCAATAACAATACTATATGATGATCAATTCTGATGGACGTGGCCATCTTCAGCAATGAGATGAACCAAATCGGTTCCAATAGAACAGTAATGAATTGAACCAGCTACACTCAGGGAAAGAACTCTGGGAGATGACTATGAACCATTACATAGAATTCCCAATCCTTATATTTTTGTCCGCCTGCATTTTTGATTTCCTTCACAGGCTAATTGTACACTATTTCAAAGTCCTATTCTTTTTGTACAGCAAAATAACTGTTTGGACATGTATACATGTATTGTATTTAATTTATACTTTAAGATATTTAACATGTATTGGTCAACCTGCCATCTGGGGGATGGGGTGGGGGGGAAGGAGGGGAAAATTTGGAACAAAAGGTTTGGCAATTGTCAATGCTGTAAAGTTACCCATACATATAACCTGTAAATAAAAAGCTATAATAAAAAAATAAAAATAAAAAGCTTTTTTAAAATTTTTAAAAGATAATCTTGATTCTCAAAAAAAAAAAAAAGAATAAACTTCCAATCTTTATTAACCATCCTAACCCCAAAATGTTTTTTAAGATAGTTTCTCACTCAATTACCTGTTCGATTCTTTCTGTCTATCTTGCTGATAGAAGAAGAAAAAGAGAGAAAACTTTCTGGATTTTTTGATTATATCAATATCTACCTACCTAAATATATATATATATATATATATATATATATACATATATATAAAGATATATGCAATATGCTGGGCCTTATGCTAGGTTCCTGGAACATAAGCAGAAATAACAAAATCATTCCTGCCTTCAAGGAGCTTATATAATAAAGGAGAATCATATACACATAAAATAACAGAGAATAAATAGATGTAGTGTAGTTAGATGGGGAGGCTCCTAGTGGTTGGGGAATCAGGAATCAGGAAAGTTAATTGTGGATGCTTTCTTTCCCAAAGCAAGTTGCCAGAAACTAGGTAGAATCTATGTGTCCATCCCTCCTCAATTCTCCCTCTCCTGCCACCAAATCAGTCTCTTCCCTTCTGTATCAATTTAAAAGGGAGAAAGAACTACCCATCAGATTTAATTAGGAACTTCCAATTGATATTTATGGCAGATACTGGGGGCCTCTGCCAAAATGATATCTGCTCTAACAGACCTTGCCGGCAGACTGAAGGACAAATAAAACTTAAGAAGAGACTTGTCCTGAAGAAATTACTCTTTATTATCTGAACTGCACCCGATACAGGGAGGGCAGGGGCACTGTCCAGATACTGACTTTCCTGGGCCTTGAATTTTCCTGACCTTGGAAATCAACAACTTAAGAATATCTCTCACTTCTAGCCCTGTCTAAGTGATTGGCTGAGTTTAAGTCTGAGAAGGGGGTCTGGGAAGAGGATGTGGAAAGGTGTGATCCCTCTGCTATCAATCTGAGGTGGTCAGTTTGCAAAATAAGAAGAGTAGGTGAGATGTATCATCTTTATGAAGTGAAATAAGGGGAGTTAGTGAGGTTCTAAATGATGTTTTGCCAATGATCTAAATAATTTGGAGTTTCTTCCCACAGTGGGCAATACAATACCATGGAACAAAAGCTAACCATAGAATTAAAGGACATGGATTTCAATCCAGATAGTTATATATCCAGCTACTTCCTATCGGTGGGTCCTCACACAAATCACTTCTATTCTCAGGACTTCAGGGGTCCAACTGAAAAATGATGGACTTGGATTAGATGATCAATAAGTTATCTCCTAGCTCTAAAAACCACGATCCTATAACATTGGACTAAACTATCTCTGAGGCTCTGAGAACCCACATCGCTGTTCTCAAGTGAAATCACAAGCACACAGAATGAAAAATTTCACTTTTGCCTCAGTTATCTAGGTCAAATTGGCAAAAGTGGAAAGGGGATTGAGGAAGTCATGTAAATCATAGAATTGTAAATTTAAAGTCAAAAGAATCCTTGGAGATTTATAAGGCCAGAGCTTTCTAGATCTAAGAGTCTGGCATACATACAGTAAGCCAATAAATGTCTGTCTATATAGCTATTTTTCTTCTTTCTTTCCTTCTATCCCTTTTTTCCTATCTTTCTTTCTTTCCTTCTATTTCTTCCTTTCTATCTTTTTCTTTCTTTCCTTCTAACCCTTTCTTTTTATCTTTCTTTCCTTTGATCTCTTCCTTCCTCTCTATTTTTCTTTTTTCTTTCCTTTTATTTCTTCCTTTCTTCCTCTTTCTTTCTTTCCTTCTATTTCTTCCTTCCTTCCTGTCTTTCTTTCTTTCCTTCTATTTCTTCCTTCCTTCTTCTCTTTCTTTCTTTTCTTCTATCTCTTCCTTCCTTCTTTCCTATCTATCTTTCTATCTATCTGTCATTTTAAGGGACCTAGGAAACCATCTAGTCCAACTTCCTCATTCTATAAATTCTTAGAGATAGGAAATGAGTTACCTATGGTCGCACAAGCACTGATTGTCAGAGCCAAGATTTCACATCGGGTCTTCCTAACTCTCTAAGTCCAGGACTCCTTACTATACCACACCTCAAATCCTTCAGATTTAGTGAATCCCATGGTTCTGTTCACAAATGGGAGGGGAGAGTGAGGAGGAAGCTACATTTCCCGCCCCCCACCTCCATGCCTACTCCTCTCCTCAGTACTAAACCTTCCAGTTAGTATACATTTCTCTCCTGGTTCCGCTTTGTCCCTCTCCACCATAGGAGTTGGGACTTTTTATAGGAATCTATGCCAGAGAACTGTTGTTCGGCGTACTTCAGCCAATCAGCCTTGGGTGGGTCGATGGTGGTAGGGTCGTTAAAAAGCTTTAATTAGCAATAAGCGGCTCTGAACACACAGCTTCCTCTTGTCATCACTACCAGCCAAGAGTCACAAATATTTAGAAATGTTTTAAGATAGAAAATGAATTCCTTCCTCTCCCTCTCCCCCCACAGCTTTTCTCCAAATAGGCGGCAATGACTCTAACAACACAGGCAGAGGGAAGAACAGGATGTCAGGAGGAGTGTAGTGATGGGAAGAATGAGGCTAGATGAGGTGAAGTGATGTGGAGGAAGGATATTCTCTCAGATCAGAAACTTGGAGGGAAAGCAAGTGAACACTCCTATGATGAGAGGGCTGAGCCCTGTCTTTCAGACAATGTCAAGCATGTCCTTGCTACCTATTGGACTCTGATCCCATTGCAATCAGAGAGAGATTTATTTCTTTACACTTTCCCTCAAGGGGACTCTGGAGAAATGGTTCATAATTCCCAGATCTTGCTCCCTCTTTCTCAATTGTGGTAGCATCTTGGTACCCAGAGCTCCAGGATGGAATTCCCCCTCATTTTCAAAGATACAATTCATAATAGACCCTCAACTCTATTGCTTTCTGACCCTTTATATCTCTTTATCTCATTCAGTAAAATATAACTCCTTGAAGGCAACGTTTTTTTGTATTCCCAACGATCAGGTATATATCTGGTGGATTTTCTTCATTATAATTGTGACTGCAATTGGGGTTATTTTGGCAAAGATACTGGAGTAATTCTGTTATTTTCTTCTCCAAGAAAAAACAAAGGTTTCTTCAAAAAGGGTTAAATGAGTTGCAGTTAGTAAGTATTTGAGTGTGGATTTGAACTCAGTTTTCCTGATTCCAAGCCTAGCACTCTATCTACTTTACCACCTAGCTGTCCCCTGGTAGACCGTAGGCTCTTAGTAAATGTTTATTGAATTGAACTGAATTTGCCCTACTTATTCAATATACATTTAGAAGTTCCTTTTATATGTAGAATATTATAAAAGGTAAAGAGAAATTACAAAGATAAATTGGACACTGCCTCTGGTATCAGGGTGCTTACAGTCTAATAGGTAAGAGAAGACAAGTGCATAAACAAATATTGTAGAAATGTAAGTACATGGAGAGAAATATAAAACCTCTGGATTAGCTAGGTGGTGCACTAGATTTTGAGCTAGATATTGGATCAGAAAGATCCAAGTTAAACTCCTGCCTCCGATGCTTACTGAGCTGTATAATCTAGGACAAACTCCCTCAAGCCTCTGTTTACTCATCTATAAAGTGGGGATGACAATAAAAGCATCTACCTTTTATAGGGTGATTATGAAGATCAAATACGATGACCGATGTAAAAGTGCTTTACAAACCTTAAAAAATTATGAGATATTTATTTATTAGCTATTATATTTAAAATATATAATTGCTAGCTGTTATTCTTATGTTTCAGAGCTGGAAAACACTACTCACTGAGTGAAATCACTGAAAGTTTTAAGGAAGAGGGGACATTTTGGACAGATAGTATGGCAGAGATGTTGGAGGAGGAAAGAAGAAGAGTAAAGAAACAGGTTTAAGAAACAGAAATATGAGCAAGCAAAAATCCAAAATTAGGACTAAATAGACAGTACAAGGGGCTTGGTATTTGGTCCAAGGGAACCTTTCTTCTCTTCCTCAACCTTTCATCTTATCAGAATCTCAAGCAGGGACAACTTTTCTGTTTTCTCTGTCCTCGCTTTAGTCCCAGGTTTTCAGTTAGTCACAAGTGAACCTTTTTTTCCCCCTAAGAACAGAAAGGCTTTCCAAAAATCAACTCACAAATATTCCTCTTCCCCTACCCCAGTCCTATGTTCACATTATCAGATAGAATAATGCAGGAGAGCATTGAGTTCTCTTCCTGAATTTCCCTACACTCACTCTGTGCCTTAGTTTCCCCACTCATTAACAGATGAGAGAAGAACAAGGAGGCATCTGTCCGTTAAAGCAATGAAGGCCTCTGGGAAGACAACCAGGAAGCTTATATTCATGCCATATGAAAACTGCTTAAAGAAACTGAGGGTATTTAATCTGGAAAAGGGAAAACTTGGAGGGTATAAGGTGAGTCTTCAAACATTTGAAAGTATGTCATAAGAAAGAAAAAGTAGGTTTGTTTGGCTTTTCATTCCCAGAAGACAAAAAGGGGTTCAACCAGTGAAGACTGCAGAAGAAAATTTAAGCTCAATTCAAGGGAAAAACCTCTTAATAATTAGAGCTAAAAGTGGAATGGGCTGCCTTCAATAGGGTATGGATTCCCCCTGAGACCTTAGTTCAAATTAAGCCTCAGACATTTATTAGCTTGTGACCCTGGGCAAACAAATTAACCTCTCTTTGCCTCTGTTTCCTCATCTTGTAAAAATGGACATCATAATAATAGCATCTATTTTTCAACATTGTTATAAAGCTAAAACCAGGTATTTGTAAAGTACTTTTAAAACCTTAAAAGGCTATGTAAATGCAGGCTATTATTAAAGCAAAGGCTGGATGCCCCATTTTTCTTTTGCTGAGGCAATTGAGGTCACACAGTTAAGAAGTATTTAGTGTCTGAGGCTACATTTGAACTCCGGTCTTCAACTTCAGAACTGGTACTCTATCCACTTTACTATCCAGCTGTCCTTTGGATACCCATTTTTCAGTAAGTTAGGGGAGAGGATTTTGTCCAAGTATGAGTTAGACTAGATCAGGGATCTTTATCCTTTTTTTAGTATCATAGACCCCTTTGGCAGTCTCATAAAATCTATGGACTCCTCCAAAAATTGTTTTAGGTGTATAAAATAAAATGCATGATTTGACAAAGAAAATTAAGTATATTGAAAATCAGTTGCCAAAATCTTATTTTAAAACATGTTCAGGATCCATGGATTAAGAACCTCTAAACTAAATGATATCTTATTTTCCTTCCAACTCAGATATTCTGATTCTTTTATTTCTCACCCACCCCCAACTTCATGTATTCTATGTTAGATCCAAATAAGGCTATATGATCTTCCCTCCACATTCCATCCCATATCTCATATCCATGACTTGTAGATTCTATCCCATATTGGAATGCTTTCCTAACTCACTTTTACTTTTCAGAATTCTGCCTTCATTCAAAGACTCTTGTGCTTGAATAAAGTCTCTTGTTCCCTCTAGTTGTTAGCAATCCTGAAAAAAAAATATTCTATATCCATATATTATATAGATATTATAACATATATTTTGTAATATTCTATGTGTATATAATATATAGGTAGTTTACTTATTTGTATCTGTGCTGCTTCCTCCCAATAGATAGACTATAAGCTTCGCAAGGGAAAGGGCAGCTTTCATTTTTGGTTTTGAATTCCCAGCAGTGAGGTCAGTCCGTAGTAGGCAATTAATAAATGCTTCTCAAACTGAACTGACTTGACCTGTCATTGAAGGAAGGTGATGGTCAGGGCAGTGAAAGAGGGGAAAAAGAAAGAAATATGCCATGTGTCTCATGGATAACATAGGTCCCCGGCTGAAAAATTTGTCATTGTCCCCAGGAACCAAGGTAAGGTCTTGTGGTCCTTGCTTTCTTCCCAGCCAGCCCCCACCCCAATTCCTGCCATTTCTTCTGGGCTTAAGCTGTCCAGTTCCTATAGAAATAACTCTAGCCTAGATATCCTATTCTTTCAGGGAGCACTCCAGAGCCTTCAGCATCTGTGCCATCCAAGCTTAGGATTTCAAGTTTCCCAACGCAACATTCACTCCCCACCATTCTCTCTCCTCTTGTCCATCCATCAACATTCCCAAAGAATTGGCTAATATCAGAGTGCCACCTAGTGGTACTTTGAACCTAGTGGTCCATGGCCTGTACAATTCTGCTTGCAGGGTCTGTCTAGACCCTTTCCCTTTCATTGCCCATCAGTCGATCGAGGGCTCCTGAGCATCTGCATCCGAGCTTGTGTGCAAGGAGGAACCTGCTGGGCCTGTTCCACTGAGCCAGCTTTTCTCATCTCTCTTTGTCTCATTTCCTTCTCTCTCCGTGTCCATCTCTCCTCTCCTGGCTATCTCTCTGTCTCTCCTCCGGTTTCTTTGTCTCTACAAATAGCCAGGGCCCTGCTGAAAATATAGAACTCTCTATTTCAGGGCATTTTCCCCCTCTCCAAATTTCAATTGTCATAAAAGAAACCTCAGTTTGAGTTTATCAAGAAACTGGTGAGAGACCACTCAGGGTTCCTGGTCCCAGCATCCTTCTATGTACCTGCGAGAGCCTTCATCGGTGTTTGTCAAAGGAACAGCGATATTATGGTCTGGAACATTAATCTGACAAGGAAATCGGTGGAGGGGGATGGCAGGGGCAATGTGTTGAGGGAGCAAGGAGGTAGACAAAACTAAAACCTATTAAAAGCCTCAATAAATTACTTATTTAAATATATTATCAAATCTCACAGTCAATTCCCCCTCCTTTGTAAGGGGGGGCTGAGAAGAAGGAAGAAAGGGAGTCATTCTCTCCCTTCTGGGGGGATAGCCCACAGAGGGAATGGGAGAGATGCCAAAGAGAACAGCCTCTTTATTAACACAAATTATTTTATTTGACTAAAGGTAATCATCCTAAGTGAGGTCAACGGGGCCTGGCACCGAGGGAGCAGCCCTGTGGGCTAGTTGGCGTTGCCATGGTGATGGAGCCAAGTTCACTTGGAGAGCAACTCTCTTCTTGCATTGGGCGGCTCTCCCAAAAGAGAATGGTTCCGGTCATCCTCCCTCCCCATACCTCTCTACAGCCCAGAAGGACTAGGGCATCTCCAAATATATCCCCCCTTCAATTTCCAAGAGAGAAGGTAAATACTCCATCTCCCTGAGAGGCCAGTTCTAAGGGAAGCAAGGGGCAGAATCAGGAGACAGGAGGATAGGATCCCAGCAATACTGACTTTTACCTTCAGGTTTGTAAAGCACTTTTCCACACATCATGTCTTATTTGATCTTCACAATATCCCTGTAAGGCAGGTGATATTATTCCCATTTTACAGATAAGGAAGTTGAGACAAAAGAGATTGAATGACTTGCTCAGAAATCTAGTAAATTTCTGAGGTAGGATCAGAGGCCCAGTGTTCCTAATACTGAGTCTGTCATTCCATCCCTTTTGAGATAGAAACAGACAGTGGACAGGAGTTTAAAGAACATCTGAACCAACACCCTTCCTTTTACAGATGAGGAAATTGAGAACTGAGAGAGGTTAATCTAGTTGTCCGAGGTCACACAGGCAGCAAGTGGCAATGCTGGGAATCAAAGCCAGGTTCTGAGACTCTAAATTTTATGACCTTTACACTACATGATACTGCATTTCTTTATCAGTCAGTCATTCAGCAAGCATTTATTAAGCACTTATTGTGTTTCAAGCACTATACCAAGCTCTAAGGATACCCACACACACACACAGACAAACAGTCCTTTGCCCTGTCTAATAGGAGAGAAAACATGCAACTAACTGGGTCCTCACGAAACATATACAGAACAGATAGAAAATTTGAGGGAGAGGCACTAGTAGTGGGAAGACTGGGAAAGGACTCCTGCAGAAAGTAGGAATTGAGCTGACTTTTTTATTGCTATAATTTTTTTATTTACAAAACATATACAAGGATAATTTTTCACCATTGACCCTTGAAAAACCTTCTGTTCCAAAATTTCCCCTCCTTCCCCCCATCCCCTCCCCTAGATGGCAGTTACTCAGTCCAATTCATGTTAAATATGTCAAAATATATGTTAAATCCAATATATGTATACATATCCATACAGTTATCTTTCTGCACAAGAAAAATTGGATCTAGAAAGGAAAAAAACCTGACAAAATGCAATCAAACAACAACAGAAAAGTCCACACTCTGTTCCCACAGTCCTCTCCTTGGGTGGGGATGACTCTCTTCATCACTGAACAATTGGAACTGGTTTAAATCATCTCATTGTTGAAGAGAGCCACGTCCATCAGAATTGATCATTGTATAGTTTTCTTGTTGCTGTGTACAATGATCTCCTGGTCCTGCTCATTTCACTCAGCATCAGTTCATGTAAGTCTCTCCAGACCTTTCTGAAATCATCCTATTGGTCATTTCTTACCGAACAATAATATTCTATAACATTCATATACCACAGTTTATTCAGCCGTTCTCCAAGTGATGGGCATCCATTCAGTTTCTAGTTTCTGACCACTACAAAGAGGGCTGCCACAAACATTCTTGCACATACAGGCTCCTTTCCCTCCTTTAAGATCTCTTTGGGATATAAGCCGAGTAGAGACACTGCTGGGGCAAAAGGTATGGACAGTATGATAATTTTTTGAGTGTAGTTCCAAATTGTTGAGCTGACTTTTTAAAATTAGTATTTTATTTTGCCAAATACATGCGAAGATAGTTTTCAACATTCATCTTTGCAAAACTTTGTGTTCCAAATTTTTCTCCTTCTTTCTCCTCTTCCCCCTTTCCCCAAAATAGCAAGCAATCAGATATAGGTTAAACATGTGCAATTGTTTTAAATATATTTCTATATTTATCATGCAGCACAAGAAAAATCAGATCAAAAGGAAAAAAAAAACACAAGGAAAAAACCAAGGTAACAATCACCACCAACAACAAAAAGATGAAAATATCATGCTTTGCTCAGCATTAGTCTCCATAGTTTTCTCTCTGGATCCCAAGTCTATTGGAATTTGAGTTGACTCTTGAAAGAAGTCAGGGAAACTGAGGGTAAATGTGAAAAGAAGTATTCATTCTTTGGGGAACAACCATGGAAAAGGAGATGGGAGACAGGAAAGTGACCTCTCCAAGGAATAGCAAATAGACCAATGTGACTGGCTTGGAAAGTTTGTGGAGAGGAGGTAGATGGGAGGAGAATGGAAAGTTAGGAAAGGAGTCTTCGGTACCAAACTGCTGTTGTTCTGATCTTTGCATAGAGAGGCTCACAACATCATCTACAAACCTGCCTAGGTTCCCTCATCTTCCAGCCACTAAAAACTGAATATCAGAAGCCAGGAGGGTACAGCAGCTTTGTTAGGGGGAAGACAATTTACATTGTCACTCCCCCTTTTTTATGCCCCTAAACCCAATTTCCCTCAGATCCATCATGGCAAAGGAAAGCTGGACCTAAAGACAAAAGGATTTGAATTTAAATCTAATCTCAGATACTTCCTTGCTGTGTGAACCTAGGCAGATGATTTAAGTTGTCTACCTCAGTTTTCTCGTCTGTAAAATGGGGATAATAATGGGATCTACCTCTCAAGGTTGTCATGAAGATAAAATAAGATATTTATAATGCACTTTGCAAATCTTAAAGAGCTCTATAAAAGTTGATATTATTATTTTATTACACTGCCCAATTTCCTTCAAATACCAAACTAGAGAAGAACTTTGTGCCCTTTCATGAAGTTGTTCAGGCATCTAGAGGAATCCAGAGAGCTCTAGGTTTTAAATACTCCAGAACCTGGAGATGGAATGAAGGAAAAAACCCTCCCAAAGATCTTTCCTATTAATGACTTCAAATGGGCCAAGACAAAAGAGCATAAGCCCTTACTTCTTCCTCTCCTACCATGACAAATCTTTTGCAGAAAGGTAAACTGAGGCAATAACGAAGCAATCCTTTTAGGAATTTGGTAGCAGAGAAGGAAAAAGCTGAGGAGGCAGGGTCCAGACTAAGCCACTTGTTCTAATAGCTAATAGACAATTAGTGATTGGAATGCTGTATCTGAAGTCCAAACAGGTCTAAATTTGAATCCTATATAACTAAACCAATCATTTAGTCTCCTTAGGCTTTAGTTTTTTCTTCTATAAAATGGAGGTAACAATGCCAAAAGTACTTACCCCATAGAGTTGTTGTCAGATACCTAAAAACTTTGCCAACTATAAAGCCCATAAAAATGTCAACTGTTATTGATCATCTCCATCTATCTGAAAGGGACTGAAAAGAATCTAGATCCTAAAAATAGAAATCCCTAAGAAAAGGGATTTTTAACCTGCGACTCCCTTTTTCCTCTAGTCTAAAGCTTTGTAAACTGTGGATCATGACCCCGTAGGCGTCATATAACTGAATGTGGAGGTTGCAACATTATGATTTATTATCAGTAAATATTTGATTTTTATATTTATGTTATATACCTATATACTCAAAGTCATGTAAAAATTTCTTGGGTGAAAAAGAGTTGCAAATGGAAAAAGTTTAAGAAGCGCTGCTCTAAGGTAAAATAAAATCTTCCTCCTTCACAGTCTAGTTCCGTTATTGAATTACTGGATCTTTTCCACATCTAAGAATCAGTCTCCCACTTCTGTGCCTTTGTATAAACTCTTCCCCATGCCTGGAATCAACCCTCTTCATTTATGGTTCTTAGAAGCCCTAGTTTAAGTACAATGATCCACAACTACTCTGAAGGACTTATGATGAAAAATCCTATTCATACCCAGAAAAGGAACTGATTATTTTCCATGACTTTTATGGAAATGTTTTGAATAACTTCACATGTGGTTTCTTAATGGGAGATGGGACTGGGGATAAGGGAGAAAACCTGAAACTGAAAAGTTTTTTAAACAAATGTTAAAAAAAATTGTTTTAAGTGTAGCTGGAGAAAACATTAAATAAATATTTTTTAAAAAAATAACAAAGCATTATATTCTCAAGTGCTGTCTCAGACCCAGTAATTGCTTCCCACCCCTGGAATAAAAAGTTACTTTGCACTTATTTCATACTGGCTTTGAAATTACTTTTTTACACTTGTTGTTAGGGACTATTTTCATTTTTTGTGTCTGTCCTTAATGTCCAACCCTGGATATAGTAAGAGCTTAATAAATGCATAATGACTTGCTTTGGAATGACTTGGCTTGACGCTGGCATTTATGAGTATGTAAAGACGTAGGTATTTTTGCTGCCCCATCTGAAGAGAACAAAGTCAAATTTACCCCACTCTTGCCCAAAATGGGACATGGACTCTGCTCCGAGCCCCAAGAAATCATCACTCTCAGCCTTCAGTATCCAGCCAGCCACCAGATTTCCTTGTCTAAACACCTCTCAGAGCCAATCCTGTAATAGCGTTCAGCTCAGGCCTAAACTTTAATCAATGGATCTAAGACTCAGGCACAATCAAGAGCAAGGAAGGAAAGAGATTAGTAGATGCCTAGAGCTGATGGGAGGGAGGGAGGAGAGGGGGAGCTCTCTTAATGGGATCTGGGGGCCTTTCACTCTTCCTTCCCTTGATGACTATAAAGAGTACTAGGGCAACTCTCTGGCTACATAGCTGCTAAGCAGAGTTATAACTAGGAGACTTTGTATCCAGGGCAAGAGCCATAAACCACACTTTGGGCCCTTACTTTATTTAAGAGGTAGAGGAAGATAATTCCTCTTATGGAAGAAATAAAAACTCCGGAACATGAGCAAGACTCTTTAAGGAGATCCCATTTGAGGGCAGGAGGAAGAACAGAGAAATAGCTCACTTCACCCCATTCCGGAATGCTTTTTTTAACTTATTAATCTTGCTAGTTAGGTGCTAAATTGACATTTTTTGCTTACTGAAGGATTGCAAGTATTATCAGTGCCCTCTAAAATTTATGCCCTGGAGGAAAGCCCTAGTCACAATACCCTAGTTACAGCTTTACTGTTTCAAAGTCTCAGTCAAGTTAATTGCCACTGCTGCTTCCCAGGGAAGATCAGGGGGATTTCTTTAGGAAACTGAGGTACAGAGTAGAAAAATTACTTATTTAAGGTCACACAGCTAGTTAGTGGCCACGTTGGGAGTGGAACCTGGGAGAAAATGGAATTCAAGGGTAAGGGAGGTACAAGGCCTTGGAGCTCTCTCAGAAAGTGGAGATGCTGTACAAAATACCACTCTGTAGCTGGGCTATGGCTGGATGCCATCTTTGTAGGAGGCAGGAGGATGGATGGAATTACTGCTGGAGGTCCCCTTCACCTCCTCTGGAGACAGAGGGTGGGAAGTGGAAGGAAACAAACGGGAGTCACCATCTGCCCTGAATAAGTTATTAACATCCAGGCAAGATTAATCAAGCCCAGAAACCTAGAGCAGACCCCTAATTAGTTGCTGCTGATAACTATATTTGTCATCCTCTCCCAATTATTCTACTGTAAATTTCAGAGTTTAATTGCACCTTGTTCTTCATTGAAAGTGTCAGTGTTTGCACACGCTCCCCTAATTCTTTAGCAAATTTGACAAAATTCAGCATTAAATATAGATTATCTTTAGATTTCCCTAATTAACGCAACCAAACTGTCTCAGACCTAAATATTTCTCCCAGTTCCATAAATCTGCCCTGTCCCCAGAACATGGTGGGCACTGTACGGGAAGAGGCCAGCAGTCAGTCAGTCAATCAGTCAACAAGAACTTATTTAAGAGTGAGGGGCAATGGTCAGGAAAACATCAGAGTGAAGTAACTCTGAACTAGAGCTTACAAACTCGTAGGAGTTCCAGAGCATCTGCGGTGGAAGGAATGAAGGAAACTAGCAGCGGAAATTAAGGTTGAACTATAAACAAGAAGAAACATCCCCACTTACCAAGTGGTTGCCCCCATCTAAGTCAGAGATCAGAGGCAAACCTAAGGAACAGTGAATGGTCCCCAAACTTTGGGGGCGGCCACCTAGCTTTGGGGACTGGACGAGATGAGGGATGAGGAGACAGCCAGAAGGGAGACCAGGGGGAGAGACCTAAAACCCATATATGAAATGCAACAAACTTTGCAGAACCCCCATGGTTTCAACCCCTGACAGACTATTGCCAAAACAAAGAAAAATCTGTCTCCATCCTAAGGTTTTGTGATATTCATTTAAACCTCATTTCAACTGTTGAATTGTTAGTTCAGTAGGAGTGATGAAATATATAAATCTTCATTAAAAAAGGGAAAAGGACCCCCATGTGCAAGAATGTTTGGGGCAGCCCTCTTTGTAGTGGCCAAAAATGAAAATTGAGTGGATGCCCATCAGTTGGAGAATGCCTGAATAAATTGTGGTATATGAATATTACTGTTCTGTAAGAAATGACCAACAGGATGATTTCAGAAAGGCTTGGAGAGACTTCCATGAACTGATGCTGAGTGAAATGAGTAGAACCAGGAGAATATTGTACACGGCAACAAGAAGATTATGTGATGGACATGGCTCATTTCAACAGTGAAGTGATTCAGGCCATCTTGTGATGAAGAGAGCCATCTGCACCCAGAGAGAGGACTGTGGGGACTTAGTATGGATCACAACATTGTACTTTTACCTTTTTGTTGTTGTTTGCTTTCTTTTTTTTCCCTGAGGCAATCAGGGTTAAGTGACTTGCCCAGGGTCACACAGCTAGGAAGTGTTAAGTGTCTAAAGCTGGATTTGAACTCAGGTCTTCCTAACTTCAGGGCTGGTGCTCTATCTATTGCTCCACCTAGCTGCCCCACTTTTTCCTTTTTGATCTGATTTTTCTTATGCAGCATAATTGTGGAAATTTGTATAGAAGAATTGCACATGTTTAACATATTGGATTACTTGCCATCTAGAGGAAGGGGTGAGGGTAAGGGGAGGAAAAAAAATTGGAACATAAGGTTTTGCAAGGATGAATGTATTTTGAAAATAAAAAGCTTTAATTAAAATTTAATTTTAAATTTTCCCTGCCCCATCATCCAGGAATGACCATAGGTCATTCTATTTCCCCAACTTCATTACTCACCTCCTTTCCCCTATGTAGTTAAATGGACCACAAGAGTTTATTATATCCCAAACACACCTGCAGAAATTATCAGGGCTGCTAAGTGGTATAGTGGATAGAGTGCTGGCCATGGAGTCTCAAGGACATGAGTTCAAATCCAGATTCAGGCACTTAACCTGTATGCATCAATTGTTTCATCTGTAAAATGAACTGGAGAAGAAAATGATAAAGTATACCAGTATCTTTGCCAAGAAAACCCCAAAAGGGCTCACAAAGGGCAGAGGTTAAAAAAAAAACAGCTGAACAAAAAGGATTATCAATCACAGACTTCAGAGAGAGAAACTGAGTCAAAGAGGGGCATTGGAGTAATTCAGTCTTACATGAGATAATACAAAGTGATGAAAAGAATGTTGAACCTAGAATCAGGAGCCTGGGTTTTCATCTTCCCACCCTTACCCCAAACACTTACTAGCTATGTAATCACATGCAAGTTCCTTGATATCTTTGAGCCATACTTATCCCATTTTTTAAAATTTGTTTATTAATTTTTGACATTTACTTTTATAAAATTTTTATTTCCATTTTCCCCTCCCTTCCCTCACCCTTTCCCAAGACAGCAATTTGATATGGGTTATATATTATTCCATTTAAAAAATATTGGTAATTGTACTTGGATCAGAAATGTCCTCAGATTTAGGAATACTTGAGCTTAAGTCCTCCTCCTATACTGGCTGTGTGATCTTGGGCACCCTGAGAAAGTCACAACAATAGTGTCCCCGCTTAATCTCTAAAACTAAATTGTAGAGAAGGTACCAATCTGTAGAGGAAGTTTCTTGGGAAGTTTTTACATAGATAAAATCACAGGTCATGGGACTCTAGATTTGCAGGTGAAAGATAGTACAGAGGTTATCTAGTCTAATAATTTCATTTTACAGATGAAAAAAGTGAGACCCAGAAAGATCAAGAGACCAGGACCAAAAAGAAAAGAAAAAAGGAAAAATTCTTACTACTTATGTCACAGGATTGTTGTGAAGAATGCTTCTTACATGCTTTAATATATCATGTAAATAGCATGTTAATACTGAGCTATTATTATGACTAATAGGCAGGGTAGATGATCTGACTCCAAGAAAGCCTGAAACCGTTATCCTTACCCTCTCTCCAATATCTCTAAAAATAATTTTTTTCTGATTTAAGGCATTGTCCTGGATTAAAATGTAATTCTCCTTATATCAAATATCCCTAAAAAGAATTTGCTACACAAATTTACAGGTAGTTAATATACAAACTTATTTGGAAAATATAGTAATGGTAATAATAACCACTATTTATATAATACCTACTATGTACCAGGCAGTGTGCTAAGTATCCTCCAAATAATATCTCATTTTATCTTCACCATCACCCTGGAAGGTAGGCTCTGTTTTATAGATGAGGTAACTGAAGCAAAGAGAAGTTAAATGATTTTTATAAAATCACACAGTTAGGGAGTGTCTAAGGTGAGATTTAAAGTCAGGTCTTCCTGGCTTTAGTCAGGGCATCCAGGCTTAGACAGCTAGGCACTGCAACCACTAGTTGTCTATATTACCAAATGCCATTGCCCGGTAGATAAATGGTCAAATGATATAAATAACTAGTTCTCAAAAGAATTATAAACCATTAGTAACTATATGAAAAAATGCAACAAATTGTAAATAATAAGAAAACAACAAATTACAAATAACAACAAGAAAAAGGCAAAACAAAACAAACCTGAGGTTTTACATACACTCAGAAAATTGACAAAAATGCCAAAAAGATACAAATAGCCAGTGTTGGTAGAGTTATGGAAAGATAGGCACACTAATGGAGGTGGTAAATTGGTCCAAATGTTTTGTAAAGCAATTTGGAGTGAAGAAAGTAACAAAAATATCCATATTCTTTGTTCCAGAGACTATTTTTATGTATAGACCTTAAGGAGGTAAAAGGCAAAAACAAAGGTTCTCATAGAGAAAAATATTTATAAGAGCACTTTTTGTAGTAGTAAAACGCTGGAATCAAAGCAAATTCCCAGTGACTGGGCTAAACATTACATGAATGGACTATTATTGCACCATAAGAAATTGTGAATGTGACTAATATAGAGAAGCATAGGGAGACATATAAAACGATGCAAATTGAAGTAAGCAATCCAAGGAAAATAATATACACGACAGCCATAAAAATGGAAATGTAAAGGGAGACAAGAACAAAATAAGAACTGAATTCTGTGTAAATATTTTTTTTAAATTGCCCTGAAGAAGAGATACAAAGATTATTTCTTTGACAAAATGAGGAACTATGGATATTGTAGTTTAATTGTTTTTCAATCATGCTCAACTCTTCATGAGCTCATTTGGGATTTTCTTGGCAAAGATAGCGAAGAGGTTTGTCATTTCCTTCTCCAGCTCATTTCTTTTAAACAAGTGAAAAAAATGAGGCAAATAGAGTTAAGTGACTTGCCCAGGATCACACATTTAGTAAGTATCTGAGACCAGGTTTGAAATCAGATCTTCCTGATTCAAAACGTAGCATTCTATCCACTGCACCTTACCCACACAAGTATGGGAGTAGAATACTGCATATAATGTCATATTTTTAAATGATAATTAATTTTGCTAATGGATTCTTTTCCTCTTTTTAAAAATTCTTTATTATAAAGGATTGTTCTCTGGGAGAGGAAAGGATACTTTAGGAAATGTAGATGAGGCAATTGTTAATGCTGTAAAGTTACCCATGTATATATCCTGTAAATAAAAGGCTATTAAATAAAAAAAAAATGTAAAAAAAAAAAAAAAAAGGAAATGTAGATGAGATATAAACAAACAAAAGAGTTTAATCAAAATTTCTTTTTAAAAATATGACCTCTTCAGGGGCAGCTAGGTGGCACAGTGGATGGAACACCAGCCCTGAAGTCAGGAGGACCTGAGTTCATATTTGATCTCAGACACTTAACACTTCCTAGCTGTGTGACCTTGGAAAATCACTTAACCCCAATTGCCTCAGCAAAAAAAAATAAAAATAAAAATGATATATATATGAAACCTCTTCCCCCTAATTTTAAGCCTTATAAGTCACATCACAGAATGTAGTTGAACTAACTTAGCAGAACCTTTTTACAGAAGCAAGCTTTGAGGGAGGGAAAGAATGCAAGAACAAAAAAGCACCAGGAAGCTGTAATGGGAGAAGAATGTAAAGGGAGGAGAAGAGAGGAGAAGATGTGGAAGAAGAGGAGAAGAGAAGGGAGGATTGAAGAAAGGAGAGGAGACCATGGAAGGAAAGGAGAAAGAGAAGAGGGCATGGAAGGAGAAGAGAGGGGAAGAAAAGGGATGAGAAGAGAAAATGGGATGAGAAAAATGGGAAGGGAAGAGAGGAAAAGGAAAAGAGGAGAAGGCATGGAAGGAGAAAAGAGGAGAAGAGAAGAAAGGGAATGGAAGGAAAGGAGAAGAAAAGGGAGAAAAGAAAAGCAAGGAAGAAAGGGAGAAAAGGAGCATTTACCATCTCTTCTTATGTATGGGCTTCTAAATTGGAAATTAAGTTTGCCAAAGGCAGAAATTCCAGCTAATGTAAGGATTTTTGTCTCTCCGAGGCAATCCTGCACAGTTCAGGGAACAGTTCCTCCTAAGGTTCGTGCATACCCAGTACTTTTGCACATAGTCTTAGAATCAGAAGACAGGGGAATTGAGCCTGGATCTGTCACTCTCTGTGTGACCTTGAACAACTTAGTTTAGCCCCTCTTTCCTCAATTTCTTCATCTGTAAAATGAATAGATTAAACAATACAACCTCAAAGCACCCTCTTGGCTTTAAATTTCTGATTAATCTATTGACCTATGTCTCCTTTAATACAAATGGAGATGATCAGGGTAAGTCTATGGCCAGATTGAGACATCTTAGAAGTTCATCTTTTTTCCCCCAGTCTCACCCTTCCTGCTCCCTTCTCCCTCTCGGTGGTCTTGCTGCTCCCCTGTAACCTCCCCTTCTGCATCACTGCATTTCTAGAAAACTTCATCTGAGATAAGAAGCTCTTCTCATATACTGCCTTCCTCCAAAGAATCACACATCCAACACTCAAGCTTAGTTTTCAAGGGCAGGGCTAGGGTGGGAGAAAGTGTGCTGATTCCCTTTCAGAGAATCCCTCCCAGATCATCAGGCCCATAGGCCTGCTCCTTCAGCTGTTTCAGCACCAGCTAGTTCCCCTCCACCCCAAGTAGAGAGCCAATAGCCAAGTGCAGTAGGAAAGCAGGCAAGTCAATGGGCAGTGGACAGCAGAAATAGGCCAGGGTTTTCCTCATCCTTTCCTACTGTTTCCCAGCCCCAAATCCCCCATCCTCTCAGTCCCAGACTACTGCATGATTTCTCTTGCCCAGACCAATCCACTGTTCAGAACCCTTAGGAAAGGGCAAAATGAGATAATTTCACTCTGAATAGGGCTTTCGAAAAGGCAGAGACTTGGAGTGGGAAAGACCTCCCCAAACCAATAATCAAATTCTCACCTGTCTTGGGTTGGAGGGATGAAAGAGAGTTCAGTGCCCCCAGTGGGATGGGAGTGTAAGGGAGACCAAACCCCACACCTGGGCGTTCCACGGGAGCAGCTTCTCTGCCCTTCTCTCTCTCCAGTCACTCTTCCTTTTACCCCCTCCTCCCCCCCACCATACAGCCCTGACATCCCCATGCTGGCTGCCCACCCCTCTCCTTTCAGAAAAGGAGGCTGTATTAGAGAGGATGAGAAGGGGACGCCTAGGAGGGGGAGGCTGGGGGTGGGAGGGCAGTCACATCAAAGAGTCACAAAATGTATTAGAAGCAAATTTGGAAGGAAATCAATGGTATGTAATGAGATTTGATTTTTCTCTATGTTGGGTTGGGCTAGGGGTTATATATGGGATCTCTGTGTGAAAGGAGCACGGAGATTAGACTGGAGGATGAGGGCCTGGCCAGGGGGCTGGAGCAGCAAAGTGTGACGGCTCCATCATCAGTGTCAGGAGGGGAAAGAGAGGGAAAAACACACACTTACAGAGATGGAGGGAAAATGCAGAAGTGAAGAGATACAGGAGAAGAAAGGGGGGACACACATTCATAGAGACAGAGAGGGGAACAAACACAAAGATACAGAGAGGGAAACATATACAAAGAAAAAATGGGACACACATGCACTGAGAGAGATCTCCTTTACATATGAACGTAAAGGGATAGACACAGAACCAGACATACAAAGAGATATACACATAGAAATAGAAAGGAGCACTAGTGCACACATACAGAGAAATAGAATTCATAAATATAAATATATACCTATACACACAAAGAGGGAGAATCACATACACCCAGAGATGTACTGGAGCTGCCTTGTACTGGTTCACGAAGGCCAATTGTTAAATTTTCAGAGTAATCCTTACATTGGAAACCGACAAACCCTATAAATCAGGACCTCATTTATTGTTTTGTTGATTCCAGATTTTAAAAGTGTTGGATAAAGGGCTAATAATATAAATTAAATTTAAAAAGAGTATTGTGCTTTTCTCTTTTCAGAGAGCCAGTTGTTAAATATTTACCAGCATAAATCTGCATATACAGTGATACCAAGGGATACAGACATCCATTGAGACGCCTAAAGAGATACATACATATTTCTATATACATACAGAAACAGGAAGGGACACACACAAATACAATGAAATACACAAAGAGACAAGGAGAACATAAAAATTACATACACTTACAAGGACAGATGGACACACATGTATGCAGAGATAGAGACAGATGCACGGACACACAAGGACAGATATACATGATGGGGATATATATATATATGCATACAGACACTCATTAGGAGAGATCAAAAAATCCACAGACCCACAGCAACAGTGACATAGGTAGGAAAAGGTAGTAATATCCATATAGAGGAGAGGAAGAAGAAAGGGAAGAGAATAAGTATTTATGTAGCACCCACTATTGTCAAGCATTGTGGTAAGTGCTTTACAAATATTATCTACATTCACACAAAGACAGAAATCCATACACAGAGACACTCACAGACAGAGATATACAAAAATTCACAGTTAGAGACACATATACAGAGAGAGAGATACAAACACAGATAGACAAGTACGCACACACATACATATAATAGAGAGACGATGCTTTTTGTCTAGTGCCTGCTCTCCCAGGGTTAGAATATTCCCAACCCTTTGTCCTGCCCCTTACCCCCTATCAGAGTAGAAGCTAAAAATCAGAAAGAATAATTCTAATATTTACCAGATATTGCCCAGAAAAGCTGAGCTGAGAATGGGATACAAGTTTAATTTCTTGATCTTGAAATATGGATGTGGAGCTGTCCATGATCCAACATCTCTCAATGAGAAAAGGAGATTAGGGAGCAGATTCAAAAGAAGTCCTGTGGGAAGGAGTAGGGAGTCTAGAGGTCCCCAGAGATGATTTTCAAGCACTGGTTGAGAAAGACATCAGAGAGAAGGATACTGACTGTTCTAAATGGTCTTCTCCTCCTAAGAGGACAGATAGATCCTGAAAAATTGTCTTTCCTCCCCTTCCCCTTTCCTACCTCATGAAAGCCCAAAGCTCCTAGGTCTCTGGGCCATAAGTATAACTCAGGGACTGGGGGAACATATCACCCCCTTACTCTATCATCACCTCCTACCCCTAATCAAAGAATTCCTCCAGCCGCTGGTTCCCACAGTTGGCCCCAATCACCAATGTCTCCCATCAATACTGTACTCCTGGCAGCTCTGCCTTGGCTCCCATCCCAATCAATAAACCAGCGGCTGCTATTGATGAGCCTGTAGGATATTTGAAGTCGGCAGGAGCTGAGGGCAAACCAAGCAGGATGAAGAGTAAAAGACCATCCCTGAGGCCAGGGGAAGCCTAGGGTCAGGACTGAGTTTCTACTGCTTAATAGGAGCAAAGGAAAGGGAAATAGATGGATATAGATGGGGGAAAGATACAAAAAGGAACAAAGGCAAGAACAGAGAGAGACAGAAACAGAAGTATTGAAATAGTCATTCAAGAAACTTTTATTAGGGACTGTACTAGGTGACAATACAAAAATTTTAAAAGACAAGGTCCCTGCCTTCAGGAAGCATACAGTCCTATAGAAAGATTTAGGATACTCATATAAATTACTAGAATAAAAAAATAAGAACAAGATAAGCTAATGAGAAAGTTACCAGCAGAGGTTTATATTAGATGAGGGGTAGGAAAGGTCATTATTAATGAGAAGAATCAGGTAAGGCTGTGAAAAGAAGGTGACATTTAAGCTATTAAAAATTAGGTAAATGTAAAAGGAAAAAAGATAAAGCTCTATAACAAACATGCTTAATTAAGCAAAAGAAATTCCCACATTGGTAATGTCTAAATTGTATAACTTTTGCACCCTGAGTCTATCATATCTTTACCAGGAAATGTGTAACATGCTTCATATCTGGGATCATGGTTAGTTATGGTGTTGATCAGAGGTCTTCAGTCTTTCAAAGTTGTCTTTACAATATTGCTGTTTTGTATAAATTATTCTCCTTCTAATTGTTTTACTCTCCATCAGTTCATATAAGTTTTCCCAGGTTCTTCTCAGGTTTCATCATTTTTAAAAATTAATTTGTTTTTTGTTACATTTTAAGTTCTAAATTGCCTCCCTTCTCCTTCTCCACTCCTTGTTAGAAAGACCCATTTCTTACCCATCCACCACTCACATACACACGCACACATGCACACACACGTATATGTGCGAGTTGTGCTATCTCAGTTTCTTTTTCTTCTATCACTATTGCTAGCATTTATGATATAATATTGAATAATACTAAAGGCAAAGACCACCTTTGTTTCACTCCTCATCTTATTGCAAAGGTTTCTTACTTATTCCCACAAACAATAAAATATGTCCTTTAACAATTTTTATGACAAAACAGCATATAAAAAAAATTTTAAATAGCATTTATCATTTGTAAATACCAAAATTTTTTCAGTCTTTCCCTAGTTAATGAGCACTGCCTTAGTTTAAAACTCTTTGTTACCATATATACACACCCAAAAAAGCTGTATTTTATACATGTAATGGTTTGTTCCTTTTATTTCTCTGTGGTATTGACCTAGTAATGATAGTGATATCACTGAATACTTTTTGGATATAGTTACAAATTGCTTTCCAAATAGCTCCACCAAGAGAGTGTTAATGTGCCTATTTTCTGACCCACCTCCAACATTTGTTATTTTCCTTTTTTGTCATCTTTACCGATCTGATAGGTTGAACTCAAAATAGTTTTTAATTTTTAAAGGAATTATTTTCTTTGCTCTTGTACCTCCTTTTCCATTTGATCAGTTCTATTTTTTGACTCTTTTTTCATGATTATCTTTCATCACTCTTATTTTTCCCCAATTTTTCTTCTCTCTCTTTTATTTGATTTTTAAACTTTTTTTTGAATTATCCCATGAGTTCTTTCTAGGCTTGAGTCCAGTTTTCATTTTTCTTCGAGGCCTTTTTCTTAGACTTTTTGATATTTTTGTCCTCTTAAGTGTGTGTCTTGTTCTTCCCTGTCACCATGATAATTTTCTATGGTCAGTTTCTTTTTTTGTTTTTTGCTCATCTTTTCCAGTCTCTTTATTTTAAAATTTGAGCTCTAGTCCTGAGGTAGAAGAGACACTTCTTGTGCCAGGAACTGTAGGTCTTGGATGTTTGCTTAGTATTTCACAGGTGCTGCACTGAGGGACTCTATCCACTGTGCCACCCAGTTGCCCAGTGGACCCAAAAGATTAACTTTAAGTCAGGAGATCTTTATTTGAAACCTGTTCCAGACATTAATTATTTGACTGAACAAGTTGTTTAACAAAAGAAAGAACCTCTAAATTTCTGATCCTTTGATAAATTGAGGTTTGAACCTGTGTCTTTCAGATTCCAAATCTAGTACTTTATGCACTATACCACACCAGCCCTTTTAATAGTACCTTTTATAAAGGCATACATTTTTTACAGACAGAAAATTATACTCTGAGGCATCTGGTGGCACAATAGATAGAATTCTGGCCTCAAGTTAGGAAGTCTGGAATTCAAATTCATCTTCAGAAACTTACCAGTTATATGACTTTGAGCAAGTTAATAAACCTCAGTTTCCTCAGCTGTGAAACTGGAATCATAAAGGCATTTATCTCCTAGAATTGTTATCGGGATCAAATCAGAGTATTAATTAAGTACAGTGCCTGGAACATAGTTGATTGGTTATTGTACTTTCTTCTTGAAGAGGACCAAAACGGCACTACTATATTGGGGTCGAGGTATAGTATATTTAATTGTGGCTGATCAGATCAGTAGGAGCTTGGAAGGTCCTGCCACAGGTAGGGCACAAATAGTCCATAGTAACATATGGAGTGGAGATATCTCTAAATTTGCATGTCTCTATATTGCATTTAACATACACTTTAACATATGTAACACGTATTGGTGAACATGCCATCTGGGGGAGGTGATGGGGGGGAAGGAGGGAGAAAATTGGAACAAAAGGTTTTGCAATTGTCAATGTTGAAAAATTATCCATGCATAAATCTTGTAAATAAAAAACTATTAAAAAGAAGAAATTGGTTTGCCTATCAATTAAAAAATAAATAAATAAATTTGCATGTCTCATAGTGAGCACTTAATAAATGCTTATTCTCCTCTTCCCACTCTACCCCCAATGGCATTTGGTTATTTATTTTATTGAATGAGACATAGTAAAGTGTCAAAGTTTCAATAACAATAACACTCAGAAAAATAAAATTTTAAAACCTTATCAAGTTCACATAAATATCTTATCCCAGCTCTTCATTGAGTCCAGTGGCTCTCCAAAACTCGTGTACTTCAAGTTTTACTAGAACCATGAAAATATTAAATATTATGTCATTGTAGGAAAAAATTGACATATAGCTTTGTTTA
This sequence comes from Sarcophilus harrisii, assembly GCF_902635505.1. NCBI lineage: Eukaryota > Metazoa > Chordata > Mammalia > Dasyuromorphia > Dasyuridae > Sarcophilus > Sarcophilus harrisii. Next base: position 353,686,126 of record NC_045429.1, on the reverse strand, counting down.
CTCAGAATATGTAAAGTATGGTATTTGCAAAATAAATAAAATTTGCCTAATACACAAAGGCACTAATCTCAAAACAGATCATTCCTTGAACTTGCAAAAAGTTCACTATTACAAGGGTTTTATTTTTCCCTTTTTCCCCCTGTGGAGAAAAGAAGCAAGAGAGAGAGAAAATAGGTTTTTGTTCATTGGGAAAAAAATTTAATTTAAAGAGGACAAAAAAAAATTAGAGCTTTGCTTACTGAAGGGAAACCAGTTCCTTATATGTCTCCTGACTCTGTTGTGGGAAATGTCCTGAGTGCCATGATTCCATATGGCAAAGAATATTGTGCTGGAAGAAATATGTTTGAGAATCACTCATCTAATCCTCACCACTCTTATTTTATACAGGAAGAAACTGAAGCCTAGTAAGAGCAAGTGGTTTGCCATAATTACACAGCAAGTTAGAGACAGAGCTTGGACTATAACTCAAGAGTTCAATGCACCCACATTATCTCCCCTATTTCCTCTACTACAAATGGGGTTTATATATTTTTAAATTAATCTACCTGATATCTTATATATAAATATATATATTTATGTGTACATATATATAAAACAATCTACAAATTGGATAATCAGGAGCTATCTATCATTTATCTATTCATTTATTACTCCACAAAGTAGAAAGACCCAAGAGAAAGGCTGAGGAAAGGATGATGCTATGGATTGCGGGTAGGGCCCCTCCATCTATCTGGAGGGCGCTGAAGCTATGGGAGGAGTGGAAATGAGAAGAGGGACACACACTCTCTCACCCCAGGCCCCAAAGCAGCAGCTGGTGAAGGGCATCCTCTGAAATTGAATATTGTAATGAAGGAAGGGCAAAGCAGTGGAAGGGGGAGGAAGGGGGGAACCAGGGAAAAGAAAGAAGAATTGACATAATAATCCTTTCTGGATTCTAATAGGGAGGGAGACCTATTTAGAAGCAGCTTTTTCAATGATGCTCCTAGTGCTAAAAGGTATAAATCTACCAGCCTAGTTGCTTCCGCTTCTCTGGGCAAATGTAAGAAATTGAGAGAATTAAGTGGGGGCCGGGGGAAGAGAAGGGGAAGACATGGGAGGAAGCTAAGCTTGGAGCCCTTTTACTATACATAAAGTGACTGATGGATGTCTTGATCCCACCCTCATCCTCACTTATTAATCCTGGAAAACCTGATTGCATTAGGCAAGCAAGCTAAGGATAACCTAGTGGAGAAAATAGACTAGAGAGAAGGGGAAACTGGGGATACTCCTGAAAGCTATTAGCAGTTTTCCTATAGGAGGAAATTTTTCTTGAAGGCAGCTATAATGGAATAGGAGTACTGGATTTGGAGTTAGAACATTAGGTTCAAATCCCAATTCAACTACAGTTTACTAGCTATGTAAACTTGGATAAGAGTCAAGTCCTCACCCTTACTATGCCTTTCTGGGCCTGAGTTTCTTTCTCTGCAAAGTTAGGGAAGAAGAAAGATTAGTTTATATCAGGAGTTCTCAACCTGGGGTCCACTAACCCCCAAAAGATTCATGGATAGATTCCAGTAGATCTGTGAACTTGGAAGGAGGAAAAAAAATCTTTATTTCAATGTAACTGATTTCCTTTATAGTCTTCCATGTTTTATTTTTTGCATGTAAGAACATTATTCTAAGAAAAGATCTGCAGCCTTCCCCAGCTATCAAAGGAGTACATGAAATGAAGAAGGTCAAGAACCCCTGTTCTATATCATCTCTAATATCTCCTTTAGTTCTAAATCCTATGATTTTATTTGCCTATTAAGAGTTAAAGCTATCAGTGACCTAACAGGTCATCTAATCCAACTTCCTAATTTGACTATTGAGGAAACTAAAGCCAGAAGCCTGAGAAATAATTTCCCAAGGTCAAACCGATAGTGACATAAAGCTAAGATTGGAACTCAGTTCATAAACAGAAAGACAATGATAAAGGTAGAGAGATAAAGAAATGGATGCATAAATAGATAGAAAAATTGATAGATAAATAAATTGATAGATGGATAGATGAATTGATGGATGGATGGATTGATAGATGGATGGATAGATAGATAGACAGATAGATCAATGGATGGATAGATAAATGAGATAGATGATTGATAGATAGCTAATAGACAGATATATAAATAGATCATAAAAGGATAAATGATAGGTGTATAGGTAGAGAGGCAATAAGGAGGGAGACCTATTTAGAAGCAGCTTTTTCAATGATGCTCCTAGTGCTAAAAGGTATAAATCTATCAGCCTAGTTGCTTCCGCTTCTCTGGGCAAATGTAAGAAATTGAGAGAATTAAGTGGGGGGCAGGGGGAGAAGAAAAGGGGAAGACATGGGAGGGAGCTAAGCTTGGAGCCCTTTTACTACACATAAAGTGACTGATGAATGTCTTGATCATCTTGATCATATAGGTATATGATAGAGAAGTAAAGAGATGAATGGATGGTTAGATAGGATAGGTAGATGACTGACAGAAAGATAGGTAGATGATTGCTAGATAGGTGGATAATAAAAAGATAATAAAGACAGATAAGTGGGTAGATGATTGATAGATACATAGGCAGGTAAATAATTGATAGGGAGTTGATAGATGGATGAGAGATAGATAAATAGGTAGATGAAGGAGATGGATGGATGGATAGATAGATAAGTATATAAATAAATGATAGGTAGATGATAGATCAGATAGATGTCAGAACTAGAAGGAACTCAGAGGCTATCTAGTCCATCTCCTCTATTTTATGGATGAAGAAACTGAGGCCCAAAGAGAGAAGGGCATTGCCCATGGTCATACAATCAGTAGATAGCAGAGCGAGAAAGTGAGCTCGAGTCCAGTGACTTTGTATTCAATGCTATTTCCACTGTACCATAAATCCAAATCCAGAGCACAGGGAAGGGAGTGGAAGTGATCTGATCTCCTAGAAAATTCTCCCTAAAAAAAAAAGCCACCCCCTGTGTGCCCCAAATCTCCCTATCTCTGCCCCCTACCCACACAAGTTCCCTAGGCCTTTCTCTCAAGCCCTGAAGCCCACTCTCCCCTCACTCCCTCGGGAGCCCCCTTTATTTGGTCACCTCCCCCACACATACCAGAGAACCAACTCAGCCCCAGCCCCACCAAATAAGAGACCACCTGGGGAAGTGATAATGAGGCCCCGGAAGCTGTGAACAGGCAGACACAGGTGTAGTTTCAATCACACAGCACCACCTCTCACCCCCACTCCACCCTTTAATGAGCAGAAACCTGCCTCTCCCTGACCGTCCCAAAGAAGCTATATGATCTTTCCCTTGCTATTCTCACTGACAGCTAGGAGAGGCAGTTGTTCTTCGCCAGTTAGGGGAGAGAGCACCAGCTGGACTTCAGCATCCTTTCCTTCCTGATAGACCAACCAGGGACAGTGGTTAGAAGGCTCCAACCAGGGCGGGAAGTGCTGGTTCTGAGGGCACCGGGCTGGAATCCTGCTTTGCTACTTGATACCTAGGGCTGGCTTTGCCAGCCACTTCATTTCTTGGGAAATTGGTTTCTTGATTTATAAAACAAGGAGTTTGGACTAATGGACCTCTAAGAGCCCTCCCAGGTGTAAATCTGTGATCCCATGGTTTGTAGTTGTCTTCACTCGGGGTCTCTGAGGACCTAGAGAGTTCCACCAGATGAAAAAATCAGGCCGTGGGGCAGAATCCCCCAAACTCTTCCCTCCCCCCTCCATCTCTGTCCTGAGAGAAGTTAGAAAGTATCAATTCTGCTTGTTCTTCCACCATCCAGCTCTCTCTAGTCACCATCTTACCCCAACTCTATCTGTCTCTCTTCTTGTGTCTCTCTTCTTCCCTTCCCTTCCCTTTCTCTGTCTCTCTCCCTACCTTTCCTCCCTTTCTTTATGTCTCTCTTTCTTTGTCTCGCTCTCTTTTTCTCTCTCTGTGTCTGTGTCTCTCCCCTTCCCCCCTTTCTTTGTCTCTTTTTTTCTGTCTCTCTGTCTCCCTCCCCTTCCCCCCTTTCTCTATCTGTCTGTCTATCTGTGTCTGTCTTTCTGTTTCTCTCTCCTTCCCTCTTTCTCTCGGTCTCTGTCTCCCTCCCCTTCCCCCCTTCTTTATCTGTCTGTCTTTCTGCCTGTTCTCTCCCCTTCCCTTTTCCTCCCTCCCTCCCCATCCCTTCTTTCTCTATCTCCCTGTCTCTCTCTCCCTTTCTTCCTGCCCTCCTCCCTCCCTGCCCAAAGAGTTCCTCACTCCCTTATTCCTAGCACGCTGCTTCCCAACTCCAGTTTCACCACCTAGGCATCCTTTCACTTGTGTTTTTATATCTCCAGCAGAAGGCCCAGTACAGTGGACAGCATGTTAGTCAAGAAGGCCTGAGTTCAAGTACTGCCTCAGGTACTTATTTACCTTTGTCACTCCAGGACCCCTAGGCCATCTATCAGATAAAAGGCTTGGACTGAACAGCCTTTAAGTTTTCTTCCAGCTCTAAATTTGGGATGCAAAGTCCCTCACTGGCCACAGAGTGAGTGCTGCACCCGACCACCGAGGACCTCTACTCCAATTCCTTCACAGGTGAGTGAGGGGCTTTGCCCAGTCACAAAGGCAGTGAATGGCAGCCCAGGACAGAGAACTGTCTGGTAGAGCTTGCTCCTTCAAGACAAAGCCCCCCTAGCTCCCTTGGCAGGGAAACAGGGCAAGTGGCTCCCAGGGCAGCCTGGTCCCTGCCCTGCGGATATGCTCCTTCTTGTTTGGGGAGAACCCCGCCGTCTGTGACTGACTGACTGGCCTGCTCTCCCTCCTGCCCTCTGCCCACGGGAGGTGAGAACCGGGGAGGTCCCCTGCCCTGGAGGGAAATGCTCCCCGGGTGTGTGGTGACAGATTGTGGGAGCAGGAAGGGAGAGGGAAGGACTGCTACACTCGGGTGTATGGCACATATTTGTAAACATCATTAATCAGGGATTAGCAGATGGGGATCTTAATTGCACCTGTGCAAGCCTGAGACCTTGAGGTTGATTGCCTTTACAAACTGTGGGGATCCCAGCCACCTGGCTGTGGGGGAGAACAGCAGGGAAGCGGCTGGGAGGAGACTGCGAGGGAGCGCGTGGTGACGGAGTGAGCCAGAGACCTCCTATCTGGGGACCGCTCTACTCAGGTCCCTGCCCACCTCACTTTTAGAGCTGGATGGGTGGTCCTGAAAAGGTACCAAGGGATGAGCGGCAGAGGCTGGCAGAGGGGTCCTGACTGGACCCTCTGCCTCCAGTTGGGGGTCAGCAAACTCCCCATATGAGAGTGCACAAATGATGTCCATTATCAAACACCATTTATTGATCACCTACTATGATGACTCCTGGACACAGTATTTCAGGATGTAGCATAAGACACCTTCCCTGACCTCAAGGGGTTTGTAACCAGTCTAACAGAACAGAGAAAATATAAGCATTTACACATTCAAGAAAAAAATATATAGACACACACACATATATCTGTGTGTATATATATATATATAGTATATATATCATATAATCATATGTTTTTTAAATATCATATATATCATACATATATATATATATATATAGGAAAGTTTTATTGTAGTGGAGGATCTATAATCTCTGACACAGATCACAATTCAGCTAGGGCCTAGTCCCAAGAAGTTGCCAGAAACACAAAAAGAAAGTTGCCCAAACAAGATAACTGTATAAATATGTATACATATATTGTATTTAACATATACTTTAACATATTTACCATGTATGGGACTACCTGCCATCTAAGGGAGGGAGTGGGGGGAAGGAGGGGAAAAGTTAGAACAGAAGGTTTTGCAAGGGTCAATGTTGAAAAATTACCCGTGCATATGTTTTGGATATGAAAAACTATAATAAAAAATAAAATTTAAAAAAAAAAAGAAAGTTGCCCAGAACATCAGAATTAAGATTCTTACCCAGGAGGCAACGCTGCCTCTAGACATTTGCACACAGCAGATAATGAATGAAGAAATGAATGAGTAATGATCCAAGGTGGATTAAAAATCATAGAATGTTTGAGCTTTAACTGAATCTTGGAGATAATCTCAAACACTTACTAGCTGTGTGGCCGCAAGCAAGTCACTGATAAAATGGGGATAATAGTTGATGCTATTATTGTTAGCACAGAATTCTTTCCAATATACCTCGTTTTTTTTCTTTCATGGCCAACCTTAATTCTCATTCTGACTTTGGTATGGCCTAACTGCCTAAAAGAAAGGTCAGACTCCTTTTCTCATATTCTCTCTGGTTATATATCCATCATGTCCCAGAGAATTAAGCAAATTCTTATAACTTGGGTCTGACTTATGCTTAAGGTCTCCCCAAAAAGAAGAATAAAAAGCTACTCAATGTACAACGTAAATCAAGTATAGGACAACTATTTTCTCTATATAAAAGAAATGCTTGGTACACAGAAGATCCACAAATAGCATTAAAAAAAAAGACTTTAAATTGTAACTCCTGTTATATTCTTCTAGGAGATTATCATCAAAATGTTTTGTGGGACTTCTGAATCGATATTTTATATTTCATCTTGACTTTGCACCATACAAAAAAAATCCCTCCACATTCAGGTCCCAGGCCAGCACTTGGGCCTGTTGTCTTATCAGCAACTGTTTTTCTCTGGATCAAACTCTTCCTAGAGCCAATGGGCTCTGTCCAAAGGATCCAGGACATCTGGACTTTCCAAATTTATATGGTCACTTCCACGACTGGAAATAAATCCAGCGCAGGATTAGTGCTTAGTTACCTATATTCAGGTATTCACAAGAGGTGGCCAGAGGCCCAGGCACAAGCTTACCTGGTTGAGCCCCCTAATTCTAGCTGCTGCATTGGAGCAGTTGCCATTTTTCCTAAGGTCAAGCACAGGGGATCCACCACCTCTTCAAGGATGGACTTTAAAAGATATGCAAGTTATGAAGAGAAGGCCCAGGCAGAGGGTGGGAGGTTATGTCCAGTTCTTCCCGGCCCTGTTTGGAGTTTGCTTGGCAAAAATACTAGAGCATTTGCCCTTTTCGTCTTCAGCTCATTTGACAGATAAGGAAACTGAGGCAAACAAGTTCAATGACTTGTCCAAGATCACACAAATCTGAGGCCAAATTTGAACTCCAGGCCTGGCATTCTGTCCACTTCACTCTCTAGCTGCCCCTAGAGAGTGGGATATTCCCTTTAAAGGTCCACTGAGTCATTGATTGGTTCTTCAAGTTCAATAGCCAGTATATAGGTTGCTTAGTCATCTGAAAGTACAAGTCCTTAAATACTGAGTCATTTACCTACCTGGGATTCGCAGGGGAATTTTGGTGGACATTTCCAGAGATATCCTCCCCCTAACCCTCTACGTTTGGGATGATTTTTTTCCTGCCTACTCCCAGAGAAGAAATCAGAAAAATGCCATGAAGGGAGTGCAGCTGTATTTAAAATCAGAGGATTTAAATCTGATTTAAAATGAGAGCTTTTTCTTAAGCTTTCTTTAAGCTTTTTGCAGATCACTTCACCACTCTAGAACTTAGTTTCCTCATCTATAAAATGAAAGGATTGATGTTATAAAGAAAAAACAACTTTGAAAAACTTGAGAGCTGTGATCAATACAGTGGTCAGCCATGATTTCAAAGGACTAATAATGAAGCACATGCTACCCATTTCCTGACTAAGAAGGGGTTGTCTCAGGATGCAGAATCAGACATACACTTCCATACACTGCCACTGTGGGATTTTTTTTTTTTACTTGACAATGCATATTTGTTACATGCCTATAAAGCATGTGCCTCATTTCTCATCTCTAGTCCACCACCTTTTTGCCAAGAGAGAAAAAGTCAGGTTTCATTATTAAATCACAATAGGATCCTGAAGCTTTAATGCTTTTTAATTTTGGAAGCTTTCTTCCCACACTGCCTTAGTGTGACCGGACAATACTATCTACTCAAGAGGTTCTCAAATTCCCAAAAGAATTCTCTTAGCTTTATGAATGTGTTAGCATTATGTCATTTTGGAGAGGGGTGAGGGAAGCTGTAGAAGTAAAGGTACAGAAAATTTGCCTTTCTGTTCAGCTCAAGCTTATATTAATATTAATTTTTGTTGTTAACATGATGAAGAATTCCTTATAGCTTCCTATTGTCTCTGTTCTGTCTTCAACAAATTTCCATGGAATCCAAGGTAAGCCATTCCAGCGAAGTCCTCTCCAACCTCACCTCAGAATTCCTAGAATCTTAACTGTCTACCACCTACCTTGCTAATTAATAATGAACCCTGCCTAAATCCTATTATCTCTCTCCTTCATCCTGAGTTCTAGGCTTTGCTGGAAGAAATCACAAGACTATTCAGTTTACCTAATGTCAACCAGGCCTAAAATGCTGCTCAGAGAATCTTTTATTTATTTTAAGACAATTCTTGTCATGTTGAAATCATAGATGTTTTGAAATATTGCCTACTGCTGATATAAAACTTTCTGGGACTCAATTTCCTTGTTAGTAAGATAAAGACTTCCCTCCCAGCTCCAAATCTATGATCCTACAATCATGGCATAAAAATGGCTAGTGTTTACATAGTACTTTTGCAAAGCCCTTCACCTCTGCTATCTCACTTGGTCCTCTGTTTGGTGTTCCAAGCTCCGTTATAACCCAGGTCCCCTTTTTTATATCTTATTCCCTGTTATAGAATCTTTAATCTAGTGAAGCTGTTCTTGCTTTCTACAAACAAGTTGTTTCATCGCTCAGCTCTGGATATTTTCTCTGGCTATCCTCCATGCAGAGGATGCTCTCCCTTCTCATTTCTGCCTCTTGGCTTTCTTGACTTCCTTTTTTTTTAAATTTTTTAAAAGCTTTTTATTAAAGCTTTTTCAAAGTTCTTGAAACTATTAAACTATTAAAGGTTTTTAAAACATATGCATACAGTTATTCAACATTGTCCCTTGCAAAACCTTGTGTGCCAATTTTTCCCCCTTCCCCGACACCCTCCCCTAGATGGTAAGTAGTCCAAAATATGTTAAACATGATAGAAATATATGTTAAATCCAATATATGCATATATATTTATATAATTATCATGTCGCACAAGAAAAATCAAACTAGGAAAAAAAAGAGAAGCAAAACAAAATGCAAGCAAACAACAATAGGGAGAGTGAGGATGCTATGTTGTGGTCCACACTCACTTGCCACAGTCCTTTCTCTGGGTGTAGATGGCTCCCTTCATCACTGAACAACAGGAACTGGTTTGAATCATCTCATTGTTGAAGAGAACCAAGACCGTCAGAATTAACCATCCTATAGACTTGTTCCCTTAAATCTCCTGGTTCTGCTCAATTCATTCAGCATCAGTTCGTGTAAGTCTCTCCAAGACTCTTTGAAATATCCTTCTGATCCTTTCTTACAGAACAATAATATTCTATAACATTTATATACTATAACTTATTCAGCCATTTTCCAATTGATGGGCATCCCTTCAGTTTCCAGTTTCTAGCCACTACAAACAGGGCTGCCGCAAACATTTTGGCAACATACAGGTCCCTTTCCCTTCTTTAGTATCTCTTTGGGTTATAAGCCCAGTAGAAACACTGCTGGATCAAAGGGTATGCACAGTTTGATAACTTTTAGAGCATAGTTCCAAATTGCTCTCCAAAATGGCTGGATCTGTTCACAATTCCACCAACAATGCATCAGTGTCCCAGTTTTCCCACATCCCCTCCAACATTCATCATTATCTTTTCCTATCATCTTAGCCAACGGGCGTGTAGTGGTACCTCAGAGTTGTCTTAATTCGCATTTCTCTGATCAATAGTAATTTAGAGCACTTTTTTATGACTAGAAATAGTTTAAATTTCTTCATCTGAAAATTGCCTGACTTCCTTTAAATAGCAACTAAAATTCCATCTTCATCCATTCTTCAATTCTACTGCCTTCCCTCTTCTAATTATTTCCTATTTATCCTGTACATATCCTATACAGCTTCTTTGTATATTTTTGTTTGCATGTTCTCTCTCCTTGTAAATTCCTTGGGAACAGGGATTGTTTTTTCTTCTATATCCCCAGTGATTAGCACAGTACCTGGCACATAGCAGGTTTATTGACTGACTGATTGCCATCTCTGATGACAAGACAGAAAGATAGAGATAGTCCAATTAGATGAATTTCCAATATGCCAGATTACAGGATTAAAAAAATAGTCATTTATGGATTCACATTGACTTGGATTGTGTGATTATTGATCCAGAGTCAGACATTCTGGAGAATAAAATCAAATGGGTCTTAGAAAGCATGGCTAACAATAAGGTTAATGGAGGTGATGAAATTCCAGCAGAGGTATTTAAAACCCTAAAAGATGATGCTGTTAAAGTGTTGCCCTTAACAAGCCTGCAAATTTGGAAAACACAACAAAAACCACTGAATTTTTAAAAATCAGTTTGCTCCCAATCCCAAAGAAGGGTAATGTCAAATTGCCAAATAATGGGACTCGTTTCACATACTAACAAGCTTTATTTAAGATTCTGCAAAGTAGTCTTCAGCAACACGTGAACTAAGAAGGATCAAGAGTGCAGGCTGGTTTTCAGAGGCAGAAAAACTAAAGACCATATTGTCAACATTCACTAGCTTATGGAGAAAGCAAGGGAGTTCTAGAAAAATGTGTACTTCTGCTTCATTGACTACACTAAAGCTTTTGACTGCATCACAACAAAATATATGGCAAGTCCTCAAAGATAGGGGAGTACTGGATCATCTTGACTTCTGAGGAACCCAAATGAGGGCCAAGAAGCAATAATGAGAACAGAACATGTAGTAACCAATTGGTTTAAGATTAGAAAAAGAGTACAAAAAAGCTGTCTGTTGTCATCTTTTTTATTTAACTTAAACACAGAGAACATAATGTGAAATGCCAGGCTGGATGAATCAAAAACTGGAATTAAGGTTGCTGGGAGAAATATCAACAATCATAGATATGCAGATGATAACATTCTGATGGCAGAAGGTAAAGAGGAATTAAGAAGTCTCTTGATGAGGGTAAAAAGGAGTTTAAAATTTAAAAAACAAAAACAAAAACAACCAAGATCATGGCAACTTGTCCCATCACTTCCTGGCAAATAAAGGGCGAAACAATGGAAGTAGTGTTAGATTTTATCTTCTTGGACTCAAAGATCACCACAGAACTGCAATCATGAAATGAAAAGACACTAGCTCCTAGAAAATAAAAGCTGTGGTAAATCTGGAGAGAATACTAAGAAACAGAGATGTTACCTTGCCAACAAGGGTCTGTAGAATCAAAAATATGGTTTTTCCAGTAGCAAGGTAGGGTAGGAAAGTTGGACTTTAAGGAAAGCTGAGTACCACAAAATTGATGCTTTCAAACTGGTGCTGGAGAAGACTTTTGAGAATCCCTTAGACAGCAAGGAGGTCAAATCAATCAATACCTAAAGAAATTAATTCAGGCTATTCACCGAAAGGTCAAATACTGAAGTTGAAGCTTAAATATTTTGACCACATAATGAGAAGACCATGTAATAGAAAGGATGCTGATGCTGGAAAAGATTGAAGGCAAAAAGAAAAAGGGAAAGGCAGAAGATGAGATGGATAGATAATATCATGGAAACTACACACATGAACTTGGACAGACAGAGAATGGAGGATAGAAGGGCCTGCTGTGCTATGGTTTATGAGAACACAAAGATTCCAACCCACCAAACAACTTTATAACAACTTGGAAGGGGGTCCTCTAGTAGAGAAACACAGAGATGTACTCGATGCTATTCTATGGTAGTTAGGACAATTACTTGGTTAATGGCATTTTTTAAAACTAATCCCTTCTCCTTTATTATCTGCTGACCAAGTACAATAATAAGTTCCTAAGCAGCCTCCTTATCTTGAATAGTGACCCACTCTAAATCATCTGCCACTGCCAGATTAGTCTAAAAGCACAGTTTTAATCCAGGCTTTTCCCAGCTCAAAAACTATCATTAAGCTTCCCACTGCCCCCCAAAGAAAACTAAATTTCTTTAGCCTGGCATTCAAGGCCCTCCACTCTACAGTCTGTTTCTCTAGCCTCACCTCTCTCAGGTATTATACATTAGTCATAACAGACTAGACCTCATTCTCCTTCTTCAGGCTGTTCCCACTATCTGGAACACCTAATTCTTCCTGTTCCACCTATTGAAGTATCTTTCAAGATTCAGTTCAGATACCACATATTTTTTCCCCATGAATCCCTCCTGGGTCTATCCCTCCATACAACTTTTTACATCTCTTAAAGCCCTGAACATCGTCTGCTTTGTATTTTTCTCATTGATACACTCCTATTTATCTTACCCTATTGTAGATATGTATTCCTTTAAAGCAGGGACTGTGTGCTGTTCATTTTCATTTTATTTTTAACCCCATACCCACCCCAAGCCTCCAGCATAGTGTCTCCCTCTCAATCACTTCTCAGGAGATGTTTACTGAATTGAACCACATTCTCCATTCAGAAGAAGCTTACCTGTGATTAAATATTTGCAATCAATAACACAGGGGAAGTCTAATGATCTAGGAGGCAGATAGAACTCTGGTTTATCTAGCCCGTGGGGGACCCGACTACAGAGCAAATCAGAAAGGCCTAGAGCAGATTCAATGGTGAAGTTTCTGGTAACCAAACAAGGAACTTGGGTGAAACCAGGAAAGAATTATATAAAAACGGCAAACTGTGGACCATAGTCTGGTCCCCTCCCAATTCCAAGCTACCTGGATCAATAAAGTCTCAATATTCATTCAATGAGCATTTATTAAATGTCTATCATGGTCACTTTGGTTCATTGGTAAAACTATGAACAGCTCAGAATGATGTTTTTGAGTAATTGAAGGAAATGCTAAATTTCAGTTAAATGTTAAAGATGTAAGTTTTCCCCCATGCAAGTTCACAGATTTCCAGTTAAGGAACCCTACTCTAACAGCATACTACAAAGAATGTATTAACCTGCATTGACACAGGAAGTTTCCTCATCTGGTAATTCCCTATACTTGTGGAATCACAAATGTAACACCTCTCTTTTCCTGTGTGAAAGGGTCTGCATACTGGGGAGCTTCCAGTTTACTAAGAAGTGAGGGATATGTGTATATTGAGACCTAATTATAGGGTCATGTGAAAAAAAGAGTTATAACAGGTAGAATAGTGAAAGAAGGTTTCAAAGAGAAGGAAACACATGAAAGTAAGGATCCCAAGAATGCAGGTTTAAAATGCAGAGAAATCGGCAAAAAATGGAATATTGAGGTCTGGAAACCCCTCAGTGTAACTGGATAGAATATAAGGTCTATGGCTGAGAGCAACATGAAATAAGGCTGGCAAGTTGTACATTCATTTCTAGTAGAATTCCAAATGTTTTGAATCTTTAAGGGAGCACCATGTGGTAAAATACATTGACAATTTCAACTATTATCTCACCTTTTAATCCAATAAATTCCATTGTTGGGAAGATGCCTTGGAGGTATCATCAAAAGCAAAAGCAAAAAAAAAAACAAAAACAAAAACAAAACACCCTTATCTGTTCAAAGATCTTCATAGCATTAAATGTAGTTGAAAAACTCAGAAACAGTTTTGGTTGATAAATGATAAATTTTGATGGTTGTAGTCAAGGAAATAAAAGCTAAAGCAAAGTTAATGATAACCTTAACTAGAGGAAGGAATATGTCATGGATAGAAGAGCATGGATGAGAAACACGTTTCAGAAGTAAAACTGAAAAGACCTTGACAACTGATTGGATATGGGGGGAGGAGAAAGCGAGAGGGAAGTCACATGTGGATCATTCAGATCTGCAATTTTTTCTATCAACATTTTTATCACTGTTCTTATGCTTTGGAATGTTATAGTCGGAAAGGACTTTAGATTTTAGTACAATCACCTCATTTTCCAGAAGTTTATTTCCCATCAGTGTGTCTCTTGCCTTTCCCTGGGAGCAGAAGGAATGTCCCTCTTTAAATTAGGAGCTTCCTAAGAGTAATGATGATCCTGACATTTAGGGGAGGGGGGGGGGGGGGTAAGAGGTGAAAAATTGGAACAAGAGGTTTGGCAGTTGTTAATGCTGTAAAGTTACCTATGTATATATCCTGTAAATAAAAGGCTATTAAATTTAAAAAAAAAAAAAAAAAAAAAAAAAAAGAGTAATGATGATTCATTAGAGCAACAAAGATCATGCACCAGGACCCCAAAATCACATTTGTCCAAGCAGGAGTGGGTAAGGGGGGGACATCTTCCTCATCAATATTCCAGTCGCCAGCCCCCTCAGGCAGTCCTAGGATCTCCTTGTTGCAGCCCTGTCATGGTACTTCACCCCATCCCAGCACCACAATGCCCCTCCACCTGATCCAGAGTGGGTACCATTTCCAGCGGGTATTGGAGACCACAGCCAGTTCCTGGAACGTAGACCTCTTAGAAGCCATACTCTAGAGACTTATCCCCTGCCCTAATGTAACTGAACTGGGGAAGGAATGCCCCCCCTTGCCATCTACCTTACCTTGGGATTGTAGTTCCAGCTCGGGGAAGTACCAAAGTACACTGGGATCCTTAGCTGCTGTAATGGCCCAATTAAAATGTACTTCTTGCATAAGATCAGTCCCCATCCCCACAAGTAACCAGTGTCCTATCCTGAAATTACTTTGTTCTCATCTCGTCTATAATTTGTCTGTCTGTTCCTTCTTCCCAGTAAGACTGTGTAAACTGTTCTTGCCTTTGTACCTAACCCAGTGCCTGACTGCTGAATGGCACTAATTGCAGGAGATGAGGCAGAAAATGTTCCCACACCAATCAGCATGTTGATGGTCAGGGACAGAGTTATGTTTTGGGGATACAATTATAAAAACATTTACGGAGTCATCTCCAATCATGTTGCCCACTCGTGTCACTGGAGACTTCACGCCCAGAGCTTTTGATAGGCCTTATCTTACACAGACCCAGACTTTTAGTACATTTGCCAGCTACTTCCACGCCATGCATTCACACTGGGCCATGCTTCCTGCCAGCTCCCCTGCCTATACTGTCTTCCATCCTCTCCCCATTAGAATGAAAGCTTCTTGAAAGTAGAAGTGCTGCTTGTACTTATATTCCACAAGTTAGCATAGTGCTTAATAAATGTTTTCTTTTTTTCCTTCCTACTTTCCATGTCAGTATCTCTGTCTCTAGCTAGCTATCACTTGTGAAAAACCAAGATCTCGCCTTTGTGAATCTTGCCATCAAAGTTCACATCCATTTTCTTTTTCTTTTTTCTTGAGGAAAAACTGGAACAAAGATGAACACAGTATATTTGTTTTTGTTTTTAAAGCTCTCCCCTAGTTATTATTATTTATTATTAATACTAATATTTACTCCTCCTTACACACACACAGGGGCAATAAAGTATACCCATGTTCTGGGACCTGACAATGGGGCAACCTGCCATCTTCTTCCATCTAGAACTGTACTTGGCATTTCAGTTCTAAGGTCCAAATCCAAGCTTTCTAACTTTCTACCTATTTGACTGGGAAAATCATTAAACTTCTTTGGCCTTCAATTTGCTCATCTATAAAATGATATTAATAGCTAAGATTTATATAGCACTATGTACCAAGCAATGTTCCAAGTGCTTTATAATTATTTCCTCATTTGATCCACACAACTCTGGGAGGAAGATGTTACTATTATTCCCATTTTATGGTTGAAGAAAAAAGAGGCAGACAGAGGTTAAGTAAACCAGGGTAATACAGCTAGTAACTTTGAGGCCAGATTTGAACTTGGGTCCTTCTTATACCAGTCTGGGGTAATCTGTCCATCTTTACTAACTCATTACTATATTATGATAAATATTCCTACATTATACTATTATATTACTAGATACATACTCTCAAAGAGATCAAATAAAGAAGAAAAGCATCTGTATGTGTAAAAATATTTATAGCAGCCCTGTTATAACAAAGGGCTGGAAATTAAAGGACTGTCCATCAATTGGGGAATGGTAGAATAAATTCTGGCATATAAATACAATGGTATATTATTATTCTCTTAAGAAACAAAGGGGCAGCTAGATGGTGCAGTGGATAGAGCACCAGATAGAACACCAGCCCTGAAGTTAGGAGGACCCGAGTTCAAATATGACCTGACACTTAACACTTCCTAGCTGTGTGACCCTGGGCAAGTCACTTAACCCCAACTGCTTCAGCAAAAAAAAAGAAATGAAAAGAGATGATTTCAAAGAAACCCGAGTAGACTTAACCAATGCACAGTGGGATGAGCAGAATGAGAATAATTTAAATAATTATATTGTTAAAGATTTCAGAACTCTGTCAATGCAAAAACCAACCACAATTCCAGTGACAAAGCATACTACCTCTATCTACTGACTGAAAAATGTTGTATTAAGGTATACATTTTCAGACACAGCTAATGTGATGACTTGTTTTGATTACTGAGTATTTGTTGGAAAGGTTTTCTTTTACTTATTTTCATAACTGAAGTGCCTGGAGGGAAAAGGGGATTAGAGATAGGATTCCTTCCCATTCCCACCTCCAATAAAGAAACAAATATGAAAAGACAACAGAAGGCCAGAAGGAATCACACATAAGTGGGACAACTTTAAAAGTTACAAGGTAAATTTATTATAAACCTTAAAAACAAGCTAACTTCACATTTGATATCAAATTGCTTGCCTTATCAAGGAGGGGGGGGGCGGAGAGGGAACACAAAATTTTTTTAAGTGAATGTCAAATTTTTTTACATGTAACTGGGAAATATTAAATAATATTATTTTTAAAAATAAAAGCTTTAAATAATATTCAGCTGCATTACAATCCTCTCCTGTTCCATTCAACAAGGAAACGCTCACTTTATTTGTCATTTAAGTTTAGAATAACAAAACAATAAGATAAAATAAAATAAAATGAAGATATTACACTAAATAACCTATAAGTTCTCTTCCAGATTCAAGTCTACAAGATGCTATGATCTCCACAATCCTGACACTAGACATTGTCGGGTTAACTTGGTTTGAGAAAGAGATTTTGTCTCCATAACCCCAAGAAATCAGAGCAGCCTCGGGAGGAAGAGGTCAGGGGTGCTAATCACCTCCTCCGATGTCAAAGCCTTCAGCTTAGGCACAGATTTACCAAAGACCAAGGGCGCCACCTAATGGAGATTTCCAGGTCTCACATGATTCGCAGAGACTGGACTCTTGGTCCTGAGAACAAATACCCAAATTCACAGTCCCCCTCCTTCTCCCTGGGTCACCATGCTGGGGTCACAAAGCCCGTAGGGACAGGCCTAGGGGCTCCAGGTACCTAAGGATCTAGTCGTCGCACATCCATGAAAGCCTATTTTCTTTTTTGGACATGGCTGTGTTGGAGTTTGCATTGCCTAACTATATTTACTTGGAATAGGTTTTGTTTTTCATGCCTTCTTAATTGGGTGTGAGGGGGAGGAGAGGAGGAAAATGTGGAATGGAAAATAAAATTGAAACACAAAAAAATGAATAAAAATGGGGCAGCTAGTCAGTACAATGGATAGAGCACTAGCCCTGAAGTCAGGAGGATCGGAGTGCAAATTTGGCCTCAGACACTTAACACTTCCTAGCTATGTGACCCTGGACAAGTCACTTAACTACAATTGCCTCAGAGGAAAAAAAGAAAAAATATATAAAATTTCGAAAAGCAAAAAAGAGAAAATAAGAAGGTTTCTCTCTATGTGGAAAAATACCATAGGAGGGCCTGTGGTGGTGAGAAAAAATGCACCGAGAACAGCCAGTCCCGGATAGAATACAGACAGAATATCCCAATGTATCATTTGGGTAATGGTGGGAGATGATGGGGAAGAAGATGTAGTAAGACCCAAATTTTCAAAGAAACGTCAGGTTTGGAGTGGACAAATTATATTCCAACAGTTATAATGGAATATTCTTGTGCCACAAAACTCCAATTGGAAAAGCCGTCTATGAATTGATACAGAGTAAAGAAAGCAAAAGAGGAGAGAAAAAAAATTACATATACTAACTAACTCCAAACACTAACAGAAATCAGAAATCAGATAAATGAAATGACCAATCTTGATTTCAGGGGGTTGATAATGAAACATATATCCCTTTGTGGAAATACTTTGTCTAATACAGCTTTGTCAATTCCCTCTGTTGGTCATAAGGAAAAGTTCTTTTGGTGAGCAGTGGTTGACTGGAAATTATTAGTAGTATAAAATAATTTCTATATTTAAAAATAAGGGGGAAAAAAAGGGGATGATCTACAAATTAAAACTCTGACTGGCAGTCTTTTTGGTTCTCAGAAAATAGAAGAAAAGAAGAAAAGGGCATCTAGCCAAACCTACTTGGCCTCCATGTGGCCAAAGCTTTCTAGACTGAGGAGGATCCCTAGTGGGTTGGGCTCTGCAGGTGACATCAGAGCACCAGACCAGGAGTCACAGGAGTCCTGTGTAACAGAGAGTTAAAGGAGGCCAGACAGCATATTTGTTACAGAGTCAGGACTAACAGCTCTAGTCCTGACTCTGTAACAAATATGCTGTCTGGCCTCCTTTAACTCTCTGGGCCTGTTTCTTCTTTTGTAAAATACTGTTAAGATGAGATGGTCTCTTCTAGTTCTGACACTCTGTCAGTGCTTCTTCTACACCAGCAGGGATTCCTCTTCTTCCTATCTTCTCCTTTGAGGCTCAGAGGTCTTAGGAAATCACCTGGAACTCATCCCCTCAACAACAGGGATGGGAATGGACGGAGTAGATAGGACAGCCTCTGAGGTCCTTTCTAGTACTAAATTTGCAATCCTCTAACAAACCATGCCATATTCATTTCCTTTAATTCTTAAGTCAACCCTTCAAGGAAGAGGTGCTATCACCTCTCCTTTTTCAGATAATATAATGAATTCCTTCCCATATATTGAAGAATCCCAGTTTGGGCTGCAATTATTATGAATAAATGCATATTGGTATAGTTTGTCTGTACATGAACATTCTCAAGGACTCAAACAGGTATTTGGACCTATCCATGTACACAATCACAATCACTCACCTAGTTCTCAACTGTCCTGACATACAAATAGAAGAAAAACAGTCCTTGTCCTTATAGAGCTTACATTCTATCAGGAAGAAAACAGCTGCAAAATCATTAGGGCAAGAGCAGAGACAAGGCCTTGAGAAGTTGGAAAAGGATCCAGAAGGCTTCATTTCATTTAGGAGGTGGGGGAACAAGAACCCACAATCAAACCCAGTACACAGATATGCACACACATTTGCACATACACATGCCCAGAGGCAATTGGAGCAAAGGCCCAAAATCCAAGTCAGCCCCCCTCTGGGAACTCCCCCTTTGGTCCCTCTCTTCCTGATCTGGGCTCTGCAGCCTCAGTTGGCTCCTACAGCCCTAGGCCTTGGCTGGTTCTGCAGCCTCAGTTGGCTCCCACAGCCCTAGGCTTTGGCTGGTTCTGCAGCCACAGTTGGCTCCCACAGCCCTAGGCCTTGGCTGGTTCTAGATTCAGGCTCTTCAGAAGAAGTTGAGGATTGTGGAGAGTCACAAGCAACAGCACTTGTTTCCTTCTGAAGCCAATCTCCGTGCCCTTTCCTCTGGCTGATGATGGAATAGAGAAGGATCCCTGTTTAAGACAAAAGGGACAACTGACTGGATTAGGGAAAGAATAGAGGGAAAGGGGGGAAACTGGGGAAAATAAAAGAGAGGAGAGAAGAGGGGAGGAGAGGAAAAAACAAAGGAGAGGAAGAGAAGGGAGAGGAAGGGAGAAACTGTTTTTGTTTTTACATTAAGGGAGAAGAATGGAGGTAAGCCTTACCTGCAGCCACAGAGACATTCAAGGATTCCACTTCTGGGATGAGCTCCCGCCCAGGTTGGATGGTTAGCAAAATATGGCACAGGTTTCTGACCTCATGGGATAGCCCAAAACCTTCATTCCCTATAGGGCAGAGATGGGGACAGAAGAGGCAGTATTGAGTCAATACTGCCTACAACTACAGCCTTGGAAAACAGTATGTATAGCAGGAAGCAGGTACAACAGAATAACAGGAAAATGCAACAAACATCTCACCCAATAGCTGGGTGTCACCTTCTGTCACCTACCTAACACCAAGAGAGTAGACCGGTCCCAGAGGAACTCTTGACAACTGGTAATGGGGACGTTAGAGCCCTGAACAATCCCAGACCCTGGGCATCCTACAGTGCCTGCAACAAGCCAGCCTTGTTGAGTCTTATCCTGGCAAGGGAAAGGAGAACAAGATGATTTCCTGGCTCACCAGATTTTATCAATAATACTATTTAATTAACCAACAAGCATTTATTGAAGGCCTTCTATGTATTAGGCACAAGGCTAAGTGCAAGAAATAGAGAAACAAACTAGTCTCTACCCTTAAGAAGCTTACATCCTAGGAACAGTGGAAACACAGAGAGAGAAAATAGATTTTTGTATGGCTTTTGTGTGAAAGAAATTAGGCTGTGGGCAAAATTGGGAATTCCATCTCTACTGCAAGATTCCTGGAATTCAAGGGGGATTAGCAAGAGATTTTACTGAATGCTTCTCTACCATTTCTGCATGCATCACATGCAGCTGATTCCCTCCCTGATTTCCTATTCTGAAACACTAGCTCCTCCTTGCCCAGACCTGTAGAATGGACAGGGGGGCTGCTAAATATGGGACAACATCGCCTCCATGTGGCCAACAAGAGAGTCACAGTTCAAAACCAAAAAACAAACACCAGTACAAAGAATTTTGTTCCCAAGGTCAAGTACAGTTCTGGTTTAAGATAGTTACACACCAGGGAGAAGGACCAAGTTCTCCAGGTAGGTTTAAAGAGAGGCTCTGTGGGCAAATTTTGAAAGAAGAAATCAAAGCTATATTTAGTCATGAAAAAATGCTCTAACTCATTACTGCTTAGAAAAATATAAAATTTATTAAAATGCCTCTTAGATCAGGTAAAATGATCCAAGAAAAAATGACAAATGCTGGAGATATGGAAAAATTGGGAGACTAATATGCTTGGTGGAATTGTGAACTGATCCAACCATTCTGGAGAACAATTTGGAATTATGCCCAAAGAATTATAAAATTCTCTACACTTTGACCAGCAATTCTACTATTGAGTCTATTTCCCAAGGTAAACAGGGAAAAAAGGGAAAAAAAAAACAAAACCTCTATGCTCTAAAATATTCATGGCAGCTCTTTTTGCAGTGGCAAAAAACTGGATACTCATCAATTGGGGAATGGCTGAATAAGTTGTGATATACAATTGTGATAAAGTATTATTATTCTGTAGGAAATGATGAGCAAGTTGATCTTTCAAAATATGGAAAGACTTGAATGAAATAATGAAGGACATAAGTAGAAGCAAAAGAATGTTGTGTGTGTGTATGTGAATAAAAATGTGGCCTCTACTGCAAGGCTGGAAGGAAAACAACTTGGAACTCAAAAATGTAACCCTCAAAATTAAATAGAAAACTTTTTGTAATTTTCTGCATCCCTAATTCTAGAACATAATAAGAGCTTAATAAATGCTTGTCACTTTGAACTGAACTGAATGGAATAAAACTGAACTGAAAACTAAAAAAAAAAAAAAAAAAAAAAGAGGGGGGGGGGGAGGGAGGACTCTCTATACTCTAAGTCCTCCTTTAACCAAAGTTCCAGAGGCACAGATCCTTTTCTCCCTCAAGGATGATTGCATCCCATTTGGGGAATAAGAATACTCAACCATAACACTAGAATGACAGATTCAAGTGGGACTAAAAAACTAATGTCCCCCTAAAATCTAAAATAAAGTGTGGCCCTGACAGCATTACCACCAATCTTAGGATTCTGTTTCCCTATCCCACAGGAGCTATGGATAAATAATCAATCAACAAGCATTCAGTAAGCACTTTCGTACCAGGCATTATGCTAAGTGCTATTGATATTAGGAAAACAAAACAAAAACAGTCTCTGTCCTTAAAGAGCTCACATCTGAATGAGACAGATGACATCTTCATCAACAGGTATATACTAAAAAAGGATAAGTACAAGATAACCTTTCAGGGGAGGAGTACACTAATCACTCTACTACTAATTACCTTCAACAAGCCTGGAAGATCATCAGTTGCAAAGACATCCATTACTTCCATGACTCCTGCACTGGCCTTGCTAACCACTGGAGTCAGGGGGCAACTGCAAAGTTCAATTTTAATTAGACTCAACAAATATATATAAAACACCTACTATGCAGAAGGCACTAGGAACAAAATTAAAGCAGTTAGCTCTCAGAGTTTGGATTCTTCTAGGGCAAGGGTTCTTTGCCTGGGATCCAAGGAAAGATTTCTGAGAGGAAACATTAATGTATTTAGTATTTGCTATTTACCAGGCACTGTTTCCAGGGGACATATGAATTTGGATGGGAAAAATTATAACTTATCATGTTTCATGCATACCATAAAATTAGTTATTTTCACAAATCTTCAGTTTCCTTGTAGCCCTATGTATTTTATTTTATGCATATTAAAAACGTGGTCCTGAGAAAGGGTCAGTAAGTCTCTCCAGAATACCAAACGGGGGTCCAGGACACAAAAAAGGCAGTGTAGTCAAAAGCTCTGAGTTTGTATTCTAGCTCAAGTCCGAACTGTGTGAGCGACAACGCTATCCAGCATCTCTGAGCCTGTTCCCTCATCTATAAAAAGAGATTTTAAGTCTGATGCTTCTGTATCACGACACAGTGGGGAAAAAGAGCAACGAGGGGTCCGGAAAACAGAGGGGGTGGAACAGATGACCTCCAAGGGTCCTCAGGAGCTAAAGCGACGACCCGGTAATAAGTACGCGTTTGAGGAGGAAGGCAGCATTACCACAAGGAGCTCTGCGCCATACGACCTCAAGGCATTCAGCGGAGAAACTGCAAGTTTCCCCCATCTTCCGGCAGCAAGCTTGCTACCCCGAAAGCTTCGGCCGCACAGGGGACCGATGATTCAGGGAGGGGGCACCAGACCTCCTTGGCCCACAAGGGGCGGTCGGTTGGGGCTGAAGCTCCAGCTCGGGGCGGAGGCCCCACGTGAGAGGAGCGGGGAGCGGGCTGTAGACAGGGGGTCAGTGCGGCTCCCCGGGAGGCGGGGGAGCTGGGGCGGAGCTGTCGGACGCCGGGCCCACCACGCTGCGGCCGGAGGCAGAAGGCCTACCTGTTAGTGTGGCTGGTGATGACCTTGTCCACGCCCAGGAAATGCGCGGTGCGCAGCACGGCGCCCAGGTTCCGGGGGTCTTGGATCTCCTCTAGGACTAGCCAGAGGCGCCGGGCCGCCGGCCCCTCCTCCCCGTCCTTCGGAAAGGCCGTGGGGAGCAGAGGGGCCACCTCCATACACACGCCCTGATGAACCTGACCCCGACACAAGGCGTCCAGCTCCCGGCGCCGCATGGGCTGCACCGGGACGCCCAGGGCCTCGGCGGCCCGAGCCAGCTCGGCCCGCGCCCCGGACCCCGCGCGCCCCTGGAGGAGGAGGAGACGGGTCACGGCCCGCCGGGCGGCCCGCAGCGCCAGGGCACAGGGAGCCAGCCCAAACAGCACCTCCTGCCGCCCGCCCAGGGGCAGGTCGTCCTCCCGCAGGCGCAGCAGCTCCGCGCCCCCCGGCCGGGGCTCAGGCCGGGGCCCCGCCCTCCAGGGGGGCGTCCTCGGGAAAGGCTTCTTCCGAGAGAAGGGCCGCGCCGGGAGAAAAGCCGGAGCGCGCCGGACGGGGGCCCCCAGGCGAGCCGGCCACTGCAGCATGTCCCGCACACCTGCCTCCCGGCGGCAGCCGGGCGTGCGGCGCAGACGGCACAGCAGGCGCTCCCTTCCCAGCCGGGGGGGTGGGGGGGTGGGGGGGGAGGGGGTCCGGCCGCCGGGGAACTCCTGGCCCTCTACCAGGACATGGCGAGCTCGGGAGCCTCCGGCCGGGACCGGGAAACCCACGCGGCCGGCGGAAAGCGGCAGCTACGCGCTACGTACCCTCGCCCCCACGTGAGCGGTTTCCAGTTCCGCCCTGGATAGCCGAGGCCGTGTAGGACGCTGGGAGCCGCGTTAACAGCGCCGTCTAGCGTGTGTTCACACAGCGCCACCTGCTGGCTGGGTGGGGGGGCCTGAAATCCTTGCCCCATCCTCTCCTGGCCTTCTCCGTGTGACCGGTAGGTGGCTTCAGAACCCGCTTGGGCCAGATCTGGAGCGCGCGTGCTCACAGCGAGCTGGGCCTCCGGATGGAGCGAGCTCTGACCGTGGGTTGGGAGGTCTGGGCTGGGTTCTGGGGACTGCCCTCTAAGCGCCGCTGGGGAGGCTGCCCGCGGGCCCCTGGCTGACCGAGGGCACAGCGGGTGCCGGAGACCCGAGGGTGTCCTGAAAACGGACCAGTGAAATCTCGCCAGCCGCCACCGCCACCTCACGGAGGCGCCCGGGTTTTTTAGACGTCTGCGTTCCCCTTAGGCCCGAGGCCATGTCACCATCCCGGGCCAGTCCGCCCCTCACTTCTGGGGGCCGGGGCACGGCTTCTAGGGGGCCCCGACACAGCCCGCTGGCCGCCAGACCCGCCGGACTCTAGTGTGGATAGCAGGGCTCCCAGGCTTTTCCACCTGCAACTCAGACAATCCAGTACTGAGGGGCGCAACAAAAGCTGGCTGATGGGTGCATGAGACGCCAGATGCCTCCATCCTGTGCCCATAAGTGTGTCTTCTTGCTCCTGGTCCTCTGCCAGTCCGTTGTGGAACTTAGCCTGCTGCCGCGAAATCAATCTTTGCCCCTTAACTTGGAGACAGCCGAGTGTGCGAATTCTCTAGCCATACCCGTGACACCGGCCTGGGGGCCCGGAGTCTGTTGGGGTGTTATTCACCCCCAACAGGGGCTTTGTAGCACAGAACCGCACATTAAGCCAACTCTGGGGTACCGCTACACACTGGTTGGCTAAGATGACGGGGACAGATAATGATGACTATGGGAGGGGATGTAGGGAGACGGGGACACTGATACATTGTTGGTGGAACTGTGCCCAAAGGGCTTCTCCTTTGATCCAGCAGTGTCTCTACTGGGCTTATATCCCAAAGAGATCTTAAAGGAGGGAAAGGGACCCACATGTGCACGAATGTTTGTGGCAGCCCCGGAAACTGAGTGGATGCCGCCAGTTGGAGAATGGCTGAATAAGTTATGGTATATGAATGTTATGGAATATTATTGTTCTGCAAGAAATGGCCAGCAGGAGGATTTCAGAGAGGCCTGGAGAGACTTACATGGACTGATGCTAAGTGAAGTGAAGTAGAATCATTTTGCAAAAGCAAAATTATATGATGATCAATTCTAATGGATGCGACTCTTTTCAACATGGAGGTGATTCAAGCCAGTTCCAATGGACTTGTGATGGAGAGAGCCATCTGCACCAAGAGAGAGACTGTGGGGACTGAGTGTGGATTACAATATAGTATTTTTAACTTTTTTATTGTTGTTTGCTTGTATTTTGTTTTTCTTTCTGATCTGATTTTTCTTGTGCAGCATGATAATTGTGGAAATTTGTATAGAAGAATTGCACATGTTTAACATATTGGATTTCTTGCCATCTAGGGAAGGGGTGGAAGGAGAAAAAGGAAAAAAATTTGGGACACAAAATTTTGCAATGGTGAATGTTGAAAATTACTTAAGCATATGTTTTGAAAATAAAGCTTTAATTAAGGGGGAAGGGGACAATTGTATTTCTTTTCCATAACAAGATCAAGACTTAGAAATGTATACCAAATTTCCTCTTAATGTGGCTCTATTCTGATCTAACTTTTTTATACTGTCCTTATATTTTCAACCTGCATCCCCGAGGGCCCACATGGGGCTCCTTAAATTTACTACTCACTCTAGATCCTTTCCATTTCATTTTCCTTAATAGTTAATCTGCTCCTTCCCCAACATCCACTCCCTCTTTCCCCCCACAGCCCTAAGTATCACAGAACAATTCTTGGTGGAGAATTCTTCCCACTCAGAGGAGAGTCATCTTATATACTATAAACCCCTACTCTAGGGAAAGGAATAAGTGGAAATAAATTCCCAAAGCCAAAAGTTTGTTGGGGTTTTTTCTCTTTTAATTCTGGAAGTGAAAATTCTCTTGGGAGACAGGACCCTGCTGCTGTGCCCAATGTGGAATAATCCCTCCAAAGCCCAAGGTCAGGGAACATGAAATATGGAAGATTAACAGGAAGAAAGGGAAAGAAAGGAAACCTGAAGCCACAGGGGAGGGCCTGCTCCCAGACCCCAGGAAAGAATCAGTAAGTACTGCTTCCAATTTTGGCCTCCTTCCCAAGGAGGAAAGGACATAAAGAGGATGATCAATGAGTGAAGGGTAACATTTTAAGAAGGAAAATCGACCCAAACCACCCTACCACCCATCACCCAATTTTCATCTGTGAATCACATCTGCATATGAAACAATTTGAGATTACAAAAATAATATTTTTAGTCCTGGGAGCAGGAGATTGAGTCCAGGGGTCAAAAATTTACACATACAATGAAGAATTAGGAGCCAGGCAGTAGGGGTCCATCCCCCAGGCTCGGCTCTGAACCAGATGCTATGTCACCTGTTCCGTTGGCATTATCTGGATGTCTCCAATCTGCAAACAGTACAGTGGAGTGGGCAAGACTTAAACTCTCTCCCCTGTCTTCCACAACACCAAAAAAAGTCCATCTCCAGAGTTAAAGCAAATTACTGAGAATCACCATCCCCTCCAATCCCCATCCCCACCCCTCTAAGCCTCCAATTTAATTTAGGGTTTTCTGTAAGTAGTTAATTTAACAATCCCTCCCCCCAATCCAGACAGAAATCAGTGTAGATATTACATAAATGTTTTTCCCACTTGCATTAGCTTTTCCATTCTTTTACTATGAAATTATAGACAGTGATTCTTTTGAAGTTCCTAAAGAATGGTCAGTTCTAGACTCACCTGGACATGTGGTGGGGTGCTGAGGACAAAGATGACAGCTTCAGCTACATCCTCAGGTTTGAGACACTGAGAACATCAGAAGAAATGAGAGACCATTTCTACTCCTCTTCTCCACCCCAATCCCCTTCCCCCATACACCTGTCCTCCTCTTCTTGACTTCAACCCTTACTCTACTGTTTATAGGACTTGGCAATTCTAGTAAATGATGCTTTTGGCTTCTGGAATTTGGGGGCTTAGGAGATTAATGACTTGAAAACTGGATTGAAGCAGAATTTTTTAGATCTGAAAGGTACCTCAGACACCATCTAGTCCAACCCTCCTTATTTTAGAGATGAGGAAATTGAGGTCCAACAAGGCAAATCAGAAAAAGAGCTGGGACTGGATGGAAGCCAGGTGGCCCCACTCCCTATGCAAAGCTCTCTCCATTGTACCATGAGACCTAATCCTTTCCCCTCTGGCTCAGTGTTCAGCCCTTCAGATCCCACCTTCATGTGCTCGTAGGTCTCAGCCGCTTTCCCAGGATCGTTGTCATGAAGTTTGAAGGCGAATCCTGTCTCTACCACCCCGGGGGAGATGCACTGGAGGGGCAGAGGATGGCTGCTCAGGGGATAAACCTCCATTTCACTCCTCCTCCCCTTCCCGTTCCCTATCCCATGTGAGGGAAAGAAAATCCGCAAAAGAGAACAAGCCATGAGGAAGAGGTCATGGTGAGGGGACAGGAGCCCAAGAGATGCAGAAAGACCGCAGAAATGATCATTCACTGTCCAGCACCCCCTGCACCCCCTACAAGGAACATCAAATAGCAAACTACTCTCATGATCACATCGGCTGCATTCCATCCAAGCAGCTTTCTTGATGTGACCCTGCCCCCAGGGGGCCTCCCTTCTGGGTCATTTTGTCTGGAAAGACAAGGCCTGGATCAGGGCCATGAAAATAGCAGACAGGAAGAAACCCAGAA
This sequence comes from Sarcophilus harrisii, assembly GCF_902635505.1. NCBI lineage: Eukaryota > Metazoa > Chordata > Mammalia > Dasyuromorphia > Dasyuridae > Sarcophilus > Sarcophilus harrisii. The sequence continues at coordinate 353,658,303 of NC_045429.1, read as the reverse complement.
CTTCTATCTCCTTCTGCCCACCACAACTGAATGCACTGGGCATTGAGCCAGGAGAACTGGACTCCCACTAAAGTGGAGGTTCATCAGCCTCAAATCCCCCCTTGGGACAAGCGTTCCCTCACTGTGGCTCGGATGTGGGTATTGGCCTCTCGAAGCTCCTGCCGCAGTCCCTCGGTCAGTGCCGTAATGGCAAACTTGGTGGCACTGTAGAAATGCACATCAGACTGGGCTATCACCCGGTGACCCGACATGCTGTAAAGGAAGGGTGAGATCAGGGATTGGGGGGAGAGGCCTTTCTATCTCATCACTGTCCCCTTCAATGCCCTTCCTCTGACTGCTTCTCCTCAGTTACTCTGCCATCTTCTTACTCCAAGACACTGACTCATACCTTAGCTTCTCTGCCCTCTCCTGATCCTCTGAATCTACTCACAACTCCCTCCCCTCTCTTTGAACTACACCTGAAATGTTCTTCCCCATCTATAGTCATTCATAGGATCACAAAATTTAAAGATTCAGCCCAGGGATTCTTGTTTTTTTAAGTCGCAAATGAAGTAGTTTGTATTTTTTCTTTGAGACTTTGGGATTTTTTCTCCCACATTTTAAAAGTATTTTATTTTTCCAAATACATGCAAAAATAGTTTTCAATATTCACTTTTGCAAAGCCTTGTGTTCCAATTTTTTTCCCTTTTCTCTCCCTCCTATATTTGTTATGCTTCAAAAGAAAAATCAGATCAAAAGGGGGAAAAAAATCCAAGCAAACAAATAACCAAAAAAAGGTGAAAATATTATGTTTTGATCCACATTCAGTCTCCATAGTTCTTTCTCTGGATGCAATTGGCATTTTGCATTACTAATCCATTGGAATTGCCTTGAATCACTTCATTGTTGAAAAGATCCTTGTCCACAACAGTTAATCATCACATAATCTTATTATTACTGTGTACAATTTTGTTCCCTTGGTTCTGCTCATTTCACTTAGCACCAGTCTCTCTGGGCCTTTCTGAAATCATTCTGCTGATTGTTTCTTACAGAATGATAACATTCCATTACATCCCATAATTTATTCAACTATTCCCCAACTGATGGACATCCACTCAGTTTTCAGTTCCTTGCCACTATAAAAAGGAGTGCCACAAACATTTTTGCACATGTGGGTCCTTTTCCCTCTTTTATGATTTCTTTGGGATATAGGTCCAGTAAAGATATTGCTGGATCAAAGGGTATGCACATTTTTATAGCCCTTTGGACATAGTTCCAAATTGCTTTCTTGAATGGTAGGATCATTTGACAACTCCACCAACAATGCATTAGTGGCCTGGTTTTCCCACATCCCCTCCAACATTTATCATTATTGTTTTCTATCACTTTAGCCAATCTGAGAGGTTTGAAGGGATACCTCAGAGTTGTCTTAATTTGTCTTAAACTCTAATCAACAGTGATTTAGAGCATTTTTTCATATGACTAGAAATGGCTTTAATTTCTTCATCTGAAAATTATCTGTTCATATCTTTTGACCATTCATTAATTGGGGAATGGTTTGTATTCTTATAAATTTGAGTCAATTATACATTTTAGAAATGAGCCCTTATGGAATATTACTGTTCTGTAAGAAATGACCAACAGGATGATTTCAGAAAGGCCTGGAGAGACTTACACGAACTGATGCTGAGTGAAATGAGCAGGACCAGGAGATCATTATATACTTCAACAACAATACTAGATGATGACCAGTTCTGATGGATCAGGCCATCCTCAGCAACGAGATCAACCAAATCATTTCTAATGGAGCAGTAATGAACTGAACCAGCTATACCCAGAAAAAGAACTCTGGGAGATGACTAAAAACCATTACATTGAATTCCCAATCCCTATATTTATGCACACCTGCATTTTTGATTTCCTTCACAAGCTAATTGTACAATAATTCAGAGTCTGATTCTTTTTGTACAGCAAAATAATGTTTTGGTCATGTATACTTATTGTGTATCTAAGTTATATTTTAATATATTTAACATCTACTGGTCATCCTGCCATCTGGGGGAGAGAGTGGGGGGTAAGAGGTGAAAAATTGGAACAAGAGGTTTGGCAATTGTTAATGCTGTAAAGTTACCCATGTATATATCCTGTAAATAAAAGGCTATTAAATAAAAAAAAAAAAAAAAAAAAGAAATGAGGCCTTTATCAGAAACACTGGTTGTAAAAAAGTTTTCCCAGCTTTCTGCTTCTCTTCTAATCTTAGCTGCATTAGTTTTGTTTATGTGAAAACTTTTTAATTTTAAGTAATCAAAATTATCCATTTTAAATTCATAATGTTCTCTAGTTCTTCTTTGGCCATAAATTTCTTCCTGCTCCATAGGTCTGACAGGTAGAGTATTCCTTGTTCTCCTAATTTGCTTATAGTATCACTCTTTATATCTAAATCATGAACCCATTTCAATCTTATCTTTGTACAAGGTATTAGATGTTGATCAATGCCTAGTTTCTGACATATTATTTTCTAGTTTCCCTAGCAATTTTTGTCAAATAGGGAGTTCTTATTCCAAAAGTTGAGGGTTTGAGGCTTATTAAACTCCAGATTACTGTAATCATTGACTGTTGTTTCTTGTGAACCTAATCTATTCCACTGATCTAGTACTCTATTTCTTAGCCAGTACCAAATGGTTTTGATGACTGCCACTTCATAATACAGTTTTACATCTGCTGTAGCTAGACCACTTTCCTTTGCATTTTTTTTCCATTAGTTCCCTGGAAATTTTTGACTTTTTGTTCTTCCAGATGAATATTGTTATTATTTTTTCTAGCTCTATAAAGTAATTTCTTGGCAATTTAATTGGTATGACACTGAACAAGTAGATTAATTTAGGTCAAATCAGCTTGGCCTTCCCAAGAGCACTTTATATTCTTCCAATTGTTTAGATCTAACTTTATTTTTTTGAAAAATGTTATGTAATTCATATGTGTTCATATAATTCCTGACTTTGTCTTGGTAGGTAGATTCCCAAATATTTTATATTATCTACAGTTTTTTAAATGGGATTTTTCTTTTTTTCTCTTGCTGCTGAACTTTGTAGTAACACATAGAAGTACCGATGATTTATATGGGTTTATTTTATATCCTGCAATTTTTATTAATTTTGTTAATTGTTTCTAGTAGTTTTTAGTTGATTCTCTAAATATAACATCATATCATCTGCAGAGAATGCTAGTTTTATTTTGTCATTACCTATTCTAAGTCCTTCAATTTCTTTTTCTTCTCTTATTGCTAAAGCTAACATTTCTAGTACAATATTGAATAATAGTGGTGATAATGGGCAACCTTGTTTCACCTCTAGTCTTATTGCAGCCCAGGGATTCATATCCTGGTTTGTGTCATAAACCCTTTCTTTGAATGTTTTTAAATAATTGAAGGAAATATTAAACTTCAGCTTGAAGCTAGTGAAAATAAAAACGTAATTGTTTTTCCCTATCGAAATTAAAAAACTCTCTTCTATCCATGGGCCTCTTGGGGAACTCAAAGTCATGAACCCTTTCATTTTGAAGATGAGGAAATTGAGGCCCAAGGTGGGTGACTAAGTGACCTAACCTCGGAGCTACACAGTTAACAGAACTGGGATCTGAACTCACATCCTCTGAATCCAACCATGACCACCATGCTGCCTCTCAATTCTTCCTATCATTTAAGCAGCTCCCAAGTATCTATCCTCTCAAAGAAGCCTTTCCAGACTTCAACTAGCCCAGGCACTCCCCTCAAATCCTTCTAGGAGCTTATCCAGGTCATATCAGTGACACAAATAGCGCTGTTTTATTTTGGAACTATGCCCAAAAGGCTATAAAATTGCATACCCTTCTAATTCAGCTCTGCCACTCCTGAGGCTGTATGCCAAAGAAATCATAAAAGAGAGGAAAGAACCCACGTGTGCAAAAATGTTTGTATCAGCCCTTTTTGTAGTGGCAAACTAGAAACTAAGGGGATACCTATCAGTTGAAGAATGACTGAGTAAGTTGTGATATACAAATGTAGTGGAATATTCCACTATAAAAATGGTAGAATTCTATAAAAATGATGAGCAGACTGATTTCAGAAAAGTCTGGAAAGAGTTACATGAACTAATGCTAAATGAAGTGAACAGAACCAGGAAAACATTTACATGGTAACAAGATTGTGTAATCAACTATGACAGACTTAGTTCTTTTCAGCAATACAATGATCTGAAACAATTCCAATAGACTAGGGATGAAAAATGCCATCTGCATCCAGAGAGAGAAAACTATGGAAATGAAATGTATATCAAAGTATAGTACTTTTGTTTGTTTGTTTGTATGCTTTTTCTTTCTTGTGATTCTTTCCTTTTTATTCTGATTTTTCTTTCACAATATTTAAAATGATTGTGCATGCAAAACCTATATCAGATTGCTTACTGTCTTGTGGAGGAGGGAGAAAATTTTGGAACTCAAAATCTTACAAAAAATGAATATTGAAAACTATCTTAGAAGGGAAACAGAAAAGGAAAAAATATTTACATACAAGAATTCTGATAAAGGCCTCATTTCTAAAATATATAGAGAATTGACTCAAATTTATAAGAATACAAGCTATTCTCCAACTGATAAATGGTCAAAAGATATGAACAGACAACTTTCAGATGAAGAAATTAAAACCATTTCTAGTCATGTAAAAAAATGCTCTAAATCACTATTGATCAGACAAATGCAAATTAAGACATCCCTGAGGGACCACTAGATTAGCTAGATGACAGGAAAAGATAATGATAAATATTATAGGGGATGTAAGAAACTGGAACATTAACACATTGTTGAAGTTGTGAAATGATCCAATCCTTGTGGAGAACAATTTGGAACTATGCCCAAAGGGCTATCAAACCTTTGATCCAGCAGTGTCTCTACTGGGTCCGTACCCAAAGAGATCATAAAAAAAGGAAGAGGACCCATGTGTGCAAAAATGTTTGTAGCAGCCCTTTTTGTAGTATCAGGGAACTAGAAACTGAGTGGATGTCCATCAGTTATGTTATGGTATATATGAAGATGATGGAATATTATTATTCTATAAGAAATGATCAGCAGGATGATTTCAGATAAACTGAAGCTAAGTGAAGTGAGTAGAACCAAAATACACAGCAGCAAGAAGATTATGTGATGATCAATTCTGATGAAGGTGGCTCTTTTCAACAATGAGGTGATTCAGACCAATTCCAACAGATAGAAAAATCAAGATAAAAAGGAAAAAAATCACAAGAAAGAAAAAAAAGAGATATCTGCATCCAGAGAGAGGACTGTTGGGATTGAATGTGAATCACAACATAGTTTTTTCACCTTTTTTGTTGTTATTGTTGTTTTGTTTGCTTTTTTTTTTCTCATTTTTTCCCCTTTTTCATCTGATTTTTCTTGTGCAGCATGATAAATGTGGAAATATGTAAAGAAGAAATATACCTGTTTAACACATATTGTATTACTTGCTGTCTAGCAAAGTAAAAGGGAGGTAGAAAATTTTGGAACACAAGGTTTTGCAAGGGTGAATGTTGAAAACTACCTTTGCATGTGTTTTGAAAATAAAAAGCATTTGCTTAAAAAAAAAAAAAGAAAGAAAGAAAGAAAGAAAGAAAGAAAATTCATTTTCCCTGGTTGAAACATTGCTTGATACTGATACTCAGCAAGTCATTAAATAAAACTATTTTCATGTTGAAAAAGAAAAAGAAAACTGCCTTCACATATAATTAGAATAATAAAATACTATTGAAAATTTTTTTTTAAAATGCTGATTTCTTCTCAGACAATTTTGGTCTAATCTAATAATCTAACACTGCCAAACAATGACACTGAACCATCCCAGCATCATTCCCCTATCCCCTATTCACCTGTTGATGTTGATAATGTGTCCATCATCCACGCTCCTCTCCTTCATGGATTGATATGCTTCCCGGGTACAGATACTGACAGCCAACACATTCACCTGCAGGCAAAGATCAGAAATGGAGAACTCAGAAGTCCAACCAGGAATATTTTGGGCTTGGACCAGTCTAAACTAAAACTGAATGAGTCTCAGAATGCTGAGGAGGGAAGGACTAGAAGACTGGGATGACTATGTGTATTCTCAGTAATTTTTTTTTTCTTCCCAAGACTGTTTAAAGCTATTGGAGATGGGAGATAGGGGAAAGGAGGAGTTACTTTTTCTTGCATTTTTCTTTAAATTCAGATGTGGCATTTTAACCTGGCCATGCCAGACCCCAATTTCTTTCTTTTTTTTTTTTTTTTAATATTTAATAGCCTTTAATTTACAGGATATATACATGGGTAACTTTACAGCATTAACAATTGCCAAACCTCTTGTTCCAATTTTTCACCTCTTCCCCCCCCACCCCCTCCCCTAAATGGCAGGATGACCAGTAGATGTTAAATATATTAAAATATAACTTAGATACACAATAAGTATACATGACCAAAACATTATTTTGCTGTACAAAAAGAATCAGACTCTGAATTTATTGTACAATTAGCTTGTGAAGGAAATCAAAGATGCAGGTGTGCATAAATATAGGGACTGGGAATTCAATGTAATGGTTTTTAGTCATCTCCCAGAGTTCTTTTTCTGCAGACCCCAATTTCTAATCTCTATCCATGGTGCCTCACAGCCTTTTCTCTCTCATCCCTCAATTATATGTATTTAAAAATTTTTTAAAGCTAACAAGCAAGCAAACTGGGTCATAACTTGCAAATGAAGACCTGAAATATTTGTATCACATTCTGTCCTAACCCCTTCTCAAGCTGCTATTCATCTCCAGAAAAAGGAAGGTCAGTATTCCACCATCAAGGGCATCTGCTTGAATCCTACCCTAGGATGGAGGAGCAAGACAATTCCAAATGTAACAAAAGATCACCTCCTCTTTCTCTGTCTCCATTTTTTCTCCCTCATTCTGAAGGTGAGTCTACAGTTAGTTACTTGTGATGAAGAGGACAACAAGAACCATCCTAGTGCCCAAGTCTTGGAGACCAGGGAACAAAGAGCCTCCCTGCCATGGGGACCATACCCAGGGACCTCTATGAACAGCCCATCTTAACTCCCAGCCTCTCTGTCACAGCCTCCATACTGGGACATCGCCCATATTCCTTGCTCTTAGAATTTCTGGTGGTACTAGCCCTGTCCTTTCTTTCTAAGCAGTGTTCCTGGCATCAAAAGGAGGAACTCATGATAAACAGCCTAAAAATATCTGCCCCCAACTTTCCATACCTCTCTCTGATGATCATTTTCCTCAAAGAGATTCCTGGAGTATGGAACCTATCCACATAAGACTCCCACCCATGTCCTGACAGTCTCATCATCCTTTTGGCTCCAGCTCCAGCCTATCTACATGCTATCCCACCAACCTAAGCTCCTGGCCTTACTAGGAATTAAACTAGCTGGGGGGAAACCCCAAAAGGTCCAAGGAATTACCTTCTGGGCCTCAACAACCCCACACCAACTCCACTCCCCACCCCTGACTTTAGTTGTCCTAGCAAAATGGGACACTCCCAAAGAAAAAGGTAAGTGAGGAACTGGCCATGCTGTGGCCCTACCAGGCTCGCTGCCCATGGAGGGAGACAAGCCTTTCACCAGTTCTTCACATCTCTCCTCTCAGGAGGAGAGGCAACTGGTTAGGAGATTAGATATTTCTCCTTATCAGGTGTGATCCCTAAAGCCTCAGGAACAGAACACCCATAGTGTGAACCTGCTTCAGCTCCCAGTGACGTGGGGACATGAGACACATGTGTCAACAGGGAGGGAAGTGCAATACTTTGCCCTTCTGAGTCTTCCTAGCCCCGTCCTCTGGACTGGGCAAACATGAACATAAAATAAACCAGAAAGTAAATCCCAGATCTAAGAGGAGAATGAATAAGCAGGGAAAACAGTTTCTAAGGGGAAAAAAATTTTTAATTACAGTAATAATATCTATCTCAGAAAGAGGTGGTGACAGTGAAGACAGGATGCCATTAGAAAAGGGGAAAGGTTGGGTGGAAGAGGAATCACGAGACAATAGGAATTGCCCAGAATCGAACAGGGCTGGTCAGAGAAAGTTAAATCTAGCAGATCTGCCACTTAGCTCCTAGGACTGTGCTCTTTCCACCACAGCAAAGTCATGTTCCTTATCAACAGGCATGGAATAAAGGCTTGGGGGGAGGGGGCAGCTACCTCATTGTATACGGCACAATCTTTTAAAGGACTTTCACATCTATTACCTTATTTGATCTTCATAACCACACTGTGAGTTAAGAAAAATGGTGCCCCTCTAGCAAAGAGCCTTGGAAAAAGCAAGCAATTACCAAGTGTTGGATGAGATAAATTATTTTAAAGAAGAGAAAGCAAGTACTCATAGAGGACACGAGCTAAGATCACATAGGCAGCTACTGGCAGCAGCTGGCAAACAGGACAGAGGTCTCTTAATTCCTAGGCTGCTACTTTTTCTGCTAGGCAGTGTTCGAAGTATCTAAAGACATAGATGGCCTAACTCCAGCGTCAAAAAGGAAGCAGTAAGACTAAATATGATAGTTAAATGGAATGAGGGAATGAGAAAGATTATTCACTCTCCTTCTGTAGAGAAACATAGGACTTGGATCAGGGCCTCATTTAGTAACTCCCGGGCCTGGGTCTTCTACTCCAAGTCAACTGTTCCCAGCATATCCCACCCTCCGAGCAGTCTTCCCCCCACCCCTTACAAAAGCTACAGCTCTTACATTCAGCATATCTTTCCAACCACTGGTGTGGCCACTGAGCAGGGGCTCAGGCCGGGCCAGGCCAGCATTGTTGATGCAGATGTCCACACCTTTGTATTGCGCGCGCACAGCCGAGAACATGGACAGAATGTCTTCCTCGTGGGACAGGTCACATTTGTAGGGAACCAGAGTCCCTGGGTAGCCAGCACTCTCGCATTCAGCGGCCAGTTTCTGGGGATAGAGACAAGAAATCTAGTCACGGGACTAACAGATCTGAATTGTCAAGCTCTCTCCTAGTCAAATCACAGCCCCAGCCCCCGAGACAAAAGACTACTTTTCAACGATAACCATCAGCTCCAAGGACAGATGGCCCACTGCCTGGGTAGTGGAGAGAGACACTCCTGGTGCCAGGCCTCAGCTCTCCAAACTGTAGAATGGGGAGAGGATCTATCCAACCTCCAATTGGACGGAGGAAAGCTGTAGGGTAGAAACTGTAGGGAAGGATGGCAAGTATACCCAAGAAAATAATGTCTTATCTCTAACTCGAGACTCTCTTCCTCTGCCTAGCAACTCACCCTAATCTTTCTGCCACTCTAGCCAAGAAAATCACCCATCCAGTAAAGCCAGAGCTTCTAATCCCTACAGGTTTGAAGCTACTCTTCCAATCTCCAAGAATGATTCCAGAGCTGCCAAAAGAAGCCTCCCACCGACCTACCAGCCCCAGCCCTACCGTCCCCATCCCTCGAGGATTATGTCCACAAAGTTGGCTCTAGATTTCTCAAAGATTTTTAAATCAGTCAGGAGAGGCCATCCCAGTTCTCCCCTCCAGTCACCTAGTGTCATGTCATTCAATAACTAGTACTAATTTCCCTAGATGTATTCTCCCTCTTCTCTCCCCCTTCAAGCTTTGTCCTTGAGATCCTAAGACAGGTAAGCTGGTGACATGAACACATCTCTCCTTGTGAGGGTCCCCCAGGGAGGATACAGTATCCACTGCACAGCTAGAGAAGCTTCAGAACAGTCAGGAACCTCAAAACAGAGACACTAGGGAAAGACTCCGAGAAGGCAGAGAGGAGACAAAGACAGCCTTCAGCACCTGTGACACTGCACAGAAACTGTCCATGAGGTGCACTAGCAGAAGGAAAACAATCTGGTAATGGGGGTGGGTAGTGCCCATCCACTCTGGGCACCTGGGCCCCATGAAAGACATATGGGTGCTGGCTCCAATCCAGCTCAGCCATCTGCCAGGACCTGAGAGCTCCCCTCCTTTCCTACCAGTAAAAGAACCTGTAAACACACAATTCCTTTGGCCCAGAGGCAGCTTCCATCTCCTAATGTGACCAGGCACAGGAGTCCCTTGCCAGAAACCTGGTAGTCCTATAGAGAAAGCAGAAACCAGCTTAAAAAAAAAAGGCTGAAGAAAGTGAATTGCAATGGAGACTCTGTCCCTCTCTCCATGCCCATCCTTGTTCCCAAATCAAATTCAAATACACAAGCCATCCCTCCTTCTCTGGAAGCATAATGGGCAATTCCCACCTCAGTACCCCAGGCTTAGCCCTGGAAGGGAAAAAAAGGAATGAGTGAGATCAAAATCTCCTAAGGAAGAGTCTGAATGAAGGGGCCATAGAAATTCAATTCTCCTTATCCACACCTTCCCATCACTCACTCTAGTTTTCTGTAACTCTCTGAAAATGCAAATAATTTCATTTGCCTCTACTTAGAGGTATTATAGAGAGGATAAAACAGATTATACATCCTAGAGTTTAAGCAATTAGACTTCTTGGAACTCAATGACTGACTTCCCTTCTTTGGTCCTGAAAGGTTTGATTATTTTTGATGTCAAGGGGCAAGGGATAGAAAACTGGCTACGGAGTAGTGAGATCCAGCTGCCTAGGGTCCAGCCTGGCCCTTTAGAGACCAGGCTACACTGTCCAGTCACAAGACTGGGACTGAGCCCTGAGCTGCCATGAGCTGGCTGGCCTGGAGGAGGAGGGCAAGGCAAAGGACAGGTGGAGCCAGATGACCTTGAGGATATCAGAGAAGCTATAAAATGAATCAAAGCTATAAAATGGTCAGAGAAGTCTAAGACTAAGGACTTTGCCCAGTAATCTTTCTTACAGACCTTCACCCACATCAGATCTCTACCCTTCCCTGATAGGAACTTTGAACAGAAGGTGAATGATAAAGCCAAGCACCAGCCCACAGAGCAGGAAAGAAATAAGACTGTGAGCTACCATAGAAACTGTCTCTGTTCCTCTACCCTGGTTGCTCCATTCAGCTCTGATTTCTGAGGACTTAATATCCATAACCACCCAGCTGTGTTAGGAGGGGGGGAACAACCTAGGAGTTTCATTACAATGTCACATATGGGCCAGTGTAAATGACAAACATATTCCTAACATCTTGGCTCCATAAAGATAAATAAGCTTTTGTGTAGTCCATCCAAGCTGGGATAGGGAAGTAGATATTAATTATCAGGAATCCTTCCTGTGCTAAAAGTAAAGAAGACAACCCCCAGACCTGTTCTTAATCCTCTTATTCCTAGGTCTCCCAACCCAAAATCATAATGGTTATTAATTACTGTAATTGATTTAAGGCCCTGAAAAGCACAAATATACTCCATAGAGAAGAGGTTCAAGGAGTGGGGAAGGAGAATGTTTCTCAAACTGGCTGCCTAAGTCCATCTGGCCTAAGTCTGGAACAACACAAGTAATGAAGTGAACACTCCTTCCCCCACCAAATATATGATAGCTTCTTTTTTTTCTCTCTTTTCTTGACTTCCCAGTTGACTAATGTTCTCTTACTCTTTTCCTTCTCCCTTAGTTCTAAATCCAAAGAAGGCAAGATATCTGGGTGAAACGCTAGAGGTCAAGGATCCTATCGGTGTGGTCGTCCTAGAGGTAGGATCAAGAAGATACCTGGAGGAAGTGCCAGGTTTAGGAATGATAATGCTTTTGGGTTATGGAAGTTCCGAGTCTCTGATAGCCACGCAGGGGAATTTCCAACCAACTTCATTAGGTCTCATTATTCTGCTTCCTGTAGGACTGGAGTTCTTTCCATTTTTGTGTCCTAGTCCCCTGTGGCAGTCTGGTGAGGCTTATAGACTACTCAGAATCATCCTTTGGGTACCTCAGCCTTAAAAATTACAAGTCACTCCAGCTCTCCCACTTGTCAGAGCTCTCCTTCCCTCAAATTCTTGCAACGACGGCACCCAAACGTTTTATCGCAGCCCTGTCCTTTTCCAAACCCACCACCTCAAATCCTTGGCAATAGCGCTCCCTCCACGAAGCCTCCCTGTCCCAGCCCCCCCGAAATCAGAATTCCCAATCCCTCATCACTGAAAAGCTCACAGAAACCCCTGCACCTCAACCCCCACTAGGAGAGGCCGACAATACACATTTCCAGTAACAATTAAAAAGGCACTAACTAACTGCCCGTGTATCATGACCTTTATTAAATTGCCTGCTTTCTCAATGAGGAAAAAAGGGAGGGGAGCTTAGGGGAGGGACGCAGGAGGAAATCTGGAACTCGGAAGAAAAAAAACTAAGCAGATTAAACATTGCTTTTACATGCAATAAAAAAGTAAACGTTTTAAAACACCCTTACAGAAATACACACACACACACACACAAAACTCATAAACCCTCCATGTTTTGTCCCCACCCACGCCCAGCGATCCACAATCGGCGCCTCCGGATAATTCCTGAACCCGAAGCTCCCCACTATTACAACCCAGCGCACAGATTTATTTCCACTGCCTCAGCGCCCCCGGCACAAAACCCTTCATGGTCACAGCCCCTCCCACAGGGGAGGTAATTCCCAGCAATCCTAGCTTCTGCCTCTTGGCTCCGCAAACATCCTCAACCAGCGAGACCCTAACACCTTAAGCCCCGGCTAGCTGGGCTCCTCCAGCATGTTCGCGAAACCTCGAGTCCCCCAAGAGCCCCCAGATCTCATCGATCACAAGCCCCGCCACACGCTCGGGGCGCCCCCAGCTCTCTCAGCTCCGGGCCCCGGCGCGCAGTACCTCGATGTTGCTCACGGTGCGGGCGCATCCCACCACCTTCAGGCCGTGCTGCACCAGCGCCCGGGCCACGGCCGCTCCGATGCCGCAGGAGGCGCCGGTGACCAGCGCCAGGCGGCCCCGCCAGCGCTCCATGCTGGGGGCGCTGGATGCCCTCCGGGGGCATCCGGACACGCCGACCGCGGGCCCCAGCAACAGCTCCGCGCTCTCCGGCGGACCGAGGGAATCCATCTCCCCCGGGGCTGGCCACCGAGTCCACCTCCCAGCTGAACTCACAGACCCTCACTCAGCCGGCGGGCCTGGCCGCGGCACCTGCGGCTCCGCCCCGGCTCCGCCTGCCCCGGCCGCGCCCCGCGCCTCCCACCGTCTCCCCGCCCGGCCCGGCCAGAAACCCCCGCCGCCAGCGCCAGGTGGGCGGGGCCGTAGTCTCATCCCCGCCCTCTCCCGCCAGAAACCCCGCCCCCAGCGCGAGGTAGGCGGAGCCGTAGTCTCATCCCCGCCCTCTCCCGCCAGAAGCCCCGCCCCCAGCTCAAGGGAGGGGGTGTCGTCATCTTCTGCCTCGCCTTGGGAACAGCCTGCGCAGTTCCGAACCAGGGTGACTCGTCCTCAGCTCACCTGTCCCGGAACCGGCTGCTACACACGCAGTGCCCTCACGCCGCCTCCAACGGCCCTGGGGCGTGGGCGCGGGCGTGCAGCCCAGGGGGCGCAAAGGTCGTGCCTGAACCCAGGGGACCCAAGGTCGTGCCTCTCCCCTGATCTGGAGAGGAGGACGAGGTCTTATCTGGAACACTCAAATGTCCCTCTGAGGTCAACTAGTCCAATACCTTCACCTTGCCCGGGGGGAGGGGGGAGGGGGCTGGGCCCAGATGGGACTGACTTGCCCAAGGTCACACAGGTCACACAGGTCACCCTCTTGCGACATTCAGTAGGTGCATGACCATGGCGGAACTGGAATTTGAACTCAGACTCCCTGTTCCAACTTCAGCGCACCCCGGTGATTTAATAAGCAAGCGTATTCCTCAGATATTCATTTATGAAGCTGCTAAATGTTGCAGCGGATAGAGAAATGGACCTGACCGCAAAAACACCAAATCCTGCCTCAAACCCCAGCATGACCGCGCAGGTCACTTAAGCATTGCTTTTCTCAATCTCCTGCAAAATAAGGATAGTAATAGCACCTACTTATTCCCACACCTGTGAGAATCCAATGGAATGACTGCAACTCGTTTTGCAAACCCCAGAGTGCCAGCTATTATCAGTGACATGTATAATCAACATTCAATGTGAAAATATTCGAGTTGGAATTTGAACTCCAATCCTGGGACTCCAAATTCAGGACAGTTGCTGCTCTTTCTGCTGTGGAAGAAGAGAGGTGTTCTACAGGATATTCTTTCCACTTTGCTCTGTCAGAAGGACGCGTACAAGCTGAAAGTTCTGTCCTAGGGATCTTCCCAGGTCAGGGTCCAGAGAGAGAAAAAAAAAAAAAAAAAGGTTTATGGCACACTCCAAAGCCATGTTGGGGCCTGAGGCTAGGACAAGTGATCCTCCCATTTGTTTCTTGAAGGCTTTTAGAGAGAATTAGCTTCTGGTTCTAGAGCTTCAGGAAGATGGGAGAAGGGATCTTGGACTGGAAGAGGGGATTCTAATGGTTAAGAGGTGAGGAAAGTAAAGAAAAAAAAACTGCTGGACTTGAAATCTGGAGACAAATGGGTTTAGCTCTCTGTCTCTGACTTCCTGTTAGTCATTTCTGTTTCCATCGGTAAAATGGAACTACTTATGGAATAAGTAGTAGAATAATTATTACTAAAATGGAATCCCTACTTCATGGGCAGTGCTTAAAGTTTTGTGTCTTTTTTTAAATCTGTAAGTCCTTTTAAAAGTGTCAGCTATTTTTTTTTTTGAGGATGGAAGAGGGAATAATGAGAAAAATTAGTGAAGGGGAAAGGAAGCCCTATATTCAAATATCAGCTCTGATCCCTATGATCTGTGTGAGCTAGGCAAGTCACAACCCCTCCGATTTTCATTTTCTACCTAAAATGAGATTTGGACTGGATAATTTCTAGGGTCCTGAGAGAGCTCTCTATCTGTGAATAGGAGAGTCCAACTCTTTCTTCTATTTTTCTGTATGATTTTCTGTTAAGGCCTCTGACTTCATCCCAGGAAAAATTAGTCAATGGCTACAGGAAAGTAGAAACATCCTAACCTCCACCCTATTGGTTGACTTTAAGAAAATCTCCTTTCCATTTGGCTCTGCCAAGGAGGGTGGAATAAGCAAAGAATCAAGGCCATAACTGAAATCACCCTGGCAAATTGGTTTTAAGACCAGGAACCTTTCTCCGAAAATGATGAATCCTACTCTGGACATGGAAGTAGATAGTTTTCAATTGTTTTACACATAAAACTGGGGAAATGTGCCACAAGGAAGACTAAGAGGCAAAACTAAGTCTTTGGATTCCTAAACTTGTGCTTCATCTGTCTATTCACCTCATTCCTTGCCTTCTCTTATTTTCAAAACTCCCCTCAACCTTCTCCCTTCCCCCACCTCACCCCCCCCCCAAAAAAAAAAAACAAAAACTCTTTACAATCAAAAGAGAGAAAAGGGTCAGCATGGTACTCAATTTGCATTCCAATTCCCAGAAGCTGAAGATGATATTCCATCAAAGGGATGCTTGATAAGTTAGATTAGTGAATGACTGGTTGGTTATTCACTCAACAAACATTCAAAGTGAACCTACTGAAAGATTCAAGGAGGGGAAAGTGCAGTGTATTGTGCTAAACATAGGGAGTGATGCAACCTTTGGAATGTAGATGTCAATAAAGTATGGAATAGAGATAAAACATAGTATGCTACATGCATTAGAGAGTTGCAAAATAGAGCTGTCATGTCTAAAGTCAGAATCAGGGAAGGCTTTGTGGAAAATTGGTATTTGAGTTGAGCTTTATAGGATAATTGGGAATACTAAAGGCAAAGAGGGGGAATGAATAAAGAAAGGAATTCATTCCCATTGAAAGGGAAAGAATGAGTGGATGAAGAATAAACATCAAGAATTTCCTCAGTGCTAAGCTTTGGGCTAAATATGGGGTGTATAAACACAAAAGTAAAGACAGTACTCAAATGTAAAGTGCTTTACATTTCCATAGAAGAAACATGAAGGGGAATGGTGGCCAGGGATGGGGCAGTTTGGTTCTGAATGTTGCTAAATGGTGATATAATGTGATTTTGGGGTCCCCTGATCTTGGGGCTTCTGTTCTAATGAGTCCTTGGTCTTCCAGCTTTGGAATCTACCTCAGAAAACCGAGCATACCCAATCTATCTGAAGACCACTCTTAATTCATCTGGAGATTACTTCCTAATCTCAGATCATAGAATTAACATATCTATGATATCTGTATAAGTGCAGCTTCAATCTCTTTACTGGATTCTCTTAGAATTCAGTCCAATGGCGTCACATTGCTTTTAATAAACTTTGCCCCTTGAAATTCTTTTGAGACACCTCACAACACTGATCTGGGACTTTGAGGACCCCCCCCCCCTCTTCTCAACATATAGGGACCATAGGGTAGTAATACCAATAACAGGGTAAAGACTCAGCTCAAATGCCACCTCCCAGAATTGTTTCCAGGATAAAATGAAATCTTTGGAAAGGGCTTTGCAAATGTCCTAAGTGCTAATTATTATCTTCCATTTATTATCTATTTTGTATTTACCATAATTATTTATATGTCTCCACTATGAAAATGTGGGACCACGTTCTTGACTTTCTTCATATATTCAATGATTATCATAATTCTCGATAATAGGAGGCGTTTTAAGAAATGCTTGTTGACTGATTCATGGTTCAAGATCCCAAGAACTAGAGAGGGTGGGAAGGAGTGTGTCAGATAGCAGTGGTACATGCTGGTGAGGAGATGGCAAAATCGATGACCTGAGAAAAAGGAATGAAATAAAGCATTCCTGAAATGGTGCTCCCAAAGAGGGCAATAATCCAAAGAATGTAGCCTCAAGGGGAGAAGTTCTTCCCAGTGGAGAAGATCCACCACGGATCCTGGTGTGGACAGATGGCCTGATTCAGGGAAGGGAGGCAAGGGAATGTGGTCTAAGCCAAACCTGGACAATTCTCTCTACAACTTTAAGAAGAGGTCATCTCATTTTCCTTTGCAGGCTTTTAAGGAGAAGGAACTAAGGACTTTCAGAGGCACTCTGTTACATTCTTTTAGAAATGTTTTTCCTTATAGTCCTTCTTATTACATTTCTCTGAATTCTGTTCTCTGTAGCTAAGCAGAATAAGTGTAATTTGTCTTTCAATAAAAATCTCTCTTTCTTTCAAATATTAGAAGTCAGAAATCAAGTTTCTTCCCTCTCCCAACCAGATCTTACCTTCCCATGGTCTCAAAACCCATCACAATCAAACAAGCATTTAATGAGCATCTTATATCTCCAAGCCCTGGGTTTCTGGGTGGGCTTACAAAGACAAAAACAAACCAATCCCAGCTCTCAATGAGTTTACATTCTATCTGGGGAAACAACACAAACACATGTTAATAAATTAGATCATATATGTCTATACATAAAAACACACATACACAGTAAATACAAAGTCATTTCTGGGAGGAGATCTCATGTTACTAAGGCATACGCAAAGAGAAAGAATATTTAAGCTCTGTACAATGCTTTGTATAGAGATAACACATACCATATTGGGTATGAAGAAGTGAAAAGTCAAGTTTGGTAGAAATGTGGTATGTATTGAGAGGATTATGTCATATCTAGAAAGGTAAGCTAGAAACAGACTATAAAGAGCTTTAAATGACAAATAGAGTAGTATTGTATCTCATAGGCAATGGGGAACTACTAAATGTTTGAGCAGAGGAATGACATAAGATATATTTTCTTATTACTATATTGGCATCTGTGTAGAAAATGGATTGAAGAGGGAATAGACTACAAAGAGTGAACCTATAAATCACAAAATTTCAGAGTTGGAAGATAACCCAGTGGTCATCTAATCAAACCCATACATAAAAGGAATCCTTAATTACACCCCGCAAATGGTCATCCAAACTCTATTTGAAACCTCTAAGAAAGAACATCAAATTTAGAGTACCTAATTTATATACATGGTTAACTATCACTATTGTTATTACTCCTGCTTCTGCTATTTGGTGGCAAACTGAGTCTAAGTTCTTCTATCGTGATATTATTTGACATATTTGAAGACAGTTATCACATCTTCCCTAAACCTTCCTTTCCCGAGGCTAAACATTTCAGTCCCTTCAATATTCTGGGTGCTCTCCTCTAAACAAATTCTATCTTATCAATGTCCTTCTAAAACCATTGCCCCCAAAACTAATGATAACATATAGGTGAGAGATCTGAACAAGGCAGAATACAGTAAAACTATTACCTCTTTATTCCTGAAAGTTATGCCTCTCTTTTTTTATTATTATTATAACTTTTTATTTACAAAACATATTCATAGGTAATTTTTTAACATTGACTCTTACAAAACCTTCTGTTTCAACTTTTCCCCTCTTTCCCCACCACCCCCTCCCCTAGATGGCAGGTAGTCCAATACATGTTAAATATGTTAAAGTATATGTTACATCCAATATATGCATACATAGTTATACAGTTATCTTGCTGCACAAGAAAAATTGGATCTAGGAAGAAAAAAACCTAAGAAGGAAAACAATAATGCAAGCAAACAATAAACAGAAAGAGTGGAAATGCTATGTTGTGGTCCACTCTCATTTCCCATAGTTCTGAGTGTAGCTGATTTTCTTCATTACTGAACAATTGAAACTGGTTTGAATCATCTCATTGTTGAAGAGAGCCACGTCCATCAGAATTCATCATCATATAGTCTTGTTGCTGTATATAATGATCTCCTAGTGCTGCTCATTTCACTTAGCATCAGTTCATGTAAGTCTTTCCAGGCCTTTCTGAAATCATCCTGCGGGTCATTTCTTACAGAACAATATTCCATAACATTCATATACCATAACTTATTCACAAACATTTTTGTACATGTGAGTTCCTTTCCCTTCTTTAAAATCTCTCTGAGATATAAGCCCAGTAGAGACACTGCTGGATCAAAGGGTATGCACAGTTTGATGTTTATGAGCACAGTTCCAAATTTTATGGCTCTCCTCTTTAAAGTCCAAAATAGCACTGGCATTTTTGGCTGCTATATCACATTGCTAATGTTGAGTTTGCAGTCTACCAAAAACACTTTTATCAAATCAACTTCTATCTATACATAGCTTTCCTATCTTATACTTGTAAAGTTTGGGGTTTTTTTATATCCAAGGAGAAGACTTTTACTGAGTTTCATGTTATGTACAAATTCTTTTGGATTCTGCACTTAGCTGTGTGTCATCAGCACATTTGTTGTACTATTTCTACCTTTATGCAAATCACTGGTAAAACTGTTAAATAGCCCATAGCCAAGCACAGATCCATGGAATAGTCTACTGGAGACATCTTCCACACTAAAACTGAATGAACAACCAATTATGAATCCATTTGATGGTATTATTATCTAATCCATATTTCTCCATTTTCTTCACAAGAATAATTTTAACAGTTAAAATCTAGATAGCTTTATCTCAACATTACTCCCTCTCTTCTACTTTTGTAATCTTGCCAAGAAAGATAAATGAGATTAGTTTGGCAAGATTCATTACTGAAGAGACCTTGCTGACTTTTTGTAATGACTGTTTCTTTTTCTATAGTTAAATTTCTAATCACTAACCATCCCTTTAGTGACTGGTTCTGGAATTTCCCCAGGAAACAAAGTGAAGCTCACTGGCTTTTGCAAACTGTTCCCTTTCCTTTTTTGCACTTTTCCCACCTTGTAGTATATCTCCATGTTCTTTCAGATAATCCCATTGGCTGGGTCTTTCAGAACCCAGGAAGTGGTTTATCCTGGGTCAAGTAGTTTGAATTCATACAAAGGGTAGATAGGTGTTCTCTTACAATTTATCTTGGGCATCTATTTGTAAAGATCAGTTTACTTTGCAAATACAAAGAACTGACTAGTTCTACATTCTCTCTGTAGTCAGTTACTATCATCCCTTCTTCCCTAAGCAAGGATCCTAGTCCTTCAAATCTTTTTCTCCCAACATGGGCAAGACCTCCATTTCTATTCTTATTTTTCAATTCATTCTGATACTGTATCTAGCATCCCTGACTTTTTATAGCAATTAAATGGCCCAATGAATAGAATGCTAGTACTCAAGTCAGGAAAGCCCAAGTTCAAATCCACTTTCAGATACTTACTGACTCTGGGCAAGTTACTTGTTTGCCTATTTCCTTATCTATAAAATCACCTATCTCACAAGGTTATTGTGAGCAACGAGATCATTATAAAGTGCTTTAGTTCAGTGCCTGGCATAAACACTATATATTGTCATTTTAATTATAGGACCATGAAAGAAGTGATAATCTTACTTTGGTCAGACCACATTTGGCATATTGTGTTCAGTTCAGGGTACCACACATTTCAGGCTACTTTCTCCTCCCCAGGTTTTTATGAAACTCATCTCTTTTGGTTCTTTGGCTTTTTATTAGATTAGCCAGTTTCCTTTGCTTAACTGCAATCCACGTCTCCATCACTTTACTCTAGGTATACCCCAAGACTTTGTCCTGCATCATTCTTTTTCTGCACCTATATCCTAGTAATCCCATGTATTCAAATACACATTCCTATGTGCAGATGATTTGCTAACTTGTGGAATCAAATTCAGGTCTTCCTGTCTAGAATTCTATACAGTATATATAGCATCCCAGCTATCTCAAAAGTACTACAGAATGTGACCTCAGGCAGAAAAAGAGAGAGCTGGCTCTACATGTGAAATAATGCTTTACAAAGGTGGGCAAAAGGAGAGGAAAGAGGTACAAGTGGAGACAGGAAGACTTTTAAGAATATTGTAGCAGTCCAAGTGGGTGATGAGAACTTGGGAAAGCTATCAGGACTTTATCAGTGAATGGGAATGAGAAGGAACAAGAGTCAAAGATGGAAGGGCTGCAGACGTGGAATACTTGAGTAAAATGATGGTACCACAGAAAAACATCAAAATTAAGAGGCTTGTGGAAAAAAGAAAATTCAGTTTTAAAATAAGCTGAATTTGAGTTGTTGGAGAACATGGATTTGAGTGCTCAGGGCAGTGTGTATATATGCAAGGTATATAAAATGTTTAACAATACCATATACACTTTTCATCACTTTGCAGTTAACTTAAAACATTTTCAAACATTTTCTCATCTCCACAATTTCGCCAATTACACAGGCAGAATCATCTCAGTTTTAAAAATGAGATAATAGGCTAGAGAAGTTAAATGATTTGCCCAATCATGACAAGTGATTGAGTTAGGAAAGGCATACAACTCAGATCTGTGAAAAACTACAGCAAATGATCCTTTCCCCCCCAAAAAAAAACAGTGTTCAAGAAGTAAATGTAGATGTAATGATGAAAAAAAAAAAACATGAAACTTGGAATTACATTATAGATCTGACTCTATAACTAGCCACATGACCTCCAGCAAATTTACAAAACTCTCTGTGGCTTTATATTTCACATTTCCCAGTCTACAAAATGACAGGGTTCATCTCTATCAGCTCCATTTTAGATGCTGGACCTCAGCCAAGATTTCTCTCCAGGACCACAGTCATCATTAGAGAGCTTCAAAACAGAGTAAAAAAGAAGCCAGAGGAAAATCATGGAATTCACTTAACTTCTGCCCTAGATTGTGAACTTTAAAAGCATTTTAGGAACCACAAAAAAAGACTACATACAGTTCATCATCCCCATTTCAAGTCTGAATATCAGATTCACCCCAATCCTACAATGCCAAGAGTACTGAGATACTGATAATCCATCTGCTGGTATTGTCCATTGTCCAATGTGTTGTATGTACAACATCAGATAAAAAAAAACACCCAAGTGCCTGTGTTTACTCAGCTACTGTCTCTGATTTTTAAATGGAGAAGTGGCTTGCCAAATGTCTCTCCTTAGGGAATATTTTTCTCTTCCTTCAGTACTTACATAGACAGCCTATGACAGCAATAAGCTGTAATGCCACAGTGACTTTATTGTTAGAAACCAGATAAGGCTGAATATGCATTTATGCAGACTTCAGTGTGTTTAACTACTCAGTACAACTCCTGATCCTAAGCTTTAATCGGCAAGTAATTGCCCTATTAGGTAATCCGTGGTTGAAAGTATGCCAAGTTGTTTTCATTCTTATGGGTCAATCCGAATCTTTGAATTTAAGAAGCACTAGGATACTAATTAGAACAATTGAAATAACGAGAAAAGTTGGGGTAATATTTAAAGGGATTCTAATAAACCTTGAAAAAAAAAAGTTATTCAAACTGTTTTACAAATCAACTAGGCACAGTAAAATAAGCAATCAAGGGAAGGATTTATTTTGTTGAAATCTAGAAGTAACTTTTCTATAAATGTTCATTGAAGATTTTCCTCCTCATCTCCCCCCATCAAAACAAGTTGATTTAACCAAGTCAGGTGATTGGCAAACTAAACATGGAAATACTATTATTACATTAAGTAGAAACATGTACACCAAATTGTACTATGCGTATTAATAAATATTCTTTATTTTTAAATTTTGCACATTGCGCTTTAACATATTACATCCAAACATTTTTTTTTTGCAAGTGGATGTCTACTTTGTAAAACCTTATATTCAGCTCATCATTTCTGTACAGAATTATAAGTACAACATTACTTTTTGCCACTAAGTTGCTTTTGTAAGTCTCACAGTAAGAGAAACATTTAATGAAAAGAGATGGCTTAAATTATAAGGCAGGCTTGCACAGCTACTCAACTAAACATACAAGCCTGAAGAAAGAACAAATTAATGAAGTTACCTCCACCAACGTCCCCGAAAACAAAAAAGAGAAAAGAATCACATTGATTTAAGATAAAATTCTGCCAAAAGTCACTAAATTAAGAGTTTTTGAAAGAGAAGGCGCAGTAGTCATCTTGAGTGTTTCAATGAAAGACAGAGCTATTTTATTTATTTTAGTTTGCTCCGGCCGTTGTCAACCAGCCACTACAAATGGGCCTCTTGTGATCATTTAAGCGGCAGTATTTATTAAATTTCTCCTTCAGATGTTGTCGGTACTGTTCTCTATTGCTGTAGAAAGACTGGTTGTTTGCCATAAATGACTGTATTTCATCTTGTGAGATAAAGATTTCCTCATCTGAAGTGCATTCAGACTCATCCTGCAAAGGAAAGCAACTATTAAACTAGGATTCGTAAAACAGATAATGAAGAAACAATATAGAACATACTGGTAGAAGGAAGAAAAAAAAAAAAAAATCCAAGCTTTTAAGTTTCAGTTACTATCCAAGGAGTTTCAAAAACAAACTTTTAAATATTAAAGAAAAAAAAATTAAGGACTATCAAAATAAGCAACCCTTCTTTATTGTTACTTTAGAAGATAATGATGACCACCACAATGGCAACCTGGAGTAAAAACTAGAAGGCAGGTCTGAACGCCGGGAAGCCCTGGGTTCCAGTCTCACACAGACAACAAGTTATGCACCCCTGCCCAAGTCACAATTTCTCTTTGTACCCTAGATAATTCCCTGAGTTAAATGGCAGAGCAGGGGTTGACCTGCAATAGTTAAGGGAATTCTTTTATTTCTCAGAACTCCTAATAATAAAGGAATCACAAGCCTGACTCAAGAACAGAAAGAACGACTATATTGCTTTCATAATAAGAACCACTAAAAAGTGATTTAAAATCTTAGGCTTGCTTGGCATTTTAGCTCAAATCCCTTATCTCTTTACCTGAAAGTATCAACTAAGTGAAGAGGATTCCAAGCATTGTCAACCACCGAATAGACCCACATGAATAATCTCTAACAGGGGCAGCTAGGTGATTTAGTATATAGAGTACTGGGTCTGAGATCAGGAAAACCCACTTCGAGTTCAAATTTGGCCTCAGCCAGGTTACTCCTGTGTAACCCTTGTCAAGTCCCAGAGTTTGCCTGCTTGCCTCAGTTTCCTCATCTGTCAAAATGAACTAGAGAAGGAAATGGCAAACCACTCCAATATCTCTGTCAAGAAAATCCCAAAATGGAGTTATGGAGAGTGGAAAAATGACTAAACAACAAAAAAACAACAAATTTCTAATAGAATATTTAATAGATATTTGCTTGCCAGTTTCTTCTACACCAAGGGACAGCATCATATTATAAACCCACTAAGAAGTCCATTATAAGATCTGACTGCTTAGAACCACACAAAGGACCCTAATCATTGTTAACAACATCACAGTCTTCATTTCATGATGTGAGGTACAATTTGCCTGTATCCTGGTTTTGCCTTGTTTCTTCATGGCATAAAACAGAGACAATGGAGGACTGTCATATCCAGCTTTGGTTAAGCAGCCCATTCCTCCCTTGTCTATAAGAATGGCTCCCATAAACTGACATTGGGAAAAAAAAAAAAAAAAACCCAGCAGTAATCCCATCTCACAGATGATTTTGAACATCCTTTGTTCTCAAGAAGTATACTGCAAAGCTAACTTTTTCCCAAACGTTCACCCTCAAATTCCAACAACTCCTTTCCTCTCCCCTTTCCCAGGGAGGTGAGAATGGAGGACAACTCAGCTCCTCATTAGGTACCATGCTTTGAGAAGCCAAGACGGGGTGTTCCACAGCAGCCTGTGCCCCTTTCTAAAGGAAAATAACTACAGCCAATAAAAAAACAAAACAAAATCCTAGACCCCAGATTCTCTTTACTCCATCCCCCTCCCCCAAGCATTAGTTCTCCCCTCCAAGTTTACAGACCAGATACCACCACCACATGTCAAGATACTTACAAGGAGTTCAACTAAGCTCTTGGCACCTTTTCCAGAGTCAGGACCGAGTGACGCTTCTGCAGGTTCTGCAAATTGTGGTACGTTTTTCCTATGTTCAAACCAAGGCAGTGGCTGCCCACCCTTTTCCGAGCTGCAGCAATTTTCAGCATGCGAATCTTTGGTCTTGTCACGGTGAAACACTGTGTGCACGGTATTTCCTGAGGTCTCTCGATTACTGGGATCTGTAATACAGCTTCCAAGCTTTTGGATCTGAAATCACAGTAAATAATTACTAAGCAAATTAATTACAATTCGAGAGGAAAAAATTCCTTGATAAATAGGTGGAAACAGTACTTAAAGAGATTATGGGAAAAATGAATGAGTTCAGTACTTTGAAATAGAATCTTAACACCTAGGTGAGCTCTAAAAGAGGACTGACATGACAGAACACAAAGAAAATACAAGTCACAACAGTTCCTTAAACACCTTAGAAAGTCACAAAATACACTGATCCTTGGGATTTTTGTGCGGAGGGGTTTTTTGCTTAATGAGCACAAGTTTTTAGATGCTGTGAATTATTTAAAATAAAATAATAAAGATGCAGAATGAGATTCTTGCTATAGACAAATACCTACATGTTCATCACACTTCAACATTTTGCTTTTCTTTTTCTTCTTTTTGTTTTTTCCTTTTATGTTATTCTCTTCAGAATTAGCCCAACATTCCACACAGCTATCGCCGTCCTCCTCTTTGTCATCACAGTGATGAACACAGGAATCATCACCTGAAAGAGGGAGTACTCTCTCAAATGTGCTCTTAAAGAAAATCAACTACCATAAGAGAAATAAACAAAAAGTTCATCCTCAACCTACCATGTTCATCATGGTTACATATGCCTTCAGTGCAGGCTACATCTGAGCCCTCCCGAGAACCTGTCTCACTCCCTTCCATGCTAGATGAGTATCCACAATCACTACCATTACAGTGTGGAGATAAACCTGAGAATAAATCAGAGGTTACAGTATAATTTGTTCTTATACTTAACATAATTTTCTCACAACTAAGAAAAACAATTTTGTAACTTAACAGATCTATGATTTTATTTTCTTTCATCTAAAGATGCAGACAAACTTAAAGACATGTTTAAATAGCTCACCTTTTTTTATTTTAGGAGATCCCAAAAGATTGCCACTACTTGGACAGGTACAGGAAGTGTTTTCATTAGTAACAATTACTTCTACGCAGCTGTTACCTTCTTCTGTACTGCCACAGGCTTTGCAGCTGTTTTCCACAAAGCCTGTCTCCTTAAAGGATCAAGGCACAAATGATTATAAAAGTCACTTAAATGATTTCCTTAGCATTTATAATATAAAGCGATAAACGGAGGGAAAGCTTAATATTCTAAAACATTCAAATGCTGTCTGCCCCAAAATGTACAACTGTGAGTAAACAATTACAAAAAAGTATATTCTAGAATTTGACAGATTCAAAACCTAATGATTTCAAGTAGATTAAACACATGAGTTTTTCTGTATCCCATATCACTGCAGAGTGGGCTGACATACTATCTGATTTTATCTTTAAAGTTAAAGAATTCAAGTATACAAAAAACAGTAAGACGCTATGTTTTTTGTCCTAACTTACTACTTACTTTAGTAGCAAAATTTAATTTTAACTAGGAATTACTAAAAAACAAAACAAAAACAAACAAAAAATCCAAAACACCAGACTTGTCTTAAAAGTTGCTTCTTTGAGGAATTTTTGGTGCAAAATACTCATGAGTTGATTCAAAATTACCTTTTCTTGGCTCATTTCCTTTTCATCTGCTGTTTGCAAGGGGGCAGGAATGTCACATACACACTTATTTTTCCGCCTATTCTTCCTTTTTTGGCGCTTCTTTTCTTGCTTGAGTTCTCGTACTCTTTCTTCTTCTGAGAACTCTTCACAAAGTTGTTCTAATCGGCTAATACCCTGTACTTTTTCCACAGCCATCTATTTAAAAAAAAATAAAAGATTACATCATCAGATAATTTTTTTTTTTTGCTAATCTGACAGTTTAAATTGTTATCAGATAAAAACTGATGAATGAATTTTGAAAATTAGTTTCAACTAAAGATTTTAAAAATTTTCCAAAAGATTCCCCATAAGCCCAATCTTATTGGGGAGGGGGAAGGAAGGGGAAAATTAAGTCTGACAATATACTATATTTGAAGATTAGTCTTATGGAAAATCTGTAACACAATAGGGAAAATTTTTGACCAAAGGTTTTAGAGCAGCTTTCCATCTAATAACACAAATAAGTGGAAACAAGTGGAACTGAGGTCTACAAGTTTCCAAACTAATGGCTGTGTGTTCCAAGAGGTTAAATTAAATAATATTAAGACTAAAAAGATGTTACATATTATTTAAATGGGGCTGGGAGAGGTAGAAGAGAAAGACTTTGAAATGCAACAGGGAAAAAAACCCACCAAAAGGAGCCATGACAGAGAAAGCTAAATGATAAAATGGTAGAGAGAAAGGGAAACATATTAAATTTAGTGTAAAATATACTTAAAGTTTTATTATATGTATTTTTATATAGCTGTGTATTGTCAAGAGCTTTGCAATCTTTTGTTAGTTCTCTCACAACATCCTGTTAAGTAATCATTAGCCTTCATTTTCTAGCGAGGAAGCCAAGGGTAAAAAAATAGTAGATAGATCAGAAAAAAAAAAAAATTAGGTCTCCCCTGTTCCAAAAAGACCAAACAATACCTATATCAGATACAAATGCTAAAAAAGAAAAACTATCTTATTTAATATTCTGATAAAGCATTCTCACGTCCTGAAAAGTGTTCTTCCATACCTCAAAACTCTTGCGTAAAGCATCAACACCAAGATAGAAAAGCATCTGCCATGTCTGCTCTTCAGCCCGCAGTTTTTGCCAGATTCGATGCAGTCGTTCATAAAGATGAATACCCAGGCAGGTCAAAACTTCTTCTTGGGCTATGTCTATTGTCTTAGCATGCCTTTCCCTCCGCCTATAAAAGCATTAAAATCAGTCAGTGACTTTCCAACAAATCTAGCACATTAAAGCTTTTGTATAATCAAGTTTATTTTAAAACAACCTGAACACTAAGATGTAGTAGGAAAGCTAGATATCTACAAATATACACAGAAGTGTATATCTATGCATAGGTAAACATACATGCATGTCTGTGATATCAAAGACACAGAAGCACACATGTGAGACTTAAAATCTTACTACAGCTAAAAAGGATGGTAATTCAGGAACTGGCACTTGGAGATTATAGCAACACAATGCTATGTAGCAATTAGAACTTTGGAATTACCCAGTCAAATACAGTTCATTCAGTGTTTTTTTTTTTTTTGAATTTTTTTTTTTTTTTTTTTTTTTTTTGGTGATTGTTGGTTTTGTTTTTGCTAATGACAAAAAACCTGGAAATGGAACATTAAGAAGCAGGAAGATAAGGATAAGATCTAAATTATTCAGCTCTCTCTCTTATAAGAGAAATGATCCTAAAATGAAAAACTACTTCACCCACACACAAAACGATGAAGGGATTAAGAATGCACTTAATTAAAACAAGTGACAAACTTTATTTTTTCCTAATTTTGTTTTCATGATACCTAGCCAAAGATCACATTTAGTTTGGAGGTTTTGTTTTCCTTTCTTAAATTTAAAGGAGCATGCACAGTTCATGAATTGCTTACCTTAAAAACAGAGCAATTCTATCCAAAGTGCTGATACCCTGCTGCCAAGCCTATAATCTTGAGCAATATTAGCAAAAGTGGTTTTTCCATAAAACTATTGGAGGCCCATCCACAGAAATTACCCAGACTAAAGCTTTACAATTCCACATGAATGGAAAAGTCACTTTTAGATCATTTCAACTGAAAAATGACATTCATATAACAAAAAATGTCCATCTCCTTTTGATCCAACTTGGAGCATGGAACTGAACCAATAGTAACAAACCATTTTCTTCCTATTTTTAGGTCATAGAATAAAGAAAAGAATATTTCTGGATCAACAGACAGAACCAAGAGAACATGTATTATGAAGGCTGACTTCAAAACATAGGCTTTATATCTAAGCATATGTAATGAGGCAAAGGTGCAGAAGAGATTTATTTACAAGGCTTAGAAACAAACTTTCGGTAATAAAATAAAGAAGCAAAGCGCTAGATAGCCCATTCTAGCAAATTACATACTCATACCCTCCTGCGAACTCTGGCTCAGCTCGACCCAACAGATGTGCAATGAAATCTGTTTCACAGCATACATGTATGTGTCGTTCATGTGGACAGCACCGCAAGCCTTCATATAGTGCAGCACAATAACCCTTCTCTTTGCTGCAATCAAGCTCACCAATAAGAATATTGTATGCTCGAAGTACTTTATTTTTGCAGTCAGTACAAAACCTAGTAAAAATTTAAAAAGGCAAGCAGTCAAAATAAGAATTGGCTATGATGTAGACTCAAAAGAATGTTAGTACTGGAAAGGATCTTAAGAGATCATTTAGTCCAATTCCCTTATTTTACAAATGAGAAAACTGAGGCCAAGAAAAGGCAACTTGCCCAAAGAAACAGAGCTAGTGATAGAGTAGGGACTAGAACCCAGGTGTCCTGAATTCTGCCCAGTACAGGGTCCTACTACTTCACTCTGCCTCATTTAGTAGATTAGCATAATGATGGAGACATTTTTCTCAATCTACATCATTAAGCAAGCCTCTAGGAATATGCTGAATGAACAGATGAGTTTTAGTTTCTATTAAAATATACATTTTAATGTATCAAACACTAAAATTTTCTATATGGTCTTAAAATTCTACTTTACACAAACAATTTATTACAAGTGTTGGACGTGGAGTCAGGAAGACCCGAGTTGGAATCCTGCCTCACTTACTAGCTGTATGACCCTGGGCAAGTCACTTAACCTCTCTTAGCCTCAGTTTCCTTATCTGTAAAATGGGGATAATAGCACCCACCTCACAGGGTGGCTGTGAGGATTAAACATATGTAAAGCGCTTTGCAAACCTTAAAGCGCTATAGAATTACTAGTATTATTATTATTAAATAAGAGAAAAAAGATTAGGTTCCTTATGTCTTAATATTCTTTCAGCTGAAAATCTTGTCACAATGTGGATTACTAGCATCAGACTGAGGAATGTCAATCTAAAATGTTTGTGTATGTATGTATGTATGGTGTGTGTGTGTGTGTGTCTGAAAGAAATAAATGTTATATTCATGACTCCCTCTACTCAGGCCCCCTATTCCACAATTTTCTCATCAACTAGGGGTTAAGAATCCTTTTTTTTTTTTTTTTTTTTTTTAATACCACCTCAGCCCCCAACTCCACTTCTGGTGCTGGAGGGGAGTGGTATAATTCTACTCTCGTACAACCCATTCACCATCCCTTTAACTATTAGGTACAAAACTGCCTTTCCCTGACCATACCACCTTTCCTATGTGTTATTTCCCTCTTTAGAATATAAGCTCTTTCAGGGCAGGGACTGTCTTTGCTTTTTTATTTGTATCCCCAACACTTAACAAGAACAGTTTTTAGCACATACTAAGTGCTTAATAAATACTTTTTCATTGACTGATTCAAAGAATACGTTTTTCAAATTCAGGCATTTTAGTAGACCTGGTAAAGAGACTGATACTTTATAAAGATAACACTGTCACTCCTAAGTTCATCAGCCTTAAAAAATAAATTAAAAATAAAAAAATAAATCAGTATTTAAAAAAAAAAAAAAAAAAAGCAATGACAGTGAAGCAGTTTTTTATTTTTTTTTCCAGAAGGCTATGTAGACAGCTAAATACCAGATTGTTAGAAGTACAACTTAACTTTTCTTAAAAATTTGCTATACAAAGGAAGAATTAAGGTATGCGTTTAATAGCAGTATTGTAAGCACAGAAGCAAATAGCACTCTGCATATGATTGAGAATAGTGATTCTTAAGAGTTTGCTAAGTCACTTAATGAAGTCAATTTTACAGTTGAACACATTGTCCAAAGATGCACTATTGAAAAGAATTTAATCCACTAATATACTATCTCAAAAATCTATTTTAAGCTACTAAAGCTTAAGATTGCACTAAAACTTCTGGGATTTCTGTAGTACAATGAAATTTATGCTCCTTTGTGTTCAGGAAACTCACATAATGCTTAAAAAAGGGGGGGGAGACTAGCTGGATGTTTATAATATATACATACATATATATATATATATATATATATATATATATATACATACATACATACATACATATATATACACACACACACACAAATACACATATATATGCATGCATTTTTTACAAAAAGGCTAAAAAATGATCCCTTATAATTCATACCATATCTAAATAAGATTTAGATTTAGGAAAAAATAAGGACTTGAGATGTTTCAAATCAAAAATTTGACAGCAAGTGTTACTCAAATACTCACTACTGAGCTTTTCTTAGAAAAAGCCTCTACCAGGAACAAATTATGCATTTTGTGATCTTATCTATAACTTATTTGTCTATAGAAACTGTGGTAAAAACGGAAGAGGCAGAAATCAAATGCTAAAATAAAGTTCTTATAAACCTGAGCTATTCTCTACTCCCCCCTTAAGTATATAATTCAGTTAGTTATGACAAAAAAAATTTGAAACACGTTAAAATTCAAGGCATCTTGGAAAATAGGCTGTGATTTCTTTTATGATATAAGCTTTTTATTCAGAAGGCAGGGTTTAGAAGTTTCTTCTACAAATAAAGTAAGGTAGGAGAGCCATCAGAGTAAGAAACTGACAGAAAATTTTTAGTCAGTTTCAATTCCAATATCTGCCCAAAAATGTTGCTTTAAAGCAAAAATTCTTGACTTAAGTTGTCCTTTTCTATTAAAATTGAGGAGATATATATTTCCTCAATTTTTAGTATATATATTATATTAATTATATTATAATTAAGTATATTAATTAATATTAATATTTAATATACGTATAAATTAAAAATTGAGGTTCTTCATCCCTCATGTAAATATAAAACATGACAGTGTTGATATTAATTATATATATATATATATATATATACAATACTCAAAGAAAATAAGTACTTGATCCAAGTGAGACAAGAATGACTTATCAACATATTAATTCACCAAAATTTATCAACATAGTAAAACTGAAAGATAAATGTAAAGCTACTTCCCTTCTTTAATTATATAACTATATGTTTTAACTATTCCTGGCTATACTACTCATCCTCAAATCAAAAACTCACTTAACATAAATCTATTTGCTAAATAGAGTAAGTCATACATTATATTCTACAAGCCAGTGCTATAACTGAGGTAGTTACAGTAAAAGCTGAACCTGAAAATGTAAAGGGCTAGCTCTAAAATCAACTTTTTTCTTTTGGAAACACACAGGAAAATAAGATTACTCCCAATTGCCTGCTCTAAATTTTCCTAGTAGTTTACAAATTGTTTTTGGGAATCATTCAAAGCAGATATGACCACATACGCAGTACAACTGGATTTAAAAGACTAAAGTGAATAAAAAAATCCCTGAATTGAAATAATTCTAAATCATGTTTTGCTATCAGTGAGAAAGTCTAAAAAACCTATCCCAGAGGCATAAAGAGAATTACTATACAATAACTAACAGTTTGTATCTATAGGGCCTTGTCCATAATAAGCACTTAATAAATGTTTTAGTTAAGGTAAGAAGCAGGTGAGAGGTTTCATGTCTTTTAAAATTTCATGGTTTTTTTTTTTTTTAAATAGTATTTAAAGATAAAATAATTTCAGCTGTTGAGGGGTTGTTTTCTTTCCCATAAGGAATAAATAAAACATTTTTTAAGTGCTCATTGTACAAACTGCTATGTTAACTGCTGGGGATACAAATAGAAAAGGAAGACAGTCCTTGCTCTCATGGAGCTCACATTCTAATATGGGAGACAACACAAATGGAAGGTTTCAGCTGCACATCAGATAGAAAGGTTTCCTGTTCCTTGGGGTGCATCAGCAAAGCAGATGTTAATGTCTCTTCTTTAATGTCATTTCCAGTCATAATATCTTATCAGTTTCTGTTGATGAACAATTTGACAGTGTCAAGGACTTTGGTGACAAAAGCTTTCTTTTGGGGATCTTCAAAAGATGTGGCTGTGTAGCACCTGCAGGAGCAGTTGCTGCATCTCCACAAGGGTTGCTTCCCAGAATGATGACTGTGGACACAGGTTTAGAAACATTGCTATTCCAAAGATTCTTGGGTTCAGGGTTCCGGGCTGTCTCCACCAGGGTCTGAGGGGGAATGGTGTCAAGGTGGTGATTTGACTTGCCTGGCACATGCTGCCTCCTGTCTGTCCCTCAGGGTGCCTTGCTGCTTCAGCTAGGCTGGCTTGCCTGCCCTGCATATATAGCAGTTGACTGTAAGCTGGTGGAGCATTCCTGCCCCCTTCTCCATAGGGGCTGCCTCCCTGGGTGATGGCTGTGAGTGCTGGAATGGAAGCAGGACCTGTGGTCTGGGGGTGTTGCCAGTCCCAGGGCACTCCTGTGCCTATCTGCCTGTTGGTGGCAGCTGATCAGCAGTTGCTGGTGGTAGTGATGAGGAAGGGGGCCCCTTCTCCACAATGATTTCTCTCCTCTGTAGGCTGTAGGGTTGGGCTGAAAGCAGGTCTCGTGTTTGGGGGACACTGCTATTCCCAAGGCCAGCCCTTTTATTAACTTAATCCCATCAACCTCCCCATCTCCTCCAATAGATCACCCCATGACCATCCCTTTTCCAGCTCAAATGTTTAATCTCAATCTTTCTCTTGGCTCCTTCCTACTATCTGCAAACATGTCCAGGTATGTTCTAAACTTGGGGATGAGAGGGAGGGGAGGGAGCTCACCACTCACTGGACCCTATCATCTCCTTCAAGTTAACTGGCCTTTCTCTTCTCTTTCACAGCCAAATTATTTTGTCGCCTTCTTTTCTCAGCTCTTTGCAATCTAGCTGTAGAGTTTATCACTCAACTGAAAGCTTTCTCCAAGAATCAACAAAATTTTCACAATACTTATTCTTCTTGGTCTCTAAACACCATTTGGCATTACTGACTAGTATTCATGATATTCACACTCTTGATTTTTCTCCCGATTATTTCTTCTATGTCCTTTACAGGACCATCCTTTCCTCCCAATGACTTTGTCAGCTTCCATGGATATATTTTGAAATCTCTATTCAGAGATTTAATACATTATGGGGCTATGTTTCTAGCCCCAAGCTCTCTTTTGTGCTTCAGTTCTATTATCACCAAATGCCCACTGGGCATTTCATCCTGGATGATTGTGGGCATCTCTTAACATGTCCAAAAGAGAAATTCATGTTTTTCTTAAAAACCCACTTCTCATAACCTAAACTTCCTAGTTATGTCAACGGTATCTTTCCTTGACATCATCTTTAACTCCTCATTCTCTCTTTTTATCTCACACCTAAAAAGTTCCTATGTCATGTCATTTCTACCTCAGTATCTCACTTCTGTCCTCTTAACTTTATTCAGTCATCATGATAGTTTGGACCCTAACCTCTTACCTAGACCATGGAAGCCTGATTAAACTCTTTGCCTCAAGGATCTTCCCTCTTTGTTGCATCCTCTATGGTAATGTCAAATTGATTTTCTAAAGCAAAAGTCTGACATACCACTTTCCTGATCTAATAAACTATTACCTCAGAATCTTTGGCATATAAAGCCTTTCACAACTTGGCTCCAACCTACCTTTTCAACAACAGACACTACCTGCCCTTCAAGCATTTTGATCTAACCAAACTGATCTTTATTTCTCCCATTTCTATACCTTTCCCCAGAGGCTGATACACCTGGAATTCACTCCTCTTTCCACACCTCCAACTTCCTATTCTGATCTCTCAGCTGTTAGTGCCTCACCTCAAAAATTACCTTGTATTTGTTTTGTATATACTTATGTACATGTGATATCCTCCTGATAGAGCATAAGCTCCTTGAAGGCAAGGAGTGTTTCATTTTTATCTTTGTATCCTCAGTGCCTAGCACAATGCCTAGGACAAAGTATGGAGCTTAATGGCTCCCCCAGTGTGGCTAGGGAAGGAATGGGGCTATTAGAAAGGGGGGAAAAGGGCGGTGGGGGAGGGGAGCGTAATACCACTACATCTGGTCTTCTGCTATCTGCAACACCTGGAGAATGCTGCCTACTTAGGAATGAGTGCAGCTGGCTTCACACCTTAGGATCTTAGTGGGCATTCAGTGCCTGGAGCACTGAGAGAGAAAACGACTTGCCCAGGGCCACAGAGCCAGTATGTTTCAGAAGCAGAACTTATACTCAAGGTCTTCCTGGCTATGAGACTAGCTCTTTAGCCACTATGCCATGCTGTTAAATATGAAGGGCTGTCAGCTTGTATCTAGTCATTTTGAAAATTGTGCTGGAAAATGTTTCATGAGAACAAATGAAGGATAGGCACAGTAATAATAATATGACTACACTTTAATCTTAAGACTTACCTGTGTTTTCGCAGATAGGTTTCTAATGTTTCTAAAAGACAACTAGAATCAATTAAAACTACTTCATCCCTGCATTCCTGGGACATTAGTTCCCACACATCCATCCAACAACCTCTGCAGAAAGAAAAATGAATACTCATATAAATAATGGCCTATCTATAGAAAATAGCACATTCAAAAACAGGGTGAAGGATTGCTTTGTTTTACCTGGCAGTTCCCTGGAAAGGTCCATAATGGAAAATGATCCTACACTTGCTGTCCTTCCTGTGGTCTTCACTACTTTTCTTATCTGTACTTAGCTTCTCTGAACTGACACTGTTACTGCTCCCTTCACTGTAGTATAGTAGTAGTATTAAAAGACAAATATAAAATCAAAGACTCACAAATCTTTAGCTATAAGAAGTTATAAAATAAGCTAAATCTGTTTTGAACTACAACCTAAGAGATATAGGTCAAACCCTATTACAATGAACTCTAAGATACTCTTAAAATTTGTTAGGACTACTATTATATTATTGTTAACAACTACTGCTTAGAATAAATAGGTCACTAGCTAAGAGTTCTTATAAATCTTTAAAAGTTATAAAGGTTTTTTGGTAATGGAATTTGATCTTAACTTCAGTGCTTTAAAATACTAGTTCATTTCAAGTATCCTAGTAATACTGAGGATAATCTAAATTAGAATAAAAATTATACCTTTCTACAAGAGAGTTGTACTTAAGTATGAAAAGGTTACTGCTAAGATAAGGTGTTATTATCAAACCAAACTGGCTTGAAACATTACCATTTTATGCATTATGTTTTTCTAAAAGCTTAAATGATTATACTTCAAAATATTAACTAAAAAGTCTCATAACATTTTTTTAAAAAATCACATTTTTTAAATTAACCCAGCAGTTATTCTTACCTAGGAAGAAACTTATAAGTAGCTAAGAGTCAGATTTAATATCACTAGATTGTGGTGGGGTATAAAGTCTTTATCTTCAAACACTTCCTATATAGATTTTATTTATGACCTGCTTTAAACGATGTAAGAATAGATTTAAGTAGTTCTAAAACTTACTTAGATTCTATTTAGTAATCGAACAAGTTTGGGTGGCACCTAAAAAGCATGAACAATTAAAAACACTGCTAGAATACCCTGAAGGCCCGACTTCTAAACTCAAAACTATGCACTAGATTGCAACACAATTTTGGTTAACAGCCACTCATACAGCAGCTACTTCCTTATCTAAGTAGCAAACTGCATCAGACAGCACACAGAGTCTACCTCGGGGGATTAAGAAAAATTAACAAAAATCACAGGCATATAAAGTGAGTGGTGCATTTATTTCTTTCCTTTCTTTCAATATAAGAGAATGTGTTCAAGGTCAAACCAAGAAAATTAAAACTGACTTTAATTCAGTTTTATTTTATAGAGTTGACACCTTAATTTAGAAGAACAGTAGTACTAATCACACTCTTTTTCTTGACATGACTTGGTTTTTAAAAGATTTAAGAAAAAGCCTAACTTTAATTTATATTCCTCCTAGGTATAAGCAGGGGTTCACACTTCTCAGTAGCTACCTAGGACACTTTGCCCAATCATGGAAAGATAGTACGGAATAAGTGGAAGAACCATACATTAGGTTTGTATTTCTAGAAGTTAACTTCTGAAAAAGATTCAATAGTGATTTAATCAAGAGAGGACAGTCTATTGGATACTAACTCCAAAGAATGGTTTACAAATAAAAGTTAGGTCATTAAAACAATATTAAAGGAAACAAGCATTTATACTTAAAAGCTATTGCCAGGATTCAAATAGTTACAAAAAAATACATACTCTTACTGGCTAAAATAAAATTAATAACAACAAATGTTTATGTTAGGGACCAATTCCCTTCCAAAAACTTAAGTTCTAATGCAAAAATATACTTTATGATCAAATGTGTTCAAAATATCAAGGCAAAAGGTCTTAGAAGAATACTCAGATTGATATTTATGGAAAATGTATAATCAACTATGTGAAGAAACATGTTTTTCTTGGCCACTGATCATTGAATTTACTTAATATTTATAATTTTAACTATGAGAAATATAATCTTTGTGTTCAAGTAAACTTACCCCAAAGGTTTTGGTTTGTGTGTATCTAAGGAGTGCAATTGACATCTCTTGTTCTTCTTACTTTTTGGAATTGCATCTATCATGTCATTTAGTTTGGACCTATATAAAAGCAAACATGGCAAGGATTATTTGGATACTAAAGACTATATCATTCTACCTCTGGATCCATGAATCAGCCAATATAAGATTAAACTATTAAGTCAGTTTTTATTAATATAAATTTCTCTTCTAAAGAGTTTAATCATTTTAGTTTTTGCCATCATGATGATTATGACAATACCTAGCAATTATAGAATCTTTATATATACCATCTCATTTATTCTTCACAATAATCCTACAGCTAGGCAATATAATTAAGAGGAGGGACTTGAAGCCAGGTCTTCTAGCCTTTAAGGTTATCTCCCTATTTACTATTGCACACTAGGATGTTCTTAATTTTTTTTTGCATCACAGACCCCTTTGGCAGCCTGATTACACTTATGAGCAAATGTTTTTAAGTACATAAAATAAAATGCAAAAGATCATAAAAAAAAGCCCTACCATATCAAAATGCAATTCCCAAAATATTTTTAAAAGAGCCCTAGACTAAGAACTTCTGCATTAGACCAAAAGTTGATTTAATGAAAACACATAAATTACTTTATATATATAGTTTTTCCTCCCTTCTTTAACACTGAAAAGCATTACATCTACCATAT
This sequence comes from Sarcophilus harrisii, assembly GCF_902635505.1. Classification (NCBI taxonomy): domain Eukaryota; kingdom Metazoa; phylum Chordata; class Mammalia; order Dasyuromorphia; family Dasyuridae; genus Sarcophilus; species Sarcophilus harrisii. The sequence continues at coordinate 353,620,440 of NC_045429.1, read as the reverse complement.
CACTTGGCAGTTTTACAGACTTATCTTCCCACAAAGCTATGCCACCAAACCAAGTAAAAAATACCATTACTGTGACAAGCATTATTTTGATCATTACATATCATTTCAGCATCAGCATCCACATACATGCCCCACTGTGAGACAATGACAAGCTTCTTAGGCAAATGTGTGAAAGGTTTTACCCAGTCTTTGAAAGCAATTGTCAAAAATCACAATTGAAGCAAGCCATTTTTCTTTCTTTGACTTACCCATGCACATAAAATAACGTATAAAGCTTCTTTGCATCAGTCATACAGCTTCGAGTAACAGAAAGGACTCCCTTGGGCCCTACAGTAAGAGGCTCAAGGGCAGGATTTCCCGACTCTACAAGCTGGGAAAAGAGGCGCTCCACACTGCGACGACAACCAACACATGGGACAAGCTGAGAAAGTGCACTCAAGACTTCACGCGATGTCACCATCATGGCAATATTGAGATCTTGCTGCTTAAGCATGCTATGTCGCTGAGAGCAAAAGGGAAAGCAAAAGTGAAAACAAGTCCTTCAAAAATACTAATAGGTAACACTGTTTAAAAAAAAAAAAAAAAACCTATATGCTGATATAGCACAAGTGTTTTCCAAATAACATATCATTTACTGCTCAAGAATAAAGACATTAAAAAAAAAAAAAAGAAATTAACTGGTATCTTTAAGATGAAAATTCAAATGAATTACAAGTTTAGTATTTTAGTATTTCTCTAGGAAATAATGTTGATATAGAAAAGGAAATAAACATACTATAGATTAGTGATTTCCAAAATGGAGTTGGTTCTATGACATGATCCTAAGGAATATGTGAGCAATCAACTGTACATTAGGAAAATGGATCACATGCTACCCCCCTCCCTGAGATAAGAATGTCAGAGGGGGCTCATCTCCAAAAGAAAATAGCTATCCCTTTATCCAGTACTTTCCCACAAAATTCCACTTTTGGAAAGTGTGAATTTTCAATTTACCTTTTCTAAGCCAGGTATATAATTTAACTGTTCCCAGGTACCACTGGCAAACTTACCATCCCCCCTTAACCCTTCAGCAAATCCACCAGGAAAAAAAATTTATTAGGAACAGGAGATCAAAAAGGTTTGGAGACCACTGTTATAAATCAACATAAAAACTATTACTTATTCTCCTAAGTGAAGTGTTTTCTCTTGCAAATTGTTATTTATATTACTACTAATGTCCTCAGTTATGAAAAGGAATGTAGAATAAGACAGTCAAATGTAAAGAAACAATTCACACTTGGATTTAAGCTTTCATTCACAATTTTCTGGAACTCTGTGAATTAAAATTTAGAATACAAGCTAACACAGCTTGCCTTGTGAAGGACAATTCAATACCCAGTGTTATTCTGTTCACATCTATGTCAGTTTCAAAACGAAATAATGATCAAAAAATTAACTATAAAATTTTATTTAGTTTCTCACTTTATAAGATTCATATAAAAAAGAACAACAACAACAAAAACCCTCATCATATAGTATGGCTGCCTCCTCCTTCAAAAGACAAAGACAACAAAGAAGATTTGGAAATTTCAAGTCCTAACACAAAATTTCTTTTGCATGATATCATTTATGATCATTCACTGTAACAGTCAAAGAAAGATCATAACTTTAAAACTACAAAATCAATACAATTTTCTCAGCTGTATCAAGTTAATTAACTTATAATACAGGATTACATTTAGCAAAAACCTAATGCAATAATATTAAAAACTTTACCTGAATGAACTGCTTTAGTTGTGCACCGTTATTCTGATGCCCATCAAGATTTAGCACATTATCAGGAAATTCCATCACCATCTTAAAATTAAAAAAATAAAATAAAAATAAAAAACCCAAAATATTCATGCCAAAATTCTTTCCCCATTCTTTAAACACACAAAGCAGTGTTTACTAATTCATGGGCTGAATGGCAATATTTAAGGACAGATTTGCCCAATATCGGGGCTTTAAATTCCTAAGCCAAGTCCTAATGATGCCTCAGAAAGGTAAAGTAGTAACTATGAATTCTCTCAGGGCATACTAACAAAAATGTAAGCTCTAGAAGGTCCTACACCATATGTCTGAAAAGATCCAAGTATCAGTGATACACTACATATCAAGTGCAGAGAAGCTTATAACCAGGCCTAACTGCTAAGTAAAAAACAACTGCTATAGGGAAAAAAATTCAAATATTTACATAAGCAAGAATTATGGTATGAAAAGGTCACTATTACAAGCTAATGCATCAAATAAGAAACGAGGAGTCTGAGGATATAAGGGTGGAAAAGAAGGATCATAAACTTTTGTTAGGGAAGTCTGCAATATAAGTTGTGCCAGGGAAGAAGAGAGAACAAGTTCTGGGGAGAAGGTGAAGACCAAGTGACCCCTGATAGTACCCCCCAAAAAATAAGCAGCTTTCTGGGGGACCAAAGATCTAGAGTTAGAAGGAACCTTAGAAGTCATTGTTTAACTTGCTCATTATATAGATAAGAAGCCTAAAGGTAAAGGAGGTTAAGTGCTTCCGCCAAGGATAATATGGCTAGAAAGACAATATATGGCTGGATTCAAACCAGTCTGACTCTCAATTCAATGTTCTTCCCAATACATCAGGATTGCTGTCTTCTTCAATCCATTATTTTCAGAGCATTCCTAAGCCTTATTTTTCCACCTGTTCCTGATATTCTTCATTTTGAGAAACTACAAAAGGAACATTCATTCCATAATTACTTAAAAAATACAAATGCTGTGTTGAGGTAACCCCCTGAAACAATTTATAAGTGAGTGGTATGAAGGTGATGGAAGAAAGTAAGGCAGCTTTTAAGTACCGAAGGGGAAATCTGCGGGGAGAGGGAGAGAAACAAATTCACTTCAACCTCTGTAACCCTTGTTTACCTTCACCTGGGTAGCTTCCAAGAAAAAAAAAAAAAAAAAAAAAAATTCAACTTATCATTTACCACAAATCTAAGTTGTTTTACTTACTTAATTTGTATTTTTGAAAATTTCTTGTGAAGACAATCAATCCCAAAGGATTCAGTTAAGTAAGGTATCAATTGCTCTATTTATAGTAATGTCCTTCAGTTCCTCTACTCTTAACATTAAGGCAATCATTACCTGTGTTTCTATAAGGGTGATTGAAAACTAGATTATTATTATACCTAACAAGAGATCTACATATGAAAGAGGCAGACATTGATTTTAAAAGCAAAATAATTTAGTAATAAAAACATCATGTCCATCACATACATTAGCAGCATGTTCCTTCCAAGTCTCCTTAACTTTTTTTAAAGATCAGTCATCCTTCCTTAAATACACTGGTCTTAGATGATCAAATCTAAATCGCTCAAGGGCTGATTATCCAGTTTAATGATTAACTTTTTTTTGTTTGTTTCTAGTTCTCCCCACAGGTGGCCTGTTCAGGCTTTTTACTAGGGTGTAAAGTAGCAGAATAATGATGAACTCAAGTTATTTATCTTAATTTGGCTAATGCAACTTTAAATGGTTCAATAAGGAAAAAACACAAGTTAATCCAAAATCCTTACTTTACCCAGGAATTTTCAACTATTAATATTCCTATTTCTTTTATCATGAGAACTGACTGAATTCAACACTAGCTTATTTCCACTGAGCCATTTAATAACAATCTGGTTATCAAATGAACTTAACTGATTAAGAAAAACACAAAATTAACATACTGGAGTCATTGCAGTTTTAGGGTTTGATTTTCTGTATAAAAATAAATTTATTTAGCAAATAATTAAGTATTAGAACAAATTTGTGATTCAAAAGAAGCAACAGGCCCTTTCACACCTAACTACTTATGTAGACTATTTAAAATGTGCATCCTTTACCTCCTGAACTGAGATATTACCACACTGTGTTGAAACTAGACATAAAGCATATGTCCAATTAAGCAAAATTTATTAGTTCATTAGTTCCAGTGTTTTAAACAAGTCAACAAGCATTTATTAAGGGACCAAAATATCAATTTGGGAAGACTTGGAGTGAGTTTGTTTTTAAAGCTACAAACTTGAAGACCCAGTATATGATAGCAGAAGTTCTAACTATACTTATGAGAACTGATTTTTTTTCCCTTCTAATAATGTTTTGCTGTCTTAAGCAAGTAGAACAAACAACAAAAAAAGCTTATTACAGACTTTGATGCTCATCAGAACGTTTATTCACAAGAAGCATTTATTAAGCACCTAACAGGAGCCTGGCACTGTGCTTAGTAAGCCCTAAGGATATAAAAGGGGGGAAGGGGAGGGCAAATCCTTGCTCATAAAGAGCTCACAGTCTAATGGGGAAGACATTCAAACAGCTATGTACTAACAGCAAGATTAAAAATAGAGAATCTTAGAGGAAAAGCATTATGGTTATTTATGAACCTTTACATTTGGTTATAGATCGTTATTATATCACCAACATATCCTGTACTGTATCCATTCTGGATTTTGCCACTCTAAGCAAGGTAATTTCCCTTGCAGTGATTTTATCAAATACCCAATATTTACGAGGTAAATGATTTATTTTCAACAGTCTTTTTTGCCTTGGCAGCATTTTGGTCAAATTCTATATAAGGTACTATATGTGCCATTAACTACCTAACAGGGGAAAAAGAAAGATTTTTTCCTTTTTTTGGGTTATTTTGCTTTCTATTCTTTAAAATCACTTCTTAGATGACTTAATAGTACTGTCAAAAATCGGTAAGTGAACTCACTCAAACACAGAACAGAAGATATTCTGCATAGGACTGCCCTCAAGATCAAATGAGATATTTGAAAAGCACTTAGCATAGTTTCTGACCCAGAGTAGGTGCTTCATATTATTCCCTTCCCCAGTTTTTGGATTATTTTCCTGTTGTGCAGACAGTGAGTGCATTTATCCAAATTATTTTCATTTGTATTCCACTAAAAGACTCCCTGATGTTGCCATTCCTCTAAGCCCTCTGCTGCACCCTTAAGATTTCTGCAGCAGCTGATTATGTTGTTTTCCTGCTGCCCCTTGTATCCTGTCCTCCACTCTCCTCCATTAGAGGTTGAGCTCCTTAAGAATAGCCTGTCTTACTTTTTTCTCTATCCTCCCAGCATTGGGCACATAGTAAATGGTTAATAAATGCTTTTTCATTCACTCCAAATTTCTTCTTTCACCTTTTATTTACAACATAATCCCTTTCTACAAAATACATTCCAATGCTATTGAATCAGAGTCCAAAGAGAAAACATGAAACCACATACCTTTTGGTAGCACACTAAATCCACACCTCCAAGTAGATGTACATTTATCATATACAAAGTCTAACATATCTTTATGGAAATTTTAAATACCCCCAACTCTCCAAAGGTTTCACTAAAATGCAGATCTGTGTTCCTGACATTTTCTAAGTTTATAATTCTAACAATTAATGCAGTATGTTAATGCAGACAGATCACCGACATCCTAAATAATCTATAATAATAATCTTTAGGATTCTTTCTCAAGAAAGACAAAATGCCTATACACTATAGCATTGGACTAAAGTGTTCAAATACATCTTCCTAAACACTTACTACACTTACTTATGTTACATATATCATTGTAACATTCAGCATTAGGAGGCCTTTGTACAACCTGAGATTACTTCTTTTTTTAAAAGCCTTCAAGGTTGAGACTCTAGATTGAGTCTAAATAGAATTTAGATTAAAATCTGTCTAGGAGTCTAACAAAAACCCATTTTTGAAAAAAATTATGAGCATTCCACATTGGAAAAGTAGTCAGATTTTGCTGGTTCCACTCTATTAATGATAAATGTGAATTAAAATGCTATTAGCTTTCAACCCATGCTATTAAAGTTCAAATGTAGTTTCCTACTCCCCCCAATCTAATGTATATATCTCCATTTGATTATAAGCTGGTTATTAAGAAAAAGCAATTTTTCAAAAGTTCTAAAAGTATTTCACCATTGGGAGAGAAAAATTTCTAAAATTGTACAATTTCCTCAACTCCCATCCATTGTTATTGTTTCCCGGATCATAAGCATATTAGAATCGGAATCCACTAAACACATGGCTACTAAGAAGCAATTAATACTGATGACCACTACTAAAAATGCACCAATGTTTTTCCAGAGAACATAGTTTGCCCAGAACTTTATCAACAGATAAAGGGAACCATAACTCAAACTCGAGGAACTTCATAGAGACCATTACCTAAAACCATTTCTCAAAAAAGCCTACCACATCACCTCTTACAAAGCTACCATTACAAGATCTGTTCCTTCTTAACTGCCTTTGCCTTGTCACCCCCACCCCCTCCTCTACAGGTGACTGATTTTGCTTATTTCTCTTAACATATTAGGGAGAGAGAAAGGGATTTGCAAGAAGCTTATTTCAAATATTCCATTATGATATATTTGAGGGAAAAATATTTCACTAAAAAATATTTAGTAATTAAAATGTTAAATTCCTAGAGAGATTCACATTTTCCCAACATAAAATGCATTTCTTTAAGGAATGCTGCTTAAATTAAACCAATTACTTGCAGCTTTCTTTTTCCTAATCCTAAACTCAAGAAGCAAAATAAAACCTACAAGAAGGGAAAATCCAATTTTAAGTGACTTAAAGAAGTATAAAATGTTCAAAAGGACATTTTTTGGGAGAGGGAGAAAGCTTCCCCCTCCTCAAAAAAGTAAAATTTTGAGCTATTAGTGTATCATTCACTAAGAACTAAAGTTAAAATGGAGACATGGACGACTGAATGTTTTAAATTCATTAAATATCCACATTTTTGTGATTAGCCTCATACAGTCTTCCTTACATCCAATCTCTTCTCCTTCCTCTTTATTCTCTATGAAATTTTTTTAACTTCAAGATCCTAAGGGAAAGGATATTTTGGAATAAACAAAAAGTACACACAATGTTTGCATGAGCATTAATTGCATGAACATTTACCATAAGGGATCAATGGGACCACTTAAAATATCAAAGATGCTTCACTAAATTTTTCATATAGAACTCAGAAAACCTATTCAAAACATAGATCTATTGACCGATATCAATAGGAATAAATCCTCTTTCCTTCAGTCTTAAGACAACAGAAAGTACTCCACTCTTTTTCCCAGGGAAAAGCATCCAGACTAATTATAATTATAGCTTTTTGTTTTGAACACTCCAACCAATTACCCAGGTTAACTCAGTCACACTTTTCCATTTTAAACAGAAGTGCTGCACCTCAAACCAGTCTTGACACTGGCTAACAAGAGTGGCATCTCTAACAATGACTTGCATTTTAACAGCTATTGTAAATTTTAGGTGGCATTTGGCATTTTCACAACTACACATAAAATTAATTAACAGACAATATAAATTTGAAACACATAAACCTTTGTTCTGAAAATAAAGTTTATTTTCACTCAAATCTAGCTCTGAACTCTAACAAACTTGGGTAGTACAGGATACCAAAAACAAATTTCAAAAGAGAAAAACGTTGATCAAAGATCTTTAAAAATAGTGACAAGCAATTGCACTCTTTATTTCCTGGTAAGATTCAATTGCAAGTTTTTGCCATTTCCTCCAAAAGGAAACATTTTTTTTTTCATATAGTAAAAACAGAGCCAGATAATACTGTAGGACTATTAACTCTTGAAAAGAGCTGTAAACCACCCAATCACAGGAAATGGCTTTTTTAGATTTATACCTAAAAAAAAAAAAAAAAATGTTCTAAATAATTGGAAAATTAAACACGATGTTTCGGGGTTTTTCTGAACACCTGGCACATCTATTCAAAAGACAACCTAGTGAGAAAAATCATTTCCCAAATAGTTTCTAAAACGCGTTAGACTATTCAAAGAATATAGACCTCTTCTTCCACCCCCCCTCCCCCATTCCCCCAGGTTAATGTTAAAACAAGGCAAGAGCTAAATAAAAATGGTTTGGTGAAATTGTTCCTGACTGGCTTAGACACGCCTGTCAACTTCAGTATTTGCCGGTACAGTGCCACACATAATGAAATACAAACAGTCAGGCGGCAGCAGCCCAGCTGTGACAGTTGCAGATAATCATTAAGTCTCCTCGGGGGCTGGTGGTTTCTGAGATAGGCCCTAAAATGCCCGTGGCTCTGGCGTTCCTGTTACAAGGCGTCTGCTCTGAACCGGGGCATATTTCCTGGAAGGAGACGAACTCCAGAGGGTGGAGAGGTGGGACAGAATGGCGAAAAAGAGTAAAGGGGCGAGAAGCGGCCCGATGGGGCCGAGGCGGCCCTGTCCAACCTGGGGCAGGGAGGGAGAGTCGGGCCTGCAGAGAAAGGCCTCGCCTACCAATTGCAACACCCTCGTCTTTCTCCAGTGCGCAGCTCTCGGCCTGGGGGCGGGGGAATGGGGGGAACAGCTGCCAAGGCGGCGGAGAGGGAGAGGGGGGAGAGGCCAGGCCGGCCCAACCCGGCCCGGCCCGCTCACCGTGAGGGTGTCGTCTATGTAGAGGGGAATCTGCCTCCTCTCGAAGGGGAACTCCTCCTCCCCGTCTCTGCACACTGCCACCAGCCGCGCCATCGTCTCCGATGTGGCCGCCGCCGCTGTCGCCGCCGTCACGACCGCTTCCCAGCCGCCGCCGCCGCCGCTGCTACCGCTGCCGCTACCGCCGCCGCTGCCGCTCCTGCTGCTACTGCCGCCTCCTCCCTGCTCCTGCCTGCAACAGCCAAACCCCGCGAGCGTAAAGCGAGGCCGCCGCGGCGCCGCACATTCGCCACCGGGGGAGGGAGAAGGGAGGCCGCGCACGGACTCAGCGTTTTCCATCGCCTGATTCAACACGCGCGGAGCCAATCAGCGTCAAGAAACGCCCGAACCCGCCCTCCCGTCGCCTCCCTCCGCCCCCCTCCTGTTCTCCGCCCACGCCTTCTAGCCGGCCTCCTGTCAGGAACACCAGGCGGCGGAAGAGACCCGCCAGAGAGGGGACTTCCCCAGCCAGTCAGAGCCGCCGCAGTCCCGGGCCCCGCCCGTCCCAGAGTTCAGAGGCCAGCCCCTCCTCCCCTGGCCTGGTTGTCAGGCTCCCCTGGCCCAGGCTGGGCCTGGCTCCAGCACCTGCTCTGACCTGCCGCCTCCCGCCACCGCGCGTGCTCCCCCCCCCCCTCTTTTCCCTGTCCTCCCCTTCCAGGCGCGCCCCCGCAAACCAGGCGCGCTCCCGCCCTGTCAGTCCCCACTCCCAGGCGCGGCTCCGGCTCGCCGTTGCCCAGCGCGGCCCCGCCCCAGGGAGGGGTCGGGCCCCGCCCCGAACCTCCGGGGGCGCTGGGGTCGGAGTCTTTCCCATCCCCCCTCCCGAAGCCCCAGGCAGGGCAGGGACCGGAGGCGCCCCGAGCTCCTCACCCCGCTCCCCTACCTAGCCCAGGCCCCAGCTATCCCTGCCTAGCACTCCAACCTTCCCCATTACCGGCTAACGAGGCCCTGGGCGGGGCCGGGCTGGGCTGGGCGGGAGCGCGGCTCTGCGGGCCGTTTCCTCTCCCGGGTCTGTCAGCCGCTCGCGCCGCGTGGGGAGGGAGGAGGGGAAGGGGGAGGGAGAGAGCACCAGGACAGAGGGGAGGGGCTGGGAGGGGGGGAGGGAGAAGACACCTACCTCCCGGGGCCCCGCCCCCTCTCGCGAGATTCCCGCCAGCCAACGGCCGCGCGCGGGAGCCTCTCCTATCGTAACCGGCCCTACCCGGCGTCTTCAACGGCCGTAGCTGCAGCTCGGTTCTCGGAACCGGGACTGCCGGTCTTGACCTCTGACCCACGTCCGCACCCCAAATTACTGCGTTAAATCAACCCAAAACGGGGGTGGGGGGGGCGGGAGCCGCCTACCGAGGCCAGTCCAGGGCAGGCGGGCAGGCGGGCGTGAGAGGCCGGGCTAGGCCGCGGCGGCGGCGGCGGCTCTGGGCCTGGGGAGCTGAGAAGAGGGTCTGTGAGGGGCAGAGAGATGGCGAAGTTGGTGAGTAGAGAAGGGCGAGGGAAAGTGTAGGCGGGGGCGGGACGGCGTGGGGACTTGGAGAGTTGAACTTTGGGGAAAGAGGACCCCTCCCTTGCCCCAGGCCCAGCCCGCCTACTGGTGAGAGGAAAGGTGGGGAAATCCTTCCCCTCCTCCCAACTCCCTGAGCAAGAGCCGCCCTGCGCAGCCTCCGAGCCATGTGTAAGACTTAGTGCTGAGTGGATCTTGGAAGTTGTCTAGTCAAACCAACTCTTAGATTAGTTGACGCTCTATCCCAGATGACATGAACCAACTTGACCTAAATGGGGACTGGGATGGATCCACGAGGGGTTTTCATTAGCACTATTTCATCCATGGACCGAGATGCCCTCGGGGGAAAAATTCTGACCATATTAATGGTTTTAGTTGTTATGCCAAAACCTGGTTGGGGTGGAATGACCTAGTTGCTTTTTCGGAATGGGTCAGACTTAATCCGAGAAAGGAAAGGGAGAACACTGATAAACTTGGGCAAAGGGCAGAAACTGCCACAGTGGCAGTTTTCAGTATTCTGCTTGCTGCTGTCAGCTGAAAAAAAACAAACCCAACTTTCAGGATTGTTGTAAAAAGGTTGTGTTTTTTTAAGGGGAAATTTGAAGCTTTTCAGGATAAATGCTATTTTACTTACTATTTCTAATAGTAACTAATTCTTAAAGGCAGATATATGAATCCTGGAAGAATAGCCTGGAGCTGTGGTACTGACCTTTAAAAGCTATTTTGGTCATCACATGAAGTCTTAGAGATTCACAACAAAAAAAAAAACCTACAGTGCATCCTCAGCCATGTTGACTTATGACATTGTGTGGTCACTGTGGGGTGGGTGACATAAGCTGGAAGAAGCATTGTTCAGTCCTAAAGGTATGGCTATCCAATAAATATTTATGCTCTTTGGTGATGTATTAGAAGGACAGCTGGGAGTGCCATGTGTAATTTTATATGTATGTATTTGTGTATGGATCTACACACATTACCCCCACACAACACAGATTCAAGTATTTAACGTTTGTTTCACACTTAAACCTATAATAATGATTACTCTACAAAATAGCAATTTGTGTGTAGTGTGCAGGATCTAAAAATTAAATTTTTGGTAAAAACCTGAACATTTTCTTGAAAAAGCTACCTGTAGCTGTTAAATCTCTAAAGGTGATTCTTTCAAGTAAGAAGTTTATCTAAGTTGATCTAGTTAAATCATTTCTTTTGGTTGGTTACAGTTGAGAAGGACAAGCTTTAGTATAAGTACTAATTTTAGTAACATTACTGAGTTTAGGATTGTTGCTATTTGAAAAGAATATGGCCTCTTCTTGCTCTAGAGATTGAATCTAAACTAGAAATGGCAATAAAATCTGGACTTAAAGCTTGCTTTCTGTGACTTGCAATTTGACTTGGCTTTTGAGCTACCCAATAGAAGCCCCTTACTGAGTACCTTGGATGGTATTTCAGATAATTTAGGCATTAAATACTTTTTAACTATTAAGAGACAAAGTACATATTTGATCGATTTCACTCTTAAAGAATAAGATTATAAAAGTTAGGAGGGACTCATTTTACTACATATTTAGGGAAAGATGCTAGAGAAAAATTTGTTGCGTGTAGCAATTGTATTTCATTGACTGCTGTTTGCCACCCTGATTTCAGGGCAGATTCTTTTATTTATTGGTTTAAATTACTTAGCCAGTTTTGCTTTGCTTCTTACCATCATTTACAGGCTACATTTCTTGATTATGCATCACATTGCATGATAATTACATAAATTAAAAATCAAAGTCCCTGCCCTTATAGAGCTTACAAACTAATTCTTTGACAAGAGTAACATCAGAACCATGCTTTTGCCAAACATAGAAAGGGGGAAAGGAGCACATTCATCATTTTCCCTAATTTCCTTAAGAACTGGATCAAAAAGAAAAAGAAAAAAACTGGGTCTGCAATGAGCAAGGTTGAGTGGCTAAGCAGGGGAAAATAAGACTGGCAATAAACCAGACCATTTAATTACTATTAATAAAGATGTTATAGATAGGGTTGTTATGGCAAAGCCAGTCTGGATTTATCTCCTTGAAAAAGATTCTCTGCTTTTAAGAGGTCATTAAGGAAAAACTGCTCTTCCCCAAGTGTTTTAAGGAGTTGGGTTTTTTTGTATGCTTTAAAAAACATTTTTATGTGTATGAAAATTTATAGGGCCCTAGACTTATACCTCAAAGAGAAACTGAGACCTAGAAACATTAAGTGACTTTCCCAAGTTCAAATTAGTATTAATTAAAGAGCAAGTATTTAAATTCAGGTCCTCTGACTTAAAATAACAGCACTCTGCTGTTGGATACATTTAATAAAAATGCCACGATGGAAATGCTTTGGCACTTGCAAACATATATAAAATCAGGTTTAGTTGTAAAGGGGGGGCTATCATATAAATACAAAACAATAAAAGTATCATTTTCTAAAGATCACAGCTAGGATGATGTCCTAAATGATACTATATTCCTTCCTAAACAATTCCTGCTCTCATCTTTTTCCTACTATGTTCTTTCCTCCTCCTTACAAATTATGTTTTTTATTTTTAATAATGATGGTTAAATATTTTGTTTTGCATGATAGTAAAATCGAACAGCAGAATGTGATATTACCTCAGTTGTCCAAATGTGTAGAATCTGTGAAATTGAGCTTTCTTTTTCATGAGCTGACAGTGGGAGGTTCTGTTGTATCTGTCAAAAATACATACACATTTCCCTCACTTAGATCTTAAAAGAGAAAGGTAACTCCTATGTTATCTGGCTCCTTATAAAAAAGAATCACCAAATGACATGTCTTATCTGTGTATTATTCTGTTAGTTATGTAAGTTATTCATCAAGTTTTACTTATATAGAGGGGGAAAAATAGATCCACTTTGATCTTTTCAAATTATTTTTTTCCATAACTGTTGGGACTTGAAAACCTATCGAGATACTTTTATTAGGGACCCTCCCCCAGCCACAGGAGAGTGAAAGTGACTACTGACAATAAAAAAATTCTATCATTCAACCAACATATTCATTAAGCCATCAGGTAACTTACTTTAAATTACTTTTTAAAATGAGAGACCAACACGATTAGTGACCCTCTGCCCTCCTCTGCTTCGCTATGAAGAGACTGGTTGTGGATGCTGGGACTGTGACATAGACAGCAAGTGAGCCAATCACCTTTTCCTGTCATGCTTAATTTGCATATTGCAATTTTATTGGTTAAATGTCCAAATTCTTAATTGAAAATTGAAAATAACCTTTTAATATGACTTTTGTTTTTGTGGCTACATGAATTGTTCATTGAATTGATCTCCTCAGAAGAAAAAATAAATGTCTCTCAATAGTAGAATAAATTCAGGATATAACTGGTTATGTAAAGTTTTTTGCAAGTGTAAAAACATTCTAAATTGCTTGACATGGTAAAGAAAATTTTTTCTTTAAAAAATAAACTTATTCAAGAAGCTATAACTAGAATTTATTTGTTTTTAGGTCTGCAAAACATTTTACATAGTTAATTGATCCTCAAAACAGTCCTAGGAGGTAGATGATTTTATCTTCATTTTACACATGGGCAAACTGAGGCCTAGAAAAGTTACTTGCCCATGGCTTAATTGAAATCCAGCATTTTTTACCATAACATGCTAAAATAGCTTTTCAGATTAGAGACTAGAATAGGCCCAAAACTAAATGAAAGAGAACATTTTAAAATATCGGCTGCAGTTACAATTCAATATGGATGGATATATCTGTGTAATAAATTAATCCAGATTCCTTGCCAAATACAAATTACTCTGGATTTTACCCCAAAATGAATCTGAAATACAAAGATTTTCATTCAGGAATACAAAAGGCTAATATGAGTTACTGTCTTTTGCAGTCAAAAGATTTTTACAATTTTTTCAAAGGAATCCAGCTCTTATTTTCAGGGTGGGGAAGTAATAATGTTAAATCATTACAAGAGGACGAAACAAAGTTAGTTTCATTAAAATGGACTGCATTCTAGTTATCTAAAGATATTTCTTTTTTAGTAAGTAGTTATATCTGAAAATAATATTTTATATGTAATATTTCATAATCACTTGATATGTAAATTATATTATATAGTTACATCTTTTTTTTTTGAGAATTTATTCTCACTATGCTATGCATTTTAGAATACCAGTGCAAGTTTTGAATGACTGCTTTTGTACTTAAGCTAAAAATTGTATAATTGTAATTGAGCTATGATGAAGGAACCTTACCTTGTACCTTGACTGGAATACCATTAACTTATCTATGGGAAATTTTAGAAGCTCTGCTTCTATCTTGTATCTAGTACTATATACAGTGTTAAGGTATAGTAAATAAGAATTAGTGCATGATGCCACAAGCCTGTATTTGTGACAGTTCGTAATTCTGAGATAAAATTAACCATTGAGTCACAAAATGACATTCTTGACACATTTTTCATCCCAATAATCACCAGCATTTTATAGTAATATTTTGTATATGCAGGACATACATAATTAAACAATTACTAATCATGTACAAATAGAGTATAGTTAAAGTCCAAGAGGAGCTACAATGTAGAGTGTCAACAGTCATGTTGACTAAGCCTGTCATGATGTTTGTCAGCAAGAAGAAAAGTAACTGGTTTCGGTTAATGGCAGCAATTAAACAAAGGCTTGGCAGCTCTCTTCCATTCTGACGGGCCAGAGACTCTGAAGACTTTTTATCTGTGTTGATTGTCTGGATGAGATCCCAGGAACATGGCACAGTAGCTCCTTTAATTAAGAATTTGGTGAAGACCAAAATTACATTACCTAATATCAGCCAACTGAGAAATGTTAAGCTGTAAGCAACTATCCAAATGCAAAAGGCTAAATTAGCCATTTTTCGGGAAACTGCATCTATATATGTTTGACATACATAAAGAAATACAAGAAAAGTGGTAGCTGTCAGTAACAGATGATATCCCACTTTAATCCAATCTCTGAGAAGAGGTTTTACCCTTAACACATATAATCCAGTTTGTACACCAGCCATATATATGGCCACATATCCGAAGGTGGAAATGATTCCCTCACGGTTTGCATTTAGAAAACCAATTCTTGTGCCTTTGCGATCGATCCCATACAAAATAATCATCTTGAGTTGTGCAAAGTCAAGAGATATTTGGTACAATATGGCAATGATGACAGCCACAATCCAAGATTTATTTATGGGAAAAAAAATCAAGAGTAAGGAGGCTACCACTTTAACTACTGCTAAAGTAAAAAAAAAGTTCCAATGAACTCCATATTCAGATAAATGTTCATGATAGCCTATAGACTTTACACTGATTAGTCGTCCTAGCCCTAGGAGTATTAATGGCCAAACGGAGAACAATTGCTTTGCAAGATAATCATATCTGGACTGTTTGGCCCCAAGTTTTCCTCTAACTTCTGGACAAATGATAGCATTCCCAAAAACAAAGGCTCCTACTCCAAAATCCATCAGTCCTGTTCCATATACCTCTGTTTTGGCATATCGTCTAGGAAAAAGTGGAAAATCCACAGCCAGGATGCTGATGGCAGTGGCCAGATTGATATAAACACGGAACATAGTAACAGATGGAATGTTTTTGGAATCTACACTGATTTTTAGAAATGCAGAAATGATTTTCTGGGCAGGTGCCTTGGCATAATAGTGCCTTTTGCTATATAGCTTGTAAAATAACAGTGTACCTAAAATGGTTAAGATAGGTGGCACAAGAAAGATCACAGAAGAAAGAATGGTGCAAGAAGCTACCAAGGGCACTATAAGTATAGCAAAGTCAGTAAAAAAATGAGCTCCCCATCTCCATGGCAAGGTTACATGGTGGAGTTGTAAGAGAATGAGTATCAGACCTCTACACACAGTACAGAGTGGGGGCAAAGCCAAACCAGCTGAAATTTCCAATAGGCTAGTCCCATTAAGGTTGCTGACAAAGGCTGCCTTCATTTGCCTTTGAGACATTTTTTTCTTCCTGTATTAAAAAGAACATAGAAATAAATTTGTAAGAAAATTGAATACAGTAAAATTTCCATATATATATATGGCCAAGTTTTTACTATGATTCAAGGAGAAAATTTGGAATTTGACAATTGAACTAAATGATGTAACAGAATCCAATTGTTTTCTTTCTTTTTTTAAATTTTTTTTTTATTTTTAATTTTTTTATTTAATAGCCTTTTATTTACAGGTTATATGTATGGGTAACTTTACAGCATTAACAATTGCCAAACCTCTTGTTCCAATTTTTCACCTCTTACCCCCCACCCCCTCCCCCAGATGGCAGGATGACCAGTAGATGTTAAATATATTAAAATATAAATTAGATATTTACACAATAAGTATACATGACCAAACTGTTATTTTGCTGTACAAAAAGAATCAGACTCTGAAATATTGTACAATTAGCTTGTGAAGGAAATAAAAAATGCAGGTGGGCAAAAATATAGAGATTGGGAATTCAATGTAATGGTTTTTAGTCATCACCCAGAGTTCTTTCTCTGGGCGTAGCTGGTCCAGTTCATTACTGCTCCATTGGAAATGATTTGGTTGATCTCATTGCTGAGGATGGCCAGGGCCATCAGAACTGGTCATCATATAGTATTGTTGTTGAAGTATATAATGATCTCCTGGTCCTGCTCATTTCACTCAGCATCAGTTCGTGTAAGTTTCTCCAGGCCTTTCTGAAATCCTCCTGTTGGTCATTTCTTACAGAACAATAATATTCCATAATATTCATATACCACAATTTATTCAGCCACTCTCCAACTGATGGTCATCCACTCAGTTTCCAGTCTCTAGCCACTACAAAGAGGGCTGCCATAAACAGAATCCAATTGTTTTCACTCTCAGCCTAGTACTAAAGACTGCTTTGAACAAGAGAGAAATGGAATGGAAGTTAGGTTTGTTTTGCTCAATCACCTAATTTTTCAGATGAAGAAACTGAGGGAACAGAGGTGAAATAAGTTGCCCAGGATCACAGAACTATTAAGTGGTAAAGCAACTGAGATTTGAGCAGTCTGCACACCTACTAGTCCCTTGATCAATGTAATGAAACCAAGGCCTAGAGAATGACTTGCCCAAGGGCACAAAAGCTAGAGATGGTCACAATCAGAACTTATATCTCAGTATGTCTTTTACTTCGGACAGTTTCCCAAGAATATTAAAACAGTTGAAATTTACAATATTTTACAAATGCCCAATTTTATTGAGATGTCTTAGATTTTAAAATATTTTTATAAGCCATTTAAATTTCAGTGCTATAAGTTAACATGTGCTTTCTTAATGGGAGTTGGGATAAGAGAATCTGGAAGTTTTAGAAACAAGTAAAATTATTTAAAATTAACTGGGGAAAATATTTTTAAATTGCACTGCTAATATCTCATAATAAAAAGCAAAGTGCATAATTCAGGATCAACCTTAGCTCCAGACATTATATTATGTAATAGCATTAAGTGTTAGGCATTCCCTGGCGTGAACTTGTAACACAGCTGACAAAGGCCACCTTTGTCTTCAAGGAGAAAATTTGGAATTGGATAATTGAATATAGCTGACAGTATGATATAATGAAGAAAAGAAGACTAAAACTCAAAAGATTCAGGTTTTCTATGCCCAAAGTGCTATAAAACTGTACATACCCTCACTACTGAGTCTATCTCCCAGAGAGATCATAAAAGAGGGAAAAAGACCCACATGTGCAAAAAGTTTGTAGCGGCCCTTATTGTAGTGGCAAGGAACTGGAAATTGAGTAGATGCCCCTCAATCGGAGAATGGCTGAATAAATTATTGGTATATGAATGTAATGGAATATCATTTGAACACGCTGATTTTTAGAACTATCTAGAAAGACTGACATGAACTGAGTGAAATGAACAGACCCTGGAGAATATTGTATACAGTAGCCACAAAATTATCTGATGGATTTAGCTCAGCTCAACAATGTGGTGATTCAAGGCAATTCCAACAGAATTGAGATGAAAAATGGCATCCATTTCCAGAGAACTATGAAGACTGAAACTTTTTGTTCTTTTTCTTGTAGTTTTTCTCCTTTTGGCTGATTCTTGTTGCACAATATGACAAATATGGAAATGTTTAAAAGAATTACACATATTTAACGATAGCTTGCTGTTTTGGGGAGGGAGATAAAGGAGAAAAATTTGGAACAAAGCCTTAAAAAAATGAATGTTGAAAGCTAGCTTTATGTGTATTTGAAAAAATGAAACTGAAACAGAAAAAAAGATTCAGGTTCTTGATGGTCTGACAAAATTAGGCTTTCATCTGTAAAAATGATTCCTAAAGGGAAGGTCTTTATGACCAAAGCAGAACTAGAGATCATTACTGATCACAAAATAGAAAATTTCGATTATACCAAATTGAAAAGTTTTTGTACAAACAAAACTAATGCAGACAAGATTAGAAGGGAAGCAATAAACTGGGAAAATATTTTTACAGTCAAAGGTTCTGATAAAGGCCTCATTTCCAAAATATATAGAGAATTAACTCTAATTTATAAAAAATCAAGCCATTCTCCAATTGAAAAATGGTCAAAGGATATGAACAGACAATTCTCAGATGAAGAAATTGAAACTATTTCTAGTCATATGAAAAGATGCTCCAAGTCATTATTAATCAGAGAAATGCAAATTAAGACAACTCTAAGATACCACTACACACCTGTCAGATTGGCTAAAATGACAGGAAAAAATAATGATTGTTGGAGGGGATGCGGGAAAACTGGGACATTGATGCATTGTTGGTGGAGTTGTGAACGAATCCAACCATTTTGGAGAGTACTTTGGAACTATGCTCAAAAAGTTATCAAACTGTGCATACCCTTTGATCCAGCAGTGTTACTACTGGGATTATATCCCAAAGAGATTATAAAGAAGGGAAAGGGACCTGTATGTGCACGAATGTTTGTGGCAGCCCTTTTTGTAGTGGCTAAAAACTGGAAACTGAATGGATGTCCATCAGTTGGAGAATGGTTGAATAAATTGTGGTATATGAAAATTATGGAATATTACTGTTCTGTAAGAAATGACCAACAGGATAATTTCAGAAAGGCCTGAGAGACTTACAACAACTGATGCTGAGTGAAATGAGCAGGACCAGGAGATCATTATATACTTAACAACAATACTATATGATGACCAGTTCTGATGGATCAGGCCATCCTCAGCAACAGATCAACCAAATCATTTCCAATGGAGCAGTAATGAACTGAACTAGCTATGCCCAGAAAAAGAACTCTGGGAGATGACTAAAAACCATTACATTGAATTCCCAATCCCTATATTTATGCACACCTGCATTTTTGATTTCCTTCACAAGCTAATTGTACAATATTTCAGAGTCTGATTCTTTTTGTACAGCAAAATAACGTTTTGGTCAGGTATACTTATTGTGTATCTAATTTATATTTTAATATATTTAACATCTACTGGTCATCCTGCCATCTAGGGGAGTGGGTGGGGGGGGTAAGAGGTGAAAAATTGGAACAAGAGGTTTGGCAGTTGTTAATGCTGTAAAGTTACCCATGTATATATCCTGTAAATAAAAGGCTATTAAATAAAAAAATAAAAAAAGATTCCTAAAAATCTAAAAGATTTTCGAAGTACTTTTCAGCTTTACCATTCTATGAATCAACACAGCAAAGTACATTATTTTGTACTACATATATAATAGTTTTTTTTAATGAACTGAAAAGTGTACATTATATATTTGTAATTATTGTGTAAAAGAACATTTGTACAGAAGTCCATGACAAGTTTTGTGACTTTGAATAAAGCATTTTATGTATCTGTAGTCTCTATTTGTAAAATAAAGGGGCTAAATCAGATCTTTTAAAGTCAAGCCTTCTAGTGCTAAAAATCTGTATGAATATATCCTGACAATGAGCAAGCTAGGTTTTGAGCAGAAGAGATTTAAGTGAATAGAGCACTAGGTCTGGAGTCAGAAAGACAACCTCAGACACTTATTAGCTTTGTGATTTTAGCCAAGTCACAATCTTATTTGCCTCACTTTGCTTGACTGCAAAATAAGGAATAACAGCTCCTACTTCAAACAATTGCTGTGAGAATTAAATAAAATATTGTAAAGCACCTGGCACATAGTGTTTATATAAATGTCTATTTTCTCCCTAATGAGGCTATAATGGGTTTAAAGGAATCCCTGATTACAGATGTATGGGTAGGTTCAGCAGTTTAACTTAGGAGGCAAAAGACACTAGTGGATAGTAAAGTATTTTCCTTTTAAAAATGTAACGTATGCAAATAAGACAATCAGAACTCTGTTAAATCACCTAACTCAGGACCATATCCGAATTTTCTTTTAAAACCTCCAATAAAACCAAACCTGAGATTTAATAATCCCAAATTTGGAACGTATTAATAAAGCAAATCTTAAAACCTCTACTAGCAAAATCACAACCTCTATTCAATTGTAAAATTAGGGAAAGTAATACTTCCACAACCTGCCTTACAGGGTTGTTTTAAAGAGCTTTATAATCCTCTATTAACATAAATTATCATTTAGCTTCCACTATATAATTCTAAATCACTGTCCAAAGAGAAAAATCAGGCATTTATTGAAGAGCCCTGTTTTGGTCTTTCCAAGGTGATTTCCAGCTTTAGCTCATAACTTTTTTTGGTAGGTAAATTAATTTTATGAAATTGTGCGCATGAAGTGTATTAGTGCAAAAACTTTAATCTTATTCTAGATATTGTACTTAATATCTTTACAAAATCTATTTAAGATGTAATTCTGCAGCATTTCAGAACAAAATTTGCAATAGCCTATATAAAAAGTACACAGCACCACTAGCATATGAGCCTTATGTGGGCGAGATTTTCACTCGCTAATCCTCGGATTTTTCATGAAATATGGGGTGTTTTACTAGAGAGTCTCTATGGCGCGACACCCTAGGACCCCTCATTAAAACTTTTTAAAATTTTATGATCCTGTTCCCATTTTATGTGGACTCCTCCCAGTTCCCCAGGTTCACCAGCACACCCCCTCCCCTCCAAGCACGCCGTTCGAACCTCCACCAGCCCCACCTGAATGTCTGACCTTTATCTTCCACCAGTAGGTTAGATTTAAGCCCGGCCTTTTTCAGGGAGACCAGTGACTGGATGAAGGAAAGGGGGAAAAGGTAGGCCCAGACCCTGGGAAACCTCCAGAAAGAGCAGCCGTCGGACCAGAGTAATCATCTTTGGGCTGGGGGCCCACCTAGGCCCAGCCTTTTCTTTCGAAATACAACTTTCGACAACCGGGGAGTCACCCAGCTAGTCCAGGCAGCGCGATTCTACCTTCTCCCCAGGGCGGAGGGGTGGATTCTACTCTCCTCCTCGTCCTCCGCGGCTACTCATACATCCGGTTCGGATTCCCGCCTCCGGGCGCCCGGGCACAGGAGAGGCCGGGATTGGAGTCGAGAAGCTAAGTCACCGAGAGAACTGCGCAGCCGCAGAAACTGAACGGAGAGCCAGAGTCTTTGCCCGCAGTCAGCCTTTCGGAGGGCAGGGGCGGGACCTGGAGCCTGGATGGGGCGGGCCCAGGCGTTCGGTTCGCTTCTCACAACACCCAAGAAAGCTACTTATTTTTGCTCAGTCCAGACTTCTCACTGATCTTCCTGGGTGACTCAAGGGCTCGCTTATGCTTTTTCCTCTTCTTTAACCACTCCTCCTTCTTTAAACATTTCCGAGGTAATACGCTTCCCCATCTCAGTCTTTCCACAGGGAGCCGGGTTGCGGCAAGGGCCACGTGCGCCATCCGCCACGTGGGCACGCCCCGCCCGAAGGCGGAGTTTGTCGGCGATCTTTCTCCACCCCCCTTTCTCCTCGCGCCGGACCCCTCCCCCCAGCTCCCTTCATTTTTTTCCCACCTCCATCCCCGCCTTTCCTGGGGCCAACGCGAAAGTCGGCTCGGACCTAGGAAACGGTGAGTAACCCCTCCCCCGGTTCCCCTGGGAAATCGGTCTCCCCACCCCAACCTGGGCCTAAGGAGGGGGTTATGGGAGGAGCGAGGCTGCGGTCCTGGGAGTGGCGGGGGGCGTACGGCAGCCTCTTCCCGAGAGCCCGGGGGGCTCCCTTTCCTCCGTGACTCTCTATGCCTTTTCTCTATCTGCCAAAGGAGCCTGAGATCCCTGTTGGAGCCGAGGATCTTGCAGGGCTGTCTCTCCCTCCCCCGGGCTGCCCCAGGTGTGTGGGTTGGGGGGCACCCTCGCTAGCCGAACTGGGGGGAGGGGCTGAGAAAAGCCGGGCGTTGTGCTGCGGTCCCCGCAGGCCGCGGGAAGCGCGAGCCGGGGACTGGAAGGGCCGAAGTGCCGCCGGGGACTGGAAAAACCCTTTGAAGGACAACCTCCGCCAGGGACTTCTTAGGGAGCTGCTCCCCGGGGCCGGTGAGGTGTTCCGAGCCAGGGTGGGGGGAAAGCGGAGGGGCCGGGCCAGGGTCTCCCTGCACCCTGCTCGGCTCCGCCTCTATATTTGGAATCGCTGCCCGACCCCAAGCTGGACCCCCTGGGAGGAAGAGACCGACGCTGAGTTTGGTAGCCCCTTGTCCTTGTGCTTGTCCTTCAGTGATTTCTCTTTGCTCACAAGGAATGTGCTGAGGGTGACCCAGCGCTGCTCCCCGCTTGTGTCTGTCTCAGCTGCTCCTACCCGCCCAGAGCAGCGAGGACCCGAGGAAGCCGAGGTCTGGGCCATTGCTTTAAGTTTGATCCACCCAGGATCCCCGGAGGGTGGGCTGGGCTGGGCTGGGCTGGGTGAGAGTATTTTTCTCGATTATGAGGGAATGGGCTCGGGAGCCTGTCCCTAGTTCTTTATCTCGAACAACTAAGGGGTTTAGCCCCTGGTGTATGGACTCTTGTCCTGTGCTCTTTCCGCCCCCCGGAGGGAAGAGTGGATTGATTAACTGAGTGGAGGGTGTTGGGGCGGGAGGGGGGTGGGGAGAGAAGCTGCAATTAAAATTGCCGGGCTTCTAGTCCTGGGGACTGTCTCAGCTCAACCACCCACTACTACTATGGGTAAATAAGTATCTTGGACCTCAGTTTTCTCACCAGGTAAAAACGAAAGAATTGGGCAAGAGGGCATTTACAGCTTTAGTTCTATGAGTAGGAGATCTTTGGGGGATTCTTATGGACACTTGGGGCTTACAAAAAAAAATTCCTTTTCCCAAAGGTAACCTTTTTGGTAGAGGAAAGCGATATGGACTTAAATTCAGGTTTTTTTTTTGCCAAGAACTCAGCTTTTTAGGGTTGGAAGTAGAGCTCAATGCTGGAGAAGTGGACTCGGAGTCAGGAGAACTTGGTGGCATCTTCAAAGTTCATTAGCCACATGGCTATGGACAAGTCATTAAATCTCCCAGCCTCAGTTTCCCCATTTGTAAAGTGGAGATGTGTCCAATACCTACCTTGGGTTATTGAGGTGAAAAAAGTACTGTGTGAATAATAAAACACTATAGAAGTGTGAATTATTTTAGTTGCTATTATTAATGACCCAGAGTTATGTATGATTTTTTTCCCTCATCCCTAGAGCAAGAGGGGACTTTAAGTCATCTGGGCCATTCCTCTTATTTTATAGATGAAAATGCTGAGGTTCAAAAAAAGTTATTTGGATTATCAGATCTTGAGTCTAGTTCTCCATAAAAAAAAAAAAAGGCTTCTCCCATAATACTTGAAATTTCTGTCTCACAGATACTTGGGGTAGGAATGAGCATCTTTCTCCTGATATACAGGCCTAGAGGACTTAACCCCACCACTTGTTGCCAAAGTAGCATTGACTTTTGCCAAGGACAGCCTAAGTTTCCTCAGGCAGAACTCTCATAAATATTTTTTACCCCGGATCCCTAATTGGCAATTTGTAGGACAGACTCACTCTCCATCTTCTTATACCTGAGCCACTGACCTCATTCCCAGCTTCCCTGGACAGCAGCCTGCCTACTTGATTCAGAATCCCTCAAAGAATTGTCATTATCATCATAGCCGAGTTCAACTCTTTGTGGATGATGAAATACATTTGTGTATGGATGGATACACATCAGTCTTCTGATATTTATCTCATTATTTCCATTCTCTTTCAGATGCACCAATTGATCTTACATAGATTCCTCCAGTCCAGACTCCTTCATCGTGCCAATGTTCTAGCTGTCCCGTGTTCAGAACCATAAAATCCTCTTCACCTGTAACCCAAAGCCCCTTTGGGAAACGAAGCAATATGCTGCAGCAGGTAACCTAGATTACAGAACTCACAGATAGCATTAATAAAGAAGGATCTGCCCAAAGTTCACTACTCACAAGAGGGAAATGAAAGACAAGTTCTAATCAGTATGATATAAATAGATATTTCAAGTACTAGAAAATTCTGTTCTTTGTAGCACATGAGCATTTGTTTTGTGGCAAGGTATTTGGGTGGGTTATGGCATAAGCCCACAGTGTGGGCTTATAGCACAGTAGTATTAGGAATATTATTCCTTGATGGTATAAAGATTAAATTGGAAGAAAGTAGAAGTAGAAAGGCTGGTTAAGAGGCTATTGCAATAAGTGGCATGTGAGAGAAGTAGAGGGACCAGAAGCCAGAGATTGTTAAGATACTATATAGGTAGAATCTGTTTGACTTTGTAATTGATTTGATGTGGGTGATGAGAAAAGAGGTATGATTTGGGTCACTCATATAAATAGTAAGGAAAGGAGCAAAGAGCAGTTTTTGGAGAAAAATAATGTTTGGGACCAGCCAAGGGGTACAGTGACAGTGGATCATCAGGATGCAATTGATCTTGGAGACAGGTAAAAACTACAAGTTTGACATTTCGAGAGAGAGAAATGGGGGTGATCAGGGCTGTAGTTGCAGATTTGAGACATGCCCCCCATCCTACAAAATAAATGGTAGTTAATGTCATGAATGTGAAAGAGATTGGCTAAAGATGGGAGACTTTACTGAGGGGGATTGAGGGCTGAGAGGGGTGATGTGAGGTAGCAGAAGCAGATAGGTCAAGCGATCACCCTGGAGTGTGATGAAGATTCAAGGTCAAGCGATCACCCTGGAGTGTGATGAAGATTCATTTCTTTTGGTGATTGAACTACTTATTCTCCATAGTGCTCTGATGTGGGATAGGCTTTTGTTTTTTGGAAGGGATTAGGCCATACTGAATGAAATGAATAATTGTCTCAAGCAGTAGGCCCTACCAATACAAATAGAAAAAAATGAGATAATCCCTGCCCTTAAGGAGCTTACAGTCTTAATATAGAGAAGGTGTGATGTCCCTAAGGGATATTTTGATTTAGAAAGTTACTGGGATGAGGGGCAATGACACAGCTGATTTGATTTTGGTTTCATAACTGAGGAGGCACACACTGGGTGGCAGTAAGATGATTGTCAAAGAGACAAAGAGTTGGTAAAACATGGCTGAAGTAGGACCTATATGCAGGTGGGCAATTACAGCTGCTTCCAGTTGGAAGAGGTGAAAGGGTTATATCCAACCACAGTGGGTTGGCAGGTTCTTTTTTGGAAGGCAGTATATCCAGAAAAAAAGACTTGAAACAGAGAAGGCACCATTTGTATCCAGGTATGTCTGGCCCCCAAGAAGCCCAACATGGCAGGTTTAGATTCATTCCAGAAAATAGATTAGATTCAGAAAAACTCCACGAGGGTCCTGGACAAATCTCATGCCTTGGAAAGGACCCAACCTGGATGTTTGTCTGACTGGTATGTGTATGGCTCCACTCCTTTCAGAGTAGGAACCATTCCAGGCCAGGGGAACAAGACCAGCATTGTCTGGTGGGAACCACGGGGCTCCCTTGCCCTGTTTCAGGGTGACTTTCTCTTTCTGCTGGCCCTAGAAAGGGAACACCATGTTGTGGAGAAAAAGAGGAGTATGGGTGAGTGGCCCCCTCTTCAGCTCACCGAGCAGTTGGAGAGTCCAGTGTGTCCCTGCTCCATGTGTCTGTGTTAACTGGACAGGTTTTCTAGAAAGAAATATTTACAAAGAGTGTCAGAAAGCTTTTTATCAAATCTGAAGGTCCCTCAGACATCTATTTGAACTCCTGCCCCCAGATTTTAAAGTGATGAGAATAAGAGAGAGAGGTGGGAAAATTTTGACTTTATCGAAAGGGCAGGAAATTGACTTCTAGAAAGTCATTGACTTGCAGAATTATCTCTAGACTAAGATGGTCTCTATTAGCTTGATACCACCAAGCTGCTTTGGGAAAAGATGTGCCCAGTTCTATCCGTGTTCTCAGCATTCAGGTCCTTGACCTTGTGAACAGGTTGTGGAATAGGTAGCAGAACTAACTGCCCGTGTCCTCTCATTCCTGAGCCAGGAAGCCTTTTATTGTCTTGACTCTTTGAACTGAGAGGCCTAAAGCATTTGGCCAACCCCCAGCCTGCCACATCTTTATAGATGTTGTTTGACTTTCAATATTGTCTTCAGATTTGAGTACCTTAATTTCTAATCATTGCAGTTCCTCACACATTTCTTAAATACCTACTTTGGGGCAAGCCCTCTGCAAAGCTCTGGGGAACCAAAGACAAAAAGGAAAATAGTTTGTCTTCAAGGAACTTACATTTCATTGGAAGGAAGCCATCTGTACACAGATTTTTTAAATTACAAAATAATTTTTTGTGGGTTTTTTTTTGGGGGGGGGGGGCAGAGAAGAATGGTAGTCTTTTATTGGAAGTTTGCACTTTTATTGTGGAAGGATCAAGGGTTCCAGGAAATGGAAAACATCAAACTTAGTGTTCTCCATCTTCCTTCTAAGTCATTGTTTCTGGGTTTTGCAGTTTTCTTTTTTACTCTTGGGGTCCAAGATGAAGTAAAGAAAGAATGGAGGGTATGAACTCTTGTGGATGAGATTGGCTACGAAGGGAAAGATGGGGGCCCAGAGAATGCCAGCAGCCAGATGGGAGAGGGGGGATCTTTGCCTCCACCAGATTGTGCTCTATAAACCACTGAACAGTCTCCCTAGCCATCTCCCAGACACTGTGCTAATTTGGGCTTTTATCCACATAATGGTTGTGGCTTGCCTGTTAGTTTGCACAGCCTGCACACAGAAATTTAAGCTGCTCAGAGCCTTAGAACAGTGCCTAATGAGAGAAAAGAAAAGGACTGAGGAAGTCTCTCTCATGCAGCGCCCATCTGCCTTCTCCTTTCTGCTTCCCAGATCAATGGCCAAGGCACCCACTCCCTCCTCTGTAGCAATGACCCTCTCAGAGAAGATCTGCAAGTCTTTCTGGAGAGTGAGATCCAATTGGCTGAGCTCGATGACCTCATCAAAGTGAACCCTGTGACTCCAGCAACAGGTAGGGAGCAAGGTTCTTGAGGAGATGGGGGGAGGTAATATCTTCCCTAGACTCTTCCAGACCCAAGGTCAAATTGGTGAGACCCAGGATCCCAAGCCAGCCTTGCTGATTCAGATCTTTCCTAGCAGGAAGCTTCCCCAGCTTGGGTCTCACAGCCCTGGAGCTATTTCTAGGTGGGCTTCATTTTAATTAGATCTGAACTGAGTCAGGAGAGAACAGTGTAAAAATGGCATTTGACTAATTGTGGGAGGGAAGAATGGGTTAGAGGTGTGTGTGTGTGTGTGTGTGTGTGTGTGTGTGATTGCTCACTCACAAAAGCACTCTGGGTACTTTAATTAATGGTCCATCTGTCTCAGTCCTAAGGTGTCTACAGGAGAGGTACCAGGTGGATGTGTTCTACACCAATGCTGGCTGCACCCTTGTGGCTTTGAACCCCTTTAAGCCTGTCTCTTACCTCTACTGCCCAGAGCTGATGAGGGACTACCACATAGCGCCTCAACTGCAGGCAAGCTTTGCTCACTTCTTCACCCCTCACCCTGTTTGTGTCATGGCATCCCAGAGTAGCACCAACTCCTGCGCTGTGCTTAGAGAGGATTACACAAGTGGGGCCCCTTATCTTCAAGGAGCTGACAGTCTTGGGGGTGCAGCGTGCCTCCTGGAAGGGAGGCCAGCCTTTGGCTGAAGAGGTGGGGCAGAGCTGTCTGGTCAGGCTGAGTCTCTGGGGTAGGAGGCAGAGGGAGGGCCAGGACCGGAGAGGCTGGAGAGTGGAGTACTTCTAAACTCGGTATTGGCAGCTTTACCCCGCTCAGGGTTCATCCAGGGGATTGCTTATCTCAGAAGAGAGTTACTGTGTATGTCCCTTATTGTGGTGAGTTCTTTGGGTATTTCAGAAATTAAAGCCTCATATCTTCACTGTGGGCGAGCAAACCTACAGGAATGTCAAGAGCCAGCTGGAGCCTGTCAACCAGTCCATCATCGTCAGTGGGGAGAGTGGAGCAGGGAAGGTAACCGACATGCTTTGCTCTCCCTGGTGTTGGATCTTCCGCCCAGAATGGACATCCACTCCAGCCCTTTTGAAGTTGCTTTCTCTTTTTCATATCCAGTCAACCCTATAATAGGAGAAGCAGCAAGGGAAGGTAGTAAGCTTTTATTAATTGCCTTCTTTGGGGCAGGCATTGTGCTAAGTACTTTACAAAATATCTCATTTGATACTCATGATAGCCTGGGAGGATAGGTGACTCCAGGCCCATGGCTTTTTGTCTTGTGCTGCCTGCCAGTTGCCCTAGAAAGAAGTGAAGGTCAGGAGAGATCCATGTCCCAGGCCTAGCTCTGCTTCTCACTAGGTGCCTGACTTTCATTGGGTTATTCTCCCTCCCTGGGCTTCCTTATCTGTACATTATCAGAGTTGACCTAGATGATCTCTGAACACCCTTTGAGCACCAGCATTCTAGGATCTCATGCTCTGGCAAAGGGACCGGTTTCCTCCTCCCAACCTGATTCCAAGCATCCAAGGTTATGGAAAGGGCTGGTAGAGCTGGGAGGGAACCACTGAGAGGGTGTTACTCTTGCCTCGGAGGCCCTGGCTGGCAGTGCCAGTGCTGCTGTAATGAAAAAGATTTCACAAGGCCCGAAAGCCTGAGACTGGTGTAACTAGTCGGAGCAGGCCTGCCCCAGAGGCCCCACCAGCCACAAGCTGCTCGCCTCCCTCACTGCCCTCCCCTGGACTACTTTCCTTACCACAGTAATTTGACTTTTAAAATTCCCTTTCAGTCTATGATCTCATTCGATCCCCACACCCTCCCCACATTCCTGAGAAAGTGGGCAGGGCAGGCCCCCTCCAGAGTGAGAAAATAGGCCTGCAGAGCTTCCGTAACTTGAAGAGTCATCCAGTAAACTCTGGCTTTCCTGATGACCCAGCCCAGGGCTCTAGGGCCCACGGCCTCCAGTTCCCATGCAGGGGGTCAGTAGATCAGGATGGGCGGACCAGCTCCCTTCCTACGGGCGCAGTCTGCCGCCTGCCTCAGCCTCTTTGTCCGGCTTCGGCCTTCCCCGAGAGCCATTGCCTTTCGTTGGTCTGTGTAGAGCTTGTATGTACCTCGTGGTCCATGTCGTCCACTGAGAGCATGCATTCCTAGGTCAGCCTCCTTCAGGTCCCCAGCACACCGCTCTGTGCTTTGTGAATGCTTAACTGACAGGCCTGTGACAGGGCCTGGGGAGGCCTTGGGCAGGGCCACCACGAGGCTGTCTTCCTCTGCAGACATGGACGTCTCGGTGTCTGATGAAGTTTTATGCCACCGTCACCAATTCCTCCATCTCTGAGGAGAGCCATGAGAGAGTGGAGAGGATTGAGAAGAGAGTCCTGGATTCTAACCCAGTCATGGAGGCTTTTGGTAAGGACCGTCAGGCTCTCCTCAGCCCTCTGGGGATGTGGCTTTTCTCTGCCCTCTCTAGGCCCCAGAGCCTGTGATTCAGGGCTCCCTCTGCCTAGGCAAACAGGCACAAAGGTACCATGGGTCTGGAAAGGGACCTTGAGGAGGAAACTCGGCCGTTCTTTGGGCAGCAGGCCACAACTGCTCTTGAACCAATCCTGTATTTACTGACTGCCTCCCAACTTCAGAAAGGCCCTTCTTGTCTCCCCTAATTGTCCATTCCAACTGGTTGGGAAGTCCTCCCCTTGGTCTGGCCTAAATCTCTTTCTACAGCTTGGACTCCTTTTCCCAAGACCCATCCTTTGTGACTGGAGGGCAGGTCTCTCCAAATGGGAGCCTTGATGAGGGTTTGTTGAGAGGGTAAGGGCCTGGGTGGACCTGCCACTGACTTACCTGGGCCTCAAAGAAGAAAGGCAGAGAGAGAAAAAGGAAGCAGGGACTTATGGGCAGGAGGTTGTGATTGAGAGGAGAGAGAATATCAGTGACTACTTCTTTTGTAGGGAATGCTTGTACGCTCCGCAATAGCAACAGCAGCCGTTTTGGGAAATACATCCAACTCCAGCTGAACAGGTAAAAGCAGGTCCCAGGCTTCTGCACAGGTACAGCTTGAGACCTGTGCTGTGCCACGGGTCACCTGGGAAGGGGTAGTGCCATCTCTTGGGCCCAGAGACCCCAAGAAGGTGTTCCCAGAGACCCAGAACAGGATCAGGGAAGAAAGACAGGAGCCTGGCTTCCATGCCCATGATGGCCCTCGTGCTGCAGAGAAGCAGGCTATCCAGAACATAGCAGTTTGGCTAGGGCCAATGTCCCTCCAGACAAGGAGCCTGCCTGGCTTGGGCACAAAGAGGGGAGTCTGAAGGAAGAGGGTACCAGCAGAACTTTTACAGGAAAGTAGAGCTTCTCCTTTCAGATCCTTTTTCTGTCATTTGCTTAACAGCTCTGGGTCCCTCAGCCCTGGTCCCTGCCACTGGTCCTGAGTTCTGGATCTTGTGGCTTAGAAAAGGCACATGTGTGCCTTGGGCACACTCAGGAGTTTGTTGTCTCCTGGAGGCCTTGGGCCTTTGCTAGAAATCTATAACTTGGTTCATCACAAAAAACTGGAGAGCAGGATTTTCTGACACTTTAAGATGTATACATTTCTAAATTCACATGGTAGAAATGACCCTTCCTACACCCTTCTTGCATGCAGCACATTGCGAGATAAGGGGCTATTTACTGTGTTTACCCTAGTCCTAGCACAGTTCCCCCCTCTCATCCACAGGCTTGGTGGGGTTTGGGCTCAGTCCATGTTGGGGCTAGCAGTCCCTGGGCTTTGCAGCCATATATCTACCTTCTGCTCCCTAGAACTCAGCAGATGACTGGGGCCTCTGTCCAGACTTACCTCTTGGAGAAAACTCGAGTTGCCTACCAGGCCCCACTGGAGAGGAATTTTCATATCTTCTATCAGGTCTGTGCCAGGCTCTGGGTTCCAGGGTACCATCCTGGGGCTGTAGGTAACGATGCCCTTTGGTGTTTACGACTGGTGATTTTTATACTGATAAAGGGACCTGTTGCTCTTCTCACTATACTCCATTCTAGGTCCTGTTTTTGAGATGTTTTCCTAGACAAATTCCAGCTGGCCCCAGCCACTTCAGTTATCCCATTGTTCTTCCTAACAACTTGTACGTAGGTCTACACATAATTAATTCATGTTATTTAATAATGATAGATGACAGCTACAGGGTTCTTTACATTTAATCCTAGGATTAGACCTACCATGAAAGGAAGACAAATAACATTCCTGTTTTGCAGATGAGAATATTAAGGCTCAGAGTGGCTATGTCCAAAGTCACACGGTGATAATTAGCAGACTGACAGCTAGATAGAGAGCTTCTGGTTGCGAATTCTGGATTATCTGTGAGACCTTTGATGCCTCCTTTGCAAATATATGTCCCATGGGACCTCCAACTAATGAGTGTCAGAAGAGCAGGGCCCTAATGTAGATAAGAGCCGAGAAGGGAGAATTGGGGACTGATCACCTTTGACTGTGGAATATTTGTGATTGCCAGAATTAACTAAGGAAGACTCTTTTATTAGAAAGTTTCATCCATATTTATTAAGTGTCTATTGGATACAGGCCCTGTCACAGATGATGGAGCTCATGGACCCTGGCCTGAGCAGCTTACAGAGCAGTGGAGAGAGGCGTTTTGGGCACCAATGACTGATTATCCAGTATTACCTCAATGCAACTCTTGGAGTTTCGTTACCGAGATGCTGCGGGGTTTTACCATTCAACTTCTTTAGATCAATTTACAGATGGGGAAACTGAGGCAAGCAGGGCTGACTTGGCCAGGATCCCACAGCTGGGAAGCAGCTCAGGAAGGAGGTTCCTGACTTTGTGCACTATGGCACCCTCTAGCTGTCGCTTGTCTTATGAGAAATATCAAAGTACTTTGTGAAGTCTTGAAGGAAAGGGCTAGTGGTAGATCAGAGGCGTCAGCGAGGGCTTCTTGGAGGAGATGACATTTTAGATGGCCTTTAAAGGGTGGATAGCAATGTTTGAGACAGAGGTCAGCCTGAGCAAAAACACAGAGGTGTGAAAGTGTGGTGACCAGCCAGGAGCAGCAGGTTAAGTTTGACTAGAATGCAGACTGTAAGGACAGGGGAAAGGTCATTGTGAGCATCGGGTCATTCCTATGGGCCAAGCACTGTGCTGGATTACAAATGTTTAAAAAACAGTCCCTATCCTCAAAAGAGTGGAAAACTGGGAGAAAGGGCACAGCACAGAGATCATGATGTTTATGGGGTTAAAACCAACTAAAGAAACTGGTGTTAAAGTTAATAATGTGACTGTGTGGTCCACGCACTGGGCTTTGGGATATCAGTAAGACTTGGGTTTAAATCTCTAGCTTATACACTCTCTAGTGACTTGCCAAGTTACTAAACTTCTCAGTGCCTCAGTTCCCTCATATGTATAACAAAGTAGTTGGATTTGATGGGAAAAATATGAATGGATTAGACTACGGCCTAGTCTTTAAATCTGTTACCCTAAGAATGAGAAGTTTGTGAGTGGCTCTGAATTCTGAGCAAAGGTATAGAAATGTTATTTCCATTCCTCTGTTATAAACATGAAGAGGCTTTTGAGCAGAGTGATGTTAGCAGCCAGATCTATGCTCAAACGGAACATTATAGTAGCCATATGTAGGTGCCCAAAGGGGAATGAGGATTGAGGCAAGCAATTTTTATACTGCTAAAGGGACCTGTTGCTCTTCTCACTATACTCCATTCTAGGTCCTGTTTTTGAGATGTTTTCCTAGACAAATTCCAGCTGGCCCCAGCCACTTCAGTTATCCCATTGTTCTTCCTAACAACTTGTATGTAGATCTTGTACGTAGGGGACTGTTGGAGTAGTCCAGGTGGGCAAAAATGAAAAAAAGAGAGGAGAAAGATGTAAGAAATGGTACCAAAAGAAGTGAAATCAATAGGATTTGACAGCTGAATGAGAAACAGCCAAAGGTAACCCCAAACTTTCAGAAATGGGCAGACTGGGTAAATGGTGCTCCCAGTGTTCCCACTGGGCTTAGGGATGTAATGGGCTAAAAACTCTGAGCAGATACACTGAGGTCAGAGCACTTAAAAGTCAATTACCAATTAGATAATACTCTATCAGTATATACTTGGAGAAAGAATGGCCCTGCCCACTACGCTGCAGGCTTGATCTGTTGTGTAGAAGATTGGGTGGAATGAGAGAGCCAGAGTCGCTCCTGGCAGATTGGTGTTGCCATTCCGTTCACATCCACAAAGAATAAAGATTAAGGACTTTTGCTGATCCTGACTCTGGCTGATTCTAAAATATCCAAGGTGCTAGCACGGGCTTCACATAGGGAAAAGACGAGCTCCTTTTTGAATAGGCTCAATTTGAGTGTTCATCTGGACTCCTAAGAGACAGTCCTGTAGCCCATTGGAGAAGTGGGTTTAGAAGGAACTTAGGAGAAAATTCTGGACTGGAGATACAGATTTGTGAGTCTCCATGATGGTGGTAGTTGAAGCCATGCAAATGAATTAGATTGTCGAAGAAGAACATAGTGAGAGAGGGACCCTGCATGATATACTCCCCTCAAGCATTCAGGAGGAAAAGGAGAAAATGGTGTCTGAAGCTAAGAGAAAGGAGAATGTTTCCAGTAGGGGGAAGGCGGTCACTTGTGCCAAAAGTGATGGCAAAGTCGAGGGAAATGAGGACCAAAAGAAGCTAGGGGTTTAGTAATTAGGCTTCCCAGATAACCTTTGAGAAAGCAGATCCAGTAGAGTGGATGGGAACAAAGCCATCGTGCAGGGGGTATGGAAGAGAACTCCCCCCCCTCCCCCCAGGCCTAGTAAAGAAATGGGGCACTGGGTACAGGCGAGGAGTTAGGCAGCAAAGAAGGAAGGAGAAAAGTGGAAATGTAGTTGCCTAAAATTTAGAAGGATCAAGGAAAAGCTTTTTTAGAATTGATAACACCATGTGTGTTTGGAATAGATGGAAAGAAACTGTTGGAGATGGAAAGAATATAATTGGGAATGACCTCCAAAGCAACACCATGGAGTCAGGGTAGGGATTATTTGTCGTCATTGCTTACCACATTAGAAATAGGATGTAGAGCAGAAATTCTCCCCATGTGATACTGGGGGCTGTCTCTTCCTTTCTTTTCTACTTGGCAGTGTCTCTTACAGGGCCCTCTGTGGTGAATATAAGATGATCAGTCTTCTGCCCACAGGTCTTGAATGAGGGCTTCCATGTGGGCATTAATCTGGCATCTTTTTGGTTCTTCAGATCACCAAGGGAGCCAGTTCCAGTGAAAGGTTAGAGTGGCACCTGCCTGAGGGAGCAGCTTTCCGTTGGCTGCCCAATTCTGAGAGAACCTTGGAAGGTAGGAAGATATCAAGGCTTCTGGGCCCTAGTTTGGTGGCAGGCATGTGAACTGAGCTCAATGTACCCAGATTCCAGAGGGTAACTTGGCATCTGGGTTTGGATTCTAGTCCTCCTCTGCCTCCTTGAGTCTGGGACCCTGGGGCCCAGAGGTTGGGGCTGATTCAGGGATAGAGTAGTTGGAGGTCATGACCGATGTGGGTGTTTTGTTTTATTTCCAGAGGACTGCTTTGAAGTGACCAGAGATGCAATGCTCCACCTGGGCATTGACCATTCCATCCAGAACAACATCTTTAAGGTCAGAATTGGAAAATGAGTCATTTATTTGGGTGCAGGAGCTGGAAACACCTCCCGTCCTGAGGTGTTAGGATCTCCCAGGGAGCTAGAGGGGCTGAATCTGGGGAGGTGGTCTGTCTTCCCTGGGATGACGCTTCTGCCAGTGCCTTGGGGCCAGCCAGTGGGTGCTGAGCTGGAGCCTCTGGTGTCTGCCAGCCCAGTGTGAGAAGGCTGAGACTCAGAGGAGCGGGGGAAGGGGGCAGGTCCTGAGGCAGGGGTGGCGTACCCTCTGAATGGTTTTTCATTTTGCCCTTTGAATATGGTTGGTCTTTGAGGAAGGGAGTTGAAGGATCGTGCCCCTGGCCCCCTGACATTGGGGATTGGGGTGCTTGGGCCTAGGGAGCCTGAAGTGAGCTTTCACTCAGGGTCATGGCCCATGGTCACACTTGGTTGAGAGCAGTAAGGCATCTCTCTAGGAGGGTTCACTGTAGCTGGCAAGCTCTTTCTGTCTGCATCTCTACAGAAATGAGGAGCAGACAGCCATGGGGAGGAGGGCAAAGAGGGACAGGCCCCCAGCAGTGAAATTTAAAAAGGAACTGCCTGGGACCTGGCCCGACAGCAGCAGCTCTGTTGGCCTGCCCCTGCAACCCCTTAAGCAAGGAGGGAGCAAGCGCCTTCCCTTCTCTCCCCCCGGGCTCTGAGTCTCGGAGGTGGGTCTCTCTTCTTGGGCCGGGCTTTGGTGGGGCTCCAAGGAGGCGCTAGGTGGAGGCACAGTCCCCTGCCCACCTGAGCTCCCTCTTCTGATGTTCCTGCAGGTCCTATCAGGGTTGCTCCACCTCGGGAATATCCGCTTTGCTGAATCCGAGGATGAATCCCAGGTTTGCCAGCCACAGGAAGATGCTAAATGTAAGAGGGGAAGGAGCTCGCCCCCCCCTGCCTGGGGACCCTGAGAACTCGGGATGAGCTCCCAGGAGCTAAGCTTGCATGCTCCTGAGTCAGGGCAAGTCTGCATTGGAGCCATGGCGGGCTGCTGCCCTGCAGAGGGATGTGCCGAATCTGGGGAAAGGGTGGGCAGAGTCATCGCTGAGGAGTGCTGAGCGCACCCTGGCTGCTGCCACCCTGGCTCACCCTAGCTGGCGGCAGCACGGCGCTGACAAGTAGTGGCAGGAATGGGCCCTCCTTTGGGGGCTGCCGGGGTATCCGAGCTCCTTCCCCAGCTCCTCCAGGACCTGTCCATCCAGCAGGGGCCTGGGGGGCTTGCCCTCTTTGCTGACCCACTGCCTGCGGATAACCGTAGCTATGGTCCCCAAAACAGGTTTTGTGATGACTGCAGCCTCCCTGCTCCGAATCTCCAAGGAGGAGCTGTTGGAGACCCTCCGAGTGCGAACGATCACAGCCGGAAAGCAGCAGCAGGTGTTCAGGAAACCCTGTTCCCGGGCCGAGTGTGAGACCAGGAGAGACTGTCTGGCCAAAGTCACCTACGCCCGGTGAGTGTGGCGGCCAGCCGACCCCACCTCGGAAGCCAGAAGCCCTGCTGCTCCGAGAGGGGCACAGCTGCTATGTTCTGAGGGGGGGGCCCTGCTGCTCCAAGGGGGGCATAACTGCTCTGTGGGGGGGCCCTTACTGCTCCGGGGGGGGCACGGCTGCTCTGAGAGGGACCCTGCTGCTCTGCTCTGAGGGGGGCCCTGGCTTCCCAGCCCTCCAGGCTCACCATCACTCTCATCTGCAGGTTGTTTGACTGGTTGGTGTCGATCATCAATGGGAGCATCTGTGCAGAGTCCTCCACCTGGGACACTTTCATTGGTACCATGTTCTTCTGCCTCTTCTTGTCTCTGACTCGGCCCTGAGTGCCCGCCTAGGCCAAGGCCCACACCTCAGGAAACCCGGGGGCTGGTTCCAGCCATGCCACCAAAACCCCTGAGTGACCTTGGGCAAGCCGCTTACCCAGCTTCCCTTTTGGCAAATGAGGGGTTTAGACTAGGAGATGTCAGTCCTCAAGCATTGACTAAGGGCTTAGTCTGTGCCAGGCCCTGTGAAGTCTTGAGGATGTGAAAGAAAGGCAAAAACTGTCCCTGTTCTCAAGAACTACCATTCTAACGGGAGACAGCATAGGAAAAGCAGGGTGCATCCAAATCCCGGATGGGGGAGACAAGGGCAGGGCACAGCAGCTGGAATGGGGGGTCTGAGCTGAGTCTGGGGCTAGGAGGTGGTGAAGGGGGGAGGGCCTGACAATGAGGTGGGGAGCGTGTGGCAGGAACGGCATTGTGGGCCTGCTGCCGGGTCCTGGAGTGCACAGAGGGCACGCTGCAGCCCTGCCCTCTGCTCTCGCAGCCTCCCGCCGAAGAAACCTCTCCAGTTGTGGGCTGGGGGGATGGCTGCTGCCCTTCGCCAGGCTGCTCCAGGAGCAAGACAGAGCAGGGTCCTCTCGCTGCGCCCCTGGGCCACAGCCTACCGGGTCTCGCCCCTCCCTTAGTTTCCCACACATTTAGCAAAGTGAAAGAAAGCTGAGGTCTGTGACTCAGGAGGCTTCTGTGGCTCCCTAGTGCCTTCAGTGCACACGGCTCAGTCCTAAGATGCAAAGGCCTTCAAAGTCCCTGCAGCCCAACTTCAGTATCTCTTTCCAGGCTCATGGCCCACTCTTCTCCCACACGCCCCGCTTTAGCCAGACCGCTCCATTTGGGTTTGCTGTGAGAGGCTCCGATTTTCCTGCTTCTTGAAGCCCTTGATCCCCTCTAAGGCTCAGCCCAGGTGCCACGTCCCGCCAGGTTCTGCTCCCCAGCTCACATTAGCTATTAGCATCAGTGTGTCGCCGCCCTAGTAGGACACAAGCTCCTTGAGGGCAAAGCCTGTTTTGTGGAGTGTTTTTTTGCTGTATTCTTGGTACCCAGACTGTGCCTGGCAAAGGGAAGACTTAATAATGATGTGTTGAATTGAGAAGTGAACCAAAGAAAAGGCATTGACGAGTTGAGCCAACCAAGTGTCAGGCTTGTGTAGGCCCACAGCCAGGTGGAGCCTCGGCTGAGCCGACATCTGGACCCCGGGGTCCTCAGAGCAGCCCCTCATCCTAGGAACACGAGTTTGGGACTGGCAGGGCCCTGCGGCTCCTTTTGCTGAGGAGGAGGTGCTTCAGATGTAAGAACCCCTCCTTGAGGTGTTGGTTCTTTGGGCAGTGTGGACACAGCACCCCTGGTCCTCCTCCCATTCTGCCATGGAGGGGCTTTAGATAAAACTCCCGAGAGAAGCCTGGCTGTCCGGTGTCCGCCCACGGCTCCCCAGGGAGGGAGGGAAGTGCTCGCGCTGACTGCTGTCCTGGGCTTGTGCCAGTGGGTGCCCTGGGGATGCTCGCTCCAGGAGCATTCATCTCTAGCTGGAGTCAGGCTGCAGGTTCACTTCTGGAAGGCACCTGGCCCCTCCCTCGGCTCCTCCAGTAACTGTTTTCTCCCCCACCCCTTGCCACTGTGTCCTTCTCTACCCCAGGGCTGCTGGATGTGTACGGATTTGAATGTTTCCCCAACAACAACCTGGAGCAGCTCTGCATTAACTATGCCAACGAGAAGCTGCAGCAGCACTTTGTGGCTCACTACCTGAGGGCACAGCAAGTATGGCGCTGGCAGGGAGGGGGAGGGGGCTGGCCTAGGGCTCCTGATGAAGCTTTCTAGTAGCAGGGCAGGGTTTTATCCCAAGCTGCTGCCTCCTTAAGTGCCCAAATTTGGGTGTATCCTTAGCAGGTAGAGCACGGGGCACGCTGTCCAGGAGCTCAGGCCACATGTGCTCCTCTTTCCCCCATGCTCACCCCCCAACCCTGCTCTTGTATCGCCCCAGGAAGAATATGCTGCTGAGGGCCTGAAGTGGTCCTTCATCAGCTACCAGGACAATCAGAGCTGCCTGGACCTGATTGAAGGGAGCCCCGTCAGCATCTGTTCTCTCATAAATGAGGTGAGAAGGGGGAAGGGGCAGTGGACACCGGGCTGTGGATCACTTGAGTCCACAGGTTTTGAGCCTCAGTGGACTGAACCAAGTGGGCATCCACACTATGTTCAGTTTTGTGTGGGGGAGGGAAGAGAAACGGTAAGTCAAAGCTCTGTTGTCCATCTGTGGTGGCGTTGGTCCCGACCAGCTGCTGGACTTCTGAGAGGAATAAGGGGAGGAAGAAAGGAAGATGGGAGAAGAAATGAAAATGTCTTTGTTCTTCCTGCCGTCCTCGTTCTCCTCACTGACTCAGCCCTGTGGTTTGCGCGCAGGAGTGCCGTCTCAACAGGCTGTCCAGCGCCATCCAGCTCCAGACGCGTATTGAGAATGCCCTGTCCAGCAACGTCAGCCTGAGCCGAGACAAGCTCAGTAAGAGCCCCAACTTCGTCATTGCCCATTATGCTGGGCCCGTGCAGTACCAGATCGAAGGCATGGTGGAGAAAAACAAGGTCAGCAACAGCAAGGGAGCCGCGGGGCACAGCGGGGGGGAAGGGGAGGCGCTTTGTCTGGGGCAGCAGATGCTCCGCCCCGTCCTGGGCGGCCGGTCCTGCACAAGAGCCAGGAACACTGGGTTGGTGACGGGGATGATCACGACAGTGCTCAGTGAGGGTTAGGCAGGGCTTCCTACAGAGGTCAGAGACCTCTGATCTGCAGGGAACACGGCGACATGCGGTGAGAGGGCAGCTCAGCCTCTCTTGGCCTGTCCTGCAGGGCACGCAGAACGTGCCCCGGGGGCCTCCTTCCAGACCCTTGGAGAAGGTGGTCATCCCCTCTGAGCCTTCTCTTCCCCGGGACCATCATCCCCAGGTCCTTGTCTGACCCAAGCTCAGCCTCCTTGGGCTGCTCTCCACCTAGTCAGCGTGCTTCCTGAAAGATGGGCTGAGAACTGAATTAACTGTCCGTTTGAGCATTTATTTCGTGCCAGGCTCTGCCCTGGGCTCTGGGGCCAAAAGGGAAGCAGATCCATGCCTTGGGGGGTCACCCAGGGAGGGGACAGTGTCTGACAGGCAGAGGTGAGGAGGCACGTGCTCGTCCCTGTGAGGCACAGCGGGAAGAGAAAACAAGGGGGAAAAAGACCTCTGAGGGAGCTGCACGTAGAGGGCTTTAAAAGTCAGAGGAGTGTAGGGGTAATCCCAGGGGCAGTGGGGAGCCCCCACTTTTACTGAATGGGAGCATGGCGGGGCAGCACCTGCCCTCACCAAGTCCTTTTGGCAGCTGTGGACGGGCTTCATCCAGTCTGAGAAGAACTGAGGCCGTGGCCTGGGGAGAGAGGCGGGGGGGGGGGGTGGCAAAATGGCAAGGTTTGCGACTGCTGGGCAAGAGAGGAGGTGGAGGAGGATGCCAGGCTGCAAACGCCAAAAGGAGGAGTGTCTGCAGCAGACCCAGGAGAGATCAGAAGAGCTTTGTGTATGTCGAGTTTGAGGGGGCACCTGGCCTGAAGTGGGCAGTGGGCAGCTGGTGATGCAGGGCCCGTTCTTGGGCCATTGCTCTGAGAACCCTCCTGTCTGACCCTCGAAGGAGCCAGCACAGGCTCTGGGGGATATGCGGAGGGCAGCCGCAAAGTGAGGGAGACCAGAAGGAGCGGTCAGCCTGGCCAGATGGAGAGCTGGGAGAGGGAGCTGTCAGCGAGCAGGGAGGCAGGCAGGGAGCACACAGCGAGTCACTGGCGCTGGAAGCAGCCTGTGGGCCAAGGAAGGTCAGCCAGGGTTCCTGCCAGGGTGAGGAGAGGGGGGCCGCCTGTGAGTCAGGCCCACCAGTTAGTGTCTGGACATGAGCATGGTTCCGTGTGATACCCCAGGGCCCTGGAGTCCGCCATGGGCCATCAGACGGCAGAGACCTAATGAGAGAAACTGCCACCCTTTAGCAGGGAGAGAAAGGGTATCTTTGGAGGAAGCAGTTAGAAGTTGGATCGCAGAAGGTCCTAAAGAAAGATGAGATTCATGGCCTGTTGAGGGGTGGTTCTCAGCAAGGAGGGGGACTGCTTCCTTAAAGGAGGGAATGGCAGATGAAAGGACAGGTGAGCTGGCTTGAGAGAAACTAGGAATCATTTTTATAGATAGCAAACTAAGGAATCAAGGAAAAATAAAAGGAGTGTCTTGCTGCAATGAAGCCCCAGGTGATGTAGAATAATGTGAATTTATAGTGTCCCCAGTTAGTAGTTGTATGTCATCTTCTAACTGTTCGATAGCACGTGAGTAGAGGTGGAGGAGGGATCTGGCAGGAGTAATTTGAGGTTACTTTGGGAAAACGATCAATAATAGGGCAAAGAAGCAAAGGATTCCAGAGTCGAAGGTGGTGTGGAGGTGGGTTGGTTACCATCTGCCCCAGACCGGGAGGCCAGGAAGGATTTGTAGGGGTGGAGGCTCTGGAAGATGGAGTAAGTTTGAATAGGTCAGGGGAGGGAGGCCCTTTGGAGAGGTGGGGAATAGCATTCAGAGTTTTGTTGTGGAAGTTTGTTAGCTGTGGAACAGGAATTGCAGAGGGAAGAAGCAAAGAGAAATGGAGAGGTGGGTTTCAGAGGGATGAGGACGAGAGAATGGAAGTCCATGTCACTCCTAGGCAGGCAGGACATCTGGGAAAGGGACAAGATGGCAGGACCTTGTCAGATTCAGTCTGCAAGCATTAAGTGCCTAAGATGCTAAGTGCCTGGCCCTATGCTAAGCATTGGGAATGTAAATGTGAGCAAAAAGAAGGCTAGCTTTGGCCTCCGGGAACTCCGTTCCAATGGGAGACAAGAAGACACTCCCTAAAAGGAAGCTGAAGAGGAATAGGGAATGGTGGAGAGTCCAGAGCCCCGTGGCTGGCCAGAAGCCGTGGGGCCAGGAGCAGTGTTGGGAGAGATGGTAGGCACCAGGAATGCTCTTCCCCAGATGTCATCTGGGCGGGACAAAGTCCAGCAGGATGGTTCCCCTCACTGACTTACCTCCTGCTTCCTGGAAATTCTCCAGGAACCCAGATGAACCTGGACATCGTTGTTTTTCTTCCAATGGTTACTGGATTAAAAAATGACTTTTAGGGCCCCTCTCTGGGCTTTGGTTTCCTGGGATTGGGTTGGATGGTTTCTGAGGTCCCAGTGATCTCCAGCTGCTGAGAAGGGTGGGGAGAGTGGCCATCCTTGGCCATCAATCCCTTGTGCTTTCCCCACAGGATCCAGTTCCTCCAGAGCTGATTCAGCTCCTGCAGCACTCCCGGGACTCTCTCCTACAGAAACTGTTTCCTTCCCAAGAAAAGGAACCAGAGCAGGTTTCAGGCCAGAGCAAAGCCCCTGTGGTTACTGTGGTCTCCAAGTTCAAGGTAGGTTTGGTAAAGCTGAAAGGCGAGTCTTGCTCCAGCCCTCCTGGTAAGAGGACTAGGAGCATTCCTGGGCCCTAGACACCCCAGGAGAGCCAGAAAACCCCCTCCCCTCTAGGAGAAGTAGTGGTCTCTTTGGGGGAGGAAGGACACAGACAGCTCTGCCGCTTACAGAGCAAGAAGGGGAGCCGAGTAAATTTAGCCTGCGCGTTAGGAGGGACTTAAAACGGCAGAGAGTAATGGCCTGGGGGGGAGTTTGAGGTGGGCTGGAGGAAGGGGAGGAAACCAGAGCAGAGGGGCAGAGTTTGGCTTATCCTGGCGTCCTTGGAACAGCCACTGGGCTGGGGCTGCCCAGCAGGAGGGTGGTGAGAAGCTGAAGCTTCACGTAACCAAGAGGAAAATGAGGGCAGCTGCTGGGACCTCTGTCCAGCCTGGCCCCTCTCTCTCTCTCTCTCTCTCCCCTCCCCTGGGACCTCCACAGAGCTCCCTGGAGCAGCTCATGCAGGTCCTGCACAGCACCACGCCTCATTACATTCGCTGCATCAAGCCAAACAGCCAAGGCCAGGCCCAGAAGTTCCAGGCAAACGAGGTGATTGTGACTGAGGGACCTCTTCCCTCCTCTTCCTCTCTGTGCCTTCCTCCCTCCTCCTCTTCTTCCCTCCTCCCCCTTCCCACATCAGATGTATCCTTTCAGGTCCTGAGCCAACTCAAAGCCTGTGGTATTGTGGAGACTGTTCACATCAGTGCGGCCGGCTTTCCTATCAGGTGAGTGCAGAGCAACACCAAACACTTCACAAGTGCTTGCTGCGTTGTGGGGGAAGCTATTGAAAAGATGACTCGGTCTCTGCCCTCAAGCAGCTCATGTTCTTCAGCATATGGGTCTTATATCATTAGCCCCTTTGAGCAAGCAAAAGAGGGGGCCAGAATGTCTTAGGACAAGTGGGATTCGGAGAACACGCTTTCAGTCGGGGTAGCTCAAGGAAGGCTTATTAACAATACAAAAAATTGTTTTGCTGTCTAAAATAACAATATTTTTAACTTACAGCATTATTATTGAAAATGTCTTTTTAAATCCTGGTTCCAAATAGGAAAAGTGTTAGTTGGGCTTTTAATTTGTTTTTTGACCTTATCCACCAATTTGTAAAGTTGTTAGTAAATTTGCATATCCACTGATGTCAACAAATTGTTCCTAAAAACATAAGTTCCACATTTCGACATTTTTGACATGGATTCAGGACCCTTTGTAACTCTCCATTTGGAAGTTTTAAAAACTGATTAGAAAAGTACTGTTTCTTAATTTGTTCAAAGATAAGAACTTTTATAAGTTTTCAGTAGCCCAGAAAGAAGGAGGGACAGAGTCAGAGGCTGCCAAAAGGCCAAGGAGGAGGAAGACT
Organism: Sarcophilus harrisii; assembly: GCF_902635505.1. Classification (NCBI taxonomy): domain Eukaryota; kingdom Metazoa; phylum Chordata; class Mammalia; order Dasyuromorphia; family Dasyuridae; genus Sarcophilus; species Sarcophilus harrisii. The sequence continues at coordinate 353,576,919 of NC_045429.1, read as the reverse complement.
GAAAGGAGGCCATTAAATCTTGGGTATAGCAAGAGATGGTTGTTCCTTTTAGAGGGATCAGCCCAAGGCTGAAGGAGACAAAAGCCTTGGAGACTGGAAGGCTGCTGGTGCCCTTGAGGGAAATAGTGGAATTGGTAAGAGAGATAGACTTGGGAAAAATTGTGTAATGAGCTCTAAGATTCAGGTCAAAATCCATCCATCCTGAGATGCACTCCCACGGAAACATGGGCGGCCCCTGTGTGAAGGGCACAGGGCCCCGACTCACCTGTCACAGCCCTGAGCCTGGTGCCTCTGGTGGGGGGCGGGATTGTTGAGGGTGGGGATAGAAGGGCTGTTTTCCCTATACACAAACAAGTACTAAGGAAAGTGGGAAGGCATTGATCCGTAATGTCTGAAGGATGGGGGGTAGAAGGGTGTTAGTAAAACTGTATTGGAGTCTGTATTGGAGTTGGGTCCAAAATGGGCTGAAAGAGCATTGAGCTGATTGGGATATTTTCTCTCTACCCGATTGATCCCATGGCTGCTCTAAGGTCACACAGCTAATCAGTGCCAGAAAGTAGACTGTAAGCCCATAGTCAGTGCTGCCCAGGGTTATTTGGCAGCTCTGAGATAGTGGGATTGAAAAGAGAAACTAGAGGCAGGGAGACCAACTAGGAAATTATTTCATTGGGGGGGGGGGGGTGAACTAAGGTGGTGGCCAGGTGAAGGGCAAGATGGAGATTTGGGAGGGGACGAGATGAGGGAAAGGGAAGAGTTCAGAGGAGGTTTTCAGTGGTTCCGATCCCAACTAAAATTTAAGCCCCAGCCTCTACTTTAGATATTTCTGTTGGGATTGAGGAAGAGTTAAGGACTCACAGGGACATGTACAAGAGTGTATTGTTGCAGGCGCATAACCCTGGGAATCACAGGTGGTCCAGAGAGAAGGGAGTAGGGCAGGTAGGGAGCAAATCCTGGGCGGCAGAAGGGCTCTGGGGAGAGGAGACCCTCACATATCCGTGGCAATCCAAGGCCAGGGGTAGTAGCCTGGATCACCCAAGGCCACTGAATTGCATTTCCAGTCAGCATCTTGGTTACAAACAGATGTGATCACTTCATTCTGGAATGAACAGTTCCCCACATTAGGCAGCAGCCCCCTTGTACCTGCCCTCTCCTGTCCCCCTTCCCCCGCACCCAAGTCCTACAGGCCCCTTGGGATGAGGCGGAGAAGATTGCCAGTGGGGGTTGGCCTAGCTGACCTGAGCTCCCCTTCCACCTTCCAGGGATACAGTAGAACTCCTCAGCAACAATAGAAGGCCTAATGGGGTTCCCTTTGGTTCTCAGGCTCTCTTTTCAAAGCTTCCTTGAACGGTATGACCTGCTAAGAAAACCCCAGCCAGTCCAGCCCAGCCCCTCCTCCAGATTGTCCAGGTCTTCGCCCACCAGAGAGCACTCAGGTGAGTGTTGGGAGGCCTGGAGCCCATCCATGGCGCTTTGGAGTCTTTACAGGACTCAGACCAGCCCCAGCACCGAGATGGCATCTCCCACAGGGCCAGGAAGATGGGGTCAAACCCTACCCCCCCACCCTGAGACTGACAGAGCCTCTTTTTGTCAAGGCTGGGTCACAGAACTAGGTTTGTTCTTGTCCGATTTTCTCTCTGTCTCTCTCCTCTCCTCTCCATAGTCTGCCCTCCTGCTCTGTCTCTCTTGCCAAAACCATATTCTGGTCATTAGTTTTAAAGGAGCTTCCTGCTGCCACCTCTGCCTCTGCTCCACTGCTGCTTCTTTTGCCACTATGTCTCCAAAGGGGCGATGGTGTTAAGTGCGGTCAGACTGATCAGGTAATTCATTCTCTGTCTCCCTCTGAGTCAGCCTTTGGTGAATTAATAGTCAAGTCCTACAATGCTGTGATTCCCAGGGCATCCATCTTTCAGCTTGTGCAGGGGGTGGGGAAACCGCAGGGATAGAAATAATGGACTGCCCCAGCCCCTGTTCCCTCTGTGGGATATGGCGGCCATGATGCTCTTGGCCCCAGGACCGCGGCTGATTTAGCTGGGGTTCTGGGTGGGATGGCACTGCCTAGTTGGACAGGGGCAATACTGGTCAGCATTCAAAAGGAGACAGTTGTGGCTGCAGGTTGGCAGGCACCTGGGGCAGACCCACAAAGGAGGAGGTCAGCACAATGTCTACAGCTTTGGCTGTGGCTGGGCTCGGTCACCCAGAGCAGCCAGGACCCTCCTGGCCCTCACCCTGCTGCCTTTCTGCCTGACGGTGACGGGAGAGTCCCATGGCCTGTGTGGGTCCTCCCCCAAACCTTGTGGGCCTGTGCGGAGTCTCAGCATCTGCTAGATTAGCAGGGTTGATCTAAGCCTCTATCTCTTGGTCTTCAGGACAGCAGCCGAGCCCCGAGGAGGAGGTCGGGCTTCAGTCTCTCATCGGGGACATCCTTCGGACTTTGCCCCCGATGACTCGGCCAGCTACTGCTCTCGGAGTCCACCCGGAGGCCAGGCCGGCTCCCAGCCCAATTCATTGCGGCAGAACCAAGATCTTCATGACCACTTCTGTGGTAAGTGCTTTCCCTTGCAGCCCAACAGGCTGAGGATGAGAAATAAAGAGGAACCTGGGGAGAAAGCAGGTGAGGACTATGGGACTGCAGGAACCATTCCAGAAAGTGGAAGAACAGTTCTTAAATGGGCCCCTTCTCCCTCAAGCAGCAGGACAGTTTCCTTAGCCATCTTCCCCTCTCTGATTCTCCCAGACACACATACCCCTAGCATCAAGAAGATTGAAGCAGGGCATGCTTAAGCACACATATGCCATTTCATGATCCAGCATAAAGACAGCAAGTCGGTCCAGCTGGTGAAGTGCCTGCTCTATGCCCAGTAACACAGAGGCCTCCAGACTAGTCCCATGCGGCAGGGACTGGGGCAAGCCACTGTACCCTCTTTGTGTGGTAGGCTCAAGACTGAAGGAGGTCAGAGAAGGAATAATCAGAGATTGGAATAACTGGGGGGACCTTCCTGAAGGAGACGGGACTTGAACAAAACCTTGAAAGATCTTAGGCTTTGTGGACTTTGGCTTACTAGATGTTAGTGTCTCATGCATTGAAAGTAATGCCATCTATTCAACCTTACTTTATGCTCTTTGAGGTAATGAGAAACTGGCTGGGAATAAAAGGTTGGTCCCCAAATAGAGAGAGAGATTACTATCTTCATTTTGTTGAAAGTGTTAATAATAGAGATGATGGGTATAGAATATATATATGTATGAAGTCAATGTGAGGGCTAATTTTGCCAAAATGGTTTTTGTTTTTGTTTTTGTTCCCTTTATTCTTGATACCTTTTGTTTTGACATAAGTAATCACTTTCTAAAAAAAGAAAAAACTAAACAATCCCCACAAAAAGTTAAGTAAAATGGCTTAATTATGGCTGACATCAAGCGCACACAACTAATTTTCTGCTCTTGCATTTTGTTTTCTTTCTCGTTTTTTTCTTCTTGATCTAATTTTTCTTGTGCGGAGTGATAATTGTGGAAGTACGTGAAGAGTTGCATATGTTTAACATGTTTTGGATTACTTGCCATCTAGGGGAGAAGGTGGGAAGAGAGGGAGAAAAAAAATTTGGAACACAAGATTTTGCAAGGTTGAATTTTGAAAACTATGCATGTGTTTTAAAAGTAGAAACTATTTTTAAAAAATAAGGAAAAATAACATCAATATATTTTGAGTTATAGGAGGTTTTTGCACTATAACAATTTCTCAATATACCTCTCCTCTCACTATATCTGATCAATTGCACTGGGCATCTACAGTCAAGTGTAAGCTAAATTCAGCTGCATTTTTTTTTAATTTACCTGATAGTGGTTCTATACATTGTTCTTTTGACCCTGCCCTTTTCTTCTTCTTTTTTTTTGGTGGAGGCAGTCAAAGTTAAATAACTTGCCCCAGGTTATGCTGCTAGTTAATGTCTGAGGTTAGATTTGAACTTGGGTCCTCCTGACTCCGGGCCAGTACTTTACCCACTTCACCACCTAGCAGCCCTAAGCCCGCCTTTGTCACTCTATCCATTCATACAGATAGTTTTATCTTTTAATGTTTATCATTGTGTTCATTGTTCTTTTGGTGGCTTTTTTCACCTTCAATTACTTCATGCAAGTTTGTCCATGTATCTGAATTCATATTCATTCTTTCTTTTGGCATGATGACATTCCATCCCATTTATATATCTTATTCAACTATTCCCATTATAGGACACATAAAACCCACTTCCATCTTTTTGCTTTTTACATAATTGCAACATCTAGGTCTTTCCCTTTGGCCACACTCAATTAGAGCTCCAAAATTAGCCATCTCTAGGATCCTCCCCTCTTTGGTGAGAGCTAATGGTCATAGGTTAGCCATGCTGTTACATAGGATTGAGAAGTGAAGAAGCCCTTATAGGGTGACATCATAAGTGAATTAGAGAGCATGGAAGAAATTAACTCTTAAAGTTGTGTGGAGGGAATCTATGTGACAAAATGGGAGAGAGGATCACAGATAATGAAGTAGATAAATCTGATTACATAAAACTTTAGTTTTGTACAAACAAAATGCAGATAAAATTAAAAAGGAAGTGTTTTGAAAGATTTGACAGAAAAATCTTTGTTGCCAGTTTCTTCAAGGGTCTCATTTCTTAGATATATAAGGAACCAAATCAAATTTTAAGAATAAGAGCCATTGCCCAATTGATAATCAAAGTATGTGAAAGTCAATTTTCTAAGGTGAAAGAACTCTTAGTTACCTTGTTCAACCACGAGTTTTACTCTGCCTGATTAGGCTGGAAACTTTGGCCTTTCTTAGTGTCTCCCCTTCTTCTGTTCCTGCAGTTGGAGCTGCTAGAACAGCGGCGCATGCAGACCCTAAATAAATGTGCTCGGTGCATCCAGTTCTGTTGGAGGCGGCACCAGCGCAGAAAGCTGGAGAAGCAGAGATGGGCGGCCACTCTTCTCCAAGCAGGTAAGGCCCAGCTGCTGGGAAGGGGGGGGGCTGTCCCACTCTGCGGGGAGGCCTTTCCATGGAACCATCTTCTATGTGGGTCTTTAGCCAGAGTATCTTTGGGTAGTTGTGGGCCCAAAAACCAGATATTCCTCCTACAATGAGTTCTGTCATGCATTTAACTGACTTCAGTTCAGCTATACAAAGCCCACATAGCAGGTACTTTATAAATGCTCCTCATTCATTCTCCTCCATACTTCACCAGTAATCCCAAGAGATAGTCAGCAGGACATGAGGTTAAACTCCTGGTTTAGTGGGGGGATTCCCCACTGAAGTCTGAGCACCACTGCTTCACAGAGCACCCCCTGCTCCCCCCAATTCCATGGCAGGAGTGGAGAGGGCTCTTTTTGTTATTGACTCTATCCATTGACATTTAGGGTCAGGCAACTTGAGAGGGGCCTAATCTAAAGAGAAAAGGAGAGCCAACAGGGTCACTGTTACTCTTCAGTCCACAGACCAGATCTCCCAGGAGTCTTCCCTTTGTGAACCATAGACTCGGGGGATTTAGAGCCGGGAAAGATCTGAGGCTATAAGTCAACCCATCTTGTTTTACAGATAAAAAGTGGGGCCCAAGAGACACTTAGCCAGAGTAATCCAGGCAGGTGTCAGAGGTGGGACTTAAACCCCAGGCCTCTGGCCGCAAGGCCGCTAGACCCTGCCATTCCCCCACCCAGACAGCTAGTGGTTGGTAGGTGCCCAGGGCATCAAGTGTAAGATCTCCTTATAAGGTGCTAATAGAAGCATTTATTTATTTCTGTTATTTCCTTCCTCTCATTTGTCACCAAATCAGCTGCACGTTCCTGGCTGACACGGAAACGGATACAAAAGCTGCATGCTGCTGCGACCTCCATCAAGCGCGCCTGGCGGAAATGGAGGGTGAGGATCTTCCCCTGTGTTCAACCTTGCCCCGTCACCCTGGCAGGGGAAAAATCCAAAACACAAGCATGCTCCTGAGACAGGGTAGGGAGAAGAGAGTTCTTGGGCTTCCTGGAGCCCTTCACATGCATGAAATTGTGTCTACCATCCAAAGTGTTTTTTCCCAAAGCCACCCATCACAGGAAAGCCTGTCTCTAAAGCTGGAAGGAAACTTTAAGGATGATTGTGTCCATGCTCCCTCATGTTACCAAGGCTCACCCAGGAAGGCCACTCACCTGGTGGCCTGTGCAGAGCTCCCCCCAAGTCTCTGTGTCCCACTTTCCCAACTCCCCCCAAAGATCTGAGAGTGGCTGCTAGGAAGCATTTGCCCCTTATAGTCTAGAAGACAGGTTAGCCGCCAGTGCAGGTGAGCAGGGGAAGAGGGCCTGTGATGTTAAAAGGCTTCTGGTGTGGGTGTTCTTTGAAGGCCAAGATGGATTCCCTAGTATCCATAGAACTGGATGATGTGGAAGAAAACTGCTTTGCCAGAGTGCCTTGCCACCCCCTCTCCGGCGCAGCGCCATGGCCCCCACGTGAGACAATCCAGCTCTGGCCGCTGGGACTCGTGCTGGCCAGTGCGCCGGTGGGGGTGATTGGGATGCGGAGGAACCTGTCCCTGCAGGCCTGCCTACAGATTCCTTGTCACAGCAGCAGCCACAAGGTGGAGGCCACCCAGTGTGACCAGGCAGGGATCACCTCCATCAGAGCGCTGCCCCAGGTAAGGAAGAGCTCCACTGGAGATGAGAGGGAACTAGCAGATTCCCTCCTGTGACCACTTTGGGCCAGGGGTACCTCTGCTAACGGTAAAGACAATGCTAATAACAATTATTCACATTGACATAGCTCTGTGAGTTTTGCAAAGCACTCTATTACCACATTACCTACTCTGGGAGTTGGGTGCTGTTATCCCCATCGTACAGATGAGCAAACTGAGCTGAGGTTAAGTGACTTGCCCGGGATCACATAGCTAAAAAGGGCCTGAAGCAGGATTCAAACTCAAGTTCTGATTCTTGAGCCCAACACTAGCCACAGAGCTGTAACACTTCTGTGGCTCTACAGCCACATACCATACAAAACAAAATAAATTCTAGGACAAGAGATTTTTTTTTCCTTAAAGGGGGAAACAGGCATTAGTAGCATTTTATTTGATTCAGGCTTATTGTCTTTCCAGTGCTACAGCTTAGGATTTAAAGAAAGTCTTTCACTCCAGCTGCTTCTTCTTGTAACTCCCCTAATACCCTGCTCCACCTGAGTCCTCAGGGAAATCTCAATGTGGGGCGCCAAAATGTAATGTCCAGACTAGCTTTCTGGAGGTCCTCTGGAAGAGCCTTGGTCTAAGCAGGATAGTGACTATGACAAGGATGGGCAAGAATAGAGCCCATAGTCTTTATTGTCTCTTACAGTCTGCATCTATCACAGTCTGACTTTGTCCCCAGTTCTCTCATCCTTTAAATATCCTATTACAATTATACTCAGTATACTGTAGTGATGTAAGCCAATCTAGACTGATTATATCATGCTAAATATATGTGAATTAGAGAACCATTATCTCATCAATTCCATTGAATTAACACCTTGTTTCAAGCATACTTCTCCAGAATTCCAGCCCCCTAAATTCAGGGAATTTACATTCTTTTTAAGTATGTGAAAATAAACACAACATAGTTTCTTGGTTGGTTGATTATCTAGGAGGATCAGGAAAACCCCACCCTATTTTCCACCTTATTAAGGACTGTGAAAAGCACACACTGGGTTTTTATTATCAGATTAGACATCATCACTTAAATACTTTTTCCCTGCTCCAAAAAAAAAAAAAAAAAAAAAAAAAAATCGATTTTAAGTGACAAAGTGATTAAAGCCCCAGCCCTGCAGTCAGGAGGGCCCAAGTTCAAATCTATCTTCAGTCATTTGCCACTTACAGACTTTGTGATCCTGGGCAAGTCATTTAACCCTGTGGCCTTGGCCAGAAAGAAAATAGCAAGAATGGGCTATACAAAAGCACGATTTGTTGGGTCATGCCAGTGAATCGGAGTCTTCACTTACTAATGCAATAATAAGTAGCTCATCTGGCCACTCCAGGGCCGCTCACAAGGCCCAGCCATCACTGGGCACATGTGCCCTCGGGAGGGGGATGCTGGGGCTGTTCTCAGATGGCAATCTGTCTCCCTAGGGCTCCATCCGGTTTCACTGCAAGAAGTCCCCCTTGCTCTACGCCAACACCAGTCCCGAGGCACCGCACTGCAACATCACCGGCTTTAATCAGATCCTGCTGGACAGGCACAGACTGATCCCGGTGTGAGGCACCGCTTGCCCTTGTACCTGCCGTCTCAAGCGCTGCACTTTGTTTCCTCAGACTTGGTCTCCGGTTTTCTTTCCCTCCCTCCAACTATCCTCATCCAGGGACCTCTATTATACCTCAGAGCAGGGCTGGCAGTGGTGATGGCATTCAAACCAGTAGGAAGGGAATGGTCGATGTAGGTTTTCCCACAGTGGGATTCAGAAGAACTAGGGCTGTCCCAGTTCCCATGTCCTCCATACCCATTATGGTCCCTAACCTTTACTCCTCTGGTGAGTCATTAGGATTTGGCCACTCAGTTCTGGAAATCAGGCTGGGTGACGGCTGTGGGAATGTGGCCTAAATCAGGGCAGAAATTCATTACTTGACATTACTTGACAAGTCTTAGGTTGACACTATTTCAGGTTACTTCAAATGATTACCTTGTTCAATACCAAAGATGATGATCTGGGGAAAGTGAAAAACAGCTTGCACTAAAATCAGTAAAACTTCGTTTTATTTAAATGTCTAGTAATGTCACATCTAGGAACAAGCTGATGTTTTAAATGATGTGTAGGAGGGAAACATTGCCAAACATTCCCTTCTCCTAGGCTTGTTTAGATGTGTACCACAAACAAATAAAACTTTTTAAAGAACCAGCTCACATTATTATTGAAGAGGTCTTCTTTCCACAAAGTAGGTTGCTTCTTTGGGGTTTATGCACATTGTGTTCATTGGCAAGATGAGAAATGGAGACTGCCGAGTCCCAGAACTTCAGTGACCAGAGGTAGGCTGCCTCCATTTTGTTTGATCAAACCTTTGTTTCTTCTCTAAAAGGCAGAACAGTTCCATCTCCATGTTGGCAGGAGCTCAGGGCAAGCTCAACTCACCCCTCTGTATCCGAAGAATTTTCTTTCTCGGGAGGATTGACGACTCTAAGACAGCAGTCAGCAAACTCCACAAACAGGGGTTCCTGCATAAGGCTTTTCATGAGGGTCTCTTTGTCATCTGCCTGGTCGATGCTGACCAACAACTGTCGGAGGTGGGGATTGGTCAGTAAGTTCCTTAATTCCTTACAGTCCCCTTGAGAAAAAGACAAAAATGAATGTGAAAGGCAAGCACTACCCATCCATCTGACCTCTTGTCATTTATTACAACATTCACATACAAGTTGAAACCAAACGTCCCAAGATTGTTCTATCAACATCAGAAGCATCTAAGATACAAAATCAACAGGTTTAAATTTAAAGATAATTTAAAGAGCGGATCTTTTTTTCAGTGTCCTTAATCAATCACAACTTCTACCATTTAAGAAGCCAGTTGTCACCCTCTTTTTGGCAGTTAGCAAGTAGAGAATTGCATCTTTGCAAAGCCCTCTCACCCCAAGCTCCAGCATTTCATCAGTGCTGCAGCCAGGTGTGCCCAAGCAGGCTCATATGACTTAAAATGTGACACCACACAAACGGCTTCATCTCTTGTACTTGTGAGGTAAGGAGGCAGTGGAAGAAAAGGTAACATACACCATGTGAGAGCTGCTCTGGGGTGAAAGCACTTGGTCATCATTAAGCAAGTGGAAGAGTGAGAGCTCCTCCAACATTATTCTGCCTCAGCAAAACCAGACAGTCCAAGTATATGAATATAATCTTGTTATCGCTGGGGCTGGAACAGAATCCGAATGCCTCTGTCTGAACACTGCTATCTCTCATTTTGAGGGAGGAGGGGTGCAGAATTTTTAAGTCACAGCACCACACAAAGAAGAAGTGTGTACATAGGAGAATCCTCAGCAATTAAAAAAAAAAAAAAAAAAAAAAAAAGGCGTAAAATCTCAAGCACCTGTAGGTTTGCTAAGTATGATAATTTACCATTCACTGAACAAGATTGAAGGTTAACATTCCTAGCATATGCTTGCTTAACCAGGGTCTCCTTCCCTTTGAAATTCTAAAATGACTAGAGAGGGGGGCAGCTAGGTGGCACAGTGGATAGAGCACCAGCCCTGAATTCAAATGTGGTCTCAGACACTTAACATTTCCTAGCTGTGTGACCCTGGGCAAGTCACTTAACCCCAATTGCCAAAAAAAAAAAATTCAGAGAGAATGTCAAAAGTATGTTTTGCCAGGATCACAGAGCCAGATCCCCGAAGCCAAAATTTACACCAACTCTATTTTACAGATGAGGAAATTGAGGCTCAAAGATTGCTTTTGTATGTAATTAGAATAAACAATTGCTTTTTATAAGACAGTTACTAATAACCTATATTAATAAATGTTGGTCATACTTTGGATTAATACAGACAAACGTTTCCTATCCTACAGGCCCATCAGATCCCATGTAGAAGATTTAAATGCATATGACACTGGCTTACCCAGGTCCCTCAGCTTCTGAATAGAGACTCTGTCCTTTTCATCATCGCTGTCCAGAATATCAGACACTGACCAGTCTTTACCTAGGAACAAACAAGTTTGTTGCAGTGGTCAAAGGAAGGGTCTTTACCTAGGAACAAACAAGTTTGTTGCAGTGGTCAAAGGAAGGGTCTTGCAAAGATAAGTGGAACCTAAGGGACCTAGGGTCTAGTCCTCTCTTTGAGGGCTACTGCTACTACCACCTGAGATTCCTCAAAAGCAAATTAAACTATTTATTTAGAGGCCTTCTGAAGTCCATTCCAGCTCTAACTGCACGATCCAACGGTTCTTCAAGGCCTCAATGCTTGCTTTATCAGTAGGAGGAGAGGAGACTTATGGTCATAGAAAAACCATTACAAAAATCTATGAATCCAAAGTACTGGGCCTCCTGAGGTCTACAGGTGGAAGGTACCTAGGAAGGAAATAGTCAAACCCAACTCCTCATATTTTGTATACTATTTCCAGCCACTTTTTAAAAAAGAGGGGAAAAAAAGCTAGCATTACTATGTTCCAGTCAACATCAAGATATAGTTACTGATTCAACAAACATTTCTTTTTTTATTTTTAAAAACATATTCATGGACAATTCAACATTAGCTCTTGCAAAACTTTGTTCCAATTTTCATCCCTCTTACCCCACCCCCTCCCCTAGATGGCAAGAGTCCAATATATGTTAAATACAATATTTTTCTTGTGCGGCATAATTGTATAAATATGCAATATATGCATATTTATACAATTATGCCGCACAAGAAAAATCAAATCAAACCAGAAAAAAAAAAAAGAAGCAAAATAAAATGCAAGCAAATAACAGAATGAGAATGCTATGCTATGTTGTGCTCCACACTCAGCTCTCACAGCCCTTTTTCTGGGTGTAGATGGCTCTCTTCATCATTGAACAACTGGAACAGGTTTGAATGATCTCATTGTTGAAGAGAGCCATGTCCATCAGAATTGATGCCGTGTATAATGATCTCCTGGTTCTGCTCATTCTGTTCATCCTCTCTGAAATCATCCTGTAGATTATTTCTTACAGAACAATAATATTCCGTAACATTCATATACCTTAATTTATTTAGCCAGTCTCTAATTGATGGGCATCCACTCAGTTTCTGGTTTCTAGCCACTACAAAGTGGGCTGCCACAAACATTTTGCACATGTGGGTCCCTTTCCCTCCTTTAAGATCTCTTTGGGATATAGGCCCAATAGCGACACTGCTGGATCAAAGTTTGCTAACTTTTTGAGCTTAATTCCAAATTGCTCTCCAGAATGGCTGGATCCATTCACAGTTCTACCAACAATGTATCTGTGTCTCAGTTTCCACACAACCCCTCCAACATTAGTCATTATCTTTTCCTGTCATCTTAGCCAATCTGACAGGTGGCTAGTGATATCTCAGAGTTGTCTTAATTTTCATTTCTCTCATCAACAGTGATTTAGAGAACCTTTTCATATGACTAGAAATAGTTTCAATTTCTTCATCTGAAAATTGTTCATATCCTTTGGCCATTTATCAATTGGAGAATGACTTGAATTCTTATAAATCTGAGTCAATTCTCTACATATTTTAGAAATGAGGCTTTTATCAGAACTTTTGCATGCATGTAAAAATCTTTTATTGCTTCCCTTATAATCTTGTCTGCATTAGTTTTGTTTGTACAAAAACATTTTAATGGTCAATAATGATCTCCAGTTCTTCTTTGGTCACAAATACTTTTTTCCTTCACAAATCTGAGGAATCCTATCCTATGTTCTAATTTTAACTAACATTTCTTAAGTGTGAGTACACGTCACAGCTAGAAGCTGGAGAGATGAGAAATCAAATCTTTGCATTCTAGGATCCATATGTGAGAATGGGACAAATCAACGGATGCAAAGTAGAGTGTGAAAAGAGCATAGCAGGAATGCAGATGGTATTCCTTCTGGAAATTTTGAGGACGAAGGCAAATTTTCTAAAGAGACAACCTAGCAAGAATGCCTATTGTACCCATTCTCTTGAGACAGACTTGTGTCCCACCAAAGTACTTATAGTAGGCCCACATATGTAGGCCTATAGGTACTCAAAAAAATGCTTAATTTAACTCTCCATTCTATGTCTACCAGTCGTGTGTTAAGTTAAACATGAAATAACCAAGGAAAAAAAGAGTTGAAGCTTCCAAGCATATTGATTTATTAAATAATGTATAACAAATTAATAGGAACCAGGCTTGTTCAACTTTGGCACTGGATCCCAAATACAGGGGGAGACAGATTTTTTTTTTTTTGCTTTAAAAACAATTAAGATATAAACCAAGATTACATTATCTGATTTCTAAAAGGAGGAAAGATTAGGGGCTTTCCAAATCGGAAAAGAGAGAGCAAACGGGTACAATTTCCTGAAGTCACAAAGTGTCCCACTCCTCCTCCTCTCCACAAGGATTCCATCAAGAGAACAAGGAGACAGTAATTGATGGACTAGTTTTCAGATAAGACATGAGTTACTTGAGATGTATAATGAGTTACTTGAGATGTATAATTGTGAGAAAACTCCCTATATATCAATCTTTGGATCTGGCTGTGTTTCTGTCAGCATAACCTAGGTCCTTACTTAAGGCTCTCTAAGCAACAAGCAGAAGTATTCCAGCTGAAGGACTAGTTTCAAACAATTCCCATAATTTCTCACAAGACAAAAACTGGACTAGACTCCCACTAAAGAGAGAGAGAACTCAGCTAGAACCAGAATTAAGTCAGTGTGGTTCACTCAATTCCCACAATTCTCTCATACCTATGGGACCCTTCTTCAATCCCTTAACTGAAAGGGCTGAAAAGTGTCAGTCAACCTTCACTCTGTAGCATCCCTGAATCTATTACTACATATGACTTGTGGCCAACCCCATTCCTTGCCAATTCTGAACCCTTGGGAATACCTCTCAATTGATACTTCCAAGTGCAGGCAGTTGAATGGACCAAGTCCCATAACAAAGCCAGGGTATGGAACCACTAATTAGCTCTCTTTATCCTGCTACTACAGCACTTCCACAAAGGGTCTACCAAACCTTTCTCCTTAGCCACTCCCCATTTTACCCTCTTCAATCCCCTTCTTTCTAAGAGTGACCTCACTTCCTACAGTTGAGAACATCAGATATGCGCTCCCTCAACCTCCCTTCCTGAATATTTACCAGTCCTATCCCCTTTCTATAACATTTCAGAAGTTCTCTCTCCTACTTTTTCAAACTATGCTTTCTGTGGTCTTGATCCCATCTTATTATCAATTCTCTTGTCCTGTTCCAGATCTAGATGTGGCACAATTTTATCACATAAGTAGTTTCTATTCTCGCCTTACAAATGTCGCCTAGTCTAGTCCTTAAGTCTTCCAGTTGCACCATTCAAAAATGCATCACTCACCTTTGTCCTCCAAAAGCTTTCTTTTCCCGGGAAGAGCACTTGAGTCTCCATTTTGCACGACGGGAGAGGGTTTGGAGATGCACTGCTCTGTTAAAATTAAAAGCAACAAACTCTCTCTGTGAAGGAAAGGGGAAGGGAAAGGGCAGAAGGATCCCACACTAGGGCATTCGCCTGCGAAAGGGGCTTTGTGAGCCAGTGGGCAAAGGAGCAGAAAGGGGGCAGAGCTACATACGGGGCCGGGCCGGGGCTGGAGATGCCGGGAGAGGGACAGGACGAGAAGGGGGGGAGGGGAGGAGCTGGCCGGCCGAGGGCTGCCCGGGCGCCAGGGGGAGGCGAGCTTCTCCCTACCTTTGTGCTTTTTGTAGCAAGGCACCGAGCAGCTGCAAGACAACCAGAGACAAGGCAGGTCAGGGCGGGCCCCGCTTTCCCCCGCGCGGAAACCAGACCCAGAACTGCCGAGGTCTTCCCCGAGAGCCTCCCGTTCCCCTCCCCCGCCCGCCGAGGCCTCACGTACTACGGGGAGCGACAGGCAGGGCAGCGGTACTTGGGTCCCTCCTGGCACACAGCACACGCGCCGGCCATCTCTCGCGAAGCCATAGCCACCGTCTCCGGGACTTCCGCGCAAGCGCGTGCCGAACTTCCGCGTCGCGCCCCCTAAAATAAGTGTGCGTGTGGGGGCGGGGCGTACAACCCGGAGGTGTGCGATCCGCTTCCTCGGAATTCTCCAATCCTGGCCAAGCTCAAGGCTAGGCGAAGCCAATCGATCACCGCTCTCTCTACCTCCTAGACCCAGTTAGTACAGATCCAACCGTTAGATCTACACGCTAGTGGGCGGAGAAGGAAAGATCACGTGATTCTCCGGAGTTTTGTAGGGCGGGGAGCGACCTGGTAGGTTCCGTCGGGTTTTGAGCTGGATTATAGTCAATGCTCATTAAACGTCTATTAAGCACCTACCACGCGCCCTGCACTATGTTAAGACCTGGGGAGGCGATCTCACAATCCAATGGGGAAAGGCAGAAGCCGAAAAGGGGGGGAGGGCGAGGGCACTTGGCGCGAGGGCGTCTGCGATCGGGGCATTTCCATCCTCGGCCTCCCTAAAGGAGAATCTGGCAGGTCTTTGCCCTTCACTTCCGCCTGTCACAGGGGAGGGCGCCCTCATCGGGGACCCGAGGAGCTGCACTTCCGGGTTGAAGCTGTGACTATATTTGGAGACCCCGTGTTTCCCAAGAACTAAGACCCAGCAAGCCGGCGGGCCCCGGAGCTTAGCTCAGCCGCAAGCTGTTGTTCTCTAGAGGACCTCACCTTGTGGGCCTTAACCCGCACCAGGGGCTCACCGAGGGAGGGGCCTGCGGGCCCAGCGCTCGCTCTCCCCGTTTCTTGTAACTGCCCAATGAACGGCTCGGGCGGCCCGGAAAAGCCTCGGCTCCCCAGAGCCTGCCGGGACGACCCGAGAGCCGCGTCGGGGCCCGGCCCCCTTCCGTGTGGCCCTCGCCTGGGAAGCCCCGCCTCCTCGGAGGCCTTTCTCCGGCAAGGGCTTCGCTCACTCTGAAACTGAAACCTCTCCCACCCCCAGCCGGCTTGGAGACCAGTCCGCTCCGGCCGGCGACGCCATCTTGTTAGACGAAGAACGTCTGACTATCACGGCAGAAGGATCGTTTCCAAACTGCGGGAGCCGGACTAAATTTCTAAAGTCTCAGTAATCTTGCTATGGTCCAATTTTCCCCAAGATCACAGCCCGGGGACCAGGGCAACCCCAAATTCCCGCCCCCAGGCTTGGGTTGACTAGTGTCCTTGGCTCGGGTTCGAGGAGGACGGACTTATTTCCCATCCTCTGCAGCCAATCGCTCAGCATTTACTAAGCACCCGCCGCGTGCTAAGGGCTGTGTGAAAAAATACAACAAAATAAAATGCTGCGCCTGCCCTCGAGGAGCTCGCAGTCTAAGGGAGAAACCCGCACGCGCAAATATACAAAGGAGGCTCTGTTGTCCTGGGTGAAGGGGAAGTAACTAACAGAGAAAGCCCCGAAATTAGGGGGAGCTGGCGAAGGCGGGCGCTAGAAAGTGAATTTCAGCCGGGACTTAGAAGAGGCCAGGGACGGGTCGGCCAGAGCCGGGACTTAGAAGAGGCCAGGGACGGGTCGGCCAGAGCCGGGACTTAGAAGAGGCCAGGGACGGGTCGGCCAGAGCCGGGACTTAGAAGAGGCCAGGGACGGGTCGGCCAGAGAGGATGTTTGCAGCTGAGAAAGTCTTGTTCCGGGAGCAGCCAGGAGGCCGGCGCCGTTGAATCGAGGAGCACTCACCCAGGAATGTAAGAAGACTAGAAAGGTGGGAGAGGGCTAGCAGGCTGTGAAGGGCTTCGAATGCCAGAGTGGGGCTTCTGAAGGCAACTGGAAATCCCGGGGCTGACTCGGGGGGAGGTGGGGGAGGGTTGACATAATCGAGCCTGTGCTGTCCGAATCTGACTTTAGTGATTCAGTGGCTGGAGGATAAATTAGAGTGGAGAAAAGCTTGAGGAAGGCAAACCCACAAGCCACCTACTGCAGCGACCCAGGGGAGGGGGAAGGACAAGAGTGGTGTCAGAGGAGAGAAGGGGCTTTCTGACAACTCTGTGGAACTAGAGCAAGCTCATCCAGCCTGGCGAAAACAGTCTTTGGGTTCTCTTTGCCAGTCAGAGAGACAGCCTAGGTCTAGAGTGGGAATCTGACCGTCACACGGGCCACCCAAAATGGATTTTTCCTTCCTGGATTGGTGACAGTCACTTAAATTCCTCCTCTTCAACCAACTCTTTGGAGGAACTGAAGTGGAGGAAGACAGCCTGGAGGGATAGAGAGGAAGGTGAGCAAGGAATAGGTTTTCTGGGTTATTTGCTCCGGCCTAGAGTGGCGTCTTCTATAGTTTCGTAACCCTTCTTCGGCCCCCTCTCCAAGAGGGACTAGAAGACAGGAACTGAGGGCACTCCCACAGGAGAGAGAAGGCAGGGCTTTAGTAATTTCCCCTGGAAGACAAAGTTATCCAAGGGAACACTTAGTCCCTGCCAGAAATTATAATGGTCTCTGTGGTGCAGAGTAAATGCTAGGAATGTTTGGGTGATTACTTTTTCTTCTGCGGGCATGGCTGTTCCCTTGCAGCGACCCTGATGATCTCTCCTGACCCCTACTTTTTCTCTTCTCTCCAGCCTTTTAGATGACACTGCTTTGGGCTCCTTTGGCTGAGGCTCATATTCTGGCCTGAACCTTTCTTAGGCTATGGCAAATGAGGACCATTGTATCCCCCACATTTGGCACTTTGTAGATTCCTAAACTTCTAGAGTTATCTAGATATCAGAGAGGGCAATAGATAGGAAAAATTAGGTTTAGGCCTCCACTGGCTGTTGTAAAACCTAAAGGAAAGACTATTCTTTTGTTGTAGTGAAAAGCACACTAAATGTGCTGGGCTAAAGACCTGGACTTGAATTCTGAACAATCTACCGTCTAAGAATTTTAACGGAATGACCAGAATCTCACTCAGAGCCATAATAGGCTATGGATAATGCCAATTTTAAAGAGGATTAGTTTCATCTTTTATAAAGAGAAGAAATTTGGATTGGACAATCTTCAAAATCCTTCTCCTATGGGAATTCTAGTATTATGCTACCCCACTCATTTCCCCTTGGGTGACTCTTTAATAGCTGAAAGCTGTTCTGTGTTGTCCTTCATGATGAGAGAGAAACAATGACACCACAAAGGTGATGTCTTGATTTGCCTATGATATGTTTTTTTCTGTATATATTTTGGCTAGAAAGCTGACCTTAGACCTGTATCCGTGTCCTGCCTCAGATACGTATGGAGCAATTAATTTAATCCTTCAAAGTTCCTCATGAAACTAAAACTATTAGTGCCAAGAAGATCCCAATCTGCTTATATGGAAAAGCCTCACCAGAACCTCCCTATCCCAATAAAATCACAGAGCAGGTCCAAAAATAGATAAATACATGCATATATAAAAGTGAGTGAAAAAGCCAAGGATCTGTCTCTTAAGCATCCCTGAATTCCAAAACCTACTCCCCCCCCCCCCCAACCAGGACAGAAATCCTTGGTGTAGGCACGGAAAGGGGGGTGGAGAGGAGAGGAGAGGACTGGGATCTTGAGACAAAATATCTTAGAGACTAGTATTTGGTTCTACTCTCTTGACTGGGGGTACCATTAAATCTAACTTCTATATTCCCATCAGTAAAATGTAGTTGGTGGTCTTCACTATAAATTCCCAGGATTCACACTGACAATTTGATTTAGGTTGTGTTCCCTTCATCCCTGTCTCTGACCTTAGTGTCAGACAAACTTACTCAAGTTGAGAAACTATCTCCTCGAACTCATACAAAGAGTGCACTGAGCAACAGAGTCGAGAGGAAATTAATTTATTCTTGGGAAAGTGAGTGAAAATTACTAGGGTGAATGCCTAGAAAGAACAAACAAAAGGAAAGGCACCTGGCCAGGAGAATCAGATTTCCCTTCTCTTTTCTCCTTCTGTACTTCATTCAGTCCCAGAGTCACGCTCCCCCCTCTTTCCCTCACAACCCTTTTCCCAAAGTACCAGGAGTGGGAAGGAATACTGCACAAATGTGAGGTACTACAGTCGCTGGCTCTGTTTACTTCTTCAAGATTCAAGCCTGCAGCTAGCTCCTCCAGCCCAGCTCCTGTGTTGGGAGCTGTCCAGCCCCTCGAGTGCTGAACCAGGACCAACATTCTCTATCTCGCAGCAGAGAAGAGAAGTAATCTAGGGGACATCTGGGATATGTGGAAAGATCTCTTCCCCTACTGTCTCCCCCTGTCTTTTCTTTCTCCATTAGAAAGTTAAAGTGACCTTGACTCCAGTCCACTATGCCAGTAATCATAAGGGTCCCCTGTCACTCTCAGTCTTGCATAGTCTGCAAGCCTAGAACAGCCACCAAAATGATGAGACAATCTATCTGCTTTCTCCTAGTGACACAAATCTTTCTCATTTCATATTGAAATTAATCTCTGTCCCTGCTGCCCACTATTCAGTAGCAAGAAGAAAAAAGCACACAGATCCCCAACCTATCCCCAACATGAGAAAGATCAGTTGTGATTATTAAATCCTGTTAAGATAATTTAAGAATTTCCCCTGTGTATTACATGCATTTTGGAGCCTCCTCCCCTATATCATCCCCACCCTCGGAATCGATCTAGTGTTGATAATGTCCACTCCCTTCTGTTTCTAGCAATATCCAACTGTGGGAGAGGGGATAGTCATTGGAGATTAAATGTCCCTCACATCCCTAACATCTTGCATTTGAATCTGATTGGTAGGAGAGCACCTAGAGAACAAGGGAAGAAATTTACTGCCCAGACTCTTAACCTTGAGAGTGTAGAGCACAGGGTTCCCCAGGGCATTGAGGGTGATCATAATGGCAGTTACATTTCGGAACACAAAGAAGCCAGGATATAGATCCTCGGGGCAATGGCAATCAGTCACATCCACCAGAACACCAGCAAAGAAGGGAGCGTAGGAAGCCAGAGTCAGCAGCCAGATAGCAATGCTGGTCCGGACCACTGGAACCTCGGCTGATCTGGATCCCCCTCCTCCGTGACTCTCCATGGCAGCCTCCTGCTTCCTCAGCACCAATACAATGTTCAGGTAACTGAAAAGGGGCAGAGCCAAGGCCACCACACAGTGAGGGATGGTGATGAAGATTAGGTAGTCTATACAGAAGGGACCGTAAAGTTCCGAAGGCTGGCAACCACTGTCCAGGCCATTCCAAGATAGCAAAGGTAGTGAACCCAGAGTGACTGCAAGGGCCCAGTTTGCCAAGACCACAGTCATTGCTTTTCTCTTGGATACCCTGGCTTGAGCCCTCAGTCCCCCACCCACCACCATCAGGTACCGCTCCATACCAATACTGACCAGGTTGTAGATGGTGGAAAGGATTGAGGTGGCATAAAGGGCATATGGAATCAGCAGATCACGGGAACCATGAATGGTGTTGTCTGGATGGACCAGGAATAGCACGGAGATCCAGAGGCCAGATGAGCTGGACAAAAGATCCGACAAGGCCAGATTGCCAAAGAGTATGAAGATGGGGTGGTGGAGGTCATGCGATGCCAAAATGACTATGATGACCACCCCATTGGAGACCAGGGACAGAATGTTGAGAGTTATCTGAGGGATGCCTAATACCAATACCAGCTGTGGGCTCCACAGCTGGCTACCATTCCAGGAACAATTCTTATGCAAAGTCATTATAGGGCCCCACACCAATGTTCCAGAGCTATAGAGTTCCACACCGTTGCAAATGGAAAAGTAAAAGTAGCACCCCCTACTCCCCTTTCCTACCAGCGGCTGATTAAACTTTAACCACCTGCCCACTGGAGCATTTGGGTTACTAACCTAGGAAGATAGTGGCTGCCCACCCCCACCCGCTGGTTGCTATGATAACCCATGGGGCTAGTAGGTCTAATCATCAGCCAGCAATCTGCCCACAAGGAACTCTTTATCAGGGACAAAAGGTGTATCATCCACAATGGATCTGGAGCAGTCGGATCAATATTCTGTTAAGTAGAGGTCTTTGACAGCCTAGGGTTCTTATAGCTCAGAGTAAGGGTAATCAGATCTAGGAGATGGGGTGGGATAGTTATTGCATAAGAAGTTTGAAAACATCCTGGTTCACTCAACATACCTCTGTTACCCAGTAAAGATCTTGTTTGAATAATACATGGAGAACGGAACAAGTATTCCCAAAACACAATTAGAGAGGGATTTGGGCTGGGTGGAGAAAACCATGAAATGTGTCTTAAAGTCTCTAAATGTTCTCTTTGAATCCTGGATTTGCTGGTATCCATAGCCAATTGAGAACTAAGATGTGTTTATAACTAAGAGTTTACAAGAAAAATTTTAGCTAGCAAAATAACTGTATGGTTATGTATACATATATTGTATTTAACATATGCTTTAATGTATTTAACATGTATTGGTCTACCTGCCATCTGGGGGAGGGGTGGAGGGAAGGAGGGGATAAGATGGAACAGAAGGTTTTGCAAGGGTCAATGTTGAAAAATTACCCCTGCAAATATCTTGTAAATAAAAAGCTATAATTTTTTAAAAATTAGCTAGTTTTAAAAAAGAATCTTCCAGTTACAAATAGACAGGGAAAACCAATGCACAGTAGAACTTAGGGACTCAACTGTCAGTGCATTTGTGGAGTGAGCTTGGACAGCAGAGGTCAGTGTTGTTTTAGAAACACACATCTGAACACTTCCCTCTGCACACATAGCTTATGAATATTAACTATAAACATCTATTAAATATAAAGACTTAGTGGTAGGAATATACAAACAAATTAATTATAGAATTATTTTTACAATTTCTGCCCTCTGTGAATTTATACTTAGCCAGTAGGAGAGGCAACTATGACATGTACACAGATACATATAATACAAAATAATTGGTGTTAGGGGAAACATTCAGATGTGTTATAGGAAAACTTTAGAAGGGAAGGAACACTCTTGGCAGGGAAGATAAGGAAGGCTTCATGGAGGAGGCAACACCTAAACTGAGCCTTGAAGGAAGATAAGAATTCTTTTAAAAATATATTCACACAAGGACATAAACAAGGAGTTGGAGGAATTCAAATTTTATTTTACTAACTATGTGACTAGGCAAATCTCTAACCTTGTTTGCCTCAATTTATTCATCTTTAAAATGAGCTAGAGAAGGAAATGGCAAACCATTCTAGTATCTTTGCTAAGAAAACCCAATTGGGAGTCACAAAGAGTGAAACATGACTGAACAACAACACATAAATGTATGCATAAACACACAAAGGAAGTTCGAAGGATCAGGAGACATTGGATTGATTTACCAGCTGTGGCTGACAATTTGACTCTGTTGTGATGTATTAGAAATGGTATTGGACTCAGAGTCATAAAATGTGAATCTTAAATCTATTACAGCTATATGCTATCTGTGATATTCCATAAGTTCATCTCTCTGGGTCTAAAATACTTCATCTATGTAATATGTGCCTCAAATTTTAACCCCTCTTGAACTGACTTCAGTTTTTAATCCATTCTCTCTCTTCATCTTTATTGGCTCAGAACTCAACCAGAGTTCAGGAATATAACTGGAGGTATATTCCAGTATGTTTTATGTCTTTCTCTAAGGATCCTGATTCTCTGCCATGCTTATCTACAGAATGACAGCACTTTTAACAGAGAATATGTTTATTAAAGGTAATATAAACACAGAAAAATAAAATAGTCCCAACTGATGGTAATTTTCTTTAAATGTTTAACTTAGTTTTTTAATAGTGTTTAAAATTGTTAAGTGTTTAACTCTTAAATTTAACTCTATAGTTCTCAGTCTATATATTCTCTGTTTGTCTGTCTGGCTCTGGCTCTGTCTGTGTGTGTGTCTATCTGTCTCTGTCTGTGTGTGTATGTGTGTCTGTCTCTATGTTTCTCCCACCTCCAATTAGTTTATGCATTCTGTCAATTTTAGTAGAATTCCATTTCTTTTTTAATTTTAGCAGACTGTTCCTATGATTAGGATAGCAATACAACCTCTGTCCCCGATCAGCTCAGCTCATCCCTGACCCCTATCTATTCTGTACCACAGGCCCCAAAAAGAGGGCTATTGATATATGCTGCATCAACTATTCCATGTAAAAAGAAAAAAGATCTCAAGGATACACATTGGTAACTCCTACCATCTTGAGCAAAGGGAGGAGAGGTTACTCTTAGACTTCCTCTCAGGTCTCAGCTTCTGTATGCAAAAAATAAAGAGGCTGGTCTAGATGATCTTTGAAGTCCTTTTCAGCTATGTGGAGAACAGGTACAATGGATTCTGGGTTCTTCACTTATCAATGCAACCTTTGAAAATCCTTCAACCCTTTCTTTGACCATTGATCCTTCTCTCCCAACACAATTTCCCTAAAGAATTGTCCCTGAATCACAGCAATCTCCCCTAGACAACAAATGCCATTATAGGCAGTCTAACTTTATTAACAATGAAGTATCTAAAACTTGAAAGACTATCATTCCCTGTATGTGATAAGAATAAATACAAATAAAAGAATTCATTTTTTTTTTAAATTTAATAGCCTTTTATTTACAGGTTATATGCATGGGTAACTTTACAGCATTAACAATTGCCAAACCTCTTGTTGCAATTTTTCACCTCTTACCCCCCAACCCCTCCCCAAGATGGCAGGATGACCAGTAGATGTTAAATATATTAAAATATAAATTAGATACACAATAAGTATACATGACCAAACTGTTATTTCGTTGTACAAAAAGAATCAGACTCTGAAATATTGTACAATTAGCTTGTGAAGGAAATCGAAAATGCAGGTGGGCATAAATATAGGGATTGGGAATTCAATGTAATGGTTTTTAGTCATCACCCAGAGTTCTTTCTCTGGGCATAGCTGGTTCAGTTCATTACTGCTCCATTGGAAATGATTTGGTTGATCTCATTGCTGAGGATGGCCAGGTCCATCAGAACTGGTCATCATATAATATTGTTGTTGAAGTATATAATGATCTCCTGGTCCTGCTCATTTCACTCAGCATCAGTTCATGTAAGTCTCTCCAAGCCTCTCTGTATTCATCCTGTTGGTCATTTCTTACAGAACAATAATAATCCATAATATGCATATACCACAATTTATTCAGCCATTCTCCAATTGATGGGCATCCATTCAGTTTCCAGTTTTTAGCCACTACAAAAAGGGCTGCCACAAACATTCGTGCACATACAGGTCCCTTTCCCTTCTTTATAATCTCAATAAAAGAATTCATAACAGCTCAATTTCAGGTTCCTACTTGTCTGGACCACATGGCCGGGATATTATAAGGGGCAGGATGAGAGAATTTTTGAACATTGTGGCAAGGCTGGAATAAGGAGCATGTTTGTTTTGTTTGTTTGCTTGTTTTTCCTTATTGTGATGGCTGTGGGTCTTAGTTTTGTTGCTGTTTTAGAAAGTTTGATGTTACAATCCTCCTTCCCCCTTTTTCCTCTTACCCTCCCACTGGAAAGTATCCTTTCCACATTGGTGACCAACTCTCAAGCTCTTCCTTATAGATTAACTCTGGTATGTAAGGGAATTAGGGGAAAGTAGCTCAAAGCCCCTCTTGGAGATTGGCAGGGGGAAAAAATGGTGTGCAGGACACTGGACTTTCCTTAACTGTCTCTTTTCTTGCCACTTGTAGATATGGAGCTTGCAGGGAGCCAGTACCCCTAATGACAGGCTCATGATGCTCTGGGGATTGGTAGGGTGCTGAGAAGTACTGCCTTTCAATCAGAACTTCACCCAAAAAACTCCTTTGGGGAAGCTAGATGACTCAGTGCAAACAGCACAGGGCTTAGAGTCAGGTCTCATACACTTAGGAGTTGGACAAGTCCCTTAACCCTATTTGTCTCTGTTTTCTCATCTATAAAACGAGCAAAAGAAGGCAATGGCAAACCACTTCAGTATCTTTGCCAAGAAAACCCCAAATGAGGTTTCGAGGAGTCATATGCAAATGAAAAAACGACTTAAAAAAATAAACACTTTTATCCCAGGAGTTTGGAGTTATTCCCAGTCCACTTACTATGTTAATTTGCTTATTGGTTAAGCATTTTTTGTGTTATTGTTGTTTTTAATCCCTGAAAACATCCTTGAGACCCAAGGGTAGGAAAGACCAGACTAGGCTTTGGCTAAAATTTTTTCTAATGGCCAGTAACCTTGGGACTAACATAGTCAATAAGCATAGAGCTAATTAAAAGAAAACTGCTTGAACTCTTTCAAAAAACAAATATGATCCAGAGAGAAAATGGAGACACAAAGTATAGTGTGGTATTATGGGAAGAAAGCCCAAGACTAGGAGGGAGTTGATCTAAACTCTAGCTACTAACTAGCTGTGGTCTAAAACGAGAAGATCCAAGTTCTAATCCCAAATCTGTCATTCACAATGTTTCACAGTGAGAAAACTGCTTCACCTACTCCACCTGCATTTCCTTATGTGTAAAATGAAAGATTAACTGGTTCAGTGGATAGACCACTGGAGTCAAGAAGATTCATCTTGGGAGCAGCTAAGTGGCGTAGTGGATAGAATAACAGCCCTGAAGTCAGGAGGACCTGAGTTCAAATTTGACCTCAGACACTTAATACTTCCTAGATGTGTGACCCTGGGCAAGTCACTTAACTCCAAATGGCTCAGAAAAAAAAAAAAAAGATTCATCTTGAATTCATATCTGACTTCAGAAACTTCCTAGTGTGTGACCCTGAGCAAGTAATTTAACCCAGTCTGCCCCAATTTTCTTATCTATAAAATGATCCAGAGAAGGAAATGGCAAACTTCTCCAGTATCTTTGGGAAGAAAATACCCAATGGGTTCAGGAAGTATCAGACATGACTTAACAAGATCAATGATAACAGCATGAAGGGGTTGGCCTTTAAGATCTCAGTTATGTAATGGATGTCCTGGCACAAGCTTGTGGAGATTCCAGGATAAAAACTGTTTTGTAAATGAGAAAACTGAATTCCTGGGTCTTTGTCCAGCATTATGAACAGAAAAAAAAGAAAGAAGAGAAAGTGTAGGGTGAGAGGAGGGAAGAAGCAAGGATTAGGGAAGGGGAAAACTACAAGATCAGCAACCTTCCCAAACCCTATTTATCCATCGGTCTCTGGCTCCAACTGGATCTCTCTGCTTAAGGATGACACCTGTTCCCGACAACCTTAACACAAGAGTAAACACAATCTATGACCCCGGGGCTTGCTTCTTTCTAATTACACTCTGTACAGTTTTATGAGTGAAATTGCTATATATCACCTTGATGGGTACTAGCCCAGCCCTACAGTGATCATACCTGGAGATCGGAACCTGCTGTCCTCGGGGTGAAATTTAGAGGTAGAGGAGAAAAAGAGGAAGGTTAATAGCTAGGAACAAAGAATGAGAAGAGAGTTCAGAGAAAGGGGGGGAGGAACCCATAGAGGGACCCAACTAAGAGGCAGGATCACTCCCTTAGAATTGGGATGGAGGGACAGGGTGAACTTTGATTGGGCAAAGGGTGATTAACCTCTCCTCCCGTCGTGTAGAGCCAGGTTTACTGGGATGACTTTGCCCCCACACAACCTCCCCAGTATAATTCGAATCCTCCAGGAATTCTAATAACCTAATTTCAGCCTAGAGTTTTACAATTCTCTCCCACCCCCATTTCTTCCCTTTAACTTGAAATATAAAATAAAAAATACTGGGAAGACTTATACCTTCTTCGTGCACACATTTGGAGGAGCCGTTAGTAAGGAGTTATTCTGAGGCTCACAGAAAAACCCAATTCAGAGGGACAGCCCCTCCTCTTCCCTCATTCAGACCCGAAGCTCCCTGGGTGGAGCAATTCAATAGGAGGAAGCTTTGATGTTGGGCCAAAGGTCCAGAACAAAGCCTCCCAGGCTCCTGACAAAGGTATCTGAGCCCTCCTGGCTTACAAAAGGCCTAGCTTTTCTCTTAGAAAAGATAGGAAACAGTGGGGCACCCTAATCCCTCCATCGGTCTCATAGCTAGGGGAATGCTCACATATGTCAATCTTTGAAGATGCACAGCCAGTGTAGAGGGGAGGGACAGGGAAAACTCACCAAGGGTTCTGGGATTTGGAGGAGGGAAGAGGTGGGAAAATTCACTCTTACTTTGGCCCCTTCGTTGACATTTATATAGAGGATCAGAATGAATTCCCACCTGCAGAGAGACCCCCTGGAAATGCCTCTTTGGGGAAATTGAGCCCATGCTACCTCCAGGATGCATTATTTCTCTTTTTTTTCTCTCCAGTTCCAGAGCACTTTCCCACCTGCAAAGAGACCTCCTGGAAATTCCTCATTTAGGGGGCTTGAGCTCACACACTTACAGACTGTAGTCATGGATAGCTTTTTTCCCCCTCCAAGTCCACAATTCTTTATTATTGTTAAGTTCTAAGAGCTAACATTTGTATAGGTTTGCCAAGCACTTTACATATATCTCATTTTATCCTTGAACTACCTTGGGAGATGGGTGCTATTAGAGTTGAGCTAAGCAGGTTAAATAACTTTTCCAGGATTAGAGCGTAAACAAGTAAGAGAAGATGTATTTTTTATTGAAAGCGCTTGGTAATAAGAGTTGACATTTTTATACATATATAATGTAGATTACAGTTTTCATTTTTCCTCCTTGTAGATCCAGAGGCAACCAGGTGGTACAGGGAATTCCAGCACTTTATTTATTAAGCAACAAAGGGCTGGCATATAGAAGACAGCCTTATTTAGTTTGGACCCAGAGGGCAGAACTGGGATTAATCAACAATGATTTATTAAGTCCCTACTTTATTTATTTTATTTTACTTTATTTTTGCTGAGGCAATTGGGGTTAAGTGATTTGTCCAGGGTCACATAGCTAGGAAGTGTTAAGTGTATGAGGTCACATTTGAACTCAGGTCCTCCTGACTTCAGGGCTGGTGCTTTATCTACTACACGACCTAGCTGCCCCAAAGCCCCTACTTTATGCCAAAATTTGGTTATATGAATAGTAAAATGAGATAATACTTGCCCTCAGAGAGTTTACATTCTATCAACAGGTAGAAATTATCCATAGTAATGACCTTTTACATAAGGAAAAAATAAATGGGTTTCCTGCTAATCCAGTTATTATTCAGTTGTTTCAGTCCTGCCCTACTCTTTGTGATCCCATTTGGGATTTGCTTGGCAAAAAACTGAAGTAGTTTGCCATTCCTTCTCCAGCTCATTTTACAAATGAGGAAACTGAGGCAAACAGAATTAAATGATTTGCCCAGAGCCACACAGCTAGTAAGTATCTGAGGCCAGATTTTCGTCACTCTAGACCCAGTGCTGTATCCACTGCACCAACAATAAATGTCAGGGATGGTGTCACAGATACTGTACACGTACAAGTTGAGATTCCCTGACATTTTCCACTAGCATGTGACACGTATTTTATGTGTATGTTGGTCCCATTCACAAGGAACATAGCATTAAGTCTGACTGACAGATCCAATGAGCTCATACCAAAACCCACTCTCCCACCTATTGAAGGTAGCTCTAAAACTAGCACTCTCAGTTTAGAATTTGATAACTGAGACAAAATGAGGCGTTGGAGTCACCAAACAGTTTGAAAAAGGTGGTTTACTTTGCCCTAATACAGAAAGGACTGCAACAAGGATCCAGTGGTCCCTTGCTTCTCTGGACGCCTATCTGTCCAGATAGAAATCCAGATGTATAGAAATGAGTTTGGTCAACAGCACAGAAGATGGGAAAGGACATGGTGATCATCATGGTTTTTGGAAATTCACCAAGTCCAGAGAACTAAACTTTATGTGGTTAGAATTTTTTATGTTCTTAGACTGGCCAGGAAGTTGTGTCAGCAAAATTGGGGCCAACCAGGTCCAGGGGGCAGCTTTGCCTCCTTTTTGTTATTGTTGAGTTGTGGAACTGTGCCCAAAAAGGTATTAAATTGTGCATGCCCTTTGACTTAGCAACACTACTCCTAGACTAGAAAATGTTGAGCCATTTTCAGTCATGTTCAGTTCTTCATGTTCCATCTGGGATTTTCTTGGCAAAGATACTGGAGTGATTTGCCGTTTCTTTTTCCAGCTCTTTTGACAGATGAGGAAACTGAGGTAAACAAGGTTAAGTGATTTGACGAGGGTCACACAGCTAGTAAGTGTCTAAGATCAGATTTCAAATAAGGAAAATGAATATAACTGACTAGAGTCACTCTACCCACTGTTCCAGTTGCCTTCTTTTAGGGAAAAAATTGGTGTAAGGAGTGGGAGAGGGGAGAGGGTGAATAGAATAATTTCTGAACTGAATCTCCTGACCACCCTAGCCAAAAGGTAAAGATGAACTTTCCTGCATGTCCTTCTAAAGAATATCATTTTTCCTTCACAAGCTAATTGTACAATATTTCAGAGTCTGATTCTTTTTGTACAGCAAAATAACGTTTTGGTCATGTATACTTATTGTGTATCTAATTTATATTTTAATATATTTAACACCTACTGGTCATCCTGCCATCTAGGGGAGGGGGTGGGGGGGTAAGAGGTGAAAAATTGGAACAAGAGGCAATTGTTAATGCTGTAAAGTTACCCATGCATATATCCTGTAAATAAAAGGCTATTAAATAAAAAATAAATAAATAAATAAAAATAAAGAATATCATTAATCCTTTACAAATGGAAAAGGTTGAACTGTAGA
Organism: Sarcophilus harrisii; assembly: GCF_902635505.1. Lineage (NCBI taxonomy): Eukaryota > Metazoa > Chordata > Mammalia > Dasyuromorphia > Dasyuridae > Sarcophilus > Sarcophilus harrisii. The sequence continues at coordinate 353,547,721 of NC_045429.1, read as the reverse complement.
AACTTGGACCCAGAGAAGGCTCAGCTATATTCCTATGTAAGTTCAGTGAGCAGTATTTGAAGACCACTGATGAAAAATGTAATAATCTGTGCATATATATATATATATTTATATATATATATATATGTATATCAGAGAGAGAAGATAGATAACTACTTATTCAAGATCAGATGTCTTTTATTGTCCCAAATTTTAATAACACCATATAGTGGCGTGTGTCTCAGAATGGTGAGTGCCACCATTTAATAAAAAGCTGGAGAGATCTCTAGGAGCAAAGTTTTATTGCACATTCTGGGAGAAGCGGGCGTCCCTCCCTTCGAGCAAGCAATGGAAGGGAGAGGCACCTTTTGGGACAGATAAATAGTCCCTAAAGCAAACACCTCTCCCACCACTGGCCATCATCCCCATTGGCTGAGGGTCTTTCATTCTAAACTCCGGAACTACCCAAGAAATTGAACTTTGGCCATTAAGTACATGGTTGCCCATATTTGATTGAAGTAGGGAGAAAATAATGTCATGGGAGGATAGCAGGAAGGGGATTTAGGTGTGCCCTTGAGTCTATGCTCAAGGACCTCAGGCCTACTCCAGCTCTGTCTTGAGAGATCTCACTTCATCTGGTTCGGTGGATATAATGTACCCATATAAAAGAACAAAGAGCCACTATTCAAAATGGTCCATTAAAAATAGACTAGCTTATCATTCTTGGTCTTTTGTTTTGATAACTGGAGAAAGCCAATGACTTGTTTTCATGAGAAAAACTTTTGAATACTTGTATATATACATATTCCTCTTCATCAACCTGAAACTTAATAAAGGATTTTGTTCAGCAACCACTTGAGTTCTAAATTCCACAGTCTTAAAGACTAGAAACTTCCTATTTTCTTTCTCTTGAAGCTGTGCCTTTTACCTCCTCTGCAATCTGGTTTGTTTTATCTGTCACTCGGTTTAGCAGCCAAAGCTCCCCTGAACACCATCCTTGCAAGCACACTGATGAGAAAGTAGTTCTCTCCTCCCTCATCCCCCCCAACCAAGCTCCTCTTGGTGGAAAAGAATACAGAGAAACATGGGATCCAAGATTTTGAATAGGAAGAAATCTTATGTCATTTAGCACAATCCCTCTCACTTCACAGATGAGAAAACTAAGGCTTCTGATTTTCCCAAGATCACAGAGGTAGTAAATGGCAGAGTCAAAATCTGCACTCAGGTTCTCTGATTACAAAGCTGGCATTCTTGGATTTCTGAGTCTGGCTAGTTACAAAGTCATAAATAACCCCAGTAGGATTGGGTTTGCTGGGGTCAGAGAAAACAGAAGCAAAGGGGGATGTGATGCAAGGGTGGGGTGAGGGGCTGGTATAGATGCTCCCTCTTCAACATGTCTGGGAGGATGAAAGGGACTCCATGGAATTGTGTGATCCTGGGCCAGGGGAGTGTAAGGGCTGTTTATGTGTGTGTGTTGATGTGTTTGTGGAGGGGGGGAGTGTCCTTGGAACAAGGAAGGTGTGTATCTGTGGAGGGAGTCATCTCCGCCTGGGGTTCCAGTCTGCATTGTTATGGGAAGGGGGAAACATTCAATAAGTCATATGGTTCAAAGAAGTTCACTTCTTAGCCTTGGAAGGGGTGGGGAAAGCTTCTATGCCAGGATTACAGAGGGCTGGCAGGATATGGGGTATCCCCTGAGGGTTAAGTAGTGGGGTGAGATTGTCCAAAATTTATCTGTCAAGGTCCCATATTGGACTAAGTAAGTCTGAATTGCCAAAGCCTCCTCTCTCAGATTCCCCCCCACCCTTTCCCCAAACAAATAGACTCTGGAACCAGTAAAAGTATGTATATTGTGGGTGGGGAGGGGAAGGAAGAATTGTACATACAATTTCGGTCCATTAGAGGGTTCCAGATGCTAGAGGCTCCCTCCTTCATGAAATCATTTCAGTATGTGTATTTGCCATCCAAGAGATGGAATCTCTCGAGGTTTGAGAAAAAAAAAAATCTGATATTCTGCCCCACCAGCTGCCTCCTCCTCTCTTCCATAAGCTTCATTTCCCCAAATGGTTCCCCTCCTTCTTTGTATAAAGATCTTTCTAATTCCCTGTTGCCATCACCTATGCCTAAAGCTCTCTGATATCTGGGGAGAGAGCCCCAGGGAGATCCTGAGGGACAGTAGCTTGGAGCAATTAGACAAACAGAAGTCTTCCAAGGATTTCTCCAACTGACTCTGATCCTCCATTTAAATTTTCCCTCTTCACAAGATCTCCCAGGGCTGGAAGTTCTGACACCCCCTCCTGTTAATCCCAGAAGTGTCTTTTGTTCTCAACATTCTTGATCTCATATCTCCCCGAAATTAGAAGGTCCCAGATGGGAGAAAGGAAAGGAACTATTTGTTTTTTTAGGAATTCCCTTATTATCTGCCCAGTGGAAAGTTTCAGATCCAAGACTGGTGCTAATGACTAGAGGATAAGCTGAGAGAGACAAAGATAGAGAAAGAGACTCAGACCCAGAATGACTGTAATACTGATAGATTCTGTAAGATTCTAAGACTGACATTGAATCGGAAGTGAAGAAAAAGACAAGGACGAAAACAAGTCTTCTCACTCCAAATCTGGACTCTTTCCACTATATCATAGTGCCGTTATGTAAAAATGGAAACTAATAAAACCATGTAAAAAAAGGAAAAAAAGAAAAAGAAGAAAAACAGGGAGACAGAAGCTGAGGTAGAAACAGGCAGAGATAATCAAAGAGATTGAAACAGAAACTGAGACAGTCAGAAGGAATGGTAAAGAGACCTAAGGAGAGAGAGAAAAAAATTGAGATTGAAGTTTAGGGACCAATAGCTAGCTGCTATATCCAAAGTCCATTCTGTAACCCTCCCTCCTAGCAGGCCCACCACTCCACATCTCACCTAGGACACAGTCCAAAGACTGAGAGGGAAAGACACCTTGGTGCTGAACCCCAAGTCTTTCCTGTGAGGAGGGAAAGAAGTGACAAAGAGGAAAAGGGCAAAATCTTTATTGTCGGGGTCTTTGGGTCCAATCTGGAACCTTTAAGCTTGAGTAGACCTAGGAACCTAGAAACCTAGAAACCTAATGGTCAGAGGTTGCTGATGAAGAGGAACTCGGAAATTCTCCAGATTCTGGGACCCTTTAAAAAAGGTTTTGTTAAATAGCTCTGGAGATCAGGATTCTGGGTGTGAATCTAAGTTCTAGGATACCCCTCCTTTCCAGCAGGATAGACTAGGAATAGAATGACAGAGAGAAGGTAGTCGATAAAGTACTTAAGTCTTAATTAAGTTGTGTGTATCCTTCCCCTCAGAAGACCCTGCTCCTAGTTCCAATTACACCCAAACTCTCTAGGAGCTGAGCAACTGGGAATTCATTAATGGGAAGGTCAAATGGCCTTTCAGGACTTGTTCCTTTACATCCTTCCTCTTCTCCGAAGAGGGTAGGGCCCCCCAATCATATTCCTCTCCAGTATGTCATCCATCAGGACAGTGACCAGGGTGGGGATGGAAAGAGTCAAAGATTAACGAGAATTGGGGTCAGAGAGAGAAAAAGAAGAGAGGGGGAAGAGATAGTGAGGTCCTGGAGGCCCGCGGTTTGCCTGTGTTTGCATTCCCGTGTTTAGCACAGTGCCTGTCACGTAATAATCGCCTAATAAATGTTTATTGACTGAATGATTGATAGAAATGAAGAGCAAGGGAGGAGTGGGGAAGAAATGGAAAAAGAGGGGAAGCAATGAAAGAGAAGGGGAGATGAGGACAAATGAGGAAGAGTGGAAGAGAGAATAGGTGAAGGGGGAGAAGGAGGAAGAGGAGGAAGAGAGAGGAACTTGGGATGGGGGTAGACAATGAGAAAAGCAAGGGAAGGATTCCAGAAGGGGTGGGAAGGGGAGGGAAGAAGAGAAGAGGGGGAGGAGCCTGACTACGAGGTCCAGCTCTCCTGGCCATCCAGCCCAGGATCGTGCTCCACTATAAAAACCCTGAGACAGAAACATGACCGCAGGAGAGAGCGGGGTTCATTCTTGGTCAGACACGTGGCCAACCTGACAGACGGACAATCGGACAGACAGCGGGACAGCCGAGGATGATCTTGTTCCTAACGCTGCTGCTGGCCCTCACGTTGGTCCAGCCAGTGGCTCCAGGTGATTTAGCTCCCTTCTTTCCCACTCCCCTCCCCAGTCCTTCTTCCATTCCGGATCTATTCCAGGGACAGAACTCCTTCTCCGGTCAGTTGGGCGGGTGGGTAAGAGGAATCCACTGTCTCGGGAACACAGGAGAGGTGGGAGTAAAGGAAGGCATATCAAGAGATAAATAAATGGATGGATGGATGGATGGATGGATAAGAGACCGAGAAACAAGGCAAAGACAAGAGACCGACAAAACACAAAAGATATAGACATAAGCAGTCAGATAAGAGAAACAAAACTGGTGGAGATGGAGGAGAGAAAAAGGGAAAAACTCAAGAGAAGATATTCTTAGGTAGAGAAAATTGAGACAGAAAACCACATACAGACGAGGATAGACAAGAAATATAGTAGAGAAGATATCTTGGAGGAGATAGATACTGAGAGAGATAAAGAGAAAATGGACAGACAGAAATGGACATAAAGAGACAAAGATGCTAGGATAGATAAGGAGATAAAGATCAAGACAGAAATAAAAGACAAAAAGAAATAACAGAGACAGATTGAGAAAAGGGGGGGCTTGAAACAGGGCAAAGAGACACACACACACAGAAAAAGCTAGAAAACAAACAAAAAGATGTAGACAGAAACGAAGTTGGAAGCAGAGGAAAAAACGGAGAGGAGGTAAAGAGATGGACACAGGCTCGGTGAGAAGAGAGGGAAAATAGGGCAGAAAGAAACAAACTAAGATCGAGGGACGGTGAATGCCCGAGACAGAGATACAAAGAAACGGTGAGACTAGACCAACGCCGAGAGAAAGTAGAACCAGAGGAGAGAGCAAGTTTCTTGGGTCCCGGGCAGCCAGCCACCGCGCCTTTGCAACTCTCCCTGTTCCGTGCTTGTTAGCCCTGCACCCTGCCTCTCCCGGAGCCTGCTGATTTGGGCCGAGTATGTGTTGGGTCTATATGCCTCCCCTCCCCTGGGTGCCTCAGGGTCTCTCGGACTAGAGGTTGGTCTGTGATCAGATGGAGGGAGAGAGTGGACGCTCCACGACTGGTTTGCGGGCTCCCCCGCAATGTGCCCCTCCCAGAACTGAGCTGGGGCTCCTGCCCAGGGGGAAGGGTGTCTCCTGAAGGGCAGCTGGGCTCCGCTCCCTACGGTGCCAGCCAGCAAGCTTCCCTGGGAGGGGGGTGGAGAGGTGGGGAGGTGAGCTCCCGGGAACTGCGAGGTCCTGGCTCAGCCGGTCTTTCCAGCCGGGGTGATTTTCGTTTAAAGATTAATAGCGAGGCAAGGTTCTTAATTATCAGGTTTAGGGGGAGGGTGTTAATATTTGATAAGAAGCCAGGATCCACGCAGCTGGGGGGCCCGGGAGGGACACTATCGCCTGCGCTGAATCGGCGCCTGCCCAACCCCATCTCCCCAACTCTCCCCTCAACGCAACTTTTCTCGGGAAGGGAAAACTTCGGGACGTCTCCCTCCCTTTTACCTGCAGGCAGCCCTTACCTTCTCTAACCCTTTCCCCAAAAGTCTTTCAGGGAAGCCTGAGATTCCCAGACAGCAACAAAGACTGGAACGAGCCCCAAAATTGAGTTCAGCAGAACTGAGTGTGTTATCTCTGGCAATCACTAGTTTTGTGACCTTGGACTTACTTAATTTCTCGGAACCTCAGTTACTTCATTTGCAAAAATGGAATCGCAGTACCAGCACTTTTTTATCGCCCAGGAGTTGTCTCTCAGAACATGATTTGGAGGCTTTATGACTGAGGAACTCTGGCCAAGGTTTTCCTTTAAATCTTTCTAAGGCCGCTCTCATTCCTGTAGTTCTTTTCCATTTCTCTCTTCTGGCAAATGTAATGGGGATTGAGGATAGGGCTCTCACTCCTGCTTGTTAAGTGATTAGATGCCAGCAGTGTCCCTGAACTAGCATCTCCTCACTCCCCTCATTCTTCCTTTCTATCCGTGTCAGGAGAAGGGCCAGTGGATATGTGGGTCTGAGGAGAGCATGTAAATGGTAGGGGAGGGGAAAAGATTGGAGAGAGAGTTAGAACTGAAAGGAACTGAACTAGTATAACTGGAAGGAAGCTGGTGTTGGGTTAGGCATCAATCAGTTATCTAGCATCTCTCTGCCCTCTTTTCCTTGTGGATTGGGGCAATAAAGATGAAAATTCCCTTACACAATGACTAGAAGATGGCTTCTTTCTCATTCCTTTTTTGATTTGCTCCATCCTTCCCATCAGCCCCACAATACACACATCCACACATACTCATACACAAGATAAAGGTTTTGCCTGCATCTCAGAGAATCCTGATTAGATTTTTGCAATCCCGACCCTTCTCCCTCCCTCCCAAATATCATCTATTTCTTCTCAACAACTCACCATTAAGGCTACCACTTCCCACTACCTCCAGAGCTTCAGGGTTCAGGTTGGATGTTTTTGGTCTTACCCCCTTTTCATTCACATTTCTCTTTCAAAGGAAGAAGCTTAAGTCTGGAGAGAAGCCAAATGGTTCGCCTCCCAATGTGGGTTTAGTTGGGGAAAGAGAAGAATGGAGCCCATAGGTGGGGCTCATTTTTTATTCCATGCCCAGACCCCTGTCCAAGAGAATCTGAGACTTTGGTCAGAAACATGGGCTTTGCTGAGTTCAGGAACCCTGGGGTGAGGGGGATGGCGGTGGGGAGGAGTTGATGGGCAAGGTCCACAGGGGCACTTCTTTATTTTGCTCTCATGCTGTGTGAGCTGAATGGGACACAGAGCCTCTGGAGTAGAGTTGGAATAAAGAGAAGGTACAGATACTCCCAGATTTCTGACCCCACTCCTTCTTGGGGCAGATGCACAAAGATAGGGACAAGGAATTGAATGTGAGCAACCTTCTCTAAGCTTGAATGCTTCTCATGGGATGTGAAAACAATTTTGGCAAGGTTGGGGTTCAGAGACAGCAAAATGTTGGTGAGACTAAGCTATGACACCTTGAAACATAGACACTCTTGTTCTTTATGATACTCATATTTGTCCGCTGTCCCCAGCTTACAGTTTCTGGCACCTTAATTTTCCCCTCATATTCTACACTTCCCCGATTCACTCCACCCCCTACACTCAAAGTTCTGGCCTCTTTCGACACTATTGTTTCCCTGGTTCATTTCCTTTTGAGATGAGTAGGTAAAAGCATACCACAGTTCAAAAGTCAATATAATTAAGAACAGACCAGAGGTCATGGCTAGAAACCAGGGAAGCCTGGGGAGAGCAAATTCCTAGGGAGGAATGGGAAGTGATGTGGAGCTCCCAGTTCATCCATAACTTCTGTAGACCCATAGATCAGTCTGACTGCCTTGGAACCCCAATGTCTTAAGTTTTCATTTTTTCTATTTACCCTTTTATTGACTCCCTTTGTTTTTATACCATGGTCATTTCCCAATATATCTCACTACCACTATTGAATAATCTCTTGTCATAAAGAAAAACCATTAAGTAAAAAAGACAAAGGATTTGAAGCTAGAGATTTGAATCTTGTCTCTGTCATTTTCGTTTTCTGGATCTCAATGTCCTCACCTCTAAAATGAAGGAATTGAACTAAATGTCTTCTAAGATCTTTTTCATTTCTAAATCTTGATCTATTATTCTATGCTCAACTGACGACAGAGAAACAAACATTTGCTTGCAGGATAGATGTAGAACAGTTTTCGCAGTTGCTTCTTTTCCTGCAGCAGACAGTTGGGGTGTATGCTGTGAAGGGAAGGTGGGAAAAAAGAGGCTGCCATCTCAACATCTGTAGGGTCCCAGACCCGTGTGTCAAAGAAGGTGAGAAGCCCCGGAAGGAGCAGGGCTACAGCTTCAGCAGTGGGCTACGTTTCCATTGAGGAGCCCCAAAGAGTCTCTGAGTCATACCTCCTTTCCAGAATATCTTACTCCCAAGACATGACAGATTACGTGCCTGTGGCCTTTTGCAGGCATGGAATTGAGGAGAAATCCCCAAAGATATGAAGCCTATGACTCATTTTCTTAGGAAGAGGCTTAGTCAGATTTGGGGAGATCAACCCTCTTTACCCTCACGTCCACAACCACCATGACCTGGGGAAGATTGAGACTTCCAGCCCATAATTAACTTCTCCCTTCCCTGTTTAAACCTGGAATCCTGGTGTCCATCTGATCAATCATGTACCCAAACCCTTTCTGCTGCCTTGGAGGGGTATGTGGTCCTTAGAAGTCCAGATGACCTTGTCTGTCCCATGCATTCCCCATCTTCTATCCCTTCTGGTCTTCAGAAGAAATGGATCTCCTGATTTTGCAATAGAGACATCAATCCAGACGACTCGAGGTCATGTTATATGAAACTATCTTCTTGTGATCTTGCCACATGAACATCCAACACCCCCTTTTTAGCCCTTACTAAAGTAAAAAGGAGACAGGAACCTGGAAACAGATAGGGTTCAGGACTGAGAAGAGAGGTAAAAAAATAGGGTTATTTTAATTAGAAGTCCTGCTTCCTGGACCAGCCCAATGTTCTCCCTACTCCCACTGGCCATAGGTACATAGATCTGTCAGGAAAGACAGATACAGGGCTGGAAGGACTCGGAGACTGAATCAGTAGCCTTGGGGAGGGTAAGAGGTGAGAGTGGACTTGGCACCGTAGGGAGGAGAGCTTGGCCAAGAATTTATTTTAATAACACAGTGTGGGGGGGGGACGAAGGGAGGGGGGCAGTTTGAGGGACCTGGGTTAGCTTTCCATCATCTCAAATAAACTCACATGGCTGAGCCAGCAAATCTGATTGTTAAGCAAGGGGGAGGTCCCTGCGAAGTTAATCCTCCTTAGCAGAGCTAGCCTAATGGCCAAAAGAAAGACAGAATTGAATGTTCTAGGGGATTGGACTGGTAGGTGGGGGTGGGGCAGGAGCTCCCATGATCTGAAGATCTTTAATAAGAAGCAGACACAGAATATATGGATATTTATATATTTAGGAGGAGGTGGGACAGGGGGAGAGATGATAGGACACGAGCTAGAATCTGTTCCCTTTCTCTTCCCTCCTTTGCCCTCTGGGAGCTTAAGCACAGCACCCAGGGGTCTGGTCCTTAGAGACCTGTCCATGCATTTCTGCAAATATCCATCTGTGCACTGGGATAGAAGGTTCTCAGGAGACTGGAGATCTCTGCTTCCAACCCTCCAACCCCCTGCCCCAACCTGCACCGGATCCTGCAATGCATCCATCCTCCCCCTAGCTGATCAGATTCCGCAGGCTCCTCACTTTGCATATACCACTTCCACTTCAGTTCCACATGGGTTAAGAAATTAACTTTAGTGTCAATGCAAAGATAACTTAGGGTACAAATCATCCTGTCCTCGAGGGATTTACAACCAAAGCTGGGAGGAGGGGTTCAGAAAGGCATCCTGTAGTCAGAGGTAGGTCTACCCGAGCTGGACCTTGCAGAAAGAGAAGTGTCCAGGAGGGGGCAGGGAGTGTGGGGGAGTAGTGGATACAGTTCAGGAATAGGGGATGGTGACATGATTTGAGTGAGCAAAAGGTACAGATCCCGGAGAGGACAGGAATAGAATTGGTTGGAGAATAATCTACTTTCTCTGGATGTGAAGTATGTAAAGCATAGATGATAAGAATGGAAGGTAAATCTACATCCAGAGAAAGAATTATAGAGACTGTGGATAGTGGATCAAAGCATGGTATGTTCGTCTTTTGTCATGATTGTTGTTTGCTTGTTTGTTTTTTTCTTTCTCTTGATTTTTTCCCCTTTTGGATCTGATTTTTCTTGCACAACGTGACAAATATGGAAATAGCTTTAAAAGAATTGCACATATTCAACCTAAATCATATAACTTGCTATCTTTGGAAAAGGGGAGAGAAGGAAGAGAAGGAGAAGAAATCTGGAACACAAAGTTTTACACACATAAGTATTTGGAAAAATAAAATACTATTGAAGAAAAAAAAAGGAATGGATGGTAAATTGGAGTGAGAGGGACTGGAAGTGTATGTTTCATTGTGTAAATGTTAAGAGAAAACCAATGCAACTTTTTTGAGTAGAGAATTTTTGTGATCTGGGCAGTGGATAAAGAAGATGACCCTGAATTGGACAAAGAGTGAATTTGAAAACAAGGAAGCAAAAAGACCAGTTAGGAGGCTATTACAATAGTCTGGGAAAGAGCTGGGGGCTGGACTGTGCTATGGGAGTGGGAGTGGGAGATCTGATGTTGGTGAAATTGACAGCTAATTGGATGTGAAAGAAGGGCAAGGCTACTGTAAGAGAGGAGGAAAGGGGAGAGATCCCTCTGACATCGATAGCCTGATGGTGATGTCATCAACAGAAAATGAAGGAAGTTTGGAGAAGAAGGAGATCAGTTTTGCTCTGGATGTAATGAATTTGAGATTTCAGTCAGTGTCCAGGAGGCAATTGGAGATACGGAACTGGAGTCACAATTTGGGACATCATTTGCACAGAGGTTATAGGTGACTGAAGCTGTAAGAATGATTGCAAACACACAGAGAGATGGTACAGTGAGAGAGGAGGAAGGTCAAGGGCGGAACTTTGGTGGACATTCACACACTAAAGGGATGAGAGGAAAATGAAGAGCCAATACAGGATTCAAAGGAATAGCAGCTGGAGATGTGGAAGAACCACAAAAGTGCAGGATCCCAGACTTACCATTCTCTCCATATCTATTCCACCCCACCCCTAACTCATAACTGACATTGTTTTCCTCTTTCCTAGAGGACTGGTGCTATGAATCCCAAGCCAAGAAAATATCATGTACAGGTGAGTCGGAGCCTTCAGAATCCTTTCTTCCTTCCTAATTTAGGGAGCCCATCTACCATTTAATAATCTAATCCCTCCCCAGCTGGGATCAGAGCAATTAATCAAGTCCTTTTACCTCTGTCTGCCTCAGTTTTCTCATCTGTAAAATGAATGTTCTAACACTAGCACCTATATCCCAGGGTTGTGGTGAGAATCAAATGAGATAATATTTGTGAAGTGCTTTGCAAATCTTAAAGTGTTATATAAATACTAGCATTTTAGAAAGTGTCATTTCTTGAATTTTGGTTGAATACACAACATGACAAATATAGAAATGTGTTTAAAAGAATCACATATATTTAACCTATATCAGATTGCTTGCTATCTTTGGAAAGGGGGAAAGAAGGAAGAAAAGGAGAAAAATCTGAACACAAGGTTTTACAAAAATGAACATTTACAAGTATTTGAAAAAATACTTTTGTGAATCACCTCTGACCAATATCTAATTTCTGGCTTGTTTCCCCCAACCCTCGAAGCATGCTCTTGATTCTATTCCTCCCACAACCACTCAGAGGGTTCTCAGAGAATGGAGACTTTTCTGAATCAAAAAATGTCTGTTCTTTCTCTCTTACAAGAGAAAAGCTATTAAAATAAAAACAAAGAAAGCAAAAATACCCAGTGGTAAACTATAAAAACCGAAGCAGAAAACAGTTTGAGAATTCTCCTCTGCTTCAAACAGAGAACTGAGAGTTGACTGTTTTCCATCAAGGACTTTCCCTCCCTCTCTCTTCCCCGCTTCCATTCTGTTTATGAGTGTCAGAAACATAACTAGGGCCAGGTCTAAGGAGAAGTTAGAGGGGTATGGGTAGATGGAAAGAAACACTCATAGATTCACAGAATGTAAAATCTTGAAAGGATTTTAGGGATCTTCTAGTCCCTTCTTTTAGTATCTTATTTTTAAATCACTTTCATTTCTGAATATATCAACAGCTGCTCAGGGAAATATCCCTTATAAAGAAGACCCCCTCCCTATATCCCAAAGAAATCATAAAAAAGGAAAAAGGATCCACATGTACAAAAATGTTTGTAGCAGCTCTTTTAGTGATGTCAAAGAATTAGAAAATGAATAGATGCCCATCAATTGAGAAATGGCTGAATAAATTATGACATATGAAAGTAATGGAATATTGATGTTCTATAAAAATGATGAACAGGCTGATTTTAGAAAGGCCTGGAAAGATTTACATGAACTGATGCTGAGCAAAACAAGCAGAACCAGGAAAACATTGCTCATAACAACAACAAGATTGTGCAATGATCAGTTATGACAGACTTGGTTCTTCTCAGCAGTTCAATGATCCAAGGCAATTCCAATAAACTTTAGATGAAAAATGCCATCTATATCCAGAAAGAGAACTGTGGAGAGTAAACCAGCACATACTATGTTCACTTTTTTTTTCTGTTTTTTCTTCTTCTTGTGGTTTTTCCCCTTTTGTTCTGATTTTTCTCTCTTGACATGATTCATAAGGAAATGAATGTTTAAAAAAAGAATGTGCATATATAACCTCCCCAAAATGTCATTTTTTTTCATATAACTGGGGAAAATAAAAATAAAAAGACCTCCTCTCCCTGAAGGAAAGAAAAATAGTATAGTTAAACTAACAAACATATCCACCAAAGTCTGATCATGTATCCTCAGTTCTACCCACCAAGGTCTGATCATGTATCCTCAGTTCTACATCTGAAGTCCCTGACCTATGCAAAGGGCTGAGAGAGGGGCATGTTCTTAATTATTTTCCATGGCTAAGCTTCTTGTTCATATAATTACACAAATGCCATATCATGCAGAATAACCTGGATAACAGGCTATTCCTCTTCAGTCCCAAAACACAGGGCCCTCAAATCCCTTAAAGGTCCCTTTTCTAAAACCTGAAAAGGGTTAAGATGATGGAGAAAAATGTAATTAATACTGTTATTATTCAGTCATGGAATGGACATAATGAGAATAATATACCCCACTTCTCAAAATACATCCCTACCATTCAGTATAGTTTAGTATATTGATGGTGGAATCAGGATCCCTGAATCCTCATTTCAGTATAATTATTCTCTAGCTGGAGAACCAATAACTTCCTTTCTCTGAAACTTCCTTTTCTTTTTCTCTGAAAAATGAGAGATTGAACTAGATGATTTCTATGATGCTTTAATCTCATTCACTTAAGAGCCCAGCAGGTGCAGGTTCAACCAGTTCTATTTTATAGGAGAAGGGGTAGGTGGGAGCCTTGGAAAACTAACCTTACAGGAAAATTACATTCCCTCAAGTATCTATGGAGCAGTTGCTATGAACCTAGCTTCACAGTAATCAATCTATCAATCAGTAAATATATGTTAAATATCAGTTAAGGTGCCAGGAATTCTGTTTAGTGCTGGGGAGCCAAAGACAAAACAAAATGAACAGTTCCCTGACCTCAAAGAACTTACATTCTAATTAGGAGACAAAGTGTATGTATCCAGGCTTTTCCAAAAATCTTAATTTAATGTTAATTTTATGCATTCACTTACACTTCTGGGATACTGTGTATCAATAAATGCAAGATAATTTAGGGAGAGACTGTAATAGGAGCTGGGTGGATCTTGAAAGGCTTGTGTAGAAAGTGGTATTTACATGCACTTCATCTTGAAGGGAACATGGAATTGTATGAGAGAAAGCTGAGGAAAAAGGTGTATTTGAGGCATAGAGCGAGCCAGTGAAAGGGCCACAGTTCTGGCCCTTTAATGAAACATAGGATCATATAAGGTCCACCCACCCATCTGTAAGGAATCTCGTCTCACCCCAAACTTCTCTGCTGTAACTGAGAACGGCTACCAGTCTCTCTTTCCCATCTTTCCTTCTCTCCTTTCTAACCTTTCAGAACCAAGCAAGTGGTCTGGGAATTGCCAGGACAAACAGCAGTCTCCAATTAACATCGACACTAAATCAGTCCTTCGAAATGACTCCTTGAAGCCTTTCCAGTTCGTCAACTATGACAAGAAGGAGGCACGGGATATTAAAAACAATGGGCACTCAGGTCAGTCTTTTCTCAATGTTATGGGGAAGGGCCAAAGGAAGAGCATCGCTCTTTTGTCCCCTCCTTGGTACTTGGGAACCATCTGAAAAGGGAGGAAGAAAAGGGAAAGTGGGAGCTTCCACTGCATCTTCTTCTATTGCTCTAGATACTATTTGGTTCTTCTCCATCTCCTTCTGTTTCATTCCAACTTATGAAAGTCCACATCACCACCTTCATTCCTTTTTATTACGCTCTAATGTACTTCATCTTTCTCGATATCATTCCATCTCATTCTATTCCATTTCTCTTCCATCTTGTTTCCTTCTGTTCCATCTGATTCTCTTCCACCATATTCTTTTCTTTCTTATTCCATTTCACTCTCTTTCATTTTGTTCATTCCACTGTGCTCCATCTTTCTCCACTCCACTCCATCTTGCACTCTACTACACTATCCTCCATCTTGTTCATTCCATTTTACTCCATTTTTCTCCACTCCATTTCATTTTGTTCTTCTCAATTTGTCTCCATCTTGTTCCATTCCATTGCATCTTACTCCATTCTATGATATTCTCTTCTTTCTTATATCTACTCCACTCTATCCAACCTTTCTTTATTCTCCTCCATCTTGTTCATTCTACACAACTCCATCTTTCTCCAATCTATTACATCTCACCCCACTCCATTTATTTTGCTCTATTTCCACTTGGCTTATATTTAGAAAACGAATGCTTTCTATGTTCTGGAAGCTCTCATTTGTAAAACAATCTACAAATGAGTAGGAAACAGTGAGTGACAATCTTCTCTAAGCTTTTGTTGAATTCAGTTAAAGGCCGGGCAGGTTCTATCTCATCAGGATTTATTAAGGTGAGCTTTTCATGCTGAGACAGGGAAATGAGAAACACCTATTTATTGGGTAAAGGGGAAAAATACAAAGAAAGAAAGTAGACAAGGACAGAGAAGTTTGTCAGGATGGTAATTCTAATGTGAAACATGCAACATCTGGACCAGAGGATCCCACAGACTCTCATCCTTTTCTTGCTCATACTCTTGTCTCATCAAGTGCAAGTGGACCTTAGTGGCTCAATCAAGATCTCTCAAGGTGGCCTGCCGGGGACTTATAAGGCAGCCGCATTCCATCTGCACTGGTCAAACTCTGTGAACCAGGGCTCTGAACACACCATCGATGGGAAATCCTATGCCATGGAGGTGAGGGGCTCATCCTTCCAAGGTCTGGAGAGCTGCAGTCCTATTCCTTTGTGGGGTCTCTGGGATTTGGCTTAAATCATGGTATGGTAAAACATGAAAGCTGGAAATGATTTTAGAGGGCTATCCTCTTTCTTTTATGTAAATATATATGGATCCCCACTTTCATATATATATATATATATATATATATATGGACCAGAGAGGAAAAATGACTTGCCCACTATCACATGGTTAATTAGTAGCAAAATAAGAATTAGGACCCTGATGTCAGAGACATACTCTCTGCGCCCTCATCCTTTCCAAGCTTCCCTTTGGGGCTATGATGAAAATCTTCTCGCTCTACTCCACTACTGCCCTGATCTCACTACATCTCTTTACTCATGGCACAGTGAAAAGAACACTAGATTTGAGATTAAAGGATCTAGTTCAAATCCTACCTGTCACTACTTGTATAACCTTGGATTAGTCACTTAATCTCTCAGGCTCTTTCAGTTTCCTCATTTCTAAAGTAAGGATGAGAATCACCCCAAGTCCTCTTCAAAAATGAAGGCTCAACAAAATAAGGGAGTTGTATTAGATATTCTCTAATATCCCTTCTGTCTTTAAACCTATGATCTTATTATTTCACAATTTATTTCCTTTCTCTGGGCCTCCCATTTCCTTACTGGTTTCTCTAAATCTGGGATCCTATCATCCTCATCCTAAAACTCAGAGACCACTACAACCTGAGGAAAGAGATCTGGGGGAGACCTGGGACTTGGCTAAAATGGAGGTACCCATCTTAACTCTTTGTCTCCTGTTTTTTTGCTCCAGATGCACATTGTCCATATCAAGGACAAATATTCTAGTGTGTCAGAAGCACTCAATGGGGATGAAAATAATGAAATCGCTGTGCTGGGATTCCTAATCAAGGTTAGAACCTCCTCTCCATTCACTTGTCCTCTCTCATTCCTATCTACCTGTCGGAGTCTGCCTTTCCCCTTTTCTACTCTCCTCTGATCACCAGAAGACAAAGATATGCCACCACACAAGACTGATAGGCAATAGAAGAAGAGGAGAGAGATTGCCTTTGTCTGTCTTTCCCTCCCTTCTTCAGTCTCTCTTAATTCTTCGTTTAATCCCCCTCTAGGTTTGTCTGTATGTTTTCCTTCCTTCTTTTCTTCCTTCCTTCCTTCCTTCCTTCTTTTCTTCCTTCCTTCCTTTTTCCTTCCTTCCTTTTTCCTTCCTTCCTTCCTTCCTTCCTTCCTTTCTTCTCTCTCTTTCTCTTTCTCTCTCTTTTTCTCCTCTCTCTCTCTCTCTCTCTCTCTCTCTCTCCCCCCTCCATGTCTTACAGGCATGGGAGAAGAACGCCAAACCTAAGCCAGAGGACAGGGATCCTTCTTTCTGCTAATATATCTGAACACCATGGAACATCTCACTCAGTTATCAGTCAATCAAGGGATGCCCTGAGATGGAGCCCAAGAAACTGAACTCAAAGATTCTTCCAATCCTTCCCCTTAAGATACCCCTCACTGCTACCCTAGCCTGTCTGAACAAGATCATTCTCTTTCCAGGCTTCATCTGAAAAACATCCTGGCTTCTCCAATCTGGTGGAGAACCTGAAGAACATCCCATACAAATGTGAGCCATGACGAGCACCTCCTATATCCTAGCTAGGGCCATGGGTGGAAAGAGGATTGAGGGTGGGAGGAGGAACCTGAGGGAGGAAATATGTGTATGTGTGCGGAGGGAGAGAGATGGAAGTGAAAGAACCAGATGGGAGAAGCCAAGGAGCAGGACCCTGAAGTTTGAACCATCCTGACCCTCTGGATAAGTTGCTAAAACTGGTTGGTCAGGGCAGCTTTGGGGAAGAATGACTCTGATAATCTGTGGTTAAGGGAAGGTTGAGGATGAGGGGATCATCTGGTGGGATCAGAGGCTAAGAGTTTAGGGGATAAGGCCCTTCTATCTGTAGGAATCAGGAGTGATTGTAGTAAAGAACTGGAAGAATAGGAAGACTATGAGAATAGTCTGGGGCTGAGGGGAAAGGATTAGGGGGATTTGTGGTTTGGATAATTCTGAAGGTCCTTTTGTCTTGTGTCTCCCTTAGCCAAATTTGCCTCCCTTAAAGAGTTCAGCCTTTCTGACCTCCTCCCCAAAGTCGATAAGTTGAAACATTACTACAGATACCAGGGCTCCCTCACTACTCCTGATTGCCAAGAGAAGGTCATCTGGACTGTGTTTCAGGAACCTATCCAACTCCATGAAGACCAGGTAACATCCGGGGGTCTTCGGTTTTAGACTAGTTCCCCACAGGGATGTGGGGCTAAATGGGGGGCTCAAGGCAAAGTAGGAAGGGAATCCATATGCTGCCTAACTGTTGTGTGCCTGCTCTATGCCCTGTGTTTTGCCTGTTCCCTAGAGGGATACACAGGGACATAGCTTCAAAGAACTTGCAGTCTAGTTAAGAAAACCAAACTGCAATATATGAGTAAGAGAGAGAACAATACAAACAGTTCATAGGATTTAGAGCCAGGAAGATCCTTAACAAACTGAATACAAATCCCTGGTTTTATAGCTGATGCTCAGTTCAGCTTGCGGGTCTCGGCTGAGGGCTAGTCTAATTCAGAAGGGCACCCTCTGATCGGTCTGACAGTCTCTCCCCAGTTCCCAACAAGAAAATCAACGACATGTCCCGGGACCTTGACTCTCCTCCCATACATACCTTCCCTCTTCCGACCATGCTCAAAAGCCGAGTTCTGTCTGAGCCATGTCTGAGACCCTTTTGTCATCCATAATGACAATAGAAATTAATCATGTAACACAGGAATAGTGGGAGTGAGATGGGGGGACAGAGCTGAATTTCATCTAAGGGGAGGAAGCCAAAGGAACAGGGAGAAGATGATTGACTCCGGATTGTCAGTCACTTTTACTCTCATCTCTCCCAAACATCTTAATCAGAGAAGGACCTTCAAGAGGTCACCAAGAAAGGAATACAAAGGCCTCAGTCAAAGAAATTAAGGCTCTAAAGTTTGAAGAGGGATCGATCAAGGTCAAGAACTCTGAGCCAGACATTCAGCCAGGCTATAGAAATACAAAGGCAAAAACGAAATTAGTTCATTCCTTCAGGGATCTTGCATTCTATGGGGTGTATATATAATACACAAATACACATGCATACATATGTGTTATATTTGTGTATGTCTATACATGTGTGTGCACATATTTATAGATGCAAACGATGGGACAGACACTTGGAATTGGGGATAGGGTCAGGAAAGGCTTCTCTCACCAAGTGATGCTTGAACTGCACTTCCGAGGAAGCGAGGGAGCCTCCGTGGCTACTGAAAGGAGAGTAAAGTCACCAGAATCCCTGGTCCTTTTCAGATTTTGGAATTCTCCAAGCAGCTGTTCTATAATAAGGAGAATGAGGAAAAAATGCCCATCATAGACAACTTCCGGAAAACACAGGCCCTGGGGAATCGTCAGGTCTACACCTCCGGAGTGGGAATGGCATTGTCCCACGCCTGGCCCACGCTCCTGGCCCCTCTGCTCACCTACTTCCTGGCTACCTCCCTCCACTGAGAGACCTTGGACATCTGACCTTCTGCACTCTGGATTTTCACTAAGATACTGTAGAGATGTGTGTGTGTGTGTGTGTGTGTGTGTGTGTATATATATATATATATATATTTTTTTTTTTAGATAAACTTTTCCTTAGCACCCAACTGCTGCCCTTAAGTAGCTCTATTCTTTGTTTTAAATGTGATATGTCTTATCTTAATAACAATCCTCATTGCCCAACTCAAACTGGTCCCAGCCTTGCCTTTTTGGAGTGGATAATTCTCAGAATTTCCTATAACCTCGGTCACTGTGCCTGTTTGAATTTCTCCTCCTTCTGCTCACATTGTGAAAGACCAAAGTTAGCCTTTGAACTTCCTCCTACCTGCCCTTTCAGCCTTTCGCTGGCCTGCCTCCACCCTGGATTGTCTGGTCCAGCTTGCCCAGTTCTAAGCTGGATGGCAATCTAGCTGAAGTGTTAGCTGATAAGACTCTAAGATACCTACCCCTTCACTGGGAAATCTCTACTTTATCAAGGTCTTTGTGACACCGTTTAAAAAAAAAAAAAAAAAAGACCTAAAGAAATTAGAAAATTCCACTAGCAAGGGAATCTCTGTAATCTAATTCAATGAAACATTTAACTAATCAATCTCAATCAATCAAATAATGAACATTTACTCAGTCCCTTAACTACTCTGTACCAACCTGCACTGTCTTAGGTGCTGGTGATAAAAAACCAAGTTTGATTATGGGATATATTGCCCATTTATTATTAGGTCAGTACTTCCTAATACAAAAGATGTCATGGGGACAAAGCCATTCCCGTAAAGGTGTCCCCCTTTCAAGGACCCTGGGATGCTAGAGTTGGAACAGACCCTAGAAATTGTCGTCCAACCCATATCATAGGAGAGGAAACTGAAATCCATGAAGAAAAGGGACTAAACCAAGACCACATGACTGGTTACAGGCAGAATATGGGCTACAACTTCGGTCTTCTAGCAGCAGTGCAGTTCTTTCCTCCTGTACCAAGAGAAGAGGGGCCAGGGAGGGAAAAGAAAGGGAAAGCAGAGAAGAGGAACAACAGCTTACATAACAGCTAACAACATGGATCTAAATTTTGCAAAATCCTTCTACTGAGAATGGGGGCTGTTGCTAGTATCAAACCCATTTTATAAATGAGGGAATTGAAGCTTAAGGTTAAGTGACTGGTCCAGGGTCACACAGCTAGTGGTGTCTAAGGCTGCTTTTGAACTTATCCTAAGCACTGTATACTGATGGAGTTTGGGAGGGTACAGAAGCATTGAACTCAAAAAACATATTAAGGTTTCAAGAATTTCCAAATGTTGGGGTTCCAAAAGCATATTGGAGTTATGGGTTGATGTCATGATATAGTAACTGTGGAGATGTGAAGGTTTATCAATGCAAAGAAATCAACTAAGAATTCAATAGGAGACTGAAACCTGGTGTTTGGACTCAAGTAAAAGTCCTCAAAAATAACAAAGGTTCAATTAAGATCAAAAGAACAAAATAATCTATGATCCTCACTGCTTGCCTCAGGGAATAGCTTGGGATGTAAAATTCTGGTTTTCAGTGGAGAATGTCATTCCCAGCTACTCGGAAGTTTTCTCCTCTACCCATATCAATACCACTTAGTTTTCTCTCAACAACACAATCAGAATCTTTATGGATAACAGAATCATTTTCCCCAGACCTCCAAAGTGAGACATCACAGATCATTTTTCCTCTTTCTCCAGATTAGAAGGTGTTTCGGTTCTTTCTTTCTCTGTAAGTGGGAAGACACAGAAAGTGCCTTTTGCAAACTTGCCTGGGTCTCCTCAGACCGCGGGCACCCTTCTCCTCTTCAGTTTTTCACTTCTTGCATCCCCCCATACCTGGACCACCCCTGAAGGAGCCCTGAGGGCTTTGTACAGAGCCCTAGCCACTTGAGGTCAATGCCCCCAGGCCTAGATTTCCAGTTGAAAAGAAAGTACTTATCTTGGAGTTTCAAGCCACTCCATAGAAATATCAGAGACCATTTAAGCTACTGGGAGTGGTCCTGGGCTAATCTTAATGAAACCACTTAACTGCCCAGAATGGTGGGTCTCTGTCGGAGGGGTGTTTCCAAAGTCAAGGGAGACACAATTTACATCAGAATCATTTAAGAAACACTTGTAAGAATTGTGGACTTTTAGTAATGGGAAGAAAAGACCTGGGGGAAAGAAAGAGAAATGTCTTCAAAAATCTGAAAGGTTTCACCCACTTAAGAGGAATTGATCTATTTGATTCTAAAGGGACTTGGGGTGAAGTGACAGTGAAAGGAGACCAAGATAGTGAGTCGGGTTTTGGCTTTAACATAAAGAAATTTCTAGCAATTTTGGTAATAATAACAGTAGCTAACATTTCTATAGTATATATATATATATTTCTACTGGTATATATGCCAGGCAACAGACTAAGTATCTCCTTTGAATTTCATAACAAACTTTAGAGGTAGATGCTATTATTATCCCCATTTTACAAATGAGAAAACTGAGGTGCACAGGGGGATAAGGGACTTGCCCAGTGTCGGGTATCGGAGGTCATGTTTGAATTCTAGTTTCCCTGACTCCAGTCCTGGCACTCCAACTGCTGTGCTGGATTTAAAATTATGGGACTTGGATTGAAGCCCAGTTCTGCCTTTTATTAGCTTGGACAAATCACTTGTTAATAAGCATTTCTTAATAATTCAGTATGCGCCAGGCCCTGTGATAAGTGATGAGCAAACACAGCCCCTGCCCTCAGGGTGCTCACATTCCAACGGGGGAGATGATGTGCAAACCACTGTGTCTATATAAAATATATACAAAGGAGATGCTCAGGCTTCGCATCTGTAAAATAAGAGAGTTGAACCATTGGAGCTAAAGCTCTAAATATGTGACTCTATTAACAAACTTTTTCTTTTAAAACATTTTGTTTTTATTTCAAAACTGATACGAACCCCCCCCCCCACACACACACACACAAACATTTGCATATACATAGTACAGAATCAGGATTGTACACAAAACTGCAAGTCTCTATTTCATAGAGTTTGCTTTAAAAAAAAGCCTATGCATATAACTTGTAAATAAAAAGCTATTAAAAAAAAAAAAAAAAGCCCAACAACATAGAATACAATAAATCTGTATAGCTTTCAAAGCTGTCCTGCTTATCTGGCCTCCTTTCTATCCATTACTTCCTTCTTTTTCTCTGTATTTTTTGGAAAAAGTGCCTCAATGACCTTTTTTTCTTTTTCATTTATTTTTCTTTCTGTTCTTCTCTTTTCTTTTTGCTACTTTATCCCAATCCTCGTCCCCATCCCCTAATCCCTTTTCACTCCCAAATTGAAAAAAAGAAAGAAAGAAAAACAAAGAGATTTCCTTTCCAAAAGGTCCTAAAGTTTATGGCTACTTTAAAGCAGATTAGAGGATGACCTTTCAGGAATGTGGCGAGGATTTCTGCATTTGGTGAAACCATCCAGATTATCTGCACTTGAGTTAGTGCAGTCTTGCAAATGTTTATGAGATCTAGAAGGGCTTCCTTCCCCCTTGAGAACGAGAACAATTTGAGCTAGGTGTTCTTTAGGGACCCTTTTAGCTGGAGGCTGTTTAATCTCTTCCCAAGTGCTTGGGTTTCTCCACTTCAGTCAGAGGGGAGCCCCAGCAGGAACTCACAAGCAATAAATAGTTTCTTTTCTTGCTGACCTTAACCACCATCTACACTTGGCGTGACTACCAATAAATAGCCATGGGAACAGCTCACTACCTCCACACCCTCCCCCTTTGCTCACACACGATCCCGAGTCACCGCTGACCACATGTCCCGAGCTCCCGGGGCCCAGCCTAGTTTCCATAACGGCAGCAATAGCCAGGGAGGGCTTGGGGGCTTGGACGCTGGCTCTCCTCCTCCCTTGGGCTTTGGCTGGGATAGCCTGTGAGTGATGGGGGAATGGTTGGGGTTGGTGGGGGACGGGGGAGATGAATTGGAGACCTACAGGTCCTCAAGCCTGGACACCTGGAAATTCCCAGAGCTCTTTTCCTTTGGGGATGAATACATCCCCTTCCTCGAGTTTCCCCCTGGAAGGCATTAGCTTCAGGGCTGAATTTGTGCTCTAAAGCGTGCCCTCTAATGTTCAATGTTGTCTCTGTCACTTAGCACCTCTCTAACCTGCATCTTCATTTTCCTTCTGTATAAAATAAAAGAGTTAGATTAGATGAGCCCTGGTATTTCCCCTCTGATTTCAGAGTCACAAAGAGGGTGAATCCTATTTTCCAAAGCAAAAGTATTCCCCCTTTAATCCGGAACACCCCATTCCAATAGGCTTCTTTCAACTAAAAAATACAGGGGCCCGAGATGCTTAGAAATATTAGGGGGGGCCTTCTTAGCACCCTCCATTAATAGTCTCAGCCAGAAGAGGAGATGGAACTAGAGCACAAGGTCTCTGGGACCAAATGGAACAAAAGCAGCATTGGGCCAAGAGATCTTTACCCCTCCCCCAAGCCATTGCCCCTCACTAGGCCCCCCCTTCCCTCTAGAGGGTGACCCTACAATAATAACTTGCAGAATCAGTCCTGGTTTTTCCCATCATGCCTCTGTGTGAGGCCGGGACAGTCCAGGGGCAGAATGAGCACAGCTTGTCCAGTGACAGGGAACAAACTGGCCGGCCTCTATTCTATGCACACGAGAAAACCAAGGTGGGAGGGTGGGAGGGGGGCATGCTGGGCCAGGCAAGGAATAACGTGCCAGCTCACTCACTGACTCTGGCCCAAGGTCATCCAGAGAGAGGTCCAGGGAGGGGGGACCCCGGGGTCCTATTTCCCAGCCTAGGGGTTCTCAGGAGAGCTGCTTGTTCTACTTCCAGTGGGAATTCCAACTGTCAGAAACAAGAGATAAATGTTCTCCCCTGGGGGGTCCTGGAATGGCCACCTCCAGCTGGGGTCATTCAGCCTTTTGTTCCCAGTCACCCCGAGTGGAGGAGAACCTTTCTCATTTTGAAAAATTCCTTCTCCTCCATCAAAGAAAGTAAACCTCCTAAACCTCCCTCCCTAGGAAAGGGATTACACATGTTCTCACTGCAACTGCCTGTTCAGACAGGATCGGTGAAATCCCGTTTCAGTTCTGACCTCCTTCCTCTCTGGAAGAATGGACGAGGGGCTGGCTTTTTCCCATCCCAAGCCCGAGTCCTAGAGATACAGCAAACCAAAGAACAGCACCTACCTATGGTTCGCCATTTCATGTTGCTCATCTTTATGTTTTATTGAGCTTAAATTAAAAAAAAAAATGTTATTGTTTTTTTGTGTTTGATGAATTATGGCACAGAAAGAAAATAGTTTTATTCTTGTGATTGAATAAAAGCATTGGAACATAAGCTCATTTTTGTATACCTACAGAAGACATCTTTGGGAGGGCTATTTAGTCAGTCAACAAACATTTTTTGTGTCTCCTATTGTAATGATGGAGAAACTGAACAAAAGAGAAATTAGAGAGTATTTAATAGTTTATTAAATGGAGAGATTTACTGGGACCAATGAATCCATGGTTTGGTCCCAGGACTGAATGAGACTATCGTCTCCAAGAATCCAGCAAACAATCAGAGTTCTCAATGATGTATATACACGTGGCTCAGACACAGGGATAGACTAAGGCAGGGGCAGAGTCAGGGTGTGGAGAGCAGGAACAGGACTGACGGTGGGATGAGCCACTGGAGATGGGGATTACATAATCAGGGGGATTACATAATTCCCCGAATATGGGGAAAGGCTTCTTGATAAGACAGTATCTGATATTCTAATAGTTTGGGATGGAGAGAGGCATTCTGATCTTCTAAAACATAAGATCTTTTATCCTTATCAAGTATTCTGATAAAGAGGGAGAGGAGGTTTTGCAGAACTGAGAAGCAGGGAAACCGAGGAAGGACTGAGTCAGAATAATTAGGGAAACTTGAGTCAGGACAATAAAAGAGAACTGTGGCATAACACCATGTACCATCCACTTTCTGTTCATCCACTATTAAAACTATCATTATTTATTCTTCATTTTATTCCATTTAATATTAATCATCACCATAATAATAACAAAAACATAGTTTTTCTCAATAGTATCTTATTTTTTCAATTATATATAAAGATACTTTTCAACATTCATTTTTGTAAGATTTTAAATTCCACATTTTTTCTTACTCCCTCCCTTCCCTTTTCCCCAAGACAACAAATAACTTGATATATTTATACATATACAATAATTTTAAATACATTTCCATATTTGTCACATTGTAAAAGAAAAATCAGACCAAAAAGGAAAAGCCATAATAAAGAAAAAACAGAAGAAAGGTGAAAATAGTATGCTTTGATCCTCATTGAATCCATAGTTCTCTCTCTGGATGCAGATGGCATTTTTCATCACAAGTCTATTAGAATTGTCTTGAATCATTGTATTGCTGAGAAGAACTAAATCTATCACAATTAATCATCATATAATCTTGCTTATACTGTGCACCATGTTTAGGTGTTCCCTAACTGATGGGTATCTAGTTTCCAGGATCTGAATTTTGTGTTTTTGCTATAGAAAGATGATTGTGGAGAGAGGGGAGAGAGACTACATGTTCTAAGAAAGATGAAATAACTGAGGAGGCACAGTGGATCAGAGATTGGGCAACACATAATGGAGTTAATCCTGCTCAGATACTGACTTCTTGTTGGCCCCATAGGCAAGTCACTTTATCTCTCTCAACCTTGTTTTTCCTTCTGCAAAATGGAGTTGATACATGTATGATAAATATATTATATTGCTTGCCTTCTTAAGAGGTAAGAGATTTGGGAGGGAAGAAGAGAATTTGAAACTCAAAACATAAAAAAATATGTTAAAATATTTTTACATATAATTGGGAAATATTTAACAAAATAAATAAAAATGTATGATAATGATAGCATCTTCTAAACAAGGGTGTTATAAAATGAGGTATTTATGTGCTTTGTAAACCTTAAATTATGTGTGTTTTTCAACTCTGAGGTACCACCTCACACCTCTCAGATTGGCTAAGATGACAGGAAAAGATATTAATAAATGTTGGGAGGGAACGTGGAAAGGATTGTGGAGAGTTGTGAACTGATCTCCCCATTCTGAAAACAATTTGAAACTATGCCCAACAGGCTATCAAATGGAACACCCTTTGATCAAGCAGTTTCACCACTAGGTCTGTATCTCAAAGAGATAATAAAACGGGGGAAAGAACCCACATGTGTAAAAATGTTTGGGGCGGCCCTTTTTGTAGTGGCAAGGAACTGGAAACTGAGTGGATGCCCATCAATTGCCCATCAAGTGGATATCCATCAACTGGATAAATTCTGGTATATGAATGTAATGGAATATTGTTGTCCCATAAGAAATGATGAACAAACTGATTTCACAAAAGCCTGGAAAGACCTTCATGAACTGAACATGAGGTGAAGTGAGCAGAACCAAGAAAACATTGTACAACAATAACAGAAAGATTAGATGATGATCAACTATGATGGATGTGGCTCTTTTCAATACTGAAATGACGCAAGACAATTCCAATGGATACGATAGAAAGTACCTTTTGCATTCAGAGGGAACAATGGAAACTGAATGTGGATCAAAGCATAGTATTTTCACCTCTTTTGGTGGTGGTGTTTGCTTGTTTTGTTTTGTTTTTCTTTCTTATGTTTTTTTCCCCTTTTGATCTTATTTTTCTTGTACAGCATGACGAATATCCAAATATGTTTAGAAGAATTTCACATGTTTAACCTTTGTCAGATTGCTTGTTGTCTTGGGAAAGTGAGAAGTTAGGAGGGGAGGGAGGGAGAAAAATTTGGAATACAAGCTTTTGCAAAGGTGGATGTTAAAAACTATCTTTGCATGTATTTGAAAAAATAAAATACTATAAAAAAAATAATTCTCCCTCCTCCCTACCCATGCAAAAAAAAAAAAAAAAAAAAATTCAGATCCAGATACTTACAGGAGCCATGTCAATTCAGAGTCGGGACCAAGCAAAATCATGTCTTTAAGCCCATCACCTGGTTTTTCAAAGGCTCAGGCCATGTTATTTTCCTCATTGTTTTGATTCGTGGGATAGTTCTTACTAACTCTCCTTTTGTCCTTGAGTGAATACTGAGGGATTTAACTAACATATGTAACTGGGCTTTCACCCAAGTACATTGATTTTTGTAATTGAATAAAAGCGTTGGGATATAAATCCATTTTCTGTAGATCCACAGAAGGTATCTTTGGGAGAGCTACAGAGTCAGTATCTCTTACATTTTACATGCAACTGTGTTTTAGAAAATTTGACTCAGAATTGCTGGAGAGAATCCTGAATGCAAGGTAACCAGAGGACCAGCATAAAGGACACAGATGGCTTTAGAGGTGCTTCCAGAAATCTTCAGAAGAAACACATGGAAAGATTGTAGAAGCTGCAAATGCATAGGGGAAGCTTATAGAAAAGTAGCTTGTTTCCCTAGATACTCCAGGAAATTTCCCCTTCAGTAAGGTCAGAAACATTATCTTGGCTTGAGCTCAGATCTCACTCCCAGGGGTAGAGTTCATTCTCTCTGAAAAGAGAGAATGGTTTATCTTCTGTATCATATCTCTGATTTCTGTTTGCTTAGATGAATGGGCTTACTATTTATTTGCTATGTGATATAATCAGTGTTTGATAGGAGCCACCAAGTACATAAATTTGGGCCCATCCTTCCCTTTAAGGACTAGAGATTGATGGGATCATTACCAGTCATCTTGATTTTTGTCTTGCCACTAAACGTTGATATCCTGAAGGAGAAAGTGAGGTTGATGAGTTTGCATAGCTCTGCCTCAAATCTAGCTCACTTGAAAGTCAAGACAATACCTTCATGATGTCATTGGTCTTCTTCAAGAACAAAAGACAAACAAGCACAGGAACCTGGTCACTGATTTTTGTTCTAAACCAGATTCATACTCCCAGACCAGCAATATTTGGAGGCAGGAGCAGATAGATACAATTCTTATCCAACACCACTCTTAGATATTGGTAAGGGAAGGAACTCAATGTTCTTCCTGTCTCAGGCTTTTCTCAAGGGAGAAACCTGAGTATCCCATAAGGAAAAGTGAGACAGATTCCTGAGAAATCTATGCATGCTTCCCATGAGCCACATTTAGCCAACCTATATCTATCTATACATACCTCCCATGGGAAACCCAAAACTAGAAAGTTGAAAACCTCTAATAATGTTCTCTGTGAGGCAAATCTGTTGGGACAGCTCTAACGAAAAGTGCTTTCTTTTTCTTTCTTTCTTTCTGTTTTTAATTTTAATGTTTTTCTCAATTACGTGAAAACAAAAAATTTCAACATTTTTAAAATTTTTGAGTTCCAAATTCTCTTCCTCTTTTCATCACCCCAAGAAGGCAAGCAATTTAATATAGATTGTACATGTGGAGTCATGTGAAACATTTTCACATTAGTCATGTTCAAAAGAAAATACAGACCTGGCAGTTAGGTGGATGGAGAACCAACCCTGAAGTCAGGAGTACCTGAGTTCAAATCGGACCTCAGATACTTAACACTTCCTAGCTGTGTGACTGGGCAAGTCACTTAACTCCAATTGTCTGAAAAAACTGAAAATACAGACCAAAATACTTTCCAAGAATAATAAAGTTTTTTTTTTTCCTAAAGAAGTTTCAATCTGCATATAGATTCCATTAATTCTTTCTCTGGAGAGAGAGAGAGAACTTTTATTTTCATCATAAAGCCTTCAGAATTACCTTGGATCATTGTATTGTCAAAAATAGCCAAGTTATTGCTATACTATGCACAATGTTTCCCTAGTTCTGCCCATTTCACTGTGTATAAGTTCATGGAAGTCTTCCCAGGTTTTTCTGAAAGCATCCTGCTCATCATTTCTTATTGCAAAGTAGTTTTCTATTACAATCATATTCTCTGATTTGTTCATTGTCCATTTCCCTATTAATGGGCATCTGCTCAATTTCCAGTTCTTTGCTAGAACAAAAAGGATCTACTTTTTTTGTGCATATAGAATCTTTTTCCTTTTCTTTGATTTCTTTGGGGCCAAAGAATATGCACAGATTTACAGCTTTTTGGGTTTGTTTTTCAAAATGGCAGGATAAGTTCACCAACGGTATATTTGTTGTTTAGTTGTTTTTTAGTCATGTTCAACTCTTCATGAATCCTTTTGGGGTTTTCTTAGCAAAGATATTGGAGTGATTTGACATTTTTTTCTCCAGATTATTTGACAGATGAGGCAACTGAGGCAAGACTACTCAAGGAACTTGTCTAGGATCCTACAGCTAGTAAGTGTCAGAGGACTCAGCTTCTCCTGGCTTCAGATCCAGTGCTCTATCCAATGTGCCAACTAGTTGCCCAAAAGTGCATTAGTATCTCAATTTTTCCACATTTCCTCCAATGTCTGTCAATTTCCCTTTCTGTCATATTAGCCAATCTAATAGGCATGAGGTGGAACCTCAGAATTGTTTTAATTTTCATTTCTCTAATTAATTGTGATGTACAGCATTTTTATATGACTATAGATAACTTTGATTTCTTCTTCTAAAAATTGTTTCTTCATATCTCTTGACCATTTATCATTTGGGGAATGACTTTTATTCTTATAAAATTGACTCATTTCCCTAAATATTTGGGAAATTACACCTTTATCAGAGAGACTTGCAGCAAAAAAAAAAAAAAAAAAAAAAAAATCTCCCAGTTTCCTGATTTCTTTGTAATCTTGGCTACATTGGTTTTGTTTGTACAAAACCTTTTTTTTTTTTTAATATAGCTTTTTATTTACAAGTTATATACATGGGTAATTTTACAGCATTGATAATTGCCAAACCTTTTATTCCAATTTTTCCCCTTCTTCCCCCCACCCCCTCCTCCAGATGGCAGGTTGACCAATACATGTTAAATATGTTAAAGTATAAATTAAATACAAAATAAGTATACATGTCCAAACAGTTATCTTGCTGTACAAAAATAATCGGACTTTGAAATAGTATACTATTAGCCTGCGAAGGAAATCCAAAATGCAGGCGGGCAAAAATAGAGGGATTGGGAATTCTATGTAGTGGTTCATCGTCATCTCCTAGAGTTCTTTTGCTGGGTGTAGCTGGTTCAATTAATTACTCCTCTATTGGAACTGATTTGGTTCATATCATTGTTGAAGAGGGCCATGTCCATCAGAGTTGATCATTGTATAGTATTGTTGTTGAAGTAAATAATGATCTCCTGGTCCTGCTCATTTCACTCAGCATCAGTTCATGTAAGTCTCTCCAGGCTTTTCTGAAATCATCCTGCTGGTCATTTCTTACAGAACAATAATATTCCATAACATTCATATACACAATTTATTCAGCCATTCTCCAATTGATGGGCATCCACTCAGTTTCCAGTTTCTGGCCACTACAAAGAGGGCTACCACAAACATTCGTGCACATACAGGTCCCTTTCCCTTCTATAATATCTCTTTGGGATATAAACCCAGTAGAAACACTGCTGGGTCAAAGGATATGCACAGTCTGATAACTTTTTGAGCATAGTTCCAAACTGCTCTCCAGAATGGCTGGATGTGTTCACAATTCCATCAACAATGTATCAGTGTCCCTGTTTTCCCGCATCCCCTCCAACAATCATCATTATTTTTTCCTGTCATCTTAGCCAATCTGACAGGTGTGTAGTGGTATCTCAGAGTTGTCTTAATTTGCATTTCTCTGATTAATAATGACTTGGAGCATCTTTTCATATGGCTAGAAATGTTTCAATTTCTTCATTTGAGAATTGTCTGTTCATATCTTTGACCACTTATCAATTGGAGAATGGCTTGATTTCTTATAAATTAGAGTTAATTCTCTATATATTTTGGAAATGAGGCCTTTATCAGAACCTTTGACTAAAAATGTTTCCCCAGTTTATTGCTTCCCTTCTAATCTTGTCTGCATTAGTTTTGTTTGTACAAAAACTTTTCAATTTGATATAATCAAAATTTTCTGTTTTGTGATCAGTAATGATCTCTAGATCTTCTTTGGTCATAAATTCCTTCCTCTTCCACAGGTCTGAGAGGTAAACTATCCTATGTCCTCTAATTTATTTATATCTCATTCTTTATGCCTAGGTCATGAACCCATTTTGACCTTATCTTGGTGTACAGTGTTAAGTGTGGGTCAATGCCTAGTTTCTGCCATACTAGTTTCCAATATACTTGAATTTTCATTCTGTTTCTTAGCCAGCATCAGATGGTTTTGATGATTTGTTATTGTTGTTTAATCCAACTCTTTGTGACTCCATTTGGAGTTTTCTTGGCAAAGATACTAGAGTGGTTTGCCATTTCCTTCTCCAACTCATTTTACGGATGTGGAATTAAGGCAAATAGGGTTAAATGACTTATGGGATTTGAACTAAAGGCTTCCTAATTGCAGGCCCAGCCCACTATCTACTATACCATCTACAAACTGCCATTCTGATGATTTTTTTTTTTTATGATTGCCACTTTTTAGATCAGGTAATTGCCCCAATAATGATTAACTTCTTAGGAGTTACAATTATCCTCTTCCCATATAGGAAAGTAAACATTTCACCCTTATGATTTTCTCTTTCATGTATACTTTTTTATGTTTCTTTTGAGTTTTGTTTTTGAAAGTCAAATTTTCTTTTCATCCATGGTCTTTTTATCAGTAATGTTTGAAAGTCCTTTATTTCATTAAATATTCATATTTTTTCCTCTAAAGAATTATATTCAGTTTTGCTGGATAGGTTATTGTTGGTTATAATCCTAATTTCTTTGCTTTCCAAAATAGCATATTCCAAGACCAATCAGGCCTATTATTAATGTGGAAGCTGCTAAATCTTGTGTCATCCTGATTGTGGCTCCACAACATTTGAATTATTTCTTTCTAGCTACTTACAATATTTTCTCCTTGACATGGGAGCTCTGGAATTGCTCATAATATTTTTGGTAGTTTTCATTTTGGGATCTGTCTCCAAAGGTGATTGGT
Source organism: Sarcophilus harrisii (assembly GCF_902635505.1). Lineage (NCBI taxonomy): Eukaryota > Metazoa > Chordata > Mammalia > Dasyuromorphia > Dasyuridae > Sarcophilus > Sarcophilus harrisii. The sequence goes on along the minus strand of NC_045429.1, from coordinate 353,516,062 downwards.
GGATTCTTTCAATTTTTATTTCACCTTCTGGTTCTACAATATCAGGACAGTTTTCTTTGGCAATTTCTTGAAATATGTTAACTTCTTTTTTTGATCATGGCTTTCAGGTAGTCCAATAATTCTTAAATGATCTCTCCTCAATCTGTTTTGCACATCATTTGTTTTTCTAATGAGATCTTTTACATTTTCTTCTATTTTTACATTCTTTTAATTTTGTGTTATTGTTTCTTGGTGTCTAATGGAATTATTAGCTTCCACTTGTCCAATTCTATTTTTTAGGATATTCTTCTCTTCAGTAAATCTTTTACCAAGCTGTTAACTCTCTTTTCATAATTTTCTTTTATTGGTCTCATTTTTTTCCTCAATTTTTCCTCAGTTTCTCTTACTTAATTTTAAAAAATATTTTTTGAGGAATTCTGGTTGGATTTGTATCCATTTCAAATTTTTCTTTAAGACTTTGCTTATAGCTGCTTTGAAATCATTGTCTTCTTTTGGGTTTGTGTTTTGATCTTCCCTGTCATCATATTAACTTGTTATGAGCAGGCTCTTTTTGTTGTTGTTGTTGCTATCTCTTTGCTTTTAACTGTTGCTATCTCTTTGCTTTTTAACTTTGTATTAAAACTGGACCCTGCTCTTACAATAGAAGGGATACTATCCCTCCTCAGGCCTTTCTTGCTGCTATTTTTAGAGCTAGCTCTGGCGTTCTGTAGGTTTTTGATTCTTCTAAGGTATTTGATTTAGGGAGATGCATGGTCACTGTTCTCCTTTCTAAGTGCTGGTCTTTATCCAGGAAGGAACTTTGATTCTCTGTTGCCACAAATGCTGGCATCCTTCCAGGCCCTGAGACTATGACCACATCCATTGATCTCCAGTAGTAGCAATTGCTAGTTCTCCTTTCTATCTTGGAAATCAGATCCTGTGAGGGTCCACAAATATTCTTCTCCACCCTGGAACTACCCTTGTTCTCCTGAGGTTATAACTATTGTTTCTTTTGGAACTGTGTATGGGCAATACAACTTGAACTCAGCCCTAGCAAAGTGTCCTGTGCAATCTCCTGCCACCCTGCTCTCCCCCCATCCTTTTAGTGGACTGAGGGCTCCCAAAGCTAGTGCTAAACCAATACAACCACTTCTAAATCAGTTCCACTTTTGGTTTGCAGGGGCTGGCCTGTGATACGAGATCTGCCCTTTGCTTTATACCAACACCACCATCACCCTGTTGAGAAAGACCTTTCCTGCTGATCTTCTATGTTGTCTTGGTTTGGAAAATTGTTTCACCCAATTTTTTGTTGGTTCTGCCATTCCAGAATTGTATTTGAGGCATTACTTTAGAGTTAGTTGGAGTGAAATTTGGGAAAGCTCAGTTAAGTTCTCTCCTCTGCCATATATATCAAGAGTATTTTCTTTGAAAAAAGCTTAATTTTCCTCTTCAGGATTTCTTGAATTTAGTTCTACCTTTCTGAAATATCACAGAACTCTTCCAACCTGTTGTTCTAAGTTTAATAGCTTGTGATTCTATAATACAGTTCAATCTCATTGGTAAACCTTTTTCTTTACACTCCTCAAAGCCAAAATCAGGGGCAAACTGCCTGACAATGTGATGAGGTTCCACTGTTTCATTTTCTTTAGTAGCTGTCTTAAGCCTCTTTTCTCCACATACCTCCTGGAATACTTCCTCTTCCCTCTCTCATTGCAGACAGTCTCTCCTAGTTTACTAAGATTAAAGATCATTCTTTACATTCCATAATTCTTCTTCAAAATCTTCAATTGTATCTTTTGCACAAATCTCTGATAAACAGGTGGGTATCGTTACAAAGGTCAACTGTAGAATCATATTTCTAAGCCATTTGGTTCAAATTCCTCAATATTCAGATAAAAAGCTGAGGATAGTAGGGTCAAGAAGGTGTTCAGGAGGATTCAAACTTAGGACCCTTGAATCCAAAACCATTCTTTTCACTGTACTAGGATGGCATCTTGAGGAAGAAAACTCTGTACTTTGTATATTAATCAAAGTCTTTCAGGGAAAATTTATTAATATTTACAAGCATTTCTGCATAAAAACAGTCCAAATGGACAGAATTCCTTCCGTTTTCATGGGAATTTTCTCTCCTTCAAGCAATATCAATTTGGATTTCATAGAACTCTGCAAACAAAAACTGAGAATTCTACAAGATAATTAGTGTTTGTTTTATTTTATTACTTATAGTTTACAATAATGATATGAATATAGGAACATCCTTAGAGAAATATCTTCCTGAAATCAATCATTCACTCATGAACCTTTGCCTCTAAGAGGGAACTACTACTTTCTTTTCTATCTGGTCAAAGATGGACAAATAACTATTTCTCTTAATTGGATTCATTAAATTTTAATTTAATTCATTAAACAACCTCCTCACTCATCACAAATCAAAAGTCTCTAATCTTAGATTTAGGAAATAGGAAAGTCTTTCCTTGCCTAGCCTTTTTCTATCTGTCCAGTTTTCTGGAACCTTTTGCCAAGCTCACCATTGTACTACGCGAGTCAGACACTGACTTTCTTGGTATTCCTTCCACCTATAACTCCATCTTCCTACCTATGCAATGTACTCCATGTCAGGCTTCTTGGTTTCCTTCAAGATTCAAGTCTAATCCCATTTTCCACTGCTTAACTCCTTTCTCCTACTTTTGAATGTGTTCCCTTGGAGATTTCTTTCTATTTACACTGTCTTTCTTTTGTGTACATATTTGTTTAGGGGCAGCGAGGTGGCGTAGTGGTTAGATGTCCAGTCGTGGAGTCTGGAGGATCTTGAGTTCCAATCCAACTTCAGAGATTCATGAGGTGTCTGACCTTGACCAAGTCACTTAACCCTGTTCATCTCAGTTTCCTGAGCTGGAAATGAGCTATGAAATGAGCTATAAAATGAGCTGGAAAGGGAAATGGCAAACAATTCCAATATCTCTGTCAAGAAAACTTCAAATGGACACTTAGTAGTGTCTGACACTACTAAAAACAATTGAACACCATCATGCACATGATCTTTCCTTTTAGAATGTACATTTCTTTTTTTCTTTATTTGCTTTTTATTTATATATCATATCTCTTTTTAATTTGATTTTTATTAAAGCTTTTTATATGGATAATTTTTCATTAACCCATGCAAAACCTTGTGTTCCAATTCCTTCCTTCCCCCACATCCTCCCCTAAGTGGCAAGTAGTCCAATATATGTTAAACATGTTAGAAATGTGTTAAATCCAATATATGCATGCATATTTATACAATTACCTTGCTGCACAAGAAAAATCAAATCAAACAGGAAAAAAAATGAGAAAGAAAATAAAATACAAGCAAACAACAACAAAAAGAGCGAAAATGCCATGTTATGGCCCACACTCAGTTCCCACAGTCCTCTCTCTGAATGTAGATGGCTCTCTTCATCACAAGCTCATTGGAATTGGTCTGAATCATTTCATTGTTGAAGAGAGCCATGTCCATCAGAATTGATCATCGTATAATCTTGTTGTTACTGTGTATATTGACCTCATGATTCTGCTCAGAATGTGTATTTCTCAAGGGAGGTGTTATTGTATCGCCAGAGTTCCACACAGTGCTTGGGACATAGTAAATCTATACTAAATCCTTATTGACTGACTGATTTGGTTGATTTCAGTTCTGAAAACTGATTAAATAAAACCAAGAACTCCAGATTAGGACATAGTCTCCTTAACCCCGTGATTAAGTCTTTTACTCAAGGAAGTTTGACAAGATTCTTCAAAGGTTTTTCAGTCTGGTGAGACCTAGGACTCCAGACTGTAACAGTAAAAAATTATTTCTTAATATTTTTAAAAACAAAAAGAGTCCTTAGTACTGTTTCCACAATCGTCTCCCTTCTCATCTCTTTCAGAAGTTTACCTTTTTAATTGTTCTTTTTCATTCTCTCTATCTTCACCTTATACATTGGCTTCTTCTATTCTTCCTTCAAATACACACCCGAACTCCTGATCCTCAAAGAAACTTACATATGGCCCAGATATTTCTTCAGATGAATATCCTTTATCTTTTGTTTTGCCTTCAGTGACTTCAATTCCTGCCAAAATGTTAGAATGTACTTTAAAGGGATGATTAGTGAATGACTAGAAAAGAAAGCATGAATGCAAAGTGAAGTGAATAGAACCAGAAAAACAATGTACATAATGACAGTGTAAAGAACAAAAATCCAAAATAAAAAGTTAGGTTATTATCATAACTAACTATTCCAAAGAGATCAAAGAAAAAGGGAAAGGAACAAAAATGGTTTAGCAGCTCTTTTTGTGGAGGCAAAGAATTGGAAGTTGAGAAGGTGCTAATCAGTTGAGGAAAGGCTGAACAAGTTGTGCTATATGATTGTGATGGAGTACTATTGTGCTATAAGAAATGACAAGCAAGATGCTTTCAGAAAGACCTAATGCAAAGCAAAGTAAGAAGAATCAGAACATCCTATACAGTAGCAATAATATTTTAACCATGATCAACTATGAAAAACTTAGCCAGTCTGATCAATAAGATGATCCATGACAGTTCCAAAGGATCAATGATGAAAAATGCTTATACGGCTCAGGAAAGAACTCTGAACTTTTATGTGCTAATTGAAATACATTTCTTCAATGTCTATTTTTTTCTTGCTTTTTTTTTTTTTGGTAAGATGTATAATATGGAAACATAGCTTCCCCCTCCTCAATTGGGTTTTATTTTTCCAAATACATTTAAAGATAGTTTTAAACATTCATTTTTGTAAGACTTTGTGTTCCAAATTTTTTTCTTTCCCTCCCTCACTTCCCCCTTTTCCTAGACAGTAGACAATCTGATTCCAGAGGAGAACTGAGAAAATGGACTTTTCTCTCTTTGCAGAGGTGAGAAATATTGCTGTGGAATACTGAATACACTGTGAGACATGGTCAATGTGTATTAGTTTTGATGAACTGCTATTTTGTTCTTTTTTGTTACAGTTTCATTATAGGAGATGACTACTGGGACAGGGAAAAAGGCACATTCAGAAATTAATGAGATGTTAATTAAAATAGGAGTTAGAAATAAAAAATGATTAAATTTTTTAAAGCAAAAGGAATTAGTGGACGTAAACATTTAATATTTCTTTATGAAGAATAAGCAATGATAGTCTAACTTCATTTTTGCTATTAGTTGGATAGATCAGGGAAATATTATAATCATGTTTTACCTATATTTCATCAAATCATTTGACAAAATCTTTCATGCCATTCTTGTGAACAAAATGGAGACATATGGGCTAGACATTAGTACAGTTAAGTAGAATTAGCATTGGTTTGGACAGCCAGCTAAAGAAGTTATTAATGGTCCATTGTCTATCTGGAGGAACATCTCCACTGGCATGCGCCCAAGGATTTGCCCTTGACATTATATTGTTTAACATTTTTATCAATGTCTTTCATAAAGGAATAAATAGTATGATATCTTGAATGACAGAATCAGGATCCAAAAGCTATCTCCAAGATAGTACATGGGGTTCAATTAAATAAGATGAAATTTAATAGACTGTCAGTTTCTACAATTCAGTTCATTAAATCAATTTTACCAATAAAAGATGGGAGACATTTGGCTGCTCAGTGATTTATCTGAAAGAGATCTTGGGTTTTAAATGTATCATAGAGTCATTCATTCATCTCATGCAAACTCAGTAAGCATCCAAAAGTATAATATGGCAGTCAAAAAACCCAAACCATTGCAAATGTGACTGCATTGAAAGAAACATTTCATCCAGAAATATGGAAGTGATTGTCCTACTGTATATATTCTGCTCCAATAATCTAGAGGATCATGTTCAAGAAATTAAAGTACTATTTTGGGACTTCTCTGACTTTTCCTCCATCCTCTCCCCAGCTAATTCCACCTCCCTTTCAGCTTCACTCGTGTGTTGTCTTTCCCCACATTATATTGTAAGCTTTTTGAGGATAAGAACTGTCTTTTTTCACGTCTGTATCCCTAGTGCTTAGCACAATAGTTAGCACTTAGTACCTACTAAATAAATGCTTATTGATAGACTATTTAAGAGGCTGGAGAGCCTTCACTTAGAAGGGCAACTAGAATAATGAAATGATCTCAAGAACCATGTGAAGATAAATTGGATGAGAACTGTTGAATTTGGAGAAGAGAAGACTTTGGGAAGACTTTTTATTGGGTCTCCTATACTTTTAGAAGATAAGAGAGGAAGGAACATGTTATTGTTCCTGTAACACTGTGGAAGAAGTAATAAGCTTGTTCACTTTGGTTCCAGTGGTCAAAGTGGACTAAGAACAATGCATGGAAGTTACAAAGAGACAGATTGTGTCATATCAAAAGGGAAAACTTCCAAATGATTAGTGCTACTGAAAACTGGGATAAACTGCCTTAAGAGATAGTGAGTTTATCTTCAGTGGAGATCTTCAAATAAAGAAAAAAGTACAGACTGGAGCAGCAGGAGATCTTCAAATAAAGAAAAAAGTACAGACTGGAGCAGCAAGGTGGCCCAGTGAATAAACATCCTGGAGTTAGGAGGACACAGTTCAAATCCAGCTTCAGACAGTTACTAACTATATGACCCTGGGAAAGTCCTTTTATGCTGATTGCCTCAAAAAAAAAAAAAAAAAAAAAAAAAAAGTAGCTAGTGGTCTTGTAGAAGCAATTTTTAATCTAGGCTAGATTAAGTGACTTCTGAGGTCCCTTCCAAATCTGAAATTCTACAAATCTATAGGAATAATCTGATAATAGTGTGTTTGTTTGTTTGTTTGTTTTTTACCCAGGGAAATTTATTGAACAATCCAAGGAAACTGAGAAATAGAGATAGGGGAAATGGGGCAGACAATGTCAGAATGGAGACATGATTAGAATAATCAAACTCCTCTTCCTCTATCCCAACAGTTGTTGTCTACAGATTCAGTACTGTCTGGTGAGATTTCTCTCTCGCCTGTTGTTTAGATCAGGAATCCGGAAGGGAGCCACAGGCTAAAAATACCTTCCATGTGTTTAGATGTTTCTTGGAAAATAAACTTCCTTGTCTTAGCTCTTGGTTTCCATACTCACCAGCCCTGTTTCCTGAGCAGAGGGTGGAGTGGGGAGGGTAAACTGTCTGCCTGCAAGAAACAAGACCCAGGTATCTCCTCTGTCCCACCACCGGGCAGTCGGAGGGCCTTGGGTCAGGGCATGATACCAACAACAGGTTGCAGAGGTAAAGAAAGAAAGATGAAGCTATAAGGGTAGTGGACCTGCTCAACTGGAAGGCTGACTCTTACAAGAGATACCTGGTCTAGTAAAAACAACAAAAAAAAGGAATGTGGCAGTGGAAGTCAGGAGATCTAGGTTTTAGTCTTAGTTTTGCAACTAATTAGCTATGTAACTTAATTAAGTCCCTTGCTCTCTCTAGCTTCAACTTCCTTATCCCTAAAATATATGGCATAGTGGATGGGTTAAAATCCCATCTGACATTTATTGTGTGACACTGGACAAGTCACTTAATTCTCTTTGCCTCATTTCCTCATCTATAAAAGGAGGGGGATGGTCTCAGTGGTTTCTTTCAGTTCTAAACGTATGAGTCAATGATCCTAAGAGAGAGGGTGTGCCTTCTAGTACCCTAGCAACTTCTAACACCCATCCCTACCATAACAATATTTTAATGCCTTCAGCTCTAACATTCTGATCTATTCCCAGCTTCAGAGCAAAACTAAGTTTTTTCTTTCTGAAAAATGAGGATCAGACCTAGCCTTGGTCCCATCCTGGCTCAGGCGCCTACACTTAATTAGCAGGAGTAAGCAGGAGGAGACAGTGTGAGGAGTCAATGGAAATACTAAGTCTTTAAAGGATGGGATTCTTATCTCTAGGCCTGTGTCCTGCACACGTCTGAACTGCTGTTTATTTACAGAAGTGGGGACAATGGCCATCCCTGGCTGGGGACACAGGAAAACTGGAGGAGGGGATCAGGGAGGATATCCATGTAGGAATCTTCTGCTTGTTTGGGATGATAAGAAAGAAAAATAGTTGACCCAAGATATTCCCCAAATTGTGGAGTGAGTAGAGGCCCCTACAATTCATTCCAAAGCCCAAGAAGCTCAGGTTTCAATCTTCTCAAGACCAGTTTCATGTGGGTTAAAAATTTGGAGGTGATGTACAACATGACAAATATTGGGCATATTTATCCTATATCATATTACTTGATGTCTTGAGGAGGGGGAGGTAAGAGAGGGAGAGACAAAAATTTGAAACACAAAGTCTTACAAAAAATGAATGTTGAAAACTATCTTGTATTTGGAGAATAAAATAATATTGAAAACTTTTAAACAAAGATTTTAGAAGGAAAGGAGGAGGGATTGGGAAAACGGAGATGGAGGGAGAATAGAGAAACCAAGTCGAGATATTGGAGGAGCAAGATTAGAGAGGGAGTATGGAAGTTATATTGAATCAAAGGAAAAAATCTGGGCATATTTCATTCTCAGACAAATGTGAAAATAACTATCATAACTAGCATTTACATCATGCTTTCTTGAATGAATGGCCATGGTTCCAGGTCAGTGCTGAAGGATTCAAGCCTGTAAATTCTTTTAAGACACCTCCTGACACTGGTCTGCAACTTTAACCTCTTGGGGTCTCCTTCTGAACCTCAACAAGATGACGTTTAAACCACATATTTTTAGACATGACCAATGTGGGAATATGTTTTCCTAGACTATGCGTATTTATTACATGGACTGTTTTCTTCAACCCCTCCTTGGGTAGGGGGAGATGGGAAGTAAAAAAATAAAAAAAATAAAAAAAATAAAATATATATATATATTTGCTATTTCTTTAATGTAATATCTTAAAGTAAGCTTTATTGATTTCTTTTTTACTTCACTACTTCCCCCTTCCCCTAACTCCTCCTATTGAGTCCTACCTTTTTAAAAATTATTTTTTATTGATCTCTTTTATTACAATGACTTTATTTCAGAAATGTTGCCCTTCCCCCACGCTCACCCAGAGAGTCATCCCTTACCACTTCGAAGAAAAAAAACAAAGGGAAAGCAAAGCAGTTCCTCTTTACAAATCAACAGCAAAACGAATTAGCATACCAGTTAAGCACCTCCCCCCCTTCCCCATTCCATCCGCGTGTATGGGTTCCATAGTATCCCCCTGCAGAGATGGGAGGGAATTAATTGTCAGATCTCTTCTTTTGAACCTTCTCTTGAAACAAAGAAAAACAGGAAAGTTTGTAAATCACTTTAAATATTTTACCTAATTTGAGCTTCAAGACAAGTAGTTTCTATAAGCCATTCCCATCACCACCCTTCCCCACCCACCCTGTTTTTGTTTTTAAAAATAAAAAATCCGAAGATCATAAAAATCAAGTGCCTTGTTCATAGTCTCACAGCTAAGAAAATGTCAGAGAGGAATATGAGCCCAATTTCCCTGACTTTGGAGCCAACACTATTGAAAAGCAACATGGTACAGGGTATAAAGTGCTGGACTTCACAGTCTGGGAGACATGGATTAGAATTCTTTCTATATACTTATTAGCTGTGTGACTCCGGGTAAGTCACTAAACTTATCTGTGCCTCGATGTTCTCATATTTAAAAATGTAGTTGAGACTAATAACCCTCCCTCTGTGGGCTAATAATGCATATGAAGGAAAAGCCTCGATGAAAAGCAGAAGGCATCGCCACAAAAGAATTAGAATCACAGAATCCAAGGATGAGAAGGAACCTCAGTAACCATCTTCTTGTTTTTGTTCAGTCTGTTTTTAATTGTGACCCTTTTGGGTTTTCTTGGCAAAGATACTGAAGTGCTTTGCCATTTCCTTCTCCAAAGGAGGAAATTGAGTTAAATAGGATTAAGTGACTTGCCCACAGCCATATGGCTAGTAAGGGTCTGAGAACAGATTTGAATTCAGGTTTTCCTGACTTAAGATCTTGTTATTTCAGTTACGTTCAGTTCTTTGTGACTTCATTTTAGATTTTCTTGGCAAACATAATAGAACAGTTTGCCATTTCCTTCTCCAGCTCATTTTACAGAGAAGGAAACTGAGGCAAACAGGGCTAAGTGACTTGCATAAGGTCACACAGCTAAGAAGTGTCTTAGGCCAGAGTTGAACTTAGGAAGAGGAGTCTTTGGCTGTATCTGATGAGGTTCAGGGGTTCAGGGAACCAAATGAAGAGGTTTAGGGTTCCTGGAGGTCAGGGAGTCAAATGAAGAGGTTTGGGATTGTGTCCCCAAATGATTAGGTTTGCACAGCATCCTCTCGATTCCCTCAGGATTCGGCGCAGGGTAGGGAGTTGTGGGAACCCCTTCTGGTGGCACAGAGGTCCTTTGTAAAGGAATTTACAAATCCAAAAAGCTGGACTGGCAAAAAGAAGTTTATTATTGGCCTTGGGAAGTCGGTCTTTGCTATGCATGAATAGAAAGACTGAATTTTTTGGTGGCAAGGTCTTGACAGAGAAGTAAAGTTTCTAGTAGAGAAATCCTGACAGAGAGGTATAAAATCTTGTTAGGGAAATAGGTGAGAAAGAGATAAAGGGGGGGGGGGGAAACGCTGAAAGAGAATATTTCAGTGGGCAGAGGCTTGCTGCAATGCCAGGGGAACAGAGAGGTTCCTTGGCATAACATGGCATGGCAGGTTAGGTCCTCTGCAAGGACTGAGCTCCAAGTTGGCTCTTTGCATAATGGAAGCCTAGAAGTTGGGGGCAGTTCTTGATGGGGGGCTGGGTGTACCCTGAGCTGGAATCAGAACAGAAAATCTTGGAATTGAATGAGTGGCTCTGGGCTAATCTCCAATTCAATGATCCTGAACTCAACCAGTCCCACCCAGATAACAGAATCACTTTATCTTGATTTCCTGGGAAGGGTCTCAGGGGAGAGCTTCTCTGAGGGAGTTCCCAGCTTTCTCCCCAAAATCCGAGAGAGAGAATGAGAGAGTATTGGGGCTCCTCTCGTCATATCCACTGCACCATCTAGCTAGCCTTGTAACTATCTCGCTTAATTAATAATATCCAAAAGAGATCCCCACTACCATATAGTACTCAACAAGGGCTCTGAGAGAAGATCTACAATGGGCAGACACCAAACTTTATTTAACTGGAGACTCCTGGCCACACTGACTTTGCCCATTAATCTTTGGGCTCTGAATTCATCTAATTACTTTTGTCTAGTGAATATCTCTCCATCACCTTCCAAAGGCAACTTTTGCCTTTTGGACAGCTCCAGTGTTTGGGAGGTTTTCCCTGATATCCAGCCTCAGTCTGTCTCTCAGTAACTTTTATCCATGTTTTTCATGCTGCTTGCAGGAACCAAGCAGAAGAAGCCAGATCCTTTTATATTGCAGACTTTCATAATGTACCCCCTCCATCTCTCTGCCCTCCCAAGTCTTCTCTTACCCATGTTAAATATGCCCAGTTCTTGTAACAACTTTTCATATGTCATAGGCTCAAGATGTTTGAGCATCCTGATCTTTCTCTGGACGCTCTCCAGCTTTTAGTAACAATAATGATAACAATTATGATAGTGACAATTAGCTTTTCCAAAGTACTTTATAAATATGAGCTAATTTGATCTTCACAACAACCCTGGGAGGTTAGTGTTATTATCATCACCTCATTTTCTGGTTGAGGAAACTGAGACAGGCAGAGGTAAAGTGAATTGTGCAAGGTGATACAGCCAGAACACGTCTGAGGACACATTTGGACTTGGGTTTTCTTGATCTCAAGTCCATCTCTCAATCCACTGTGCAACTAACTGTGGCACCTAGAACAGACTACAGTAGTCCAGACATGGTCTGATGAGGGCAGGGGACAGAGAGACTTTCACTAATTTCTTCTGGGAAATTATTGATGCCTCTTTTAAGGTAACCCTGTGTGACAACAGCCTTTTTTTTTTTTCTTTTTGGCTGATATAACATGATAATGAATAGCATTGAACTACTAGAACCCCCATGTAGATAATATCCCAGTCACCAATACAGGCAGACAATGTGTGACTTATCACCCAGGAGAAATAGTAGCATCAGGTTTACTCATACAGAATCCTAATAAGCAGCTTGGTGATAGTCACCCAGATTCTGATTTCAGATCACAAAATCCAGCAATATACTGGACAGCTTCTGTAACAACTGACCGACCTATGCTCATGATCTATATAAATGGCCTTTCATTGGAAGGATTGGTAAACACTGGTGCAGATTGTACAGTCATTAGAGATGCCAACTGGCCCAGTCACTGGCCAAAGATTAAAGCAGACACCTGCATGTCTGGTATAGGAGGATCAACAGCAGCTGAAATTTTTGCCCCTATGAATGGACTTTAAGGGCAAAACAGGGTTTTTACTTCTTTTATATTGAAAAAAAATCCCCATCAATCTGTGGGGAAGAGACGTTTTACAGCAATTAGGGTTAAAATGGTATTCAGTTTTTAAGCAGGGCCTGTTGAAGGCCTGCCAACCTTTTCCCTGTTCCTATCAATGGAAAACTGATACACCAGTTGGATAGAACAGTGGCCCTTAATGATAAAATTCAGGCCGTTTGATGTACAGGAGCAGCTTAAAGGACATTAAAACCCTCTAAGTCCTTGGAATTCCCCAGTTTTGTTTGTGAAAAGAAATCTGGAAAATGGAGGATTTAAGGATTTAAGAAAAGTAGATGAACAGATAAACCATGGGAACTCTTGCCTGGACCCATCTCCTACTCATTGCCTAGAAAATGGGTCTTTGGGTCATAGATATTAGGTTGTTTCTATTCTATCCCTCTGGATAAAGGATATGAAAAATTTGCCTTTTCAAGTGATTAACAGCTAGCCTTATAAAAATATGAATGGACAGTTTTGCCACAGGGAATGAAAAACAGCCCTACTATGTGTCAATGTATGTTGCTGCTGCTCTTGCTCCAGTAAGAAAAGCATTCCCAAAATTATGTTTACATTACATGGATGACATATTGGGATGTGCACCTGAGGAACAAATGTTGAACATGTCTACAAAGACCATAGAAACACTAAGGAATTACAAATTATAATAGCACCAGAAAAAAAAACATGTCCTTTTTCAATATTTAGGATATGAAGTATACCCTAAAGGTGCTTAGTTCAAAAACTCTCCTTAAGAACAGAAAAGCTAAACACATTGAATGATTTTCAGAAATTGATAGGAGATATCCAATGGATGAGACCAGTGTTAGGTTTGACTACCTATCAGTTACAACCATTATATGACATTTTAAGGGGAGGCAGTGCTTTAAATTCCCCCCAGCTTACAAAAAAAAGCTCAAGAGGCTTTGAGAGAATTAACTGGCTTTATCCCGTATTTTTTTTCCCCAACGAAGAGACAGCCAGTGGTCCTGAATTCCTCACACGCATTTGCCATTATGGGTTCCACAAGCAATAAAACAGACAATGGTCCTGTTATACTTTGAAACATTTGCACACTTTTTGCACAGTAAAATTTTACACACCATGGGCATACCTTTTAATCCTCAAGGACGGCAATAGTGGAGGGAGAAACAGAATATTAAGACCTCCTCCAAAAACAAAGAAAAACAGGTAACCCTAGAAACTTCTAAATCTAGCTCTTTATACTATTAACTTCGTTTTTGACAAAATACTGGCTCGCTGACAGGTTTATAACCCCGGGGTCGTTCCAGCGCCTCCACTATCAGTAATCGCCAGGTGATGTAAACCCAGAAAGTGGTGAATGGAAAAGGACCAATAGGCTAACCGGGGAGGGTTTGCTTGTATCTCTGGGTGGAGAAAAGGGAATCAGATGGGTGCCAACAGCCATATTCGCATTGTCCATCGCAGAGAGATAAACAACCCTTAAACAAAAGGCACCAAGAAATATCGGTGGTTCTTTGCTGATTGTCTCACCATTGAAAAAGCGTGGGTTATGGCTTTGACTCATGGACATCAAAGATTGTGGACTTGAAAACCCTCAGGAATCATTGGATTCTCAGACATAGGACTTGAAAACCCTCGGATCTTTGGATTCTCGGCCATGATAAATTGTTGGGACTTAAAACCCTCAGGAATCATTGGATTCTCTGAGACATGGACAAAACCCTCAGGAATCATTGGATTCTCTGAGACATGGACTTAAAACTCTCAGGAATCATTGGATTCTCTGAGAAATGATAAGACTTTACAGGACTTCAAAATCTGCGGAATCATTGGATTCCCAACAAAAAAAGACTTTTCGGACTTAAAAAACTCAGGGGATCATTGGTTCCCTGACATAAACAATGGACAATAGATTGGTTTTGGACTATCTCTTGGCTGCTGAAGAAGGTGTATGTGTGACTGTTGTTCACATACCCGCCTTCTAGGACTTCTGGTGATCTTTTCCAACACCATGTTGATTTATATTGTTTACTATTCTGCTACTTGCATGTACAATTCATGTTTGTTACACCAGATCGAGCCTGCACTGACTGAGGGGAGAGTCATCCCTAATAGCCTCTGTGTTATTGCTATGTGCTTGTGTAATACCTCCCATGCTGATGGGTTTGTGCATAATAAGACCCTTCAGCCCAGAAACCCCCTAGCAACCCCCACTTCCCTTTGGTGCTTTTCATCTCCCTTCCTGAGATGTCAGGGAGGGCGTGATCATCTCCTTTTTAGTGCTTTCACTGCCTTTCCTGAGAAGTCAGGGAGGCCGTGATCACCTCCTTTTCGGTGCTTTCACCTCCTTCCCTGAGAAGTTAGGGAGGGTGTGATCACCTTCCCTTGGGGGCTCTGACCTCCCTGAGGAGTCAGGGATGGCATGACCACCTGTGTTCTAAAATAAAAGAAAGCGGGAGATGTAATGGGCTGAGGTTTGAGTTGATGCACTGAGGTCCCAAGTACGTGAGGCTAAACAGTAATTGGGCTATACTCTATTAATATACATGATTGGATAAAAAATGGTCCCTGCCCACTCTCTGTGCAAGTCCTGATGTGTTGTAGAGGAAATGACAATTTTGGTGGGTGGAGAGAGAGAGAAACAGGAAGAGAAGCTGGGGGAGACTGGGCCTGGGTTCCATACTCCTAGCTGCTGGTCGTGTGGCTGCTGATCTAGCTAGCTTCTTGACTCAGCTGCACACATTGCTATTGCCGATTATCTTCCACCTCCGATCCTTCTTCCCTGAGAAAAAAGGCTGACGATTTTCCCCTAACCTGAATTCCTGACTCCTGCTGATTTAAAAATATGCGATCTTCACACCCCCAGATCTTTTTCAGACAAATTATCAGACCTGTTTCTTTCATCTTATATTTATGATGTAATTTGAGCCTGTGTAAGGCACTGCATTATCCCTGTTGAATTTCAACTTTTTAGATTCATGCAATGGTCTATTAGGTCAAAATTTTGGGATTCTGAATGTCATCCAGAGTGTTTGCCATTCCACCAGTGTGATGCTGTTTGCAATTATATCTATTTTATTCTATCTATATTTTTTTATCCAAGTCCCCAATAGAAATGTTAAGTAGCAAAGAGTCAAGCACAGATCCCCGTGTAACCCCACTGGAGACCTTTAACCACATTGAACCACTAACCAACATTTTCTGGGTCTAGCCATTCAATCTGTTCTGAATCCTTCTCTCACTCTATCTCTGTGTTACTCTCTGTCTCTCCCTGTCTTTCTGTGTCTCTGTCTTTTTCTCTGTATTTCTCTGTGTCCGTTTCTCTGCTTCTGGCTCACTCTCTCTGTCACTCTTTCTCTCTGTCTCTCTTTCCTTATCTAGTCCATATTTCTCTGTCTTTACCTGGAGATCTATATAAGATGCTTTTCTTGTTAAAATGCTTTTTTTGACCAGCAGGATGAATACAGAGAGGACTGGCGAGACTTACATGAGCTGATGCTGAGTGAAATGAGCAGAACCAGGAGATCATTATACACTTCAACAACGATATTGTATGAGGATGTATTCTGATGGAAGTGGATTTCTTCAACAAAGAGAAGATCTGACTCAGTTTCAATTGATCAAGGATGGACAGAAAAAGCTACACACAAAGAAAGAACACTGGGAAATGAGTGTAAACTGCTTGCATTTTTGTTCTTCTTCCCGGGTTATCTTTACCTTCTGAATCCCTGAGCAACAAAAAAACTGTTCGGTTCTGCACACATATATTGTATCTAAGATCTACTGTAACCTATTTAACATGTATAGGACTGCTTGCCATCTGGGGGAGGGGGTGGAGGGAGGGAGGGGAAAAATTGGAACAGAAGTGAGTGCAAGGGATAATGTTGTAAAAAATTACCCTGGCATGGGCTCTGTCAATAAATTATTTAAAATAAAATAAAATGCTTTTCTAAGATCTAGATAAACTCCATTGAGAGTATTTCTTCACCTATTAGTTTTTAATAATATTAAAACTAGAAGGAATCTTGGATAGATTAAGTTAGTCTACATTTTCCTTTTCCAAAGAAGCAAACTGAAGCCCAAAGAGATGATGTGATTTGTCCAAAATCACATGAGTTAGTTAATCAATCAGTAATCATTTATTAAGAGACTGGAGCCCAGATGAACAGAACCCCAAGTCATATTCTTTTTCTTTCACACTTTAACATTGAAAATCCCCTAGTTAGTGCCTTAGGAAACCCCAACTTGGTACTTTTACCTGTAATGCCACAGTCTCCTTGAACTGCCCTACCTCAGTCATTCTGCCCCCAACCTCAGGCTATCATACCCCCCTACCTTCTTGATCATCAGAATAAAGGATAAGGATAGAAGATCTTATATTTTAGAATATCAGATGCTGCTCCTCACAATCTATTAGAATATCAGATACCTTTTCCCATCAGCATATCAGATAATCTTCCCATTTCCGGTGCCTCCCTATCATGTCATCCCCTCCCCATTATGTTATTGTTTCTGGGTCCCTATAATCTCTATACCCACATTGGATACTGGATACTTGGGGATGATAGTCCAATCCAGACAATTGACTTACTCTCCAATAAATTAAATAATTATAACTCTCTAACCTCTGTCTTGCCTCAGTTTCTCCAGCATTACATACCACGTTCCCTAGGGTTTAAACTCCAGATCTTTGGTTCCCAGAGTACATCATTTTTGTCTCCCCTTACCTCTCTCTCTCTCTCTCTTTTACACACACACACACACACACACACACGTGCTTGCACACACACATACGTGTACACACAGATAGTGACCACTCTATAGAAGCCTGGAGAACTGCCTAAAACTGGCCCAGAGAGGTACAGCCAGACAGCCAAGGTCACACTTTGGGAACACTAGGTTAAGGGCCTTGAAGCAGTGTTGGCAGCTCCCACTTCCCTTAATTGTTGGGGATGAAGAGTAGGGCAGGACTTCATCCCACATCTCTTTCGCTGTCCTCCACCCCCATCTTCGTACAGGAGGTGGAGGAGACACTGGCTCTCAGCTTGAGGATAGAAATAACTTTGCTGGATTCGAGTTTTGATCACTTTGGTGAAAGGGACACATTTCTTCTACCTCAAAGATCCTTCTTGTTAGTGAAACTTTGGAACTCACTTTTCCTAGCTGTAAAATGCAGAGGGGGAGGGAGGGAGAGGAAGAAACCTTTTATTCTTTAATAGCCAGTCTTCTATCCTACTCTAGCCCTCACTCCCATCACCCTCCTTCCCTAGGCCTCACTCCCAGTTTTGGATGACTGAGTGGCTGACTGTGCTCCGATGAGTGAATTACCAACGAATCTTCTCTAGAATTAAGATATTTTGCCACTATACTATACCTTTCTTTTCTAGTTACTCTTTAGGTGCTTAGACTTCCTCCATTAGAGCATAAACTCCTTGAGGGCAGGGACTATCTTGCTTGTTTGTATTTACTTATACAGCACTAAGCAAAGTACTTGACATGTGATAAGCACTTAATGGATATTCATTTATCTCTCTGACTATCTCTAATCTATCTCTCTATCCATCCCTCATCTAATCATCTATCCATCCATCAGACTCTCCATCTCCCTGTCTTATCTCTCTCTAATAATCCATTCATCTATTAATTTATCCATCTATTGGTTTATCTAGCCATCTGTCCATCCATCCATCTATCTATATCCCATCTATCTATATCACCATCCTCCTGATCCATATCTTGCCACTGGACCCAGATGGCTCCAGGAGAAAGTGAGACTTCAAGAACAAAGGACAAACAACCATATTCATCCTTCTATCTATCCATTGTCTATCTGTTCGTATCTGCATTTATCTATCAGGCCAAAGGTACAGTGGAGTAAAAGGCTTTGTGTGTAGAAAGGAGACTTGCCTATACTTTTCTTGGTATGTGAACAACTTTTCCTTTCACTCTCTGCCTTCATCTTTTTCTTCCTCTGTTTCCCAGTGCCCTTCTCTGGATCCTCCCACACAAACCTTTGCCCTGTCTAGGACAGATTTTTCTTGCTATCTTTCCTCCATAGACAATCACACTTTCCACATGAGAGGCCTTCTGGGCGAGAAATTTCTTTTTTGTTCTACAGGGTAGTGCAACCTGTGGCCCTGCTCAGACCATCTGTGGATTCAGTATTTGGCAGCATATTTGAGGAAGGACATTAGCAAACTGGAGCATGCCCAGAATTGGGTAACAAAGATAGTTAAGGGGACTGAATGTCATGCCATAAAAAGATTGGTCAGTTGAAGAAATTGGGTATATTTCTCCTGGAGAAGATAGTCTTAGGTGTGTTTATGGGATGGGATGGGGGATGGCGTGGTATACATGATTCCTGTTTTCAAGCATTTAAAATAGACATCAGTGTTGTTTCTGGTCCCAGAGGGGGAGAGTAGCAGGGCAGAACTTGTAATGTTCTTCTCTAGAATATATATTCTCTGACAGCAGGTTTCTTGGGGGGGCTTCTGGGAGCAGCCTTCATTCCAGTTCAGTGTAATCACCCCAAATGCAGCCAGGGATTAAAATCCAAATCCTTTATTTTGTGTTTCAAGTCTTGTCTCCTTCCTTGGGCCTGTTAGCTTTCTTGGAGGCCTATCTCTCTCCTTGGTTCTGAGAGCTCTTGCCACTAGTCCTTTGTCTCTTCCAGCTTCAGCCTCCAGCCAGCACAAAGGTGGAAGATGGAATGAATCTGACTCCACCTCCAAGAGTGGGCTGGTGGGCTTCTGTCCTCTGACTTGTGAATCTCCTGGACTGAATCCTGGCTCTGAATCTTCCAAAGTCCCCAAGCCAGCACAAAGGTGGAAGTTGGAATGAATCTGACTCCACTTCCAAGAGAGTGGGCTTGTGGACTTCTCCATATATATGCTCTCTTAAAGGTTCGAACGCTAATAAGTACTAAGTATATTGTCTCTGTCAATTCCAGTGACTTAAGCACCTGGTTTCAAGTTCTGGCCCATAATAAGAACTAAAACTCCTTTAATGAGTTTATTAGTTTCCTTTTTATTTTTATCTCTTTCCATCTTTGTCATTTTTTTTTTTTTTTAATTTTTGAAGGCTTAGTCTTCCTCTCTGGCCTAGACTGGAAAACTAGTGGCCACTTAGAGGCCTGCTGATCAGCTCTGAAGCTTTAACCCCTTCTTTCTGACGTGCAACAGGTGGACACTCCTTGGGCAGTCTGGTGGCCCCGTTCCTGCAGATCATATTGGTCTCAGAGTTAGTACCTACAACCCAGCAGCTTTAGTCCTACTGCAATTCAGAAGCCTTAAGCTCAAGTGATCTACCAGCTTCAGCCTCTCCACAACAGGTATTCTAGGTATGGGCCACCATGATTGGCCTTTGTTATTTTATACATGTTGGAGAAGTATGGATCCAAAAAAGGAAGTAAGACTAGGAGGTTGAATTGCAGATTTCTGCTCTATATTAAGGAAAAACTTCTTAACAATTAGGATAGTCTAGAGCCAAGAAAGCAATATAAACAATGTTCAAGAATGTAAATAGAACAATCATGACAAAACAATTGAAAATTAACATTGTTTATATCACATTGCTCAGATAAAAGTTTGATTTCCAGGATACTTATATATCTAAGAAAATTTATATATCTACCTATGTGACCATATATACACACGCCCATGTTTAGAGGCAGGCATATTACCAAAGGTTATTTCACAATAGGTAA
This sequence comes from Sarcophilus harrisii, assembly GCF_902635505.1. NCBI lineage: Eukaryota > Metazoa > Chordata > Mammalia > Dasyuromorphia > Dasyuridae > Sarcophilus > Sarcophilus harrisii. Next base: position 353,496,041 of record NC_045429.1, on the reverse strand, counting down.
GTGGTCAGAGATAAAACAAACACTTCTCAGAAGAAACGTATTAACAGCCATATACAAAAGATTCAAATCTTTAATAATGAGAAATGCAAATAAAAAACCCTTAATGTTTTGCTTCATACCCAGCAAACCGGCAAAATGGGAATGGCTGATGTTGTAAGGGTTCTGGGAAGGTAGACCTACTGCTGCATTTTTGGTGAAACTGAATATGTGCAACCATTTTGAAAAGCAATTTGGAACTATGCAAATAAAATGACTGAAATATCAATGCCCTTTGATTCAGAGATAAATGGGAAGAAAAAAGTTTCCCATACACACCAATATATTTATAGTAATACTTTGTTTATGGTAGCAAAGAACTATAAAAAAATAGATGACCACAGATTGGGGAGTAGCTAGACAAATCATGAAACATGAATGTTATATAGCATGTGGATTATAAGAAACAATACGATGAATGTAGAGAAACTTGGAAATATTTATATGAACTGATAAAGAGGGAAGTAAGGAGAGTACCAAAAAAAATTCACATAACTATGATGCTATAAATGGATAAAAACAACCACAAATCAATCCAAAGTCAGTGCTGTAAAGAATAAATGTGGCTCCAAAGAAGAGAAATGAGAAGACACTCTTGCCCCATTTATTTGCAGAGATGGGAGGTCCACAGGTGTAGTAAATGGCATATATTTTTAAACTTTTTCAAGGTCTTGATCATGTCTGCTGATTTTTTTTCCTCTTCTTTTTTTGTTTAAAAATATTATTTGGTGTTTGTGGCAGCCCTTTTCGTAGTGGCAAGAAACTGGAAACTGAGTGAATGCCCATCAATTGGAGAAGGACTGAATAAATTATGGTATATAAATGTTATGGGCTATTATTGTTCTGTAAGAAATGACCAACAGGATGATTTCAGAGAGGCCTGGAGAGACTTATATGAACTGATGCTGAGTGAAATGAGCAGAACCAGATCATTATACAGGGCAACAAGATTATACGATGATCAATTCTGACAGATGAGACTTTCTTCAACAATGAGATGATTCAAAATAATTCCAATTGTTCAGTGATGAAGAGAGCCATCTGCACCCAGGGAAAGGACAGTAGGAACTGAATGTGGACCATAACATAGCATTTTCACTGTTTTTGTTGTTGTTTGCTTCCATTTTATTTTGCTTCTCCTTTTTTATTGTGTGATACGATAATTGTATAAATATGTATACATATATTGGATTTAACATATATTTCTACCATGTTTAACATATATTGGACTACTTGCCATCCAGGGGAGGGCATGGGAGAAGGAAGGAAATTGGAATACAGGGTTTTGCAAGGGCTAATGTTGAAAAACTGTCCGTGAATATATTTTGAAAAATAAAAAGCTTTAATAAAAATAAACTAAAATAAAAATATTATTTGGAAACACAAGGTTTTGCAAAAGTGCAAAAGTGAAAACTATCTTTGCATGTTTTTGGAAAAATAAAAAACTATTTAAAATATTCTTTGTTATTTGGGATGGCTATCTGGAAGTGGGTAAGGAAGAATAAGGATATATTAGAAATTCAGATGATATAAAACCAAAAGGTGCCAATAAAAGTTTATTTTTAAAAGCAATTTGGGCTATTCAAAAAGGGAATGCGATTATCTCAAAGGGTGAGGCATTTCTCCTAGTTGGAAGAATTCTGCCATTCAATTTTTAGATGAAGAAATTAAGGTTGAGGGAGACTAAGTGATTTTTCTAAGGTCTGACAGGGAATTAGTATCAGATATAGATTTGAATACAGATTCTCTGATTCTAAAACATGTTGTTTTCCCCTCTCCCCCTCCCCCAACTGAATTCCATCCTCTAGCTTCCTTCTTTCTTCTTTCCAGTAATTATACTCCCTAACTAAGGGGCAGATAGAAAGATAGATGAAATGTCAATTAAGGGATTACAGGCTCCAGATCTGCCTGTGGGGCCCCTGGTCTGGAGTTCAACCTGATCCCGCTAGAGGCAAGAAGGACACCCTCCAAAATCCCTGCCTCCCAATGAGTCTGCCAGGGAGGAGATGGTTGCCTTGGTTGTATTTATTTCAAATCTAGTAGAAAAACAAAAAACTTGTTTGGGAGGAGACTCTGGAAAGCCTTCACACCCACTGGATAGTATCTTCCCTTCCCCTCCCTTTTTACTTATTGGAGCCAAGGTAGCAGGAAGGGCGCTGGTCCCAGGATGGGAGACGCCAAAGCTGTAATAATGACTTTTCATCAAATCCAGCTTCAGACACTTAACACTTTGTAGCTGTGTGACCCTGGGCAAGTCACTTAATCCCAATTGCCTCAGGAAAAAAAATTATAATAACAATGCCTTCCCATTCTCATCTACAGGTCAGCCTCAGGAATAATTTTCCTATATCTGAATTGTCTTGGAAACTGACCTTTCCTGACCTCTGAATCTTTTCATGGGCATGAAAAATCTAGAGCTGAACCAGGTAGTGGGGGATATGGGCAGATTCCTTCAACCTTTTTACTGACTAGGAAGTGAGACCGACCCAAACTCTTCCTGCTGTAGCTCATTCCAGCTTCTTCCCCTTCAGACACTCATCAAGTCTCGGGAAGAGAAATCCAAGACTCTTTCAATGAGAGGACGACCTCTGCATTCTTAGAGGCAGTGGACCCCCTCCCCCCCCAATGATCACCAAATCCGAAGAGTGGGGGGACTGGGGAATGCTGCCTTTCTGCTCTAAGTGAAGTCCAGAGTTGTCTTTCTCTCCTGGATCCTGGATGGATCCTTCTCCTGAGAAGGGAAGCTGAGTCTTATTTTTATCAGATTTTTAATCTGAGGAGATAAATATTTCTTGTAGGGGATTCATCTTATACCAGCAACTGACACTGAGAAGGGAATGAGAGTTATCACATTCATTAGGAAGGTCAAACGGAGGACCTTGTCCCCAGTCACAGGCACAAGGTGCAAGAAGTCCTTCTCCACCCACCCTGCCTCTTCCAGTTTTCTGGCTTGTTTTATTGTTATATCTTTGTCCTTAAGTGCACGCAACAATAACTTGGGACTCCCTTAACTTCCCTTTATAGTCTCCTTCCTTGTCACTGTGGTTCTAGCTGGTATTTTTTATAGCATTTTAGGGGGACAAAGTGCTTTGCTGCAGATGAGTATTATCTGCTGCTCCTACCAGATAGTCATGCAAATATTAATCAACACTTTATATAATGATCACTAATTAATCAATAAACATTTATTAAGTGCCTATGTGCTTGCCAGGCCCTGTGCTAAGCACTGGAAATACAAAAAGAAGCAAAAGACAGTACCTGTCCTGAAGGATTTTACAATCTAATAATAATGATACACAGACATTAAACTAAAGTCTGTAAAGTACTTTACATAATCTCATGTGATTCTCATAACAACTCTGTGAGATAGTTATTATATTTACCTTCATCTTATAGAGGAAGAAAAATGAGGCAGAAAGAGGTAAAGGGATAACTTTGCCCAGGGTTACATAATTAATAAATGTCAGAAACTAGATATGAGCTTTCTCTCTGCTGCTCCCCAGGTGCTTAAGATGAAGCCATTAAAATTAGGAAAGCTCATGGTCATAGAACTAGCAAGTAGCAGAACCAGAACAGGTTTTCTGACTAGAAGGGTCTTGTTCTTGCCCTACTATCAATAGCTTTTTATTTTCAAAATACATGAAAGATAGTTTTCAACATTCACCGTTGCAAAACCTTGGGTTCCAAATTTTTTTCCCTCTCTTCCCTCCTTCCCCTCCTCTAGACAGCAAGTAATGCAATATAGGTTAAACATGTGCTAAACATATTTCTACATTTTCCATGCTGTACAAGAAAAATCGGATCAAAAAGGGGGAAAATGAGAAAGAAAAATAAGCAAATAACAACAAAAAGGTGAAAACACTGTGTTGTGCTCCACATTCAGTCCCCACAATCCTCCTTCTGGTTGCAGATGGCTCTCTCCATCACAAGTCTATTGGAATTGGCCTAAATCACCTCATTGTTGAAAAGAGCCACGTCCATCAGAGTTGATCATCGCATAATCTTGTTGCTGTATATAACTCTTGGTCCTGCTCATTTCACTCAGCATCAGTTCATGGAAGTCTCTCCAGGTCTCTCTGAAATCATCCTGCTGGTCATTTCTTATGGAATGATAATATTATATAATATACATATACCAAAACTTATGCAGCCATTCCCCAACTGATGGGCATCCATCCAGCTTCCAATTCTTTGCCACTACGTAAAGACTACAAACATTTTTGCACAGGTAGGTCCTTTCCCCTTTTTTATGACCTCTTTGGGGTACAGACCCAGTAGAGACACTGCTGGAACAAAGGGTATGCACAGTTGGATGGGCCTTTGGCCTTTCCCTACTATCAAGACAATATAGTTTCATTATGATTGCAGGACCTAGGTGTTAGTCCTGCCCCTCTTACTTATTAACTTTGTTTTCTTGGGTAAGTCATTTCTAGTCTAATCAACAAGCATTTATTATACCTCTTTTGAGCCAGGCATTGTGTTAAGTGCCGAGGACAGTCTCTGCTCTCCAGGACCTTCTAACCTCATTTCACTGAACTCTCTGGACTTTAGGTGAACTAAACAGTCTCTCAAGGCCCTTTCACCTCAAGAGCTGGTGACCGTGTGATCCTAAGTCACAGATACTCTTCACTTGATCAAAATCTTTAAGAAGGGCTGAATACTGGAGACGTTTCCAGATCTGATTTACAGACTTCCAGAATACAAACTCAGCTTAATCCAAGGTCATGCAGTCATTTTCTCTAAAGCTGGAAAAAACTTGAAAAAGCTTGGAAAAAGCCTGATTTTCTGAGTTTGTGTTTATCACATTAAAAAAATTTACTTAGTAGTTTCTGACATTTATAAGATTTTGATTTCCATTTTTTCCTCCTTTCCTTCTTTCCCTTCCCCTCCTTGAGACAATAATCAATTTGATATAGATGATAGAATCAGAATAAAAGGGAAAAACCACGAGAAAGAAAAAAAAGAAGAAAAGTAAAATAGTATGCTTTGATATTCATTCAGATACCACCATATTTGATCATCAAACAGTGTCGCTGTTACAATGTTCTTCTGGTTCTGTACAATGCACAATGTACAATGTATCATGTACAATGTTTTCCTGGTTCTGCTCACTTCACTTTGCATCTTTTCTCAGGCTTTTCTGAAATCAGTCTATTCACCATTTCTTATAGAACAATTATACTCCATTACATTCATGTACATTTATTCAGCCCTTCTCCAATTGATGGGCATACCCCCAATTTTTAATTCTTTTCCACTACAAAGAGAACTGCTAGAAACATTTTTGTTCATGTATCACATATTTTTCATTAATACCAGCTGTTCCTACTGGTTCAAGGTTTCCTATTTATTGTTTCTCTCATTCTCTAGTGGTCATTCTGTCTTGGGCAATGTTTGTAGTGTCTTCTCTTCATAAAGGTCCCCATGGAGACTAAGCCTGAACTACTGTCTCCCATGTTGCTGCAAGAAATCTCTCTCACTTGAGGTCCCCGCCAGGGATTCCAAGCATGAGGGACTATGAGGAGAAAGGGCATCCTTAGGAAATTCAGAGTGTAAGCAAAAGCATGAGTAAAATGTCTCACTAAAGACATTGGCTCAGGGTGGCAGGAAGGAGCTGTCAATTTTAAATGAGTTTTCCATAATTATTAAAGCAGGTTCTGTAAAACTTTTACTAGTTGCAATACTTTTGTCATTAGGAGTGAAACAAGACTGGGTGCTTGCTCACAATGCAGCCTCTGAAGCTGAGATGCAACAAAGTATGGATCAATTTTCTGCTGTTTGCGCTAATTTTGGCCTAATAATGAATATCAAGCAAACATAGATATTCCATGAGCCAGCACCACCCTGTGGAACAATTACACAAATGGTGAAGTTCTGAAGGCTGCGTAGGTTTACTTAAATGGCAGTATACTTCCCAGGGATGTCCATATTGATGAGGTCAACACACACATTGCCAGAGCCAGTTCAGTGTTTGGGAACTTCCAAAGAAAAGTGTGGGAGAGGAGAGGGATTAGACTGACACCAAACTGAAGGTCTGCAGAGCTGTTGACCTGATCTCACTGTTGTAAAACAATACAGAGCCTGGGCAACACACCAGCATCATGTCAGGAAACGGAATCGCTTCCATTTGAATTTTCTTAGGAAGATTCTGAAAACCACCTGGCAGGATAAGATGCCAGACACAGAGTCCTTTCTCAAACTAAACTGCCACACATTCAACTCTACTGCAGAAAGCACAACTCTACTGAGCCGGCTGCATTGTTTGCATGTCAAATGTACTCTCCCCCAAAAGATTATTTTATAGAAAATGCACACAAGGCAAGCACTTCCAACGTGGTCAGAAGAAGTGGTACAAGGGCACTCTCAAGATCTCTCTTAAAAACTTTAGAATTGATTGTATGACACCGGAAGGTACTTGAATTAGAACGAGTTGGGAAAGGCTTCTTGTAGAAGATGGGATTTTAGATGGGACAGAGAAGATGGAGATAAGGAAAGAAAGCCTTCTAGACACTCCAAGCATGGGAGACACATATAAGTGTGCTTCTCTGTTCTCTGGAACCAAGGATTGCCCACTGCACTTAATAAGAGTTCAGCCATCTTTCTGTATTGCCATCATTTTTATGTTACTTATCACTGTTTTTGGTTCTTCTTTATTACTTTATATGAACCTTCCCAAGATTCTTTGGATTGCTCACATGCATCTTTTCTTTCTCTACAATTAAATCCCATTACATCCAGACTTCATTTGTTCTGATATTCTCTAATGATGAGTACCAACTTTCTTTTCAGTCTTTTGGAGTTTTTTTTTTGTTTTGTTTTGTTTTTTTTTGAGGAAGGGATAGGTTTATTTTGGCTATCACAAGGAGTGCTATGCTATAGACATACAATATATAGACATATTTATGTGTGTATGTCTATGTGTGTATGTATAAGACCTTTCTTTCTGTCATTGATCTTCTTGGAATACACACCCAGCATTGAAATCACTGGATCAAAGGGTCAATACCTTACATTTGTATGGGATTTTATGATTTACAGAGCCCTTTACCTATATTTTCTCACTTCATCTTCTGAATAACCTTGTTATTTTATTCAATAGCTTTGCTATTGTCAGGCTTGGACCCAATTCTGAGAAAACAGATAAATGCCAAAGGGGAAGATTTAAAAAGATGGGTAGGACTTTATCCTCAGAATAGAATCTAGAGTCTGAGGAAGGATAAATGGTCAGGAGGAGGGAAAGATTGGCGGGGGAAGATACGTAAGAGCGGATCTGGGATCGTGGCCTAACGGGACATGTGGAATTTGGTTTAGAATCCATGCTTCTGGGGATGCAAACACCTGGGGAAATAAAGGTTTTTCAATTAAGTTCAATTGTTCTCCCTCCCTGAGGAAGAGCCAGGAAGGAAAAGGCCCCATATCATCCAGGGAGAGGCATTGTGCTAAATGGGTTAAACAATGTCAGGTAGCCAGGTCTGGACAGAGGCCAAGTGAAAGCACAGGAACCCCAAGCAATCACAGTGGAAGCTGACCCAGGAGCAGTTAATCCAAACTTTGACTTTCTTCTCCCTTCCCTCTCACTATATGGCCCAACATATGTTAAATCCCTGATAAGACGCTATCTGAAATTGAGAATGTAAAGCTTCAGATCATTTCACTGATTTTCTTCTTCTTCTTCTTTTTTTTGGAATTTTTTCTTTCTGCACTTGCACTAACTTCTCACCTGACTCCCTTAGGGGTGGCAAGCCTCCCAGCATGACTGCTGTGAGACCAAAGGATAGAGAAGGCCTGGATTGCTATAAGGAATTATCCCTGACTTCTTTCCCAGGCAAACCTGGCGTTCTCTATACTTCAAGCCTGCAATTCCTGAGCAAGGAGAAAGAGGAAGAAGAGGAAGAGAATGTTGAGGGATCACTGTTGTTTATTCGTCTGAATCCTATATATAGTAGCTGGGCTTCTGCTGCAAATCCTCATCCCACTTCCCAACCTAAGTACACATAAGCCTTCTTCCTCTTCCATAATATGAAAAGATGTTGCCCAGTCTGAGGTTGGTACCAAGAGCTTTAGGAGCTAGTGGGCACAGGTACCTTGAAGTGGTATCAGAGCCTGGGAGACTTTTGTTACTATTCAATATAATCCCCTTCTCTCCATTCACACATCCTAGTTTGGGTCTTCGTTATCTCTTGCCTTATTCTTCTAATTAGCCTGCTTTACTCAAGTCTATCCCTACTCCAATTTATCTTCCACAATTCTGACACAGTGATTTTTTCCTAACGTGCAGGTAGGATATCACTCTCCCTCTTCTTCAGTGGTTCCCTATCACATTCAGGATGAAAATATATCAGGATCAAAAATAAACTTCATTTGGAATTTAATAAGTTCTTCCTTTCTCTGCCCCTCCCAGTCTTCTTAAATATTACTTTTCCTGACTCATGTGAAGGCTCTATTATATGTGTAACATGAGTAGTGTCCTTATTCTTCCTCACACACAGAATTCTCTATCTCCTTTGCACTGGCTTTCCCCCGTCTGGAATGCTCTTCCTCCTCCTTATTGGTACCCTCCTGAAATCTATGGTTTTCTTCCAGAAAACTTCAGCTCAAATACTACCGTTCTGCAAGAAGCCTTTGTTGGTTTTTGTTCCTTTGGCACTTTTCCTCCTATTTCCAAACATGCCCAAGTTTTCCTGATACCTCAAAAAACTTCACAAGACTGGATCATCCCTTTGCCCTCAAGCTGTCATCCTATATCTCTCCTGCCTTTCTCAGCTAAACTCTGAAAACGCTACTACCTTCCCAGACTCCACTTCCTCCTTGCTCATTCCTAAATCACTTGTGCTTTAGCTTTAGATATTACCATTCAACTGAAACTGCTTTCTCCAAAGTTACCAAACCTGGTCTGTTCTCATCCATCACCACTCTGTTGCATGTGATATTGTAGACTATATCCTCCTCCTGTACATCTTGTTCTATCTGGGTTTATATACTAATGAGATAATGATGAGATTTGATTCTCTTTCTACTTTTCTTAGTCTCTCTCACTGGCCCATCAACTGTATCATTATTTCTAGGGGTGTTCTTCAAAATTCTGTCATAGACCCTCTTCTCCTTTTGCAAATCTCTTGTGGTATCTAGTCCAAATCTCTGAGTCTTAGTTCTGCAGTACCAATTTCCTTTTGGACATTTCAAACAGGATTATCTCAGAGACACCTCAAACTCAACATGTTCAAAACTATACTCATCTTTCCCCTCAAGCTACTTCCCTTTTTCTGTCACCATCATCCTCCCAGTCTTTTAGAATTGTGATCTATAGATTACTGGAATCTTCATTTCTACTTATCCACACATCCAATCAGCGATTCAATCTTTTTCTCCACAAGTGACCCTTTTTTTTTTCTACTCCCATTGCTATCACCTTAATCCACCCCCTTCACCACTTCTCACTTGGATCATTGCAACTAATTGATCTACCTACCTCAAGTTCAATCTAGTTCATCCTCCATCCTGTTGCCAAAGTAATTTTCCTTAAGCACAGATCTGATTATATGACTTACCTACTCAACCAGCTTATGTGGCTTCTTATTGATTATAGGATAAAATATGAATTCAGCTGTTTAGCTTTGAAAGCTCTATGTAAGTTGACTGCAGCCTATTTTTCCCACAAAGTTTAAAAAAGACACAAGTTCTTATCTTCCTGGAGGTCACTAATGACTAATATATTGAGATCATGAGACTTAGGGGTATTAGGAATCTTGGAAGTTTCTCCTCTAATCTCCTCGTTTTATAGAGAAAGAAAATAAATCACTGTATAGAAACAGAAATTACTGCTCTGAGGTTTGGGAAGGAGAAGTCAACATCAAGATGAGGGAGGACAAAACACTACCTTTCCCCCTCCATTCACAATCAATCGGTCAATCAACAGGCACGTATTAAGTGACTATGATATACAAGGTGTTGGGCTTCAGCATAGTGATATGAAGACAAAAATGGAAGAATTCTACAAACTTAAGTTCTTTTGAAGGAGACAACATGTGCAATTATAAGCATGTACAAATATATGGTTAATTTTTTTTCTTCTGGGGGAAGGGAAAAGAAGGAGAAACTAGCAGCTGAGAGGATCTAGACTCTAGTGGTTGAATTGAACTTTGAAGGAACAAGGGAGTCCTAAGAGATGAGGATGTGGAGCAAATGCATTCCAGGCAGATTTTGCAAAAGCATGGGGACATCCAAAAGATGGAATGTTTTATATAAGAAATAGTGAAGGCTGCTAGGTAGAGTTTGTGGAAGGAATACTATGTGATAAACCTTGAAAGGTGAGCTAGAGTCATGCTGTGAAGAGCTCTGACATCAAACAGAGGGGTTTAAATCTAAGTGGCATTTGTGTGGAAGGAGGATTGGAGAGTGGAGAAATCTGAGACAGAGAGATAAATTAGGAGTCTAGTGCATCCAGGTTAGAGTTGAGGAGGATTCTGAATTAGGGTGATTTTGGTATGAATGGAGAGAAAGGGAGAAATGCCACAGTTGTTGTGGAGGTAAAATGTACAAGACTTGGCAACTGATTGGATATAATCAACCCTTCCACATCGAGAGGTTTAGGGGCATGATGCCCCCTCCATCTGGAAAATCTGAAAAAAAAATTTTGGCTCTCCCTTCACCCCAGAGAAGTTTGAATTTTTTTTTTCTTTTATGGGGTGTTTTAAGTACCTTACTATGAAATTTGAGTCGATATTATATAATGTTCTACATATATTTTATGCATTTCTGAGTTTCTAAACTTTTTCTGTGTTGTCTGTTGGCCATAGTGTGTCGTCTGTGGCTTCTGCAAAATTCCCAACTTCCCATTTGATTTCTTATACTGATCTGCTGTATGTTGAAACTGATATATTGAAACCACAATGGGGAAAGCTTTAGAGTTGGGAGTGATTTGGATAGAATGATCAATAAAATTGGGATCAGTAAGATCACCAAGAATGCAGAAATTTAAGAGGGATCTGAAGAGAATCCTCTCTGGAGGAAAGAGATAGAGGATGGGATATGGTTGATTCATCTCTTAAGCAAAGGAGACTGAAAAAGATGAGTTGTAAGACACATAAGAGGAGAATCAAGGCAGATTCATGTCACAGAAATACAGAAAGACACTATCCAGGAGCACAAGTGTCAAATACTATAAAGGGTTCGAGAAGGATGAAGGTTGAGGAAGGGTCAACAGATGCAGCAATACTAAAGATCATTGGGAACTTTGGAAGAAGTTTCACTTGAGTAGTGAGGCCAGTGTTAAGAGAATGAGAACCAAAAAGTGGGAGGCAATGAATGGGGAAAAGTGTTTCCTAGGAAATTTGTTGTGTAGGAGAATGGATGGGAAGAGATATAGGAGGATAGCTTGAGGGCACGTTAAGTTCAAGTTAGGGCTTTTTTTTTTTTTGGAAGGATTTGGGAAACCTTAAGCACCAAGGAATTAATTAATAGAAAGGAAGAGATTAAAGAGTAGAGGAGGAATGGTTATGGGGACAATTTTCCATTGGTGGGAAAAAGGATGGGATATAAGGTACATCCAAGATTTTAGACTTGATAAGTCATGTCTTCTTCAGAAACTGAAATAAATATGAAAGATAGGGATTCTGTGATATAGACTAAAAAGGGAATTCAAAATACCTGGCCTCTATTCCCACCACCATGTACAGGAGGCAAAATCCTTAGTTCAAAAGGAAGGGGAAGATGTTAGAGAAGCTTGAGAAAGAAGTCTGGAACAACCTTGTGGGGAGTGAGATAGAGAATCATTTTTTTAGCAGAGTTTAAGGATTTCTTTGCTAAATTGAAAACCTAGTTAAGAGGTTTTTGGAGTTCAGGATGAGCTAATGGTTAACTGGTTATCTACAGGATCTGGATTGGGAAGGAAGTAAAGAGAGATAATACTAAGTTATGGATTTGAGGTTAAGGTAAGGACAAATAATAAGTTTAAGAGGAATGAAACATAGGGAGATATGGAATGACAGCAGATTATGGCTGAGTAAAGCCATTTTAGAATTCTTGATCATAGAAATGGAATACTTGTGAATGATGAGATCAAGGGTATGATTGATCCTTTAAAGGTGTGATCTTTTGAAAGCATAGATCATAGGAGTTGAGATTTAGGAATTTTGAGGCTATTCGGGAGAACACAGAAGTCCATTTGTATAAAAGCAGGAATTTGAGTGAAGAGGAAGACTGGGAGCTAAGCACTGAATTCAAATCAATAAACATTAAGTGCCTACTATGTTCCAGCATTGTGCTAAGTGTTCCCTCAAGATAGGAGGAAGAATGATCCTAACTCCAGTAAATTATACTTCTGATGCTATCTTGTCTATCACTTATTACCTGTGTAACTTTGAATCCCCTTTGGGTATTAGTTTCTTCATTTATAATATGAGGGCATTTGGTTAGATCAAAGCTTTTTAAAGTGTGGGTCATGTGAGGATCACAAAACTGAATGTGCAAAAAAAAAAAAAAATTGGCAACTGTAAAAGCTAACAAATATTGAGCCAAGATTTAATTCTTGTAAAAACAAATAATCATATCCATCTTATTAGTATGCAAATTTGCTATTGTCTTTAATAAATGGTAAAATTACATGTATCCTAAAGAATTGTTTAAAAATAAATTTATGTAAATATTTGATTTGTAGACTTATTTTATATATTGATACCTGGGATTGTGTAAAAATTTTTGGGGGAAAAAGGAGTAGGAAGTGGAAAAAGTTTAATTAGTTTTGAATCATTAAGACCTCTTCTATAGTTCTATGATCCTATCTGGAAAAAGGACAATTACTATCAAACAAAAAGACAGCTCAGTTCAAGGGAGAAACACAGACTCAGGCTTCCCTTACATACCCTTATTTTTTGGAAAGCCATGCTGCTAGAGGTAAGTTTTTGCTGTTCTTTAGGTTGAGTCAGCAGCTTGTTACTCATCTTCTACTGAAAGTGGTTAATAATTTTATGCTCTTAAACATCTGAATAGTCTCTTTGAATGATAAAGGCCCATCATCAGAATCCTAAACAGCTAGATTCCCTCCTTCCTTGTCTTGTCTGTTGAATAAATGAAAAAATATAGTTCTCTGTGATAAGGTCCCATTGGACATCTTATTACCCACCCACCATGCCCTGGTCTTAATATGGGTCCGATTAAAGCCCTGTAGCTCCCTGGTTCCTATCACTCAATCCCTATAGAGAACAATGTGACATAATCTCATACAAAGGTTCCTGGTTAGTCAGGTAAGCTATCAGTTGTCAAAGGGATATATCTATATCTATGTTTATATCTATTATAATCTAGGGAGGGTTTTAAACTTGTCACTATCCATCATCGAGTTAAGGCTCACTTTTCTTTCCCAGGTACTATTCTCAGTAATTATCATAGAATCATCTTTAAAATTTCAGTTTATCTCTTTGGTTCCACCCAATCTTGATCACATTAGTCCTGGTTCGCCTGCTTTTCTTTTTCCTCTTCTTCCTGACTGGCTCAATACTTTTTACCTCTGCTCTTTTCATGTCTTCTTATGCTTTCAACTTGAATTTCAATGTAACCACCAGATCAAGACCGCTAGTTCTTCTTACCTGTTCCCTGAGTTGAAGCTTCTCCAATATACCTAAATCCTATCTATCTCTCCACCATACTCCAATTAGCAACTGTTTTTTCCTTTGTAAAATCTCTTCACATTTATACCTTTATAATCCTAATGTCGCATTTAAAACTTTGTTGTCTTATGCATCCTAACAGGTCTCTTTACTTTACCTTCCTTTTATTTTGAAATTAAGTTCGTGACATTCTTATTCATGGTAAATTAAGACTTGTTTTTTCCCCTTCCATCATATTCTTTCAAGAGACAGCAACTCTTATCCCTTGGTGCAAAGGGTCTGATAACCAGTAGGTTTCAGTCCTTGTTTATTGTTGGCTTCTGCCTTCCCTCTCCCTGTAACCGTGTGTTTCTGGTCACCTCGTATAAGCTTCCTGGGATATTATATTACTGCTGTTTATTTTCTGTCTTATTATTGTTCTGATGCCGTTTTAGATTTTTGTTGGAGAGGATACTGGAGAGCTAGGCTCCTTTCTCTATAAATCTATCCATCATCACCTTAACCAGAAGTCTATTTACTGTCTCTTAAGCAATATGTACATTCCTGCACAAATGTCTTTTCTGCTTACCTACCTAGTATATTTTTTCCCAATTCCCTTTCCATCTATCCATTTTCTAATCTTCCTTCAAGGCCTAGTTCAATTTCTTCTTTCCTAACTATATAGCCAATGATTACTTCCTCGTAGTCACTCCCAGTATTTATTGACTATGACACACCACTTGGCAGTCACCTTAAAACTGCTTATAAATGACTTTATTTATAAATGGAATATTATATAGAAAACACTTTTTCATGGCCAGTCTCAGGCGCATTGACCATGTGATACAAGGTTAAGTCACTTAATCTTTCAATGCTCTAGGTAATTCTCTAAAACTATTAGGTTGCAGAGACCTATATTAATAAGTTTCCTTATCTCAGAATTGTTTATATGAAATCACAGGTCTAGTCCCTATCCTTTCCTCCCCTTTTTAAGTGTGTGCCTTGTTTTTCTTAGGACTAAATTCTTTAAGGCAAGGAATACCTTATTATTTCTTTGTTTAATGCAAAGAAGATTCAAAAATAATTTTTGATGTACATGTCTAGATTTGGTGAATCCTGTATTCCATTTCCCATTACAAAAAGACAGAGACTTCTTCCTTGCTATATCCATGATGAACTGCTTTCAGAAGAAAGCAAGTCAGTTGGTGAATTCTTCTGTTACAGCTTTTTAATAGCATCTGTTCAATATAGGATACAAGACAAAGAATACGAGAGGTGCAAAGTCCATACCATAGCTTGAGCTCCTCTTAAATCTAGCCTGTTACTCAATTCAATTCAGTCCTCTATTCTCAAATAAGTTAACCTAGGCACTTCCCTGACATAAAGAATTTAGATAATTGTCAAAGAATATCTAATTAGAAGGGACAACCAGTTTAATGGAGCCAAAGCAAGTAGTGGAAGGTTCCTATATTCAGTGAACAGCACCACCCTGTGGTAGATCTGGTGCTTGCAGAAGTGACAATTGGCAATAGCAATTTAGAAAGGTATTGGGACATGTAAATATGGAATATTTATATGCCTATTTTATATGTGTTTGACATGTATGCTTCATGGAATTCCATTTTATATGCGTTTAACCAATTACAGAGATATGTGTTTTTTAAGATATCTCTCAGACTACCCTCTGCCCCCAGTTTTAAGCTATTTTAAACATTTATGAAAATGAGCCACAATTCATTTTTGGGAGAATAAGCTCCATGAGGGTAGTCATGGGGGTCTAGGTTTTACTCTTCTTTGTATCTCCTCTACCACATTCTAAGCATAGTATATAGCGGACAGCCATTCAGAACCTACTTGTTGATGGCATGGAGCTGGCTGAAGGGGCTTCAGCTCTGCTGAGATCAGTTCAGATATTCTATTCAACTCTAGTCTCTGTTTTTCTTCTGACATTTCCCAAGAGGAGAGCAGACCCTTTGTACTTGCTTCTTGGCATCTTGTTCCACTCCTAGTACAGTTCTTTAGGAGTGGCTTACTAGGGGACTCAGCATTGACTCAAAATGCCAGACAGCTATTATAATAGCTTCATAATGGAAGAGAAAGGTCTTAGGTGATTTTCTACTTACACTCCAACAACTATAAAAAAGCTACATAAAAGTGCATCCACAGTATTTAATTTGTTCTAATAATAGTTACAGATAAACAGGTTCACTCCATATACAATTACTGATGCTTTTTTATACAGTTCATATTTCAATACCATCAACACTATTTTATTTACACTGTATTTATGTACATTGACATCTTTCTAAAGTCAGTGCATTGTCAATATGTTTTATACAGTAATTTACAAAGTGAATGTAATTAATATTAATAGTTAATTTAATAAAATTTTGCTAATTCATGAATTAATTTAATTAAAAAATAATTACAACCAATATAACAAATATAGATCAAATAACATTAGTAGATTGTGCTACCTGTTCAAATAAAACATTGGTAAGGAAATTATTGAAAAAAAAATTTTTTTAATTTTTCATGGAGCTTGTCCAAGTAGGAATAGACAAAATTTCTGTGTACTGAAAGTTCTGAAAAAAGAAAGTCTGTATTTTGTTTTATTTCACCAGCCTCCTAAATCTTGCTGTTCACTTACCTAACTTATTAAAACAAAATTTCAACCTGAATTGGTAAGATTATCTTTTGAAATGACACAATTTTTCCAATCCTTATGGGAAAAAAGATTGCAGGCAGATTAAGATAATGTTGTAAAATGCACAAAAGGGAAACTGTATATTAACTAGTCTCAGAAATCAGAACACAAATGTTGATCACATCAATAATTATTCCCCACCTTTAAGGAAGGGCGATGGAATTTGGTAGTGTTTTGATTAATGACAATCAACATATCAGGATTAAGTCAAATAAGGGAAGGCTGGAAAAAATAAAACATTTGCTTCAAAAATATTTAAAAATATCAACACTGGAAAAAATGTTAAAATGCTGTCTCAAATAAATAATGAACATGTCTTTCTTCCAGTCCTGAATAATTAAAGAAACAATGACAACTAAGGGAGCCAAAAATACTATGACTAGTAAATATAAAATTTAAAAAACCCTAAAAATTGACAAATGCCAAAATAGGTACAGCAATTTTTTACTTTATAAAGGAAATTATGGAAATCAATGGAAAATTTATTCTATTCCAAATGCTAAATGATAAAAACATAGTCACCAATTTCATGAGAATTATCTAGAATCTATGAATGTTTCGGTATTGTGTTGTTTTTAAATTTCATAGCGGGGAACAAAAATACTCTCTAGTCACTTTAGAGCCACCAAATATGAGACTTTTGAACATTAAGCTGCATGAATTAAGTTTTTTTTTTTTTAAAGTGCAAAATTAAAATAACATCAATCACAAAACACAACTTAGCTCTTGATACAACTTTTCTTCCAGGAACCCTCTGTGCAATATGTGCATTTTGAAACAAGATGAAAAATTGCAAACATTCTTTGTAGCCATTAGGAAACAGATGCATGTTGGTATATCCTAAACCAAAGGGCCTCTCTGCCTGGACACATTCCTCACTTGCCTCTGCCTGCACATAATTACCCAAAAGCACCCAGCCACTGTCTGGAGGTTACACAACTGAGAGGAAATCCTTTCTGGGCAGATCACTACACATTTCTGCCACCAATGATTCAGTTGTGTTCCAAATACAAAAAAACAAAACAAAAAAGCAAGATAGACATATAAATAGTGGCAAGATGGCCTAAAAAAAGTGTCCATACCAGTCACATACCACAAACAACTTTTCATGATCTTGCTTTCTACATCTTGCCAATATAATGGAATAAAACTTCAGGAAAAAGGAGGTAGCAAATCATGTCGTCTCCAGACAACACTACAATTTTTATTTTTTATTTTTTGTTTTATTCTTATTCTAAGGAGACCTTTTGTATTTTGTTAGGATAACCAGTAAGTAAATCTACACTACAAACCAGCTCTTACTTGGTACTATTTGGCTGGCATGCCAAACCATTCTATTTACCAGACAATGGCAGCCTCTGTCACTCCCCATCAGAGAACCTGTGAGAGCTTGTAGTGAGATATTTCCAAACAAAAACAGTCTTATCATTATGTTAACAGCTATTTAATTAGGCTTTTCATTTTGTGCTTCAGGGTCACAGGATAAAATAACTATATTTAGCTTGCTTGCTTCAGTGATGCTTTTGACAAATGTCAGCTGCAGAGAGTTGTTTTCCCAATGCCCCCTTGCCTGACAGGAAGAACCATGGGTTTACTGTAACACACAGTACTTTTTGTAATCGGACTCAAAGTCTTCATCCATACTGCTAGTGTCTGCCATCTTTTTGCCATCGATCTTTGGCAGAAATTGTGCATAGTCCATCCCCTGTTGCTCATAGAAAAGAATGTAGGCAGAGTCAGTATCAATTTCATCTGGGTGGAGTTCCTGAAAAGGAAATAGATATATTCAATAAAAACCCTGAAACCAAACCTGAGACTTGGATTCTTTGGGGAAGAAAGCTTGTTTTCTTTTAATCCACATAACACTTTAGCAAGGTTATTTGCTTTTAAAATGAGTATTTAATTTCTAAGAAGAACATGAAATTATTTAGAAAATATTCTGACTACAGATAAATGTAAAATATAATATTTAAAATAACTCTTCATAGTTAAAACAGATATATGTATTTTAATAGAAAAAGCTATTTTTTTTTTAAATCAAAAAAATTCATCATTTTGAGTGTTCCCTGACCCGTGTTTCTGTCTTCCCACCAAAAATCTGAGACAGTTACCTTGCAGCTGCTGTCATTGTAGCAGTACCACTTGTTGTTTGGGTTTTTGGCATAAGTGACATAATGGCCCCCACCCATAATTCCTGAATGGCACTGAAAAAAATAAAGAGAAAAGTGAAAGCATGTTAGAAAGTTACTGTAGCTGAAGTTAAAATTTCTCACAATTAGGGTGTGAAATAATGGTCTAGAATCAGTAGGTGTTAAACTGCTTGATTAACAGACTTTCAGTAGGGAAAGACTTTCTGGGGACCCTCTATTATAGCTATTTGCCATTATTAATCCTTTCATCCCTCCATATTTCCTGCAAATATTATAAAACATTTTGTCTGGGTAAG
This sequence comes from Sarcophilus harrisii, assembly GCF_902635505.1. NCBI lineage: Eukaryota > Metazoa > Chordata > Mammalia > Dasyuromorphia > Dasyuridae > Sarcophilus > Sarcophilus harrisii. The sequence continues at coordinate 353,477,269 of NC_045429.1, read as the reverse complement.
TAACTATCAATTTGGGGTAGAGTGGTAGAACTTATTTTTTACTTTATATTGTGGATTAAAATCTATATGGCGAAGTATATGAAGAACAAGACAAAACAGAAAACCTTACAATTCTAAGAAACTTGAATTTTGGAGCTCTCTTTGAGAAGTGACTAACTAGAATGACCCAAAATCAAGGACCCAATTTCATTGCCCACTTACTGAAATTGCATATAAGTTGTAAATAGGTTTAATACAGACATCTTCTCTTTGGTCATCCATGCTGTCTTCCTCACTGTGGTTTTCCATATGACCATTGCTGCAGCCATTATTATAGGTATCATGCTCATAAAGGAATCCGTTGGCCAAAGTGGCCTCATGATCCTGAAGAGTGAATAACTCAGGTTGACTGCCACCTAGCACATGCCCTCTACTCATGGCCTCTGCCAGCTCAAAAGTCTGGTCAGTGACATTCTCTCTACTGGCATCCAAGTTCTCTTTGCTACTTGAGAGTTTATTTTTGCTGCCAATTTGGGGCAGCCGGAGCCGCCCTTTGCTCCTTCCTAAAGTCCGTGGGCTGCTGCTGGGGCTGTTATTTTTGCTTGAGGGACAACTGGTCCCATTTTTTCTTGCTAAAGATGGAGAACCTGTAAAAGAGGAGACATTTACAAGAATTAATTTATCTACCACAATTAATTCAAGAGCCAGTTCCATTTCTATTTGCAAAGAGGATGATGAAAACACTCAGATTTGCTGAAGAAATTATTTCAATTCTTTCACTACCATGTTCCTCCAAATTGAGTTAGATTTATAGAAAGGTAGAAAAATCTTAAGACATAATGGTCCAAAGTTTAGAGAATCCTGAAAATGTTCTATGTAAGGATGGGAAAGTGAAATCATTTCAGTCTCAGTTTAATGTAATAAAACACAAGTCTACACATACCTCTTCCTTGCAATACATTAGACCAAATTCAGGGCAAATATTAAAAGAAAAGCTTACTGATTCCAGGAATCCCACCAAAGTCCACTGAGTGTCACGGTAAGGTGACTCAAGGAGGTTTTGTTATCTCTGTCACAAATCTCCCTACCTTTTGTGTTACTGTTGATATTCCCACTGAGTGAGGATGGACTCTTGCTCAGCATATCCCCCTCCCCAGTGGTCCATGTATTCTGGGGATCCACTTTCTTCACTTCTCCCTGAAGAATCCGGGGCTCAGAGAGGTCTTCACCTTGGGGTGTGAGTAGTTTTCGTTGGCACAGAGCTGGATCTCTCGGCACAAGAAAAGCACTGGGGTCAAAACTCTCACGAGGAAATTTAACAATTTTCTGTGATTTTATCCATCGGCCATTCACAAACTGAAATCGCTTTAGGTGAATTATCTGGAGGAAAAACAGCAGAAAGCATCTATATCTAAGGGCTGTGATCAAGGTACTTTTCTAAAAACAAAATTAACAATTTGGAAATTTTAGAAAAAACAATTGCTCTTTAAGTGTCATAAAACATTAAACTACAGTTTTCATTTGACACTAACTTTCATCAAAGAACTTTACTACTCACACTTATAGCACTGAACTTTCTATGGTATATTCACAAGTTATTTTCCACTTAACAAAACAATGTTATTTTTTGGGTACTATTTCAAAAACAACCTCAAGACCAACATTTTTTTTTTTTTTTTTAATATGCACTACTAGATTTATCTAAGAATGCTTTAAAAAAACCCCAACTTCCTTGTATGTTAAGAACTGTCATGGCTATATTCTTTAAAGATGTGGAAGTTTGGTCTCATAATGCCTGTTATCTCATTGCTCAATTTTAAATGCTATTGCTAAGGTGAAAAACAGAACCACATATACATCTTTTCATGATCCTAGGTCATACACCAAGGGTTTGAAAACATAATTCATAGGGCCAGTCACAAAATCCCTTATGTAAACCTTAATAGGCTGGTTCTTCCTGTGGAAGGAAAAAGACCCTAGTGCACTCCTGAAGTGCATTTTTGTTTTGGGAATTGAAAAAACAAGTTTTAAACTGTAAATGCAAAACACAATTTTGATAACAGAAGAAAGAAATAGTAGATGTGAAAATTTTCTTTTATTCTGCTGTAAATAAGGTCAGGGAACTTGGTTTCAAAAAATGTCAACTCTTTCATTTGCAGAAATATTGTTTGTATTATAAGCTTCTTAAGAGCAGAGACAATGCTTCACCCAGCTTTACATTATCCACGATAACTTGTACAATACTTTTTATCAAAGAAGATTTAAGCAGATATTTGCTGAATGAATAAATGAACAAGTACTACTTCAGTAGTAGTACAAAGTACAAAGCTTTCTTTTCAAGTTGAGTGAAAATGGTCACCAGATTTGCTCATTGCTTATGTTGCATTTAGACCAAGAACATACCAGAATTGGGGGGAGTCTCCAAAGATCCAGCTTTTTGGTGGCCAAGCAGTGGGTTTTGCACTTAGAACAGTAATACATCTCATTCTCTCCCAACTCCTCTTCGTTGGTGAAGGCACACAGACAGTTGTCGAGGTTGATAGGCTCTGCCTGTGCTCTCCGGCTCTGCTCCACACTCTCATGTTCTTCCACAATCTAGATGGAAATAAGCCATTAAAAGATTGGATCAGTCTGTTTGTGTGTAGGATGTCAGTGCTCACTTAAAATCATGATCATAGATACAAAACTGACTGTACTCTTTGACTCAGTGATCCCATTCACTAGAGCATCCTAACAATGTTATCAGAAAGGGAAAGGGGTGGGGGGAATCCTGTCTGTACATAAATATTTATTTAGGTTTTATTTATAATAATATGGTGAAATTTGGAAACAGTCTAGATGTTCAATAATTGGGAAATGGATGAATTGTGGTACATTGCTGTAATGGAATATTATTACCCCAAAAAATTGACATAAAGAGATTAATTTAACAAAATGACAATTCTTACAAGAAGTAATACAAAGTAACAACAACAACAAAAAACCCCAAAACCAAAAAAACCCCAAATCAGAACATTAACCATAACTATTTAAAAAAGACAACAACAGGGGCAGCTAGGGACAGAGCACCAGCCCTTAAGTCAGGAGAATCTGAGTTCAAATCTGGCCTCAGACACTAAACACTTCCTAGCTGTATGACCCTGGGCAAGTCACTTAACCCCAATTGCCTCAGCTTAAAAAAAAAAAGACAGCAACAAAATCTAATAAATACAAAATAAAAAAGACTGGTAGGATAAGAATTCATTATTTGACAAAAACTGCTGGGATAACTGGAAATTAGTATGGCAGAAATTAGGCATGGACCCACACTTAACACAGTATACCAAGATAAGATCAAAATGGGTCCATGATTTAGACATAAAGAACGAGATTATAAACAAATTGGAGGAACATAGGATAGTTTATCTCTCAGACTTATGGAAGAGGAAGAAATTTGTGACTAAAGACGAACTAGAGACCATTATTGATCACAAAATAGAAAATTTTGATTACATCAAATTAAAAAGCTTCTGTACAAACAAAACTAATGTAAACAAGATTAGAAGGGAAGCAACAAACTGGGAAAACATCTTCACAGTTAAAGGTTCTGATAAAGGCCTCATTTCCAAAATATAGAGAGAGCTGAATCTAATTTATAAGAAACCAAGCCATTCTCCAATTGATAAATGGTCAAAGGATATGAACAGACAATTTTCAGATGGTGAAATTAAAATCATTACCACTCATATGAAAGAGTGATTTGGAATGATTTGGAAATCATTATTAATCAGAGAAATGCAAATTAAGACAACTCTAAGATACCACTACACACCTGTCAGATTGGCTAAGATGACAGGAAGAAATAATGATGAGTGTTGGAGGGGATGTGGGAAAACTGGGACACTGATACATTGTTGGTGGAGTTGTGAACAAATCCAACCATTCTGGAGAGCAATATGGAATTATGCCCAAAAAGTTATCAAACTGTGCATACCCTTTGACCCAGCAGTGTTTCTACTGGGCTTATATGCCAAAGAGATATTAAAGAAGGGAAAGGTACCTGTATGTGCCAAAATGTTTGTGGCATCCCTGTTTGTAGTGGCTAGAAGCTGGAAACTGAGTGGATGCCCATCAATTGGAGAATGGTTGGGTAAATTGTGGTATATGAATGTTATGGAATATTATTGTTCTGTAAGAAATGACCAGCAAGATGAATACAGAGAAGCTTGGAGAGAATTACATGAACTGATGCTAAGTGAAATGAGCAGAACCAAGAGATCATTATATACGTCAACAACGATACTGTATGAAGATGCAATTTGATGGAAGCGGATTTCTTTGACAAAGAGACCTAATTCAGTTTCAATTGATCAATGATGGACAGAAGCAGCTACACCCAAAGGAAAAAAAACACTGGGAAATGAATGTAAACTGTTTGCATTTTTGTTTTTCTTCCCGGGTTACTTCTACCTTCTGAATCCAATTCTCCCTGTGTAACAAGAAAACTGTTTGGATCTGCACACATACATTGTATCTAGGATATACTAGGATATATTCAACATATATAGGACTGCTTGCCATCTAGGGGAGGGGGTGGAGGGTGGAAGGGAAAAATCAGAACAGAAGTGAGTGCAAGGGATAATGTTGTAAAAAAAAATTACCCAGGCATGGATTCTGTCAATAAAAAGTTACTATAATAATAATAATAAAAAAAGACTGGTAGAAAACATAGAAACAATTGACAGTACTTTTATTAATTTTTTTTCTTTTCATATATACATGGATTTTTTTGTCCTTTTAGTAAACTAAAGAGTTTGTTCTATGAAAAAGACAAAAAAAGATGGTTGGGGGAGAGAATACTAGAGTTCAAATTAGGAAGACGTGAATTAATACACTTAATACCTGCTACTAGGAAAGGCTGAGGTAGGCAGATGGCTTGAATTTGCAGAAGGATTAAATTTAATGAAAGAAGAAGGGATGGGAGGAAGGGAAGAAAAAGGGAAAGGAAAAAGATAGGAAGGAAGTAAGGAAAGGAAGAAGGAAAGAAGGAAGGAAGTTAAGTGTGAAGACCCTGTATTTTTAAAATCAGCAGGAGTCAGGAGTTCAGGTTAGGGGAAAATCGTCAAGTCTTTATTCTCAGTGAAGAAGGATCGGAGGCGGAAGAGAATCGGCGATAGCAATGTGTGCAGCTGAGTCAAGAAGCTAGCTAGACCCGCAGCCACACGACCAGCAGCTAGGAGAATGGATCCCAGGCCCAATCTCTCCCAGCTTCTCTTCCTGTTCCTGTCTGCCTCCACCCACCAAAATCGTCATTTCCTGTACAACACATCAGGACTTGCACAGAGAGTGGGCAGGGACCATTCTTTATCCAATCATGTATAGAGTATAGTCCAATTACTATTTAGCCTCATGTACTTGGGACCTCAGTGAATCAGCTCAAACCTCAGCCCATTACAAGAAAGGAGGAAGGGAGGAAGGGAAGAGGAAAGGGCAGAAGTTTCCTTCTATTTTTATAGGTTAAATATGAGATAGATTTTAATTCTGGAATGTGGAGTAGACCAATGTATGCTATAGGTTCTTCAGAAGCAAGAGAGTGAGTATATCATAGATTTACAAATATCAGACTCAGGATATACATATAAATACATATATATATATATATATATATATATATATATATATATATATATATATATTTCAATACATATCATATCTATATCTATCTATCAGGAAAAGATATAGATAAATCACAAGAGGAAGACAGTCTACTGAAGCATTAAGCCCTAAAAAAAATGCTTCACTTGCACATTTATACCATGTACTAGGGGGGTTATTATAGAGCATTTTTTCATATAACTATAGATGACTTTAATTTCTTTTTTTTCTCTCTTTTTTTAATTATAATAACTTTTTATTGACAGAACCCATGCCAGAGTAATTTTTTACAACATTATCCCTTGCACTCACTTCTGTTCTGATTTTTCCCCTCTCTCCCTCCACCCCCTCCCCTAGATGGCAAGAAGTCCAATATATGTTAAATATGTCGCAGTATATCCTAGATACAATATATGTGTGCAGAACCTAAACAGCTCTCTTGTTGCATAGGGAGAATTGGATTCAGAAGGTAGAAATAACCCAGGAAGAAAAACAAAAATGCAAACAGTTTACATTCATTTCCCAGTGTTCTTTCTTTGGGTGTAGTTGCTTCTGTCCATCATTGATCAATTGAAACTGAGTTAGGTCTCTTTGTCAAAGAAATCCACTTCAGATGATTTTAAATTTCATTATCTGAAAACTATGTTCAAATTCTTTGACTATTTATCAATTGGGGAATGACTTGCAAGTTTATAAATTTGACACAATCCTTTATATATTTTAGAAACAATACCTTTGTCAGAAACACTGATTAAAATTTTTTCCCCAGCTTTGTACTTCCCTTTTAATCTTGTTTCTGCTGGTTTTATTTGTTCAAAACCTTTTTAATTCAATATAATCAAAGTTGCCCATTTCATAATGTTCTCTAGTTCTTTGGTCATAAATTTCTCCCTTCTCCAAAGATCTGAGAGGTAAACTATCCCTTGCTCTCCATAATTTGATACCATAATTTGTTTATGGTATCACCCTTTACGCCCAAATTATGGACTCCTTTTGACCTTATTTTAGTGTGGGGTGTGAGATGTAGGTCTATACCAAGTTTCTGAGACATTATTTTCCAATTTTCTTAGCAATTTTGGTGAAAAATAAGTTCTTATCTCAGAAGCTAGAGTTTGGGGTTTATCAAATACTAGATTAGGGGTCATTGATTATTGTGTCATGCGTATCTAAACTATTCCATTGATCCACCATTCTATTTCTTAGCCAATACCAAATGCTTTTGATGACTGGTGCTTCATAATATAGTTTTAGCTTTTGGTACTGTCAGGCCATTATCCTTCATATTTTTTATTTTTTTTCATTAATTTGCTGATATTCTTGACCTTTTATTCTTCCCATATGAATTTTGTTATTATTTTTTCTAGCTTTATAAGACAACTTTGTGGCAGTTTGGTATGATGCTGAATCAATTTAGGTAAAATTGTCATTTTTATTATATTAGTTCATATTAGTTATATTAGTTCAGCCCATTCATGAGCAATTGATATTTTTCCAATAGTTTAGATCTGACTTCATTTGTGAGAAATGTTATGTAATTGTGTTCATATAGTTCCTGGATTTGTCCTAGCAGGTTGACACCCAAATATTTTATTTTGTCTACAGTTATTTTAAATGGAATTTCTCTTTCTATTTCTCGCTGCTTGGCTTTGTCAGTAATATATAGAAATATGGATGATTTGTATGGGTTTATTTTATGTCCTGTAACTTTGCTAAAGCTGTTAATTATTTCAAGCAAGTTTTTGGATGATTCTCTAAGTATATCATCATACCATCTGCAAAGAGTAATAGTTTTATCATCTCATTGCCTGTTTTAATTCCTTTAATTTTTTTTCTTCTCTTATGGCTAAAGCCAACATTTCTAGTACAATATTGATAACAGTGATGGGCACCCTTGTTTCACTTCTGATCTTATTGGGAATACATCCAGCTTCTTAGGGAGTTATTATAACACTATGTGAAATGTTGCTGGTGCTCATCTCCCATGTGGGATAAGAGATTGTGATAAAATGGACAAAAAACACACTGAGAAATCAAAATTATTCTTGCTGAGGAGTTCTCCAGTCACATTAGTTCAAACCTTAGAAACCTTGTTAATCATCAAGTCATGTTTGTTTGCATGTTTGTAAGGGAGAGAGAAAGGATAGATATTTATTGATAGAGAAGAAGGAAAAGAAAAACATTTTATTTATTCTTTCCCTATATGTGGTTGTCACTTGATGAACCAAGTATCATCTAAATTGAGAAACCAAGTGAAGTTCCAGAATAAAAATAATAGTACTTCTACCAAATAACTATAAAGATCCTTGTGCCCCAAGGGCTGAGCCCGAAGTCCAGTAGAAAATGACTTTTTTTTTCTTAGAAAGTTCACATACATGTGGCATATTACCATGTTACCTTATAACTGCTTCTATCTGTGGGTTTTTTTTTAATATTACATTCTTTGTTGCTTTATTCACAAAGGCCCATATTTTCCTTCTTTATGAAGTCTTTGTTGAGAATTTTCTGTAAATATGAAGCCCAAATAATGGCCCTCTGTCCTTATTTACAAACTTAGAAAATTTAGACAGTTTTGGATGGAATGTAATTTTTCTTCTAAGAATCTTATTTAAAATCAAAGGAAACTTGAATCACAGGAAATGGTCCCTTTATGAAATAACTTATCAAAAAGGGGAATTTTGAAAGAGAAAATTTTTAAGAAAAATTTGACAATATGGATATAGATTTTAAGAGGTATTACTTTTTTTATGAACATCAAAGGCTTTCATCATCTTCTGAGATGTTCATTCTTCAGAAAAGGCTAAAATTTTCAAAAAACTACTGCCAATTAAAAATTCCCAGTTAATGTCTGAGGAAAGCCTAAATAATGGAAATTCTTACATACTCTTTGTTGATGTAAGGGGAGCTACTTTCTTCTTTTAAAAATGAGTATCAGATGCAGTTTGCTTTCTCCCATTCCCAGATGTGCATGTGTGTAGTAGATAGATAAATAGACAAATCTATATCTATAGGTATATAGATATACAGAGCTTCAATAGGAACTTTAAAACGCAAACAAAACAATTCAAGAGAAATCTTAAAACTCAGCAAATGCAAACAAAAGAATTCAAGAGAAATCTCAAAACGTAAATTATGAGCAGTTGGAAGTAGTTGTTTTTCTTAATATCCTTCAAAGATTAAAATTCTGAAGATTATGTTAGCACTACATCATACAGCTATTTCCAACTACTCATAATTTGTTTTGAATTTTCTCTTGAATTCTTTTGTTTGCATTTTAAAGTTCCTATTGAAGCTCGGCTCTTTTCACTAGCAATGTTTGAAAGTCCTCTATGCCATTTAAGATCCATTTTCTTCCTTTTCCCGTAGCAGTAATATTTAATTTTGAAGAGTAAATTAATTTTAGTTGTAAATTCTAATAAAATGGGGTAAATTATTACAGAAAAGAAGTGCAAAAGTACTTTTACAGGGGAAGGAAAGATGGGGGCTGGGGAAATGAGCAGTGCTGGAATCTCAGTGTTAATTGGAATTGACTCAAAAAGGGAGTAACATACATAATTCAGCTTGGTATACAAATATATCTTATACTGGAGGGAAGTAAAGGGGAGAACTGATAGAAGGGAGGGCAGATTTGGAGAGGCAGGGGGAGAGAAAAAGAAAAGGGAAAGAGAGGGCAAGATAAAGGAGGAAAAGAGAGAAAAGGAGAATAAATGAGAAAAATAGGATGGAGAAAAATACACAGTTAGTAATCATAACTTTAAATGTGAATAGGATGAACTCACCCATAAATTGATTAAATTGATTAAGAACTAGAATTCTACAATATGTTGTTTACAAGAAAAACACTTGAAGCAGAGACACAAACAAAGAGTAAAGGTAAGGGGGCTAGAAAAGCACAATCTATTATGCATCAATTGAAGTAAAAAAAGCAAGACAAAGCAAAGGCAAAAAGTAGATCTAATTAAAAGATAAGGAAAATATATCTTGCTAAAAGGCCTCACAGACAATGAAGTAAAACATTTATACACCAAATGGTATAGTATCCAAATTCTTAAAGGATGTAAGCCTCTATCTTTTGCCTTTTGGAATGGTTTGTTCCAAGCTTTCCCCTCATTTTTAGAAGATTCCAGGCATAATTATATGAGCCTGACTGCATAGTTTGGTCCTGATTAATATGAATAATTTATCCTTTGAATTGTCTGAATTATTTGAATTTATAATTATATGTAAAACATGGTAATTGGTTCCAGGTCAAAGAACTAGTGTGATCAATGTAGCTTCTTGAAGTGTAAGGATTTTGAAAATGATAAATAAGTGCTGGTTTTCATTAAAATCCCCTTCAAGATTATTTCCTTAATAAAAGTGTTAAGCAGTTCTTGGACACAATCTCAGTTTCTTTCTTGGTAATGTATGTTCTGGAAGGCATCTTCCTCCCTACTCCCCTCCCTTCCCCCCAGAATAAGCCTGTTTTAACCATATTAAAAATGTGTTGATCAATATATTAATCTTTTTTCTATTATTTTCTTTAAAACATTAGGATATTTAGCCTCTGTGATCTATCTCTACTTGCTATCTCTGTGATAATTATAATATTATGCAAATGAATTTGATTTTTAAAGTGATGAAACCTACCAATTCTTGTAGTAAAAGTTGTTCACTGCCTCAAATAAACTTGAATTATTGCTGAGTGCTCTAGGAGCAGTCTTTTTGTTTACAATCCTCAATCTATACAGCTAAAAAAATGCTCCATTTCTGATAATTATCTTCAAATCACAAAAAATTGATGCAACTTTGTCTTTGATTTCATCTGCATGTTTTACACTATAGATTCAGGCATTCCAATATCTCATCATTTACTATGATTCTTTTCCTGCCATCCAATTATTAGAAATTTTTGTTCCAGTGAAATTACAAATTTCTTCTTTTTTGTTCTGGCAATGTTTCCTTCTCAAGTATTCTTCCTTTTGTCCATTCTGTTAAGGGTTCATTTAAAAGAAAAAAATTACAACCACTGTTGGTAACATCATGGTATGCCATAGCACATCACATCTAACATGACAATAAGCAAATGCTGAGGGGCAGCTAGATGGTGCAGTGGATAGAGCACCAGCCCTGAAGTCAGGAGGACCTGAGTTCAAATGTAGCCTCAGACACTTAACACTGTGTGAGCCTAGGTAAGAGTCACTTACCAAGTCACCCAATTGCCTCAGCAAAAAAAAAAAAAAAAAAAGCAAATGTTGACTGATATCAGTATATTAAAACCCTTGACTAGTTTAAAATGTATTATATTAATTGAAATTTTGGCTTCAATTAAATGTGACCTATTATCATTTTATAATTTTCTTGAAATTGAATTTTGTATCACTAGATGCAACAATAACCATATTGACTTAGTTATACTTTCTTGGTATCTGAAATCCTTTCTGGATACTTGTGAAAAAGTTTTTACTGTGACATGAAAATTTTTTGGATATGATATTCTTGGAATTTTTGCTTTTGGAGTTTCTTCCAGGAAGTCATGATGGATTCCTTCTGTTGTCATTTTGCTCTTTGGTTCTAATAGATCTGAGCAGTTTTCAGTTATGATTTCTTGAAAGATTAATACACAGGCTATTTCTTTAAAATGAAAAATTTTAAGATGTTCAAGGATTCTTTTTCTAATTAGATTTTTTCAGTTAATTTTTTTTCTCTTACATATAACCCAAATGAAAGAAAAGAAAAACAAAACTCTTAAAACAAATATGTACAATCAAAGCAAGAATCCAATGACTTTTAAATTCTTTCTCCTTGATTTTTTAATAAGGATCAGTTGTTTCTGATTTCAGACAGCTTTAATTTCCTTCTATTTTTCAGTATTTTGATTTGTGCTAATATTTACTTCAGTCACTGATTTGTTTGCTCTCTTCTCAAGGAGTCCATTACTTGGATAAAGTTTACCAGTTTCTGTTATAAGCTATATATCTGCCTTCCAATTCTATTTGAGGTGGGTTTTTTTGTTTTTTTTTTCTTAATCTTTTGCTTCATTTGTTCTAAGTATTCATGTAGTTCTTGTTGAAAATCCATTCTCCCTGCTTGCCATCTGGGGGAGGGGGTGGAGGGAGGGAGGGGAAAAATCGGAACAGAAGTGAGTGCAAGGGATAATGTTGTAAAAAATTACCCTGGCATGGGTTCTGGCAATAAAAAGTTATTTAAAAAAATTATTCTGAAATTAAGAAATAAAACAAACATTTCCATTAGGTTAAAAAAAAAAAAAAAAAAAAAAAAAAAAAATCCATTCTCCCTTTCCCTCTTCCCCTACCCTATGCCACCTCCCCCCCAGAATCTCTGCTTGTTATTGTTATAGCAGTAGCATCTCTTTTTGTTTGAGATTTTGGAGCATTTCTGGATTGACAACAATTCTTTAGAATGTCTTTCAAATGAGCAGGACCAGGAGATCATTATATACTTCAACAACAATACTATATGATGACCAGTTCTGCTGGACCTGGCCATCCTCAGCAAGGAGATCAACCAAATCATTTCCAATGGAGCAATAATGAACTGAACCAGCTACGCCCAGAAAACGAACTCTGGGTGATGACTAAAAACCATTACATTGAACTCCCAATCCCTATATTTATGCCCCCCTGCATTTTTGATTTCCTTCACAAGCTAATTGTACAATATTTCAGAGTCTGATTCTTTTTGTACAGCAAAATAACGGTTTGGTCATATATACTTATTGTGTATCTAATTTATATTTTAATATATTTAACATCTACTGGTCATCCTGCCATCTGGGGGAGGGGGTGGGGGGGGTAAGAGGTGAAAAATTGGAACAAGAGGTTTGACAATTGTTAATGCCGTAAAGTTACCCATGCATATAACCTGTAAATAAAAGGCTATTAAATTTAATAAAAAAAAAAAAAAAGAATGTCTTTCAAGCCTCAGTTTCTGAATTGGGGATTTGTGCAAGGGCCAGCCTCTGTTTCCATCTGTGCTTTTAGTTGGAGTGATCAGCACTTTATCACTTGATTTCCTATTCTGATGTTTGTGCCTCCTAGGGTTATGCTCCATATGGATTTTTTGCATGCTTCAGGACCTTTTTTGGCATTTCTGGCCAGTGGACTAGGGATCATAGAGCTCAGGACTAACCTTGTTTGAACAGTGCTGTTCCAGTGGTTTCAAAGTTTCTAGTTATGAGTTTCAAACTATTCTGAGGTTTTCCCTGAGAAGCTTCCACTCTTGCTACCTCAGAGAAGACTTGTCTTGAAAGCTACTAATATTTCTGATCCTGCTTGGAGGCTTTTTATTTTTCAGGGTGTGTGTGGCTAGGATGCAAGCAGTTTGCTGGAGGTCCCTCTCCTCTTATCGACTTCTGGCTGATTTTTTGCATAATTCTTGGATTGAAGAATTTCCTATAATTTTTCATTACTTTTCTAATTCATCATTTTCAGATGCAACTCATCAGAATGGGGAAGAAGTGCTATAATTCTGAGCTATGTTTTAATGAAGTGAGTCAAGTTTATAATGGGAAGGAAGGAATGTTATTTTTTTCAAATCAAGCTTTGAAGTTATTACAGTAAGTGTTAAGAGGCTTGATCCCTGCAACTGTTGACAACTTAAATCTTCTGAGATGTTGTACAGCCAAGAAACTGAACTGCCAGAAGTAAATGAACACTACCTGTCCAAATATCCACATTTCTTCTAGCTAGTTCCCTAGGTATTTAATAATGTAAGAACAATAGCCTTTCTTTTTTTTTTTTTAATTTATTTTTTTTTCTTTTTCTTTTTTTATTCAATAGCCTTTTATTTACAGGATATATGCATGGGTAACTACAGCATTAACAATTGCCAAACCTCTTGTTCCAATTTTTCACTTCTTATCTCCCCACCCCCTCCCCTAGATGGCAGGATGACCAGTAGATGTTAAATATATTAAAATATAAATTAGATACACAATAAGTATACCTGACCAAAATGTTATTTTGCTGTACAAAAAGAATCAGACTCTGAAATATTGTACAATTAGCTTGTGAAGAAAATCAAAAATGCAGGTGTGCATAAATATAGGGATTGGGAATTCAATGTAATGGTTTTAGTCATCTCCCAGAGTTCTTTTCTGGGTGTAGCTGGTCTAGTTCATTACTGCTCCATTGGAAATGATTTGGTTGATCTCGTTGCTGAGGATGGCCTGGTCCATCAGAACTGGTCATCATCTAGTATTGTTGTTGAAGTATATAATGATCTCCTGGTCCTGCTCATTTCATTCAGCATCAGTTCGTGTAAGTCTCTCCAGGCCTTTCTGAAATCATCCTCTTGGTCATTTCTTACAGAACAGTAATATTCCATAATATTCATATACCACAATTTATTCAGCCATTCTCCAACTGATGGACATCCATTCAGTTTCCAGTTTTTAGCCACTATAAAAAGGGCTGCCACAAACATTCGTGCACATACAGGTCCTTTTCCCTTCTTTATAATCTCTTTGGGATATAATCCCAGTAGTAACACTGCTGGATCAAAGGGTATGCACAGTTTGATAACTTTTTGAGCATAGTTCCAAACTACTCTCCAAAATGGTTGGATTCGTTCACAACTCCACCAACAATGCATCAATGTCCCAGTTTTCCCGCATCCCCTCCAACAATCATCATTATTTTTTCCTGTCATCTTAGCCAATCTGACAGGTGTGTAGTGGTATCTTAGAGTTGTCTTAATTTGCATTTCTCTTATTAATAATGACTTGGAGTATCTTTTCATATGACTAGAAATAGTTTCAATTTCTTCATCTGAGAATTGTCTGTTCATATCCTTTGACCATTTTTCAATTGGAGAATGGCTTGATTTTTTATAAATTAGAGTTAATTCTCTATATATTTTGGAAATGAGGCCTTTATCAGAACCTTTGACTGTAAAAATATTTTCCCAGTTTATTGCTTCCCTTCTAATCTTGTCTGCATTAGTTTTGTTAGTACAAAAATTTTTCAATTTGGTATAATCGAAATTTTCTATTTGAACAATAGCCTTTCAACAAGGTGGACTACTAGACTACCAGGTTCAAAGCTGATAGAACTTTTCAATTCTCAGTAATATAAAATGGACTTCAATAAAACATGATTAACCACCTTCCACAAAAGCTTGACCTACTAACCAAACTTACAGAATTGAATTGGAGAAACAGTTAATGAAAACACCTTGCAAACATGAACATAGACACAATCACTTTACATGAATAAAAGAAGTAACAGTCCCACTGTATCACATAGGGAGTATGGTGTTAACTTATGGCTACTATGGCTTAAAAAGGACAATGATAAGCCAGAAATTGTCAAAAGGTGGATAAGCAGTATGGTGAAAAGTGTTGGTTATATGTTATAAGATGATCAGCTGAAGGTACTAGGCATGTTTAGCTTAGAGAAGACTAATTATACTATAAATCAAAGATGCCAATTATAGCTTGCATACAAATGAATTAAGTGGCTTTTAGTTATCAAAAACTGCAGTTTCATGCTGGCTCTTAACCAATAGGCAAAAGGTATTTGCAACCCAAAGTTTTGATTCTGGAATTTCTTTTTAATATTATCCATAATTTTAATGGCCAAGTATAACTTTTAAAGTACTATAGCAGATGACAGAAAACCTCAGATGGCATAAAACCTTAGTACTATTCAGGCAATCATTTGTAGAGGGCTGAAACTTTGAATCAGACAAGAGAGCACTTAAGGCTACCTATTCAATATGAGACAATGACTTTATTAGCATATATTTGGATGAGGCTCTTCTCACCATTGGTACTTGCTGAATGTTTGGTAGTAAGATAATGGTAGGCAAGGATTGGAGGGGGAGGGAGAGAAGTCAGAGACATTTGGTGGCAGGAGGAGGAGGAGAGAGGCTGGAGACTTTGGACTTCAGAATCCAGGAGACACCTTTGGCAAGCCACATGGCAGCTTGTCTGCCTCCTTCACTTCTCCCCCTAAAGACCAAGGACTTTAAAATTTATCCTGACTCTGGCTGACCCTTAGGCCCTCCAGGGAGCTAGCCTATACTTTACAATCATTGACGCTCTTTCTTGTCCTAAGATATTCCCACAAAAGAATGGCATAATGTAGAAAGAAAAGAGATATAATCTCAAAGCTAATAAAAATGCTTTTAAGAATTAGGACCTTACTGGGGCAGCTAGGTGGCACAGTGGATAAAGCACCAGCCCTGAAGTCAGGAGAATCTGAGTTCAAATCCAGCCTCAGATACTTAACACTTTCTAGCTGTGTGACCCTGGGCAAGTCACTTAACCCCAATTGTCTCACCAAAAAAAAAAAAAAGAGAGAAAAAAAAAGAAAAGAATTAAGACCTTATAAAGTATTAAGAAGACTCTGTCTAGTACTTTGTTCTTACCCGTTCCTGTGATGTTTGGTAGCGAAGGTGAAGAGCTGTTGGGTCCCAATCCACAGCAATATATGCATTTCCAATGAAAGCTCTGTCTTCAGCACAATCAATTTTACAGCCTCGGCAAAATCTAAAGATAAATAAAAACTTAATGAAAAAAGAATTCCAAAGAAACAGTTCAGGTTTTAAAGGTTTGTCTTCTGTCTCTATACTTTTTTTTCTTTGTAATTTGTTAACAATAATCTCAACAGACTGTTGACAATTATAAAATAATTTTATATTGGCCTACCAAAATATGTAGCAATCATTTGGTAAGCCAGATAAAAATGTGAAATCTAAGAAAAGCAAATGGGGGCACAGCTAAATTGGAATACTGAAACTAAACAACCTTGAAGCAAACTTTACATTCTGCTACTTAATTCTCTGAACAGGAGGATTCTAACCTTAACCCCGACTTAGTATAAGTAATACTGTTTTATAAACGTGGAAATAGAGTCAAGCAGTGTACCTAATATAGTTAAAAACAGAGTCAGGGACTAAACTATAGTCTCTGCTTCCTAGAATACCTGGACTTGCTAAATCTGTATTTACATAACAAGATCATATCTACATAACAAGGTAATTTTCTTGTTTACAAGTTTAATTTTTGGATTTTCTTTGACTTAGCATCATTAAAACAATCCCTTTACATCCTACCAACATAAGATGTAAAATGAAATGTGTCTAAGTAACAATATTATTTCCTAAATTAACATGAGCTTGAGAATCAAAAGTGATATGGGCTGAACAACTTGTCACACAAGCAATCTGTTCCTGCCTAAGATGTCAGCACAGCTTTTAAGGATGAGCTGATGAGTGGTTCTTAAGTTTAATTCAAGCTTCTCAATTCTTATCATTATTTCTGAAGCCTTAAAATCTATTAAAAAGTGTCTCATAGACATTCTGCATTTCCTTTCATTGGATAGTAGGAGGGACAATTTACCTGTACCATGGACACCAAGCACAGGAATTTCCATCCTTCTGCACAACTCTTAGTGTGAATGGATACTGATACCCCATGCTGTCATCACTAAAACAGAACACACATACACACACAACATAAGAACTATTCCGATTTTTTGCCCAACTCCTATCTTTCCTTAAACTAAGGCTTAGAAAAAGCAAGAAGGCTCCTTTAACCCTATTAAAGTAGTAGGGTATGGCATTCAAACTCATTCAATGAAGTTAACTCCAATCTAACAATTACTTAATGGCCTAGGAACTGTAATACAGTTCTAGTTATATTTGATGGTGAGATTATAATGTTTGTTTTATGTTAGCTTAGCAGGTCAGCCACATTAGGCTGTAACAATTTATGTCCAAGGCAGTCTAGGCAAATATTATATAATGAATCAATCACTCAGTCCTACAACAATCATTCTATCAAGACAGATTAAATTCACATTAAAGCAAAGTTGTTAAACCCTTTGACAAGGGCTATGAAACATTATAGAAAAATGGAAATTCAGTTATTTTTTTAAGATTCTTATTAACTCTTTACATTCAAAAGTCATTCTGTTACAAATGGCAAGGAAATTTTTCACTCATTGTTAGTGTATATTCCTCTTAAAATTTTGTCAGTATATGTTGCAGTTATACATAGAGTGGAGTTAATTCTAGTCTAATTTTGGAGCAAGCAAGGCCACTCGCAATGTTGAAGCTGGTTTGTCCTTTGCCTGCTTTTATTGCATCCAAACACAATAGCCCCCTTTTCTGGTGATGAGAATGGAGTCCTGTTAAAATTGGACAACTTGAGCACTAGGCCTGGAGTACTTAATAGCGCCATAATAGAAGTTGCTGAAGTGTACCCTGCTGTGTAAAGACAAAATCATGTACAGCACTCTGACCAAAACATGATATTGACGATGAATAGAACTAAATCCCAGTCCTTGTTCTGATTCTACACTCTATGAGAACACAAACAAATCACAACACCGCCACAAGGAGATCAGAAATTTTCATCTCTAATAATAATAATACAGCTGACATTCTAACTTTTAAGGCAATCTTCAAAAAAAAAAAAAAAATGGTGATGGAAAAGTCATGCTAGACTATCAGTTTCACTAACTTATTTACTTTCTCCATCACATAGGAAATAAGATAGATAAATATCAAAACACTTTTAAAGATGCATTTCAAATAAATGTTTACTTTTGCTTGCCTATTTCATCATCTGATAAAAGCATATTTATAGCAGCAAATTTTACACCATAGCCTGTAGCAGAGAAAAATGAGAAGAAAGCCAATAGGAAACAATTGGGTTTTAAAACAATTCTGAAACAAATCTAATTTATTCCAAAGTGAGTAGTTCTCTTTGAAGGGTCATTAAATTTCCTTGAAAGATATTCCAAGCAGGTACAGATCAGTCAAAATATCAAAGGGCCAACTAAATTGAATTTCTTTGTTCAGGTAAATCAGTCTCTTTTCAAGTTATTTCCTTATTTAATGGAGGTAGCAAAATTGGCAGTTAGGAGGCATGCCGATTTATTTATTTATTTTGGCCATTATCCCATTTTTCTTTCTTAATCTATATATCAAATAAATATTAAATTCTTTTTTCCCCCTCCAGATATCTCTTCTATTGATAGATATAATTCTGGATATGCCTATTTTCTTCTTTAAGAACTTTAATTAGTGAGCCCTTCCCTAACAGATTTTGGCCATTAGTAATCTTTTATACCTCAAAGTATAGAGGCTATTAAAGTAATTTAAGAACCAGTAGTAGCTTTAATCTGAAGATTTTATCAATATAAAGTTAATTTAGAGTTGGAAGAGACCTTAGAAACCATCTAGGTTAGGAGTTCTTGATCTTTTTTGTGATGTTATGTAACTCTTTGGCAGTCTATGAACCCCTTCTGAGAATAACGGTTTTAAATGCATATATAATTCATAGAATAATTTATTTCCTTTTCATTTTAACATAAACTTATCAAACCTTTTTTTTGAAAACTCATGGACCTCAAAGTTAAGAACAATACATCTCATTTCACCGGTGTAAGAACTGAGGTGTAGAGAAACAAATAACCTATCTGAGATCCCATAGGTTAAATACTACAGCCAGGAATCAACTCCCCACAAACATAAGGGAATCCTTGGTAATACCAAGGTAATACCAAAAATGCAAATTACAACTCTCCACTAATTCCCAAGCTGGGGGAAAAAAAGAAAAGAATGAACTAGTCACTTTCCAATGGTCTGGGGAACAATGGGGTTTGCCTAAATTTGGAGCTGTATAGAATATCAAGTTGTATGTGCTGTTGATTGCCCCTTTCCCACCTTCCCCACTCCCCCTCCATATTTCTTAAAGGGACCCACTACTAGTTAAATTGTAGGACAGGATAAACATGGCAAAAATTTTGTGATTACATGAAAAATAAAGGCCTCATTGGGCAGCTAGGTGGTACAGTGGATAGAGCACTAGTCTTGAGTCAAGAGGACCTGAGTTCAAATATTATCTCAGACACTTAACACTTCCTACCTGTGTGGCCCTGACAAGTCACTTAACCCCAATTGCCTCAGTAAAAAAAAACAAACAAAAAAACGACCTCATCAGAGGCATGCATGGTCCAGCAAAACAAATGGTCACACTGGCCATGCCTGAAAATGTATGTCAGTATCTGCATTCATCAGCTCTCTGGCAGAAGGTGAAAAGCGTATTTCATCTTCAGTCCTCTAGACTTATGAGTTATAATTGCATTGACTAGTGTCCTAAAATCTAACAAAGTTGTTTTTCTCAACGATATTGTCATTTATATAAATTGTTTTCCTCATTCTGCTCATTTTTATTCTGTATCAATTTATGGAAATTTCCCCAGTTTTCTCTGAAAATATCCATTCTGTCATTTCTTATGGCATAAAATCATCATTTAAAAAAAAAAAAAAAAAACTATCCCCCCAATTAGGATACTTGTCTCAGTTTCTAAATTTTGGCAACTACAAAAAATTAAAAAAGAAATTTTTCCTATGTGTTTCATCTTTGGGCTAGAGAGAGGCCTATTAAAAATACAGCTAGATCAAAGGGTATGCATAGTTTAGTAACTATTTTGGAGGCAGATTTAAGTGACTTGCCCAGAATTAAGTGTTTGATGCCACATATGAATTAAAATCCCTCTGACTCCAGGATCAGTGCTTTATCCATTATGCTCTAGTTTAGTAACTTTTGAGGCTGAGGTCAAAATTGTTTTCCAGAGTGACTGGGATCAATTCACTGCTCTATCAACTGTGTATAAGTGTACCTGTTTTTCTGCAGTCTCTCCAACACATCATTTTCCTCCTTTGTCACTTTTTGCCAATTTTAGGATTGTGAGGATAAAAACTCAAAAGATGTTTTAATATGCATTTCTATAATTAATAGTGATTTAGAACATTTTTATATGGTTAATGATATCGTGGATTTTTTTCTCTGAAAACTGACTATTCACATTCTTTGATCTTTGATCTTATAGAATAACTCTTAGTTCTTATAAGTTTTAAGCATTTCCTTAGATAATACAGTCATAAGACCTTTATCAAAAAACCTCCTGCAAAATATTCAGTCTTCTCTCCCCCATTTATCTGTTTCCTATCTAATTGTAACTATATTAATTTGTATAATTTTATAATAGACAATCCAAACAGATCATGTAGTTTTATGTGATCCTCTTTCCTGTGTCTTGTTAAGTAATGAATTCTTTCCATATTCATATCCATAGATATGAAAGGTAATTTTTTTCTAATTTGTTTATGATATTTTATAATTAAGTCATGTATTAATTTGGAAATAATTTAAAATATGATATGAGTTGTTAGTCTAATTCTAATTTGTGGTAGAAAGCTGTCCAGTTTTCTCAACACTTTTTGTCAAATACTGAGTCCTTCCCCAAGTAATAGGGGTCTTTGAGTTTACTGGACATAATGCTGTTGTCTATGTTTGTCTGCTTCAGTAGACTGTATGTATAATTTATTTCAGTGATCAATCTCTTCATTTTTTAACCAGTACCAAAATATTTAATGCTTCCTACTTTTTGTAATACAGTTTGAGGCACTGATAAACCTAGACCTTTCTGCCTTTTTAAAAACATTATTATTATTCTTTGAGATTCTTGACCTTTTATACTTCCATATAAATTTATTTATCATTTTTCAAGTTTTATAAAATATTCTTTTGTCACTTAGACTGGTAAGGCACTTGCTAATAAGTTAATTTAGATAGTACTGTCATTGTAGTATATGAGTTTGGACTATCCAGTACAAATTAAAGTTTGTCCAATTATTTACATCCTAATCCTGGAAAGAATGCTTTATACTTGTATTCATATAGTTTCCTGGAAGCATATAGTTTCCTGGAAGCTTTCTTCATATATACAGATATATTTAGAGCTTCTATAGATATTTGAATTGAATTTATCTTTCTACCTCTTCCTGCTATGTGGGATCTTTAAAATGACATATAAGAATTCCAATTATTTCTTTGGATTTATTTATATCTTGCAAAGTTCACTGACTATTTGGGTAGGTACCTCTTTGGGTTTTATAAGACAACAACAAGACTAGTAGCATAACTGTTTGAAAATATATTCTTTTAAAGTGGCACTATGAAGCTTTAGTCATGTGATAGTGTTCATTTTCTGACCAAACAGTTCAAAGAGCAGATGAAAAAGTTTTGTTGTTTTTTTTTAAATAAATACTGGCGATCAAAGGTCATCTTTGCACAGACTGACCCATATGTCTAGAATGAATTCACCACTCACCACTCTGACTCAAAATCACTAGTTTTCCTTAAAGCTCAGTTCAAGCATCACTTTCTCCATGAGAATTTTACTCTTCCAGTCATTAGTGTCTCTTCAGTCAAATAACCTTGGCTATTTTCTATGTAATTATGTATGCATAGGTCATTTTCCCCAAAAGAATGTAAGCTGCTCAAGAACAGGTACTATTTGTTTTTTTTTTTTTTATTCCCCCTTGGTATTACCAGTGCCTGAAACATAACTTTTGCTAGCATTTAAAAAAAAAATGCTTGTGGACTTAAGACTCTTCAACTTATTAATGTCCTACCTAAAACATTAACATTTAGGATTAAATATAATATTTCAAATGGTGTTTGAACAGGGTGGTAAATCAAAGAAGACTTTATCATCTCTCCATTCTTTAATGTTATACCTCTTATTTTAATCAAAGATCACATTAATTTTCTTTACTGGCTGTATCATATAGTTGATTAAAAGTAAGTTTTCAGTCCACTAAAACTCCCAGAATGTTTTTCAGATTGCTTTTTATTTATGATCCACCAGCTCATCTTACACTTAAATAGATGCTTTTTTGAACCTAAATGTATGATTTTATATTGATCCCTGTTAAATGCTGCCTTATAATCAATTCATCCCTTAGATCTAGTTTTTTCAGATCTTTTTTGAATCCTGTCACCCAGTGTAAGGCAATTCCCCCTCCTACCTATACCTCAATTTTTACAAATCTACAAATTTGATGGGCATGCCATTCATATATGCCTTTATCAAAATCATTTATAAAAATTTTGAATAGTAACATATATACATAACAGTTGCTTCCCTGAAGATTTACTTCCAATCTGACACTGAGCTACTAATGATTACTCTTTGGATCTGGCAATATAACAAGTTCCATGTCCATGCAATGGTCACTTAGACTACAATTTTTCCTTTTTTCCTTAAAAATAAGATAAGACATATCAATGTATTGTTAAAATCTAAGTAAAGACATATCAAATGCATTGTTAAAATCTAAGTAAACTATATCTACAGCACTTCTTGTGAACTCCAGCTCATTCTGAGTTTTTGTATTCTTATCACTATTATAGCAACATATCATGATTTTGTATTATGCCTTTGTTATAATGCTCTTCCATCTCCTTTACATAACCTTTAAAATCCAAGTTGGATGATAAATTCCCTTACATCTCCCCCTTCTCCTCCTTATCATTGTGTTCCCAGAATGTTACTTGTGAATCCCTGCCATCCTTTCTGGGCTATCTCCCCCTTTTAAATCTCAATTTGTGGGACTACTATCCCTTCACTGAAAACTGAAAAATCTAATGGGCATATTTAGCATATAGCTCTATAAGACAGAGTAGTGATTTCTTCCCCAAAGTTTTATCATTTTCACCTTATCAACCACAAATGAGGGTAAGTGCAGGAAAAAGGATAATGGGGACCTTGGTTCAAATGCCACTGTGATTTGAATCTCATCTTTGCTACTCATTACTTGTGTGAGTTCAGGCAAATCCTTAACTTCTCTAGGTCTCAATTTCCTTATCTCTAAAATGAGGAAGTTGGATTAGATGGCTTTTTAGGTTCCTTCCAGTTCTAAATCTATGATCCTATAATCCTCTTTGTTGAGAAGAGAATTCTCTTTTGTTAGTCTGAAGAAGGTTAAAATAATAAACAAGGCAAATTAAGAAATGTTCTGCTCTACCTTTTGACAGGGTATGTCAGAATATGCTTGGAAAAATGAAGCTGCTCCCTACCTCCTCTATTACTAAAATATATCATGTTTTTATTTACAAGTTCATCTATTTCTCCTTTCTCCTGGTCTCCAGCAAGTCTCAGTGTGAGTTCAAAAATTTGTTCCCTTCTGTTAATGTCCCTAATTCTTACTGCTTGCTATCCATGCTTTATAATTCAACTTACATTTTTTATGAAATGCCTACTGTATATATTATATTATTAAGTATTTTGTACCAAATCTCTGAAGCCATAGCAATTCTAAAGAAAACTAGAGAAACATCATCTACTCCTGGGAGTACTTTCAACTCCTTCACTCAATTAGTCATCCATATAAAATTTAGTCAAGTTCTCATTTCCACTAAACAGATTATTTACTAGAAAACTTATTTATAAATGCAGAACATCTCAAGCTCGTAAAATAAATACCCAACAGATGAATAATTTTTGATGCTTTGCAATATAACTACTGAGTTTTAGCATATGACTCTCAGAATTATATATCCAGTTTGCCTGTTTCTCTACCTCTAGTCTCTTTTAACAAACTGCTTTTTGAACATTTCAAATTGGATGTCCTATAGGCACCTCAAACTCCAAAAAAGATTCATTATTTGATCTCACGACATTTCTCTTCCTAATTTCTCTTTCAAGGGTAGTACCATCCTTCCAGTCACACAGGTTTATAATCTCAGAGGCATTCTTGGTTGCCCACTCTCCCTCTCCCCACACATTCAATGAGTTGCCAAAGCATAGCAGTGTATTAATTCTACTTCCACAGTATCTCATTCATCCTTGTCCCTTACTCTACTCACATGACCTACTTTATCATCACTATCCTAAGTCAGGACCTCTCTCCTTCACATTTGGAATACTGCATTAGTGTAATTGGTCTCTTTGCCTCAAACTATGTGTCAGGCACTGTGGTAAGTGCTAGGGATACAAAGAAAGGAAAATAAGAGCCCTTGTTCTCATGGAGTTCACAGGTCCTCTCACAGGAGGAAGATAACATGTAAGCAACTACAGTCAAACAAGCTATATACAAGAGCAACTGGAAATAATCAATAGGGGAAGATACTAAAATTAAGAAAGATAAAGGCATCTTGTAGAAGGTGAGATTTTACCTGGGACTTGAAGGAAACCTAGAATGCTAGGAGGCAGAGGTGAGGAGGGAAAACATTTTAAGCATGGGAAGACAACCAGTAAAAATGCTCTGAGTATTTGGTTTGAAAACAGTAAAGAATAAGGGAGTGAAAAATATAAGAAGATTGGAAAGATGTGGGTGAGGGCAGGTTATAAAGGGTTTGAACAGTAAACAAAAGATTTTATATTTGATCCTGGAGGTGATAGGGAACCACTTACTACACAATAAACTGGAGATTACTGGTCAGTCATGTGCTTTAGTATGAGCACTTTGACAGTTGGTCAAAGTGGAAGAGGAAATGGAATGACAAAAGGATTATGGCAGGCAGAAAATAAACAACCTATTGTGGGTGTGAGGAGATAAAGGCCTGCATCAGGATGGTGGCAATGTCAAAGCAAAGAAGGGAACAATACAAGAGATAATAGGAAGGTAAAATGGAGGTAACTTGGCAACAATAGAATATGGGGCTGGGTGGGTTAGATAGAAGGCAGAGAAAAAGGAGAAGTCCAAGAAGACAACTGGGTTCTCAGGGCTGGTGACTGGGAGGATGATGGTACTCTCAAGAGTAAAAAGTAGAAAAGTTTGAAAAGGGTCAGTGGTTTTGTGGGGAAAATAATTTGCTTTGTTTTGGATGTGGTAAGTTTAAGATGTCTATGGGATATCCATTTCAAAATGTCAAACAAGCAATCTGGAGACTGGGAAATAGGGTGAGACTAGATTTAAGTAGAACAGAGAATTATCACCATAGAGATGACCACTGAATCCACAGTATCTGGTATGATCATTAAAAAGGGAAATAATATAGGTTGCAGAAAGGTAGAAAAGGATAAGGACTGTGAAAAGGCCATTAGATTTGTCAGCTGAGAGATCAAAGTAACAGTGGAGAGAGCATGTTTCAATTAAATAATGAGGCCGGAAGTCAGACAACAGCATCTGTAGATGGCCTTTTCAAGTACTTTAGTCACAAAAGGAAGGGGAAAAATGGGATGAAAATTAGTGGGAATGTATGGATCAAAGGAGGGTTTTTTGAGAATAGGGCATGGGCATGTTTGTAAGCAGTACAAGTAGCTGATAAGGAGAAACTGGAAGTAACAGAGAGTGGAAATGATAGAGGAGACAATCAGTTGGAGCAGATAGGATGATCACTTGTACATAGAGAGAGTTTTACTTTGGCAATCAAGGTCCCTTCATTTTTTGAGATAGGAGTGAAAGAAGAGACAGTGGCAGAAGGCATATAAGTGAAGTGAGATGTGGAGGAAGGGAGAAGAGAGAATTCTTGACCAATGATCTCAATTTTTTCAGTAAAATGAGGTAAAGTTCATTCTACAATGAGAAGGTAGGGGTAGGAAAAGCCATGGGAAATTTAAGGAGAGATGAAAGGGTTTGGAAGATCTGTTATGATAAATGGGATGTAGAGAGTTGGTACAAAAGGATTGCCTTGTTTTAGTAAAGGCCTAGTTGATATTTTGTGACAGATTTGTAGTAGACTTCATAATTTTGTGATTTTTTTCCCCCTAGCTTCATTCAGCAGGATGAGTATAGAATCAAAGGCAGCAGAATGGTGAGAGTGATCTAAGGATAAGGCTTAGCAGGGCAAGACTGGCAATATGATAAAAGCAAAGAGAGGAAAGAGTTAAGTTAAACTAGGGGGTCAAAGACTAGAGATCACAGTGTGGACAAGGTTTGGAGTTGCAAGGCAGAAAGATGGAATGTCATTGGATTGTGATCAGATAAGGGAATTTCAGAGTTAATGAACATGGAAGTAGTGTATTTGTTTGTGGGTGACAGAACAAGGGTGTGCCCATCTCTATGTGTGGCTGAGGTGAGGTAGAAGAATAAGTTACATTAATTTAATAAATTTGAGGACCTACAGGATTACAGTATAGAAACAGTGAGAGTTATCAATATTTATACTGAAGTCTCCTAGTACAAAGAGAAAATGAAAGACTGAGAGCCTAGGCATTCAACTCACCAAAGAAAGACATAGAGTATTCAAGGTCTGTAGACAACAGCTACGAGGATTTTGATTCAGTGGTAGATATAAATTGAAAACCTCAAAGAAGGAAAGATTACTGAGTAATAGTGATAGAGGGAAAACCCAGAAGTGGTACTGTGGAACAAGATTTCTCAAGAGGCTGTAAAATCAGGAGCCAGGTCTCAGTAAGAACCAAAAGACAGAAGGTGCAGAAAAGGAAAAGATTTAAGATAAAAGCACATTTGTTCTTTATGGAGTATGCATTCCAAAGAACACCAGTGGAAGAGGAGGGTAGCTTTAGAGTACAACACTGAGAAAACTGAGTTGAGAGGTGTGAGAATAAAAGATCTGGCAGTGGGGGAATTATTGAATTTGAATGACAGCAGGGCTTCAGAATCATTGGGATGTATGGGCATGGAGGAGACATGGACTACAAGTCAAAGATAAATGAATTCATTAGATATTCAGAGTCCACAGTATGGCCTCTAAAGCTGAACTGCCCAAAGCAATGGAATAAGTGCTGGGAGCTAAAGGAAATGACTCTCCTTCTCCAAAGGCAGGAGACCAGGCTGGAGACTTAATGGAGCAGCCTTTTTCCTCTTCCTTGGAAGGGAAGAGGAGTCTGGGATTCAATGAAATTGAGCTTTTTCCTAAGGGAGCCTGGAGACCACGTAGAACCCCTGGATGGAATAGAGGCCTCTTCCCAAACCTCAAAGGCAAGAGACCTGTCTTGATGGAAGGGCATTATTTTCTCTTCTGTGAGACTGGAGACTCAGCATGCTAGAATAGCATTTCTCTTCTTCCTATGAAAGGCTGAAAACTGACAGGAAAACTGAAATTAATGGAATATTGAAAAAGTTTGCAATAAATGGTCTATTTCAAGTTTCGGAGCAGCCAAAATAATTCTTGTTAAAAACATGTATGACCATGTAAGTTGTACCCCTCCCTCCATCCTTCACTTTAATATAATTCAATATCTCTTTAATGCAAATTTCCCTCTCATTTAAAGCCCTTCCAAGGCTGGCTCCAATTTACCTTTCTCAACATTACAAGCCTTCACACAATCTTCAGCCCATGCTTTACCTTCACATGCTATATAGCTTTCCAGCTAGGCCATTTTGCCATCTTTCATTGCCTGGGTTCTCACTTGCATCAGCTCCTTCTGCACTAGACCTGATCCTTTGTATCCTAGATTCCTAAAATCTAGTCTCTAGTCTCAGGGAAAGTTAATTTTCTAACCTGGAGTTCTCACATCAGAACTCGAATAATCCTGACAATGTGACTGAGTGAAGTAAATATGTTCATTTAGTCCATTATAGCTGGTCCCAAACTATCTCTCTCCCTTCATATCCCAACCAGGCCATCATGCCTTCTGTCTGTCACTTCTTATTCTCACTCTCCCCTATAACCTGCTACATTCCACCTTTTATACTAGCCACAACAATCAAATCAATAGTACCATTCCTACTGGAAAGGGCTTTTTAATTAACAGTTCTGTTTATCAGACCAAAATTACTTTCCCTGTATATTCCCTATATGTTATTTTCCCCTATTAGAATATTAGGTCCTTGAAAGCAGGAGCTATTTCTCTTGAACCTTTGCATCCTCAGTGCTTAGCAAACAGTAAGCACTTTATAAATGCCTTTTCATTCATTCAGTTGAACTAATCTTCATCTTCTTGTTAGTCAGGAGGTCAATAAACATTTATTAAAGCATTCAATACGTGTTAGCATTAGGCTAAACCCTGGCTATATAAAAAAGCATAAAAAAATTAGTCTCCGCTCTCAAGGAATGTACATTCTAAAGAGACAATATCTAAGTATATACAAAATACAACATTATCACAGAAGCTGGGTTTTAGTTAATCCCAAGTAGAGTGCATTCCCTCCTCATCTCACAGCATTAGACTCTTTATTTTCCTTCAGAGCTCAGCTCAAGCACCATTGCTTACAGGAGACCTTTCTAGATTTTACCAGTTGCTAATGTCTCCCCTATGAAATTACTTTGTATTTATTTGGTACATAAAAATTTTCTATGTAATCCTATGTGTACATGTTTTCTGACTGTAAGCTCTTTAAGAGCAGGAACAGTTTCATCTTTGCTCTTTGCCTTTGTACCCTTTTGCCCAGTGCCTAGTGCACAACAGATGCTTAATGAAACTTTGCTGATTCATTAACTAACTAGCAGTAGTTTGTTAGAGTGGAATGATATGCCCTTCTACTCAGTATTTTCTTGGAAAATTACAAAAATTACACATTTCTTAACTAAAGTAGAAAAGTTTCTGCATTTCATTTTCTGCTTTGAAAAATAATAGTTCTCTTCTAGGTTTGCTGCTAGTCCACATGTAGGTACCATTCTTTCACTTTTTATCCTGAGCCTTTAGTGGTTCAGTTATATATCAGATGCTCCTGAACCACTAAAGGCAACCAAATGAACATAGTCACTTATATTACTTAGTTACTAGGGAAGCAGAACTTCTCAAATGCTCCTCAGCAGCAATAAAATGATTCCACTCTTAGTACATAGCTGAAATCAGATAACAAATAAACTGTCATGATGCTAACAGTGGTAAAAACTCGGTAAATTCAATGAAGCATCATGACCTAGGGGAAAGTGTACTTGATAATGAGTTTAAAAAATTATGTTTAAATCCTACCTCTGCTACTTACCAGCAGTGTAACCTTGGACAAATTATGTAACCTGTCAGTCTCTTCATCTGTAAAATGATGGGGTTGAAGAAGATAATCTCTAAGATCCCTTCCAGCTCTAAATCCTATGATTCTCCCCTTCCATCTACTGAAAGGCTCATCTTTAATAACACCTTTCCCCTCTTCGAAGCTTCCGTGGATGGTCATTTTAAACTTGATATTCCTTAGACATAAATAGGAGTGAGTGGAAAGAGGGAGAGAGAGAGAGAAAGAAAGACTGACTGTGATCTGCCCTTCAGGCATGACCATGGGTTCTGACTTGGAGAGCCAGGGTATGTGGTAAGTTCTGTCTTTGCTATCTCTGGGAAACTTTAGGCCAATCACCTAACCTTTCTGTGGGTTTCAATTTTCTCATTTCTACAATGAGAAAAGTAGAGTCAGATGATCTCCGAAGACCCCTGAATCTATAAAACACTTTATAACTCTCTTATATTCTATTTTCTAATTATTTATGTATATCTCTTTTTTCTCTTAAGGGCAGGGATTATCTTTTATTTACTTCTGTATTATAATCTAAGCCTTTGGCACATAAATATTTTATTGTCTATTTAACACAGACAATTTAATAGATGCTTAATGCACAAAAATGTTGTTTGCTAAAATGGAAAAAAAAGTAAGGACAATAATTTAAGTCTTGCTTATATCTTTCAGTATTTTTTCCAGTTTTTGAAGCTTAAAAGAACTCAACATAGAAATGACCCAACAGATTAATTTCTCATGGCAGAGAACATTCTACACACATACTGAAATAAATGAGTCATATTTTCAACTTCATAGCACTGTGACAAACATCCATCTGTAGAATGTATATGCAAAGTGAGGAAAAAATACATAAAAGATGGTCTATAGTAAAAAGTTAAAGTTTATCTAATAAGTCAAAGTAAAGGTTATTCATCACTAGAGTTGGTTAGATGGGGAAAGGCTACAATTTTCTATGCAGGATAAAAATGGCAAAGGTTGGGATTTGATGTCCTCTAGATAGCTCTTTAGCTACTATTTATTCATTAATCTGACACTTAGGTATACCCCCATAAATTGTGCAAAGTTTCTATAAATCATTGCTTATTGCTTCAGAGCCTTGGGTAACAAAACATACCACATAAACCCCCCCACACTCACCAATCCTGGGCATGGTTACTGGCTTCCTGAGGAGGAAGTGGGCTGGCTAGTCGGGACACTTGAATCCACACTGCATCATAGAGGTCTTTCTTCCGTGTATGCACAGTACATGGAACAATCAATGGCATGCCAAAGAGGCTGGGGCGATTCTTCTGAGATGACAGAAAGTAAAGTTCTGTCCTCATCTATATATATATAAATCAAGAAAACAGAAAGCTGAAACATAAGATGCATCCAAAGGAGCAGTACTTTTCTGACTTTAGGTTTGGTGCTCTATCCACTGCACCACCTAGCTGCTCCTCTAAAGCATTTCTAAAGAAGTTCTCTCAGTAAACACTAGAGTGCTTAGAAATGTATTCTCCCAAGACTAAGCTACTGAGAAGATGACAACAGATACCACTTATTATTATTATTATTGTTATTCCCAACCTTTTTAAGAGATATGGTATCTTTTTTAGGTCTTATTTTTACTATACAAGCATTCTAATTCTTTGAAGGGACAACACATAAATTAATTTTTCTTAAAAGTAATGTGAATTTTAAAGTAGTTTCGGTTTGAAAATTTAAAAATAATTTGATGATATCTTTTAAAATAAATATACCTAACATACTGTGTAAGTAGGCTCAGGAAGAACTGCTTTAGAAAATTTAAGTGGAGTCCAACAGAAAGTTTGCTGGTAGTTTCTCAATTAGAAGCTGAGAAAAAAAAATCAACTGTTTAAGAATAGTTACCAAACAAATGCAAATTAAAAGGAACTAACTCTTATACAATGAAAGGAGAGCACTACTAAGATCAAATTTTTTTCTTAGGGAATATAAAAACCTTTAGAAAAACTGCCACAAAGTTGAAAAAGTACTGATCCAATGCCCCAGAGATCTGAGATACTTGTAGCTTTTCCACTGTTTTTGTGACTTTCAGCAAGTCATAGAATCTCTCTGGCCTTCAGTTTATTTATCTGTAAATGTCATATGCACAGTTTACCTTAGAATTGGGGTGAACTTCAAATTAGACACACTTTCTAAGTTTCAAAGCTCTACACAGAAAGGACTGCTAATGTTTTCTAATAGTCAAGAAGAGCTGTCCAGAGCACTTGGTTACCTGTCTGGCTTTGTAACAGAGATGCTGTTCAAAGTTCACAACTGAAGCATTCAAAGAAAAAAAGACTTGTATGAACTATTACTGAGAAAAGTAAGCAGAGCTAGGATAAAACTACTATAATAATGTAAACAGAAGCAACAATAAAAGGAAGGAAACTGAACACAGATAACCAATAGTGGTCACATACATTAAAGAAATATATATT
This sequence comes from Sarcophilus harrisii, assembly GCF_902635505.1. Lineage (NCBI taxonomy): Eukaryota > Metazoa > Chordata > Mammalia > Dasyuromorphia > Dasyuridae > Sarcophilus > Sarcophilus harrisii. Next base: position 353,445,551 of record NC_045429.1, on the reverse strand, counting down.
CCTCCTCTAGGTAAAAGAAAAGGATGTGAAATACTGCATTTTGATGATTGGTTTTAAGAGACTTTACCTATTACGAGAGAAGGTTCAATGGAGATGGTGTAAAAAACCAAATGGCATTAATAAAGCCTGGAAAGAAAGGCAGCAATACTTGTAAGACCTAGAGTTGAGCTTGGAGTCAGGAAGCCATGGATTCAAGTCTCACTGATTGAACACTGTGGCTGTGGGCATAGGTTTTTCAGTGCCTCTAGCAATCATCTAAGATCAGAAGATCCTTTTTCCCTTTCTCTATATTAAAAAAAAGTACTTGATAACATTAAACTTTCCATTACCCTCTCCTTTACTTCTCCTTGTTAAGGTACACCCTTCTACGAGATCTTAATCCTATCCTCTTTAGTTCTTCCCCATCAGATTGCCCTATGTTCTAGTTCTTTTTCTTTTTCTTAGTTCTTTTTACAGACATGCCTGGGTCTCTTCTATCCATTAAAAAAAAAAAAAAAAAGCAACAATAACAAAAACTCTTATAATAATTTACTTTCCCTTCAAAGCTTTTCTTTAAGTTGGTCCTTCTCTCACAGCCAACTCCTAGAAAAAGCTGTCTGCTCATTGCTTTCACTTCTCATTCACTTTTCTCAATTCTTTGCAATCTGGCTTTCAATCTGATCACTCAGATAAAATAATTTAGTTGTTACTAATAAAATTTTCAATTACTTCTAATAATTTTCTAATCTGATGGTCTCTTCTCATCTTTTATTTATTTATTTTTTTTTAACCTCCCTACATCATTTTACACTATTGACCACCCTCTTTCCTCCTGGATTTTCTCTTTTCTCTAGATTTTTATGACTTCATTCCCCCCGATCTTCCAACCTATCTGATTGCCCCTTTTCAGTGGCTTTTATTGACTTATCATTTATATTCTGCAACCATGAGTAATCCCTAAGCCTCTGCACCGAATCCTTTTCTCTAATCCTACATTCCTTCAGTCTCGGTTTCTTTCCTTGAAGCTTCAAGCTGTCTCCTAGACCATTTCAAACTGGATATTTATAGCCACTTCAAATTCAATACATCTCAAACACACCATTCTTAATTTCCTATTTTAAATAGAAGGAATTATTATCTTTCTGGTCTTGCAGCTTTGCAACCTCAGCATTATCCTCAACTTGTTACCATCCTTCTCCCCACATATCTAATCAATCAACCAATCAATTATTTGAGACCCCACAACATTACTTATTCCAACCTATCTTCTTACATAGCCACTTTCATCACCTCTTTCCTATACTACCGTACTGTCTTCCTAATTGGCCTGCCTCAAAAATCTTTTCCCAACTCCAATACATCCAATATTCTGACCATCACCTGGTAGGATAAGGTATCAGACACTGAGATTCTTTCTCAAACTACACTGCCAAGCATTCCAACTCTACTGCAGAGAGCACAACTCTACTGGGCTGGCCACACTGTTCAAATGCTAAATATACGCTTGCCAAAAAGATTATTTTATGGCAAACTTACACATGGCAAGCACTAACAAGGCACCAGAAAAAGCAACATAAGGACACCTTCAAGGTCTCTCTTAACTTTAGAACTGATTCTATGACATAAGAGACACTGGCACAGGACCGCCCCGCATGGCGTGCTCTCATGAGAGAAGATGCTCTATAAGTAAAGCAAAATTGAACTAGTTCAGAAGAAATGCAAAATGTACAGTTAGAATCAGGTATTTAGGGTTAATCGGGAGTCAGGAGAGTTAGGGACTCTCTTTGTGTTCAACCTATGGCACAGCATTACAAATCTGTATTGATCAGTTATTGGTGACTGAAACAGTGATTTCATTTTGGTCCTCTTTGAGAACATAAGACACCAATCAACCACAATTCAATATAAAACTGAAGTCCAAGTCTGACCATGTTATCTCTTCCTTTTCCCCCATTCAAAATACTCCAATGCTCCATATTGTCTCTTAAGAGAAAATATAAATTCCTGTTTGATGTTTAAAATCCTTCTCAATTTGGCCTCAACCAACTTTTCTACACTCATCACACATTATTCTCCCCTTCTTCACTCTGTAGTTCAGTCAAAATGGCCTAAGTGTTCCTTAAACATTTCTCTCTATACCTTTGTACTAGCAAAATTGCCTGTCTGAAATGCAGTCTCTCTTTGCCTTGTCAAATCTCGTGCTTCCTTCAAGATTCAACTGAAATACCAACTTCTGTATGAAAACCTTTTCTGATCCTCTTAGCTAACATCAACTCCTTTCCAAAACCACCTTTCATTTATTTGGCATAATTTCTTTATAAATTCGTATATGAACATTGTTTCTACCCTAATGGAATGCAATTTCTTTGAATATAGGAACTGTTTAATTTTTGTCTCTGTATTCCAAATGCCTGGTATAGAGCCTGGCACAAAGTAGATATTTCAAAAATGTTTGTTGACCTCCTCTGGTCCCTGTTTCCTTATCTTTAAACTAGTGGGTTGTATTACATAATCTCTAAGGCCTTTCCCAATTCAAAATCTATGATACTATTAAGTATAGGCTGAAATATTTTATTAAGTGAATTGCTTATGCAAAAAAAAACGATAAGTGAGAGGTTTACATGATCCTAGGGAGGTGATAGAAAGTCTTACTTGGGCTAGATTTACTCAGAAATATACATGTGCAAGCTCCCAGCTGCAAGCCTAGATCCCAGCTTCTTAAATTATGGTTCACAACCCCATATGAGGTCTCATAACTGAATTATTATGAAATAATTTGTTATCAGTAAATGGTTGATTTGTATGCCTATTTTATATATGTATATACCTGGGGTCTGCATGAATGGAGGAAGTTCTCTTTAACCAATGAAATCCTAATTATGAGCCAAACAAACAAACAATGCTTGGAGGGAAAAAGGATCATCTGTGACAGGTTATTATTTTGACCCATAAGCACTACCTTCTATTTTGCAATGTTATAAGATGAGTGTTAAACACAATCAAAGTCTGGAGGAGTTCCTTTCTTCTTAAGTACCCACTTCCTTTCCATTTCTACTTTTTGCAGATGACCTACATTGTAGAGATTGACACTAACAGGGCAAGTCAAGGTTAGCAACATTTCTGTAAGGTACAAATTACAAGTTGTTATTATTATTCCCATTTTGCAGATAATAAAACTAAGGCTCACAGAGGTCAAGCCACTTGGATCTGATGTTACTAGACATAGATTATATTATACATTATAGCTAGATATTAGATTTGAACCCATGTCATCATCTCACAAAGTCTAACACTTTTTAAAATATTAAGGTTATTCATTATGATGTTCTTTCACCTGATTCTCCTCTCCATTACAATATATATCCAAACTTAACCTCTTAATATTACTTTCTCAGTCTAAGAGGAATGGCTACAGTGTTCATAATTTTCTATCTGTAATGCAGATCTTTCAAATTACTGAATCTTCAAAGACTTAAGTTCCCACACAACATCATCTCTCTCATTACCATTTGTTCTCAAATAGTTCACTTACAACTTGTATAAAAGCCTTAACATGATTAAATAGTCCTGGTGTTCTCCTTTTACTGCCAAACTATATGAACAAATTACCCACAGTCTATTACATTTAATCCTTCACCATCTATTGAAAATCTAACTTTGAGCCTTATGAGTCTATAAAAACGGCTCTTTTAAAATTTCTCAGATGAGGCCATAAATACAAAGGCTTTATATAGATTTCTTGCTCTATTTGTAGAATTTCATACTAATTGCCTTTTTTCTGGAAATTTTCTCCTCTCTTCTATGACAATTTAAAATTCTATTTTTTTCTTCTATTTCTTATGGTCAAAACTATGATCTGACAAAAGTTTGAACATCTCAAGGGAAAACTCTAAAGAATATAATCATCTTTCTCTCTTCAAGATAGTACTCTGTCTATACTCAGCAGAATAACAGCATGTTTTACTACTTTGGGTACCACATCCCATATTTCAGTAAATCTAAACTACCTACTGCTGATACATAAATCCCATTCTTTATATTCCCAAATGGTCATTATTTTCCTCCCATTCATCTCTAATTAAGCCTTTTAATCTCCCTATTCAAAATTTCCTATTCCTTCTACAATTGTTATATAATTTAAAAACTTAATTTCATCCTAATCCTTCTCCTTTCCTACTATTAATCTTCTGGCACTGAAACCTGACTTCCTCCTGATGGCACTGCTTCCTTTGCACTATACTTGCATTTTCACTTATTATCTTCAACTCACTGCTCAAAGTGGGGTATTTGCTCTCTACTGTCATTTCTAGATTTTTCTTTTTCTTTTTGAAAAAAAAAATAGCCTTTTATTTTCAAAATATATGCAAAGATGATTTTCAATATTAACCCTTGCAAACTTTGTTTCAAAATTTTTTCCCCTCCCTTAGAAGGTAAGTAAAAATGTGCAATTCTTCTATATATATTTTCAACAATTATCATGCTGCAGAACAAGAAGAAAAAAATGAGAAGGAAAACAAAAAAGCAAGCAAACAACAACAAAGAAAAGTGAAAATACTATGTTGTGATTCACATTCAATCCCCATAGTATTCTTTCTGGATGTAGATGGCTCTCTCCATCACAAGTGTTGGAATTGACCTGAATCATCTCATTGTTGAAAATGCTAAATCTATCACAGTTGATCATCACATAGTCTTCTTGCTATGTGCAATGTTCCCCTGGTTCTGCTCACTTCACTTAGCATCAGTTCATGTAAGTCTCCAGGCCTTTCTGAAATCATCTTGCTGATCGTTTCCTACAGAACAATAATATTTCATAACATTCATATGCTATAACTTATTCAGCCATTCTCCAACTGATGGGCATCCATTTAGTTTCCAGTTCATTGCCACTACAAAAAGGGCTGCCATACACATTTTTGCACATATGGGTCCCTTTCGCTCCTTTAAGATTTCTTTGAGATATAGGCCCAGTAAAAATATTTTTACAGTCAAAGGTTCTGATAAAGGCCTCATTTCCAAAATATATAGAGAATTAACTCTAATTTATAAAAAATCAAGCCATTCTCCAATTGAAAAATGGTCAAAGGATATGAACAGACAATTCTCAGATGAAGAAATTGAAACTATTTCTAGTCATATGAAAAGATGCTCCAAGTCATTATTAATCAGAGAAATGCAAATTAAGACAACTCTAAGATACCACTACACACCTGTCAGATTGGCTAAGATGACAGGAAAAAATAATGATGATTGTTGGAGGGGATGCGGGAAAACTGGGACATTGATGCATTGTTGGTGGAGTTGTGAGCAGATCCAACCATTTTGGAGAGTAGTTTGGAACTATGCTCAAAAAGTTATCAAACTGTACATACCCTTTGATCCAGCAGTGTTACTACTGGGATTATATCCCAAAGAGATTTTAAAGAAGGAAAGGGACCTGTATGTGCACGAATGTTTGTGGCAGCCCTTTTTGTAGTGGCTAAAAACTGGAAACTGAATGGATGTCCATCAGTTGGAGAATAGTTGAATAAATTGTGGTATATGAAAATTATGGAATATTACTGTTCTGTAAGAAATGACCAACAGGATAATTTCAGAAAGGCCTGGAGAGACTTACATGAACTGATGCTGAGTGAAATGAGCAGGACCAGGAGATCATTATATACTTCAACAACAATACTATATGATGACCAGTTCTGATGGATCAGGCCATCCTCAGCAACGAGATCAACCAAATCATTTCTAAATGGAGCAGTAATGAACTGAACTAGCTATGCCCAGAAAAGAACTCTGGGAGATGACTAAAAACCATTACATTGAATTCCCAATCCCTATATTTATGCACACCTGCATTTTTGATTTCCTTCACAAGCTAATTGTACAATATTTCAGAGTCTGATTCTTTTTCTACAGCAAAATAACATTTTGGTCAGGTATACTTATTGTGTATCTAATTTATATTTTAATATATTTAACATCTAATGGTCATCCTGCCATCTAGGGGAAGGGGTGGGGGGGTAAGAGGTGAAAAATTGGAACAAGAGGTTTGGCAATTGTTAATGCTGTAAAGTTACCCATGTATATATCCTGTAAATAAAAGGCTATTAAATTAAAAAAAAAAAAAATAAATAAATTAAAAAAAAAAAAAAAAAAAAAAAGAGATATAGGCCCAGTAGAAACATTGCTGGATCAAAGGGTATGGCACAGTTTGATAGCCCTTTGGGCATAGTTCCAAATTGCTCTCCAGAATGGTTGGATCAGTTCACAATTTCAACAACAAAGTATTAATTAGACTTTTCTTCTACAACCATCCCTCAGAACTCTCTTTTCTTTTCAGAAAAATACTATTAAAATCTTTTTTTTTTTTTTTTTTTAATTTAATAGCCTTTTATTTACAGGATATATACATGGGTAACTTTACAGCATTAACAATTGCAAACCTCTTGTTCAATTTTCACCTCTTACCCCTCCCTAAATGGCAGGATGACCAGTAGATGTTAAATATATTAAAATATAACTTAGATACACAATAAAGAAAAATACTATTAAAATCTTTCAGCCAATCCAGATCCTAGTGGCTGTTATCTACTAACCTCCAAGACATTTTTCTTTTGTCTATGAGTTCAGTGCCTAGTTGGTAAATTCTCTCCTGCTCTCCTATTAGAGGACTTCAATATTATTGCTCCCTCAAATCCTTCCCAGTTCCCTCAGCTTTTCATTCTTCTCAGTTTACATAACATTTTCCAAATCTATCTTAGCTACATATATGGTCATACTCTTTTATTACATCATCAACTACAACTATTGCTATTTCCATGTTCAGAACTCAAAAATTTCTCTATTTGCTTATAATCTTTTCCTATATTTTTAATACCCCAACTTTCTTCTTTTTTTTTTAATAACTTTTTATTTACAAAATATATGCATGGGACTCTGGGAAATGAGAATGAACCACTATGTAGCATTCCCAATCCCTCTATTTTTGTCCACCTGCATTTTTGATTTCCTTCACAGGTTAATTGTACACTATTTCAAAGTTCGATTCTTTTTGTATAGCAAAATAACTGTATGGACATGTATACATATATTTTATTTAATATATACTTTAACATATTTAACATGTTACCTATGCATGTATTTTTTTTAAACTTTTGTACCTTTTATTGTATAATTTTCTATTGCTTTTCTTTATTTATAAGATATATGCATAGGTAATTTTTCAGTACTGACAATTGCAAAACCTTCTGTTCCAACTTTTCCTTCCCTCCATTCCCTCCCCTAGATGGCAGGTAGTCTAATACATGTTAAATATGTTAAAGTATATGCTTAACTTTATTCTTTTTTTTTTTTTTAATAGCCTTTTATTTACAGGTTATATGTATGGCTAACGTTACAGCATTGACAATTGCCAAACCTCTTGTTTCAATTTTTCCCCTCCTTCTCCCCACCTCCTCCCCCAGATGGCAGGATGACCAGTAGATTTAATTTTATTCTTAATCTTCCCTGTGACTTCTATTCCCTGATTCCTTTCCCAGGCTATCACAACTGCACTGTCTTCAATTTCCTCTCAACTATCTCAGTCCTTTGGTGGAGCAATTTAACTCAATACCATCTTCTCTTCTGAAATGCCTTGCCCCCTTGTCCTTTGGGTGTCGATGCCCTGTCAATCCCCAATCCTAGTTTACTTCTGCTATGTGTCTCTTTTATTTCTCTCCATGCCCTGTATTGAGATAGAGAAAAATCTCCATTTTCTGCTTCTTTGTCTCTTTACTCTCTAATGTTCTACTTACTTGCCCCTTCCTTGTTACCTACAAACACATCCACTTTTTTTTCTTCCTTGCTATCATTCCCCTTCATCCCTGCTAGCTATCATTTCATAACTTGCCTCTCCTTTTTGGCAAAACTCTACACTAGATTCTTTACTTCTTCTCTTCTAAGCCCTCTGCAATTTGGTTTCTGATCTCATCATTAAGGTAAAACTGTTCTCTTCAAAGTTACCAATGATCTCTTAATTATCAAATCTAATGCCCCCCCCCCCAATTTTCCCTTCATAGCTATTAAATTTCTTTCCAAACTTATCTCTATTCTAACATTTCATATTTCTCTTGAGGACCCCACTTTTCTTCCAATCATCCAATTTTACCACTTTGGAATCAATCAGCCTAAACTCTTCTCTCTTTTTTCTCCTCCACATGTAATCTAATTATTCTATACTCCAATCAGCCTAAACTCTTCTCTCTTTCCTCTCCCCCATATGTATTCTAATTATTCTATACCCAATCAATTGCTAAATCTTGTTCATTTTATCTATTTCACAATATCTCTTGTGTCTATCATCCCCTCTACTCATACAGCTTCTATTCCTGTTCAGTTTGTTTATTATTATTTGCCTGGATTTCTACAATAGTTTCTTAACTGGTGTTCCTATTCCCAAATTATTTTGTCTCTGGTTCAACCTACCTACAGGTTATCAACTGATATTCTTAAAATGCAGATCTGATCATGTTTTTCTCTTTCATTTTTCTTTTCTTTTTTTTTGGCTGAGGCAATTGGGACTTATTAAGTGATTTGTCCAGGGTCACACAGCTAGGAAGTGTTAAGTGTCTGAGCGAGATCTGAACTCAAATCCTCCTGACTTCAAGGCAGATGCTCTATCCACTACACCAAGTAGCCATCCCTCATATTTAATTTTTCTTTGTTATCCCAGTGCCTAATATGTAGAAGGTGCTTTACAAAAAGTGATGAATAGCTACAATCATTGCCTGGCAGGGGCTAAGAAGTAACAATTTTGGGCAAGCTTATCTTATAATAGGAGAAAGAAGAGAAATACATAGTTACAAGATTATGCGACATAAATTAAACTCTCCTAGATTAGTTAAACTTGATAGATGCAACTACTTGCCTTTTAATTCTTAAACGAAGCAGTATCATTTCCACTGCAGGCATTACACATCCTATATCCTTGACTATAATCACCCAGCACAGTTTTAAGAACATAGGTTTAATAATAGTATTGTCAGTTTTACAAAGGCAACTGGCAACTCCCCACTCCCATTATGCTAGCAAGCCCATCTTCTTTTGATGTGTAACTAACCATTTTTCTGTGGATTGCAATGATGTAACCTATAAAAGGACTATCAGGAAATGATGTCACATGGCCATTCAGTATTCCATTTGTGAAGTTCTTCTCAATTCCACATGGTACAACAGTATTTGGCATTCCATTGGGAATAAGAGTTGGTCGAACCACATCACCACTGGTGGATATATTCAGCATTCCATTTGTAGGTGAGCCAGAGAAATCTGTAAATTCAGAAAGAAGCATAATATATATACGTGTTTTCTTTATTACCCTGAAATTCAATCCCTTGCCCAAAGCAGTTTTCTTTATAGATATCACTGAATGGAAAACAAAAATTATTAAAACATTCCACAGATCCTTAAAATCAGGACTTATTTTCACAGCACAATTAATTAAATAATACAGAATATTATATAAAGATCCATACAAAAACCTAGATCTACATCATGCCATCAAACACAATCATTTCTAAGATGTTTTTTACTTAACAGAATTTCTCCATTCTTCCAAGTTAAAATACAGTATTAAATCATTCTCTAATCTATATATGTCTTTCTTAGTAAGTTCTAGTGAAGATGGTGGCTCTATAACACCTAAGGTTTTACTTTCTGAAATTCTGTTCTTTATGTGGCATTTTTATTTTGTATAAATTAACATTTATTAAAAGCCAGTGGTATACAGAGCACTGAATCAAGTGGTGCATAAAGTTTAGATAAGACATCTTCTTCCTTGGCTTCAAATAAATTACTATGAGAGGAAATTATATTAATAGCAGCCTAAAAGACAGAAAATTATTATAGCTGAAAACAAAGTTTTCATTACTACATTACCCTCTTTAAAAAATTAAATCCTATTTACATATTTTCTTTTTTAATTTTTAGCTTTGAGATCTATAGATAGTTTTTGATATTTAATTTGTACCTCTCTATTTCCCTGTTAGTAGCACTAAACAGGGAGTAAGGAGACATCTCTTCTTCTTTTTTAAACTGACATTTTTACTTGAAGTTCTGAATTCGAAATTCTATACAACCCTCCCTTCCCAGATCCCTCCCTAAGACAATAAGCATTCAGATATATGCAGTTATATACATATGCAGTTATATAAAACATTTCCATACTAATCATTTTGTATATAACAAACAAAAGGAAAAAATGAAAGAGAGTGAAAAATATCATGCTTCTGCCTATATTCAAACAATAATATTGATTGCTTCTTTCTTAGGAGGCATATAGTATGCTTCATGAGTGTTTTGGGATTATCTAAGATCAATTATTGTTTTCTGAGAATAGCTAAGTCATTCACAATTCTTCATTAAATAATATTGTTGTTACTGTGTACAACACTCTCCTGGTTCTGTTAACTTCACTATGCATCAATTCATCTACGTCTTTTCAGATTTTACTGAAATTAGCCTGCTTGTCATTTCTTATAACACAATAATATTCCATTACAGTCAAAAACCACAGTTTGTTTAGCTATTCCTCAATTAATGGTCATGCCTTTAAATCTGGGAGACTGATCCAGTTGAAACACTGTTGGATCAAAGGGTAGGTGCAATTTTATACCCCTTTGGACATAGTTCCAAATTGCTCTCCAAAATGGATGGATCAATACACAACTTCACCAACAGTGCATTAGTGAGAAGACCTCTCTTGTATCTCCAGTTTAGCTAATATGTGACATCAAACAAGTCATTTAACCTCTTTGGGACTCCCTCAGCTTCTTCATTTATAAAATGACAAGTCACTCTAATTTTGCTTTACCTGTTTGTACTGGACTTGAAGCTGAGATGGGAGATCCAGGGGTAGGAATCTCAAATGCACATAAAAATCCACTCACTGAAAGCCGTACCTTTTGGTTGTCCTGAGGAAAGTTCTGGAGAAAAATAAGTTAATAAACATGATAGGATGCTTCAGACAGACTAAAAAACCATTTTTATGATACTATATCATATGAGTTCTATATGTGTTCTCACCAGAATAAGAAAAAAAACTAGCTGTTTTAACATCTCAATGAAGAGAATAAAATACAACTTGGCAGAAAATTAATACCCTTACTTAGCTATGGAAAGGAAATTGTAATTCACAATGAGGTTTTCTTTCTTATGATCATGAGTTCTCGAATATTTAAACTCTAAAATTTCAGAGAGACACATTCTGTTTTTCTATTGCAGAAGAAATCAAGAAAGATGAAGATTTGTTCTGATTTCTATACTAAAATAACAATGCTAATGAAAGAAATCCAAAGTATGGCAAATAATATATATCTGGATTATACTCCTCCCCTTTCATGGTATAAAAAGGATCAATGATGTCAATTTTCCTTAATCCATTCTGAGGGAAAAAGGGACTGAGGAATAGGACATAGACAACTTAAATTTGGTCAAAGAATAGATTGGCATGGTAAAGATTCTTTAAAGTATTCCAACTTTGGAAAAGTACAAATGAAAACAGGGAAGGGATGGATGGGCGACAAGGAATTTTGAAAAAGATTATAGCTAAAAATGTCTTTATCTCCATAGCTAGGGTTTATTTTAAAGAGTCTGCAACAGAATATAGCTTAGAGGCCCATTTCCTTTTAAGGACAGCACCAGCAGTGACGATAAGCCTTAGGCACACAAGTTGCTGGCTTAGACAACTTAAATATAGAAATTAAAAACTTACCCACATTATTTCTTTGGGTCATTTAATGAAATGATCATTCTATTTATGTTTCACCTTGAGAAAGTCAAGAAAAATGTGACTTCTGAAGCATGACAACATGGAAAGTACTCTAAGTGAGTAGCCTTTATTACCTTTATGTTAGAACCATGTACTTCTGCAAGAAGAATCTGTTCTGGTTTAAGTCCACAGAGGTCACTCAGTTGCTTTTTTAATCCTGTGTACTTTTCATCCATGTTTAGCCTGAGCCCATATCGAATAGGAGTAGTACCATCTAACTTGATAACTAAGAGAGAAGAGATACTTGTAAGCAAAATTTAGGTTTTTGTTTCTAGACTTAGCTATTATGTTAAGTAAGTATACTATGCCTAGAATTTGCGTGTCACAGCTCTAAGTATGTATTCAAATATTCAGAGGTCCAAATAACAAAGTGTAAAAAACAAATTTCCCCCAATTCACTGAAAATAAGCTCGGATTGAGTTTCTTTAAGACACAATACAAATTCTAATATTCTGAAACTAAAGAGATGCAACAGACACAAGTATAAATGAGTCAATATCCTAAACTCATAAGTGTATGCTGAAGCATACCATATGTACATCAGTACAAATGATATTAGAATTTCTCCTTATTATTATTCACCTCTCCCTGATGATTTCTGCTAGTATTTTTAGTACTATAGGAGAACCAGGCTACCTTCATATTGAATATATGGTCCCACTTGTTAATCTTTTCACTACTGCAATTCATGTCTCTCCTCCCATTTTCCCCTCATAAACCCTTCCCCTCTAGTGGAATTAGCTAAATTAAAGTATGTAAAATATTTATATTTGTTAGAATATAGCATAATATTACTTTTTCTTATCAATCAAGCCAAAATGAGATAAATGATTCTCTGGACCTAAGTGATTCTTCAAAACTGTGACCTACCTGTGATTTCTAAGTGCATGTAACTATCCATAGGTAGTGGCAAAGACAAAAAATTGAAAGGGTCAAATCGGACACTTATATGCCCACATGTTTTGCATCTGACTTGGGATCTTAGCTGCCCATGGAATAAATCTACAACAATCGATCGATTCCTTCTCAGGTGATTATCCCAGGCCTGTGGGGAAATAGAGACAAAGAAGTTCAACGACCATGAAAAAGAAAGAATGTCTCATCAGACTCAACTGGCAGAAATTAAGGAAATTGAAATATGATTTTAGATGTTCATTTGGCATGTAACAATTTTTTTATTTCCTCAAAAAGCTAACAATTTTAAAATACTGATGATAAATAAAAATTTTAACAAGTCTAATGAAAGTAAAGAAATGGTGATAACCAGTGGCAAGTGGGTATATAATTTTATATTCTAAATTTTAAATTTTTACTGATTTATATTTTAAACATCACCTTAATTCCCAATTATACTTTCCCTTTCTCCCAGGTATGAAACTATCCCTTGCACCAAAAACTAAAAAAGGAAAAATGTTTAGCAAAACTAGACAACTCATTAATCAAATATGTAATATCTGACATCCACTGTCTCCCACTTCTGCAAAGAAAGAAAATAAATTTTATCATCTCTTTTTTGGGCACAAGTTTAGCCTTTATAATTGCACAGAGATCATTAAAAAGAGGCAGCACTTCTGTTGGGCTAATATTTTTAACTGCTGATGAAGATGTAAGAAAATGCCCTTAAGTTATAAGGTATAATATTTTAGTAAATAGCTAGGGCATTTCCTTTCATCTTCTTTTGTAATACCACTTGAAATCTGGCAAGAAAAAAAAAGATAACAGGGCCAATGGACTGAGGAAATTTGCTATTCTTTAAGAAAGGAGGGGTGATGTTTTTTACCATATACAAGGAATAAATTTTTTAAATTATGTAATAAAATTTTTAAAAATATTGGTTGGTTTCTAATCAGTAAGCAAAATGATTCAAGTGGCTTCCGACATTAAATACTAATGATTACTGACAAACCTCTGCAGCCACTTCCCAGTCTGGACGACCATCACTGTCCTTCAGTTCTACATATGGTTTCTCGTGAACTCGGTTGAGATCTTCATGAAGACCATCCAAAAGAAAAGCCAGAAGTTCCTGGGAGTCTTGCTGCTGGAAACCATTAAACCTGGGGGCATATTTTGCTATCGTCCACTATAAAATTAGTAAAAACTAAAATTATTCACTGCTTTGGCTCATTCAACTGCAAACATTTCACATTGAAAGAGACCATTTTATATATTTTATATGAGGAAAGTACTATATAATTTGTCCATATTTGTTAATTATTAAATTTTCTTAGACCACAAATGGCCTTACACAAAGCATCAGATATTCTGGCTAATTAAAAACCATCTGTAGCATAACCTGTCCAGCATTCAAGCACACAGATCTGATGTGCTTTCCCCTTTACTCACCAAGTACAACCTGGGTATTTTTCCATGTTTGCATTTCTAACATAACATTTTAATTTTTATTTCAATTTTTAAAAGTTGCTGGTTTCTTGAAGATTGTAATTTACTGAAATACATTAAAAGTTCTTTAAGTACTTTCTGATTGACAATAACCCATAAGAATATGATTTTTATTTGATTCCATTCCAAATACCATGAATATTATTTGTAAAGATTATTTTACATTCACAATATGTAAAGCATATACATAACCTATCATGTTACTAACAATGAAAGAAACCCATCCAAAAATATTATTTGAACACAATTAATATCTTTGCTGATTCCCTAGGATTTTTTAAAGTAAGTCCTGTCATCAGTAAATATGGACAGTTTTGTTTATTTTCTTCCTGTGTTAGAAGCTATTAATTTCTTTTTCTTACTTTTGCTAGCATTTTTAGACCTGAAATAAAATGGAAAAGGAGCCTTTCTTAACTCTAGTATTTATTGAGAAAGCTTGTATTTTCCCTGTTGCAAATAATACTAGCTTTTAGCTTTATACATATAGTTTTTTTTAATCATCCTAATAAAATGTTCTATACTTATATTTTGCAAGGTTTTTAGTTTCATACTTTGTCAAAAAGTTACTGAAATATTAAAGTGAGATACACAGTGGCCTTATGATGAAATATATTCTGAATTAGAAGCAATTACATAGCCTAACACTGTGATTTATTTCCACTTAGAATCTAAACTTGGAAGGGAACTTGGAGATAATATAGTCCAATTTCTTCATTTTAGAAATGAGAACAATAAGAATCAGAAGTTAAGTCACTTGCCCAAGGCCAATAAATGTTTGGTATCTTCAATATAAACAAAAAGTAGGAACTAGGAAGCTGACTTATTAAAAATAAAAACTACATACAGAAAAACTATTCTAAAAAGACATCTTAGAGAACAAGAATGTTATCCTTTTATAAGCCACAATCTACTTACCCGAAGCTTCAGGGGGGCAACATTCTTTTGTGTTCCACTCCACAGTTCTTGCACTAAGTCCCCATAACATTTGGCCATGTGACCCTTCATTCCAATGGGGTTGGTCCTGGAAATTTGAAAATAAATCCTGTAACAAAAGGCTTTTCCCCCTCAAGGAAAGAATTTATAAGCTTCAGTGCAGTTATTCCCTATATAGCACCAGTTCTTCAGACCAACTTTTTTTTTTTTTTAAAGTTTTGTTGAAGATTTATGGTTTGACATCAGTGCTTTCTAATATACACCAAAGAGAGTCTCTTTTTAAGAAAGAAAAGAAAAACAGTCAATAGAACCAAACAAGGAGACTTTATCTGGCACTTCATGTACCTATCAACCATAGTCCTCTACCTCTTCAAGAGAGGTACATTTCTTCAGTTATCTGCTGGAGATAAAATTGATCATCATAATGATAAAAACATTCAGCATTGTTTTATTGTCTTTGTCACTTATACTGTGGAAGTTATCATGTGTGCTAATTTCCTAGTTCTCTTTATTTCATTCTTGAGATGCTTTATGAAAATTTTTTTTTCTGACTGATAATTTCATTATCCCCGCTGCACTGATTTTGCATATACAGAAAAATTTTCAATTTTATGTAATTTAAATTGCCAATTTTTCCCTTTAGTTAACCTCTGTCCCTTGTGTTAAATAACAGTTGAGAGGAAAACATCCTTTCTTTGGAACATTTACCCATTCAATGCATATAATGTTAGTTTTGCATTTTATATATATCCAGCATTTTTTATGTTAAAAATCTGTACCTACCATCCCCTAAATGTTAATTGGATTTTACTTAGTACTAATAACATTTTCTTGAGGTAAGGGTGGAGAAAAAAGAATCTAGGTTATGAAGAGATTTATACCAAAACAGTATATCTGATAAGGAATTGATAATGATTACCTGTTGAGTTCATAAAGATGTCTCCCTGAGATGAAATATTGAGTTAATGGCTGTGTATTACTGACACATTGGATGCTGGAGTTCATAAAACATGTGTTTCCCAGATTACTTAAGCCAGTGGCTCCTTTCTCTGTGGGAACTACAGCAAACAAAACAAAATTAAAAAGCCCTCAAAAAACTAAAACTTAAATTTACTAATTAATATATCACAGAATATAAGAATCCTTTATATTCAAATCACTGATAGTTTGTAACTTATAAGAATTTTAAAACGATAATCTCAACAACCAAATATCAACCTTAAAAAACACAAAATAAATATTTTCTACAGAACCATAACCATTTAACACTTGTAGTTTTTAAAATATGTAAAATAGATCTAACAAAGTAGTAACAAACTTATCTTGTTTATGTACAACCTCTAATCTACATGTTTAGTTTTTTGTATATTTCCAGATTTCATTTTTATTTATATAACTATAATCAACACAATTATATGACTGGATCCTCTTCATTTGGTATCCTATAAGTGATGCTACTTTCTATGGTTGGTGATTTCTTTTTTTTCCTTTTGGCGAGTGGTCTCCTTGTCCCATCTCGACTGGAAATTTATCAGCCACTTGTGGTTCTGACCCCAATAATGATTGGCCTGCACGCTTTAACTGGACCTGTTCATTTCTCCTTTGGCAGCTTGATTACTCCACTCCACATCTCAAGGCTCAGCATATTGGAGCAAGACTTAGTGTGGTTACATGCTATGCTTACCCTACGTTAGTTGAATTCCTCAGCTCAAGTGATCACTCAGCCTTCCTAACAGAAGGGATTATAGGTATGCATTACTACTTCTGTATTCATATTTCTTTTTATTCATTATATCTGTCATTTCTTAAACAAACTGTTTACTTATTACTTTCTGCGCCAGAATCAGAATTATTATTTTTTTTGTTTTTGTTTTTTTTGGCTGAGGCAATTGGAGTTAAGTGACTTGCCCAGGATCACATAGCTAGGAAGTCCTCCTCACTTCAGAGTTGGGGCTCTAGCCATTGTGCTACCTCGCCGCCCCAAATCAGAATTATTTTATAATAATACTGCATTTATTTTTCAATAATACACACAATGCTTTCCTTTAAAATGAATGACAATCAATTGCAAAGATTATGTGGCTGTTTTAATTAAAAAGTGAATTAAATTTCTGGTGTAAAAATAATTACAAATTTCAAAGCAGAAACTTTATTTCTTATCTTTGAATTTTCCTTGGCAAATATTCAATAAATATTTCATTTAAATTGATATACTGCACCAGAGATAAACATATATAACTATTTACAAGTCTTTTCATGACTTATAACTGTATAGAGTTCTTAGAAATATAAACCAAGTACTAAATCTGTTTAACATCATCTAAACATACTATAGAATTAAGCCATTATAAGCATCAATTTCTTACCCTTCTCTTATGCAGATTTTAGTTCATATATTAAGAGATATTAAAAACACCAGACTTACCCTTGTGTCTATCTATCTTACTACTATTTGCTATAAATGACATCTCTTCTGGCCAGCTCATATCTTTGTTCCGAACTGGAAAGAAAAAGATATTAATATATTAATTCCTCATGTACTCCAAGTCACGTAGCTCAATAGTTGGTAGGGGCCCATGGGAAAGAGATAAAAGGTTTCCTTTCTCTAAATCAATCTGTTCTTTTAAAAAATGTCAAAAATAGGAAATGAAGTAATTATGACATTGGGGAGAGTTATTATTCGTTTTTGTTTCTACTTTTGTTTGTATCATTGGGCATGGTATAGATATTTAAGTTAGAGTTAATAAGCTACAGAATGAACTATTTAAGACTTAGTAAACTAAACAGAACTAAAATCAGACTTACAACTGTAAGTTGTTTACCTAAGTGGTTTAAGTTTAGAAATAATGTTTATACTTTAACTTAAAAATATATTACTTTAAGTGTCAATCTATAACAGTATCGTACTTGACTAGCTTAACATAAAGAACACTTCCATGTAGCAAGGAGGGAGCAAGGAATGGGTTGCTTGTTTGTTTTATACAAGCTTAAGGGAAAAAGATAAAAGTAAGATTTTTGGATAGTGCTAGAACCACCACTGATTAACCTCACATTATCTGAATGTGCCTGTTTACAAAAAATTTTTCAATGTATCCAGGCAGATAGTCTGGATAGTAAATGTCAAGCTCCTAATTAAGCATTTACTTTTTAAAGAATCCAATAAAAGTTATGAGAAATATTTTTTTTGAATAATGGAATTTTCTATAACTTATTTTTTAAAATCTGAGAAGTATTTTAAAAGATTGCTCTAGGAGCTCATGTATTTTAGAAATTTCTTTAATACAAAAAGAGATTAACTATAAATTAACTCTTTTTAAAAATAAGAAAATATGCCTAATAAAAAGAAACCCTGAACCCTTATATTTCTCTTGTCCCACTCTCAATATGAACATGTGGTAGACTTCTACCTTCAATAACTAAGTGTTGTTCATCCTGAATTTTCAGATATTCTAACATGTGGTCCTCATCATCCAGAAGAGTAAGGTAGTTCTGTAAGAAAAAAGAAATATATTTTTGAAAATGTTTACATTAAACATATTCTCTCCCAATGAATATAATAATTTAAAACTTCATTCACATAATTTCAGTCATGGAAATCTGATAAAACATAGTTATATACTACTGTTTGTATGAGAGCAAGTAATTTGTATAGCTTCTCCATATCTAAAACAAGTCATATATGGGAAAGCATCATTTTATTTATAAATCACCATGTATAAAGTCAAAATTCACTTTGAGTTTGACTTAGAAAACTTAGGAAACTGAAATTAAGTTTAATCAGATACTCAAAAGGCAAAAACTATACTAAGTTTAATGGAATTCATATAACAACAATAATAGATACTTTAATTTGCCCCTTTTGCGCTTTTAAAAACACACAAGCTTAAAAAAGAAGAAAGGAAGTAAAAAACAGAATATTACCAAGTATATTCATGGTCAAACCTAAGACCTACTCTCTTAAGCATTATGAAATCAATCACAGAATATCAGAGTCAGTTGAAGTGGGCAGCTAGTTTAGCTGAGACAGGAAAAAAAGAATTCCAGTTTAACATACCAGAACAAATAGATATCTACCTTCCCATGAAGACTTCCAAGGAGGGAAAACCCATTTCCTCAAGAAGGAAGCTAATCTTATTACGGATATTAATTAATCATTAGGAATTTCTACTTTATCTCAAACCTAAACTTTCCTCTTTGCAACTTCTATTGAAATATTTCTATCCTTTGGAGCTAAAGAGAAGTCATCTTTCTTCCACAAGACAGTCTCTGAAATATTTGAAGACAATTATCATGTATCCCTATCCCCTCCAAGTCTTCTTTCTCCAGGTTTCGACTGAAAGGCTCCTCATTACCTTGGTTGCCCCTTTTTGCTATACACTACAACATATCAAGGTCTTTTAAAGTACATTACCTCAGGTTCTCATCAAGGCAGAATACAGAGAGGGACTACCATTTCTCTATTACTGAAAGCTACATCTCTTTTAACATTTATTTCTTGACTATATATATCCTCAAATGTGATGGCAAGGCTTAGATGAGAGGTAAATCTATGGATATATTCAAGTTCTTTTTCAGAGTAGATACATTCTCTAATAACTATTATGAACAAAATTCTTAATTCTTGTTAACCTCAGATCTCATCTACCATCTATGACTTCAAATATCATTTCTATTTATAATTCCCAAATATATACCTTTATTCCTGATCTTCAGAGCCCTTATTTCCTAAAGAAAACTACAACTCATTATTTCCTTGCTAAAATCTATCCCTCCTCTTAAATTCTCTTCTTCTACTAATGATATCACAATTATCCTAGACACCAAGGCTTAACCTTGAGAATAACCCTTAACCTTATCATCCCATAAATTGCTGAATCCTTTTCTTTTTACCTACAAAACCTCTCTCATATTCATTCCATCATTCCCCTTTTTTCCACCCACCAACCTAGTTCAGGCAGAATTATTTCTCTATTGGACTTCTATTGATAGCTCCCTAATTGGTCTCTGTTTTTCAAGTCTATATGCTAGATGGTACTAATCTTCAATTCTGTTGCCAAATAAAACTTCACACTGTAGAGGTCTAAGCATGAGATTCCTATGCGCAAAAATATTTAGCCTTATCTCACTACCTACTTTTAATAAATGATTATAATTATTGTTGAATTATGGGATAAGAATTAATGACTTAGAGGGAAAACTGGCAGGCCTTTTCACTTGCACTTCCAACATCTTCCAAGTTTAACCATCTTTCCTGACTCTAAACCTTTCAGTTCCTTGACAGTTATTTCAATTATTTATGGACCTAAGAAGCCCAGGGTCTCTTCTTTTGCTCTGCAATCTTCTTTTACATGTTGTCCCTTCCTTCCAATTGAAGAGCCCATTCTTTGATAGCAGGGGCTATAAGGATTTTTCTATTTGTCTTTCCAGTACTCAGCAAAGTGCTTGATACATATTAAATACTTAAGATTTGTTCATTCAGTCATTCAATAAAATACGAATTCTTTATTGTTGCACTTAAGGCCCTGTGTCATCTCATACTTTTCTAGTCTTATTTCCTAATACTTTTTTCCTTGAAGACAGAGAAAAAGGCAAAATAAGGTGGGAGATTGGGAGGTTGCCAAGACGAGACAAGTTGTTTCCAAATCTTGTCCTACCCTTTCCATCTGTGTAAATGCACATATAATCCCTAAGGCTTAGAACTACAGATTTTCCCACCTCAGTTCTCTTTCCACTGAATTTCTTTTCTTTATGATCAGTAAAGGTTTTCATTTATAGTTGTTTGTTAAACAATTATATGTTTGAATGTTTGTTAAATAAATGTTGCTTTTTTTTTTTATTATAGCTTTTTATTTACAAGATTTATGCATGGGTAATTTTACAGCATTGACAATTGTCAAACCTTTTGTTCCGATTTTTCCCCTCCTTCCCCCCACGCCATCCCCCAGATGGCAGGGAGACCAATACATGTTAAATGTTAAACTATAAGTTAAATACAATATATGTATACATGTCCAAACAGTTATTTTGCTGTTCAAAAAGAATCAGACTTTGAAATTGTGTACAATTAGCCTGTGAAGGAAATCAGAGATGCAGGTGGACAAAAATAGAGGGATTGGGAATTCTATGTAGTGGTTCACAATCATCTGCCAGAGTTCTTTCACTGGGTGTAGCTGGTTCAATTCATTACTGCTTTATTGGAACCGATTTGGTTCCAATTTGGTTCATCTCATTGTTGAAGATGGCCACATCCATCAGAATTGATCATCATATAGTATTGTTGTTGAAGTATATAATGATCTCCTGGTCCTGCTCATTTCACTCAGCATCAGTTCATGTAAGTCTCTCCAGACCTATAAATGTTGTTTTTAACACTTGATATGATTGATTCATAACAATCTTTAAAATTCTTACCTCACTGTTGTATAACCACAGGCGCATGTCTTCTTCCTTGATGCGCAATCTTTGAGACAGATACTCATGAATTTCTTTGATGGTCTGCATCCTACTGAAACAGCCTGTATAAGCTAACACCCGCTTTAAGGGAGCATTTGGAGAAGGCACATTCCCTGTAATCATAATAATCACAATAAAGAAAAAAAGGCAGGTGACAAAAAATATTCACCATAACAATTAAAATATTAACTTAGGAAACAATAATCATAAAATGAGAGCTATTGGATGAAAATATTTAATGTATAAGACTAAAGTTTTAACACATCAGGGAGAAGACTATACTTTCTAAGAAATGGACAAAAACTACACCTCTGGAAGAGAAAATAAGCCTCAGGATATTTTTAGACTAAAAAACATGTAGTATTAAAGCCTAAAAAATATGGTACTTCTTAAAAACTGCATTTTCTTCCTTAAGACTTTGGTTAATGCCTAAAAAAAAGGAACAAGGCTTATTTAAACTGTACTTTTTGAAAATAAGTCAAACTTCTACTACTATTAACTCTTAAAAACACTTCTAAAATATTTGATTTCCTTCTGGAAGAATAGTAAAATTTCAAATGAAAAATGTCTAGTCCTGTTCGAGGTATATAGATGCTGTTTGTCTTTTCTAGTCGAAGATCACTATGATATCTGGGTGGTGATGCCATGACATGCAAGTGATTAATGCAAAATCATCAACCATATTTTCTCCTCTGGTCCAGAGGTAAGATATAGATCGGGTTGACTGGAGATGGTCCTGAATACGGTAGAAGAACTTGGCTTTTTTAAGCTAAAAGTCTTTAACAGGTTTCTGTCTGACTAAGGCTATACCCAATCACTGATTAAGGGTAGACAATAAATGAGGCAGAGAATGGTCTTTTTTATCTAGTTAAACAACAACAAAAACCATGCATGTGTGTGTACATGTGTATAAATCAAAGGGAATTCTGGATATATTTATAGTACAACTTGTCTCAAGGGCAATATGAGAAATTTTCTTTACAATATATCAATCCTCAATAATTAAGACAGGCATTTTTGGCATAGTGGAAAGATCAAAGACTTTGGAGTTAGATGATCTGCCTCTGCCATTTACAATCTGTGTGACCTCAAGGAAGTGGTCACATAGCCCAGTGTCTTCATATAAGACAGTTGGAAAAGATAGTCTTTGAGGTTCTTTTAAGCTCTAAATCTAAGATCCTAAGTCAATGACAGACATGACAAACTTTCAACGGAGCTTGAGGTGAGAATACTATACAACAATAAAAGAAAAAAACTTCTGAGGACTATTTCAAATCCAATCAGAGACTTTAAAGGAAGATGAGTCAAGGCAAGATTTTGACTAAAAGTTACAAAAAGCCATAAAAGTGATTAAACTTATATTATGTGAAAGTTTCATTACTAAAAAGCAAAACCCCAAACTCTTTATTAACAAAATCTACCTGATACGTAACCTCCAAATATATATATATATATTTTTAAAAACCACAAAATTTACTACTCCCCCTCTGAAAATTAATTTTTCTACAACTGAAAATAAAAATGGAACTTCAGCATATCAGTGCTTTCTCTCTTGAAGATGACTATGATTCTAGTTTCTAAGTCTTAATATTAACTTTTTAATATATCACATTAACCCTCTAGCAATGGTTCTAGTTACCTCTAGAACCTCTAAAAGGTTCTAGCAATGGCACTAGTTACACCTTGTCTAATGAACAGCTAACTAAATAAGGGGAAAACTGAGGAAAACTATGTCCAAAGCATGTACATCATGTTAAAAGAATTCACTTGCACAAGATACACTACCATAGTATTTTCTGTAAAGAAGAGTATGACTAAGTCATAAACAATAGTTGCGTTTAACATCCATAACCTCAAAAGGAATAATCAAATAATTAAATAAAGAATTATAATAAATAGAGTGAAAAAATGATGAATCCTATAGTAAAAAATAGCAAAACCAAGTTTAAAAATTTCTCAACAAAAAATAAAGCACTCCTTTTACCTTCAGAGAGCAAAGGATAACTTCTTAAAGAAAAAGAGCAAATCTCTGCAATTAGAGATGAGAGGATTAGTCATAAGATTACAGCAAGAAAGCAGTTTCTTGTAAACTTCAACAAGATTAATAATTGATTTAACAAATAATTAGTGCGGAGAAAAATTTTGAATTAAAAACAAATTTGGCACATCAAAACTATCCATTAATAAGAATCAGAAGCATTTTCTAATGTCCACACCAAACAATCTCCATAGTCATAAGCCAAATACTCAAAATTATTTGGATGCTAGTAGTATAACTCATCAAGCAGGCAGCCACTGATTACATGTAATTTTATGTCTTTGGTTGGCTTTCACTAATCTAGCAGAATTTATAAAAGCAGCAAAAATCTAGGATCAGCACAAGATTTTGTAAAGAAATCTTACTAACAAGTAATACCGTATACTCTTAATTTCCATTCTCAATTGACAGGAAAAAATATAGGATTATGTGTGACAAAAGGCCAATGATAACCATTCAATGACAGAAAATTAAATGAAAGCACAATTTGTCAATATACAGTATAGAATAAGTTTTATTGATGTTTACTGTTTCCTTTCATCTGAAATCTTCTTAAAGGGAAACTTTAATATAAACTGACCTCCAAAAGGGATGATATATGTAGAGAGGCCTTTACATATAATATAGAAAGTCACTTTTAAATAAGTTTTATATAAAGGTATCATTCTCTGGAGTTTCAAAATTTGAGACAGTATTGATTACACTGTACTCAATTCAAAAGTAGCCTTCCCCTTATATTTAATTTTACCATTGAATTTTTTTCCTGTAACATGAATTCCTGGTAATTGAGTAAAATCCAAAGTCTGCTAACTCAATACAAAAGAATGTTTCATAATACAATTCTTCTCAACTTTAGAATAAAATTCACTTGGCAGAGTGAATAATAAAAGTAAATTATGCCTATCACTGATATTAAAAATTGACTATTACCATAGCCAGACAATAGGATTGTTTTTCACATGAACCTTCTGACTAAACAAAAAGCCTTTTGGATCTATGACCTGACACAAAAATTAAAGGGATTAGATGATTGTTTATTTTAAACAATGTTATTAGGGCTTTTCTTTCTTTAATGAAAAAAAATAGTAGATTGTTGTGCTGATTTTGACCTTAAACAATAGTAAAGGTGGCATCTATTAAATGCTATAAATTAAAATGGGAAAATATTTACACAGGTTTATGATAAGCTTGGAACTTTAAAAAAAATAAATCTCTTACTTCCATCACCACAAATGTGTCTTTTGACCTCTATAATACACTGGAATTTGTGCTTTTTCATATGTTTAACATTTAAAAAAAAATCAATTTGATATGATGAGTGATCTAAGAGAATGTACTACATTTGTTTATCAATGACAGTATACAAGTGTCAAATTTAAACACAGGACTTCTCTCAACCTAGATTATCGCGTTAATTTGACTAATGTTTAGACTGATCAAGAGCAAAATTTATGTTGCTACAGAGTCTTAACTATCATCAGGAAATTACAGGTGTTATCCTTAGTACTTCAAAGTGCTACTGTCAAAGGGATTACTGAGGTATGCCTATGGGTAGAGTGGGAAAATTTTAAGTAGTTAGAGATCAGCAGATGTTTGCAGAGGCACCACAGATTTATCATAACATGTATGGGGGTATAATAATAGCATTTTTTATTTCTCCCTTCTGAATCCAATTCTCCCTGTGCAACAAGAGAACTGTTCAGTTCTGCACACATATATTGTATCTAGGATATACTGCGACCTATTTAACATAGGATTTAACATGTATAGGACTGCTTGCCATCTCGGAGACGGGGTGGAGGGAGAGAGGGGAAAAAGTGGAAGAGAAGTGAGTACAAGGGATAATGTTGTAAAAAATTACCCTGGCATGGGTTCTGTCAATAAAAAGTTATCAAAAAATAAAAAAACAGCATTTTTATAGCACTTTAAAACAAGTCTGAAAGATAGGTATTATTATTAAAAAACATTTAAATGCTTGTACAATTTGACCCTGTTTCAGCTTTGAGTCTGCTGTGCTTCCTTTTCTATCTAACCCATACTTGCGCATGATCTTAGATCTAAGCCCCATATATTAGAATATTTAATGACTTTGCATGAAAGCAGATGGGAATGCTTATCAGCACAGTGGCACCAGACTTGGAGCAACTTGCTTTTCACTTTTTTTTCAGAAAATATACTGTATTCTTGCTGCATTCTTAAGTTACCTCTAGGTAAATGTTGAGGAAACATTCTCAGGCTCATCATACCCATATTCACCCAGATGTTAGATTGCTGTGTCCGTGTGGCAGGTTGCTGTCTCAGGAAGAGAAGATAACGAGGAAACAATTCTAGCTCTGGGAGGTCCGTTTTGCTGTTCTTGATCACCTAGTATTTTGAAAATGAAAATAAATGAGCATTTGCTATTAATGAAAACTATATACAAACTGAACTTTACACATAAATAAGTAGGGGAAAAACATCTTAAATAGGCATTGAAAGACTACTTGTGGGATAGAAATTCATTTGTAGGACAATCTCCTCTAATCCTCTATACCTTAGAGTTTGTTCCAAGTATTAGGGGTCAAGGGAAACTTGGCACTCATGATTTGCTGGTTTTAACTTATGTTACTTTTTTTTCACCTTAGGATTGAGGTGAAATGACTTTTTAAGGAAAGGTTACAAAAAAGTAAGAAACAGGAAATGGGGTGGGTTAAAGAGTAGAAGAGGAAAAAAAGATAATGAGAACTAATAAAAGCTATTGTCAAGAGATAAAGAGCAGCAGAATCTAGATATGAATTCAAAGATGTTTCCATGTGAAGATCATTTTTTGCAAAAAAAGAGGCAGAAGCATTCTGATAATGCTATTGAATGTACAAAGAGGACCAATAATTCAAAGAGGGCATCTGGTACTGATGACTGAGTGACATTTAGAAAGGATAAGAAAAAAACAACAAATGAAAGCATCATGGGGATAGGAAAAGAAAAGAACTAAGTTTTTACTAAATTTAATGTCCTCTGTTGAAGTTAAGTGAGAAAACAGTTGGGGGTGGGGTGAGAAGAAGAGGGGTAAGATTTTAATTATGCAGCTAAATAAATGAAATTTCTGATTTTACCAAAGGCTAAAGAGATTCAATAATTCAAAAATATATTTTCTCTAAGTTAATCTAAGATTCCACATGGCCACAAAAGAGAGAAAATCTGGGATAAGAGTAGGCAACACAAGTCACTGCTACTGCTTCATCAAAATTTAAGTAATTTATCTGTGATATTTATTGAATGCCTACCACAAGCTGTGCACTGTTTATGTTACAAAATTGTGCAACATAAGACTCTAGACATCAAGGAGCTTACGATTTATGTAGATATACAATGTATACAGATATCCCCAATGACTGTGTTAAAAGTTTTTTTTAGAACTGTGACTTAAAAACATCTATTCTTACACAATTCATCTCTTTATGGTAAAATTTGAAACACATTTGAAAAGATCACAAAATAAAGTTTTTTAAACGGAAAACTTTCAGCCTTAAAAAAAAGAAAAATAATTTTTTAACATATAACCTTTCATTCACCAAGATGATTTTCTAACCTGCTTCACAAAGACATTACCACCAATTACTGACACAATTTACACAGAGAAGAGGCACAAGATTCCCTGAGGCTCAGTGATATAATGGCAAAAGGAACAGCTCTAGATTCAAAAGACCTGGGTTCAAATGTGACATCTGAAATTTGAATTCCTATGTGACAAAATTCCTATGTGGGCAAATCAGCTCATCTCCAGGGGTCTGGTTTTTTTTCCATCTTTAAAATAAGGGAATTAAGAGGCAGCTAGGTGGCTTAATAGGTAGAGTACTGACCCTGAAGTCAGGAGGACCTGAATTCAAATCTAGCCTCAAGTGTGTGACATTGGTCAAGTCACTTAACACCAATTGCTTTCCAATAAATTAAGGAGTTTGTACTGATGTCTAAGAGCTTTTCCAGCTCCAAATATATAATCTAGAATCTGAAAATGGAAGTCTATTAGTAATTTTGGTAGGAAGATCTTAATTCAGAATTTTGTAATAACAGGAACCTACTGCAAAAATCTTGCAAACTGAAATGCTGTAAAATCTCTAATAGCCACAAATGACCAGGTGTTTTCTCTTTGCAGAGAACTAAAGACTCCTTTAATAGTACATTTCTGAAAACCATGAGAGAACACTAATGAATGAGATAGAAAAAGTGCAATAATTATAAACCACCAGCACTAATTTTTAAACTGTTCTGCATATTTGGGTTTTTTTTTTTGCATATTTATTTTCTATTTCTTTTCAACTTATTCATAAATCTAGAAATTCATCTGGTGGACATCCACGTTAATTCTTTAGAATGCTATATACTAATGAAAAATCCTCTCTTCCTAAGCAAGCATATATGCCTGAAAAACCATTAAATCCCCCCTAATTACCCCCAATCTCTGCCTAAGCAGAATTTTGATAAACCACTATTATTATAAAATCTGCAGGAATCAAACCACATAATAAAAAATCTCTAGCAAAGTCTGAAATACTAAAAAAGTTATTTTTATAATATAACATGTTTTATTTTCTGGGATCTCATGACCAAATTATAGGTTGCACTATTGAACTTTTCAAAACAAAATCATTTCTTTTTTAGTTACTACTATGCTACTACTTTCTTCTATCTACTTCTTAGAATATCATCTAGGAGACCTAGATAATAGATTCAAATAAATATCTTCATTTGTAAATTATTTTTTCCCTCTAGATTAAGTATAAGGATAAATATTAGTCATTTTCAACCATAATAAAGCATTTTATCTGGAAAGAATATTGATATTTAGTATTCCTAAATTTGGGAAGACAAGATATTTTTATATATTCTTTTGATTCAAATAAGTTCTTAATTTTTTAGATTTAGAAGATAAAACAACAAATACTGTTAATCTGTTCAAGCCAACCATTATTCTCAACAGTGGCTAACATGACTCAGTGAAAGGAACACTTAATCTGACACTCTCAACAAGAATTATAGCCTTTAGTTTTAAAGATCACAACAATGTGAGAAAATAAGAACACTAATGCACTGTTGGTGGAGATATGAATTTGTTCAATCATTCCAAAGAGTAATTTGGGAACTATGGCCAAAGGGCAACTAAAATGTGCCTATCCTTTGATCCAGCAATACCAATTCTAAATCTGTATCCCAAAGATATCATTAAAAAAGGGGAAAAGTATCTACGTGAACAAAAATAATTTTAACAGCTCTTTCTGTGGTAGTAAACACCACAGAAATACAGAGGATGTCTATGAAGTGAGGAATGACTGAACAAGCTGTGATATATGAATGTAATGGAATATGGAATATGACTGTGCAATAAGAAATGATGGCAGGTGGATTTCAGAAAAAAAAAAAAACTGGACTTATATGAACTAGTACAAAAGTGAAATGAACAGAACCAGAAGAATAACAACACTGTATGATGATCAACTACAAATGACTTAGCTCTACTCAACAACATAATGATTGAAGACAATTCCAAAGGACTCGTGATAGCAAATGCTATCTACATCCAGAGAAAGTACTGATGAACTATGAATACAAATCAAAGCATACTACTTTCACTTTATTTTTTTGGTGTGTGGGTGTTTTTTTTTTTTAAACAATATGACTAACATGGAAATATCTTTTATATGATTGTACATATATAATTTTTATCAAATTACTTACCATTTTAGGAAAAGGATAGAGAAGGAAGAATGGAGAAAAATTTGGAATTTAAAATTTTGTAAAAGTGAATGTTTAGAAAACTGTCTTTATATATAACTGGAAAAAATACTATAAAAACAAAGAAACAGCTAATTAGATAATTTATCTAGCCAAAGCTAGTTAAAAAATATCACAAGAACATAAGGTCAAAAAGTTAAAACTGGTTCAATTGATCAATGATGGACAGAAGCAGCTACACCCAAAGGAAAAAAAAAAACACTGGAAAATGAATGTAAACTGCATTTTTATTTTTCTTCCCGGGTTATTTCTACCTTCTGAATCCAATTCTTCCTGTACAACAAGAAAACTGTTTGGATCTGCACACATACATTGTATCTAGGATACACTAGGACATATTCAACATATATAGGACAGCTTGCCATCTAGGGGAGAGGGTGGAGGGTGGGAGGGAAAAATCGGAACAGAAGTGAGTGCAAGGGAAAATGTTGTAAAAAAAAAAAAAAAAAAAAAAAAAAAAAAAAAAAAAAAAAAAGTTAAAACTGGGACTTCAACAGTCAATGAAGTGAACATTCTTTTTTATGCAGATGAGGAAACTGAGGCCAGAAAAATTAAGGAAGTTGTTCAGCATCATATAGTTAAATAGTCTAAAGCAGGATTTGATACTAGCTCTTCCTGACTCTAAATACAAACTTTTCATAATACACTTTTCATTACAAAAATCCAATCTAAATGCAAGATGTCCCCAGGAAAAGAAAAGCAGAAATATTTTCTGTGAAGATCAAAGAAGCCTTAGAGATACAATATTTTAAGAACATATAAAATCTAGATGTCCGGAATGTCAAATAAAATAGAACTTTAATAGCTTTGAGGAGAAAGGATTAATACTATGGTGGCTAACATCCAAGTTCACTAGCATGTTATTTATAGAATGTTATATCAAGGTTTTATTGTACATAACTATTATTGCAGGGAGGAAGATAAGAAGGAGAAAAATGTAACCATACCATTTATACAGACTACATGAAGAATTTCCTTGATGTCTTCAATTCAAAGTAATTTCTTTTTCCTCAAGTTATTTTTACCTAGGATTTTGGATCCATCTTTTTAATGATCACATTTCTATGTTAATTAATATAAAAGATTCTAAAAAGTTCCATAAAGACATGGTATCTGTAATCTTTAATCTTTGTATCTCCAATGTACTACAGAAAAGGCACTAAATACATTTGCTGATTAAACTCACATTATACAAAACCTTCATATAACAACAGAACTATTGGGAAATCTAACCTAGATATCAACACAAAGGGATAAAATTACTGACATACCACAATATTATTAGGTCATCTTCTCTCATCTACTGAGGCAACTACACACCAAGTACCCTCAGAACAGTGTCACACTAAGCCTCTAGGGTACTAAGGAGTTACGACCAAATGTGGCTTTTCTTTTATTATCATAATTAAAATAGACAAAACATTAATATTTTCATGTCATATACTCTAATTTCAAATTCAAATGACAATATGCCTTTAAAAAGGAAGTGGGGGAGGGAGAGCAGGGCGGAAAACAATTTAGAAGGTCAAGTTCCCAAGATTTCTAGAACAGAAAACAGTTATATACTACTGACAAATTTATTTCAAGAAAAATGACAGAAAAACTACTAAAGTTGGAAGACTCCTTAAAAAGGTATTTATTCCAACTCTCATTATTTTATAGATGAGAAAAATGGGGCCTGGAGACATGACAAGAGTTCCCTAATACCACCTACAGCTAGCAAATGGCAGTCAGGACTATGATGAAAGTTCTATGCTCCAGGCTATTCTCCCTTCCTAGATGCCACAAAAAGACATTTCACAACAGCATGAGCTCTAGTTCCTGTTACTGGTGTCTATATCTAATGGGAATAAAAGTGCTTGAGAAGGAAACTTTCAACTTTTATATCAGCAATATATAGCAGTAAAAGTGCTATTTTAGTGAGGGGACAATATGCTTGTGTCTACTGAGAAGACAGGAAAGTAACCAAGGCATCTTTTATTGAAAGTAACCATTACCCATTCTGGAAGAGAATGAAAAGGAACTAACAGCTATACTTACTGGTCTAGGAAGGGCCAAATTGGCGCCATACCAATGATAAAGTGCTCTCCATACAGGTTCTGGAACCATTTCATAATCTCTGCCATGGATCAGCTGTGGAGCTCGTTTCAATCGTCCCCCTTCTAGTGTTAAAGATGTAGCCTGTAGGAAAGATAGACTATGAATGTTATTTTTCAGTAGGCTAGGACAGAATTGTTTTACTTTGCCCACAAACAAATAAATAAAAACAAACAAACAAATAAATAATCAGCTCAAATTCCTAAGGCTGGTTTTTCATGTGGTCCGGCAAAATTTTTAGTTTTTAGAGAAATAATTGCCTCCAAAACAAACCACTTATAATTATAAGGTAAATTATGTAAAACTTTAATCTGTGCTTTTACAAATAAGTGCAAACAATTATTTGGTGTATTTAAAAACTTAAACATTTAGAGAAGATTGTATTTTTCCAACAGTTATGCCAAAAAGACCAACATATTTCCAGGAATACTCTAAGTAGCTAAAAGTCTTTAGAATTCTATTAATGCCTTTAGATGTCCACTCTAGAAACATTTCAACTTGTTGACTAACTGAATAAATTGAAAACATTTTCATAAGTTAACATTTAAGATGTCAAATTACTTACCTTGACTGGTTCTTGAGTTACCAAAGGTTGGTTATCAATAGCCCCTGGTTTCTGTGGATTGAGTTGTAGTAAGATGTTCCCATTGGATCCAAGTAAACACTGATTATTATTGTCTGAAGTGTTGTGTTGTCTAGCAAAACACATATCAGTCCCTGGGGTACCAGAATATAGAAAGCCTATGAAGGAAAGAAAGGATGGGATCTTTTCTTATTTTTACTTCACCCTGAACAAAAACATGAATTTAAATAGTTTCCAAGTAATGGCAGCTTTACTATCCAAGGTTATATAGATTTAATGTATTAAATCTATCTGTGTATCCATACTAATACTGTCTTAGATTATTATAAATTTCTAGAAAGTAAATATCAAGAGTATGTTACTTTCTTTCTGGAATATCTAAGATGTGAGGGTAAAATGAAATAATATATATAAAGTATTAAGTCCATTTTAAGGTACTATATAAATGTCAAATATAATCAAGAGACAATATGTTAAAATGGCAATTTTTGTTTGGTCTCAATGTCACAGAAACAAATGAAATTATATTGTTATTGTATTTCAAAAACACAATTCCCACAAATCTATCAAAGATCTTCACTGTTAGAGGTGAAAATAACCTAAGATATACTTGCCTGAGAATTAACTACAAGATCAATAGAGCCTAAAAAAGGCATAATACTCCCATTACAAAACTTACATTTTATAAACTTTAGTTCCTAAAAATCTAATATCTATAGATTTAAAAATAAAGAGTAATATACTATAATGTAAAGAGACAAGATAATAAAAAAGTGAAAAACAATGGAAATTGTATTTAAATAAAAATGTAATAAGGAATTTAAGAATTTTGTTGGTTCAGCTGTTATATTTATAGCTACAACTGACTTAGGAGGATTGTGACCTGCTGTCCTTATTTGGTATTTCTTAAAAGTGTAAATTTCATTAATATAAGACTCAGATTAAATCCCTCTAGAAATAAAACATTATGCTTACTGTTGCCAGCAGTCTCTGAAGCTTCTGATGCAGTAGAAATATTGTCGGACAGCTTCTCTTCTGTGGGACTCATATAATTAAGACCTCCACCCATTCTTTCATCTCCCTGTTCCATGGGATGTACTGCTGCACTGAGTGAATTTTTCCCTCCGTTCAGAACAGAAGCAGGTTCAATCACAACAGGATGAGAATCCTGATACCACCAAGATATGGAGAAGGGATTGAAAAAGAAAAAAGCCACAGGCAATCAAATGACTTAGAACTATTGATTACAAAACTACTTGTAGCTAAATGGGGTCAGTTCAAGTCATATACATAAAAATATTAATAACTTAAAAGAACAAAAACTCTAGTCATTTCTTTTGTATTCCTTACTACACCTTATAACTGGCCCTACATAAAATTTCTTTCAAATTTTGATATTTCTTTATAGCACATGAAGTCAATTTCTTGCAACCTGTGACACAGCTCCTCTTTGTTCCTTATGTATCTGCTTGGATGCTCCTTTTCAGTCTTTGCTGTATCAACATCTATGTTGTACTGTCTAGTTCAGGTGTGTGTGTGTGTGTGTGTGTGTGTGTGTCTACATGTTAAATCTTGGACATCTCCCACATCAGACCACTGATTTAATACTGCAAGGGACCAAGACCACCTAATCCAATCTCCCAAACCTCTCAACCCCCCCTCTCAACTTACGGATAAGGAAACTGAGGTCCACAGAGATTAGATAACTTGAGAAGCAGTGACAGAAGCATGATTTAAACGAAGATTCTTTGACTCCAAAGCCAGTGCCCTATTCACTTTACCACCTTGTGGAAGTATTCACTATCCCTCAATTACATCTTTAAATCCCAGATCAAAATAACCAACCTCAGTCTCTCTCTCTTGAGATCCAGTGCTTTTTTTACCAACTGCCTATTAGACATTTTGGACCAACTATATTTTTATTTAACCAGATTACCTAACCTTGTAATCATCCTTGACTATATTATCTTTCTCATTCCACTATTCAATTACTTAAGTTTTATTATTTTTACATCTGTTGTATCCATTCCTTTTAATACAATTACTCCATAATTACATTGATTCATACCCTTATCACTTTTTTCCCTGGATTTTTGATATAGCCACATAACTGGTTTCCCATATCCAGTTTCTCTTCTCTTACACAATTGTTAAGCTGATTTTATTCCCTTTGTTAAAGAAGCATCAATGGCTCTCTATTATTTCTGAGAGCATTTAAAACACCAACTTCTGCCTTTATATTATTCCTTTTAATACATTCTACATTTTATTCCAAGATGCCATGTTCTTTCTGTGAATCATTTTTATGCCTTTGCCCAGATTGTCTATGTTTGAGAATGCACTCTTTCACTTCTACCTCTTAGAATTCCTTCCCTTTCATCAAAGTTTAGTTTAACAGAAGCTCATCCTGAACCTTGGCCCCTTTTGCTATTATCTTCTCCTTCCCCTCCCCTTATAGTTATTCAAGTGGGAGGAAGAGAGACAGAAAAAGACAAATTGGGGGGGGGGGTGTTCTTTATCTGTATACATGCTTCAAATATCACTTACTTGAGGTGAAGGATTCTTGGGTTCTTTTTTGTCTTTCTACCATTAGCATAATAAATATGTGAATGTAAGAACTTAGGACTAGTGCTGGTTTTGTTGCTTTCTTTGTATCTCCAGTGCCCAACACAGTTTTAAATGAATTATCAATCAATTCTGAGTCTTTTAAGGCCTTATTTACAAGAGAACCAAATTCTGTAATTAAAATACAGTTTCCTCAATTTTTCAGCCTTTTGTCAATTTTATATTCCTGAGGCATATTAAAAATATGATTAAGCTACATGGGAAATAGTGTAGTGTAGTAGAAGGAGTACTCATATGCAATGTGAGTTCTAGAGCCTAGAACTTTGGGGACAGTAACTTTGGGGAAATCCTTTAACTTTTTCTTGGCTGTATTTTTTTCATCAGGAAGCAAAAGGATTGAAGAAGATGTATTCAAATGTCCCTCCTAGTTGCCAACTTTTAGGATTTTTATGTTTTAGACTCTATTGGCATCAAAGAATCTAAGTAGAGTGTCATTCAATTTTTCTGGAAGTTCTCAAGCAGTAGGAAACATACACAAACATATCAGACAGAACAAAAGAGATTGCCCCATTTATCCCCATTTACATTTCTACAGAAAGAGATTTCACTAACTTGGGGTGTGGGGAGCCTAGCTCTTTTATAAAGGAAAGACATCAATTAGAACCTAGTGAACAAAGAAACAATCAAATATTCAAAAACCCAAGTGAATCATAACAAGCAGGGATAAATCACTTTTTGAGCTTCAATTGCTTATTTTCCAGTGTAAACAATAATTCCCCTGCCCTTTGTTCCTTCCATTTGGGAATTCATAAACCATTTTACCACTATATAAATCCTATTAACCTTCTATCAGAGAAAATTAATATACCTATTGGACATTGTACTAAGAACCAACACATTAATGGTGAATAACTTATCAGGCAGACAGACTATTCTTTAGGATTCACATTCAAAGTAAAGATCATATTATCCAGCATCTTAAGCATGCCAAAATTTACATGATCCCACTGTTTAGCAAATATAATATGTATTTATTTCATTATGGAAATCAATAATTAAGATAATTAATAAATAATATATGCATTTGAGTATTGTTTATTGATTTGTATTCAGAGAGAAGCCATTTTTTTTATTTAAAGATACCTGATTTTTATAATTATTGATGTAGGCTTTGGCAATCATTATTTACAATTCTTCCTAATATTGTTCAACAAATTCTTCCAATCTCCCCCTCCTCCTTTTGGTCAGTTTTAAATTTTTTAAAAATGAATAACATTTTTTAAAAGCTTTAACATTATAACATTTTTTTTCAGTTAGACATTAGAGTTGCTAGGGTAAGGAGCAAGAAAAGTTAGATTAAGAGGTATATTTCTGTATATTGTTTTTTCTGCGTTTTATATAGGCTAAACTAGACTTGAGTGGATGCAAGTGTGGTGGGATTTGGCTTCTCTATAGACAGAGTAATAAAAGGCCCAAACCAGGGAAAAGATGGTACAAAAAATTTTATTAGAGTTCCTATTGCCTTAAGAGAATGTTATCCTTACTTGGTGGGCTATTTGGCATAGTGAATGTAGAATCAAGGTAATGTAGTATTTTATATTCTTTTTAAACATTATGGGCAGTACTCTTATTCTTCATAGTTTTCAAATACCACATTGAACTCTAACTCCCAACACTGAATCACTTGGATTGGCTTTGGGTAGACCTAATCCTAGAATGATCTAGCTGTTCTTTGATGCAATGAATTAATGGAAAAAATCACATTCTTGGCAGAAAAGAACATATTTGGCTTTACAATTATATTTAGTCCAGAATATGACTTGGTAGTCTGATTCCCAGATATTTTATGCTTTTTATAGTGATTCTGAATAGTATTTCTCTAAAATTTCTTCATGGGTTCTATTATTACACAGAATTAGTGATGATTTTTGTGGATTTCTGTAATATACTATTGCTATTAATACTGTTACAATAGAGGCTATTGTCTTAGTTCTCTGTTGATTCTTTGGAGTTTTAAGAAAATCATCATTTCACCTACAAATAATGATAATGGTATATTCTTTGCTAATGTTTATGCTTTTAATTTCTTTCTTTCGTCTCAGTTGCTATAAGTAGCATATGTACTGGCACAGACACATGAGATGAAGAATCACTCTTCCATAGGTATGTCAAGCTCACAAAACAGTGCATAGGTTCAGGTTTAGAGCTGGAAGGGATTTTAGAGAACTCTTCATGTTACAGATTAGGAAAACCAATTCCAGAAAAGAGAAGTGACTTGGCCAAATTCATACATGTAGCATAGAGCAGAGCCAAAATGAACCCAAGTCTCTCAAATTTCAAATGTGGGATTCTTTTCCATTGCGCTACACTGATTCCCTTCTTAAAAGAACTGCAAACTTGTGTTACTACTGGGCTTATATCCCAAAGAGATTATAAAGAAGGGAAAGGGACCTGTATGTGCACGAATGTTTGTGGCAGCCCTTTTTGTAGTGACTAGAAATTGGAAACTGAATGGATGTCCATCAGTTGGAGAATGGCTGAATAAATTGTGGTATATGAATATTATGGAATATTACTGTTCTGTAAGAAATGACCAACAGGATGATTTCAGAAAGGCCTGGAGAGACTTACACGAACTGATGCTGAGTGAAATGAGCAGGACCAGGAGATCATTATATACTTCAACAATACTATATGATGACCAGTTCTGATGGACCTGGCCATCCTCAGCAATGAGATCAACCAAATCATTTCCAATGGAGCAGTAATGAACTGAACCAACTATGCCCAGAGAAAGAACTTTGGGAGATAACTAAAAACCATTACATTGAATTCCCAATCCCTATATTTATGCCTACCTGCATTTTTGATTTCCTTCACAAGCTAATTGTACAATATTTCAGAGTCTGATTCTTTTTGTACAGCAAAATAACGGTTTGGTCATGTATACTTATTGTGTATCTAATTTATATTTTAATGTATTTAACATCTACTGGTCATCCTGCCATCTAGGGGAGGGGATGGGGGATAAGAGGTGAAAAATTGGAACAAGAGGTTTGGCAATTGTTAACGCTATAAAGTTATCCATGCATATAACTTGTAAATAAAAGGCTATTAAATAAAAAAAAAAAAAAAGAACTGCAAACTTAACAAACCATGTCCCCTTTTTTTTTTTTTTGGTCTTTTTCTCTCTTAGAGCAGTGCTTGTCAGATAGTAGTAAATGTTTATTAATTAACTGACAATAATGACAAAATAGAAACCCAAACAATAGTAAAGGAATCACAAGTACCAGCATACTCCCGTGAAGCTATAAATCTATCGAATTAAGGATTATGCAAAACAAATGATTAAACTGATTTTCGCCTCTGACAAAGAAATCAAAGCCCACACTTTTTATGGCAGTAAAGAATGATTAGATAAAGAAAGCACAGCAAAAAATAGCAAAACAAACTGATACATGAAAGTGATGGAAGAAATAACAAATAAGAAAAATTCAGAGAAACATGGAAAAGATTTAAAGGAATCAAAAAAGAGTGAAGTAGCAAGAACCAAGAAAAAAATTACAATAATGGAAATAAAAAGAAAATAAAAATGAAGCTGAGTATCATATAATTATAAAGATTAACTCTGGTCATGAAGAAGGAATGAAGAAATGCATCTCATCACATTGGAGAAGTGAGCAATTTTCTCTGTGGAATGCTGTACAATTTGAAATGGTCACTGTTACTTAGTTATATTTGATTATGAGGGAAGGAGGAAAGGAGGGAGTCAGAGAAAATGTGTTCTATGCAAGCTTAGACCTGGTTTATTTGTCCATTGATTTGACTTGACTTTTTTTCCCTTTGCTTTATGGGAAGTTCACTAGACAGGTGATGAAAGAAGTGGCTCTGAAAATAGCTGTGATACAGATTCAGGTAATGAAGAAAATTTTGTTTTTGTCTTGTAAAGGAAAAATGACATTACAAATATCAATAAAACTTATTTTGGGGTGGTGAAGGGTACACAGTTAGACAGAATTTGGAGATGAAGAACTGACTGGACTCCAATTTTCATCTATAACTTTTTCCCTACCTAAGGAGGAGTATAATGTGAAAAGAGAGTCCCAGTATTGCGTCATACATTCCTGAACATGAAGAAAGGGATGTCATAGTCTAGACCGTAACGCATGAATAAGGCATAAGAATAAATCACCTTCTTCAATACTGATTATGAGCAGGAAAAGGATAACCACTAATTCTAAGGTTTGATGTGAAAATGAATAAGAATATGAAGTCTAAAAGTTTCAAAATCACTTAAAAATCTAAATGACTCAAAAAGATATTTGTAGTTCTAATCTCTCCTCTGACTGACTTCCAGAGCTATCACTACCTATCTTCAGAAAATCTATAGTGGAAATTCTACCAACACTTCAAACTCAACAGTATAAAGATTTTTCATTCCTTCCTCCTTTTATCCTCCTCCTGATCTTAGCATTTTTGTCCTTAGAACCATCATTCAATTACTTAATGCTAAGGAATCTTTGACCCCTCCCTCATTCCTCTCTCATATTCAATTAACTACCTAAATCCCTAAAATCTCAGCAATATAAATTGATGGGATCTGAATGTAGACTGAAGCATACTTTTTAAAACTTTCCTTATTTTTCTTGCTTTCTTTGAGGGAGAGATGATATGGGAGGGTGTTGCTTGGTTTTTTTCTTTACACATAACATGATTAATAAGAAAATATGTTTTGGATAACTGAACATGTGTAGCCTATATATAATTTTTTGCCTTCTCAATGACAGGGAAGGAGGGGATCTGTAATTCAAAAAAAATTTTTTTTAATTTTCTATGTAGTTATGCAAGGATCAATGTCAAATTATCCATGCATGCTTTAAAAATAAAAAGCTTTATTAAATTTTTTCTATGTAATTATAAAAATAATTTTTAAAAAATCTCACATATTTGACCCTTCCTTTCTTTTCCCACTGCCTCCAATCAAGTATAACTTTTAATTACCACCTGAGGTAGTTACTTTAATAGTCTATGGATTTTTACTCACTTTTACTCACCCTCTTTTCATTAAAAATTTTTTTTGAATTTAAAAAAATTTAATATTAAAACACCTAAAAAATTTAACCATATATACAGCAGAACACAAAAATGTTTTATGAAATTAGTGCTTAATTTAATGTATGTGCATATTATATATATATAAATTATAATCATTACTCTCAAAATCATTCTGCTTTTTTGTGCTTCCTTTTGAAACATCCAGAGAGAGAACTATGGAGACTGTGGATCAAAGCATACATTTTTATCTTTTGTTGCTGCTATTTGAGTGCTTGTTTTTTTTTTTCTCGTGTTTTTTTAAAAGTTTCTCCTTTTGATCTGATTTTTCTTTTGTAGCATGATGAATATAGAAATATGTTTACAAGAATTGCACCTATTTAACCTACATCAGATTGCTTGCTGTCTAATGGAGAGGGGAGGGAGAAGGAAAGGAGAAAAATTTGGAACACAAGATTTTGCAAAGATGAATGTCGAAAACTGTTTGCATGTATTTGGAAAAATTAAAAAATACACACACACACACACACACACACACACACACACACACAAAAGAAATATTCAAGCTTTCTTCTCATTCATAGTAGAAAAAGCCAGGGCTCGTGTGACCCTAAATGTAGTTCCTTGGGACTGGAATTGCTTTTTTTCTAGATATTGCTGGCATTTTTAAACTTTGAAATTATGGCTTTTGATTTTGTTTGTGATGTTCTTGGGACTTTTCCTTCCAGATTTTCTTTAAGAAGATGATTGGTGGATTTATTCTTTCTTTATGTGGCCTTCTAATTCTAACAGATCTGGGTAGTTTTTATTCATGATTTTTTGAAACACAGTGCTAAAGCTTAAAAAAGAATTGTGGTTTTTCAAGAATTACAATTATTTAAAAAATATCTCACAACCAAATTTGCAGGTCAGTTGTTCTTGACATCAAATCTTAGATTTTCTTCTATTTTTTCAGCCTTTTGATACTTTCAACATTTTTGATTCTAATGCTTCTTAATGTGTTATGAAGTCATTTATTTGTTTGGCCCTTTTAAAGTTTTTAGGGAGTTCATTACTTGGGTAAGGTTTTTTACTTTCTTTTCTAAACTATTTTTCTTTCAATTCTTTTTTTTTAAATTTTCATTTTTTTAGAAAAATCTTTTGTTTGGTAGTCATGTCATGCTTGTTAAAAATACATTTTTTCTTTATAGTATCTGCTTGGAGTTATTAGGAATTTATTCTCTCCTTCAAAGTTAGATTTTTAGGCATAGCCAGATTTATAGTGATTTTTATATTGGTCAATGTTGTCTTTGGTTTATTCATCTACTTTGAGTTAGTTTATGAATTCAAGTCTTTTTTACCAGGGCTAGGCTCTGCTCCCTCCTACACTTTTGAATGGTTTTGCTTGGCCTTAATCTGGTTCTCCTAAATTCCTTCACTTACAAGGGATAGACTCTAGATATCTTTGAAGCTTAGAGCACTAGATCTTCAGGATTCTCTATTTCATCTCAGAACAGAGAACTAGGGATTTTGGAACACTTACAATACTAACCTGTACAAGACTGAATGTTTTTTCATAACTGTACCAGTTGTTGCGACTTTTCCTAGCTCTTGACTATGGTTTCTACCAGTCTTGGGCTTTCTAATCACTTTGGAAGGTTTCCAGGGGTAGCCCTCAGATCTTGTTGCATCCAGACATGAATCCTTAATTTCAGTCTATACCTGGTCTTCACTAGGTGTACTGAGAAGTTCTCAGCTTATTAACCTGGTTTTTGCATGAGTTTTTCTGCCAAACCCTTTTATATCGTCAATAAGCTTTTGACTGATTTTCTGTGCAGTTCTGGATAGAAGTTATTTATGATAGTTTCTAAACATAATTCTTGAATATTATTTAGTCTGGTGTGAAACTTCAGTTTTTTGCTGGAGTAGGAACAAAGAAGAGTGAAGCATGTGCTTCTGTTTAGTCAGCCATCCTGGCTAGAAGTCTTTCACCCCACTATTTCATGCATTCTTCAGAGCACAAACAGAATAATCTATCAACTCATAATAACATCTCTGTTCCAAACCTAATGGTTCCCTACTGCCTCAATTCCTCTGCCTGTGATTTGAGACCTTTTAGAATCTGGTATCACTTTATCTTTCTAGTCTGATTCTCACATTATAATCCTTCATGTACTTTTATGTCATAGGCAATTTAGTGTCTTCTCGTTTCCAAAATTGTTGCACTTGCTATTTTCAATATCTAGAATGCCCTCCTTTTCTTCTTCCTCTTGAATTCCCATCCATCCTTTAAAATCCAATGATGTCTTACTAATTAACCTTTCTCTGATCTCTGTTTCTCTGATCTTTCAAAGCACCTCTCTTCACTAACATATCATTTTCTAACTTTATAATGCATTTATCATACAATGCAGCATAATATAGTTATATAAATTTGGGTCTTATTTCTTCAAATAGCCTATAAAATTCATGAAGACAGTGAACCTGTTTTATTAAATTTTATAATTTCCCCCACCTCACTGCTTAATATAGTGCTTTCTACATAGGGACTAGTTCATTAAAACCCTGCTGACTGCAATGCTGTTTCCAAATTGTTCTTTTTTAGCTAACTATATACCTAAAAATATGCTCTTCAAATCAGCTGTCTACTGATTTGAATGGTATTGCCAACAAATTCATTCATTCATTCATTATTCCTATAACAAAAACAAAAACTACTTCATTACAAGTCAGTAAAATTAGATTAGAATCCTTTCTTAATTCCCTTGAGGAAGTCACTTTACCTGCAAAAGGATTTAATATTAGATTATTTCTAAATCTTTTTAAAATTCATATGCCTTCCTCCTATGCTTCAAAAAGCATATTCTAAGATAAAGTGATATCCCCCTAGAAAAGCAGAAATGCTCTATGCTCCCCTCTTTTAACAAGGACAATGATAATAAGAATGTCTGAAGTTTGATATTGTCTAAAGTCCCCATCATTCAAAATCTTGAACAGATTAGAAAAACGTTCTCACTTAAATGTTTCTCTATTACACAAGATGGAAAGAATTATATGTGTCAATATATAATTAACAATTTTTATTAATGCATAATATATGTATAAATATATTTTATATTATCTTAACTGTATAACTGTATAAATTTATTTTAACATGAACAGTGTAGTGTTATGAGCCAGAACTTGAAACAAGGTGATAACTCAATAGAACTGATGGAAGCAATGTTGTGTGCTTGAGTTTGCACCTTTACACATTAGAGCTCACACCTTTAAGAGGGTTTACACATTAGAGCTCACACACTGGAGTTCACAAGTAGGGGAGATACCAAAGTTAACTTTGTAACTTTGTGAATTCACTTCTCCCATAATCCCACTCTTGGAGGAGGAGTCAACTCTGAGTTTCCACCTCTAAAAGATCATAAAAAGGGCTTCAGTCAGTCAGTCAGTTCAGAAGATTGCCAGGAGTCGGAGTTGAGCTAAAGGCAAAAGCTAGTAGAGGCAAAAGACAAGATGCAAGAGCTCTTGGAACCAAGGAGGGAGTTAGGCCTCTAAGAAAGCTAACTGGGCCCAAGCAAAGAGACAAGACTTGGAAGAAGAAGAAAAACGTTTGGATTTTAACAGCTGCATTTGGGGTGATTATTAATTGGAACTGAAACTAAGGCTGCCTCCAGAAACCTCCCCAAGAAATCTGCTCCCAGAGAGAACCATCATAAAGAAGAGAACACCACAGTGTAGGTAAAAAATGGATTGATAATACTTACATATTTGACATATTCTTTCCACTGCTGCCACCACTGCATAGAAATGATAAACCAGTTGTGTCCTGGCTGCAAGCCATATCTGCTCTCTCTTTCTAACCAGCCCCTGCACATACCAAAACAAATCAACATACTTATTTCAAACAGAAAATTGGAATATGGAAGCCATAATCAGAACAAATTATCACATAAAGAGTTCTTAATAGTTGAAAAAGCTTCAAATGAATCATTTTCCTTACTTTTTCTTATACCTTATTAGAAGTACACACAGCCAGTATAATTAATGAAAGAAATCACTGTCAATCTGGCTAAAAGGGCTTTATAAAAATGAAAATTCTTTAAAGAATAAATTTTTTAAAATTATTATATCAGGAACACATTTGATGCTATTAGACTACAAGCGAGTTAATCCATTTCCCTTTGGATAACATTCAGCAAATTAACTCTTAAAATATGAGACAAGTAGGAAAAAAAAAAAAAAGAAATCAAACTAGAAGCTGACAAATGTGCCTTTACTTGTACTTTATTATTTTACTAAATTTTTAAAAAAATTAATTATAATGAATCAGTATAATGTTATGGATCTAAAGTATAGTTTGAGAGGCAATGGGGTAAAGAGAGTGTGTCCTATTTGGAGAATGACAATCAGAATTCAAATGTGAACTCTGTCATTTTCTAGCAGTGAAATCCTGGACCAGTTTCTTTCCCTCTCTGAGTTTTAGTACCTCATCTATAAAATTAGGTTATTGAATTAAAAACTTCAAGGTGTCTTTCATCTCTAACTGTGTGATCTTCTGGCAGGGGTCCTCAAACTATGGCCGAAGGCCAAATGCAGCAGCTGAGGACGTTTATCCCCCTCACCCAGGGCTATGAAGTTTCTTTATTTAAAGGCCCACAAAACAAAGATTGTTTTTACTATAGTCTGGCCCTCCAACAGTCTGAGGGACAGTGAACTGGCCCCCTATTGAAAAAGTTTGAGGACCCCTGGTCTAGAGTGTTCCTTTTATGTATGTAAACTAAATTCCATGCCATAACTATCTGTTGAGAGTCTTAGCATAAGAGAAGATCTGAGTTCCCAATCTCACCTCTGACATGTACCTAATTCTGGGCAATTCCCTTAACTTCTTATTGTTTCAGTTAACTCTTTATTATTAAAATTTACTGAACAAATGCTAATTAGAACTGGAAAAGGAAGACTGATTACCCAGGATACTCTATATC
Source organism: Sarcophilus harrisii (assembly GCF_902635505.1). NCBI lineage: Eukaryota > Metazoa > Chordata > Mammalia > Dasyuromorphia > Dasyuridae > Sarcophilus > Sarcophilus harrisii. Next base: position 353,400,921 of record NC_045429.1, on the reverse strand, counting down.
AAAGAAATAATGGGTCTTTAAAAAAAAAAGAATGATCCTATTAATGAATGTACATAATGACTTTGGGTGATATACATACAATGTCACAAGAAAAACTGAAATTCCATAAGACATAGCAAAACCCAGCGCTGCTATAAAAGCCTCCATTAAAACTCCCTGCATTTCATTGTATCTTTTTTCCAAATTAAATTAATGAAAATGGGAATACAAACTTTCTAACACATCTGCCAACATCTGAAAGCTGAAATAGATACATTAAAACTGATGGTTCAAGCAAATGTGAGGCTCAAATAAGGTAATAGCAGAGGAAAAATAGAATTTTTTAAAAAAGTAAATGGTATTTGTATTTATTTTTTAAGGCAGTTTTAATTAACTATATTTACTATTGAAGAATTTGATTTAAGGCAAATGAATTGCTTGGATGAAGCACAAAAGATGAACAGATGATTATGGAGGCAATACTCTGGGCTTTGATTGGTCTTTATCTGTTTGAATAATGAGTTGGTAAGATAAAAATAACAAATATTTACATACACACTTTAGGCTTATATATAGTATCTCATTTTTTTTCTTCACAATAACCTTAATGTTACTATTTTATAAATGAAGACACAGAGACTAACAAATTTGCCCAAAAATTTGCCAAATGAGATAAAGGATAGTTAAGTGGTTTTATAAGATTTAAAGTGTTGTGCCACAGTTCTCAGTTTCCCTAAATTGTCCTGCTTCAGTTACCCTGAATTGTTCTGCTCAACTACCCCTACTCCTAATCATGATGATCCAGATAAGGAGAAAGACCCTTTATCTTAGGCATCATCAGAATGTTGGGTGCCTCTCCCCATTCTGTAATCCCAATTATCAGATATCTCCCCTGCCTCCCTTCACCTTGTCAGAACCAGATTGTTAGTTCCATATTCCTGCTCTGAACACCCTGACTCCGCCCCTGCCTCCATCTACCTGCTATGTCTGAGTCACATGTATATATATGTCATTGAGAACTCACATTGTTTGCTGGATTCTTGGAGATGATAGTCTCATTTAGCTCTGGGACCAAACCATGGATCCATTTGGTCCCAGTAAATCTCTCCCTTTCAAATAAAATATTAAATACTCTCTAATCTATATCTTGCCTCAGTTTCTCCAGCATTACAAAAGCACAACATGAACATGAGGTATATAATCTATATCTTGCCTCAGTTTCTCCAGCATTACAAAAGCACAACATGAACATTAGAACCTAAGGAAGGAGACTAAGAGAATTATATATTTCTTCTAAGTCCTATTACGAGAGACACAAATGACAAAGAAAATACTATACCAGTGATACATTCAGAAAAGCAATTTTCAGGATATGCCAGGAGCACAAAAGATGCACCTAAAACTTCCCCAGCCTCAATCATATTATACAATGATAACCTGATATTCATAAAGCAATTATAAATTACTGAAAAATTCTGAAGGATACTGAGAAATCTGAATTACTGGAATTTTAATTATATTTAGTATTAATTTTAATATTAAGGATATTTCATGTCCTTACTCAAACCAATCCACTTATTTGATCTATAGTAACTCCAAGTTAGGCAAAATTTAATAGAATATCTCATTCCTGACCAACTGAGAGAACAATTTGAGAAAAAACATTATATAGCAGTCAATTTTGAATGGTAAAAATGTTAACTAGCAACTAATTTTTATTAAATTTGTTTCTTCTCTCTTGTTGCATTCCTTGTTCCTCTCTCTCACTAGTGCTGGCCACAAATGAAATGAATAAAACTGTGGAGCAAAAAATCCACATCTACCTAATGATTTGTCCTTCTTCTTCTGGAGTAGCAGGTCTCAAACCCAGGACTATATGGCACACCTAGGGAAAAGGAAGAGAAGTAAAAATTTACCAACATATGCCAATGACTGTCATATCAAAATGAAAGTACAAAGCAGAAATGTGGCTTCCAAGACAGGGTCCTGGGCTTACAAGGCAAAAGCCTGTAAAACCTAAGAGTTAACTGCAACAAATTAAAGTTATAGCTAGTTTTCAGGAAAATTAATACAAAAGAGACTGCTACTAAAATCACAAGGTGGACAATAAAATTTACATGTTATGAGGAAAAAAAAAGAGATTTGTTAAAATGGAAGGACTACAGAGGGAAAGGGAAAAGATTTACAAAAAAAATTTCAATAAGCATTTTTTTGACTAAGGAAAGGAGATCCTTACATCCTTATAGAAAGAACAGAAAGGGTACAAAAAAGAACAAAGATGGGAAAAGTAGCCAGATTGGACCAAGTACAATACAAATAGAGCTCCATGCTGGAAGTCTACAATTGTAAAGGCAATGAGAGACCAATATATGAGGTATTCAAAGAAGTTGGGAAAGTATTCAAAATATTGATAGAAGCTCAGATCTTATTTTTGCCCCCCCCCCCAAAAAAGGTAAGCAAGAGAACAATTTTTGTCCCATCTATACAAAATCTTTATGAGTCATCTAGATATGAATCAAAAGAATCTGCACTGAGGACAATAAAGAACAAGCTTTCCAGGCAAAATTCAAAAGTGGAGTATAAGAATAAAGTATATTTTTACTTTAAAAATTAATTGAAAGGTGTAAAGAGAGATTCTACTGTGTCAACATTGTTTATGGATTATGAAAAATCATTTCATTTGGCAGAAAAAAATCATAACCTTACAGGCTCTTTTAGTATATCAAAGTGTCTTCCATTCACACATTAAAATCATTCAGGATTCCTCAGAAGATTTAATAAAAGAAATAGTCATGTTGAATAACTTTGATGGTAAGTATCAGAAAACATAAAGCTGCTGGTGGTAAGCTTGTCAAAGGTAATTTGCCATTGTGATGAAGAAATTTTTTAGGGTAAGGTCTAAGTTGATCATTATATATAATGCAGTCTTCTAGACATCCTTGTTTGGAGTTAGCATGCTGACTGCATGAAGTCTCAAGACATTATAGAGCCTCCTGAATAGACTCTGTAAATACTCAAGAGAGTCTGGCATATGTACAAAATAAAATGGAGGAAACATGTATTGCCCTGATTTTCATACATGTTTGGATGGATATTCTATAGAATTTCTTTAAAAATATATTTATATAGGACAGACAATACAGGTAGACAATTGGATAGCTGATAGCTGCTGAAATTCAAGGAAGAAAGCAAGATAAATTGCTTTTAGTAATTGCAAAGTTTTCCATCAAAAAAGTCCCATCTTTCAATATTAATATGTTCTCAGTGTTGCCAGATGGCACTGACACAGAATGTCACTGCAAACAAAGAATTAAAGATGAATATTGCTCCTCCCTTCTGTTTTGGCTGTCATTGGGGCTATAAAAGTACTGCAAGCCATTGCCAGCCAATAACCCATGGCTGTAGGTTTCAATAAGGGTTGCAAAATTACCAAAAATATTTCAAAACCACAAATACTGTCACAAAAATAGGTGCTTGACCACATATCTCAAGTCTGTGAGAGCTATGATCTGGGATGTGTGTGGGTTTGTGCCTTATGAGAGGTGGGTCATGGAATTATCAAAGATCTCCAAAGACAAGCAAACTTTTAAATTCATCTCCCCAAAAGGGTGGGAACTCACACTTGGGCCAAGAGGAAGGGAGGGGAGCTCAGCAAGTTTCTCACTGCTACCAGGAAAACTGCTATTAAGGATTAAATTGAACTGTACTTACCTTCTCCATTTACCCAATAGAAATATTCAAACACACACACACACACACACACAATTATTATACAAAAGGCAATGATGATGAGGATGGTGAAAATGAAGAAGCTGCAACATATGACTAAATATGAATACTATGAAAAAAGAAAAAAAAGGATTTCATTAAAATTTATAACATATGATACAAGATGGCCTAGTCAAAGAGTGAAAGATGACAGGTAGATAGCTCAATGGTGAACTTTTGAGAGAACAATCTCCCCTATTGGAGCAAATTCCTAATTCAAGAGAAAACAAAAGTATGAGTATACAGAATGGGAAAAACAAGCCCTTTTTGATTTTTACTAATGATTACATATATATGAATAAAAAATAAAAATTATATTGTTATGATTCTTCTCTTATCTAAGACCTAAAATTTTGACAGCCAGGAAGGGTAGCAGTGCTAATGGTGGTAAGGGAGACTAGTCATAATGGTGGTAGTAGTGTGTAAGTGTTCGTCGTAATGAAAATGTAGCAGCTCTTTTTGTAGTGATAAAGAATCAAAAATGAGTAGATGCTCATCAATTGGGAAATGGCTAAATAAGTTATGATATGTGAAAGTAATGGAATATTATTGTTCTATAAGAAATGATGAAAAGCTGATTTTAGAAAGGCCTGGAAAGAGTTACACAAACTGAGGCTGAGCAAAACAAGCCAAACCAGGAATACATTGTACAAAGTAACAGCAAGATTGTAGAATGATCAACTATGATAGACTTGGTTCTTCTCAGCGGTTCAGTGAATCAAGGAATCCTAATAAACTTTGGATAGAAAATGCCATCTGCATCCAGGGAAAGAACTATGGAGATTGAATGTAAATCAACACATGCTATATTCATTACTTTTTTCTTCTTCTTCTGTTTTTTTCCTCTCTTGTGGTTTTCCTCTTTTATTCTGATTTTTCTCTCCCTACACAATTCATAAAGAAATGTGTATTAAAAAATTTTAAAGTAAATGTATAACCAGAACCCCCCCTCCCCCAATAATAAATAAAAATAGAGGTGATAGTAGTATTAGTAGAGAAGATAGGGGCAATATTTGAATATGCAGACTACTAGGAAATAATGACTAACAGTGACGCTAAAACAGTGATGCTAAATAGTAATATCATATACTTCCATATTAACTCACCTTCTGTAATTATTGCCAAGGGTCATAATCACAGGGATATTTGGAAAAACTGTCCTCTTCTAAAAAATTTAAGAAATCTCTGCCTAAGCTGGGAGTCCAATTCTTATCATATTGACTTTTTTTATGCTTCTCCATATAACCTTGTTCTTTTAAAAAAATTTTTTTTAAAAATTCTTAGTATTTTGTTTTCCCCAATTACATGTAAATTTTTTTTAATATTCATTTTTAAAACTTCTAAATTCCAAATTCTTTCCTTTCCTCCCTCTTTACCCCCCTCATTGAGAAGACAAGCTATTGGATAGAATTTATACATGTATAGTCATACAAAACATTTTTATATTAGCCACACTATGAAAGAAAACATAGACCAAGAAACCACATCCCTTAAGAAAAAAAAAAAAAGGCAAAATCAAGTATGCTTCAATATGTATTGGCACCATCAGTTCTTTGTCTGAGGATGGATAGCATTTTTCATTATAAGTCCTTTGGAATTGACTTGGATCATTATATTGCTGAGAATAGATAACTCATTCACAGCTGATCATCTTACAATATTGCTATTATTTTGTATACATTTCACATTTTGTATTAGTCCATATAAGTCTTTCCAGATTTTTCTGAGATCATACTGCTCATCATTTCTTACTGCATAATACCATACCATCACAATCACAAAACACAATTCACTCAGCAACTTTCCAATTGATGGGTATTCTCCTCACCCCCTCCCCCAATTTTCAACTACCTGCAACCAGAAAAGAATTTTCATGCGTATTTCCATACCTATCAATCCCTTTCCTCCCCCTTTCCCATCCTGGCAATGCCAGGTCAAAGAATATGCCCAGTTTTACAGTCCTTTGGGCATAGCTCCAAATTGTTTTGAGGAATTGTTCAGTTTACAACTTCACCAAAAATGCAACATTACCACATTTCTCCCCACATTCCTTTTCTGTCCTATTAGTCAGTCTAATAGGTGAGAAAAGTAGTACTTCAGAATCTTTTCAATTTGCATTCCTCCAATGAATGTGATTTAGAGAACCTTCTCATATAGAAATTTGATCATTTCATCTGAAAACTTCAAATCTCTTGATCATCAATTCAGGAATGGCTCCTATTTTTATAAATAGGACTCAATTCTCAATATATTTGGGAATTTAGCCGTTTATCAGAGAAATTTGTTTAAAAACCTTTTCACAATTAATGATTGCTAAATGTATTTCCCTCCATTCAATTTACCCTCACTATCCCATTTATTGTATTCTCTTCTTTCAGTTTGTACCACCTCAAATTGGGAGAGATTGGCCTCAAGCACCATCACCCTTCTATTACCCCCTTCCCCTTCTTACATTCCTCTAGGGTCAGATATATTTCTATGCCCAATTAATTTTATGTATTATTCCCTTTTTGAGCCAATTTTGACGAGAATAGGGTTTATTCATCATCTACCACCTTCCTTCTGCCATAAAAGCTTTTTTTGCGTCTCTTATGTGAGATCATTTAAGACATTTTATCCCACCCGTTCTTTCTTCCATTTTGCCCCTTATTTTTTTTTTTTAGATATCCCTTAGTTTCAACTCACGTCTGTGTCCTCTTGGCTATCTAAACTCCCAGGTGCCCTGAAGGTGAAAAAGTATGTATGAGTTACAATTATTATCTTCTCATGTAGGAATATAAACAATTTAATCTTATTAAATACCTTAATTTCTTTTTCCTGTTAATTTTTTTATGCTTCTCCTGAGTCTTATTTTAAAGTCAAATTTTCTGGACCTTTCATTAAGAATGCTTGAAAGTCCTCTACTTTACTGAACATTTTCCCTTTGAAGCATTATGCTCAGTTTTGCATGGTGATTCTTGATTTTAATCCAAATTCCTATGCCCAGTGGAATCTGCCCATATTCCAAGCCCTCCAATATTTGAATGTACAAATTGCTAAATCTTGTGTTATCTTGATTGTGGCTTTATTATACTTCAACTGGTGTTTTGTGGGTTTTTTTGGGCTACTTGCAATATTCTCTCCTTGACCTGGGAGTTTTCATTTTGGGGAAGTAATTAGTGCATTTTCTCAATTTTTATTTTGTCCTCTGGTTCTGGAATATTGGGGCAGTTTTCCTTGATAATTTTTTGAAAGATGCTATCTAGGCTCTTTTTTTGACTATGGGCCAATAATTTTAAAATGATCTCTCCTTGATCTACTTTCCAGGTCAGTTCTTTCTCCAATGGGATATTTAATACTATCTTCTTTTTTTTTTCATCTTTTGGCCTTATTTTATTGTTTTTTGATTTCTTATATAACCATTATTTATCATTTGTTCAATTTCTAAATTTTTAAGGAATTATTTTCTTCATTAAGCTTTTGTAATTTCTTTTCCATTTGGTCAATTCTGTTTTTGTAAAGCATTGTTTTCATTGACTCTTGGTCCATTCTAGTTTTTAATCTGTCATTTTCTTCAGCATTTTTTTTTGTATGTCCTTTACCAGGATGTTTACTCTTTTTTATGATTTTCTTCCATCGCTCTCATTTCTCTTCCTAATTTTTCTTCTATCCCTCTTACTTGATTTTCAAAATCCTTTCTGAGCTCTTTCATGGCCAGAGACTAACTAGCATTTTTTCTTGGAGGCTTTGGATATAGGAGCTTTGACTTTGTTAATCTTCCTTTCCATCATAGCAACTTTCTATATTCTGAAGTTTTTCTGTTGTTTGCTCATTTTTCAAGTCTATTTCTTAATGTTTAAGTATTTATTGAGCTTCCAGGGGTTTGTGCAACTGTTTTGAGATATTTCTAGGGATTTGTGAGTTTTCAGTTCTTCCAATGTGTCATGATCTAGAAACAGATGTGGTTATTATTCTCCTGGCCTGTGCTCTCAAAAATGAGTCCTCTTGGTTCAGTTCACTTAGCTCAGTTCATATACATCTTTCTCAAGGTTTTCTAAAACGAGCCCTTCATCATTTCTTATAAACACAATAGTATTTCATCACAATCATATAAGACAACTTGCTTAATGTTCTTCCCAAATGATGGGCATTCTTTCAATTTCTAATACTTTGTTGCCACAGAAAGAGTTCCTATAAATACTTTTGAACTTTGACATTTTTATATGATTGAAAGTTTTGATTTCTTCTTCTGAAAACTGCCTATTCATATTCTATAACCATTTATTTGGTTGAAGGATGCCTCTGATTTTTATGAAAATTTGGTTCAGTTCTACATATATCTGAAACTTTCATAAGCAAAACTTGGAAGGTCAATAGAATCTCAAAAAACTTATATATGATATGAAAACTTGGGAGAAAATTGCATAGGAATAGAAAGAAAAAAATTTTTTCTCAGAAATATATGGAATTTATACATAAAGTGACTGTGTTGGGGCATAAAAACCTAATAATCAAAGGCAGAAAGCAGAATCAATAAATGTTTCTTTTTCAGATCAATATTTTTCAGAATTTTTCAGAATGCAATAAAAATTACATTCAATAAAGGACCAGAGAAAGATAGCCTAAAAACCAATTGGAAATTAAATAATCTAATTCTAAAGAATGAGTGGGTCAAATAACAAATCATAGAAACAATTTCACCCAAGCGAATGACAATAATGAGACAACATACCAATGGAATGCAGCCAAAGCAGTTCTTATAGGAAATTTTATCTTTCTGTGTAGTTACATGAATATAATAAAGAAAGTAGAACTCAAAGAATTTGGAATGCAACTAAAAAAGGTAGAAAAATAACAAATTAAAACCATCAATTAAATGCCAAATTAGGAATTCTGAAAAGCAAAGGAGAGATGAATAAAACTGAATATAAGAAAGCTACTGAACTAATTAATAAGACTAAGAGTTGGTTTTATAAAAAAATAAATAAATAAACTAACCTTTGGCTAATTTGACTGGATAAAGGAAAAAAAAAACCCCAAGTTATCAGTATCAAAAATAAAAACGGTGAACCTAAATAAGGTGCTTATATCTAAAGCAGGAAGAGCCCAGAGAAGGAAAATTACAAACGAATCTCCCTAATGAATACTGATGCAAAAATTTTAAAAGCAATTACACACTAAAGAGCATAGGAATAAGTGGAGCTTTCCTTAAAATGATAAGCAGCATCTATCTAAAACCACCAGCAAGCATTATTTGTAATGGGGGAGAATCTAAATGCATTCACAATAAAATCGGAGTGGAATATGTTTATCCATTATCATCACTATTATTCAATATCATAATAAAAATGGTGGCTTAACAATAAAAAAAGAAAAACAAATTAAAGGAATTTGAGTAGTCAATGAGATAAAATTATCACTCTTTGCAGATGAGATGATGGTATAGTTAGAGAATCTTAAAGAAACATCCAAAAATCTACTTGATATAAAATAAGCATCAGCATTTCCATATGTTACTAATGAAGACTAACAGCAAGAGATACAAAGAGAAATTCCATTTAAAATAACTGTAGACAAAACAAAATATTGGCGTGTCTGTCAAGAAAAACCTAGGAATTATATGAACACAATTATAAAATACTTTTCACACAAATAAAATCAGATTTAAACATTTGGAAAAATATCAATTGCTCATGGGTAGGCCAAGTTAATATAATAAAAATGACATTCCTATCTGAATTAGTCTTCTTTTTCAATGCTATATAAATCAAACTCCCAAAAAAGTTATTTTATAGAGATAGATAAATAACATCAAAATTCATCTGGACAAACAAAAGGTCAAGAATAGTCAAGGGAATTAATGGAAAACAAAAACAAAAACAAAAACAAAACAAAGCATGGTAGTCTAGCAATACCAGACCAGAAACTCTATTACAAAGCAGCAGTCATCAAAACCATACTGGCTGAAAAACAGAGTAGTGGATCAGTAGAATAGGTTAGATATACATGCAAAATTGGAAATTAACATGTCAGAAATTTGGCATAAATCTACATCTTACAACTCATACTAAAATAAAGAGGGTACATGATTTAGGTATAAAGGATGATGCTATCAGCAAATTAGAAGAGCAAGGGATAGTTTACCTATCAGACCTTTGGAGAAGGGAGGAAATTATGACCAGAAAAGAACTAGAGAACATTAGGAAATGCAAAATGGTCAATTTTGATTATATTAAATTAAAAAGTTTTTTCACAAACCAACAAAAAGAGAAGTACAAAGCTGTGAATAAAATTTTACAGCCATTGTTTCTGAAAAACGCTTTATGTCTAAACTATATAAAGAACTGAGTTAAATTTATAAGAATATAAGTCATTCTCCAATTAAGAAATGGTCAAAGGATATAAATAGACAATTTTTAGATGAAGAAATTAAAGCCATCTATGGTCATATGAAAAAATGCTCTAAATCACTACTGATTAGAGAAATGCAAACACCTCTCAGATTGGCTAAGATGACAGGAAAAGGGAATGTTAAATATTGGAGAGGATGTAGGAAAACTGGAACATTAATGCATTGTTGGTGGCATTGTGAAATGCTCTATTTTGGAGAGCAATTTGAAATCATACCCAAAGGACTACAAAACTGTGCATGACATTTGATCCAGCAGTACCACTACTGGTTCTATAATCCAAAGAAATTATAAAAGAGGGAAAAGAACTCACATGTGCAAAAATGTTTGTAGCAGTTCTTTTTGTGGGGGCAAAGGATTGGAAAACAGTTAATGCCATTAAACTAAGGAATGGCTGAATAAGTTATGGTACATGAAAGTAATGGAATATTATTCTATAAAAAATGATGAACAGGCTCATTTTAGAAAGGCCTGGAAAGATTTACATGAAATGATGCTGAGTGAAACGTGCAGAACTAGGAAAACATTGTACACAGCAACAGCATGACTGTGTAATGATCAACTATGACAAACTTGGTTCTTCTCAGTGGTTCAGTGATCCAAGGCAAGCCCAATAAACTTCTGATGGAAATTGCCATCTACATCCAAAGAGAGAACTATGAGACTGAATGTAAATCAACATATGCTAGGTTCACTTTTTTTGTCTTCTTTTTTTTTCCTCTCATGTTTTTTTTTCCTTTTCCAACATAATTAATTCATAAGGAAATATGATGAAAAAAGAAAAAAGATGTACAAAAATTTTTTTTTACATGTAACTGAGGAAAATAAGATTAAAAAAAAAACTTGTTATTAAATTTTTTTTTCTCCTTTTACTTCTTTTGGCTGCATTGACTTTGTGCAATTTTTTTTTTTTTTATTTCATATGACTAAAATTAGCCATTTTATCTTCTATTTGGTCACAAAATCTTCCCTTGTAGGGAAGTAATTTTGTCCTTGTTCTCCTAATTTGATTATGAATATAATTTATACTTCTAAATTATGCAACTATTTTCACCTTATCTTGGAAATACTATGTGAAGTGTTGGTCTAAGTTACCTTGTCCTTAACATTTAAGCTATGTAATAAATGTCATGAAACTCATTTCCCAAATATCTTTATTTCCTTCTGACTTCTCCTCAATCATGATGACCATTATTACCCCCATGTGCATACATCCTTTATAAAAAAGAAAAAACAAGTGACAAAATGAATGCATTTGACATTTTTTACAACATACTTGGACTGTAGGGTTCCACATTTCTACTAAGAGACAGAATTTTCAATTCTCAAATCTTCCTTACTCTCAAAATATGTCTTTTCAGGTACTATATACACATGTGAAGATAAACAGAGAAAAGGAACAAAGTACAACCAAAATGACTAAATGGAACCTAGTGGAACCACTAGGAAGAACCAAGTCTTTCATAGTTCAGCATTGCTCATTCTTGCAGTTATTATGACAATGCATTCCTGGTTCTGCTTATTTCACTCAACTTTAGTTTATGAAAATCTTTCCAGGCTTTTCTAAAATCAGCTTGTTCATCATTTTTTATATAACAATAATGTTAGGCCAAAGTTCCCTTTTAATGTCGTGACCCAGTTTCTCCAATTGTCTTATTTAGTTATTCTGCCTTAGGTTAACCTTTCCCTCTTAATGTTTGAGATAAAGGTTTTATAGACATTCCTTCTTAATGTTTGACAAGATAAAGGTTTATCCATTTTAGATGTCATTAAAATATCTCTATTCTAATAACCCTCTATTAGGTTATCCCCACCTAGATCCCTCCATTAAGTCATTGTTCTTGTTATTCCATAAAAAGCTCGCTGCCCCAATACACGGGGCTAGACTCTTTGAGATGATAGTCTCGTCTAGCCCTGGGATCAACACGGATCCATTGGTTCCAGTATTTCTCTCCATTTAATAAACTATTGAACTGGTCTCTAATCTCTTGTCTTGCTCAGTTTCTTCGGCATTACAATAATATTTCATAATCCTCATATATCATAACTTAGTCAGCCATTCTCATTTGATGGACATCTCCTCATTTTCCAATTCTTTGCTATCACAAAAATAGCTGCTACAAACATTTTTGAACATGTGGATTCTTTTCCCTTCTTTATAAATTCCTTGGAATACAAACACAAAAAAGATGGCATCTTTTAAGAAATTTCAAGGAAAATTCCTCTGATATTATAAAATCAGAGGGTAAAAAAGACACTGAAAGAATTCACTGATCACCTCCTAAAAGAGATTCTAAAATGGAAACCCCTAGAAATATTAAGAGCCAAATTCAGGTGCTTCCAGTTGAAAAGAAAATATTGCAAGCAGCCAGTAAGAAAAAATTCAAATAACATGGAGACACAGTCAAGATAACAGAAGATATTACAGTTTTTATGTTAAAGAATTGAAGGGTCTGGAAAATTGCCAGAAGGCAAAAGAGCTAGGATTATGATCAAGAATCACCTACATTGCAAAACAGTATAACCCTGTGGGATTAATTAAATAGAGCACTTTCAAGCATAGCTGGTGAAAAGAACAGAGCTGAAAAAAAAAATCTGACTTTCAAATACAATACTCCAGAGAAGACTAAAAAGGAAAGAGAAATCATGAAGGATTCAATAAGGGTTTGTTCTCGTTTTTATAGGGGAAGATGATACTAGTAACTCCTGCAAAATTTCTCAACATTCGGGCAGTGAAGGGTATAATTTGACAGAGGAAAAGACTCTGAGTTGAAAATGATGAGATGGGAAAATGAAAGTTAAAAAAAAAAAATTCGGGCTTGACAAAGAATCAATTAGCAGGGAAAAGGAAAAGGCAAACTAGGGTAATTAATGGTGATTCTAGTGATAGAATATAGCTTCTAGGGGAGACAGCAGTAGGGAGGTTGTTTCCTCCCCTCCCCTGACCCCCCAGATTGCTTCTTTCCTAACAATCTGTCAAGGAATTTAAAGTCTTCTGGCTTTAGAATCAGTGATCCCCAGATACCTCCCCCCCCCACACACACACTTTAGAGTGTTATTGTTCTTTTTTTTTTTTTTTTTTAAATAAATAGCCTTTTATTTACAGGTTATATGTATGGGTAACTTTACAGCATTGAGTGTTATTGTTCTAAAAATCAATAATTGTAAAAAACTTCTGGCCTAGGAATATTATTATATTTCTTCCCTTACACTTTAGGGAAGTGTATTAGGGAAGTATATTAGGGATCCTGTGGCTCTCTGACCTTAAGAGTGCAAATGGTCTAACAATCTATTTGTCAATGATTCCAAAATCTTCTGGCTTTAGGATAGTGCTAGATCTGCTAGTCATTGATAACCAAATTCCTGAAAGCACTCCTCAGTTCTATCCCTAGGTCATAAAATTAGCATATCAATTACATGAAGAACTAGATAAATGTGTCTCCTTGCTCCAGGTTCTTAGCTAAATTCTTTTGGAACTTAGCCTGCTTCAATTGGCCATACAATTCCAATAAACTTTGTCCCTTGATTTGGATATGGGTTCAAGCCTGCAAATCCTCCCCTCCCCCCTCCTCAGACAATTGGAGTTAAGTGACTTGCGCAGGGTCCCAAAGCTAGTAAGTATTGTGTCTGATCAAATTTGAACTCAGGTCCTCTTGACTTCAGGGCTGGTGCTTTATCCACTGTGCCACATAGCTGCTCCAAGCTGCAAATTCTTTTGAGACAACTCGGGACACTGGTCTGTGACCCCAACCTTTTTTGGTATCTTCAACTTCGACACAAGGATTTAGATATATATGTTTTTTTCTAAAGTTAAACCACTTAAGCATCCATAGAATAAAAGCAACTTGGTCATAATGATTAATTTCTTGGTTATATTGCTATTATCTATTTGCTAATATTTACCAAAATTTTTATAATGATTCATTAGTGGAATTAGTCTATAATTCTTTTTGTTTTATGCATTCTTGGTCTGAGAATCAAGACCAAAGCGATCTCCTCAAATGAAAGGCTACCATAGTAAATTTTTTTCAGAAAACTCATTATATATTAAAGAGTGTGAAGATTTAAGCATAGCTGAATTATGTGCTTACTCAGAAAAAGATTAACATCCTGCAAAATGTTTCCACCTAACCGCAATCTTATGTATCTTCAACAACAGCAAAATACAAAAAAAACAAACAAAAAAAAACCCTTCGGAATTAAAAGTAGCAAAACACTTTAAAAGTCTTATTTTCACTGGTAAGGGTACTGCACTCTTCCTTAACATGCAACCTTTTTATAACTTCACATATGTTCTTTTGGAGTTACTGTGACTTAAAAAAATCCTTTTCTGAAACCAACCAGTATATTGTGAGTGAAGAAGAGGAAGACAGAGAAGACTTAGATGAAAAAGCTTTTACATTAAAACAAAGGGGAAGCAGCAAGATGGAAACACCAAAAAGAAAAAAGAAAAGTTTAAATGAGACTTATTTTAAATTAATATTATAGGCTTATGAGATTGGGTTCTAGGTTCTAAATAAAAGATAGTCATTAACTTCCAGGAAGGACTGATTTTGTACTTGTACAATACTACTTTTACGAGTTTTCCAATTACATGTTCTTCAAAGTGTCACACCCTAGATTTAGAGATCTTGAAAAAGTCTCAAAACATGCTGAATTATGAATTGATCCTTAATAAGTACACCATAATGGTATAAACTGGGGGGAAAGAAAGACAAACATTTAGCAAAATATAAATTGGGAAAATAAATGTGATACTTTTATTATGTATTAGACATATGTGTGGTAGAACTAATCATTTTAATGGAACCCATCATTGCTCAATCTTACATGCATGAGAACATAGAGAGGAATGCCAAAATGTTTTATAATATATATGCTCAAGCACATTTCCAAGGAGTGCAGAAAAGTCTTATGCAGAAGATGACTTTCCTGAATTATTATGGAGGCCAAATCTTAGAAATGATGAACCACCATCTGATTCATTATGTTTAATAGAGAAAGAGATTAAGTAAAGATCATAAACACTCAAAAGCCTCACTTGCCTGGATATCTGTTTCTGCCTTGCCCAGACAATCTTTCTTGGACATGTTAATAAGCAGCCAAACTGAAAGAGTCTTCAAGCTGGGATAATCCACTAATGGAAAATATATATCCCTGGCAAAATTAAGAGTTAATGCTATTTATGATCTAGTTTTAAACTAACAGCACTGGGAAAAGGTAATTAGCACAGAAAAGTACAAAAAGTTTCAATTTTAAGTTAGTTAATAGAAAGAGGCTTCATAATGGTTAAGAAAGAAAACTGATTTCAACAGCTTCACTCCAATTTTCTAAATTCTAGGTCATAGTTTTAAGGCATTTTAAAGACATGACATCATAAGGAAACTCAATTCCTTTAGGTGATGAAACTCTTGGTATACTCTTGTACCAAAATGGAAAAGAACTTGAGTTAGGAATTCTATAACAACAGAAAAGACTGAAGACTACTGGGAGTGAACCTTAAACCTCATCCCACTCCCTTGGATTCTCCACCCTCCCTGGTAAGAAAGGTTTCTTATAATGAGCATACATACCTGAAAAAGGAGATTTAAAAACTCATTGGCAAGAACATTCTTTACACTCCAGATCTGATAGTCTTCCAGAGTAAGATGCCCCTTCTGGAAGAGGGATAACACTTAAAATAACTTGTTTTAGAGCATTTTACTTCTTTAAAAAATTTTTATTCATTTTCAACATTACTTTTATAAGATTTAGAATTTCATTTTTTTAATTCCTCCCCCCTCCCTAAAGCTGACAATCAGTCTGATGTAGGTTAATTATTTTACTTTTTAGAAGAGAAATGAAAATTAACGCTAACTTAGAAAATTTTGAATACTCTCATATTTCATTTCTAAACAGTGAATGTTATCTGAAAACTAGCAAAAGTAGGATCAAATTAAAAGTAACATATTATAAGTAAGGAAAGCATATAAACTGTGTCAAAGTAATAAGTAGATATAAAGGCAATTTAACATAGAAAATTTTATTTAAAAAAAAAGACATTTGAAAAGATTTAATAGTGCTTCACCTAAGAAGTCTGAACTTATAATGTTTAAAAAATGAAATTTCTGAGGAAGAACATAATGGATAAAATGTGAGCCTTTGTTACAATAATTATCTTAAAGTTTTGCATAATACAATCCAAAATTTCCTTTCCTAATAGTAGTTATAAGAGTACAGAATCCTTTTAGGCTCTTCAATTATTCAATGCATTCTTGTTATTAAGAAGAAATGGTTACATTTACATGTAACAAACAGAGTAACAGTAACAAAATATATTAAAATCACAGAATTGTATATTTAGACCCTTGGAAATCTAGGGTTTTAAGGGCTTTGGAAGCTATTTAGTCTACTACTAACAGTTTTATAGCTGAATAAACTTATATAAACTTAAATAAACTTATAGCTTGAGGAGGTTAAGTGACTTTACATGGGATAATAAGTTGGAATGACAAGTTTTATTTTTTAATTTTTTAAATTCAATTACTTTATATGTATTCCAAACCCTCTATTTTCCACTACCCCATACCTTAATCATTGATAAGGCAATAAAAACAAAATGCTACAAATATGTACAAACAACAATAACAACAACAAAAACCCAATCCCCAAATAACCATGTCTAAAAACCTCAAAAAGAAAATATGCCTCAATCTGTACTCTAGGTCCATCAGCTCAGTTGTTAAGTGATTTGCACAAAGTCACACAGCTAGTCTATATCTAAATGTCTAAAATATCCAAATGTCTAAAAACAGAATCTGGATCCAGATTATTCTTCTCCAAGTCCATTACTCCTATCTGCTATACCTTTGCATTTATTTTATTTTATTTTTTTTAATGATAGAGATCTTTTATTTCAAAAATTTACAGATACATGCTTAACTTTACTTGTAATAAGCCATGTATCTTTATTTCCTAAAAAGTAAATGCTGTGACTTGTTTGTTGGGTAGTGAAATTTAAATACAAATTTAATTTTAAAAAAAAAATCACTTTCCTATGCCTCATTTTGATTTCTTAGGGTTTGCTAGATACAATATATATAAAATATAGTGAAATTATATCTGAGTTTTTTGATCAAATATTAAATCTGAATATCAAAACAAAACTAGTATTAGTATTAGTAATTGATTCTTGCAATAAGGATGAAAGTTGTAATTTTAAAAATGGGCATGATCTCTCTTTGACACTCTTTGGTTCCATACTTTAGTCTTGAAGCACATAGATCCAGACACAGTGATTATACATATACTGGCACATATATATGGAGTACATTAAGATGTGTAGAATGTGTGGTTATTCCTACTTGCTGGTCAAACACTTCATTTCATTTCATTTCTGAGTAGAAAGGCTAATAATCAAGGATACCTAGCACATATGCCTTATTTCCAATAAGACAATTACACTGAATCAAGCCAAAACTTGAGATAAGCAGATGGCTAGAATACAATGTGCAAAGGAAACAACAAGCCGCAAAGAACACTGACAATAAAAAATAGTGACAACAGTTTTCAGTAGAGGTTAACAACATGGATTCAAATCACATTCCATTTTCATAGCTTTGTAACCTTGGGCAAGTCACTTAATATTATCGGGCATCAAATTTTTTAATCTCTAAAAATGACATTTCTTAATGACATTTCAAGTGCTAGATGCTAGCTCCAAATATTATTTTATGATCCTAATGATATAATCTTAGTTCAAAGAATTGTTTATCTTGGCCTCTTTTAGCAAGTATATATAATGAGCATGACAGAAGAATTATGATGAAAGATAGTGCTAACAAACAAGGATAAAAGAATAATATTCTGATCTATAATGCCTTTAATTCTATTTCAAGCATCCAATTATACTTTTTCCTGAGGGTAGACTACGTGAAAATGCTCATATAGTTAAGAGCTCCTTAGCCACATATTTTAAACATAATCATGAAAACTAAACCATGTGGTATGGTAGATAGCTAGCTGGTCTTGTCCTGACAGAGCATGGAGTTCAAATTCTACTTCCAACTCATATTAGCAGTGAGATCATGGACAAGTCACTTGACCTCTCAATGTTACAGCAACTTTCTAAAACTATACTTTGCAGATTAGTTGCCAATCTACATCAAGGAAAGTAGTTTCTACACTAATGAAATTATAACTCCAGAACAACAACAACAAAAAAATCATAAACTCAGAGATCAAGTAACTTTAGGTAAGTTTTATAAAACTGCCTAAGAGGAGGGGCTGGGGGAAAGGAGGGGAAAATTTAAACACAAGGTTTTCCAAGGATCAATGATGAAAAATTATCCATGCATATGTTTGGAAAATAAAAAACTTTAATAAAAAAAAACAATAAAAACAATCAAAATAAATAATTGAAATTGCTTAAGAGTAACAAAAACAGAAAGGTACCTAAAAAATGTTTTTGGGTGAAAAACAAATTAGTTCTATTAAAAACTCACCTTTGTGGTGTCATGTGCATTTAATATACCTTCTACAATATCTGACAAATTCATGTGCAATTCCTTTAAAAAAACAAACAAACCCAAAAGAGCAATTAAAAACCAGTAAGTAAACAAAAGAAATATGAAAAAATGCTGAATATATACTATTTTGGTCATTTGAGATAACAATTTTAATCTACAATGAACAGATGAACATATTTGCTTTGACAAAAATAACAAATCTCCAATTTGACTCAATAAAGTTATTAAAATTTAAATCACTTTCTTAGCATTATTTGTTCTGATTTCTAGAATGGTTAGCTCAATACACAATTCTATAAGCAAAATATTAGTATGTTTGTTTTTCCAAGACTCCTCCACCATTTCCATCTTTTGTCTTTGGCAATTTTCTTGTGTGAGGTGAAATTTCTAAGTTGTTTGGAATTTCTGTTGTGATCTGGAAGAATCATATTTTGTAGTTAATAATCTTCTTTTAGGAAATGTATATTTCCATTGAACACATCCACTAGGGAATAGCTCTACTGATACAAAAGAATGTACTCCAAAATATTTTTAATAGCCTTTTTTGTAGTAGCCAAGATTTAGAAACACAAAGTAGATGTCAATCAATTGGGGAAAGATTAAAACAAACTTGGTACATAAATAGAATGGAGTATCATCCCTACACTGTAAGAAATAATGAAGATGCAGAATGCAAAGTGAACAGAGAAGAATTAACAAAACAACATACAAGGACTGAAAATCGAAAGAAAAATAGTGAAAAACAAAACAAAAATTCAAAGTAAATGCTATTACTAAGTTTATCCCTGAATGAAGAAACAAGAGAATGAACTTCCTCCCCTTCTTTGTAGAGGTGTTGGATGTTGGTTAGTTTTATTGAAATTATTTTTCCCCTCTATTTTGTTATTGGTGAAGTAGCTCTCTGGGAAAAACGTTTTGGGGAATTAAGATGATTTATAAACAAAACAAAGTCCCAGTTAAAAAAACAAAATCATTGATTAAGTAGTCTATTGACAAGGCACTATGGAAGGTTCTGGGGATTTAAGAACAAAAATAGAAAACTATGTTTCTCCTCAGGAACCTTTATCTCACTAAGATACATAAAACAGAAATAAGTTGAAGATTAAGCTAGAAAATTAACAATTAGGGAAAGATAGAAAAGTATCTCATAGGAGATACTATTTAAGTTGAATCTTGAAGGAAGCTAAGGATTCTAATAGATCTCAGTATGTATTTGATTCTTTTCTTCCCCAATTACATACACTTTGAGAAGTAACCAAACTGATATCATTCCTTAAGTAACTCTCCTTGCTAACCAACTTATGAGGCAAAATTGCCCCAACAGGTTCATAGTATATAGAACTTACAGGGATATCATCCGTACGGTTGTCCTTCCAGACCTCTAAGAGTGCAACAACCATATCTCTTAGTTCAACTCGAGAGAGGACTCCATCACGGTCAACATCGAACACCTTAAAACAAACTAATGAAGAGAAATTGTTAAGTAAGATGAATTATTTTTATACTTCAAAATATAGGGCAAAATACTGGCCATTGTTTCTGGATAATCAAAAGTTTTCAGGCAACCATATCATACTTAAGAGCATGTATATATATATATATATTTATATATATATATACACACACACACACACATACATGCTTTGGGTCAGCAGAAATCATGCTATCTCGCACACAAACAAAATAGGCTATTAAAAATTACAATGTCTCTTCACTCTAATTAGGGCTTCTTTTCCTGTAAGTTGAAATGAAAAGGCTAAGTTGCTTTGAATATATACCATTCTTAGTTCATAATATCATGGAATCATAGATTTAGAGCATGTAGGTTTATTAAAAGTCAATGACTACTATTTCCTCATATTAAAGATGAAGAAACTGAGACCTTGTCTGATGTCAAGCAAATAGGCAATACTGGGATTTGACCTGTCTTGTATGACTTATTACCATGGTATCAGTTTAAGGGTGACATTTCATTTCTAAAAACTTAATAATTCTAAGTTTTAAAAGGTGATTTCATAGGACTTTTTCAGTTTGTTCAGGGGCACCTAATGAAAATGGTCTTTTTAAAGCAAAAAGTAGTACCCTAATCTAGTGTTAAAGACAACTTGAATTCTCAGTTTGCCTCCTGAAAGCAAAATGCTTGTTGTATGGTACTAAATTCCAGTGAGTAATGTTTAATAGCTGCAGCTCTTCACAAAAGTTCAATTGCATTATGCCAAAAAATTCCCAATGATTTACTTTGATTTATTAACTTTCCTTACTACAGCAGGAAAACTTCTTGAAAAAGGATCATGAACTTTCATTGAGAAACAAAGAACTTCACTTTCAACTTTAGATTTCACAAAAATGATCAATCTATCATAATGGTTAAAAGATGGAAAAGATTAATGATATCACTTAAGAGAATTCTGTTTCAGGTTTTAAGTTAATCCCTAAACAATATTTAGCAGAAACAAAACAAAAAACAAACAAAAAAGATCAATTCTCTATTTAAAATAAAACAGACACTTGAATTATTATGACTTAAAAAGAAAAGTTATGTTTTTCAAGTTCCCAGATTATGGAATGATTCTGTTGTTATTGTTGATATTTAAGCTGATATATTGATACGTATGTTGATATGTATATGAGCTGTTTCTAGTTTATGTTACTAGATAAGATCAAAGAACCAAAAAATCCAATACCAGCCATAAGCAACCACTATAAAATTAAACTTTTAGAAAGAGACAGAAAAATAACTACTAAAATATATATGAGTTAATTTAACTAAATGTCAATTGACTGCAGTTTCTTAAAGATATTTATGATTTAATAATATATGCTTGTGAATTTATATTGCAATTGTAATTTGGCTAAACACTGCTAAGTTAAACTTTTTAGTATTCAGTAAAGACAGAGAAAATTGCATTTTGCTAATAAACATTACTGTTAATAAAATACTCATGAATATAAGTGACATGAATATCTCTAAAAATTATTTTGAATCTAATACCAATCCTCCGGATAACTCAAGATACAGTAAACACTATGGAAACTAACAAAGTATCATTCTGTTTGAAAATTTCAAATGTATCAGGATCAATATATTCCCGCCATTTACTTTACTTATTAGGAATCAAAAGTCCTTGAAATTTCAATTTCAACATCAGCAAAGCTCACATAGGAGATGAATTAAAAGCAGTAAACTCGTAAAAATGCAATCATAAACAATAATTGCAAACCATCTATTTTTATTCATGCCATGTGTCATGACAGTTTGCTTTAAGCCTCCACATCAAGAAAAATAAACCATAGGTAGGTATGTTAATAAGAACTCCAGACCTGGAGTCAGGAAAACCTAAGTTCAAATCTAGCCTCAGGCCCTTACTAGCTGCATGACTCAGAAAAAGGAACTTAACCTCTCTGTGCCTTAGTTTCCTTACTTATAAAATCAGGCTAATAATACCTACTTCTCAAGATTGCTGTGAGGATCAAATGAGATAATATCTATAAAGTACTTTGAAAATTTTAAAGTACTATTCTAACTGCTTTATTATTTTTTACTGAAAAGATTCTAATAAACTTCATAAAGTAACTAAAAAATCAAGTATTACTGGAATAATAGTATTAAATCAATCTAATTAAAGTCTTATGGCATTTGCAGTACTGGTTAACAGATGACATTTAGTACACTTACATTTTTGTCTTTCAGCCAGAGGTCCCCTGCAACATGCTGACAACCCACAGGATATCTCTTTAAAGTCTATGTGATTGTCACGATTTTCATCAAAGGCATTAAACAAACCTGAAAGAAAAGAAAGTGTCATAAATGTTGATATTTTCGTATGACATTCATAAACGTCTCCCTTTGCCATAAAACAGGCAAGCTGAAGAACATTTTCTATCAGTTGGGGACATGGATTGCTATAGAGCACAATTTTTTATTTTAAAAGCTTCCTGACACAGTTACACTTACACACACACACACACACACACACACACACACACACACACCACAGTGACAGCAGAAGAGATTAAATCTTAGATGCTTTAGATTCTTTTAGAAAACATTGCCATGGGTGCTACCTCATTAATCTCTCAGATGATATAGTGCCAATATGACTCTATACTTTCTCTATCTTTTTTCTCCTTCCAGGAAATGTCAAATTTCTAATCTTACCTGACAATTTTCTAACAATTCTGTTTTATTCTCACAATCTATTCTGATCTAATCCCACCCCCAAAGACAAGAGATACTTTCATTTTCCGTCATTATTCAACATCCAACAAAGACATTTTCCAATGTAAATTAAAATAGTTTGAGTACTGGACTGGAAAGCAAAAGAATTAATAAACAAAAATTAAAACAAAATATTTATGTGATTAAGTCATTAATAGATAGAGGTAATAAGTTTGGAAATAAACTGAATTTCTAATTTCACAACTGTCACTGGTTCATTGTGATATAAATGAAAATGCTACTTTGGTAGATGAAATTTAGTTGCCGAAAAGAACAGAAAAATTGTCTGTCAGAGAAAATGGCAGTAATCAATCTGTGAAGAAATAAAGTTTCTAAATGCAAATACTAAGGACAAATAGTCTATTTGAGGAAAAGACAGAAAATAATCTTTGAAAGGACTTGTTTGAAGATATAATAACTGAGATAATGAATGGCTAAAAGGCATTGTAGTTCATCAGTTTATTTGTATGTGACTTTTTAAAGTTGGTTGTGTTTTTTTGGTGAGGCAATAAGATTAAGTAACTTGTCAAGGGTCACAGAGCTAGTAAGTATCAAATGTCTGAGGCCGAATTTTATTTCGGGTCTTCCTGACTCAGTGCTATAAGGAAGTACTTATTTGAGATATGTAGAAAGCAGATCAAAAATCAGAAGTTTAAGTAAGGAAGAAAGAAATCATAAGAAGCTAGGGAAAAAAAGGACAAAGATGCTTCCAATTGGAAGATAGCTAACTCATTTATTGGGAGTCTTTTAACTGCTTTGCTAAGAATCTGCTGATTTGAAGAAAGAAATTTATTTCTTTGATAGTTGCAGAAGGGCAAGATCATCTCAGTTTTTCAGCTGCTATGCTAGAAAAAAGAGCTGAATTCTGCAGCTGTAGAGAGCTATCTGGGCTTACTGCTCTCTACCATGATCTACAGTATGAGAGAAAGAAAACTTGGATTTCTCCTCTACAGTTTAAGAAGGAAAAAGAGAAAAGGACAGGAGGAAAAGCCAAATATTTATTTGTTTGATGGTGATCTCTCTTTTTGGAGAGAATGCTTTATCTTGCTAAAAGCTGAACAGAAAAAGCAAAATTCCACTAACTGGAGAGCAGACTGAATTTGTCCACAATACCCAACTGTCAAACTGAGGAGCGCTACAATTTTCTGGCCTAAGTGAATGGCTTATTAAATGCAATGTTGATATGTGTTTTTCCTATAACCAAAAAGTACTTTCTCAGCAATTAGTTAAGGGGGCTTATTACTAGTGGACTTTAAAACAAGAGATTTGCCTAATAGGAGAGCACTAAAAATCAGGAGTAGCTGATAGAGAAATGATCTTTTGAAGTTCAGATTCTTAAAGGAATCAATAAGTTTCCTCATATATGTGTTTTGCAACTCTTCCCTGAAGACATAGAGTGAGACATGTTTATAAAGGAATTGTGATATTCTGATTATTCTTGACTTTGCCTCCTACTTAGCAACTTATGTTTACTTAACTTGTGCTTTAGTGTTCTACTGAGTAAAAAATGGTATTACTACTTTTATCTTATGTAGTAAATATTTTATGTTTAAGAGTCAATGATGGTATGGTTACTGAATCTTCATTTTATGGCAAGGACAATGGTGAGGGCTTAGGAACTACAGTGGCAAACAATGAGTATATTTTCCTCTATCTGCAGCCTTTTCCAACCAAAGTTATCCCTATGATTTTAAAAAACAGTCTGAGTGGGAGCCTGAGGGTCATTGTTGTGGCTGGCTATTCTCTGCGGAAAAACACTCAGATGTTTCAGGGATTGGATAGGCTGGGATAAATGCATTAGCCAAGAGGCAGAGAAAAAGTGGACACCATATTCATGGGCTGCTTATATGGATGGATTCTTAACTATTCCCAGATTACATATGAAAATATGTAGGCAGAGATATAAATATATATACTTTTATATGTAGACATATGTATATATAAACACATATTTCAAATCCAAATTCAAAACAAATATTTCCACAAAAGACCTTTTATGCTTTCCCTTTTTCCTATTCTTTTTTTTTTTTAATTTCACAGGTTGCTATGGCCAAATAATTGGTTATAATGGATACAGGCACTATGAAATGTTTCTGTTCAAGATACGAACCTTTAGAGAGTTTGCTTTGAGATCCAACTAAGCCAGATCACCTCAAAAGCATTTATAGATTTAACTAGAAGGAGAGCAAAAAAGATGCAAGATGAATCAGATATGCCAGTTACTAAAATTACGTACAAAATGGAAATTAGACCACAGTAAAGACATGGACTGTGATTATCACTATTTCTTAAAGACTTGGTTTAACTGATTTTAAACAAAACATAATAGTTGCCACAATAATAAGGTCAAAAGAAGCTAGAAACTACCTAAGATAGCAAAATACATGATCTTCTTGCCAAGCATAAAAACAACGCAGCCAAGGTTGACAATAGTTAAAAAGATAATACAATATAATGGACTCTGAGTTAGGAGAGATTCAGGGTCAAATGCCTTTTCTGACATTTACTGTGTTACATGACTAAAATAACTATTCCATACAATGTAAGATAAGAGCACAGCAAACCTTAGGTGTTATGTAAATGTGAGTCACAAGTAAAAGCACATTTGCAAAAACATTATAGAAGAGGAAAAAGGGAAGTTAACTAAAAACATAGGATTAGCAGATCACAAAACAATGGAGAGACAAATAAGCCTATAAAACACTTGACTTGAGGTCCAATCAAGTCTTTTTATCCTAAAAGTTTTGACAGATGAAGCTGGAAGGAGAACAAAAAGATATAAAATAGAAAAATTCTGTCAGAATTTCTAGAGCAAGTTTTTTTCTCATCACTCATGACAGAGGCATACCTTTTAATTTTAACATCTCAATACCGAATATGCTTAATTAATTGAAAAGTAGAAGTGGTTTCTAATCATATGAAAAATGCTCTAACTCACCATTAATTAGAGAAGAGCAAATTAAGACAACTCTGAGATACCACCTTACATCTTTCAGATTGGCTAGGATAACAGGAAAAAATGATGATTAACTTTGGAGGAAATGTGGGAAAATTGAGACACTAGTGCAATGTTGGTGAAGTGAACTGATACAATCATTCTGGAGAACAGTCTTTGGAACTCTGCCCAAAGAGCTACCAAACTGCATACTCTTTTGTTTAAGCAGTATCACTATTGGGTCTGTATCCCAGAGAGATCATAAAAAAGAGAAAGGGATCCACATGTGAAAAATGTTTGTGACAGCCCTTTTTGTAGTGGCAAGGAACTGGTAACTGAGTGGATGTCCATCAGTGGGAGAGTGGCTCAATAAGTTATGGTATATGAATGTAATGGAATATTATTGTTCTATAAGAAACAATCAGCAGGATGATTTCAGAATGGCCGGGAGAGACTTATATGAACTGATGCTACATGAAGTAAGTAGAACCAAGAGAACAGTATACACAGCAACAAGATTATATGATGATCAACTGTGATGGATGTGGCTCTTTTCAACAATGAGGTGATTCAGGGCAATTCCAATAGATAAATGTGAGAGAGAGCTATCTGCATCCAAAGAGAGGACCATGGGGGAACTGAATGTGGATCACAACATAGTATTTTCACCTTTGTTGTTGTTGTTGTTTTCTCTCTTTTTTTTTCTTTTTGATCTTATTTTTCTTGTGCAGTATGATAAATGTGGAAATATGTTTAGAAGAATCACACGTGTTTAACCTATATTGGACTACTTGCTGTTTAGGGGAGGGAGAAGGAAGGGAAGGAGGGAGAAAATTTTGGAACACAAGGTTTTGCAAGGGTAAAGGTTAGAAACTATCTTTGCATGTATTTTGAAAAATAAAAAGCTATTATTTTTTTTTATAAAAGTATTAATAATATTTAAGAGGATAAAATTGAGAAAAGAACTGACCTGAATGAAAATATACAGAAGGAAACTAGTAATAGTAAAATGACATTTTAAACCACAACTCTAAATGAGTTCACAGATTTTTAAGGTCTCACAGAATGATGACACATGGCAAAACAGGAAAAAAAAATCATGGACAATCCTCCCTCCCCCCACCCACCCACACATATACACAGACACACACACACTTTTAAAAAATAACATCTTTATGACAGGGTTCAGTCATGTATTCAAGATATTATCAATGAAAACACAGGAGAGAAATGGGGGCATTCACAAATGATTAAAGAAGACTAGATTTTTGCCATCATTATTTGTTGATTACAGGAAAGTTTGACTCCAGAGAAAAAGTTTTAAAAACCCTTCAATAAAACTCCCAGGGTTACATTAAAAATTATTTATGATTCTTTTAGAAATGCAACCACATTGACAATTTTATTTAGAGAAGCTTTGATTAATAATATCAAGCAAGGCAAAAAAAACAGAGAGATGTATGCTAGCCAATAGATTTTACACTGTCACTGAAGATCTCTTCTGAATGTTATCCTAAACAGAAAAAAGATTCTCTATATGTGGCAAGATCTTCCAAATGTTCCCGTTTGTGGATAGCATTGTGTTGACTGCATGAAGTCTCAGGCTCCTACAGAAGCCTCTAAAATGGAATCCTAGCAATAATTCACAAAGAGAACAAACAACAAACTAGTGGAAGAACATACTATCATTCCCAGATTGTGATATGCTATTGGATGAACAGTACAATTGAGTTATTCTATCACAATAGTTATTTTTGCACAGGGATTGAAAACAGGAAATGAATTGACCCAATAACTTAAAATGTGGAAAGGAAATGAGTGAATTGATCAGAGAATTATGTTTTTTTTTTCTTTTCTTTTCTTTTTTTTTTATTTAATAGCCTTTTATTTACAGGATATATACATGGGTAACTTTACAGCATTAACAATTGCCAAACAGAGAATTATGTTTTACCTTCAATGATTCTAAACTATTCTTTTACACAATAACTCAATTTCATCATGCCATTTGAGAGAATTTCCAATGATATGATATGCTGAATATGCAGAATCAGTATAATCCCAAATGACTTAAAATAATAGACAACTCAAAGCATATGAATGGCTTAAGGTGAAGCATTATTACCATATTATAAGGACTTACGAAGAATATTACTAAACAAATGAACCACTGTAAGAGAAGACTGCTATTCTTATAGTTCTTATTCTTATATTTAATAGATAGAGAGAGATGCAATAATACTCATTAAATGTTAAAAGTCCTAGAGGAAGGCCTCTATCATATAAAGTGGATCCTCTGTGGAATATTTATAGGATAACAAAAAGGAAACACAAAAAATAAGAAGGCAAAGAGAGGATAGGATTGCAATAAGTGAATATCTGCATTGATTAGATCAGAGATCTATGGAAGCATCAAGAAACTATTATAAAAGAATTAAAGACTGAACTTTCTAAGAATCCAAAAAAAGTTTTTTTTCTTCAAGCATTTGGGAGAAAGACATTCTACAGATAGAAGAAATAACAAAGAATATTGTAAGCTATTTTATATCTTTACAAAGCATTTAAAAATGTATTGTTGTTGAGGCAATTGGGGTTAAATGACTTGCCCAGGATCACACAGGTTGCAAGTAATAAGTGTCTGAGGCTGGATTTGAACTCAAGTCCTCTTGACTTCAAGCTTGGTGCTATATCAACTGTGCCATTTAGCTGCCCTTCTTTTTTTTTTGTTGTTATTATAGTAACTTTTTATTAACAGAACCCATTCCAGGGTAATTTTTTTTACAACATTATCCCTTGCATTCACTTCTGTTCCGATTTTTCCCTCCCACCCTCTACCCCCTCCCCTAGATGGCAAGCAGTCCTATGTATGTTGAATATGTCGTAGTATATCCTAGATACAATGTATGTGTGCAGATCCAAACAGTTTTCTTGTTGCACAGGGAGAATTGGATTCAGAAGGTAAAAATAACCCGGGAAGAAAAACAAAAATGTAAACAGTTTACATTCATTTCCCAGTGTTTTTTCCTTTGGTTGTAGCTGCTTCTGTCCATCATTGATCAATTGAAACTGAATTAGGTCTTTTTGTCAAAGAAATCCACTTCCATCAGATTACATCTTCATACAGTATCGTTGTTGATGTATATAATGATCTCTTGGTTCTGCTCATTTCACTTAGCATCAGCTCATGTAATTCTCTCCAAGCCTCTCTGTATTGATCCTGCTGGTCATTTCTTACAGAACAATAATATTCCATAACATTCATATACCACAATTTACCCAATCATTCTCCACTTGGTGGGCATCCATTAATTTTCCAGTTTCTAGCCACTACAAACAGGGCTGCTACAAACATTTTTAGCTGCCCTTCTTAAAGCTAACCTATCAATCAGACTTGAAATAAGTAGAAATAAATTTAAAAATTTATGGCTCAGATTAGTTAGTATTTCTCATTCTGAGACACTAAATGTATAATTTATATTCACTTGTTCACTGTATTACAAATGTAATAATACCATTTATTGATATGTTAATATCTCAATAGTAAATACTAATATTGTGGAAAATTTTGAGAATAAAATCCCATAAATAACAGTTATAGATTTGAAGCTTGATGGTTGGCTTTTAGTCCTCAAATAAATTTAGCATATCAATATTCTTCATGAGGGTGCAATGATTTGGAATGATTAATTAGGTGATCTCTCTCACATCTACTGAAATATATTTTTTCTCTATTTGAATGATATAATCAGTAGAGTATCCCCCTTTAAAAAAAAATGGCTATGAGAAGAAACAGAATGAATAAGAATTAAAGAATTTATAATGTTAAATCAGTTTAGCTAGTTTGTTTAGATATGAGATATGTTTGTTTATTCTTTTGGAGATAAAGTAAAATATTGTTGTCGAGTAGCAGCTGTGAGGCCAGTGAAACATGATTAAACCAACATAGTCAAAAGACCTGGTTCACATTCTAGATTTGATTTTTACTAGCTTTCTAGCCTAGGCAAAGTCACGTCATCTCTATGAATCTCATTCATAAAATAAAGAAACTGAACTAGATACTAAGATCCCTTAGAACTCAAGCATTCTAAAAATTCTTGTTTCACATTACTGGATTATAAGACAGCAAAATTTGTTGGAAGGGACATGAATCATCAGATCACAGAACTGGAAAGGAGCTCAATGGTAAGCTTAACCAAAATTCTTATATGAAGCATAAATGCCCTTTACAATATCCCCAGTGTTCACTGAACCTCTCTCTACTAAACAGTTGTAATGTCAAGGAACTCACTACTAATCAGGCAATTCATTCCATTTTTGGATATCTGTATTCATCAGAAGTACTTCCTTTTACTTCTACATTTTTCTACATGTAGCTTCTATTCCCTGGGCCTTGTTTTACCCTCCAAGATTCAAGCAAAATGAGCTTAATCTCTCTTGTATATGAAAAAATTTAAATATCTGAAGACAGAGAAAATGTTCTACACAAATCTTATATTCTCTAGACTAAACATCTTCAATCAATGTTTCAAGAGATAATGATAATGGGGCTTAATTTTCAATCCTTTTCACCGTCCTTTCTAAAATGTTTCACCAAGAACTTAACACAATATTCCAGATGTGGTCAGATCAAGGTAAAAAATACAATGAAACTAGCATTTCCATGAGATAGTATAACAATATTATTCTGGTAAATTTTTGATAAAACATTCAAATACTCTTTGTAAACTTAGGGTGGTGAGGGATAGAAGAGAAAATTACACCCTAAAGGATTTAACACATTAACAGACCTTCTCAGTATTACAAAGTATTTAAATAAAAAAACATGCTAAGGAGCATCATGAATGAAGATTGATCTAGGGAATGGGGGTGGGTTGGGAAGAGAAAAATTCAACAAATGGACATTTACAGGCAATGAGAATGGCTCCTACCTTCACTCAGAGATGGATGAATGGGTGGCGAAACCAAAGGGCCAAATGTCTCTAAATCAAAACGGCCAGTCCGGGATTGAGCCTTCAGCAGCCAATAGCGTTTCTCAAGATCAATGATGTCTGATTCTTCCACTGACAGAGGCAAATCAAACAAAAAAGTAAACCAGCTAGGTTTGGTGGCCTGGACAGTCATTTTATTTTGGCAACAAGTTCAAATTAAACATTCTGTTTTCTAACTGTGCTGCTAAAATCAGGTATCTGTATGACTTCAAATTAAATAGGAACAACAACAACAAAAAATCCCATTGAGGGGAAAAATCAAATTCATTATTTTTAAAATGTGAAAAAAAGTGATTTGAGATGACTAACAAAGAAAATAGGCTTAAAAAACAAATAATATAATTGTTAGCATGAGCTATTTAAATAGTCTAAAATTTTTTAAATTGCCTAAAAGATGCAAGAATACAAAAATAATATAAGTATATCTCTCCATTTATAAATTATTTGGCATTTAAACTTCAAAATTAGTAAAATATGTATAATCTTTTAAAAGTTAGAATGAAAAGGTAGAAACAAAGGAAATATCTTTAAAATAAAAATAGCTTGAAATGACAATAGTTCCCTTGTTTATCAATGAATACAGGAGAATAGTCATGAATTAGATTTAGTTATAGTTACATTTTGAAATTAATTTTCTTTTCATTGATAAAAGGAAAAAACCACAAATGCATCTGGGGTCAAACCAAAAAAGTATTAACCCAGTAGCTATTACATGCTAAGAAACATGTTAGGTACAGAAAACCATGGTGATCCCTATCTTCCAGGAGTTTATAATTTACTAAGAAAGGCAAAATGAACACATGTATGACAATATAGCATAGGATACAATTACAATGAAAAATTGTGTGATACAGACCACAAATATTATTGGAGTTCAGAAGAACTGAAAATCAAGACACAAAGCATTTATTAAGTGCTTATTATTGGTTAAAGTATGAAGTTCAAAGAATAAAAATAAAAGCAAGCAGGATACAACAGACCATGCCCTTAAAGAGTTTACATTTTAAAGGGAGAAGACAACACATAAAAAGAAAGAAGGGCAAGCTGCATATGTATCTGTATGCTTATTAAACGGTAGCTAGAAAATGATGTGGGGGATTTCTTCCAGGTAAAATTAAGTGAAAGCTTAGCTACAAGATTCTGACATCTCAGGGGCAAAGTTCAAAGATTCAAATGATGGACAAAGGGGAAATGAGGACAGAAAAAAACATGATTTGAAAATGATGGCCAAGAGTAGCAAAAACTCCATTGAAAAGAACTAGGAATTAAATTATGCCTTTTAAAAGATAGTTTAAAAAGTTAACAGTAACATCAAGTGATGATAACGATATAAATACAGTTGAGAATGAACATGAAATATTTGTGGGAAGTATGCAGGAAGAAAAGATACAAATTGGTTAACATTTTAATAAGGCAAGATAAGCACACTGAAAACTTGAAAGCAACTTGAAAACAAGGGAAGGGTTTGAACATTGTAATAGTCAATAAGAATCTTGTGATAAAAGGGTTTCAAAAGAGATCAATCTAGTATTAATATACAGCAAAATGACTGGCCAGTCAAAAAATTATCACAGTAATCCAAGTGACAGACCTGAAGTAAATTATAGCAACAGGAAGCGAAACAAAAATGATACAGTATATGCCACAAAGGAAATTACTAGCAATGATGAAATTGGCTATTAATTGTCCATGGAGAAATAAAGAAAAGGAATCTGCTTTTCTATTGCTTCCTTTGAAGTTTTTTTATCTAAGATCTTTTCAATCTCTTTCTTTCTGGTGTCTCCCCTGATTCAAATAATATTCTCAAAGTTCTCTTCTCACTTCTAAATACTTTGTTTCTTGCTTGCTTCTCATTCTCTTTCCAACTCAACATGTATGATTCCCAAAATTTTGTTCTTTTTTTCCTTCTCTCTAAATTCTCTCCCCAACCTTAGCTATATAATTCATATGAAAAATCTATTAGTTCAAACCCCCTCTCTATACAAGACAGGAAAATGAAAGTTCTCCAAGGACATAAAGATAGTTGAGAAGATTCATGGCTTTAACTCAGTTCTTCTAACTCCAAATATGGTGTCATATATGAGGATACTTAGAAGGAGTCTATATAGTCAGAGGGCTTACGTGAGTCAATAACGTTGGGATAATCTTCCCCCACATCAAAAACAATGATGGGAAAAGAAAGAGAAATGCACTGGAAAAAGTGTGAAGGAAAAAGTAGAATGGTAAAATTTTCTCATAAGAGAGACACAAAAAAGGGAGAGGATAGGATGGGGAGTGAGCAATGTTTGAATCTCAATGAAATAGATTCAAAGAAGAAAAAATATACATATTCAGTTGGAGACAGAAATCTATCTTAGCCAACATAGTAATAGATACGGAGGTGTGAAACTGTAAAAATAAGAGTAGATTAACAGATTTTTGAGGAGGAACAGGAAAAAAAGAATAAGATAAACAAAAGAAAATAAGATGAAAAACACATCAACCATATCTGTGAATATAAACAGGATGAACTTACTCATAAAACAGAAGTGGAGAGCAAAATGGATTAGAAACTAGAATCCAACAATATACTGTTTACAAAAAACACATTTGAAACAGAAAGACACACAGTCAAAATAAAGAACTGTGAGAAAATCTAATGATTCAGCTAAAGTAAAAATAAAATGACAGGAATATCAATCAGGATCTCAATCAAAGCAAACATAAAAACAGACAATTAAAAGTAATCATGAGAAAAACTACACTTTGCTAAAAAGTAGTAATGAATACAAAAAAAAAAATTTACATTAAATTTCTCTGATCGTTCTCCATTCTCAAATATATATATATATATATATATATATATATAAAATCAACTTAGTCAAACTGATAAAAATAAGAGCCAATCCCTAATTGATAAATGGTCAAAGGACATGAACAGATTGTTTTCAGAAGAAATCAAAGCTATTTTCAACCAAATGTTCTAATTCACTATTGATTAGAGAAAAGCAAGTTAAATCAGATATAAAGTACCATCTTACATCTGTCAGAAATGAGAAATGCTGAAAAGAATGAGGGAAAATAGGTACATCAATAAATAACAAGAGAGCATATTCTTAGATCCAGGTTAATGAGAGATAAAGAGATAATGAGAGATAAAGAAAAATTAAAAGGACCTAAACATACAAAAATATTTATAGCAGCTCTTTTTGTAGTGACAAAGAATTAGAAATTGAGGTGATGTTCATCAACAGGGAACAGATGAGGGGAGCAGTTATGAAAAAAATATAGCATGACCAATGTAAATGGATGTAAAATGAAATAAAAGGTATTGGGAGATCATTGTGCATAGTAACAATAATGTAATAATGATCAACTGTGAAAGACTTAGCTACTCTATCAATGCATCAATTAAAGACAATTCCAAAGGACTCATGGTGAAAAATGCTAACTACATTTCCAAAGAGAAAACTAAGGAACTCTGGTTGCAATTTGAATTTTCTATTTTCCTTTTACTAATACAGATAATATGGAAATATATTTTAGATGATTTAACATGTATAATTAAAATTTTGCTTACCTTCTCAGTGGGTGAGGAAGGGAGAGGATTTGGAATTCAAAATTTTAAAGAAAAGAATACTTTAAAAAATAAGTAAGTCATAAATTTATTGGGGGAGAAGGGATAACTGTTGCTTCTGTAGGGAAAATGTCATATTGGGAGTTCTCTACACAAATGAAACCACAGCTTATGACTAAAACTGCAAATAATAAAAATTTTAAATAAAGAATAGATTAGTGTAAGAAGAGAGAGATTGGTTAAGAAGAAAAATTAGGAAACTATTATTTCCCAGGTGGAAGATAGGAGGAATGTGAATTCAGGTGGTGGCAATGGGAAACTGGGTATTATGATAGGGGAAGATAATGGTTTGCTGAGGTAGAATTAACAGATAGTTTTACATGTCTATGAGATAAACAAATGTGAATATTAATGGCATATGTAAGAAACAAGGGACTAGGGGTTTTTAACCTTTTTTGTGCCATGGGTCTATTTGGCAATCTAGTGGAAAAGCCTCTGGTCCTTTTCCCTAGAATGTTTTTCAATAATTGAAGAGAATGTTAAATTTCAATTAGACATCAGTGAACATAAAGATGTGGTTTTTCCTTCAACTAATTCACAGGTAACATGAAATTTATTAATGGACCTCAGGGCAAGAATCTTTGTTTAAGACTATTCGTGAAAATATCTGCCAGGAAAACCTGTTTTGGCTTTCCTAATTGTATTCTAGCTCTTTTCACATGTGACACTGGTTGCTACTGTTGCACTGTATTGATTGTATTGTGTGAATCAATTTAAGTGAGGTTGTGCAAAGTCATCAATCACATTCTTTCCTCCAATCATCAAAGTGCAGTGCTAAGACAAAGTCAGCTTACCACCATCAGAGTAGATCTAAAGGTTTTATTGATTTATTTTGTTAAAATGCTTTTAGGAAAGAAAAAAAAAAAACTGTTTAAAGTAATTTTTATTTTTGTAAAAAAAAAAAAAAAAAAAGACTAGGATTGTGCTTTCTCAAATACTAAAACTTAACTAAGTTTTCAAAGAAAATTAAAATAATCTATAAAAACCAACAACTTCTGCTATGTAATTTAAGTGTATATGTGTATATCTACACATAAACAAAATTTCACAAGGTAGTAAAAAATTACAAACCAACCCTGTTCTTGTCTTTTATGTTTTAAATTTCTTCTGTGCAATAAAAAGTTTAGTAATGTTTCTTTTTTTTTCTGTCACTAGTAACTGACTTGCCATTTGTTCCTTATACTCTTCTTGTAGACATCTCCTACTTTTAAGAAATATTATATATAGTCTAACAAACATAAATCAACACAATGGCCCTATCTGAGAACATCTATCTTACTGGGCATCTCAAGAATATTACCCTTCTGTGAAAAGGTAGAGGGCAGAGGTGGCTGAAAGAGTAGTAAATAGAACACTAGACCTGGAATTAGACATTAAGTAGCATGTATCCCTAGCCCAGCCACTTAATCTCTGTGTCTCTTAGACTCCTTACCAGGAAAATGATGATAATAACAGTACCTATACTGACATGGTTATTGTGAGAATAAAGTGAGAAAATACTTATAAACAGCTTAGTACTGTGTTTGTAACGATAATGTTAATCAAAAACAGTATCACAAGTCCATGAGACATTGCATGACAACTAGATCTATATAAGACAACTATCTATATGAAAAATGAACATGCATGTGGAATTCCAAGCCAGGGCAAAACGTTTACCTATTTATGAAATTGGGACAAAGTAAAGAAGAAACCCAGAAATCTCAATCTAAATAGGAGTGGGAAGGGAGGAGAAATCATGAACAATCAAGTCAGCAAAAACAGTATTCTTTTCCTTTGGGAACCACTAGACTATGAAGATATGACAGTCTGCTTATCTAAAAGGGTCCCAGCTGCATAAGCAGTTTTCTAGTCTACTGTGAACTAAATGGAACACAAATGGACTCATATGAATAGATGTAAGCATACACACAAATATCTATAGACACATACACATATATACAATCATATAATACAAATATGTAAGACCATGTATTATGCATACTTCCACTTGTCATCTCTTTGGAAGCGAATAGTAACTTTATTTATACATGCAAGTCGTTCTATGATTTTTTAAATCAATCAGCTCTATCATTTCCTACACCACAATAGTATTCCAACTCAAATCACATTATCTGAGAGACAGTCTTTCCTCAGTTTTCTGCATTCCTAATCTTTTTCTGGTTACAGAGGTTTTACTTATACAAAAAAATTTTAACTGAAAATAACCAAAGTGTCTATTTCATACTGCAACAGTGCTCCCATCTTATAATTTAAGATTTGATACTGCTTAATTTCCTTCTTTCACATCTTCTCTGATTTCTTCATAAGGTTTTTTTTCCTTCTAATTTATTGAGATGTATTGAATTGAATAGTTAAATTTGTCATTTTAAATCATATTAATTTTACCTAACTATTAATAATAAATATTGCTTCAATTATTTAAATCTGCTCTATTTGTATTAAAAGTGTATTATAAAAGGGTGTTCCAAATCACTATTGATAAGAGAAATGCAAATTAAGACAACTCTGAGATACTACTACATACCTGTCAGATTGGCTAAGATGACAGGAAAAAATAATGATGAATGTTGGAGGGGATGCGGGAAAACTGCGACACTGATGCATGGAGTTGTGAACAAATCCAACCATTCTGGAAAGCAATCTGGAATTATGCCCAAAAAGTTACCAAACTGTGCATACCCTTTGCTCCAGCAGTGTTACTACTGGGCTTATATCCCAAAGAGATACTAAAGAAGGGAAAGGGACCTGTATGTGCCAAAATGTTTCTGGCAACCTTTTTTGTAGTAGCTAGAAACTGGAAAATGAATGGATGAACATCAATTGGAGAATGGTTGAATAAACTGTGGTGGTATATGAATGTTATAGAATATTATTGTTCTATAAGAAATGACCTTACATGAACTGATGCTGAGTGAAATGAGCAGAAGGAGATCATTATACACTTCAACAACAATACTGTATGAGGATGTATTCTGATGGAAGTGGATATTTTTGACAAAGAGAAGATCTAATTCAGTTCCAATTGATCATTGATGGACAGAATCAGCTACATCCAGAGAAGGAACCACTGGGAAATGAATATGGACTACTTGCATTTTTGTTTTTTTTCCCAGGTTATTTTTACCTTCTGAATCCAATTCTTTTTGTGCAACAAGAGAACTGTACGGTTCTGCACACATAAATTGTATCTAGGATATACTATAATATATTTAACTGTTTTAGACTGCCTGCCATCTAGGGGAGGAGGTGGAAGAAGGGAAGGGAAAAGCTGGAACAGAAGTGAGTGCAAGGAATAATGTTGTAAAAAATTATCCATGAATATGTTCTGTCAATTAAAAGTTATAATAAAAAAATAAAGTTAAAAAAAAAAGTGTATTATATCAGGGCAGCTAGTTGGTCCAGTAGATAGAGCACCAGCTCTCAAATCAGAAGGACCTGAATTAAAATCTGGCCCCAGACATTTAAACGTCCTAGCTGTGTGACCCTGGGCAAGTCATTTGACCCCAATTGCCTCAGTAAAAAAAAAAAGTATATCATACTTATGTTGTTTCTGTGTTTTGGCAGGTATACTTGATATTTTCTGGTGTCAAGTTGTTTTAAATGGTTTAAAATAACATTGAATAATGACATATACTATAGTTTTCCTACTTTTTTGATTAAATCTATTTTTGCTTCAACTTTGTCCAAGGATCGTGATTACTATCCCTGATTTTTTTTTTTTACACAATTCTACTGCAGCTTTTATTTTTATCTCATTTTTACTGTTTCCTGAAAGCAACATATTATTGAATTAAAATGAGTAAATTCATCTTACTCACATACTAAGCTACAATTACTGTGTATTTTCCATCTTCCTATTTTTCTTCATTATCCTTCTTACCCTACTTACTCTATCTCTCCTCACTCCTAATTTACTTCTACTCACATTACCTTGCCTTTAAGGCCCTACTCCCTAACCTATCCAGCTGTATAAGAGTTCCTCCCTTATTCTCTCCCCACACCTATCCCCTTACCCTCATATTTCTTTCTGAAATAAGATATTTTATACCCTTCTAGATGTAAATTACTCCCTTTTTAAGGCATTCCCAATGAGAAAGTTTCCAGCACTATCTGACCTCCCCCACCATTCGCTTCTTTTGAATCAATTTTTACTTTCATGCCTCATTTGTATGAAATAAATACTTCTTTTTTTTCTCTATAACCAGTTCCCCCTCTGAGGCAACTGGGGTTAAATGACTTGTCCAGGGTCACACAGCTAGGAATGTTAAGTATCTGAGGCTAGATTTGAACTCAGTCAGGGCTGGTGCTCTCTCCACTGCACCACCTACCTGTTCCCCCACATAGCTCAAGGCCCAAGTCTTTCTTCCAAACTATTCAAATAGTGATGAGTCATAAGAATACTGATAACATTTTCACATATAAACAATTTGATCTTATTGAGTCCCTTATAATATAAATCTTTAATATTTACTTTATATTTCTCAAAAATCTTATATATTGAACTTTACATTAAGGTCCAGGGTTTTTGTTATAAAAACTTGAAAGTGTTTGAGCCCATTAAATATCCTTTTTTCCCCCACTCAGAATTACACTTAACTTTACTGAGTAAATTACCTTTTTAATTCTTATTGTACTTAAACATAGCAACTGGTAAATCTTATGTAACCCTTATTGTAGCTCTATTTTTATATTTTTTCCCTTGTTGTTTTAAATATTTTTTCCTTTCCCTGGGAGTTTTGAAATTTGTTATGATATTCCTATAAGTTTTCCTCCTGAAATCTTTTTCAGGTAGTGATCACTGAGATTTTTTTGTTTTGTTTTTCTTTTCTGCTCTGTCTTCTTGTTCTAGAACTTCAAGGAACTTTTCCTTGATAATGTCATATAATATTGATGTGGGAAAGATTCCTTTCTAGATTCCCACCCCCTCCTAGTTAACAATGTAAATTACCCTTTAACTCACAAATCCTGGTCCCTTTGAATTCCAATAGAAGATCCGGACCTATCCCAGCCCCATCTGGATCTGAGCCAACTTTGGGGCTACACCCAAAAGCCCCTCAAGCTAAGTCTTCTATTATAAAAGAGCCCCGCTGGGAACCCCTCTTTGCTGAGATTCCAAACATGCCAGCCATGTGAGGACTCTCTGTCCACTGGACCCTCTGTCTGGTGTCCTCCTTATCTCTACCTTCACCTATCTCCTACTTCTAAAACTCAATAATAAGCCTCTTTCATCAATCTAGCTCTCGGGCTAATAAATGCTTTTATTGGTGACTCCCGCTGCTACTAGACCTCATAATAATCCAAAGGGGTTATAGGGGAGCTTTGCTTGACTTCCTGTAACCCAAACCTGCCACTAGACCTTAACTAAACCCTAATTTCATTTAGGTACCCCAAATCTAAACCTCAACAATACTGTATCAAAAGCCTTTTTTTTTTTTTTTTGTAATTTTCAGGTAGTCAAATTTTATATTATTTCTCCTCAATCTGTGATCCAGATTAGTTGTTTTTCACAGGAAATGTTTTATATTCTCTTCTATTTTTTTTCCCATTCTTTTGATTTTGTTTCTTGGTGAACTATAGCTTCACTTTGTTCAATTCTAGTTTTCAAGGAATTACTGCTTTATGTTTTTTTTACCTTTTGTACCCAGTTACAAAACAAAAAAACCCAGGGTAACACAGTTAGGAAGTATTAAGTGTCTTTGGTCAAATTTAAACTCGGGTCCTCCTGACTTCAGGCTGATACTCTATCCACTGGGAATTATTTTCTTCCTTAAGTTTTTGATTCCTTATTTCGTTGTCTTAATTTTCTTGATTTTCTTTTGAATTGCTCTTTTTTTTTTTTCTAATTTTTTGGCCAATCTCTCTTATTTAACTTTTAAAATCCTTTTTGAGTTCTTACAAGAACTCTTGTTTTTGGAACCATTTGATGTTTCTCAATGAAAAATGAATGGCTTTTTTAACTCCACTATCTTCCTCTAAATATAAACCCAGATCATTTTTATTTTTATTCCATTTTTATCAGCTATTAATATAATCAAGTTCCAATCCTAAGGGACAGGGAATGGTGCCCCACTCCTAAGTCAGGGCTACCACACAATCCTACAAATGATCTTACTCTCTTCCCTCCCTCTGGTAGGTATAAACTACGGCTGTCCTCTCTTCTTAAGAGCTGAAAGCAGGAACTCTACTCTCCTACAAGTATCTACAAACAGGGTCCCGACCCTTCTAATAC
This sequence comes from Sarcophilus harrisii, assembly GCF_902635505.1. Taxonomy (NCBI): domain Eukaryota; kingdom Metazoa; phylum Chordata; class Mammalia; order Dasyuromorphia; family Dasyuridae; genus Sarcophilus; species Sarcophilus harrisii. The sequence goes on along the minus strand of NC_045429.1, from coordinate 353,360,288 downwards.
TGATGTGGTTTAGATTTATGGAACCAAAATGAAATTAGGGTTTCTGGTGGTCAGGGAGTTAAATGATCGGGGTTCAGGGAGCCAAATGGAGAGGTTTGGCTCCCCTGCACCCCCTTCGGATTCGGCGCAAGGGTAGGGAGTTTTGGGGCCTCCTTCTGGTAGCACAGAGGTTCTCTGTAAAGGAATTTACTGACCAGAAAATATAGATTGATAAGAGGTTTATTATGGGGATTGGAAGCATAAGGTCTGGTTAGGAAAATAGATGAGGATAAAGGGAGGATGGCACTGGAAAAGAATATTATTCCAGTGGGCAGATCTATGGAAAATGGAGTTTTGCACTGAGAATGCTGTTCTCAATGGGCAGAAAGTCCTAATAGCTGAGTAAACCACTGAGGTCCATCTGCAAAGACCTTAGTTGATGGAAGCTCATTATACTGCTTGTCTTGGTGGGGATTGGGAAACCCGAGCGGATCATCAGATTGGGGGCTGGGACAACCAGAGCAGATCAGAACCCATAGGGGCTGTGAGTGCCCAAGTTGGCTCAGATCCAATGGGGGCTGGGACAAGCCTGGATCTCCTATTGGAATTCAAGGAATGCGTTTGACCAGGATTTGTGAATCAAAGGCCCTGGCTTCCGGGACTGATATACCTCAGCCCGGAGGGGCTGGGAATCTGAAAGGAATCATAGATCAATCTGAAAGGAATGACAAATCAATAGGAAATACAGTTTCTTAAAGGGACCACAACCAGCTTCACTACTTCACCAGACATGTATTATCTCCTTCCTCAGAGCAGTGCCAGCCAAGGATGTATCTCAGCCATGGGATGCCTGGGGTTTCTGAATCTTCTATTCTGCCTTTATAACTTCAAGAGATGAGTTCCAGGGGCAGTGGCTGCCAACTAGCCCAGCTGCCCTCAGGGCTTTTGACTGATTGTTGTTGATTCCATTGAGACAGCCTAGAGGTGGCTCTACTTCTCTCAGGTGAAGGCTGAGTCTTTACTGGGGTTTTGTTATGTTGTCTTGGAGGACAATTGTTTTACCCCAACTGCTCTTTATTTTACTGCCTTATTATAGTCACTCTCAGGCAAAGTTCCCTCTCTTTTATTATTTTTTGTGAAGGAAATTTAGCGAGCCAAAAGTTTCTGACCCACTCCACCATCTTTCCAGAATTCTCTTGATAATTTAGAATGATAATTCTTAACTTACCTATACTTTATCTGTTTTTGAAGTCAGTTTATAAGTATTTTTCATCCACCATTAGGTCCAATTTTTTCTAGTTCACAACAACAATGCACCATATTTTCAGCAATGCAACTAGAATTTGGCCTGTTTTTTGGCTAACCATAATCAAATCCAACCCAGTCACAAAATCCAAACTGCAGAAACAGCTTGCTAATGCCACACAGATTACTGTCAAAAATGTTATGCAGAAAATCCAAACATTTTCCTCTAAACAAAGGGTTTTTTTAAACCACTTTTACATAAAACAGTGCTCAAAATCAATGGCATATATCACGGCTTCAAATAGTTGACTGAGTGACATTTGAAACTAAGAGGATAATGAAGTAAGGATAAGTGGAATAAAATTCACTAGGTCATTTATTTACCAGTTAAGGAATTTCACACTTATTCAGAGAATGTTTTTTAAAATTATAAATTCTTATGTAGCAAAGAAAACAAATGTATGATTTTATTTTGTAGGAATAGTACTGGAATATCATAGTGATGTAATAAAGCCTCTAGGGGAGAGTGTAATCTCATTTCAAGGTCCTCTGACCTTAGAGGGCTTCTGTTCCAACTATCAAACAAATCACTAATTCCAAATCTTCTGGTATTGGAATCTGTGATCCTGAGGCCCTTGGATCTTAGAATGAAATTGTTCTGTTGTTTTTTTTTTCCCCTGAGGCACTTAGGGTTAAGTGACTTGCCCAGGGTCCCACAGCTAGGAAGTGTTAAGTGTGGGAGACCAGATTTGAACTCCGGTCCTCATAACTCCAGGATTGGTGCTCTATCCACTGTGCCACTTAGCTGCCCCTAGAAAGATATTGTTCTATCAATGATTGTAGAATTCTTCTGGCTTGGGAATATAAGAACAATATATAATATAATATTATATAGAATGATATATAACAACAATATTTCTTCCCTTAAACTTTAGGAAAGATATATTACACATCTCAGCAGACTATAAAAATGTTGAGAGGAATGATTAAGACATTTGGCAATTAGTCATTTTAAGATGGCAAGAAAAATTCCTGGAACTTTGGGGATAATTCCAGGAATTTACCCCATTCTGAAAGAAAAGAAAATGAAAAAACACACTAGGTAAATAGCAACTTTTTGCTAACCCTTCCTTGACTTCTATCTTGTCCGGAGACCTTCTTCTGCTCCTTGGGAAAGCACCCTTGAAAGTATTAAGGGACCCTCTTCACTCCACTCCCCACAGTGATTTTGAGTGTATCTCAGTTGTGGGAATTGCTAACAAGATCAATATGAGCCCAAGTCCTTCTCTGCTAACTCTTCTCATCTCAGAACTGCAGGGAAATTCAAATTCTGACTCACCTACAGAAATAGGAAAAGCAACAAAACCCAAATACCGCCTCAAGCTAGTTTTGGGGAGTGAGGGTAAGATCCAATGGTCAGCATTTCCTGAAGCTGACACCTAAAACTACCATCAGTGGGAGATCCTGGTACCAGTCACCTCAGCCTTCAACAGAAATTCTGTCTGGAATTTTCTGGGAAGAATTTGGTTAACCTTGGCACCACCGAGCATGGCAATGTAAGATGGTAAAGTCAGTCAGCCTCTGCATTTGGTAAGACCACCATTCTCTGTTTCAGTTGTGGATATGTATTAGCTATGTAATTTATGGCAAATTATTTTATCTCTCCTCAGTTTTCTTATTTGTAAAGAAAAATAATAGTTGTTTTGTGAACATCACATGACTGCAAAAGTATTTAGCATAAAACATTATTATATAAATGTTAACTGCTTTACTGGATATAATAATTTCATAAATGATAACTTAATGGATTTTTTAAAAAAGATATGACTAACAGATAAATGATTTCTATATGTGTGTAAAGTAATTTGGAAATTTATTCTGAAATATGGTAGTAAAAGCAATTTTAAAGCCCACTAAATGGATAGGTAAATTACACTGATAGTGTTAACAGAAGAGTTTGGGAACTTTAGGAAAACAGAAACTCTGGCTATAAACAGCCTGCTTTTGAGTTATGTGAAGTCAGACTTTTTAGGGCCCTGTTAATAAAAACTGGCACCTTAACTCTTTTCTTGGCTCACAAAAGAAAAATTATTTTCATGAATTGGAAAATAACCAAATTTCAATTCAATTTGTCTAGGACATTTAGTCAGAATTTAGGGAAATCTCATTCATTAAAGTTAAGTCAATTTGAAATCTATTCTATCTTAATTTTAAGAATTGTCTTGTTTTCTCTATAAAACAAAAGAAAAACTTAAGGAAATATAAACTACTGCTAAGCCTATTTGTTATTAAGACTAAGTTATTTGCGGTTTGGTCATGTATACTTATTGTGTATCTAATTTATATTTTAATATATTTAACATCTACTGGTCATCCTGCCATCTGAGGGAGGGGGTGGGGGGGTAAGAGGTGAAAAATTGGAACAAGAAGTTTGGCAATTGTTAATGCTGTAAAGTTACCCATACATATAACCTGTAAATAAAAGGCTATTAAATTAAAAAAAAAAAAAAACAAAACTAAGTTATTTGGAGTTAGTGACTAAATCTAAAATTGGTAATTATTGTATGTGGAACAAGAGGGATGAGTTTAAAGCCTTATCAGCTCACCTCCAAGTTATGAGATGTGCAACACCTTTTCCCCCTTCACAAAGGATGTGCAACACCTTTTCCCCCATCACAAAGTCTACTCCAGCAGACATGACTTAAGGAACATTCCTCCTGACAACCCAGATAGTGAATGGTTTACGGATGGGTCCAGCTTTCTTGAAAATGAGTAAAGAAAGGCAGGTTATTCTGTGGTGACCCTCAATAGCACCCTGGAGGTTAAGCCATTCCCTTCCCCCCACCCCCACCCCCTCACTTCTTCCCAGGAAGCTGAACTCATTGCCTTTACTAAAGCTTTGGAACTGGGAAAGGGAATGAGAGTGAACATTTATACTGACTCCAAATGTGTTTTTTATATTTTGCATGCTCATGGGGCTATATGAAAAAAAAAATTAAAGTAAACTTCTGACAGCAAAAATTTCTCCTATTAAATATACAAGAGAAATTCTACAACTATTGCAAGCTGGCCACAGACCTAGAAAGGTTTCAATTATTTTTGTAAAGGACACCAGAAACGGAATTCACTAAATGCCAAGGGGAACAGGCTTGCAGATTTAGCTGCCCACGCTACTGCCAGTTTGCCCCTGACCATGGCATCTTTAATTCTCCAACTCCCCATACCCTTTTCCCCTCTGAGTGGTTTCAAACATCCTCAGGCCAGTTTCTAATCCCAGAGACAAACCAGGGGGAACTTCTTTTTGGCCTGCACAACTCTCTGAAGAGCTACAATGGCCAGCCCTCACTTCTCAAATAACTGAAAAGGTGGTTGAGGCATTTAAGATTATTTCTCTTCATCCTGCCTGGAAGAGCCTTAGGCTTTAATAATCTGGGCAGGTAGGGAAAATAAATCACATCCTCAACCCAGTCCTCACTAAACTATGCCCGGAGAGAATTGGATGAAGAATCTCCCATTAGGAAGGACCATATAAGGTCATTATGATTATTCCAAATTCAATCAAACTTGAAGGTTTCCCCAGCTGGACTCATGTTTCTAGAATTAAAATTGCTACTCCTGTTACTTCTCCCTCAGACATTCTTGAATATTCCCGTGAACCCATAGGGAACCTGAAACTACTTTTCCCCAGGACTCCTGTAAACACCAGATAGAGAAGCTTCTTCATAACCTCCTGAGAACTAACATTCCTATTGATAGATTTATTTCCTCCAGACTCCAAACTATGGACTTCCAACTATTTATTCACCCTAAATACCATTGGATAACTGATTCTGACACCTAGCACCCCTCTGAATGTGTTGCCACCACCTTCAAGTCACGTGTCTTCCCTCCTCAGTCTAGACCCCCACTAGGCAGGGACAGTTCTACACCTTATCAGATAAACACCTCCGAAAGATGAGATCTCTCTCCCTTTGTCCCAAATGAATTTGGGGTACAAACTACTTGACAGGGGAAATGATGGAATATAGCTTCTAGGAAAGGCAGCAAGTTTTAAGGTCCCCAACCCTAGGGTGCTGTATTAGCAATTTGTCAGTGATTCTAAATCTTCTGGCTTTGGAATCTGTGATGCTGAATCTCTCTCATCTAAGAATGCTATTGTTCTGCCAATGATTGTAAAAACTATAGGCCATAAAACTAACATGTCAAAGACATGAATTGGATAAATTTGTCTCCTTGCTCCAAGTTCTTTGCTAAATTCCCCTGGAATTTAGAGTGCTTCAACTGGCGCTACAATTGCAATAAACTTTGCCCTTTGACTTGGATATGGGTTCAAGCCTGTAAATTCTTTTGAGACACCTCACAACACCAGTTTGTGATTCCAAACTTTTGGGGTCCCTTCTGAACCTCAACAATAGGTCAGAAAAGTTAATTCCTTATTTAGACATTAAGACAAATATAGGAAATGAAGTATGCACTAACATACTTTATCCAAAGTACTGTTTTACTGTAAGAAAATTCAAACATTACCAGTCATAAGTGAATCTATATTTCATAAAATCTGTTAATTTTGAAAATTTGAAAAATATTTTTCCAGGCTCCTAAAATTATAAAGAAAAAGTCCCAAGTTTTCACTAAGATAGGTAATTTCTGAGGAATGACATGGAATTAAACACCAGAGCAAAGTAACTCTCAATAACAGTACCTAGAGCCCATTCAAATAAGTCTCAAGTTTCAAGAGCACATTCAACCATTCAGATCCCTTGTTGACATTTATTATTTTATTATTGGCAAATAAGCAATGATTCAAAAATTCAGCCAAAATTAAAGTAAATCAAGAATTTACAGAAGAGTGAGGTAATGAAAAGCAATCATTTAGAGATAGCTGGAAAAAAAGAATTGCTAAAGTTAATTTACAAAAGGGCTTAATGACAATGGTTTGCCAGCACTATGCATCTGGTATTTTTTGGTTTTTTTTGAGTTACTCCTAAAAGATTAAAAACCCAAAAACAGTATATGCCAATCAATACCAACCACTCTCTCCCATTAAACAGGTGATTCTCTGGTAGGCAGAGACTATCACTGCGAAACTAAGGGCACAAGTGAGAAGAGACATGGAAGAATCTCAAATTGCAAGAGAAAAAGGACAGAAAAGTGAAAGGACTGTTTAACATGCTTTAAAGCAAAGGCAGGAAAAAGAACAAGCTCTAAAACAATTATATCACAAATAAAAGAAAAACAAGAAAACAGAAAAGAACCATGACCCATGTCAAAGATTACAGAAGATAAAAGGGTATTCATTTCAACATTTATACGTAGCATTAGAGTGGTCAAGTCAAAAGCATTGTAACCCCAAGTATCAAATATATAAAGAAGCAGCCTTTCTATTGTACTAAGACAAGCAATGACAACTAACAAACAGAAGGGACTATTTTGTAAACTTTAAACGTTTATTGTTAGTAACAACCATGCTGAAGTAAGAAACAGATACGAAAAAAAAAATGTATATTTTTTATTACTACAATATATGCTCCTGACCATAAATTTCCATTCCAAATTCCAAATTACCTAAACTGTTTTTATGAGAATTACAATTATACAAGAGAAAAGTGAAAAAGGAATATTGATGGAAAAGGCCCAGAACTTGAGATCCACATCCATATATATATACACAGATCTTTTATTCTGCTTTTAGCCAGGAGTTAACAGCAAGTCTCAGATTCATGTTTTAAGAAAAAATTTACAAACACACACACAGATATGTTTAGCTAAATGGTATGTATTTATAAACAAATAAATATATATATATATATACACATACACACACATACATACATACAGCATAATTATAAAGTTAATAAATAGAAATATATACAAAATAGTTTGGGCAGGGAGGGTATTAACACTTGGGAAATCAGGAAAAGCTTCATGCAAAAGACAATGCTTAAAGAGAGATACTATGAATACATGGAGTGTGGTTAGTACAAAAGCACAGAGAAAAAAGATGGAACATCACATGTGAAGAACAAGTTGGATAGTATTACTGACTGAAGAATGTGTGTAACAAGACTGGAAGTATAAATAGGATTGATATCACAAAAAGCTTAACACACCAAAACAGAGGGGATTATATTTTTTCCTGGAGGCAATAGGAAGCCTCTGAAATTGAATGAGTAGGGGTGGGTGTCACATGGTCAGATTTGACATGAATGAAATGAAGTATTTAAGGAATATTACTTTGATAACAGTATGCTGGATGGCTTGGAGTGGGAAGAAGACCAATTAGGACTTTCTTGCAATAAACTAGGCATATAATGATGAAGGCCTGAAATAAGGTGGTAATTATGTGAGTGAAGAGAAGATATTACATTCAAAAGATGTGGTAAAGGTAGAAATGGCAAAATTTGGAAAATTAATGGATATATGGGATAGAGAAGTTCAGGATAATACTGAGATTGTGAGCAAGGAGGCTAAGAGAAAAGGCAAAGTTTTATAGGTTTTCCAAGCTTTAATTAAAAAAAAAAAAAAAAAAAAAAGATGAGATAAAATTGAGCACAGTGCCTTGTTTCATACTGAGTATTCTTATGAGAAAATATTTTCAATTAACTTCTTTCAAATATTGTACATAAGTATGACTATATGTGTCTATGTGTAAATAAGATATTTTATAAAATCCTTGGATTTATACAGTGCCTATTATGTGGCAGGCATTGTGCTAAGTACTTTACAAATATTATCTCATTTAATCTTCACAACTCTGGGAGGCACTATTATTATTCCCACTGAATAGTTGAGGAAACAGATAAACAAAAATTAAATGACTTGCCCAAGATCATAGTAAGTGAAGGGAGGGAGAGAGAAAAAAAGAGAGAGGGGGAAGGGATGGAAAGAGGGAGAGAGGGAAGGGGAGAAGGGGAGAGTGTGTATGAGAGACTACAAACAATACACATATCCAACTCTTCTTAAAAATTCTCTTAGAAAGGTTTTCTGTATATTGAACCGAAAGGGAATAATTTTAACATTCACATTTATAATGAATATAAATTAATTATAAACAAGAACATTGTTTTAAAAAATCCATAACAGATTAAACTATCTAACTATATATAATTAAACTGAAAAGGTAGGATTTATAACAATAAAAAACTTTTCTTGTAATGAAAGCCTGGTTAAGCTTATTATCAAGTCTGTGTACCTTGAATCTTTGGTTCAAGTTTAACTTTAGTGTAATAATGCATAAATATTTGATTAAAATGAAAGGTAAACTAAAAGCAGTTCTTAAAGTTCTGAATTCACAAGAATGAAGCATAGACAATGTCATGAAAAACCCCAAAATGATAGCAAATCAAATCAGCAAAATTATTCTAACTTTGTTCTTAAATGGCTACACTACTATTCTATGTGATTTATGTGAAAAGAAACAGAATTTTATTTAAAATGACAGTGTGCTTAACTAACTATGACTAACTATGACTTTAAAATTTATTTCATAATTCTACATAGAGGTGTGATTAAAACTAGCAGTCCTCTAACATAAATGTTATTTACAAATGAAAAATTCTTATTCTTTTATGCTTCTTAGATGCGTTGGCTCATTAAACAACTTTAAATGGAGTCACTGATGCTTAACAATAGATATTTTCTATTTCTAAATTAGCTAATACCGTTCTTTATATTTAATCAAATTTATACCCTTCTTTATTTGTGGAGAATGTCTATTGCTGAATGATCATAGCTTCAAAGTGAGCTTGAAAATCAAGCTGCATAGGTGTGCTAATAACCTGATCACCAGTCTTTAAAATGCTAGCTTTATCCTGATATTTCTACAAGAAGTAATCTTGTAAATAGAAAATTCTGGGGGGGTTGTTTTTGTCTTTGTTTTTTTAAATAATGAGGCCTATCTTTTCAATAATAAGTAATTCAGGCCAATTCCAATAGACTTATGATGGAGAGCAAGAGGACCATGGGGACTCAATGTGGATCACAACACTGTATTTTCAATTTTTGTTGTTGTTTGCTTCTTTTCTCATTTTTTTTCTTTTTTGATCCGATTTTTCTTGTGCAGCATGATATATGTTGAACCATGTATGGAAGAATTGTACATACTTAACATATAATGGATTACTTTCTGTCTAAGAGAGGGTGAAAAGAGAAAGGAGAAATATTTGGAACACAAGGTTTTGCAAGGGTGAATGTTGAAAACTATGTTTGCAAGTATTTCGAAAATAAAGTTAGGATCAAAACTAACAAATAGGTAAGTAAATAATTAAATAACAAGATCTAATAAAAAAGCAGCTTCCCTGGGCAGCAGCAATATATATTTTACTAACAATTTAAGGGACGAGGTCTGGATCAAAATAAAAATAAGCTGTCCATTCTTAGAAGAAATGAATTTTTGTGTTTCTCTGAAGAATTGTTTCCCAATGTATGGTACATTTACATATAAGTACTATTACATTAAAATTATGTACATGATAAAATTTATACCAAATAAGACCTTTAAAGGAAGAGATTAAAGGTAAAATAATATTTGATACTAAAGTCAATAGGGAACCAGTGGAGTGTACTCAATAAGGGCAATGACTTGATCAGAGTTATACTTCAGAAAAATTATTTTAAGAGCTGTGTAGAGGATAAATAGAAAAGGAGGAAGAACAAGAAGAAGAGTAATAGCTAACATTTATATAGCACTTTAATAAGGTTTGCAAAGTACTTTGCAAATATATCACTATGTCAATACCAGGTGAACAGCTGCTATTACTGTCTCTATTTCGTAAGTGAAGAAACCAAGACAAAGAAAGGTTAAGTGGCTTGCCTAGGCTCATACAGCTAGTAAACCCATCTGAGACAGGATCTGAATTCAGGACTTCCTGACTCTAGTGATCTTTCAGGAATGTCAACAAGCTACCTGGAATAGATCCCTAGGGGGCACTACTATATATCAGAGACCAGAATCAACAAGACTTTTCAGTAGAATAGTGGTTACATGTATAGAAAGATGGGGAGAGGTGTGAGAGAGATGATGTAGTGTCACAGACTATACATAGATGGAGGGGGAAAAAGGGAAGAGGTGAAGATGACACAAAGTTCAATCCTGATGACAAAAATAGTAGTTCGAAAGAGAGGCAGGTCAGAAGTAAGAAAACGTAACAATAATATCTACCATGTGGATCTTAGCCAATCCATACCTGTTTATTATCCACCATTCACTCCGTCCCACCTAAAATTCAAAGGAGAGAGCTGGAGTTCTAACTCCTCAGGCACAAAGTTTCCCAAAGCAGAAGTCATATAAGAACTGTTTATGCCTTCCTCAGCCACAAGGTGAATAGGAAGACACAAGGGAGATATGCTGGTACAGGAGATGGCAGGGAAAAAAGGACAGCTTTTCCCAATGGAAGATGCACAGCTGCTCTTGTGGATAAACAAGCTAGTAGCAGTCAAGTCCCTATGCTGAGGGACTAAAATACAGGGCAAGAATGGGAAGGTTGCAAACTTACAGGATAGAGGGAAAGAAAAACATGGGGACAAGTCAGGGGATAAAGATAGATGTGGCTGGGTTTGGACAAGCTCCAAACCTTGGAATTCAAATAGCAGTAGTAATGTGACCTTCCTTTTTATCCTCTAGCCAGCTGATTACATGAACCTTGGGTTTAGATCATGAAACTCAGAATTTGCGGACCAGTGACCTAAAAAGTGACATTAAAAAACTTAGTTGATCCACCTGAAAATATCTTAAGAAAATAGAAATGAAGTCTAGTAAAGCTCATATGTGAAATTAAGAGGTAACACTAGACAAAATGCATGTGTGAAAACTAATCAATTAGGAATATCAACTACTGTATTATGTGAGAAAAAGATAAGAGTTAATACAAAACAGACAATTTCTTGCATCTCTCTTCTATAAAACTTAAGTAATTTATAACCAACCTTCTACACTTCACACTTGCATGAAAATTTTAAATTCTGAATCAAGGTACTGCAAAAATAATGAAAGTTCCTCCAATCTTAAACAATTTTTATTTTTAATCATTTTAATTTATTTTTAACTTAATTTACTCTTATTTTTACATAATGTTTATCTAAGTACATACATATTGCTTTAATGCTTCTCTAGATGCTCTATTGCAAAAATACAGGACATCACCTGTGACCTCCTCCTGCTTCTCTTCTCTGCATCTGATGATCTCTTAACATTGTCCCCCATTATTTCCTTCTTTACTACATTCTCTGATGAAGAAATGGTGGTTCTTCTTTGTCAAAGCCAAACTTTATATGGAACCCACTGACACCATTCCTTCCTATCTCTTCAAGTCAAATGTTTCCAAAATCAATTAACCCCTCTTTCTCTCTTGAATCTTCAAACTTCTTTTGCCCAATGGTTCCTTCCTTGCTGCATATAAACATACCTAAGTCTCCACTCTCCTTTATAAACATTCTAGAGGCCTTGCCATCCACCTTCTATTCAAGAAACCAGTGTGTATATCTCTCCAGCTTTTTTAAAAGGCCAGACTCCTTTTAGAAAAGAAAAAGAAAGAGGAAAAGAAAAAAAAAGAGAAAAAAAAAAAAGAAAAAGGGAAAGGAAAAGAAAAAAAAAAAGAAAGGAAAGGATATCAACTTTTCTTGTCTCTACTTTCTAACCTTTCACCGTTTTCTCAATCTTTTCAATCTGACTTCTGATCTCATCAATTCAACTTAATTTTGGACCTTATTATTTCACACCCTTCTGTTTCCATGCTTTTGTTCATACTTGAAATAGAACTCCATTTCTTAGAATCAGTGTCATTTTTGTCTTTAAAACTCAAACATTTGTGTCCTCAGTCCTGAACACATAGTAATGGTTTAATAAATGCTTGCTGACTGATTGGTATTTAGACTAAATTTTTCTGAGTCCCAAATCCTAGCCTAAAATTATTCTTATATTCTTAAAAACACTACCACATTCTTAACTTCAGGAGAAATCAGACTTTGATATAATTAAGATACAGATTTCACTGATAATTTTGAAAATGTCACCTAAAAAATACCTTACTGGGAACAATATTCTTTATGTTTATTTCTTTTTGTTTATTAGAATTTAGGGTAAAATTTAGTTAAAAAAAAAAAAAAAGGAAATACTCATTTTAATTTCAATTTAAAAAGCAAACCTCCAAAAATTAATGTCTTTCCCAAACCCAGAGATTAAATTCCAAAGGGAAAGAAGTACTTGCAGCCAATCCTTAATGTATCTGTAAAGTCAGATAGACTTCCCCTGAGATTTCATGTCATTTTTAATGAGTTTAGAGACATTAATATAGAAAAGTTTGTAAAGAACTTAGACGAAACTTGCAGATCCTACATTTACATTAAGTCACAAACACCACTTATTCAAACAGTGCACACTCATACTCTGATTAAGCATAGGAAAACATGAATCTACTATATATCAAAAAATGAAAGCAAGTGTTTCCAATCCATCTATCATAGGAAAACCAAGAGATGTGCCTGTCCATCCCCAAGAGAGTGGTAGTAATGAATGGAGAAAGGAGATAAACCAAAGTGACTATTTTTATTTCAAAACAAGGAACCCAAACATAAACAAAAATATGTCACTACTATATAGACCTGAAGTTGAATTAGAAAAGAAATCCATCACTCTCTCAGAACAATGTTTGACTGCCAAGAATCTGACCAAAGACACAAATCAAATTGCAACCAGCCAAATCAATATCACTAAGACCCAATGGTCAGTTTCTAAAAACTGTAAAATGTGTATCAGTAATACAGCTAGCAATGCAGGAAATGATCAGGGAAAAAATAAATAAATAAAAAATAACATTTGCTTACAATGTGTGACTCCAGCCAGAGTTTGGTAGAAAGTAGGGGTATCACTATCATCAGTGAGAGTAACATAAACACCTCCAGACAGCAGCCATCGGGAAAAAGTGAAAGCATCTTTATTTTGTAGCAGCCAGTTTCTAAACTTCTCATAGTTGACTTTTTCACCCTGAAATAAGAATAAGAATAAATGGACCAAAGGAAAAAATTGTAAACTACAGAATATATACATTTTATTCTTCTAAATTAAGGTACATTACAGCACATTAAAAATTGCAAAGGACAGAGTACTGGACATATGTCAGAAAGACCTGAATTTAAATTCTGCTTTAAATACTACCTATGTAATCCTGGGGCAAGTCACTTTAGCCACTATTAACTTCAGTTTCTACATCTGTCAAATGGAAACAATAACAACACCTAACTCATGAGGATTTTGAAGATCAAATGGGGCAACAAAAGTAAAACATTTTGCAAACCATAAAGTACTATTTAAATATTAGTTATTATAACTATAAAGATATATAAACAAAACAGTATGTAAGATGCAAAGAAAGCTCATCAACGTGTGGAATCAAGGAAGGCTTCTGGGAAGAAGTGGCTTTTGAGAAAAACCTTGAAAAATTTTAATAGGTGTGAAAACAGGGAAGGAGGGACTTGGATTCCCAGCACAGTGAGAAATATGAACTAAAGCATGAGGATAAAGAAATTGAAAAGTATGTGTTTAAGGAATGATACCTTTTGGCGAGAGCACAATGTATATGAATAGTATAAAAAAGAGGAATGGGAAACAAATTTGGACTTTTATCATCTTTAATAAATTAATAAATACCATTCATTCACAACCACAGTATCATGAAGCTGTATCCTTTTCTTTATTCCAAGACAATCAGTGTATTGAGAATTCTCATTATTAATTGTCTGGATTACAGAACCAATCCCCTAATATGTCTTCCCATCTCTATTCTCTCTATATACTAATTTATCATTCACACCACCCACAGTAACATTCCCCTACCAAAAATATGATCATAATATTTTTCTACTTACTTAAAAATATTTAGTGATTATTGCCTAAGTTTAAATAACTTTGTCTGATAGGAAAGGTTCACTATTATATGGAGTGATTCTACCAGTTCTACCAGTATTATATGGAGCCTTATCTCACACAAATTCTAAGAAAGTATTCTAAATCCTAGCCAAACTTGCCTATCCTGAAGAAATTTGTATTTCAGTCCACCCACAAGTTAAGCCAGGAATCAGCCCAAAATTATCAACCTACCACCCATGGTCACTTGCTAGAAATAATATAATAAGCAACAGTAAAATGATTTTATCATATTCCATATTTTAGAATATTTTCTTCTCTCCTCCCCAATTCACTTACTTCCTACCTATCTTGAAAGGTCTTTTTAAAAATGAAGTGAAATGCTCCCTTTCCTACAAAGATTTGATTTTTCAAGTTGTTAGTGGTTTCATGTAGCTTTTTGTTTTTCACCTTTCATAATTCTTCATAAACTTTTTAATACTGTGATTATTTGTCTTTTTTCCATATTCTCTTACCCAAGTTCCATGAGGGCTGAGACAGTGTCTTCTATGAATTGTCTCTCCATGCAGAATAGGTTCTTTACAATATTTCTAGAATTAAACTGAACTGTGCATATTCAATCAATCATATATGCATTATTAAACAACTACAATATACAATGTTGTGCTAGTAGCTAAGAGTAAAGAGTCAAAAAGGAAACCATACTTTATAAGATATAAAGGAATAAAAGAATTTTACCTAAATAGCAATTAGAGTAAGTTCTCAACTTACTAATAAGTTGTATTCCAAAAGCTTATTCATATACTAGTACTGTGGGCATATTTTTAATGTAAAAAAACCATGATACATGATGAACAGATTTCTTATTTGTCCAGTAACAACCTATTTAGCACATAATGTCATTGACAAAAGTAAAAAAAGTTGAGATCCACAACACTGGAGTACCTAAACTACTAAAAAATTCATTTAAATTTTTTTTCCATTCTAAAAACAACTTTTGCTATTTACACATTAGTTTCCTTTGACCATATAATTAACTTAAATAGTGAAAAAGTTATTAATGTATGTTATCCTTATCCACCTACCAGACTCAATAAGAATAGAAAGTGTCATATATTGACTTTTATTTTCCCTAAATATACAGCGTGCTCCCTGACATATAGTAGTCACTCAAATTATTGCTGGAGTTCAAGTTGACAGATTTTTACTGACAATGCAAGTCTTATTAAACCTGATGAACTGCTTAAATATAGTGCAAATGTTTAAAAATTATAGGTATTTGCAATACACACATTCAAAAACTAATATATGTCAGGCACTATGCTAAAGCACTGGGGAAACAAATATAAAAATATAGTCCGTCAAGAAACTTTCAATTTTTTCGATATAATTATTGTTAGATAAAAATCGAAGATCAAGGAATTGAGAACTACTAAAAGATAATGGGACCAAATGTCTTCATTCACCTTGCTGGCTCTCCTTCAGGCCTGAAATTCTTTCCCTCTGCCGCCTAGACTTTATTCAAGTGTTAGTTAAAATCCAATCTTCTGCATGAAGCCATTTCTGATATTCCTTAGTGCTAAGAACTTTCTTCCTGAGATCATCTCCAATGTATCTGGTGTATATATATCGTACATAGATGCTTGCATGTCCCTACCACCACCTGCCCTCTGACACTATCAACAAATTATGAGCTTCTTGAAGGAAGTGGCAATATTTGTCTTTGTATCCCTAAGGCTCAGCACAGTGTCTGGCACGGAAATAGGTAGATAATAAATGCTTATATACTTAATTTCATTTTACACATAAGGAAACTGAAGCTTAAAGAATAAATGACCAGTCCGAAATTAAGTGATTGACTAGGCAGCTGAAGTTTTTTATTTTAAGTACATGAGATGGTGAAGCTAGACTACTTTGATAACTGTCGATTTAACATATTAATAAGATAGACGTACTTTCTATCTCTTAAATGACAAACTGCTCAAGGAAAATAAGTATGTCAAAAGTTGGACAAATATTATCTAAAAGGTATTGTGTGGCTTATTCTTCAGGGTTCTAAGGACAGAGTTATTGGAAATATGTCTTTCCTCTGTATCTACACCAACCCCTTCCCTTCTCCTAACTATTTCTGTGAAGGGCACAACTATTCTTCCATGTACCCAGATTTTAAATCTAGGAGTCATCCCCAACTTTTCACTCTAAGTCATCTCTCTTATATCCAAATGATAATGAGATCTTATAAATTCCTACTTTCACAATATCCTTTAATTCATAACTTTCACTCCACTCACAAGGCTACCAACAAAGATGAAGATTCAATTTCAGCTAGCTTGGACTATTACAAAGATCTTCCTCCTAACTTCTCTCTCCTTGTCATAGCCTGTCCTATAGATCCTCCAGATAGCTTCCACATTGATATTCCTAAAACACAGATCTGACCATATCAATCCCATAGGAAAGAACCTTCTGAAGCTCCTAAGTATCTCTAAGATAAATTGCCAACCCCTCAGTTTGGCACTTAAAGCCTTTTACAATTTGCCTGAGGGGCATTATTTTTGGTTTGCTCATTCCACTACTTCCCGGAAAAAAAAAATTACAACTATTATTAACTGTAATGACTACAAATTTATGTTACACAATCTCAACTAGGCACTCAATGGCACAAAACAATCTTTCTAATTCCAATATCCATAGAGGTTCTTCCAAATCTTTTGATTCCACTACCCTCACTCTCTCAGATAATAATCTTAGCCCAAGTTTTACAAAAAAAAAAAATTCGAAGCCATTACTGACAGCTTCTTTCTCTCTCTTATTCCTTATCTTGTGTCACTCACCTTTTCCTTCTTCACTCTGGTCTCACATGAAGAAGTAGTCTTATTTTATAACACAGCCTACTTCTATTTGCATAAGTGATCCCATTCTATCACATCTCCTACATCAAAGAAGCTCCACCCCCAATCATGCCCACTTTATCACTTATTTTGATCAACCTCTACTGCTGGATGCTCTCTTCTCTTTAGGTTTTTAGGACACTACTTTCTTCTGGTTCTCTAACCTAGTTGACTATTCCTTTGCTGGATCCCCCAAGTCAATATGCTCTAACCATAGGGGTCACAGGATAGGATTCTTTCTTGAGCTCTTTTTACTTTTCCTTCCATACTACTTAACTGGATGATCCCCCAAGAATCATCTGTTTCCTTTCTACTTTCCTTTCCCTACCCTCTGTCCATGTAAGGTATCATACCCTAATCTACAAGTGCTCTGCTCAGAGGAACATAAATTTTGAACATAGAAACATCTCAAGACATTTACAGGTTTAACTAGCTAAGACTAAGCTTTAAAACCAAATCATTTGGGATCTCAAAGATGATCAGCAATAGGTCCCAGGCAGTGCCCCATTTGGTCATACTTTGGGTCCACATCAGCTCAAAGTGAATTTAAATAGTAACTGTTTCTATTTTGGCCAGAAATCTTATGAGTCTTCCAATACCAGATTTTTTTTTTTTTAAACTAGATAAGAGAGGCCATTCTCTGCCTCATTTCTTACCTAGTCTTAATCATTGACTGGGCACTGCCTAAGTCAAACTGAGACCTGTTGAAGGCCTTGGCTTTAAAAGGTCAAGATCTCCCATTGCAGCTAGGGCCATCTCTAGTTATCTTGATCTCTTATCTTGTCACTAGAGAAGAAAGTGAGTCTGGTGATTTTGCAGTTCTTCCTCATTTAAATCTATTTTACTTGCATGTCATAGCACCATCTTCCTAGTGTCATAGTCCTCCTCTTTGAAAACAAAGGACACTTCTACGCTTATGCTCTGATTTCCGTTAACTTCCAACCTCACATTGCCAACTGCCATTCAGACATCTCAATTTGGGTATCCAGTAGTCATCTTAGAAGAAACATGTTCAAAATGAGCTAATTATCGTTCTCCTTAAATCCTCTCTCACACTTTTATGTTCACCCTAATTTCCCTACTACTGACATGGGCAACACCATTCTCCTGGTCTCTTGGGCACAAAACATAGATTTCATCCTCAATTCCTCACATTGAATCTGCTGCCAAGGCGTGCTGATTTCACCCGTGCAACTTCTCTAAAATAAGCCTCCTATTGGGCTTTGATAATGTTACCACCCTGGTACAGGACTTGATCACCTCATGCTTAGATTATTCTAACAGCCTGCTAGGTCTATCTATTTCGGGTCTCTCCCTACTTCCCATCTATCCTGTATTCAGCTGTCAAAGTAATTTTCCTAAAATGCAAGCCAACAACAGTGAGGCAGTGCAGCCCTTAGACAGGATGTAGCAATGTAGTGATATAATAATATCATTAGAAATGATATATTTCTTCCCCTCAGCTATCCTACTCCAGTTTACTCTATATGACTGGGACGCTAAGGCCACAAATATCACTCTATCAGTTAGCAGGACCGTTGGTCAATGACAACAGAATTTCTGAGACTAATGAGCAACTAAAATGAAGTGCTTGAAATTAATGCAGGCACAGAACAAAAATGGGTGTCTGTCACTTGATCTAGTGGGGTTTCAGGCCTAAAAACACACCACCAGAAGGCTCCCTGGTGAGCTCTGTCCAGAGAATTATGGTACTGCACCAGGACACAAAATCAGAAGCAGAACACCCAACTCTCCATCTAAGCCATAAAATTAGCATATATGTGACGTGAAGCACCTAATCCCTCTCACTTTTCTCCATACATTTATTTTCTTGCACCTGTTTCTTTGCTAATTATTTTGTAATTTAGCCCACTATAATTGGCATTACAATCATAATAAATCTTGCCCTTTGACTTGGAGATGAGTCCAAGCTTACAAATTCTTTTGAGACACATTGTTAACACCTGTCTGGAATTCCAACATTTTGGGGATCCTCCTTGAACACCAACAATATTGCCCTTGCAATACTCAATAAACTCTACTTAATAAATTACACTGGCTACCTATTAACTCCAGAAACAAATACAAAATACACTGTTTGGCATTCAAAGCCCTTCAGAACATAATCTCCTCTCATCCGTTTCCAGTTTTCCACTTTAATTCTCACCCACATATTCTTGAATCCAGAAACACTGGGATCCTGGCTGTTCAACAAACAAGGTACAGTTTCTTTGAACTTCAGTCATTTTCCCTAACTATATCCTATACCTGGAAAGTTCTCGCTCATCTCTGCCACCTGAACTGCAAGTCCCAACTAAAATTTCATCTTCTACAGGAAGCTTTTCCCAATCCCCCTTAATTCTAGCACCTTTCTTCTTTTAATTATTTCCTACTTATAGTTTGCTTACACACATTTTTTTTTTGCTCATCTCCCTCATTAGATCACAAGTACATTAAGGGTAGGGACTTTTACAAAGTGCCTAACACATAATAAATACTTAATGAATGTTTATTTACTGACTACCTTTAAACTTACTATTAGGATTGGACTCTGTGTACTTCTGGAGAGTTGGTCTAAGTTGGTTGGATCCCAGCTTTCTTGAGGTATTTGATTATTGTGTAATAACCATAGAATGCTGCTAAATAGCCCCTAAAAGCGAGATGAAAAGCTCTATTGCTACAAAAATGTAGAATTGATCTGGAATTCCTGCTCTGGTTCTTCTTCTGCAGGCAGAAGTAGATGTTAGAAATGAGAACCAGCTCTATATCTGGGATATGAGCCACAATGTTAGTGGCTGGTTTATGAATTTTCTCCTTTCTAGGTACTCTATTCAGGGCCTCCCTAACTGGCCAAATCATCATGCTCTGATCTACCCTAGATCTGTGACCTAGAAGCTGTCACTTGGCAGTTTTCCCCATCAGTATCCCAGATATGGTTGTGTTGATGCCGTGGTATAAGTGTGGGACCTCCTGATGCCCTGGTGCACCACCCTTTCTTGGTTACTAAAGTTTATGTGGATTGCATATGGACCAATAAGCCTCACTACCTGCAGACCTCCCTGCTGCCTCCCTATATCAAACTAGGCGAGGCACAAGACTTACTCTAATTCCTATCAGAATTTGGTACATTTTCTAGAAGTGTTTAGAGGAGTTTTATAGAAAGAGAATTCTCCATACTGCTGCCTGCCATTCTGCCATCTTCAACATTTATTCTCTGAACCTCCAATCTAGTAAACTTCAGACTACTTTTCTACCGAAAATTTCTGTTCCCCATGATTGGAATCCAATTCCTCCTCACCTATGCCTCCTGATTTCCTTCAAATTTCACATAAAGTCCCTGCCTTCAGAAAGAAGTTTTTCCAAATCTTCCTTAACACACACACACACATACACACACACACAGTTCTGAACATAATTTTTTTTGGTCTCCTCCATTATCCTGGGAGGTTCTTGAGAACAGGGATTTATTTTTGCATCCCTTTGTTTATACAAATACTTAACACAGTACCTGCTAGTTTAAGAAGCCCAGCTTAAATTCTGGTTTGCAACTCCATGTGGAGTCTCATAACTGAATGGAGGGGGTTGCAAAATTATGCTTTATTATCACTAAATGTTTGATTTTTATATACCTATATATCCAGGATCACGTAAAAATTTCTTGGATGAAAAAAATATCAGAAGTGGAGAAAGTTTATGTAGTCCTGGAATATAGTAAGCTGTTAATAAATATAAAGAAATGCTAGTTAACCAATTGAATAAAACAGAAATTCCGTAATTGGCTCTAAAACACCTAAATTGGAAGGAGTCACTAGAAATCTCACATGGAAGAATTTATCAATAGAGTGTACAGAATTGTTAATTCTAACATTCTTTAAAATTATGAAATGGGTGTTAACTAAATTATTAATAATGATTTATACACATTCATACACAATGAAAAATTGTATTTTCAACTTTTTTTTAACACTACAAAAAAGTAGATTATTTTTCAACACTAAAAACACCTTCTGAAATATTATTTATGCGTGTAGATCATCTCTATTTTCTTTCCCCACAGAGATCTAAAGCACTTCTAAACTGCTGATTCCAAAGCAGTATAAGACCCAGCTACACTCTCCCAATATTCTCCAAAGAACTTTTAAGTTGAATAACTTTAAAAAATGCCTCATATCAAATTCTAGAAAGGCAGAGTCAACAATCAAGAGACATTTTTCCAATTTAAGACAATTTATGGCCTAATGGTAAAAGAAACACAAAAATCCTTGGAAAAAAAATAGAATAAGCTAAATAAAAAAGTAGAAAAATTCACTGAAGGAAAAAAACTATTTAGAAAGCAAAACAGACCAAATTAAAAAGGAGGTGCACAGTTCTGATGGATCAGGCCATCCTCAGCAACGAGATCAACCAAATCATTTCTAATGGAGCAGTAATGAACTGAACTAGCTATGCCCAGAAAAAGAACTCTGGGAGATGACTAAAAACCATTACATTGATTTCCCAATCCATATATTTATGCACACATGCATTTTTGATTTCCTTCACAAGCTAATTGTACAATATTTCAGAGTCTGATTCTTTTTGTACAGCAAAATAACATTTTGGTCATGTATACTTATTGTGTATCTAATTTATATTTTAATATATTTAACATCTACTGGTCATCAAGAACTCTGGGAGATGACTAAAAACCATTACATTGATTTCCCAATCCATATATTTATGCACACATGCATTTTTGATTTCCTTCACAAGCTAATTGTACAATATTTCAGAGTCTGATTCTTTTTGTACAGCAAAATAACATTTTGGTCATGTATACTTATTGTGTATCTAATTTATATTTTAATATATTTAACATCTACTGGTCATCCTGCCATCTAGGGGAGGGGGTGGGGGGAGTAAGAGGTGAAAAATTGGAACAAGAGGTTTGGCAATTGTTAATGCTGTAAAGTTACCCATGTATATATCCTGTAAATAAAAGGCTATTAAATTAAAAAAAAAAAAAAAAAAAAAAAAGTCAATGAAGAAAAGTAATCTTTAAAAAACAAAATTGGTCAAATGGTAAAAGAAATACAAAAGCTGACTAAAGAAAATAGGAAGGAATCAATGTTTGAAGTTTACTCTTATTTTAATGGATTCAAAAAGGGAATAATAAATATACACTCAGTTGGGTATAGAAATCTATCTTGCCCAACAGGGAAATAGGAGAGAAAGGGGATAAGAAATATTTGGGGAACTGAGGATTTAGAGATAAGGAGGTAGGATAGATTGGTGGAGGCAGTACTTGGAAGACAAGATTTTTGAGGAGGGATGGGATAAAGAGAGAGAAATAAAAACAAAAGAAAATGAGATGAAATGAAATACAAATGTAATTATAATTACAAATGACTTATAAATAGGATGATAAAATGTGAAAGAACTGGCTATTCTGATCAATACAGTGATCCAAGACAATTCTAAAAGACTCATGATGAAAAAAAATACTACCTACTTCCAGCTAAAAGAACTGATGAACTCTTCATTCATCAGATTGAAGTATAATTTTCTTGATTTCTTGATTTTTTTAAATAAGACTAATAGAGAAATGTTTTATATGGTTTCATATGTATAACTGATATGAATCTGTTTGTTTTCTCAATGAGTAAAGAAACTCTGAGAATGAGAAAATCAAGAAATCAAAATTTTAAAAAGAAAGTTATAAATAAATGATGAAAATAAAGTGGAATATTAATTCACTAAAACAGGTCAAAAATTAATTGTGTTACAGTTAAACCCTACAAAGTACAATTGTGATTATTTAATATAACACTCAAATTATTGAGGGAAAACCCTAAAAACAAAAATAGTAAATATCTATAACAGGACTATTTGTGATAAAAGGATTTTATCGGTACAATAGATACACATGTTATCAAGTGATGATGTTTAGCTTTCTCAGTCAGTCTACAAAACCAATACATAAAATCTTTGAATATAGTAGAAATAATAGTACCAGACTCTGTGGTCTTAAATTTCAAATTCCAAGTCTCTTTAATCCCGACAGTAAAAAAACAAAGATTCAAGCAGTTAAGACAAGTAAAGTTAAAACAACTAGTTTGTTACAGGTACAATAGCTAATATTCTGATAATAGAGGTATGGAAGCATCCTTTCAATTATACAAATTGCTGAGAAATCATCTACCTATTTCTAGGTCAAGAGTATCCATAAGTGTAACTTAGCACTCACACCTTTCAACAACATGGGTGTAAAAGTAGTTCAAAATCTGTCAAGAGTATGTATAAATT
The DNA here is from genome assembly GCF_902635505.1 of Sarcophilus harrisii. Lineage (NCBI taxonomy): Eukaryota > Metazoa > Chordata > Mammalia > Dasyuromorphia > Dasyuridae > Sarcophilus > Sarcophilus harrisii. The sequence continues at coordinate 353,337,029 of NC_045429.1, read as the reverse complement.
AAACATTTTTAAAAATACCTCTGAAAAGCACCTCCTAAGGGTATCTGGGACTTTTCCATCCACGACATGGAGCATCCTTTCCATTTCTTCCCGTACAACATAACTCCCAGATTCATTTGAAAAAAGACTAAAAATGTCTAAAAGGAAAAAAAAAAGGCAGAATTAAAATTGTTGGTAATAATAGGACCAAATCTAAATGTAGCCTTAGAAATAGATTTTTTAATGCAAGGTTTTCTGGAGTATAGCTAATTCTCCCAGCATCATTCTGTTTTCCATGTGATAGTTGACACAGCTTTATTGGAATTTTTAATAACTGTCAAAATATTTTTATTCTCTGATGAAACTGTTGAATGTATGGAATAAGTACTCCATATCTACTATAGAAAAAAATATATTAAAAACATTTATCAAGAAACATATTTGAAACTTGGTTAAGATATATTGTGTATTCTCTTTAAACCTGATAGCTACTAGAAAAACTGATATATATTTCTATTCATTTGAACATTATTTCCACACATTATAAAGAAAACAGAAGAACTAAGATTCTGTTCACTACACTTCTCCATTTTAGACTTATACTCTGTAAAAAAGAACAGTTGGTAACTAAGATAAAGAAGAAAATAATTTACCAAAAATAATTAAAATCTAAGTAATGAATATAACTTTTTGCTTTGTCATAATAGCCATCATAATCTTAAGAATTATAATTAAAATTGCTCTACATTTACAATTTTAATGCCCTAATTACTCACATTTTGCTTTCTCTTCATCTCTCCCTCTTGTAAGAAGAACAAGTCCTACTATCAGATTATTAAAGTGTAGCCCTTTGGATGTTCCACCAAATGAACAGTATATCACCTATGAGAAATAAAAAGATTATTTCAAAAATGATAAAAAAAAAAAAGCACAGAAGAAGCAGGACAAGGAAAGAAATTATTTCTTGGGAGTTTAGGATATCATCTTTAAGTTTAGGCAGTAATTGCAGCAAACTTGCATTTCCAACAATACTTCCAGGAAAATTTTTGCTGTACTTTAGAAGGTTTGCTTCCAATGTGAAATGGATCCAAGAATATATATAACATCTAATCTATAAATATTACTACTTCAACTTGCTATTGTTCTTTGAGGCAAGAAGATGGCAGAGTAAATAAGAGTACTGGACCTGGAGTCAATTCAGCTTCAGATATCTACTAGCTGTGTGATCTACTACCTGTCTCATTTCCACACCTAAAAATAACATTCATTTTACTGCCAATTATGAATTGACCCAATTGATGAAAAAATTAGAGTTATGCATGAAGTCAGTAAACTGCTCATATTCTTTAATACAATGACCTTGTTGCTGGGTGTGTGTATGTGTGTCTATGTGTATCTGTGTGTGTATGCGTACACATAAAAAATATTTTTGGTGGTAGGTAGCAAAATCTAGTTGGAGTAGGGAAGTAAATACTCATCAATTATAATACATAGGAAAAAAATGACGATATAGGAATAATAATGTAACATCAGTATGTAAGAAATGTCAAATATGATTAATTTGAAATAAACAGACCCAGTACTATAAAAGAAACAATTATTACACAATCATGTAAATCAACAAAATGCTAAAAATTAATAACATTTTAATTAACAATTAAGTAATCAGTAATTATAGAGCCAGAGAATTCCACCTCATTTTTTTCAGAAGAGAAGTCTGGAACTGAGAACATAAAATATGACATAAGCTGTCGAGATATTGTCAAATATTATCAAGTACTTTTCTTAGTAAAAAAGGAACAGTTTAAATAGTGTGAGGAGTAGAGGAATAATTACGGAGAAATAAATGACTGGCATAAAAATAAAATGCATCAATAAAACTTTTGATGCTATTCTTGGAAAAAAAGATCATATAAATAAGCAATAGACTTCTATCTTTGGTCTTTCAAATTTCTTATCTCTGAACCATGTTTTCTAATGTTTTTTACTGTTCCTCACCCTCTCCCCCATGTCCAGCCCTGCATTTAAGTCAACAAATAATATGTATATGTTGATTTAATACAGAATGTCTTATTGAGTTTTCACTTGAATTTCCTTACTCTTAATCCTCTGCAACATGTTATCATACAAATTTTTATTTTAACTCACAGTATGCATTTTGGAAATGGTTGTATAAAATTTTCAAGTGTCCCAAGAAATTGTGATTTTTGTTGACTTTACGCGCATGACAAAACTCCACCAAGTTTTTCATTTGTTTCTCAAAAAATAACCAATGAGCCATTCTCCAATTTAGTTGCAACCACCTTTTATGTTTTATTTTAATTTATTTTGAGAGTGCCAAGAATTATATAATTTAGTTTCTCCAGTTCTTTACTGACTCAGTCACTCAATAATTACTTCATATTTAGAGCACCTACAATCAACAGTAATAGATAATCTAAAACTGGATGACTCAGGTACCTTCTTCCCCTTTACTAGTAACTATCATGACACTGCTGAAGGAGAAGTGTATCTAATAGGCTATTTTGCCATGGCTAAACAACTTATCTCCTAGCATCCATTTAATTCGTGATTAGCCTCTTCATAATTTACTTAGGCAGATATTCAGAAAACAGACCATCTGTTGCATGGACTGTTTGAGGCATGGTTGAACCAGTGAAGCTTTTCTGCTTCACAGAAGACATTCTTGCTGGTTCACCTTGGAAAAGTCAAGATATTCTGCTGGTTCACCTTGGAAAAGTCAGGATCACCTCCAGTCCATAATGACACATCACAAAAAAACTCACAAGATTTTTTTCCCTGTTGTATCACTGGACTTAAATACAAATAAATACAAGGCATATTTTCCTATGCTTTAAGAAACAGTAAGCAATTATTATTTGGATTAAAAAAAAAAAGAAAGAAAAATCATGCAGTTGAAGAAAGTAGAACAGCAGTTGCTATATTTCACTATAGCCACATAGATAATAAAATGGGTTCATCATATTTCAATGTACCAAAACTTGTATGGTGAAACTGAAATGATATATTGAGTGAAAGACCCATCAAACTGCTACTAATATATAGTCTGAGACAAATGTCTTAATGTCTGGCTCCCCAGGGTCAACAATAAACTGAAAAAATTTACAAGGGAGCTGAATCTTGATTTAATGTAACTTGAATAAAACACTACTAAAATAAAACCACCTAGTACAACTATGTATTTTTGTACCCCATGGAAATGCTAAGTACTCAGTACTTTGAGTAGAGAAAATGCTAATACTCAAGACAATCTGTAGGACTTGTGATGAAAAGCGCTATCCACCTCCAAAGAAAGAACTGATAGATAGAGCCTTGAATGCAGATCAAAGAAAAAATTTTTCTTTATTTTTCTTGTCTGTTTTTTTTTTTTCCACAGAATGATTTACATAGAAATGTGTTTTACATGAGTAGGTATGTATAGTCTATGTCAAATTAAATTGCCTTCTTAACAAGGGAGGGAAGGGAAGGACAGAACTTGAAACCCAAAATTTGGAAAAAAAAAATGTTAAAGTTGTTTTTACCATGTAATTGTGAAAAATAAAATATTACATCATCATCTTGATCCTGGGCAATATGGCTTGTTTAATGCCTCTAATCACCATATTGGCTTCTTTTTTTGCTAATAAATCACCTACTGACTGATATTGATATTAATTAAAGTCTCCTAAAATCCCCATATATTTTTTAATAAGACCTATTACCTACCTATGTTTTCTCTATTGTCCACGAGGGTTAAAAAAAAAAAAAAAAAAAAAAAAAAAAACTTTAAAATCTATAAGACTACATTTAATTCCAGTGAGTTTAATCTTACTAGCTTCAGCCCACTATTTTACCTAGTCTATTAAGACCCTATAAAGTATGTTAATTATCCCAAGCCCAATAATCCTAAGAGACACAAGCTCAAGTTCTGTTTCCAGCACATACCAGTTATGTGTGGGTTTAGAAAGTAACTCTGGTTCTCTAAAATTAAAGAAATCTAGCTAACCAAATTTTAATAAAGAAAGAACTTTGCCAATGACAAATATATATATATATATATATATATATATATATATATATATATGCTACTGTCATAGAACAGAGATGGTTATATACTAATATCCACTTATATTTAACAAAAGACATTATCAAGTCAGCATAAAGTCAAGTCAAAGCTACAAGTAATTATTAAGAACCTATTTATGTGCTAAGAATTATGCTAAGCAGTAGTAATATAAAGAATTTTAAAAGCCATACACAAAAAACACCCCTTAAATGGTCAAAGAATATGAACAGACAATTTTCAGATGAAGAAATTAAGGTCATTTCTAGTCAAATGAAAAAATGCTCTAAATCCTTATTGATTACAGAAATGCAAATTAAAGCAATTCTGAGGTACCCACCTCACCTCTCTCAGATTGGTTAAAATGACAAGAAAAGATAATGATAAATGTTGGAGGGAATGTGGGAAAATCAGAATACTAATACATTTTTGATGGAGATGTGAAGGATCCAACCATTCTGGAGGACAATTTGGAATTATGCCCAAAGAAATATTAAACTGATCCAACAGTCTCTCTACTGGGCCTATACCCCAAAGAGATCTTTATTTTTAATTTTATTTTTTTAAAATATTGATTTAATATTAATTTGATTATTGATTTGATATTAAATATCAAAAATTTATTGACAGAATCCATGCTTGGGTAATTTTTTACAACATTATCCCTTGCACTCACTTCTGTTCCAATTTTTCCCCTCCCTCCCTCTATCCCCTCCCCCAGATGGCAAGCAGTCCTATACATGTTAAATATGTCACAGTATATCCTAGATACAATATATGTGTGCAGAACCGAACAGTTCTCTTGTTGCACAGGAAGAGTTGGATTCAGAAGGTAAAAATAACCTGGGAAGAAAAACAAAAATGCAAACAGTTTACATTCATTTCCCAGTGTTCTTTCTTTGGGTGTAGCTGCTTCTGTCCATTATTGATCGATTGAAACTAAGTTAGATATTCTCTTTGTCAAAGAAATCCACTCCCATCAGAATACATTCTCATACAGTATCGTTGCTGAAGTATCTGGTTCTGCTCATTTTACTTAGCATCAGCTCATGTAAGTCTCTCCAAGACTCTCTGTATTCTTCCTGCTGGTCTTACAGAACAATAATATTCCATAACATACATATACCACAATTTACCCAACCATTTTCCAATTGATGTGCATCCATTCATTTTCCAGTCTCTAGCTACTACAAACAAGGCTGCCACAAACATTTTGGCACATACAGATCCCTTTCCCTTCTTTAGTATCTCTTTGGGGTATAAGCCCAGTAGTAGCACTGCTGGATCAAAGAGTATGTAGTTTGATAACTTTTGGGGCATCATTCCAGATTGCTCTCCAGAATGGTTGGATTTGTTCATAACTCCACCACAATGCATCAGTGTCCCAGTTTTCCCGCATCCCCTCCAACATTCATCATTATTTTTTCCTGTCACCTTAGCCAATCTGACAGATGTGTAGTGGTATCTCAGAATTGTTTTAATTTGCATTTCTCTGATCAATAGTAATTTGGAACACTTTCATATGAGTGGAAATCTTTTCAATTTCATCATCTGAAAATTGTCTGTTCATAGCCTTTGACCATTTGTCAATTAGAGAATGGCTTGATTTCTTATAAATTAGCAATTCTCTATATATTTTGGAAATGAGGCTTTTATCAGAACCTTTAATTGTGAAAATTATTTCCCATTTTGTTGCTTCCCTTCTAATGTTGTTTGCATTAGTTTTGTTTGTACAAAGGCTTTTTAATTTGATATAATCAAAATTTTCTATTTTGTGATCAATAATGGTCTCTAGTTCATCTTTAGTCACAAATTTCTTCCTCCTCCACAAGTCTGAGAGATAAACTATCCTATGTTCCTCTAATTTATTTATAATCTTGTTCTTTATGCCTAAATCATGGACCCATTTTGATCCTATCTTGGTAAAAGGTGTTAAGTGTGAGTCCATGCCTAAGTTCTGCCATACTAATTTCCAGTTATCCCAGCAGTTTTTGTCAAATAATGAATTCTTATACCAAAACTTAGGATCTTTGGGTTTGAAAAACACTAGATTGCTATAGTTGACTATTTTGTCTTGTGAACCTAACCTATTCCACTGATCAACTAATCTTATTTCTTAGCCAATACCAAATGGTTTTGGTGACTGCTGCTTTATAATATAATTTTAGATTAGGTACAGCTAGGCCACCTTAATTTGATTTTTTTTTTCATTAATTCCCTTGAGATTCTTGACCTTTTGTTCTTCCATATGAATTTTGTTATTATTTTTTCTAGATCATTAAAATAGTTTCTTGGAAATCTGATTGGTATAGCACTAAATAAATAGATTAGTTTAGGAAGTATTGTCATCTTTATTATATTTGCTCGGCCCAAAGAAATCTTTAACAAAAGGGAAAGGACTCAAATGTGCAAAAAGGTTTATAGTACCTCTTTTTTTAGTGACAAGGAACTAGAAATTGAATGGATGCCCACCACTGGGGAATAGCTGGATAAGTTATGGCATATGAAGGTATTAGAATATTAGAATTGCTTGCTGTCTTAGGGAAGGGAGAGATAAAGTAAAGAAAGAGAAAAAAACATACCACAAAATCTTACAAAAATTAATGCTGAATGTTATTTGTATATGTATTTGGAAAAGTAAAATACTATTAAAAAAAAAATCTCAGCTCGGACCAGGAGATCATTATATACTTTAACAACAATACTATATGATGATCAATTCTGATGGACGTGGCCATCCTCAGCAATGAGATGAACCAAATCAGTTCCAACAGAACAGTAATGAACTGAACTAGCTACACCCAGTGAAAGAACTCTGGGAGATGACTGTGAACCACTACATAGAATTCCCAATCCCTCTATTTTTGTCCGCCTGCATCTCTGATTTCCTTCACAGGCTAATTGTACACAATTTCAAAGTCCAATTCTTTTTCTACAGCAAAATAACTGTTTGGACATGTATACATATATTGTATTTAACTTATACTTTAACATATTTAACATGTATTGGCCAATCTGCCATCTGGGGGAAGGGGTGGGGGAAGGAGGGGAAAAGTTGGAACAAACGGTCTTGCAATTGTCAATGCTGAAAAATTACCCATGCATATATCTTATAAATAAAAAGCTGTAATAAAAAAAATTATAAACACATTTTACCAGCTTAAAAAAAAAATCTCTGCTCTTACGTTATGGACAGTAAAGATAATGTCAATACAATTGTACACAAAATGATATAAAGAAGATAAATTAAGAGATATAATCAACAGGCAAACATAGTAGTATTAAAAGGGAACAGAAAAGGCCTCTTGTAAAAGGTGGTACTTAAGCTGGAACTTGAAGAAAACAATGGAAATATTCATCAGCCCAAATATCACAAAGATCATTACAATCAACATATGTACTTGGTGGCTCAGTTGGAGAGAACACTGGGCCTGGGGTCAGGAAGACATGAGTTCAAATCTAACTTCAAGAGCTGTGTGAACTTGAATGAGTCTCAACCTCTATTTGCTTTAACTTCCTCCTAAATAAAGAACAGATAACACAAGCACCTATCTCTAAGCATCTCTAAGCACTGTGAGAATAAATTTAGAAATATATACTGCACTTTGCAAACATAAAAGAGCTATAGTTATTAATTAAGCTATAGTAATGTTTAAGTTCATATATACTCATGAAGAAAACAGCAAAAAATCTTTGCAATGTTATAGATAGATATCTTTCAATATGAATAAATTTCAAAATGAATCACATCACTTTTGTATTATAGTCAAATAAAAAGAAAATGGAAGCAAAGTGGTCAAATACATGATTTCCATACAAGGCATTTTTATATAATTCTTGTTTATATTCTTCACATGAGTTATAGAAAATTTCACCAAAAAAATCAAAGTTTATGCCAAAGTGTTTACTTATAAGGTAACAGTACTCCAGGATAGATGATTTTAAAAAGATTTAAAATTTTTGTCTGTTTCTTACCTTTAGTTTCAGAGAGTCACAAAAAACAGACACCCCAAATTTCTTTCAATTTCATTTCATATTATGCTTGTATTTCAATAAACTATAAAGCAAGGGCAGAGCCCAAGATTAGGGAGAATAGGCAGGGACTTGCTTGAGTTCTCCCCAAGTCCCTCTAAACAAATTTTAGAGCAGCAAAATGTATAAAAGGATAGAGTAAAGCAATTTTTCAGCCCAAGATAATTTAAAAAATAGGCAGCAAAAATCTGTTGCACCAGAGTGAGAGAAAAATGGAGGCTAGCACAGGACAGAACAGGCTCCTCCCCAGCAAACTAGCTGTAGATTTTGTGGGTGACCAGATCAGTGATGGCAGTGGCAGTTACTGGACCTCTCAACCTAAATGATAAAAAGGTCAGACAACTGATCCGAAGATTATATCCTTTTGTTGGCACCAGGGGCACGAATTTGTTGCATTGACCATATCTGGATCTGGGTCACAATACTGAGTCTCAGTGAGAGAGAGCAAAAGAACTTTACTCTGATCAAAGAGGGAATATACATGCTTATTTGGGTATATAAATCAATCTTAAAATACAAAGGAAGGGAGAAAAATGAGGGTGGAGGGTAGGAGGTGGGGGGGTAGCGGGGTCAAAATGTGTCTGATAGATTGGGAAAAGTAAAAGTGAGAAGCAAAACACTTTTTTGGGGAATGTATAGGGGGAAAGGAAAGAGTAAGATAAACAGGGGAAACAGAATTGAGGGAAGTACATAGTAATTGTTAATTGTGAAAAAATTGATAGCAAGTTTTTTTGATAAAGAGCTCATTTCTCAGAAAACTGAATCAAATTTAAAGAAATAAGGGTCGTTTCTAAATTGATAAATTCCTTAATTGAAAACTTTGTTTTCAAACAAAGTAACCAAAGCTATGAATAATCATATTTTTAAAAATAATCTAAATCACTATATCAGGGAAATGCAAATTAAAACAACTCTCAGATACTATCCTGTTTTCTCTCTCTCTCTTGCATGCACACATGCACACACACACACAGAGATTGGCTATATGACAGATAAGGAAAATGACAAATGCTGAAGGGAATATGTTGGTGAAGTTGTATACTGATTTAACATTCTGTAGAGTAATTTGGAATTATGCCCAAAGGTCTATAAAATCATGCATATCTTTTGATCAAGCAATTCAACTCCTAGGTCTATAACCCATGAGATAAAAAATAGGAAAAGGATCCATATGTACAAAACATTTATAGCAGCTCTTTTAATGGTGGCAAAGAATTAGAAACTGAGGGGCTGTCCATCAATTGGGAAATGGCTGAACAAGTTGTAGTATGTGATTGTGATGGAATACTATTGAGCCAAGACAAATAAAGAGCAGAATGCTTTCAGAAAAACCTGTAAAGACTTACAATGAACTGATACAAAGTGAAATGAGCAAAACCACTGTATGATGATAAACTGACTTAGATACTCTCAGCAATATAATAATCCAAAACAATTCTGAAGGATTTGATGATGAAAAATGCTATGCATCTCCAAAGAAAGAACTGATGGCGTCTGAATGCAGATCAAAGATCCTCCCTCCCTCCTTCCTTCCTCCCTCCCTCCTTCCTTCCTTCCTCCCCCCCTCCTTCCTTCCTCCTTTTTTTTTTTTTTTTTTTTTTACTATTTAGCCCTTTTTATTTTTTTTCATAATTATAACTTTTTATTGACAGAACCCATGCCTGGATAATTTTTTACAACATTATCCCTTGCACTCATTTCAGTTCCGCCTTTCTCCTCTCTCCCTCCACCCCCTCCCCCAGATGGCAAGCAGTCCTATACATGTTAAATATGGCACAGGATATCCTAGATACAATATATGTGTGCAGAACCGAACAGTTCTCTTGTTGCATAGGAAGAATTGAATTCAGAAGGTAAAAATAACCCAGGAAGAAAAACAAAAATGCAAACAGTATATTCATTTCCCAGTGTTCTTTCTTTGGGTGTAGCTGCTTCTGTCCATCATTGATCAACTGAAACTGAGTTAGATTTCTTTATCAAAGAAATCCACTTCCATCAGAATACATCCTCATACAGTAAAAATATACTTTTTCTTACTTTATTTTTCTTGAGTTTTTAGTCTATGTCTTAACAACATTACTAACATGAAAATATGGCCATTGAGCAAACAAAATTAGTGCAAACTTCAAGGGAACTATAACTATGTGGTCAAAAAATGAAGTTATTTTAGGAAAACAAAATTTTGAGTAAGAATGAATAATGATTACCACAATGTAGGTAAAGTACTAAATATATAACTCTTCTTTCTTTAAGCCCAATATCCTTTTCACCAGATGACTCTACTAAAAAAAAAAAAAAAAAAAAAAATTAGGAAATACAACATGAACAATTGGAAGAAATCTTAAGCATGTCTATTTTCCATGATTTCCCGAAATGAATAGTAAAATATCCTGGCTGAAATAATGATATTATCTAAAATACTGTTAAAGTAAAAGTAAACAATTTGCTATAAAAATTAGATTTATATATACTTTGTTTCATTACTTTTATTACTAGTTAATAGTAAAACTTGGATAAAAGATAAAATTCAAATTCTTCATTAAATCTGGTTTTAGAATTAGCAGAGAGTCCTATTTCCCCAGCTGTGGTGCTGGTGAATATGCCTCTCAACAACTATGATGACCAGACAAAATGTCCTGATTCTGAAGTCTCATTTCCACAAAGAATGGCAAAAAAGAGTTTTCACATTTATTAACTAGCTTGCCAGAGAGATCAGATAAAGGGCTCATAAAGTAAAAGCTCAGCACATTGCCCTTTCTCGTGAATCTCATCCTATTTGGCCAAAAGTGAAATGTAGTACTGTTCTGATACCACACCAAAGGATATCTTGGTAGAAGATTCAGATCAGAAGAACTAAAGTTGGCAGCTATTCAGCAAAAAGTGGTATGAACCATATCTCTGGGGAGTCTACAAAATACCTCTAAGCAAATGATGACATCTGAAAGAATATCATTCCAACCTTCTCTTCTTCCCAAGAAAACCATCTGCTCTCCAGAAGAATTCAACTTGACAATGCAATTTCAGGACAAGGTATGTTCATCACAAACGTGTATAAGAAAGAGACAGTTTATATCATTACAGCTGATGAAAAGAATTTCAAGATACACCATTCTGCAAATGACCTGACCCAATGCTCATCTTTTTGAAATTTGAGCAAAAAAGTTCGAGTAAGCCATGCAGCAAAACATGAAGAAGAAATAGTCAGCTACTGAAAACTTACCATAAAAGAAAAGAAAAGAAAAGAAAAGAAAAAAAGAACTGGCAGTGAGTCAGAAAAATAATAATGTATTTAATAATGACTTAAATTTATGCAGTACCTCACAGTTCATGGTATATTTTCCTCATAAACCTTAAGCCTTAAAAGTTAGGTAAGCAAGTATTATCCCCTTCATTTTACAAGAAAACTGAATCTCATTAGGTGAAGTGTTTTAAAGAATTCAGTGCATATGTACCCAAGTGAGCATTCAAGTATTAGTATAACTGACAACTAGCCATCTCTCAAGTTTCCCAGATAATTATTAGAAATGAGAAAATAGCAATCACAATTTTTAAAACTTCGAAAGAGTTCCATAATGGCATCTAGCTTTATTGAATATCTTTTCCCCCATTTATAAATATTTATTAAGAGCCAACTATTTGTCTTACACCATCTTAAATATCAGGACTACAGAGACAAAAGTAAGAAAGAAAGAACCCATATTCATATTCTGTAGGGGAAAATGTTATGCTTATATAAAGGTTTACACAAAATTCATACAAATAAATACAAGGTAATTATAGAGAGACGATAAGTGCAGTTTTACAGATTGGGGAAGATTCTTTAAGTGGTCTGTCTTGAAAAAGATAGATCAAATAATAAATAGTAATCCCATTAAAAAGATGAGAGTACACTAGATTCCCTTAGAACTTTAGCCCATTTTAATTAACATCACAATTTTATCTCCATGTTTTAACTCTTAGCTAAATTCCCTTGAAATTAGTCCGCTGACAAGTAATATAATAAATCTTTGCCTCTTAACTTGGGGGGGAGAGGGAAGTTCAGAAAACACAACACCATTGTTTTTATATTAAATTGGTAAAAGAAATCATTTGAAGACAAATGTATATAACCAGTCCAGTGTACTATTTTTTTTTTTTTTTGCCTTGGAACAAAAAGTTCCAGTACGGTTATATTATTTTTCCATTTAATACATCTGATTGACCATCATATTGGAAATATTTATTTACAGGTTATATTTTGGAAACAAATTTACAAATACATGAGATACTGATTCTTGTTTGTTGTTCTAGGTACTTTCTATCTATACTTAATTACTTATAATTTCACAGCCCTGATAAGACTGATAAAAAAAAAAAAAGGAATAAGTAATTAGGCTACAAAGCAGAGCCCAAAATAAAGACATTCCCTTTACTTAAGAATTTCTCAAAATAGAAAGCTCCTAAAAAATCAAATATTAATATATCAACTCAAAAGCAGTAAATGTTCAATTTGTTGCAGAATTTAACAATAAACCATTGTAACAATGTCCTGATTTAAATAAAAACAAACTAAAATTTTCTTAGATGAATAATAATGAAGAATTATTAACACCTAAAAAATTAAAAATGGAAGTGACAGTGTGGCAATTGGTAGAGATGGTTGTCCCCTTCTCTACAGGTGTTGCTTCTCCAGAAAATGGTTTGGGAAATATGGCCACTGCCAGATCATTTGTGCCTTTTTGAGCATTAATGAGTTTCAGCAAGCTACAGTTAATCATGGATATATATATAGAGAGATTAAATATACATATACACACATATATACACATAGGTATATATGTACACACACACATACTCATATACATATACACATACACATATACATATCATAATTAAGGCTTCAAAGAGAAAGTGAAATATATACAAAATGGCCTAATAACAAAATGTGGCCTAAGCCACAGATAATAGTCTTTGTTTTTTATGATAAGTAATTCTGAATGGTCCCAAGAAACATTAGCTACTCAACTCAATCCAGTTTACAATCAGATATGCATGAGAACTATAGTTAGAAAAATGAATCTTTGAAAATGTTCTCCTTATTTGCCTTTATCTCTTAGAATCCCTAGATTCTGTTACCACCAACAACTTCACTTCCCAGATTAAGTTTTTATCTGCTTTATATTTATATCATATATTGAAATATACACTGGGTTTTGAAGTTAAGTTTTTTTAGGGGCAGGGTCTTTCACTTTCTTTGTATTCCCAGTGTCTAGCACAAGACCTGACTTAACAGCTACTTAATAAACAACTTTGATATCATTTTAATGGATCTTCCAGAATCACAAAGGATCAGTTTTTCAGACAAAGAACAGTTTTCCAACTTTCTAAATCAATAAAAACTAATTTTGATAACTATGTTTTGTCATTTCTTCCCACAGAAAATATTTTAAAGCAAGAAATGATGAATTCTAATATTAACTTCTTAAATGAAACGGCCAAAAAAATGCAACTTCATTTTACCTATTTTATTTTTTCCTTCTTGGCACTGAATTTCCATTTTAGACTTTTCTCCAACTAGGATATTTTTAATTAAATTAGGAAATCTGTCTCTACCATTAAACCCAGAAGTATCCAGGGAATGGTAAAAACAGACCAATGTGTACATGTATATATGCACATATGTAGATATATGGGTATACATACATACACATGTACACACACACATGAAAGACAATAACATATTTATTCAAGGAAAATTCAAATTAGAGACAACCAAGAAGAATGAAAGCTTTATTGGAAAAAAAAATTTTTGTTTTGAAGCAATGCTCCCTGTTTCTTAATCATCAAGGAAAAAGCAAAACATATTCAGTATCCAATATGGTAACCTAGTTAAATAAAATGAAACAGAACCTTTTAAAAAAGGGTAACCAATATTTTGCATTAAAAATATATACCTATCTATATATTACATGACAAGGAAGATAAAATTTTTCCTGCTTCAGAAACTATTCAGAATTGGTCAAAATGAGAGTCAATTACTTTTTTCTTCAGATATACTTATTAAACACCAGAATAAAAAAGAAATCCAATTTTTATTTGAAATTCTAATGGAAAGAATAAGAACTATTGTTACAGTATAATATAAAGATCACAAAATTAACTTTAGGAAAAATGAAACACCTTATTTAACAAGTTGCTTTAAACTTTTATTTAATTATAAAGGTAAATAAGGTTTGTTTTCAATTTCAAATAGGTTATGCCCAGAGAGTGTAATTAAATTAAGCACTTACAAGGTTTGATAACTCCTACTTAGACATCATAACATTTGAAATGGAAACATTACTCAATTGAAAAATATTTACAAATTCTCAAGAAAAGTACACTCAATATAAGGAAGGGCAGAAATCAGAACATAATAGTTGATTTAATCCAACCAGTTATATTTTGAAATAAAATTTAGAAAAACAAGTATCACAGAAATGATTTTTAAAAATTGGACCTATGATTACATTGCTGCAAGAAATTCTCAATGAACTATTCCTACTCTCATTGTAGATCTACACCTGCTATGCATTTTATAATTCAGTTGTCTGGTGCACTGATAGGCTGTGATTTGCCCTTGCCATAAGCCAACACATGTAAGAGGTCTTAAAGGAAGGCATTGCTGAATCTGAAGACAGCCTTTTTTTTTTTTTTTTTTTTAATAGGAAGGAAACAGTGTCCAAACCTTCTACTTCATCCATACGGAGAACCCTTTAAGTAAATAAGCTGAGCTCCCTCCAATTGGTCTCAAAACACAATATATGTGACTTCGGCCACAGGTCATAAGTAACAAAGATCTTCTGTATCAAAGGTTGGTCTTACCCCCCAGCCACTTAGTCTAACTCCAAGATCATCTATCACATATTACAGGTTATTACAAATAACAACACATTAAAATCATTAAGTTACCAATAAACTGAGTTTCAAAATATATTATTTCCTAGGAGAGAGAGTTTAATCTAAGCAAAATTATAAAGATAATAAACAAAAATTGGGAACCCAGATAATACAGCCTCTTATGTAATGCTCTTCATAATGTGCTATGGACTAAATTTATGGAAATATGCATTACCCTTTGATATTGAAAGAACTGACTCTTAAAAATTAACTTTTTTAGGGGCATTTCTACAGAGAGGAAGAAACAGTTCTTTAAATAGAAAAAGACTCACATTACAAATAGTATTTAGGGATCTGAAAGAGTTTCCAAAAGCCTACTTAATCTAATCAATCAACAATATTTAGAAAGCATTGTCAAGTATACTGCTGGGGTAGCAAAAAAAGATCTCAATAGAAATCACATTGAAATAAAAGAGATAAAAACAAGCAATTAAGTGCATACAGGCTAAATAGAGAGTAGGCAAAAGAAAACAATACTACAATCAATATACGTTACAAAATACAATTATATGCAACAAATATATCTTATATCTATAGAAGTATTGTTTTCCTTCATTACTGAGAGTTCCTACATTTACATGAATATCAAGCTACAATTTTAAACAGTGTAGGTGATTCCATCAAGGACATTTCTAAATCAATCTGATGAGTCTGAGTAAATATTATGAAGGAGCTTTACCCTCCATTTCCATTCCCCCTATTATTCCTTACCCATCCCCTTGTTCATCCCTCCTCCCACCTTCACCCACCTGTATTGTTATCCTCACCTGCCCTAAAATTAATTAGTTGGCTCAGGATTTTGGGAGAAGACACCTTCTGCTGATCTATACAAGGTAATACTCAAAGACACGGGCCTTTTCCTTCTTTTCTGCTTTCTACCTTTCTTTAACCTCAGAGAAATCTAGACAATGAAGCAATAGGATATGGCTCTGTAGGAGGGAGTGAGGGGTGAGGAGGTAGTGCCTATCAGTATGTGTTTCTGTTGGTAGCCATAAAGTCCAGAAAACTTCTATTGAGAGAGAATTTCATGAGTAGCACACAACTAATAAGAGATGAGACTCATGGACATGGTCTCATGTTGGGAAGCATAGTAAGAAAGGAAACCAAGATCAGGACTTTGCAATCCAGTATTACAATTCAGAATATATGAATCTTTGGGAAGAATTGCTTAGCTAGGAAGCCTAAATAAGTTTCTCTACCAGGGAAGTTCAAGCCATCAAAGAAGTACAAAAGGGGACTCAAGCTAAAAATGACAACAAGAATATTTTCCAAAAAGTCAGAGAAGAAAACTGATCAAGATACTCTATCAATCATTAAGGTATGTACTGACAGTTTGGTTTGTAGTATACCTCAGCTTACTCAGATAAAAACATAAGCCCCTCAAACAAGGTCAGTCCTCTGAATATGAGCTTAGTTCCAAAGACGCCATAAAGGAGCTTATTTAAAGCTACCAAGAGGATTAACATACCACACATAGGTTACTGCTGATTTGGAATGCAGTTCAATTACATTAAAATATCTGTTATTTGCCTACCATGTCCCAGGCACTGTATGAGGCACTAGGGAAAAACTAAAAATGAAATAGTCCCTACCTGCAAGGGACATCTAGTAAATTCCTCTAGCAGAATGCAGCATGAGCATGGATCTTGAAGATTTAAGACAAAAGATTCTAAAAGGAAAAGATGAGGAAGGAGTATATTTCAGAATGGGAGGAAACCATATAAATGCATGGAGATGGTTGGCAACGTGGCTAATAAATAGTAATATTTAGGTATTACTAAATAAAATTACTAAATATTGAGACAATAAATAGTAGTTATACTAGAATGTAAAGGATATGAAGGAGAATGATGAGACAGAACTAAAAAGATAGATGAGATGGAGCCAAAGGACAGCTTTAAATACCAATCTATGGGATAGTTTTATTTTATTATAGAGAAAATAGGGAGCTATCAAAAGTTTTTATATTGTATAAAGAACAGGAGAAGAATCAATCCCTGATATCATCATGAATATGCTCCTAACCTTAGCAAGAACAATTAATAGTCAAAATGACAAAGAGAAATCAAAGAAGTCTTTTTTTTTAAACATGTTAAGGTGTTTTTTTTGTTGTTTGTTTGTTTTAAACAAATCTAGTTTCTCCAATCTGGGAAGAATAAAAAGAGGATAAAAAGAAAAACATGCTCATATAATAAATAAGTAACAATACTGATAGCCAATAATCAATTAAGGGGATTTTCTTCATTCTGAAGAAATATTTAGTGTATAGTTACAAACACCTTAAAAAGCCTTCTTTTTTGTGTCTTCTAGCACAATTCATACTTTTGATTCTGTCCAGAAATATTAAATTACTCCAAAAATTCTTCAAACAACTTCCTTGAAGTCCTCAGATTCTAAAAATAAAAAGTTAATGAACTACATTAGAAGTAAAATTTGATCAGAATCAAGAACATAGGGAGCGCCTTGCCAGAATAATGATGGAAGAAGAGAAGTAAAGCACAATCTATCTGGGTTCTATTCTAAGACCTTTAAATATAGAAAGTTTAAAGGATTTTGTATTTTCTCTTTTAATACTACTTATGAAAAGTGCCATTAGTTTTTCTTAAAAGTATCTTATTCATAAACCTCTTCCTATGCTATGCAAAATACTTTCAAGATATAGGGCTCCAAGCATTACTGTGGGAGGAAAAAAATCAGAGAATAATATGGAATCAATCATATCATCAATAACTCCAAAATTCCCATTTACTTAAAATGCACATGCTCTGCCAAGGGGTAAGGAGCCCCATGGAAAATAAAATTGTCAATTTATAGTATGTAAATTAGAATCTTAGAAACTTGCAAGGAGACAGTAACCCGGATTATCCTGTTCTGTCTTCTAGATTACACTACATCATGCTCTGTCATATTAAAAGTCAGATCCTGGTACAACAAATTCTTACTGTAACAAAATGTTTAACAAAAAGATTTACACTAATAAGTTCTCATTTTTAAAAAATGAGCAAGCAAAGGAGAAAGAATGTAATCATAGAAACTTACTATGGGAATAGGAAGGACCAGGATTCACCTTCAAAGGCAGACATAAGTAAAAAAAAAAAAAAAAAAAAAAAAAAAAAAAAAAAGCCTCTTGCTCCAAAGAGTAATGTTAAATGACTACCTGCCCAGGAAAAAATTCATAGAAGAACTCAAAAAAGACTTCAAAAACCAAATGAGAAAATGAAGAAAAACTTTTAAAAATAAATAATGAAAAGAAATAAAAAGAACAACTCCACCATCATCCAACAAGAAAATTATAAAAAGCAAGTCAACCAACAAGGAAAAGAGATCCTGAGTCTTAAAAGAGAAAATGATTCTTTGTGAATTATACTTGAGCAATGGGCAGCCAGTGCCAGGCAGAAATCAAGAAATAACAAAACAAAATGTAAAGAATGAAAAACTTGAAGACAAAGTGAAACATAAGAAAAACAACAGAGCTGGAGAATCAAGTAGATTTGAAGACATACGAATAATTGGACTACCTGAAAACTGTGACCAAGAAAAGAATCTTAACTCAGTAATACAAAAAATAATCAAAGAAAATTGTCCTGTAGTGATAGTAAAAGAGGGGGAAGATAGGTCAATCACCATCTCAAAGTGATCCTATGAAAAATATATAGGAACATTATTATTACATTTTGAAACCCAGAGATCAAGTAGAAAATTCTATAAGAAACAACAAAAACCAATTCAAATATGCTGCAGGTACAATTACAATTAAACAGGATCTATCAGCAGCTACAATAAAAGCCCCCAGATGCTGAAATATTACATGTCGACAATCAAAAGAACAAGACTTATAGCCAGAAATATCATATCCAGTAAAATTAATAATACTGAATGAAAAAATGAACATTCAATAAACTCACAGATATTCAAGATTTTGTGTCAATCAAACCTGAATTCTATAGAAAATTTAACATTATAAGAGCCAAAATCAAAAAGTAATTTCAAAGGGTTCAACAAACTGTTTATGTTTTACACATGGAAATATAAACCATATGTCTAAAATTAACATTAGTAATTAGGTAGCCCAAAAGAAATATAAGGATGGAGCTGATTATATGACTCTAAAAAGCAAAACTGTTTAGGAGAAGTTAACAATAGTACACGCTATACGATGAGTTACAGAGGAAGAACACACACATTACAAGGGAAAGAAGGAATGGTAGTTCTGAAAATCCTACTCACATTAGAAATGGGTTAAATAGGGAACAATATTTATACCATAAAGCGTATGGCACCCTCTAAAATCTGTAAAAGAAATAAGGGAGGAAACAGTAGAAAGTGGGGGCAAAAAGGATGTAAAGATTTATTGCAATGGGACAAGGTTAGATTAATGGAAAACAGATAAAGAGGGAGGAAAAGGTGGTATACTATGAAGTGGGGTGCAGAAGAATGCTTAAGTGGTATGTGATAAGATATATAGATGAATGGAAATGGGATAAACAAGGAGGGAAAGGGGAGAGAAGATAAATGAGAGATACTTAGGTAAAGGGAAGATTAAGTAACAGCAAGGCTGGTTAAGGAGGTAGAACTAAAGTAGAAGAGTTATCAGGGATAGGAAATAAAAGATATACACAAACACAATAACAAGGACCAGGATTAAAATTTATTTTTTAAAAAATAGGGCTAGTAATCCTTGATCTCATACAAAGTCAAACTTAAAAGAGTCAATCAAGAAAGAAATCTACATTAAATGTCAGCCATATTAATATTGTGTTAGATGTATATCTATGTATGTGCAAATATATAGAGAAAGGTATGCACACAGGTATTTGTATGTGTACACACACACACATATATATATATATGTGCAGGTTTATGTGTATATAATATACATATTATACACACACACACATACACACATGCATAAATATATTCATGATTGGGGTGTAGATTGTGTTCAGGGAAGACTAGTACCTCTGGGGTGGGAGCTGCTGAGCCCTTTGCAAGGCTACTTTTCACTTTTGGTGTCCATCTATCTACCTAACTCTTTCTTACCTGTGGTTCTAAGAAGCTGTAGCATATACAGCAGCCACACCCTGCTAAACTGGGGAGACAGACTAAACCAGCTTGAGGATAACTAAAAGGTTTCAAACCCTCTGGTGAATTAGGGAGGTATCTACCCCAAGCATGGAAAAGACTTCCCCTGGTAGAAATGTGCAGATGAGAATAATTTGTTCTAACAACCCAGAAGGTAGAAAAAGCAGATGTGGGGGAACATTTAGAGCATGGTTAGACATTGGAGCACACAAAGGTCATAAACTGCATCTTGAGTCATCCCCAGTTGTCTTGACTCTGTCCTGACACTGGGCAGTGATGGCTCAGTAAGAGACAGTGAGGCTGAAAACTTCGTGCAACTTTGCCTCACCAAAATCCATGAATCAAAAGATATCACCATAATATTTTTACATTTTTACCTTCAAAGCCCTGTGGAGATAGGCAAGTGACAAAGTAGCAGGTGTGGATATACTAAGAGCTGTAGTCACAACCCTGGCCACAGGCAGACCAGGCCATGGAGTTGCATTCTGATTAGAAGCAATCATGAGATGCAGCAACTCCCTGGGTATCTGAGCAGTCTTATAAGGATCGCACTGCTCACCTCAATATATGAGAAAGGGGCTAGAAAAGGTGCCCTAAAAAGGTTCTGCTTGAACAAGCCTGGGCTGATTACCATGGCAGGCGGGGATTCCACCTTGTGGCAGAGACACTAAAAAATATACACAAACTTCTGAAAAACTGATTCCACTTGCCATCAGTACATGGAATATATACACTCTCATACACAACACAAAATCCAATAAATCTGAAAGAACAACAGCTCTTCTTTTTTTTTCTTAGGATTTTTTTTAAATTAAAGTTTTTAATTTTCAAAAGATATGCATGAATAATTTTTCAACATCGACTCTTGCAAAACCTTGTGTTCCACTCCTCCCCCCTTTTCCTTATTCTCTCCCCTAGATAGCAAGAAATCCAATATATGTTAAACATAGCAAAAAAATGTATATTAAATTCAATATAGGTAAACATATTTATACAATTATCTTGCTGCATAAGAAAAATCATATCAAAAAGGAAAAAAATGCAAAGGAAAAAATGCAAGCAAACAACAACAAAAAGAGTGAAAATGCCATATTGTGATCAACACTCAGTTCCTACAATCCTCTCTCTAGTGGCTCTCTCCATCACAAGATTATTGGAACTACTCTGAAGCATCTCATTGAACAACAGCTCTCCTTGCTAGAGAACAACAAGTTTTATATTCAAATAGCAGCTTATGTCCAAATAGCAGTTTCATTCAAACAAGATCTGTAAAATGAAGGTCAACTTACTAAAGTAGGAGCTGGACAAATGTTTTTCTGAAGTGGCCAGAGTGAAGCTGGTGTAGAATGTGCAATCAAAACTAATCTAGTAAACAAGTTCATATCTAATAATCTAGTAAACAAAGTGACTGCCACTTGCAGGTAAAAGTCATGCCACCACAATCAGCGTATGTACTTCCACCTTGTTATGGTCAAAGAAAAATTTTATGAAAAAAATTTTTTATGAAAAAATTTTATGAATACCTCAAGATTCTTATTGTCAAAATGTCAAAAGAAGACAAGTTGTATCACTCTAGATGACTTTAATGTTTGAGGGAGTTTTGGGGAGGAATGGGCCTGGAAACAGCAACAACAATGCTGTTTTACTACTTTAGACTTGTGCATCTCATGACCTTCTCATCACCAACACTATTCCATTTAACTAAATGTAATAAAATTTCATGTATGCACCTTTGCAGCAAACACTGGCATTTAGTAGGGCTATGTGAATGTAAGAAGAGACATACAGAATGTGAGAGTAACAAAAAGCAATGTGTGGTGTGCAGTGTGTTAGACTGATAATTTTTTTATCCCCTCCAAGCTGAATAGTCACATTCAACAAAAACAGCAGACCCGAGACAAAAAAGACTATTAGAAGAATTAATGTCAACAGATTAGAGTGCTTCTCTGAGAGGGAACAGTTTTTTGCCAACTTGGAGGATAAATTGGGCCAACACAGAGTTGGCAATAATGGAGCCAAAAATGAGCAGGCAGCGTTCAGAGATCTGGTGTACAACAATGTAATTTGCTCATCTGGGTAAGAACACCTGCAAATATCAAAACTGGTTGATGAAAATTATGGGGAAATTTAGAAGCTGTTAAATGAAAATTGAGAACTCCACAGAGTATACCAGAAGGAGAGTTCATCAAAACTAAAGTACAACCAAAACTGAAGAGAAATGCAGGATCCTTTGCTCAGTAAGAAAGCAGATGAAATTCAGTTTTATGCTGATAGTAACAATTCAAAGCATTTTTATGATATACTGAAGGCTATTTATGGGCAAAGGACCTATGGTACATTTCACCTATCAAAGTATAAGAGAGGAGAGGTAATTGACTACCAGACTTAAGGTCTACAGAACCATTGTGCTGACCATATTGTTCTATGCCTATGAAATCTGGACAGTCTACCAGTACCCGAGTGCGAATCCGGCCTCAGACACTGAACACCTCGTGGCTGTGGGACCGTGGGCAAGTCACTGATCCCCAATGGCCTCAGGAAAAAATAAAAGAACAAAGGAGAAAAAGCCCAAGCGTGAGCATCTCCACACTCAGGGCAGGGGCCGCTGGCTGGGACGGCCCTCGGACCCCGGCCAGGACGGGGCCTCATTAACATGGTCAGGCCCTGGAGACTCGGCAGCCAAAGAGCCGCCCCCAACACTGCTGGGACAGACGGCACACATATCCCAGGGCGGCTGCGCGGAGACATTCCCCTCGGAAAGGGGCGTTTAGAAAGGAGAATTCATTTCCTGCCCAGTGAAAGGGCGAACTTGGAGCCGAAAAAACAGGATTTAAACCCCACCTTTGACTAGTTCTATGATGGCAGTGGAGTATCTGACTCCCTGGACCTCAGTTTCCTCCTCTGTAAAATGGAGCTGATGATGCTCAGTCTGTAAACTCAGGCTGACAATACTTGGGATAATTATTTTGGAGTCATGTGAGGATCAATGACATATGTGGAAGCAGAGTGTGAGAGCCCATGGCCGCAGAGGAGAGTCTCCCAGGCAGAAAGACCCCAATTCAAATCCTGCCTCAGGGATAACTGGCTGTTATCCCTCAATCATTTCCATTTGAATTGTCTTAGGAAGATCCTGAAGATCATCTGGCAGGATAAAAAACAGACACTGAAGTAATTTCTGACACTAATCTGCCAAGTATTCCAACTCTACTGCAGAGAGCACAACTCCACTGGGCTGGTCACATTGTTCAAATGTCAAATGTATGCTTGCCAAAAAGATTATTTTACAGAGAACTCACACAGGGTGAGTTTTTACTTGGTGGTAAGAAAAATTGATATAAGGACACTTTCAAGATCTTTCTTAAAAACATTTAGAACTGATTGTATGATATGGGAGACACTAGCACAGAACTGCCCAGCATGGCATGCCACCATCAAAGAAGGTGCTATGCTCTATGAGCAAACCAGAATTGAAGTAGATTAGAAGAAATGTGAGATGCCCAAAGTTAGAAAGTCCGCCCAAAATGTTAATAGGAATTATTTGTGTCTCACCTATGGTAGAGTATTCTGAGCTCCTAACTGGTTTAATCAGCCACAGTCGGACACATTGTAACTCAACTTTAATAAAATGATGTCATTTTGATTCTCTTCAAGAACAAAGGACAACAACCATATTTGTGCTTAACTATAGTCTACTTGTGGGAGATATCAAGGGAGAAGGGATGCTAAAAGGGGAAAAAATAGAGTAAAAAGGTGCACAGCAAAGAGCCAAGGAATAACCCACAAGGAAGCAAAAAGAAAAGATGAACAGTCATGAATATAATGTTTTCTATTATTATATATGTATTCTTGAAATGGAAATATATTGTTACATATTTTGAATCATCCCTGATGTTCTGTTGAGCAGAAAACAATGTTTTGTTTTGTTTTTCTTTTTCTATTTGCTTTTTTCTTATTTCATATTTAGTTTTAAACAAATAAATTAAAAAAAAAAAAAAAAGATTCCCATTCTATGGCCTCCTTATTTTAAGCAATGTTAAGACACAAATTTCTAGTTAAAAAAAGCAAATCTGCATAACGTCAATTTCAACAGAATTTATTCATAACAAAAATCTTAGAAGGCTAAAATTCAAATGTTCAATCATTTCAGTTGTGTCCAACTCTTCATGACCCCATTTGGAATTTTCTTGGCAAAGACATTAGAGTGATTAGCCAATTCTTTTTCCAGCTCCTTTTACAGATGAGGAAACTGAGGCAAGCAGGTTAAATAATTTATCCAGGATCACACAACTAGTAAGGTATTTGAATTTTAGGAAGATGAATCTTCCTGATTCCAGGTACTGTACAAGTCACATCCCTGCCTATGGCTCCATTAATCACTTGACCACACTTTTAATCTAGGTATAATAGTCTAAGTTAACCTTTGCTGAGAAAACAAAATCCAAAAGGCAAATTAAAATTTTATATGTAGAAATAGATCACCAAATAACAGTACAAGGCTTCTTATTCTTAAAGAATTTTATAATTCTTAAAACTCACAATTCTTAATTCTTTAAGAATTTAAAATTAAACATATTCAGAATGGCATGGTTTGGTTTTTTCCGATTACTATAATTTCAATTTAAAAAATAATATCTAACAAGAGGAACATAAACCACTAGTAATAAGCAAATTTTTAGGAAAATACTTAAGTCACTTCCCCATAATTCATAAATCATTCGAGCAGATACACTCCATAGGGAACTAAACTTAATTAGTTTGGATACTTGCTTTTTGGAACTATTTATTCATAAGAAATATAGAAAAATTAATTTTCTCTCATAGCTCCTAAGAACACATTTAAAGAGGAAATGTCTCTTACAGGTAACCAGCAAACATTACCAACCCCAAACTTCTAATCTATCAAGTTATTTTTGAGTATAACCCTAAATTGACATGTTAAATACTACTTAATCCAAAACTTGAAGTTTATGACCAAAATATACAAAAACAGTGATTAACTTGCTTATAGAGCCTAGATGTTCAACTACCTACTGCTCCCATCTAAGGTACTCTTTCAAGGAGCTTTCCTATCCTCATTTTAGACATGATTTTAATATAAAAGAACACCATGTTCTCTCCCTCTTTCCAACTTAATCCTTCCTGACCTACTAGTAAACCTCCCTAGCCTCCCGTATAATTTTCAGATTTCATCTTTAGTCATCTAAGAATAAAAACCAGAACTTCTCTTTATAAGCAGATACCTTATACCCATTTCTATGAATTATATACCTCTTCATTTCTGCTATCTTCTTTCATTTGACTCATTTGATGGCCAAACTCTAAGACTGATAACTTTGAGTCCATGAAATACATTTTGATAACTATACTTCAACATAATAAAGTTTTCCTGTGTGATGATATATATTTTGCTTTATGCATTTAAAAGTATTTTACCAAAGAGTCTATAGGCCTCAGCAGATTGTAAAAGACATTTATATGACACAATCTAAGTTAAAAACCCTACCCTAGTTTGCATTTTGGTTTTTCTTCCTGGGTTATTTTTACCTTCTGAATCCAATTCTTCCTGTTCAACAAGAAAACTGTTCGGTTCTGCACACATATATTGTTTCTAGGATATCCTGTGCCATATTTAATATGTATAGGACTGCTTGCCATCTGGGGGAGAGGGTGGAGGGAGGGGAAAAGTCGGAACAGAAGTGAGCGCAAGGGATAATGTTGTAAAAAAAATTACCCAGGCATGGGCTCTGTCAATAAAAAGTTATTAAAAAAAAAAAAAAAAAAAAAAAACCCTACCCTAACCCATGACCAACACAAACTTATCAACCTGGATCATAACACATACAATGAAACCTTTTAAGAATTCAAGTTGCCCCCTTTAAAAAAAAAAATATATATATATATGTATATATATAATATATACATATATATATATAATATATATACAACACGAACATATTTTATTGAGAAAATGTTAAAGAAAAAGAAATTCAAGCAGAAAGGATAGCAAAAATCGTGTCATTAGAAAGTGAAATAGAAGATGGCTAGTGCTAACTAAAGTGCAAATGAAAGAGAATGAAGTAGAGTATGCCAAAAAGTAAATATTAAGTTTTTATCTTTCTCCTTTATCCTTCTCTCCTTTAAATTCTTAAAGAATTCACTAAATGTTCAGGTAGAAGGGCCTTAGGAGTTATCTAGAACAATTCCCTCAGTTTATAAATAAGACAACAGGTCTATAGAGGTAAAGAAACTTGACCTCAAGTTCACAAATATAGTAAGCAACAGACCTAGAACTTAAACCCAGGTTATCTTCCTTCAATCCTATTCTGCTAGACCATAATACTTTTATCCTGAAGTGGACCATTATAATTTATTAGGATCAATTTCTCCCAAGCAATTTACCATATTTTTTACCATATTTATTTACCATAAGGTTCTTTGATGAAGAAAGAAAGAGAACTTCCAAGAAATAAATCCCCTGGAAGTTAGGGGTGGGACTTTAGAGTCAGAAAGTTCAAATGCTGCCAGACACTCACTGGCTGTATGTTCCTGGACAAATTACTTAAATCTATATGGGCCTCAGCTGTAAACTGGAGAATCATAATACAATAACTTACAGATTGTGAGCATCAAAAGTGTTAATATATAAAGCGCTTTTCATCGCACACATCTAATCAAATCTTGAGGTTTTTATTACCTACCTACCTACCTTGTATTCATTATTCAAATAGCTATATATGTACATGTTGTCAAACATGGATAGAAAATGGAAGCTCCTGGAAATGAAAGAGACTCATTTTTTTTAATAAGTGTATCCACGATGCCTATCACATAAACGCTAATTGATTCCTTCAGGCAGAAAAGAAAAAGCAACACTGATAAGCAGCAAAATTCAAGAGTTCATAAAGAACAGTAATGGAAATAAAAATCCTTCCACATATGGGACCAAATCAGTCTTGTAAAACAAGAACTGATGGTTGGTGATAGTGATGTCCTACACCCCCTCACCCCCCCCAAAAAAAATGAAGAGAAAAGAAAAGAAAGCAATAATGAAATATCTAAAAACAAAAGAGAAGAGAATGGAAGTTTAGAAAGGGTCAACATATGAGGGGAACAGTTTTGCTATTTAAAATGTTCATTTTGATGTATTTTTAAAATATAAAAATAAAGTTTAATAAAAGTTCAAATTCATAAACAATCCTTTTTCTGTTTTTCCTTGTATAGTGACATTCATGCTTCTTAAGTTCATAATAAAAAATGAAAACTTAAATTAAAAAAATACTGTTCAGATCCAAAAATATCCAGAAATAATATTCACTAGTAATAGCCTATCCAAAAGACATAAAAACTGAATAATAGATAGTCATACTGAACTAGTTATAGTTTCTGGTGATGGTAAGAGTTCCATACTTGCTGTCTGATTTTTTTTATATTAAAAAAAAAAAAAAAGCTAGATAACTTTAGATAGATAAGTTTGATAAAATCCTATTCTGATATAATATTGTGGTAGAGAGGTGACCATAGTAATAAAAAGCAGCTCTGTCTGATCTCATGGATTTACTTATTCCACTTTTATACAGATGACTCACAGAACTACATACAGTCTCAGTCTCATCAGTCATGCTACTTAATTACCTGCTGTACCTTCAAAGTGGATGTCTTAAAAGGGTGGACAACAGGTAGAAAGGCTGCAAATACAGGACAGGTGATAAATGTTGTATGTGTACTATCCACATTAAAGCTGGGAAGCCCATCACCAAACAGGTTGCAAGGGAATGAATTTATCAGCCAAAATAATAGATGAAGAACATTTGCAAAGCTAGAGAGAACACACAATCTGTAATGAATTATAGATTCTTTAAACACTGAAAAAGGGAAGTAGAAACAGAAAAAATTAGTGGTAGGAATTAAATGAAGGATTAGAATTTTAAAAGATAAGCTGAGATTTATTTGTTGGGATATCTCTCCCCCCGCACCCCAAGATAGAAAATATGGACAAAAAGTGTTAAATAGTAATAAGAATGAAATGCAGCAAGTGCCCTTCATCATCAAAAAATGAACTCAATTAATGAATTAAAGAAAACTCATTCAAAACTATAATTATAGCATGTTTCATTGGAATTTCACAAAAATTGTCACAATTAAATTTTTAGAAGTAAACATTAGATTCTCCTCCAGATTTCTCTGCTGAGAAAATGCAAACAATAATTCCACAGAATGCTTAAGGAAGCAGGGGAGAAAATGGTGTTTTGAAACTCAAAAGAATTTTATTTTACCATTGTCTGTAATGGTAAAAAGACTTTTGCAGGACTTCAAAAACTCAGGGGGGATCATTGGATTCCCTGACATGTGAAACAATGGACAATAGATTGGTTTTGGACTATCTCTTGGCTGCTGAAGAAGGTGTATGTGTGACTGTTGTTTACATACCCTCCTTCTAGGACTTCTGGTGATCTTTTCCAACACCATGTTGATTTATATTGTTTGCTATTCTGCTACTTGCGTGTACAATTCATGTTTGTTACACCACATCGAGCCTGCACTGACTGAGGGGAGGGTCATCCCTAATAGCCTCTGCGTTATTGCTATGTGCTTGTGTAATACCTCCCATGCTGATGGGTTTGTGCATAATAAGACCCTTCAGCCCAGAAACCCGCTAGCAACCCCCACTTCCCTTTGGTGCTTTTCATCTCCCTTCCTGAGATGTCAGGTAGGGCGTGATCATCTCCTTTTTAGTGCTTTCACCTCCTTCTCTGAGAAGTTAGGAAGGCTGTGATCACCTCCCCTTGGGGGCTCTGACCTCCCTGAGGAGTCAGGGATGGCATGACCACCTGTATTCTAAAATAAAAGAAAGCGGGAGATGTAATGGGCTGAGGTTTGAGTTGATGCACTGAGGTCCCAAGTATGTGAGGCTAAATAGTAATTGGGCTATACTTGTATTAATATACATGATTGGATAAAGAATGGTCCCTGCCCACTCTCCGTGCAAGTCCTGATGTGTTGTATAGGAAATGACGATTTTGGTGGGTGGAGGCAGAGAGAGAGAGAGACAGGAAGAAAAGCTGGGAGAGATTGGGCCTGGGTTCGAGACTCCGAGCTGCTGGTTGTGTGGCTGCTGGTCGAGCTAGCTTCTTGACTCAGCTGCACACATTGCTATCGCCGATTCTCTTCCACCTCCGATCCTTCTTCACTGAGAATAAAGACTGACGATTTTCCCCTAACCTGAATTCCTGACTCCTGCTGATTTAAAAATACACGATCTTTACAATTGTCTACCAATCCCTTTACATAAATTCTTGGTGACTTAAACAGGCTATGCTAACAAATTATTCTTAGGGGAAGTACATGGTCTGGAGGGGAAGGAACTCTCCAACGTTTCTATCTCTGGAAAAGATCTTGTAATTCCAGATGCTTTTTAAAGGTATACTGTCATTAAATTGACATTATATAATGTAATTCAGTCACTATAAATGGAAAAATTATTATGAAGCAGGTTTCAAAGCTAAATCTACTTCCAATATGGGTAGATTTAAGAAATTGTTATTCCAATACAAATTAAAATATTTTGGATCAGATAAGCTGGCCTAAGGCCCTTACATTCTAAATTAAAAAATTACATTTTTGAGTCAACCTAATAGTTTCAAATTATATTTATATATTCGGTGATAAAACTGTATTTGGCATAAATTTTAACTACCCAATTTAACATACCACTACTAACAACAATAATGATAGCTAGCATTTAGAGGTCATTCAGTACTAAACATTATCTCATTTTATTCTCACAACCACCAAGAGAAAAAGACATCATAAAAGAGGGAAAAGGATCCACTCACATGTGCAAAAACATTAATGGTTCTTTTTGTAGTGGCAAGGAACTGGAAATTGAGTGGATATCCATTACTTGAGGAATAGCTGAATAAGTTATGGTACATGAGGATAACAAAATATTATTGTTGTATAAGAAATGATGAGAAGGATGATTTCAGAAAAGCCTGGAAAGACTTTCATGAACTGATGCTAAGTGAATAGAACCACTAGAACACTGTATACAGTAACAAGATTATGTGATGACCAACTGTGATGAACTTAACTTCTCAGCAGTTGTGGTGTTACAAGACAATTCCAATAGACTTGGGATGGAAAATGTCATTTGTATCCAGAGAGAGAACTATGGAGACAAAATGTGGATCAAAGCACAGTATTTTCATCTTTTATTTTTTTTTGTTTGCTTTTTTCCTTCTCATGGTTTTTTTCCCGAACTTTTTGGTCTGATTTTTCTTGCACAACATGACAAATATGGAACAGTTTAAAAGGATCACACATATTTAACCTATATCAATTTGCTTGCTGTCTTGGGGAAGGGAGAATTTAAGGGAGGGAGGGAGGGAGGGAGGGAGGAAAGGAAAAAGAAAAGTTTGGACCACCAAGTTTTACAATAGTGAATGCTAAAAATTATCTTTACATGTATTTTGAAAAAATATAACACTACTGAACAACAATAACAAAAATAAATGTATTGGGAAATATTAAACAAAATAAACAAAAACACAAAAGACCATTAAAAAAGAAAAAACCAACAACTACCAGTACCAAGGGAAGTAGGTATCAATGATTAGCTCCATTCTACAGGTGAGGAAACTGAGGCAGAAAGAGGTTAAATTTGCTCATGGGAGGAGAAACAGCGAGGTGATACAGTGGATGGAGTACCAGTCCTGAAGTCAGGAGGACTTGAGTTCAAATCTGGTTTCAGACAATTAACATTTCCTACCTGTGTGACTCTAGGCAAGTCACTTAACCCTAACTGCCTCAGGAAAAAAAAGAAAGAAATTTGCTCATGGTCAGAGAGTTGGCAAATATAGGAGGCCAAGTTTGAACTCAGGTTTTCCTGAGTCCAGGTCTAATACTCTATTCACTAGGCCACTTAGTTGCCTAGATTTTCTAATCATCAATTTAGTGATTACTCTTAAATTTCTACCTTATTAATACTCCAAAACTATATATCATAAATCATACAACAATCATAAAATAAGGTCACTTGTCTCAAGAAGGCTCTTAATAATATTAGCTCATTGTTTTGAAGTGATATAGAAACTGCAATGCTGACAGGAAATGAGGAAAGAGGGATCAAGAATCATACATTTTCCTGACTATATTATATATATCTAGGAGTTAAAATGCTAAATGTGGTCCTTGTGTAATAATCAAGTGCTTATACAGTTTGGAGCAACTTAAACATAGTAATATCTTCATGTTCTCATTAAAGCAAAATCAGAAATTAGGGGGAGGTTGCTAAGTGGAAAGATAGCTCAAAGATTGATTTCACAAAGATAGAATTGATATTATTCAAAGATACTAGGAAACAAATTTTTAAGAAAATGTTCAATTACCTCATATTTCAAAACTCATGACAAGTAATGGGAACACAAAAATAATCACAATTAATGTGTATATTGACAGCAGATGAAGCAAAATGAAAGATGAAAATAAGATTATTTCTATTATATCAATATACAACTTAATATGTGCTCATTTTATTACAAAGGTGGGAAAAGAAAAAAAAGGTGAAAATTTCGTTGTAAAACATGGGTCAGGAATAAGAAATAAGATGTCAAAGACTTCAATTAGTCAATGTAAAGGACCAAGTATGCTGGGCATTGAGCTTTGAGCAATGGAAATACAAAAAACAAACAAACAAAAAAAGAGTTTATATTTGATTCCTGAATTTCTTTTTAAGTCTTTTTTGTGTATGTGTGCACTGGGGCTCTTTAGGAAATCTGATAAAGCCTATAAATCCTATTTGAAATAATGTTTAGAAATTCACAAAATATAATGGAAATAAAAATAAAATAAGATTAAAAATGCAATTACATTGAAAAAGTCATCAAAATATTTTTTAAATCATTAAAAGTTCATTGGGAAAAAAAATAAAGTAGCTGTCAAAAAAAAAAAAAAAAGATCATAGACCCTACAATTCTTAATTGTAGGTTAAGAAAACCTGCAGTAGATTGTACTAAGCAGAGAATTGTCAGTCACATTTGTGCTTTGGGAAGGGGGGGGTGAGGGAGAGAGAACTTTACCAACTATATTGAGAATGGATTAAAGAGAAAAGAGACTTGAGGTAGAAAAGTCTATTAGGAGATTCTTCCAAGTCTGGAAAAAAGGTCATGAGGGCATGAACTAGAGTAATAACTATGTGAATGAAGAGAATGTTGAAAAGGAAGAAATCACAAAATCTCACAACCAATTGGATGTGTAAAATGATGAAGAGTGAGAAGTTAAGGAGTTACAGATGTACTAGTTTGGGAATCAGCAGCATAGAGATGATAATTAAACTCATGTGACCTGATGTGATCAACACATGAGTAAAGAAAGAGAAAAGAGGGCCTCAGAAAGAATCCAGGAGTAAACTCACATTTAAAAGATGCAGGGGATGACCTAGAAGTCTTTGGTGTCTGACCAAGCTCTACATGCTGCATAATGTCTGCTTCAGCCCCCTTCATGGCTATTGGAATCAAATATTCTCATCTGCCCATTCCATGCAGGGAAGATACTTCCCTAACTCACTGACAGGTTTGAGGCCTGGCAGTTACTCACAAACAGGTTTGGCCTTTCTGCTGAGACAGTGTGACCAGGGTGTGGCCACTGAACATGCTATGGCTTCTAGGACCCACAGGTGAGATCTAGGAAAAAGATGGATACTAAAGGTGAAATGAGCAGTTCTGAAAAAAAGCTCTGTAAGCCCACACAATGGGAGTAATCCAAAATGAAGTATGCACACAAGGAAGGATATAGGTACAAATTACATTATTTTCACATATAAGTACAAATTAACTATCAAAATGAAAAGCCTTTAAAAAGCACATTGTTCAGCACAGTTGGAAATGCCAACCAAGGATGGCACAAGTTTAAAATGTTAAATTGTTTACAAAATCTTAGGGAGGACAGTGAAAAATAATGAGCAATATTGCTTCATAAAACAAAAAGAAACAGTTTCAAAAAACTTGATAAGCCCAACAAAGCAAAGTATTTAAAAATAAAACCATATAGACAACAAACATACATGAGATGAAAAAATCTGCAAAAAATTTTACAACAAATTATTTTTACCAACAAAGAAAAGAGAGCCACTACAACTGCCGAGTCACACAGTATACTGAGTGCTAGGCCTACATTCATAAAGACCTGGGTTCAAATTCAGCCTTGGGCACTAGCTGTTTGACTGCGGGGCAAGTCACTTGACCTCTACTTTAATGTTCTCAATTATAAAATAAAGATAATATTATCAACTACCTCAAAATAAGATAATATATGTAAAGAGTTCTGTATAAACTATGAAGTACTTCTTTCTGTATATATTATAAGGTAGCTATTTTTGTTATATCACAATCTAATTTATGTTTACAGGCATTAAAAACGTCATTAAAGGGAACAAAAAATAAGTAGCTAGATTAGATCAAGTGTACAAAGAAAACACATGTCCTGAAGGTCAAAATTGTTACAGCTGAGGAAGAAAGTCACAGGTATAAGATATGTAAGATATCAAAACTATGGATTCTGAAGGAGAAGGGAGAAGGCAGAGGTGAGAGAGTAAAGTAGAAAGGAAGAAGGAAAAGAAGTGAGGAGAAAAAGAGGGGAGAGGAAAGAGGAGACAGGAAAGGAAGAGGAGAAGAAAGTCAAGATACTTCAATAGCAGGAAGTACAACAAGCTCCCTCCCTCAAAACTCCTCCAAATGGATCCCCAAAATTTAGAAGAGCAAATACTGATCAGGAAATGTAAGAAAAAGTAAAAATGAGTCCCTTTTCCACCAAAGGCTGGATGGCAGATGGAAAGGTCTATGAACACTGGAGAAAGTATCTGGATAAAAGCAGCCACTCAAAACCACTAGTAAACCCACAGAGAAGCTATGAGCCAAGAGGTCCCAGACCCATAACAACTCAGACTTCAGAAACAGATGTCAACTGGCAATGTTACCCACTACCCAGTCCTGAGTTATACATTCAGGGAAGACTAAGGAAAGGATCAGTGCCCAGAAGTAGCATTCCAAGAATAGGTATAATCATAAGACTTGGGCTGACTACTAAATAAGGAAATTCAGAAGCAAATAAAAACTGTATGATTTATATACCTGGAGGAGAAAGGGGTTTCAATTTCAGCTTCTAAATTAGTCAAAAGGCTTCACAGAAATGACAAAAGCAAAGGAAAGTTTGCAATTCAATCACTCCAAATCAACAGAGCTTCACAATTAGATGACAGGGGCTAAGTCCCATGTCACTCAACTATTACTCAAAACCAAATTCACGTAAAAAACTTACAGTATTCAGACCAGGAAAGAGCAATCAAATTTTGCTTTGAAATAGATCATGCTTGGAAGCATTGAAAGTTTACACATACATAGCTCAAGCAGCCCAAGATTCTAAAACAACACAAATCACACAAGAAAGCAACAAAAGGATTATACCCTACCTTCCCTTCAGAAGCTTATACTGCCTCTCCCTAACAACAAATCCGAGGTAAAGAAGTACACTGAAAGATTAATTTTTTAAAAATACCATTATCAAAAGTTACTGTAGTAAAAGAGAAGCTCCAGACACAAACCCAGATAATGAAAAAGACAAAAACATCTATAAAAGAAAAACAAAGCTTGGGCACAAATTCAAGTAAAATTCCTCAAAGAGATGAAGAAAAAAATTTTTTTAATAAATCAAAAAATATTGTCTTATAACCTTTCTTTTCTACATATTCTACTGCTCTTTTTTAATTTATAAAACTAATTAAGTAGAAAAGGAAGATTATTATAAGACTCAAATGATATATGAAGCTTAAAGGTTTGCTTTGTATTTATACATGACTATTAGTATCGGTGAGTAATCTTGTCTCTATTGGAATGTTATAGTAGAAATTAAGAGAAAAATATGAAAGGTATTTGACAAGCTGTGTTTGGATTCGATAACTGGAGGAAATGATTGGGGAAAAGAATACCAACCATTTAAAGTGTGGGTATCAGAACTTAGAAACTTTCTGGCTTTTACTACTGTGAACTTTTATTTGAATGAATTCATAAACTTCAGGAGTCAAGAATTTTTCTTATTTCTTTTTAAAATAAAAAGCATGTACATTATTATGCAAAACATAAAAAATGTAAGAAAGTATAAAGTATAAAATTTTATATTTGTATGTAAATATATATAAAATTTTAGAGTGAATTGATTATACAAAAATTAAGAGGATTTTTCAGGAGAAAAAAAGAAGAGGATATGTAACAAAAATATAACTAGAAAACAAAATTTTATTAATTACGGGTGGTTACAGCGAGAAATAACTTGTAAACAAGCCATGTGCTCTATTAGTATTCTCATCATATAAGACAAAATAAAGAAACCCCTAGTATGTTGGATTCATCCCCACCCCCAGATACATCCACATACCTCACATTAGTGTCAAATAAGAATCACACAGAATGGGTAAGAATGGAAGTTGTCCAAAAAAAAAAAAAAAAATGGAAATTGTCCCAACTTCATCCTTGGATAGAACATGTACATCAGTAAGCTTAAAAATCTAAAGGGTATTTGAGTGTCAAAGCAACTCTCAGATTTTTTTCTTCAAATGATATTTTTTTAATAATACTTTTTCTTAAAAAAAAACAAAAAAACACCCATCTGACTTTGTTATTAATTACCATATTTTAAATGCAGAAATAATCAAAGGAATCAGTTTTGCTGAAAATGACATTTTTATTACTTAAATGTTTTCTGATTAATTTCAAAAGGAAAAAAAAGAAACCACTTTCAGGGGGATATAGAGGTCACATTTCCAGCATAATCCCTAACAAGTTTCGGTGAAAATGTTTTTTATAGAACAATAATGTCATTGGAACCTATCAGCAGGATGATTTCAGAAAGGACTGGAGAGACTTACATGAACTGATGCTAGGTGAAGTGAGTAGAACCAAGAGAACATTGTACACAGCAACAAGAAGATTATGTGACAATCAATTCTGATGGACGTGGATCTTTTCAATAGTGAGGTGAATCAGGTTAATTCCAATAGACTTGTGATGAAGAGAGCCATCTGTAATCCCGAGAAAGACTATGGGGACTGAATATGGATCACAACACACCAGTTTCACCTTTTTTGTTGTTGTTTGCTTGCTTTTTGTTTTCCTTCTAATTTTTTTCCCTTTCTGATCTGATTTTTCTTGTGCAACATGACAAATATGAAAATATGTATAGAAGAATTGCATATTTTTAACCTATATTGGGAGAAAATTTTGGAACACAAGGTTTTGCAAAGAGGAGTGTTGAAAAGTATCTTTGTGTGTATTTTGAAAATAAACTATTAAAAAAACAAAAGAAAAGGACAGCCTTCACAGGCTAGCCTCATATCTTAATGATGCTCTCTACACCTCCCAATACAAATATAAGAAGGAAAAAGACAGACTGAATAACTGAAAGAATGAGATGGAAGAAAGTAAAAAAAATATAGAAGAGCCCTGCCTCTTAGAAAAAACAAACCAGAAACAGATAACTTTATACTAAGCTCAACAGTTTTTTTTTTTTCTTATAATTAGAGGGTAGATGTGACTTACTGCTTATTCCCAAGAAAGAACTCAAGGGTTGAAATTACTCATCTTTTGCTGATACCTATCCACAAGCTTTTAAGAGGGGTAGAGGAATGGTGAATGAGCAACTATCACTGAATTGCCACAATACTCCTTACCACCTGTTTAAATTCAATTTTAACATAAAGAATGCTTATTCCACTTAGTGGTTTTATAGTTAATTTATTTTTTTTAACATCATACATATACTCTCATTATCAGAAGTTAACAGGCTATAATAATCCCTGTTGCTTGAATGCCAGACAGGACCATCATCCTAAAACTACTGAAGACCATTCTGACAGTGGACAAACATTAAATCATTTAAATTATAGGAAACGTGAATCTAAATTTAAATGTTTAGTATGAGATAAAACTAAACTCAATAGTTGTATATAACTTATTAATGAGGCATTATCATCAAGTTAGAATACTGGAGCACGCTACAAAAGACACACATATGTATGTGCACTCATGTGCAGTAGTAGATTAAACATGAAGTTTCAGTTCCATTTGTCAAAGTTTACCATGCATTTGTGAATTACTGTAGCAAAAAGAATAGTCCAAATCAATTTGTATATAGTACTATACAACACTGCACCTTCAGAGGCTTTGCATACAAAATTGCTTATATGTACTTGTCATTATAGTTGCAAAAGGTAACCCATTAACAATTTTGATCAGACTCTACATGTAGCAGTTGGATAGCATCCTTAGGCTTTCATCAAGGTTATAAATGTTGTACATGAAATATATCTTTCAGGGGTTATAAAAATAATTTTTAATATTTTTTAAATCTCTTTACTACCACAACAAATTTGCAAAAAAATCTTATGTACTGCTGATCTTAAGATAAGAGTTTTAAATAGGTTACCAAGAAAATGCTAGAAATCAAGTTATTAGTCACAGCAATTAACTAATTAAATATAAATGTTTTCAGATTAAATAAT
This sequence comes from Sarcophilus harrisii, assembly GCF_902635505.1. Lineage (NCBI taxonomy): Eukaryota > Metazoa > Chordata > Mammalia > Dasyuromorphia > Dasyuridae > Sarcophilus > Sarcophilus harrisii. The sequence continues at coordinate 353,299,407 of NC_045429.1, read as the reverse complement.
GAGTTAAGTCTGGTATTTCAAAACATATACATTGATTACTACTTTTCTACAGCAGCATTCACTGAATTCAATAAACATTTATTAAGTGCCAACTATGTGATAGGCACTTTACTACGTAAAAATTGTTGATTATTTTAAACTCAAAACATTTCTAAAATTAGAAATTAAAGGCACAACTCCAATCTGACCACGTGGCAAAAAGAAAAACAAAAATCCTTTCAATTAATTTTCTTCCTTCTTTTTATAGCAATTTTTTTCTCAAAAGTATTTTATTTTTCCAAATACATGTAAAGATAGTTTGCAGCATTCATTTTTTGGAAGATTTGGACTTCTAAATTTTTCCTTCCTCCTTTCTTTTTTTCCTCCTTCCTGAAGATAGAAAACAATCTGATAGTAGATTATAAGTACCCTTTTAAACATATTTCCATATATGTCATGTTATGGAAGAAAATTCAGACCAAAAGGAAAAAAAAAAAAAAACATGAGAAAGAAAAGGCAAATAAACAACAATAACAAAAAATAAAAAGGTGAAAATAGTATGCTTTAATCTACAGTGTCTCCGTAGTTTTCTCTCTGAATGCATGAGAAAGAAAAGGCAAATAAACAACAATAACAAAAAATAAAAAGGTGAAAATAGTATGCTTTAATCTACAGTGTCTCCGTAGTTTTCTCTCTGAATGCAGATGGCATTTTCCATCCTAAGTCAAATGGAATTCTTTTGGAATGTCACATTGCTGAGAAGAGCTAAGTCTATCATAATGGATCATCACATAATCTTGAATAGAAGAGATTCTTAACTTTTATTCTATCAGGAACTACTTTGGCAGTCTAGTGTGGCCTATGGATTCCTTCTTAAAATATATGTAGATATATATCATATTACAAAGGAAAAGAATTATGTTTAAATAAAATGTAATTTATTTCCCCAACTAAATTCATGAAACCCTCGAAACCTACCCATTGACCGCTTGGGAATTAGTGAAATTCAGGTTAAGAATCTCTGCTCAATAACAACGTGAGATTTAAAGCTACAAAGGTACTTTAAGAGATCACCTAATCTGGCACACTCATTTTACATTTAAGAAAAATGAGGGTCATAAAGAGTGAGTGATTTCATGTTTAACTTATATTGGACTGCTCCTTGTTTTGGGAGTGGGGGAAGGGAAGAACAGAGGGATAAAAATTTATAATACAATGTTTGCAAAGGTGAATGTTGAAAATTTATCTTTGCATGTATTTGGAAAAGTAAAATACTATTAAAAGAAAAAGAAAAAGAAAAAAGAGGAAGTGATTTGCCCAAGACAATATGGATATTAACTAGCAGAGGCAGTATTCCAAACCAAATCTCCTGACTGAAGCCAGAGAATGCTCTGTGTTATAGTCCAACATCCCTCACTTTATAAAACACCCAAGCAGTTCTCTGTGATCAACCTTATTCCATATGCTGCTCATTCCTTTAAGGTGCGTTTCCTGTCCAACAATTAGGGGATGGCAGAAAAAGTTCTGGTATATGATTGCAATGAATATTAGTGTGCTTTAAGAAATGAAGAGCAGGATGATTTTAGAAAAACCTGGAAAGCCTGACATGAAGTAACATAAAGGAGAACCAAGAGAAACTGTACATAGTAACAGCAATACTGTACAACGATCAGCTATTAATGACAGCTTCTCTCAGCAAAACAATGATTCAAGATAATTCAATCCAAGAAAAGGGACTCAAAAGAAAAAGTGCAATCTACTTCCAGAGATAGAACTGGTAGAGGCTGAATGCAATATATATTGTATATTGTTTTGCACTTTTTGGGGGGAAGAGGGAGGCTTGTGCTTTCTTTCACAACATGACTAATATTAAGATGTTTTGTATAATTACACATGATTTGTTATGCAATACGTTGCAAAACAATGCTTTGAATAGTGTTATGCATGCAATAAAGGTTACATGAACAGAGACCAATATCTGTGGTGTTCTCTTCTTTTCAAAAATATAATCATTTTCTGGGAGAAGGTTTCTCGGGGGGCTTCTGGAGGCAGCCTTAGTTTCAGTTCAGAGTAATAATCACCTCAAATGCAGCCAGGAGTTAAAGTACAGTCCTTTATTGTCTCTTCCAAAATAACCCGGTGAGTTTTCTTAGAGGCCTATCTCCCTCCTTGTTCCAAGAGCTCTTGCAGCTTGTCCTTTGTCTCTTCCAGCTTCAGCTTCAACCTCCAGCTCCTTCTGAATCTCCAGTTCTGAATCTTCTCCCGACTGAATTCTGGCTCTGTCAGGCTCCTGAACTGACTTACTCCTCCACTGACTCCTCACTGAGGCTCCAAGAGCTTCTTTATATATGATCTCTTAAAGATGTGAACCCAAAGGTTGACTCCTCCTCCAAGAGTGGGATTGTGGGAGGTGTTTGGAACTAATGTGTGAGCTAATGTGTGAACTCTCAAAGGTGTAAACTTAAGTACAAAAGCATTGTTTCTATCAATTCCAGTGAGTTAACACTTTGTAAGGATTCTAACAAATATCAAAAATGAAAAAGACTGAAAGTAATAAAGAATACCTACCTAACCAAGATAGAACTTCTCTATCTATGTAATGGCCCTGGCTACAGAGTGATAAATATTTGAGTTAACATTAAGGACATTACCTGTATATGATTTCACCAATTCATGGAACTTCAAAGGGGAAAAAAATCCTTCTTACCAATTCAGGTAGGCAAATTTTCAACAAATTTATGTCTTAAGAGAGCCAGTGAAAACATGAAGAGATTCATTGACTTGCCCAGACACACCACCTCAGTGTGACTTGAGCCCAGATCTTCCTGCCTTGGAGGCCAGTTCTCAATTAATAAAGCCATGGTACGTACATCACAATCAAAGTCAATCTAGTCTAATTAACATAGGATTTCAATTTCTGAATTTAGCACATTGTTTTTATACAATGACAATAACAATTTACTGGTTTACTTGGAACATGAATCCTGCCCTCTGCAAACAGTATAAAATTGTATTGTTTTGTCTTAATTTCTTTCCTTGAAGAATTCAATAAGTATCAGGAAACATCATAAATTGGTATGTATGTATGAATAGAAAAGGGATAGCTTAATAGATGCTATCAAAAGCTCAGCATAAAGTTAGTACATCAAGGAAATAGTCTGCCTGTCAGATCTGTGGAAAAGGGAAGAATTAGAGAACATTATGAAATACAAAATGGATAATGTTGATTACATTAAATTAAAAGGTTTTAGCATAAACAAAACCAATGCAGCCAAGATTAAAAAGGAAGCATAAATCTGTGGGAAAAATTTTACAGCCAGTGTTTCTAATAAAGGTCTCACTCCTAAAATATACAGAGAACTAAATTAAATTTATAAAACAAGTCATTCCCCAGTTGATTATGGCCAAGGGACATGAACAATTTTCAGAATAATTTAAAGCCATTTCTATTCATGTGAATAATGCTCTAAATCACTATTGATTAAAGAAATGTAAATTGAAGAGCTCTAAGGTACCACTTCATACCTCTCAGATTGGCTAAGATGACAGGAAAAGATCATAAAAAATCGTGGAGAAGATGTGGAAAAAATGGGACACTAATGCATTGTTGGTAAAATTGTGAAATGATCAAACTATTCCAGAGAGCAGTTTGGAACTATGTCCAAAGGGCTATAAAACTGTACATTCCCTTTGATTCAGCAGTCTCACTTTTGGGTCTACATCCCAAAGAAATCATAAAAGAGAATACAAAAATGTTTATAGCATCTCTTTTTTAAGGGCAAGGAAATGGAAATTGAGTGGATGTTCATCAGTTAGAGAATGAGTGAATTAATAAATGATGAGCATTTCAGAAAAACCAGGAAAGACTTACATGAGCTGATGCTGAATGAAGTGACCAGAATCAGGACAACACTGTGTACAGTACAGCAAGATTATGTGATGATCAACTGTGATGTACTTGGGTCTTCTTAGAAATACATTTACTTCAGGTCAATTCCAATAGACTTGGGATGGAAAATATCATTTGCATCCACAGAAAGAACTATGGAGACTAACAGTGGATCGAAGCATAGTATTTTCACTTTTGTTTGCTTGCTTTTTCTTTCTTGTGGTTTTTTATGCTGAATTTTTCTTGTATAACATGACAAATAGAGAAATATATTTAAAAGAATTGTACATGTTTAACCTATATCAGATTGCTTTCTATCTTGGGGAGAGGAGAGAAAAATATGGAACACAAAAATCTTACAAAAATGAATGTTGGGAGCAGCTAGATGGTACAGTAGATAGAATACCGACACTGAAGTCAGAAGGACATGAATTCAAATCTGGCCTCAAACACTTAACATTTACTAGCTATGTAACCCTAGGTAAGTCATTTAACCCTAATTGTCTCACCCAAAAAGAAAAAATAAATGAATGTTGAAAATTATTTTTACCTGTATTGGGGGAAATAAAATACTATGGGAGCAGGGGGAGAGACAGTTCAGCAAAACAAAAATGATGTGTAATATCAGAAAAGGATAGTTAAAAAGAAAGCCAAAATTCAAGACAAAAGAAAGGAGCTTTTTGTTGCCATCTCAATTTATGGCCTTTCTATTTTGGGATGAATACTAAGTTCTCCATTTTACTTATTACTCAAACTATTGAAAGCCCTCAGTATTCATATGTGGGAAAGAATTGCCAAATTCTATTGTCTAAATTTCAACAAACAAATAATAGTGTAATTGAAAAAAGGTAAAGGCTTATCATTATTTGATCCCACTTCTCTATTTTACTTAGACATAACAATAGCTGGTTTAAAGCAACAGCCAGACACAAATGATAAAACCCAATTTAAATGTCGTCCCTGATGGGCTCTATTCTAATAAGGCAGTGGCATTTGAGTCTTACTGCAATTTCTTGCATGCCAAATATAACCCCAGGGAGGTGAGGGGATAGTGAGAAAAGAGAGAGGATTGAGAGAAGAGAGTTCACGAGACATATTAATTCAACTTACATAAAATAACATTGTAGAATAAATGTCATAAACCCTTTGTTGTCTCCATCATTTGGATAATAATGAAGAAAAATTTACTTAGAATCAAAATATTATTAAAGTTCCTCTCCACACAAAAGTTCCTCTAAGAGAAACTAATTATTTTCCAGCACTATTACTGATTTTTATCAACAATGATTTTACTGGTTGGTTTAAACATATATCAACAATTAATGTGGCCTTCAGAATTCCAAAAAGGAATCAAAATACATTATAATGGTGCTTACTATATATATTCTTAATAGATTCCTCTAATTTTTCATCAGTAATAACAAAACTGCTAGATTTAGATTCAGAGAACCTAGATTTGAATTCTATTGCTTTATTAGGCAGATGACCTTGGGTGAGTAATTATCCTTCTAAACTTCAGTTTCGAAGCTGTAATATAAAAGCACTGGACTTGATTAACTCTCTAAAAGTCCCTTAATCGCTAAATCTATGATACCCAATTTTTAACCACTTTCTCTTTCCCTAGTCATATCCTAGTGTCAAAAATTCTATTTTATACAATAAATTCCCTTTATTCTTTTTCATGGTTAATTTGACAACAAATGAGTGTAGTTAAAAAATTCATTTGTTATATGGAATACAGTGTGTAAAGAAACCTACACATAATCTATACAGAGATCAGCACATTTAAGGGCAAGGAAACACACACCCCTACGTACAGGCACTCTCAGATTCTGTTAATTCTACTTTTTCCAATCATTTTTCTGTACAAATGAATGTTTCCAGAGAGGCTAAAAATAAGTACAGATGAACATCTCTCCCTAAACTTAATTTAAACCTAAAATATAAATAAATAAATAAATTCTCTAAGTATTTTAGAAACATCCTAGAAATGAGAAACTGTGCTAGGTGCTGCAAATCTTCAACAAATAACCAGATTAAAAACACAGTCTTTTCATATCTTAATTTTTATACTTTTAACAATTTATTGTATTTGGGGGGGAGGGGGCCTGAGGCAATTGGGGTTAAGTGACTTGCCCAGGGTTACACAGCTAAGAAGTGTTAAGTGTCTGAGGTCACATTTGAACTCAGGTACTCTTGACTTCAGGGCTGGTGCTCTATCCACTGTGCCAACTAAATGCCCCAATCCATTACATTCTTAAAACTTCATACCAGAAACCAACAGTGTAAAAGTTAAACAACTACATAAAGAATTCTCCAAAACTTCTTCACAACATTTTTTTTTTAGGGAAATGGATAATTTAGGGATTTATTTTACAGAATATTTCTTACAACAAACACTTATTACAAGTTGCTGGGATGAGGAAGTCATGAGAGAGAAAACAGATTGTTCCTCAATGAAAATAAATTAATAAAAACAATTATGCTTATAAATTTTATATATATATATTTTTAAGCATTAGTATATTCGTTTTTGTACTACACCTACCATTTCACTAGTATGGAAAACTATCTTTATGGAAAAAAGCTCTGCATCTCTTTGGCAAATTATAACCAGAGAGAGTTGCCTGAGGCTCTGAAAGATTATGTGACATACCTTTAGTAATAGTCATTTCATGTCAGAGGTAGAACTAGACATCTAATTCAAGGTTTGCAGCAGTCAAAAATCTTTATCAAGTAACCCATTTATTTTTATCTTTTCACTGAAACACTTCTAAATCACTATTTCAACTGATGGTATAAAAAAACTAACAAATCCTTCCTTAGTCTCAACCCTAAGCTCAGGGGCCCTCAAACTACGGCCTACGGGCCAGATGCGGCAGCTGAGGATGATTATCCCCCTCACCCAGGGCTATGAAGTTTCTTTATTTAAAGGCCCACAAAAAAAAGTTTTTGTTTTTACTATAGTCCAGCCCTCCAACAGTCTGAGGGACAGTGAACTGGCCCCCTATTTAAAAAGTTTGAGGACCCCTGCTCTAGGTCCTCATCCAGTCAACATTCCCAACAAGATTCATAACAGGCATCTCAAATTCAACCTGTCTGAAAAAGAACTTTATATTCTCTCTTCCTTTCCAAATCCACCTCCTTCTAAACTTCCATGGTAATGTCCAGGGTACCAAAATTTCAGATTTGTAATCTCAATGTTCAACACCATTCTCAATCCACACAAATATTTGTTTTCCAAATCTTGTGATTTTTTTTTCCTTCTCTCTCTTTCATTCCCCATACAGCTAGAATTAGAAAAGTGGTCAATCATATGTTAGGAACACTTTTGTCTCTTTTTAGAGAAATATAATCCCTATCACAGGAGGGAAAGAAGAAAGGTGAGTGGAACCAATGTTGTCAGGAAATACCAATAGATAATTAACTTATCACAAAACATTTTTGGTAACAAGGTCCTGTAGCATACCATGCCTTGGAATATTCTTTAGGACCTTCCATTGTTTAATTGCTTTTAAGGCTTTAGCTTGACAGCCTTCCTAGGAAGAGCAGAACTAAGGAAAAAAAGTGAGAAAAATAAAAAACAAAAAAACAAAAACACCCACTACCATAACTAGCAACAATAAAATAAAACCACAGCCACCACATCTTTCCTCTATAAACCCATAGGCCAAGAGCAAAAATTGTGGAGAACAAAAGTCAGGTTTCCTCAACGTTTCTTCTCCCTTCAGGAGAACCAAGTCTAAAGATATAACATTATAATCCATGTGGTGGGTGGTGCCAAATACTTACAGTTCCCAGTGGGCTTTCTAATACAAGATGGTACCTATGAACAGATGACACTTATAGTGAAGATTTCTTCTCTTGTTTATCCCAATGTGAAGAACTCAGAAGAAGGAATAATTATATAAAAGTTTGGCTTCCTTATAAGAAATTTCCCTCACCTTCATCAAGTAACTCAGAATTACTACCAAGTCTACAAGTTAGCTAAAGAATCCATAATTCATGGCTCTACGAGTCAGGAATGTTTTTTCCTTCAAGTAAATACACACCCACCAGAGTACTACTATAAGAGTTTTACCTCCATTCATGCTACATTAGAAAGCAAGATACTTTCAAACAACACCAACTCTTGATTTCCAAAGCCCTTTTTGGGAAAAGGTTATTTGAACCAAGAAGAAAGGAAGTCTATGTGCTGCTTCTATGACAACTGAGGGGACAAGAACTTTGAAGTCAAAACAATACTGCATTGGAAAAGGAATAAGAATGAACCAAAAAAGTCAGTTGGATTGATTTTTAGAGACAGCTTATGCTTTTTAAAGGGGTATAAGGATATTCAGAGAAGATTAGCATCTCTGCTGTGAGAGTTGCTGAGCCAACTTCTCAGGGATGCTTTTCACCTTTGTTGCCCACCTGCCATGGAGCTCTCACCTGTGGCTCCAAGAAATAGCCACACACTGGCAAACTGGGCAGACTAACCCAGTTTGAGGGTAACTAAAAGACCTCAAACTTCTCATTACTGAGTTAGGGAGTGTCTTATCGCAAGCATGTAAAGATTTCCCCAGAAGAATAGGTAGATATATATACAATTTGTTTGAACAGGTCATGAAGGAGGCAGAAGCAGACTGTAAAAAACTTAGAGCTTGGTTAGACATTAAATACCACAAGGTTATTCCCTGCATTCTAAGCCATCAACACCTGTCTTCACGTTGGACTCCAATAACTATGGGAGACAGAGGCCAACCAATAGCTTTGCACTACTCTGCCTGATAAACCCAATTTATGCATGAGTAAAAAGTTCATTTTACTATTTTTTAACTAACTTAAAATCCTGTGGTGACAAGTAACAAAGCAATGGGTACAAATACACTGAGTGTAGTTTTTACATTCCTGAATATATAGCCCAGGGAGAGAATTGTCTTCTCATGCAACTAAAGCAGTAGTGGATTCGACAGATTCTTGAGTATCTGTGCGGCCTTTTAAAGGATTGCACTGCTAATCTCTTGGTTTGAAGAAGGGTTTAGAAAAGGTGTTCTAAAAATTGTCTGGTTCTCCTGATTTAACTTTACTTTGGCCTGCTTAATTAACACAGCAGGCATGGATCCTATCCTATAGTAAAAACATTAAAAAATGTACAAAAACTTTTGCAAAAATAGTTCTGGAATGTGGAATGTTCATAAGCTTGTGAACAATTCAATATTTAATAGATTTAAAAGATGAACAGCTCTCATGAGAGAACTTAGCAGGTATTACTTCTAAATAGCAGCTCTGAGTGAAACAAAGTTGGTAAATGAAGATCAGCTTACTCAAATTACAACTGGACACACATTTCTTTGGTGTGGTCACAATGTAGGTTTCACAACCAGATCTAATCTAGTCAGCAAACTTATATGCCTCCCCAAAGAAGAAAATGTCAGTCTCATGATAATGTGATTGCCACGTGCAGGAAAGCACCATGCCACTATCATCAGAACATACGCTCCCCATCATGATGAACCCTGATGAAGTCAAAGAAAAATTTTATGAAGATCCAGAGATCTTCATCATCAATGTGCTGAAAAAAGTCTGTAATTCTGGGCTAACATTAAAGCTAAAAGGGGCATAGACTGCCAGACATGGCAGGGAATTCTAGGGAAAATGGAGTCAAAAACAACAATGATCACTTTTGTGCATCTCATGATCTCATCATCAATACTATTTTTCTTTAAATGCAATAAAACTCCATGGATATACCCTTACAACAAACATTGGAATTTAAGAAAGTATAAGCAAAAGAGACAGACAAGATATGAGTGCCAAAGGCAATGTGTGATACAGAGTGCTAGACTCATCAGAGACTTATCCTTTCAAACTAAATATTCACATTCAATAAAAGCAGCAGCCTCAAGTCAAGATGACCACAAGAAGACTTATTGTCCACAGATGTCAGTACTTTTCTCTTCAAGATCAGTTTGTTGCTAACTTGGAGGGAAAGCTTAGCTAGCACATGGTTGGCAACAGTGGAGCAGAGAAGCAGTAGGCAGTTTTCAGAGATCTGGTGTACAACAGTGCATTTATTCTTCTGGGCCAGAACACTAACAAATATCAAGACTGGTTTGAAGAAAATAATGGGAAAATTCAAAAGTTGTTAAAGAAAAAGAACTCCACAAAATTACCAGCATGATAGTCCATCTGTCTAATAAAGTACTGTTTCACTCCATCCAAAGTAAAGTGTAAGAAGAACTTGCAGGATTTTGGCTCAATAAGAAGGAAGATGGAATACAGTTTCACACTAATAGTAACAATTTAGGCATTGTTAATGATGCCTTGAAGGCTCTTTGTGGGCCAAAGACCTTTAATGTATCTCAATTATTCAGCACTAATGAAGATACATTGATCAATGATAAGAATATGATCCTGGAGAGATGGGCAGAACACTTTTGTAATATTCTCAACCACTGCTAAAAGCAGTTAACTATAGAGTTCAAATTGAAGTCAATCCTTTTCTAGCCAAACTACCAATTTCTTGGTTTTGAATGCAATTCAGCTCCTCTAGTATGGCCAAGTAAGTGGTGCTGATTCTATTCCAGCTAAGATTTAGAAGGCAAGGGATCCACTGCTCATACAAAAGCTGACTGAAATTTTCCAAATTATACAGCAAGAGAAGATCATCCCCCAGGAACTCAAGGATGTCTCTGTTTTCCATCAATATTAAAAAAAATAAAAATTAATAAAAAGGAAATAGGCTACCCTATGACAATCACAGAAGGATCTTCATTGTTTCAAGATTCTTGTTAGAGTCCTGGAGCTTCTTTCAGCTAGAAAATGGCTGTCTATCCAAGAACCAGTGTAGTTTCAGAAAGGGTCAACAAATAGTCAGTAAAGGTATTTGCTGCCTGACAATGCCAAGAGCAGGACAGAGGTTCATATATAATGTTTGTTGCTCTGATCAAGGCCTTTGATACTATCAGTCTTAAGGAGGGCTTGTGGAAGATCATAGCAAAATCTGATTACTCAGAGAAATTCATCCTTATTGTACACCAGATCCATGACAGCATGCTAGTCTGCATAATGGCCAATGCTCTTGTATTTTCTCAGTCACCAACAGAATGAAGCTGGGCTGTGTGCCTCCTCCCATACTTTTGAGTTTTCAGCAACACTATGAGACAACTTCAACAAGGACAAAAAATGGTATCAAGGTCAGCTACCACAGAGAATAAATTATTTAACTTATTAATGAAGTGGATGACAGTTGGCATGGATCTTTTTGTGTGCAGATGACCGTGCACTCAATGGAACCTCTGAGGCTGAGATGCAACAGAGCATTGATGGATTCTCTGCCACTTATGATAATTTTGACCTGACAATTAACAAGAAAACAGCTTCTCCACCAGCCAGCACTAGAGCACCCATACATGGAAATATCAGTTACAGTAAATGGAGAAATTTTGAATGGATGGGTAAGTTCAATTCCCTTGGCAGTATGCTTTCTGATCATGCAGTACATGGTTGGATGTAGAAAATGCCATCTCCATCAAGAGAGAGAATTATGGAAACTGAATGTGGATCAAAGCATAGTATTTTCACCTTGTTTGTTGTTGCTGCTTGCGTGCTTGTTTTTTTCTTCTCTTAGTTTTTTCTTTTTGATCAAATTTTTCTTGCACAACATGACAAATATGGAAATATATTTTAAAAGTTTATACATGTATACCATATCAGAATGCTTGCTATCTTAGGAAGGTAGGGAAAAAGAGGAAGGAGGAAAAAGAGGAAGGAGAGGGAGAGACAGAAGAGAGAATTTGGAACACAAAACCTTAAAAAATCAATATTGAAAGTATCTATACAGGTATTAGAAAAAATAAAATACTACTAGAAAGTGAAAAAATAAAACAAAATTTAAATTTAAAACTAAAGACAACCTTAGATAAATGATTTACATTTGCAGATATGAAACAAATACTTTCTCCATATTGTCCCCTGTAATTAGTCTTTGATGTTTAACTTATTTTCTTCGAAGTTTTATGTCAATTTTTCTATTAATTTCAAATCTTTTTGCAACAAAATCCTGAAAGTATTGCAATTCACTGAGTATCTTTTTTTTTTCCTGAGACAATTAGGGTTAAGTGACTTACCCAGGGTCACACAGCTAGGAAATGTTAAGTGTCTGAGGCCAGATTTCAACTCGGGCCCTCCTGACTTCAGGGCTGGTTTTTTATCTGCTGTGCCACCTAGCTATGCTGTATCTAATTTTTTTTTTTTAAATGTTCAGAATTATGCTTTAACTTTGCTTAGTGTGATAATTTTCAGTCATAACCCCAGTTCTTTTGCTCCTCAATATAGTGTTCTAAGACCTGCTGTCTTTAAAAGTAGCTGCTACTAGGTCTTGTGTGATTCTAATTATACCACCACCCTATTTGAACTGTTTTTCTTATTGCTCATAATATTTTCTCCTTAAATTAGGGTTTGGGAATTTAATTATAATGTTCCTGTAGGTTTTCCTTATAAAATCTCTTTTAGGTAGTAACGACAGATTTTTTTTTCCATTTCTATTTTCCCCTCTTGTTCTAATACTTCATGACAATTTTCTTTCATTATTTCTTATATTAATGCATCAAGATTTTTTTTTTAATTTGCAGCTTTTAGATAACCCATCTATTGTTATTGATTTGTTTTTCGGGTCAGTTTTTTTCTTAGGAAATTTCTTTTTTCATTTTTTATATTTTGTTTTATTATTTCTTGGTCTTTTATAACTTCATTGGTTTCCCAATTAAAATTTTCAGGGAGTCACAATTTTCTGTAAGATTCTGGATCTCCTTTTCTAGTTGGTTGACTTTCTTTTCATAATCTTTTCCTTTTTTTTTTTTTTTAACTTTTCCTCAATCTCTCTCATTTGATTTTTAAAATCAAATTTTATTCTTCTTCTATGAATGCCGGTCAGGTGACCACTTGACATTACTTTTTTGGGGTAAGAGAATTTTGTTTTGTTTTATTTTGTTTGCTTCAGTATTCTCCTCTGAAAACAAATCAGGCCTTCTATATTCCCAAATATCTTTCTATGATTAGGTTCATTCTCCTTTGCCTGATTTATAGCAGCTTGTTAGTGTAATCACATCTAGTCTTGGGTATAGGAGATGGGTCTACGGCTCTCCTTCAGTTCTCCCCTCTGGCCTAAAACCTAAACCAAGAACTCTACTCTTTTATAAGTGCTCACAGCCTACAGCATCTGGCCCTATTTCTTCTGCAATTGGATGGAGAAGTAGAAGGGGAGGTTGCTGTGGGGGAGGCGAGTAGGAAGATGGAGGAGACTACTGAGGGAGTAAAGTCCCTCTTGCCCAGAGATGAATAAAATCATTAGTTAACCAAGTAAAGCAGTATTTTTCAGTATGATGGTCCTTTTATGTGAAGGTCCACAGTGCAAAGAGGCAAGGTTACAGGGTATGAAATGGAGGTCTCAATCTCCTATGTGAGAAAGGTACTTAGGGGAAACCTAGGCAAGCATGACTTTTAAAGTACAATGTCAATATATCAACAGAAGTCTTCTGTGTTATACTCAGCTTGTTAAAGTGATCAACTTGAGGGAGAATTCTGGGAAGGTAGCAGAGTAGATCAGTAAATTTCAAGCTCCCAGATCCCTCCCCCCCACGCCACCCCCCATAAACAGAACAAATTTGTGACTCAGGGTGAACACAGACTGGTGAAAAATCAAGAATTGAAATGGACCAGGAGTCCTTCTGGCCCAACCCAAGATGATGGGAAGAAAGACCCCAGGCAGGATTAACCAAAAACTGTGCAGAAACAGCAAGTGGAGAACCTGAGGCTAGCTGGGTTTGGCTAGAGCCTAAGCAGGAACCACAGAAACTTTCACCTCCCAGAGTGCATGAAGAGTTGGGGATCTTAGTCCTGGAAGACTGAGAAAACCTCAGTTAATTAGGAATACCTTGTCTCCATGCTGAAAAAGTACAGAGTCAGTGTGGCAGGATGCTGCTGACTGCAGGCACTTGCAGGGGGGTATAGCTTTTGGTTAAGGGTTCTAGATCAGAGGGAAGAGCTGAAGTGAAGATAGAAGCACCACCCTTCCATCCCACAATTAGGGTGCTTACACTAATACTTCTCATTTAAGGAAGCAAAGAAAAGATGGACACTCATGAATATACATTTCTATATTATTTTTTCTTGAATTTATTTTTATATATTCTAATCCTCCTTGATGTTCTACTAGATGCAAAACAATGTTCTGTTTTGTTTTCTTTTTCTGTTTTGCTTTTTTCTATTATTTTTTAAAATAAAATAAAAAAAATAAAGTTTAAAAAATAAAATAAAGGGATCAGCTTACATCATGCAATTCATTAAAAAATAACTCTAAACAATTCTTTGCCATCCGTTCAGAAACAACAAGTACCCAGAAAAAAGATGACTCCTTCTTTTAAAAGGAGATAAAAGTAGTCGTTCTGGGGGATTTGGTGCTCCAGAAGCCTAAGTCACTTAATTATGGCAATTTCTTGGTGCCTGCCAAAGGCTGAACCTGCTAAAAGTTCTTATAACTTTAAGGCAGACTCCACATATAATTGCTCTCCAAAATAATTATATTAGTTTACAACTCAGTCAACAGTACATTAATGTCCTAATTTTCCTATACCCTTGCGAAAATTGATAATTTTACTTATTTTTCCATATTAGCCAATGATACCAAGAGTAATTTAAAACACTTGAATATTCTTTTAAAAGTCTGAAAAACAGGATACACTTCCTCATTAATATTTTTTCAGTTAAAACCATTTAGTTTAAGAGTATGTTTTTAACCAATAGTTGTATACTTGTATTTCATCTGATCTAATTTGAGCAGTCAGTGCAGTGTCCAATGCAACTGTCTTACAATATGTCATTTTCATTACAAAAATTTCTCAGATCTAGTAAATATTTCTGTTAGATGGCACTGCTATAATTAAGAAGCACCTGCCATCTTAAATTTAAGTAAAATGAGCATAAGGAATATAAATATAAAAAAAGCAGCCCCTGCCCTCAAAGAATTTGCAATCTAATGGAAAAAGACCAAACAGAAGGGAGCTAGAGTGGTAGGGGAGTTCTTGGTATGGAAGAATGATTCAGCAAAGCCTGTATTTCTGGATTTTACATCTGAACCTGGATGCAATGACTTGCCCGGGGTCACATAACCTTTGTTAAGTCTCTGAGGCCAGATTGAACTCAAGTCCTCCTGACTTCAAGACTGGTATTCTACCCACTGTGCGACCTAACTGCCCCTATCATGCTGTTTTCTTTTTTCTTTCTTTCTTTTTAAAAAAACTATTATAACTTTTTGTTGATAGTACATATATGCATGGGTAAATTTTTACAACATTATACCTTGCATTCACTTCAGTCCCTCCCTCTACCTCCTCCCCTAGATGGCAAGCAGTCTTATACATGTTAAATATGTTACAGTATATTCTAGATACAATATATGTGTGCAGAACTGAACAGTTCTCTTGTTGCACAGGGAGAATTAGATTCAGAAGGTAAAAATAACCCGAGAAGAGAAACAAAAATGTAAACTGTTCACACTCATTTCCCAGTGTTCTTTTTCTGGCTGTAGGTGATTCTATCCATCATTAATCAATTGGAATTGAATTAAATGATCTCTTTGTTGAAGATATCCATTTCCATCAGAATACATCCTCATACAGTATTGTTGTTGAAGTGTATAATGATCTCTTAGTTGTGGTCATTTCATTCAGCATCAGTTCATGTAAGTCTTCCCAAGCCTCTCTGTATTCATCTTGCTGGTCATTTCTTCCACCCCCTCACCCCCCATAATTATAACTTTTTATTGCCAGAACCCATGCCAGGGTAATTTTTTACAACATTATCACTTGCACTTACTTCTGTTCCGATTTTTCCCCTCCCTCCCTCCACCCCTTCCCCCAGATGGCAAGCAGTCCTATACATGTTAAATATGTCATAGTATATCCTAGATACAATACATGTGTGCAGAACCGAACAGTTCTCTTGTTGAACAGGAAGAATTAGATTCAGAAGGTTATTTTTACCCAGGAAGAAAAAACAAAAATGCAAACAGTTTACATTCATTTCCCAGTGTTCTTTCTTTGGGTGTAGCTGCGTCTGTTCATCATTATCAATTGAAACTGAGTTAGATCTCTTTGTTGAAGAAATCCACTTCCATCAGAATACATCCTCATACAGTATCGTTGCTGAAGTATATAATAATCTCCTGGTTCTGCTCATTTCACTTAGCATCAGTTCATATAAGTTTCTCCAAGCCTCTCTGTATTCATCCTGCTGGCCATTTCTTACAAAAAAATAATATTTCATAACATTCATATACCACAATTTACCCAACCATTCTCCAATTGATGGGCATCCATTTTCCAGTTTCTAGCCACTACAAAAAGGGCTGCCACAAATATTTTGGCACATACAGGTCCCTTTCCCTTCTTTAGTATCTCTTTGGGATATAAACCCAGTAGAAACACTGCTGGATCAAAGGGTATGCACAGATTGATAACTCTTTGGCCATAATTCCAGATTGCTTTCCAAAATGGTTGGATTCATTCACAACCCCACAAACAATGCATCGGTGTCCCAGTTTTCCCGCATCCCCTCCAACATTCATCATTATTTTTTCCTGTCATCTTAGAATCTGACAGATGTGTAGTGGCATCTCAGACACGTCTTAATTTGCATTTCTCTGATCAATAGTGATTTGGAACACTCTTTCATACGAGTGGAAATAGTTTCAATTTCATCATCTGAAAATTGTCTGTTTATATCCTTTGACCATTTATCAATTGGAGAATGCCTTGATTTCTTATAGAGTCAATTGTCTATATATTTTGGAAATGAGGCCTTTATCAGAACCTTTAACTGTAAAAATGTCTTCCCACTCTGTTGCTTCCCTTCTAATTTTGTTTGTAGTAATTTTATTTGTACAAAGGCTTTTTAATTTGATATAATCAAAATTTTCTATTTTGTGATCAATAATGATCTTTAATTCTTCGGTCACAAATTTCTTCCTCCTCCACAAGTCTGAGAGGTAAACTATCCTATGTTCCTCTAATTTATTTATAATCTTGTTCTTTATGCCTAAATCATGGACCCATTTTGATCCTATCTTGGTAAAAGGTGTTAAGTGTGAGTCCATGCCTAAGTTCTGCCATACTAATTTCCAGTTTTCCCAGCAGTTTTTGTCAAAAAATGAGTTCTTATCGCAAAGTTTGGGATAAGTTTTGGGTTTGTCAAACACTAGATTGCTATAATTATTGACTATTTTGTCCTGTGAACCTAACCTATTCTGATCAACTAATCTATTTCTTAGCCAATACCAAATGGTTTTGGTGACCGCTGCTTTATAATATAGTTTTAGATCAGGTATAGCTAGGCCACCTTCATTTGATTTTTTTTTTTCATTAATTCCTGTGAAATTCTTGACCATTTGTTGGTTTCATATGAATATTGTTTATTTTTTCTAGGTCATTAAAATAGTTTCTTGGGAGTCTGATTAGTATAGCACTAAATAAATAGATTAGTTTAGGGAGTACTGTCATCTTTATTATATTCACTCGGCCTATCCAAGAGCATTTAATATTTTTCCAATTATTTAAATCTGACTTTATTTGTGTGGAAAGTGTTTTATTATTTTGCTCATATAATATTCCTAACTTTCCTTTGGAAGACAGATTCCCAAATATTTTATGCTATCGACAGTTATTCTGAATGGAATTTCTCTTTGTTTCTCTTGCTGTTGGATTTTGTTGTTAATGTATAAAAATGCTGAGGATTTATGTGGATTTATTTTCTATCCTGCAACTTTGCTAAAGTTGTGAATTTTTTCTAAAAGCTTTTAAGTAGAATCTCTGGGGTTCTCTAAGTACACCATCATATCAATTGCAAACAGTGATAATTTGGTTTCCTCATTACCTACTCTAATTCCTTTAATCTCTTTCTCAACTTATTGCTGAGACTAGTATTTCTAATACAATATTAAATAATAATAGTGATAGTGGGCAACCTTATTTCACTCCTGATCTTACTGGGAAAGGTTCCAGTTTATCCTTATTACATAGGATGCTTACCGACAGTTTTAAATATATGCTCCTGACTATTTTAAGGAAAAGTCCATTTATTACTACACTCTCAAGTGTTATTAGGAATGGATGCTAGATTTTATCAAATGCTTTTTCTGCATCTATTGAGATGATCATATGGTTTTTGCTAATTTGGTTACTGATATAGTCAATTATGCTAATGGTTTTCCTAATGTTGAACCAGCCCTTCATTCCTGGTATAACTCCTACTTGGTCATAGTGTATTATCCTGGGGATGATTTTCTATAATCTTTTTGCTAATATTTTATTTAGGATTTCGCATCAATATTCATTAGGGAGATTGGTCTATAATTTTCTGTTTTCAACCTACCTGGTTTAGGTGTCAAGACCATGCCATGTCTGTGTCATAAAAGGTAGGACTCCTTCATTCCCTATTTTTTCAAATAGTTTATATAGCATTGGAGTTAGTTCCTTAAATGTTGGGTAGAATTCACATGTAAATCCATCAGGTCCTGGGGATTTATTCTTAGGGAATTAATAGCTTGTTCTATTTCTTTTTCTAAGATGGGACTGTTTAACCAATTTACTTCTTCCTGTTAATCTGGAAAAGCCATATATTTGAAGGTTCCATTTCATTTAAGTTATAGAATTTATTGGCACAAAGCTGGACAAAGTAATTCCTAATTATTGCTCTAATTTCCTCTTTGTTAATCTCAAAAATGAAAAGGGAGAATTCACCACTAACAATTTGATTTTCCTCTTTCTTTTTTTAAATCAGATTTACTAAGGATATTTATTTTGTTGTTTTTTTTTCATAGAACAAATTCTTAGTTTTATTAATTAATTCAATAGTTTTTTTACTTTCAATTTTATTAATCTCTTCTTTTATTTTTAGAATTTCAAGTTTAGTGTTTGACTGGGGATTTTTACTTTGTTTCTTTTCTAGCATTTTTAGTTGCAAGCCCAATTCACTGACCTTCTCTTTCTCTATTTTATGCAAGTAGGCCTCTAGAGATATAAAATTTCCCCTTATTACCATTTTGTCTGCATCCCACATATTTTGGTATGATGTCTCATTGTCATTTTCTTGGGTGAAGCTATTAATTATGTCTATGATTTGCCATTTCACTCAATCATTCTTTAGTATGAGATTTAGTTTCCAATTATTTTTTGGTCTATTTTCCCTGGCTTTTTTATTGAATGTTAATTTTCATTGCATCATGGTCTCAAAAGGATGCATTTACTATTTCTGCCTTACTGCATCTGAGTTTGAGGTTTTTGTGTCCTAATATATAGTCAATTTTTGTATAGGTTCCATGAATTACTGGGAAAAAAGTGTACTCCTTTCTGTCTCCATTTAGTTTTCTCCAAAGATCTATCATATTTAACTTTTCTAGAATTCTATTTATCTCTTTGACTTCATTCTTATTTATTTTGTGGTTTGATTTATCTAATTCTGAGAGTGCAAGGTTGAGATCTCCCACTATTATAGTTTTGCTATCTATTTCTTACAGCTCTCTTAATTCTCTTTTAAGAATTAGTTGCTACACCAATTGGTGCATATATATTTAATATTGATATTGCTTCACTATCTATGATACCCTTTAGCAAGATATAGTGCCCTTCCTTATCTCTTTTAATTAGATCAATTTTTGCTTTTGCTTGATCTGAGATCAGGATGGCTACCCCTGCTTTTTTGACTTCACCTGAAGCATAGTAGGTTCTGCTCCAACCTTTTACTTTTACTCTGTTATGTATCATCCTGCTTCAAGTGTGTTTCCTGTAAACAACATATTGTAGGATTCTGGCTTTTAATCCAGTCTGCTTCCTCTTTATGGGGCAGTTTACCTCATTCACATTTATGGTTAAAATTACCAATTCTGTATTACTTGCCATCTTGTTAACCCCTGCTTATGCTTTCCTCCTCCTTTTCTTTCCCCTTACCCTCTCCCCAGTATTAAACTTGTGAGCACCAATTGCTTCTCACAGCCCTCCCTTTTTAGTATCGCCCTCACCTTAAGAGTTCCTCCCCCATCTTAACCCTTTTCCTCACAATTTCTGTATTCCCTTCCCCTTAGCTTACACCTTCCCTTTTCACTTTTCCCCTCCCACTTTTCAACGAGGTGGGAGAAGTTTCATCATAAATCGAATAGGTCTAATATTTTTCTCTTTAAGCCTATTCTGATGTCAGTTAAGATACACACTGTTCATCCCCTCCATTCTTTTTCTCAGATATAATAGGTTCTTTTGCCTCATCATTCATTAGATGTAGTACTTCCACTTTACCCTTTTCCTAGTACAATTTCCTTTCCACCTCTAGTTTCTAGGACAAAGTATACATGTGTTCTTTCTATATCTTTAGAGCAGAAATATAGTTCCCAAGATTTCTTTTTACCTTTTTATGTTTCTCTTGAGTTCTATATTTGTAAATCAAACTTTTTGTTTAGTTCCAGTTTTTTCATCAGAAATAGATGAAATTCACTTATTTCATTGAATGTCCATCTTCTTCCTTGGAAAAAAAATGCTCATTTTGGCTGGGTAAGTTATTTTTGGCTGCATACCAAGTTCCTTAGCTTTTCGGAATATCAGATTCCAGGCCCTCTGATCCTTTAATGTAGATGCTGCTAGATCCTGAGTAATCCTTATTGTGGCTCCTCTATATTTGAATTGATTTTTTCTAGCAGCTTGCAGCAGTATTTTTTTCCTTTGTCTGATAGTTCTGGAATTTGGCCACTATATTTCTTGGGGTTTTGATTTTAGGGTCCCTTTCAGTAGGTGATCGATGAATTCTTTCAATGTCTATTTTACCCTCTGTTTCTATAATATCTGGGCAGTTCTCTTTGATAATTTCCTGGAAAATAGTGCATAGGCTCTTTTTTTCATCATATTTTTCAGGAAGTCCAATAATTCTCAGATTATCTCTCCTAGATCTATTTTCCAGGTCTGTTGTTTTCCCAAGAAGATGTATGACATTTTGTTTCCATTGTTTCATTTTTTTGGTTTTGTTTGATTCTTGGTGTCTCCTCGAGTCATTCATTTCCATTTGTTTGATTCTGATTTTTAATGAATTATTTTCTTCACTTCTTTTATATCTTTTTCTACTTGTCCAATTGAGTTTTTAAGTGAGATAGTTTTATTCTATGGAGTTTTTTTCCATTCTGCCAATTTTATTTTTTAGAGAGCTATTTTCTTTTTCCAATTCACTAATTTTGTTTTTCAAGGATTTGATTGCTTTATCCACTCTTTCTTTAAATGAGTGGGATGACTTATCCAGACTCTCTTGCCAAGCTTCCCTTTCCTTTTCCCATTTTTCTTCTAGCTCTCTTGTGAGACTTTTTAATTTCTTTCTATTAGAGTCTTGTGTGTTGAAGACCAGATCATATCCCCCTTTGGGGATTCATCTGGGGACAGTCTGTTTTTAGTTCCCTCAGGGTTTAAAGTCTGCTCTCTATCCATATAGAAGCTATCAATAGTTAGAGTCCATTTTAATTTTTTGCTCATTTTGTCAAAGAAGAATCACAAGAAACAAACTAACAAAAAAAGAAAAAAGAAAAAAGAAATGCAGTCTGTTTTGGGTTTTTTTGGGGGGGGGGGTTGGATGGTATTACTGAGCTTTCTCTACAGACTGCAGGGGCAACAGTGAGGCACTAGCAAGACAGCAATGGCTGTGCGGCATCTGCACTCTGAGATTCTGAGAGCATGCTGAGTCACTCTGGGTGGGTGTGGCCAGGTCCAAAGAGACCCTAGCTTTTCAGGGTTATAGTCTTTAGCCCCTGTGTTTTTAGCTTCTCTGCTTGTCTACTGGCTTGCTACCAGGGCAAAATGGCCAACACTGTGATAAAGCTCTTCCCGCAAAAAGGCTAAGATCACACCCAACCCCCTCCAGTCTGCTCAGGTGTGAGCTGCCTGCATTACTCTGTCTGCTGTGCTGTTGCTTCCTGGCTTCAGTCTGTGCCTGATCTAACAGTCCCCACCCTTGAGCAAAACCAGACCTTTTCTGGCAAATTTCGAGGATATCTTCTCTTGGCAATTATTTGTGGGTTTTTTTCAGTCAAGCATTAATTCCGAGGCTTGTCATGAAATAAATTATTCTGAGAGAAAAGACAGAGCTTAAGTAGATGTGTGTGTCCTCTACACCATGATGGCTGGAAGTCCCTATCATGCTGTTTTCAATAAGAAAATTGTTAGTATCTAAGAAATTGTTTGAGGTAAATATTTTTGATATCTGGCACAGCTCTTAAAATATCGATTAAGTAGATAATATATTTGACATAAGTGTTTTAGAAAAGGAATTTACTAATCCCATTATCTTTAATGACCTCTTTAATGACAGGTCATATTTCATTATTAACCTTGTTTTTCCAAGTTTATGATGTCATTTTAAAAGTCACTTTAAGTGAAAACTTGCCAATTATAAACCATCAAGTTAGTAATTTACATGAAGAAAGGGAAATGTAAATGTAGAATTCAGAAAGAGATGACTACTGAATTAATCTATCATATCTAGGTTTCAGATTAGTATTCTTCTAGTACTCTATGTGCAGCAATACCCAGATATAATGAGTCAAATAAGAGATGGAGGGTTATAAAGGAGAATGTCAATTTCTTTTCTCACTTGAATGTAAACACTTTACCATTCAATTCCATTTAATAAGCTTTTACTAAGTATCTACTATTTTCTAGGCACTATGCTAGTGTATGGTGATAAAATACATCCCTAGCCAGTGGGATTCAAAAGTCCCTGTTATCAGAGCTTGAATTTTACTGGAGCAAAAACCTACAATCAATCAATTACTAAAGGAACAAGCACTTATTAAATACCAATTATATATGCCAGGAAATGTGATAGGCAATGAGGATGCAAATATAATAATGAAACAAGAAGCTCACATTTCAGGGAGTCATGATATACACAAGTACATACACAATAAATATAAAACAAAAACAAAGCAGTTAAATATTAGTTAGGGAGAAGGACACTAGCACTTGAGGGCATCAGAAAAAAACTTTATATAGAAGAGTTTGAGCTGTAATGTAATCTGTAAAGGAAAGATGAAGGGGAGTACTTTCCCGGCAAGGAAGACAAGAGTGCAAAGGGTAAGTCAGGAGATAGAATGCTATGTATAAAGAACAGAGAGAAGGTGAAGGAAGAATAACATCTAATGAAGACAATACTCAGGATCTCTTTTGATCTGGAATACCAGCCCTAGTCATTGCTCTAAAGGCTTCAGACTAGAAACTGAACTATAGCTAGGATCTGACCCACCCTTCTGAGGCTTGCTTCTGAATTTTCTCCTCCTCAATAAAGTCCATAAGCCTTGTGACTGTGCCTTACCCCAGAGTGCCACACCTAGGTACAAGTACTCCATCTTCAATCTACCCTGGACCTGTACCCCAGAATGGGTTTAAAAATGATCTAGTGCAAAGCCTCCTCTATGACCTGGAGTATTGTATGCATGTTTGTTTGTATGCATGTACATAGTACTTGTGCATACATGTGTGTATGTATGTATGCGTGTGTGTGTGCGCGCGTGTGTTCTCCTAACCAATCCTTATCTACAATAACCACAGATCTTTCTGTCAACCTATGCCAACATGGTCAGGAAAAAAGAACTTATTATAATGTCTTCTTTTATCTTCCCCATCTAGATTTTGTCAAGTGTTTCCTCTATATCTGTTTGGAAGGGGGTGGTGGGCCACTGTACAATTCCCTGCTGTTCTGCAAGATCTGATTCCACCTCACAAGCTAAGGTTCAAGGTTGGATACCAAGTATAAATTTCCCACTAATTGACTGATTTTATTATTTTATTGGGTTCTTATTTGACATAATGCCATACTATACAAAAGCATATATAACAGATTGCATTTTGTTATATTATTTATATCAATTATTTATATTAGTAAGAACAATTTAAATGATTCCTTGCAAATTCTAATGAGTTTACAGAATTAATTGTAGTTCTCTATATAGATCCTGTATCTAAGGGAAACATTTAAGTCAAGAAAAGAGGAATCATCGAGCTGTTGTCAGGTGGCTGCTAAAGATCAGAGGTCAACAGAAATAGAAAGACTGGATTCTGAGGAGACAATCCACTGTAATATAATAAAAAATCTATATAATCTTTATTGAAAAGGAAAAATAAGGAACAAACGGTGTGAATAAATATGGAAAGAATCAGAAAACACTGGTAGATTCAGAACAAAAAGCAACTTTCTCAAAGGAAAACCTAAATGATTTTTTAAAATTACCTCTGCAACTTTTGGTGGAACGCCATCCCCAAGTACTTCCCTAATGAAGCACTGTTGGCCCATATAACATGAAAGTCCACAAGTCCTCTTGAAGGCATCTTTAAGTCGCTTCAGCTCTACATCTGTGACTGTAATTTAGAAAGAAAAGACAAATATAAAAACAGAAGGGAAAAAGCATAATCAAAATTTCTAAACTTTTTCAACTAAGTTTTCAATAAAACACATCTATAAACAATTTTTTAAAAAAGAATATTTTAGGGCATATTTCCATTTTCTAGATAAGTGAAAGAAGTTTGGGCATAAATTCTCAGAAAAATTTTTACACAGTTTCTAATATGTAAAATATATGTAGAATAACAAAATGTTCAATGTCACTTGTTTAAAACTACTTGTTACATCAAAGTGTTAATTTATTAGGACTCCCAGAAAATAACTACAAGTACAATTTCTGGAAGACAGTAAAGAATGTAGTACTATAGCACAAATGATCTAAATCAACAAATAATCCAAATATAATTTATATTTCACATTATACATTTTCTAGCAAATTCAAGTATTTCTCCTGAATTATTGCAATAGCCTCCTGTTTTACATGTCCCATTTCTTCCCAACTAACCAAAACCCTCCCCGACACAATATGACTCTACCTTAAGATACACAATGCAAAAGCCTTCCACATTTTACATATGCTGTGTAGTCCAATCAAATAAACCTATCTGCCTTCTTACTGTTTCCCACCTACATGACTGTTAATATATCCATACATTTTTCAGTGCACTCCTCCTTCTTTCTCTAAACATCTAGCTTTTGAAATCCTTTTCATCTTTCATATTCTAGCTCAGGCACTGACTCTTTCATGAAGCCTTTCCTGGTTCTCCTCCTCCTCTTCTACAGTCCTACCCATCACAAGACAGCAGACCTACATTTAATTTAACTAAGCCATTCAGCCTATAGTGTTCTTTAAAGTGTTGGAGTGACAGGCAAAAGACTCTCTATTAATAGCTTCCTTGCCAAATTAGACTCTGATTATGGTAAAGACTTTTAAAGCACACTACTTAATAAGATGTTGGACACAGCAGAAATCAAGAAGTTGGTTTTTTTTTTTTTTTTTAATACCATCAGGGTAAGTATGAAAATGATCATCTGGGAAAAGGGTGGGAGGGAATCTTCATATTAACTATCCTTAATAAGAGCTTGATATTTAAGATATATATAGGGAACAAAAAGAAATACTTAAGATCAAAATCCATTCCATAGTAGAAAAGCAAAAATATGAACCAACATCTCAAAAGACATGTGAACTATTAATAATCATATGATAAGTATATTCAAAACAACAATAACAAAAATGCAAATCAAAACAATTGAGGCTTCAACTAACACACAGTTATAGGTAAGAATGAAATAAGATGGGAATAGTCAATATGAAAAGATAAGTACACTAATGCATGGTTAATGGAATGGTGAATTAATCCAACTATCCTCTCTCTCCCTCTTTTTTTTTTTAAATTAAAGCTTTTTATTTACAAAACATATGCATGGATAATTTTTCAACATTGACCCATGCAAAACCTTCTGTTCCAAATTTTCCCCTCTTTCTCCCATCTCATCCCCTAGATAGCAGGTGGTCCAATACACATTAAATATGATAAAATGTATGTTAAATCCAATATATGTATACATATTTATAGTTATCTTACTGTACAAGAAAAATCAGATCAAGAAGGGAAAAAAAACTGAGAAAGAAAACAAAATGCAATCAAACAACAAGAGAAAGAATGAAAATGCTATGTTGTGGTCCACAATCAGTTCCCACAGTCCTCTCTCTGGGTGTACATGGCTCTCTTCATCATTGAACAATTGGAATTGGTTTGAATCATTTCACTGTTGAAGAGAGCCACATCCATCAAAATTAATCATAGTATAATCTTGTTGTTGCCATGTACAATGATCTCCTGGTTCTGCTCATTTCACTTAGCATCAGTTCATGTAAATTTCTCCAGGCCTCTCTGAAATCATCCTGCTTGTCATTTCTTACAGAACAATAATACTCTATAACATTCATATACCAAAATTTATTAAATTTATTCTCCAATTGATGAGCATTCACTCAGTTTCCATTTTCTTGCCACAAAGAAGGCTGCCATAAACATTTTTGCACAAGAGGTCCTTTTCCCTCCTATAAGACCTCTTTGGGATAAAAGCACAGTAGAAACACTGCTGGATCAAAGGATATGCAGTTTGATAATTTTTTTAACATAGTCCCAAATTACTCTCCAGAATGATTGGATTTATTCACAGTTCCACCAACGATGTATCACATGTCCCACGATGTATCAGTGTCCCAGTTTCCTACATTCTCTCCAACATTAGTCATTATCTTTTCTGGTCATCTTAGCCAATCTGGGAGGTATATGGTGGTATCTCAGAGTAGTCTTAATTTGCATTTTTCTGATCCATAGTAATTTGGAGCACCTTTTCATATGATTAGAAATAGTTTCGATTTCTTCATCTGAAAATTGTCTGTTCATATCCTTTGACCACTTATTAACTGGAGAATGGCTTTATTTCTTATAAATTTGAGTAAATTCTCTATATATTTGAGAAGAGGCTTTTATCTGAACCTTTGAATGTGAAAATGTTTTTCCAGTTTATTGCTTCCCTTCTAATTTTGTCTACATTAGGTTTGTTTGTACAAAAACTTTAACTTAATATAATCAAAGTTACCTATTTTGTGATTAATAATGATCTCTAGTTCTTCTTTGGTCACAAATTTCTTCCTTCTCCACCAGGTCTGACAGGTAAACCAACCTATGTTCTTCTAATTTGTTTATAATATCATTCTTTAAGTCTAGATTGTGAAGCTATTTTGAACATTATTTTGGTATATGGTGTTATGTGTGGGTCAATGCCTAGTTTCTGCCATACAAGGATCTAACTATTCTCAAAAGCAAGAAGGGGAGGTGAGAAAAAGAGACGTAAGAAGTGAGCATGTTCTCAGTCCAGGAATAAGAGAACAAACTGTGCAAAGACTCAGTCAAAAAATGGAGGAGGAAAAAATCAATTTGGCTAGATGATAAAGTGCATAAAGGAAAGTATAATAATAAAGTCCAGAATGTACAGATCTCCAGAAGAGGAATTAGGTATAGGTTTAAGGAATTTAAAGATGAAAAATATTAACCCCTACCTCTAAAAACATATTCAAATACAAAGGATATATGTAAAAGGTATATAAAGTAGTATATCACAAGTGTGATATAAAGTAGCATGGAGTAAGGGCAGAAAAGAATTTAAAAAGGGCTTTTTGAATACTCAAAGAGTCTTATTTAGGGTACAAAATTTAAAGAGCTCTAATAGCACCTGTAAGCCTCCCATATTGTAAAAACATAAAAGATGAGTATGAATATAAGAAGAATAATTAAATAGGAAACTACTAAATCCGGACAGAGATGAGCTACTTTCCAAATTCACAGTTCCCCCAGTAAAGTAAATACTTAGAAACCTTCCAGAAGTCTGTCATCAGTGCTTTAGGGCATTTGTGTCTTTAAAATGGAAGGGGGAAAGTAGAAAAATATTTTGGAGCATAGTAACCGGGAATCATTTTCAATTCAAAAATTTTTTCTTATGCTTCTAGAACCCTAGATTCTAAGACTACAAACATGAAAATCAACACAATTTCCAACTCAAAGGGTAGAGATATGACATATATAGAAATAAATACCTAGACAAAAGATGAGGATGGAAGGGTTGAGGGAAAGATCACTTTTAGTTTCAAAGACACTGGGGTAACTTCATGAAGGACCTTGAAGAAAAAGAAAGACTTTTTGGATGGGCAGAGTTAACAAGGGAAAATTTTCCAGGCAGTAAGGCAAAGTATTAAAGGAGAACAATGAAGGCTTTTAACAGAAGGTGGAATTTGAGATGAAAATCAGAGAAAAAAAGAAACAGAGACTAAGAAGGAGAAAATCTCAGGCACGGAAGAGAGTAAGTTAAAATGTATGAGAGTGGACAATAGAGATATAGAAATTTATCTTACAGCAGTAATGAACAGAATCAGCTACACCCAGGGAAAGAACTCTGGGAGATGACTATGAACCATTACATAGAATTCCCAATCCTTATATTTTTGTCCACCTGCATTTTTTATTTCCTTCACAGGATAACAGTACACTATTTCAAAGTCTGATTCTTTTTGTACAGCAAAATAACTGTTTGGACATATATACTTATATTTAATTTATATTTTAACATATTTAACATGTATTGGTCAACCTGCCATCAGGAGGAGGGGATGGGGGGAAGGAGGGGAAAAATTGGAACAAAAGATTTGACAATTGTCAATGCTGTAAAATTATCCATGTATATAACTTGTAAATAAAAAGCTATAATTTAAAAAGAAAGAAAGAAAGAAAGAAAGAAAGAAAGAAAGAAAGAAAGAAAGAAAGAAAGAAAGAAAGAAAGAAAGAAAGAAAGAAAGAAATCTTACCCTGCAAGACAGTAAGAGGGAAGACTTCAGGAGCAGAGCCAAGATGGTGGAGATAACACAGGAAACAACCTTCTCTACAACACTCAGACTAATTAGCAAATCCAGAGTGGCAGAAACCACAATTATTTGGAGTGCAATAAATTATCAGCAGAAGATAATTTCAAAGATCGCCAGAAAAAGTCTGTTTAAATTGGAAATGGGAGGGAGGCAGCCAAGCATAAGTAGCTGAGCATGAATGCCAGAGCAAACAGTGCAGAGTCCAGGGGCTGTGAAGACTCTGCAAGCAGTGCAGCCTCCGCAGGCGGTGTGGACACCAAGTGGCAGAATCTATACAGGAATCTGCAGCAGTGTTGGCCACTCTGCCCTGGTTACAAGCCAGTAGATCAGCAGAGAAGTTATAAAATATCCAACACAAACACAATAAAGAACCCCTGAACACCAGAATCTCGGGCCTGGCCAGGCCCACCCAGCATTGGGAGTGAATCAGCACTAACCCAGAGCAACTGCAGGCCCTTGGAAAAACCTCCCCCACCCTAAAGGCAGACTTTAAATTTTTAAAACAAAATGAGTAAAAACATATAGAGGACTATGACAATAAACAGATTCTATGGAGAAAGAGAACAATA
Source organism: Sarcophilus harrisii (assembly GCF_902635505.1). Taxonomy (NCBI): domain Eukaryota; kingdom Metazoa; phylum Chordata; class Mammalia; order Dasyuromorphia; family Dasyuridae; genus Sarcophilus; species Sarcophilus harrisii. The sequence continues at coordinate 353,270,138 of NC_045429.1, read as the reverse complement.
GATTTCAAATCCTGAGGAGACTAAAGGCAGATTGTCTCCAGATGAAGCCCCAAAAGGTGCCCATCACACAAGGGTCTCCTAGAAAAAATTTAAAAGGATCTTAAAAGAGAGCTAGAAGAAAAATGGGGAAAGGAAATGAAAACTTTGCAAGAGGGTTTGGAAAAGGCATATAACTCATTAAAAGATAGATTTGACAAAATAGAAAAAGAAAGCAACTCCCAGAAAAACAGAATTTGTGAAATAGAAAAAGAAAATAACTCCTTAAAAAACATAATTTGTGAAATGGAAAAAAATTCCATAGAACAGAATAACTCATTTAAAAATTCAATTGGACAAATACAAAAAGAAATTTTTAAAGTAAATGAAGAAAAGAATTCACTAAAATTCGGAACTGAACAAATGGAAATGAATGACTCCATGAGACAACAAGCAAAACCAAAAAATTGAAAAAATAGGAAAAAATGTATAACACCTTAAGTGGGAAAACAGCTGACCTGGAAAATAGATCTAGGAGAGACAGTGTAAGGATTATTGGACTCCCTGAAATACATGATAAAAAAAAAGAGCTCTCTTTCAAGAAATCATCAAAGAGAACTGCCAGGATATCAAAGAGTCAAAAGATAAAATGACCATTGAAAAAATTCATCCAACATTCCTAAAAGAAACCCCAAAATTAAAATCCCAAGGAATAATGTGGCTAAATTACAGAACTATCAGACCAAGGAAAAAATATTACAAGCAGCCAGAAAAAGAAACAATTCAAATGAAAGAACAAAAGGTCAAGAATTTCAAAGGAATTAATGAAGAGAAAAGCTACTGTAGGTGGCCTAGCTGTACCAGATTTAAAGCTATATTATAAAGCAGCAGTCATCAAAACCATTTGATACTGACTAATAGGGAAAGAATCGAGAACTCAAAGTTTTAAAAACAAATGTAAATGTAAGTGAAGTAAAGAAAAATACTAAAAACATTTTAAAAAATTAAAATTGAATGGGAGAAAGGAAATGGAATGTCTTATGTAAGGAAAAAATAGGGAGATCAGAGTCACTAGACAAAATATTATGGGGTAGACAGGTGGAGGGGAGTAAAGTGTAAAAAGTCTGGAAATGTCGGAGTGGCCCAGGATATTAAATACTTTAAAAGACAAACAGAAAATTTTAAATTTTTTATTTTTTATCACAGCTTTTTATTTACAAGTTATATGCATGGGTAATTTTACAGCATTGACAATTGCCAAATCTTTTGTTCCAATTTTTCCAATACATGTTAAATATGTTAAAGTATAAATTAAATACAATATAAGTATACATGTCCAAACAGTTATTTTGCTGTACAAAAAGAATCGGACTTTGAAATAGCATACTATTGGCCTGTGAAGAAAATCAAAAATGCAGGCAGACAAAAATATAGGGATTGGGAATTCTATGTAATGGTTGATAGTCATCTCCCAGAGTTCTTTCGCTGGGTGTAGCTGATTCAATTCATTACGGCTCTATTGGAACTGATATGGTTCATCTCACTGTTGAAGAGGGCCACATCCATCAGAATTGATCATCATATAGTATTGTTGTTGAAGCATATAATGATCTCCTGGTCCTGCTCATTTCACTCAGCATCAGTTCATGTAAATCTCTTTAGGCCTTTCTGAAATCATCCTGATGGTCAGAATTTTTTAAATTTAATTTTTTTTTCCCTGAGGCAATTGGGGTTAAGTGACTTGCCCAGGGTCACACAGCCAAGCAGCATTAAGTATCTCAAGTCAGATTTGAACTCAGTTCCTCCTGACTTCAGGGCTGGTGCTCTATCCACTGCACCACCTAGCTGCCCCTTTAAATTTAAATTTGGAAGCAAGACAAAGTCACTGAAGTTGGCAGATTAGGGATATGAGTTAATCAAATCAGCAGTTTAGGATGTTCACTTTGTAAACTGAGCAGAGGCAAAAAAGTTATCAATTTGTGTATAGCCTTTGATCCAGTAGTGTTTCTACTGGGCTTTTATTCCAAAGAGATCTTAAAGGAGGGAAAAGAACCCACATGTGTAAAAATGTTTGTGGCAGCCCTTTTGGTAGTGGCAAGAAACTGGAAACTGAGTGAATGCCCATCAATTGGAGAATGGAAATAAATTATGCTACATGAATGTTATGTAATATTATTGTTCTGTCAGAAATGACCAGCAGGATGATTTCAGAAAGGCCTGGAGAGACTTACACGAACTGATGCTAAGTGAGATAAGCAGAACCAGGAGATTATTATACACGACAACAAGATTATACAACGTTCAATTTTCATGAACATGGCTCTCTTTTAACAATGAGATGATTCAAACCAGTTCCAACTGTTCAGTGATAAAGAGAGCCTTGTACACCCAGAGAGAGGACTGTGGGAATTGAGTTAGCTCACAACATAGCATTTTTACTTTTTGTTGTCTGCTTGCATTTTATTTTGCCTCACTTTTTTTCTTGTGTAGCAAGATAATTGTATAAATACATATGCATATATTGGATTTAACATATATTTCTACCATATTTAATATATATTGAACTACTAGTCATGTAGGGGAGGGCATGGGAGAAGGGGAAGAGAACTGGAACACAGGATTTTGAAGGACCAATGCTGAAGAATTGTCCACACATATGTTTTGAAAAATAAAAAATATATAAACATAATTAAGATACAAAAAAAAAAAAGAAAGAAAAAGAAAAAGAAAAATGAGCAGAGAATGAACAGAAAAACTTAAGAGAGACCAAGCAGTAAATGGAGTAAATGTTGGTTAAAAGATAGAATGCATATAAAAAAGTCATATGAAATCAATCTAGAAAGATAGATTGCAGTCAATTTGAGAAGACTGAAGAAGCAATATCCAAAAACCAAGTAATCAAGGTCTGAACTAGAGTGGTAATCATCTATGTGGAAAGAAGGTAACAAACAAAAAAGAAATCTTGTGAGACAGAAATTACTCAAGAAATATTTATTAAGAACTTATTTGCTTTCCATGTACTGGGCTAAAAGCTGGGGATACAAAGAAAAACATTAACACAGTCAAGGTACCAAAAAACTCTCAGATTCTAAGAGTACAGACTACACACCTTAAAAAAAAATTAGTCAAAAGATATATGAGCAGTTTTCAGATGAAGGAACCACAGCTATCTATAGCCATATGAAAAAATGTTCTAACTCATTATTGAGTGGAAAAATGAAAATTAAAACAATTCTGAGGCACTACCTCATGCCTATTAAATTGGCCAATAGAACAGGAAAAGAAAATGACAAATAATAGAGAGGATGTGGGTAAAATAAAATTGATGGAATTGTGAATTATTCAAGCATTCCATAGAGCAATTTGAAACTATGCCCAAAAGACTATAAAACCATGCACATCCTTTGACCTAGCAATACCAAAACTAGAACTGTATCCCAAAAGATAAAAGATTATAAAAACAAAACAAAATGAAAAAGGACCCTTCTCTTTCTCCTTCCCTCCCTCCCCCCCCCCCCCCCGTCTCTCTGTCTCTGTGTGTGTATGTATGTGTATATGTGTGTGTGTGTGTGTGTGTGTGTGTGTGTGTGTGTGTGTGTGTATATTTATAACAGCTTATTTCTGGGAGCAAAGAAGCAGATATTGAGGATATGATTATAAATTGGGAGGGTACTAAACAAACTGTGGTATGTGATTACACTGGAATATTTACTGTATACAAAGTAACAGCAACATTATAAGATTATCATCTGTGAACAATTTTGTTGTTCTCAACAACATAATGATCCAAAACAACTCTGAAGGACTTATGATGAAAAATGTTATTCATCCCCAAAGAAAGACTTGATGGTGACTGTATACAGATTGAAGCTTATCTTTTTTTTAAACTTAACTTTTTTTTTTCATGTTTTCTTTTACAACATGATTATGGAAATGTTTTGCATGATTACTCATATGACATATCAAATTGCTTAACTTCTCAATGAGAGGAAAGATGTGGGGAGGAAGGAAGAGAATTTTGAACTCAAAATTTTAAAAATGAATGTTAAAAATTGTCTTTACGAGTAACTGGGGAAAAATAAAATACTAAATTAAAAACAATTTTAAACACATACAAGACATTTACAGGGCAAAAGTAAAGGAAATTTCAAAGAAAACGAAGTGAAGAAGAAGAAAGAGGAAGGCGTTGGCAGGAATAAAGGTAGTTCCATGGGTAAAGACTCTTGAAAGTAAGATTTCAGGTAGAGGCAGGATCAGAAAGCCATCCAGGCATGGGGAATAAGTCCACAATACTACACAAAGTCAGGAAATGGAGTGGCTTCTAAGGAATAAATAGTGTTGCAATCCAGTATTGCTGGATTGTAGAGTTATTAGATAGGAAGAAAATACAAGAATATTGAGAGAGGGCACATTGAAAAAGAATTTAAAATGACGACGTTATACTCTTTATTGTAAAAAAATAAAACAAAACAGGATTTTATACAAACATTTATAGAAAAATAAGAACAACTAATGCTGTCCTCACATAATGAGAATTTTATTTTGTCCCTAGAGGTCAAAGGAAACACTGGATTCCTCTTCTGACCCTTACAATTCCCTTCTCTTATAAAGTGAGAACCGCTCATCACATCAAGCTAACTTCAGCATCAACAATAACTTGCCTGATCAATGAGATTACAGAGTGTATATAACAGAACAAGGGAAAACAAAAATATGACAGTAAGAACTAGGCCCAACAGTGGACAAAACTAAGCAAGGATAATGTGGTGTTCAACCCACTCAGTAAAGTCATATTCAATGAGATAGGATGTCATAAGTCTGTAGTTTCAATTGTATATACCTTTTGGTAAAAACACAGAGAAAGGTGTACACAAGAAGACTCTGCTTGCAGAAGTTCCTGCACCTTTTGTTCTATCTGCTTAATCCCCTCACCCATCCCTTCTTGCTTAGCAGTACTTAAGAGGTGTGCAAGGTAATTTTCATTGCTATCTTGGTCATCTAAGGGCTCCTACCCTGGTAAATGTGCTAATGAAGGGTAGATATGCCTTGGAGTAGGGGAGCAAACCTCCTGGTTTTCATTGGGCATGTTTTTTGTTAAAAGATCACTTGTTCGATTTTCTAACTCATAAGCTTGAGCTGCATGTACAACTGTACCGTCATGTTTGGTCATAGCTAGACACATAATGCTTCATTGCCTTCCCTCCCAGGTGGGGAACTACCATACCTTCCTGATTATGGGGGTCTCGTAATTTACAGCGCCCCACATTGGGTGCCACTTGTGATTGCCCACTCAGCAATTACTATCACCAGTCTCTCCTAATTCCCAGGCCCTCAGAGGAATCTCTGGCCATTGTCTAGTACAGTGTTTATACCAATCTTAGCTCTATCGGAGGTCTTCATAGATCTCTGGCCACCACTTCATGGAGCGGTGGTTTAATGTACGATAGAGCACCAAGAACAGTTACATGCAAGCTCAGGATCTTTTATTCACATGTTCATATCCTATCTTTCTGAACGCTTCTCACTCTTAGTTACTCCTTGTAGAATTCCCAGTAAAAAGGATCTACTTCCTCGGCCCCACAGTTTAAATAGGGTCTATGGGGTCACACACACACAGCCAATTAGAGAAGGAGACGCCTATGATGCAGATCTCAATGCAGTCAGAGCTCCAGCTCATGAGGCAGTCCTTGCTAATTCACAGACATCCACTTCCGGGCATCTCAAGCTTCAAGGTCTCTTTACTTCCTGATCACACTGTGCATGGCTCTTTTTCTGACCTTTACAGGTAACAGAGTCAGACCTAAGCTTTAGGAAGATCACTTTGATAACTAAGTGAAGGATAGTCTGGGGAAAGACTTGGGTCAAAAGACCAACTAGGAGGTTACTGCTCAAGAGAGAAGTGATGTGGGCCTGCACCAAGGTAATGGTTGTATGAATGGAGAGGTGTATACAAGACAGACATTATGAAAAAGAAACAACACAATTCAGAAAAAATTGGATATGTGGGATCATTGCCAATGAATAGCTAAGAATGACACTGAAGTTGTAAACCTAGGTAACTGGAAAGACAGTAGAGCCCTCAAAAATAGAAAAGTTGGGAGGGGAGGGTCTGGGATAAATATAATTAGTTCTGAATTGAAATTGTTGAGTTTCCAAAGTCTATGGAACTTTCAGATAGAGATATTCAATCAACAGTTGAGCTCAGAGATGGGGGCTGGATATATACATTTGGGAGTCATCTATCTAGATATAATTGAACTCTTGGGAGATGATGAGATCACCAAGAAAGAGGATGTAATGGCAGAAAAGGGCCTAGGGATACCCCTGAATATGAGAAGGAAGACAGAACATGAACTATTATAAAAGAGGCAGAATGAGCTTCTAGAAAAGGAAGAAGAGAACTAGGAGAGAAGGTCACAAAATCCAGAGGAAAAAAAAAGTCAGAAAAAAGAAGATGCAACAGTGTGACCACAGAGATATATTAGGAAGAAATTTAGAAAAAGTCATTACATTAAATAGATAGCTGATAACCTTGAGAAAGCAGTTTCAGTTTGGTAATGAGGTTCAAAACCAGATGAAGACCAGTTGAAAAGTGAAAGGAAGTAGAGGTAACAAGAACAAGGTAAAGAGCTAAAGAGAGAAAACACTAAAAATAAATTATAGTCATTCAGAAGTTGCCACACTGAAGATGGCATCTGGTAATTATTTCCTTCTCTTTCTATAAGGATTTCTTTAAGATATATTTTTCCAACTATTCCTTACATTTCAGCATTATATCTTGGCACAATGCCACTTGCTCCTTTTAATTTTTCCCATATTGTTTATTCTTCCTTAGTTTATTAATATCTCAAAACAAATATAAGAGTGGGATTTTTTTTAACTTTGGTGGTTCATTTTCTTTCACAGCCTCTTATTACTAATACTCAATACAGCTATCTAGTAGCATTCCTCTAATTAATTCAAAATTGATCATTTTGATTCAATTGTAAATAATTTAAGCTAAAAATTAGTAAATATGATACAAGTTGTCCCCAACTTAGAGTTCCTAAGTCAGTAGTCTAAAAATGAGAATCCAAAAGGCAGCACAGTACAAAATGGAATTAAAAAAAAAAAAAACACCTTAGTTCAATTACCAGTCATGGTTCACATCTCAGTTATGTGATTTGGCAACTAATTCAACCAATGTGGGTCTCAATTTCCTTTATACAAAAATGGAAAGGCTTGAATAAAATAGTCTCTAAGGTTCCCTCTAAATCTAAATCTGTGTTCCTTTATATATATATTCACACAAGGAAAGGGAAAAGTGAGTGTGTCAGTTACAGGCCATACATAAAGTCATGACTAAAATATCTAAAATTTCTTTCCAAGTTGGAAGAGAAATCTAAGAGGACATTTAGTGCAACTCACATCTAAATAGAAGCACCCTTTACAACAGCCAATAACAAAATTGCTAACCACTCTTTGTTCTCTATTGAGGAGAAATCAATATCCTCCTAAGAAACTTTACCCCATTTTGGGATAGCTCTGTTAAGGAAATTTTTCCTTGTATCAAGCTTAAATTTGTCTCTCTGATCTTCCATTCATGAATTCTGCTCTGTGGCGTTGGGAAGAATAAATCTAACCCTTCTTTCATATTCCAGCCATGCAGATCCTTGAAGACAGATATTATTTCACTACATCTCTAACAAGTCTTCTCTAATCTAAGTTCAACTTCATTCAACCTGTTCTCATATGACAGGATCTTCAGACTCTTCACCAACCTAATCACTATCTACCTCCAGAATAAAAATATTCTTACAACACTTAGCAGATTGTAAGTACTTCAAAGTTTCTTAGTGGTGCTTAATGTGATTTATGATATCTCAAAATAAAGACTAAAACTTGTTTGAAGTCAATAATTTATGTCTCTCCTCTGAAATTCTATAGCATTTAATTCTCATAAACAAAAATTACCTTATATCACTCAAAATGTATGCTCAACAGGAAAAGTTATCCCCTAATCAGGAATAAACTTCTTGAAGTCCAAGATTACCATGTATATATCTTAAACACCAAAGTACTTATCAATATTTTTTCTTGTTGTTGTTTGTCCTTCATTTTTGAAGAGGACCATGACATTAGAGGTGATGCTATGACATGCACATGAATTGGATTTAAGTGAGAGACAGCAGTGCAAGGTCACCTGCCTCACTTTCCCCTCCAGTACCAAGATACAGCTCAAGATGACTAGAGATAGCCCTGGATGAAATGGGAGACTTTGGTCTTTTTAAGCTAAGGTCTTCAACCGATCAACAGTTTCAGAATGGCTGCAACATTCAGTGATTAAGGCTAGGTAGCAATTCAGAATTGATAACCCTTTGTGCCTAGTTCTGAACTGCTCTCCAGAATGGTTGGATCAGTTTACAACTTCAGCAACAATGAATTAGAGTCATATAGCATTAATAACAGTTAAATGGACAACTCATATGTTATACTAGTATCCAGAAAATATTAAGAAACTAAGAGAGGCTTCCAGATTAAGCCTACCTTCCCATGAAGGAGTTTTAGAAAATCAATAAGGATGAAAAGGCACAATTGGGATTGCAAACTACAAAATGAGATAAGGAGAGAATAGGGCCACTAAATTATTCATATGCTCAAATAAAGCAGAAAAGGTAAAAAACAAACAAATAAATCCTTATTCTAAAGAAGAAGACTGCTGAAGGATATGTATTCTAAAAAATAAAATTCTAATATTATGATCACAAATTACATCAATAAGGAAGAAAAGGTAAAAGCACTTAAACAAATTAATATGACTGCAAAGGAGGTTTTCTGAAGCATATGAAGCATAAGCATGAAACCAGGCATGAAACCCTGACCTAAAAAATCATGTCAGGGAAGCTAAAGCAAAAAAATGAGCTAAGGTTTATTTTTTTTTTAAACTGTTAATAAGGACAATAAAAAGGGAACTAAATTAATATGCAGATAGCATCAACAAATCACTATTAGTAATAATCACTGAGTAATGACAGAAGATCCTTCTATAGGAAAATCACCTAAAAAAAAGTGAAGATAGGTTTTGAGGGAGGGAAAGGAGTTCAACCAAGATGGCCCAAAAAAGGCAGGAAAGTCACCTAAGTTCTCCAAAATTCTCCTTCAAATAATTTTAAATAATGCCTCAAGATAAATTCTGAAGAGGCAGAACCCACAAAAGAACAGAGTGAAACAATTTTCCACTCTAAAATGACTTGGAAGATTGGCAAGGGAGGTCTGTAATACCACAATGAGAGTGGAACACAATCCAGTGCAGCTTGTACCAGCAGAAGTCTCACCCCAGCAAACTAGCAGCAACTCTTGGGAATGACTGAATCAGAAACAGCAGGGGAGATGGTGTCCAGAGCTCTCAGTGCACAGACAATAAAATGGAGAGACAATTAACTGATCAGAAAGAGATTACAGGAGTCACTATGCTTAGTATAGGACTTTGTAGTTTTTACCCAGAGTCAGATCCAGGTTCCAAGTATAGGAGGCAGATCCAGGGCAAAGAGAAGTACTAGAACACCAGAGCTTACACAACACAAAGTATTATTACAAGGGTGAATATTGAAAACTATCTTTGCATGTATTTTGAAAGTAAAAAGCTATTATTGTAAATAAAATAAAATAAAATCTTCTCTTATATTGGCTAAATATCACCAGTTAGTCAACTGATCCTCTTATGGCACAGTCTCTAGTCTTCACAACATCCTGGTTTCCCACCTTTTTTAAAATGCTCCAGTATTTCTATGTTGCTGCTAAAATATGGCTCCCAGAGTTGAACATATCCTTCTCAGATACAGCCTGACCTAAGTTACAAAAGAGCTACACTTCTATCATTCTGGATACTATGACTCTATTAATGCTCCTTAAAATACATTTGTATTCTGTGATTATGTCATATTAAGTTAACAGTCCACTAACTCCCAATACTTTTTCACATAAATTGTCCATATCTACAAAGCTGTTTTTTAAACCAACTCTAAGATACTGCATTTACTCTACTAAATTTCATCTTATTAGATTGAACCCATTATTTTAGTTCATCACTTTCTCTTTGAATCCTGACTCAAGAGAATTCAGTTTATTGGCAGTTCTCCAAGCTTTGTATGATGTGCAAATTTGAAAGCATGCTATCTTTCATGCCAACCAAATCTCTGATTAAAAAAAAAAATGCAATAGACAAGATTAAGGACAGCTCCCTGAGACTCCACTGAAGTCCTCCCTCCACACTCATAACCATTCATTCATCACTACTTTCAGTCTCAAGTCAAAGAATTCTAAAGTCACTTAACAGTGAATTACCTAGCTATAATACAGTCTCCATCTTTTCCATAAAGATATGCTGAAATCTAGGTATACTATATCTACAATATTCAGTTGCTATGAACAAGAAGAGACTTAATGGGGGCAGCTAGATGGCACAGTGGGTAGAGCACCAGCCCTGAAATCAATCTGAGTTCAAATCAGGTCTCAGTATTCCACTTAATACTTCCTAGCTGTGTGAAGTCACTTAACCCCAACTGTCTGAGCCAAAAAAAAAAAGAAGAAGAAGAAGAAGAAACTTAACGATTTTGATTTCAATAAGGTTTCTGACACTGTCCCAAAGGGCAACCTCATATTAAGGAACCAAGCGCACAGACAATAATGCAGGAATTTGTTTTGCCTGACCATACATATTTGTAATGAGACTTTGTTTGACTTATTTTCTCAATGAATAGAGGAGAGGAACAGGGAGGGAGATAACTGGAACTGAAAATAAATCAACCAAGAAAGGATGGTTAAATTGTATCATGGTTAGTTGGGCAAACAAATGATTAAAAGGACATAACCAAAAAGAAGATAGCAACAATGTAATATCATTCTGCAGGAATTTTTTTTAATTATATAGTTTAATTCACAGGCTCGCAATTTTCACATCATATACCTAAATGACCTAAATATAAAATTGATAAATGCTTGTTCAAATTCAAAAAGTATACTTAAAGCATAAAAAGTGGCTCTACTAGTCAAAGCTTTATTACTTCATCCACTTTGTATTACTGCATAAAGGATGTAGACATATAGTCTAAAAATAAGGCACAAAAGTGATTATAATATACATCATAACAAATGTTAAGTATTTATGATAGCCAAGCCTAAAAAAGGTGGCTAAAGGTGACAATAATTTTATTAATCATATAATGAAAATTTTCCAAAAGTTTCTTAATAACTGAACTTATAGCCAGTTTCTTTGACCCTGTACAAATTACTTAACCTCCTTGGGCCTCAGTTTAGTCATCTGCAAAATAAAAAATTGAATAGGACAGACACTATTATCTTTTCTCCAAATTACATCCTCTTCCATATACTATATACCATATACTACTACTGTTTAACAATAGAAATATTTCTGAGTCAATCACATTAGGGGAAATAACATATAGAAAAAAGGTTAAGGAAGGGCATAGGAAAAAAATCCTAACCATTCCATTTGATATCAATAATCTGAGGGAAAGGAAAATTCTTATCAATATATTTATATTTCTCATTCTACAAAATTTGGATGTTCAATACTCTTACTAAGAAAGTAAGATCCTATAAATAAGATGTCTCACAGATTGTATTAAATTATTTCATTCTTATAAAGCAATCGAATTATATGCAAGATTACTCAGCAAAGTTTTGTAACCTTATCAAGTATATTCAAAGAATCAAAAACCCCATATTCTATATCCAATCCTGCCCATAATATAAAAGTTAAACATTAACTCTTTATATCTTACTTTTACATGCTTCTGATTAAGAAGTCAAGCAATTCCAAATGTTATGATAGAGACAATGTTATATTTGGAAACAGAGTACTTAGGTTCACATTCTACTTCTGTCATTCCATGCTGGTGTGACTTTGAGCAGGTTATTTTACCTTTCTGAGAATTAGTTTCCTCATTTGTCAAAGGGGAATTTGGACTAGATGGTCTCTAAAGCCCTATCCAGTTTCAAATCGATAATCCAATGATTTGGTTTTTTTATAAATAAAAAAAATTGATGTAATCAAGTTAGAAAAAAATCAGTCCATTAATCAATGTAAATAAGACAAATGAATACAATTGAGATTTGTTCTACTGCTTACTATGCAAGCTACAAAATGGAAAAAAACTGAGACAAAAATTAAGACTTTCTTATCTTTTTTGGCCAAACAGAAAAACAATGTAGTTTCTCTGTTCTTATTGTTGATATCGATTGGAAAGAAATACCACTGGCAACAAATTAGCAACTTGGCAGCCAACAGAGTATCACTTTCATGACAAATGTCATCTTCATTCCTTCATAACATCTAAAGTACTTATGTACATATCATTCCTCATGACATCATAACAAAATATTCAAAAGGAAAACAGTAGAATGTGCAATTTAAATAAATTTAAATAATGCAATAAAAAAGTCTAGTACATTTGCATTACCAAACTGAACTTTATATTTTTCTGAGTGTTTTAACCAACAAGATTATGTTAAAAGTTCACATAAAGCATGACAGAAAAAGGAATTATTTTGATCTAAAACTGAAGAAATGTAGGGGTGAAAAAAGTTTATAAGTTCAAATTCTTTACAAATAAACTTATAAACTAAAAATCTTTGTTAAAAGGTTTTACTTACTGAATCTTTCTTGGATATTTTTAATTTCATTGTTCCTAGCTTCTTATTCCAAGAGATCTTCCATTAGATGTCATTTACACTCCTAGACTAAATTTTTATCATAATATTAATTTCTAACTATAACATTATAATAAATGGGAGTCACAGTAAGAACTGCTGATTTACTAGGATGGGGAAAAATAGGGGTTTGAGGGTGTTGGAGGAGAGATTATGATTTCCCTAAAGGAAGGGAGAAGTGATTTGATCAAGTGATGTTTATAAGCATGTAAATCAATATTCTAGACTCTTGAAAAATGAATTCAAAGCCCTATTTCAACATAGGATCATAGGCACATAGATTTGGAAGTAGGAGTGCCCTAAAATATACTCTAGACCAACTAACTTATTTTATAGTTAAGGAAAATGAGGCACAAGGAAATTAAATAATCTACCCAAGGTCATACAGGAAGTAAAAGGCAGATCTAGAAATCAGGTTGGTTCTCTCACTCCAAAGCCAGCTCTTTTTCTACAGAATCTCCTCTCCAAAACATAGTAAACAAATATGGAAATGAAACAAATTAAGCATCAGAAATTATCAGAAGACTGAAAGTCAAAAACTTAAAACTTACTTGCCTTTTTTGAAAATGCTAAAATTATTTTAATGGAAAATGTTTAATTATTTTCATTCTTCATACCATTGAAGCTCCTCTTCAACTCAATGCCTTGTTATTAATAATACTATAAATGTTAATTATATGTAGTTTGCCTATTTTTATATATGATAAATTCCAAATTCAACATCAAACTTAAGGGATACACAATTTAATCTACATGAAAAGAATTATCCTGCCTGTACTCTCAAATAGGTTCCCTTAGGAATTCTTGTTCTAGTTATTAAAAAATGAAATTAAAATTTTTTTATTACACTGTGATTTCTTGGCAATAGTTATGAAGTTGTATTGAATAAATAAGAATGTCTTATTGAATAAATAGGAATGTCTATACCTAACAGTGCACAAAAATATTGATAAAAAGGAAAATAAATTATAGCACTACAAGAAAAATTTGGCCTTACAATTTATTTTTCCTTTTAGTCCCAATAAAAACAAATTAGATTGCAGAATTGGTTAACAGGTAAAGAAGCTAAAGGAAAGTTCTAAAGGCAGCTAGGTGGCACAGTATAGATAGAGCACTAGCCCTGAAGTCAGGAAGAGTTCAAATATGGTCTCGGACACTTAACACTGCATAGCTATGTGACCCCTGGGCAAGTCACCTAATCCCAATTGCCTCAGGAGGAAAAAAAAGTTCGTTTTAAATGATCATATCAGTACCATATGAAGATATGGGCAGCAAAATGGATTGAGTAATTAAAGCAGAAAAAGAAAATGCCTCTTGTGTGGGACAGGTGCTAGACCTCCTTTCCCAAACTAATTAACCAGAGACATCTTTCAGGTACAAAGAGAAAGCATTTATTTAGTCCCTGCAGGGAGAGGCCCAGGCAAGCACACCTGGGAGCCATCCCAGCTACTACCAAATGTTCGTGGAATCTGACGAGCTTCTGGCTTGTCGGGATTTAAATAACAAAAGACCCAAGCCTTTTCATTGAATAGAGTAAAAGGAACTAACCATTCTTGACCAATGGTCACCAATGTTGTCTGCTTCCTGTGGGTCACCTCACTTCCTGTAATTTCACTAACTTCATGTGGCTTTCTGCAACTCAGGGTTCAAGGCCTGACCTTTTGGCTCTGGGAATAGGGATCATGTGATTTAGGCCTGGTCTCATAAACTGAGAAAACTTCACCTAATCAGTCCCATTCACTCTCATAAGTATAGATAGGGAAGAGTTCAAGATCAAAATTTAGAAACAACCACAGAAGATAAGGTCCACAGTTTTTATTATGTAAAACTAGAAAGTTTGTGCAGAAACAAAATCAAAGCAGTTAAAGAGTAAAGTAAAGTAGGGAAAAAACCTTTCAAACAACTTTGATAATAATATTATCTCTGCAATATATAAGGAACCGATTTAAATTTATAAAAACAGCCATTTTCCAATAGATAAATTGTCAATAGGTAAGATTAGGCAGTTTCTAAAGATGTAATCCATGCTACAAAAAAAAATTTTTTAAGTAACTTTGAGGTTTCATCCCAATTACCACCATGAAACTATAGTGAAGATGACAAAAAATGAAAAATGACAGTTATTGTAGAGGTTGGAATGGTAGAGCTGAGAACATTCTAAAAAACAATTGTGTATTATATTCAAAATGACAGTATAATGTGTTTAACCTTTGACCCAGAAATACTAGTAACAAGGCATATTCCAATAAGAAATCAAAAAAATAAGAAAGACTCATGTATACAAATAATGATTACATTTTTTGTTTTATCAACAAACTGAAAACTAAGAAAAGGCCCATGAATTAGGGAAATGGCTAAACAATTTATGATATAGGAATGTAACAAATTATTATTAAGCAGGAAGGAAGGAAAAAGGAAAGAAGGGAGAAAGGGAGGGTGGAAGGGAATAATCAAGCACAAATAATGAAGTTATTAGTGAACTAACCTTTATTAAATGCATATGTGCCAGAAACTGTGTTAAGTACTAGACATAGAAAGGAAAGCAAAAGATAGTTCCCTGCTCTCAAGGGTAGGTAAGAGTAGTCCTGTCTAATGGGAGAGGCACAACATAAAAAGAATTACATATAAGTAAGAGGATAAAGTGGAGACAAACAATATAGAGATGTACTAGAATTGTGGTGCACTAGAAAAGCTTTTATAAGGTGAAAATTTAGGTGAAGGTTGAAATAGCTAGACCTAAGAGACAGACAAGACAGAAAGAGTTCCAGACACAGAATCAATATTTGGAGAAGCCTATATGAGAAATAGCAAGGAAACCTACGACACTGGATCCCAAAAGGTAAATAAGATATGAGATGAGAACATTGGAAAGTTATGAGGTATTTAGATTCAAGTCTAAAGATTTTACAAGTCAAACAGAGCACTTTACATTTGATCCTGAATAACGAAACACTGACGTTTATTTTAATAAGATAGGTGGTAAAAAATTATCAGATTAGTGCTTTAGAAAGATAAATTTAACTATAAGGGAAGCATGGATTGGAGGGGAAAGAGATATGAGGAAAAGAGACCAATCAGAAAGCTATAGAAACAATCTAGGTATGAGAGCCTATATCAAAATGATTGCAGATAACAGAGACAAGAAGGGGAAATATTATATTTACATATATATGTGTGTATCGACATATTATATGTGCATCTGTGGAACAGATGTTACAAAAGCAGAAATGATATGCCTTAAAAACTGATTGGGTGGAGGACAAAAGAAGCTTGGTTGTAAGCCTGAAGAACTAATAGAATGGTTATGCCCTTGTCAACAACAGGAAAGTTACAAAGAATGGAGGGTTCAGGAGGAAAAATAATGCTTTCAGTTTAAGATTAAGATGTTAGTTTGAGATTCAAGTCTGAAAGCTGGGAGAAAGATTAGAGCTAGATATGTAGAAGTGAGTGTCATCTGCTTAGAGATAATAATTGAAATCATGGTTTGATGAGATTAGCAAATGAAATAGTATAGGAGAGAAGTAATCCCAGGTCAGAGAGTTGGGGGTCATCCACTATTAGTGTGTATGATCTGGTAGAAGATCAAGCCAAGAAGTCAGAAAAGTCAGACACTGGAGAAAAACCAGGATAAAGCCGTGTCATGAAAACCTATAGAGAAGAGAGTATCAAGAAGAGGATGATCAACAATGTCAAAGGTAACAGAAAACTCAAGAAAAATTAAGATTCAGAAAAGGCCATGAGATATATCCATTAAGAGATGATCATTATGTACCTAGTAATAAGATTGCTGAATCAAAGGATATATGGAGAAAACGTAACTCTTCTTGCACAATTCTAAGTTGATATCTACTTAAAACTGGATCACTGAACAATCTTACCAAAAATATATCCATGTAAACCGTACTGTTACAATAACATCATTAATATATAACTAAAGCCTGTAATATGACCAATCCTTGATATATACATATAAATATACACACATGTATATGAATATACATATTCAGCTAAATTGATTCTTTATAACATTTCCAATGGAACTGAACTGACACTGTATTATTTTACAAGTTGTTATATTTCTTAGTAATCAGAACTAAAATAACTATTAAATGAAGGAAACCTTTTCCCCAAAGAATTCTAACTCAAGAAAAAACATAATTATACACCCATTAGTATAGAATCATAAAATAAAAAAGAAAAACAATAACATAAAATTAAGACATTTAATTGAAACGTAGATCCTAAGAAAACTGCTCAAAACTTAAACAATAAAAAAGAACTACTTTTAAGTGTTTATCTTTTTTATTGTATTTCCTGTTAGCTATAGGATGATTCTCAAAAAAACCTCAAAGATGACATTTTGCAAGAGTTACATAAAAGTAAAAGTGACTCAACAGTTCCCAAACAACCAAAGCAGAACAAAATACATTATTATTTAAATTAAGGAAGTCTGGACATTACATGATACAATTGAAATTTCCATGGCAAATACATTTATTTTTTTTCTTTTGTAACGTCAAGATCAAGATCAAGATCAACAACACACACACTTTTCTAGGGACTTTTGAGTTAAATATGACAGAATTAAATAATATTAAGCTTAGAAAGTGGATATCAGAACTGACAACTCCTGTAAAAAAAAAGATGAAAAAGAAACGTCACTCTGTCATTATTATTGAATACTAAGTTTAAAGGAAAAAACTAAAATATGGAAAATGCAGCTTTGAGAGCGGAAAGGGGGAACACCAAAACCACTCCTGAAAAAAACATCACTAGTCTCAAATATCAAATATCTCTAATATCAAATATCAAATATCAAGTATATATTGAATACCTATTTCAAGCTACAGTAAAACTATGTAAGTCTGGATTAGAAACTAGCCAACGAAAATATGAAATTCCTTTGCATTGAATGCCCCAAAATGCTCTTTTTAACATCTGATTATCTTTTGTTTTATTATCACGTTCATTAATGACTAAAGCCTTAATTGGATCTATCCACAGACATCTTCCTTATCCTAGGGCTCCCCTAGCCAGAATTCCACAACCAGAACTGCTTTGGTGCCAAAGGCTGAGGTTACATACTGCCATAGAAATTGCTCCCATCAACACTAATACATTGTTGGTGGAATTGTGAATACATCCAAGCATTCTGGAGAGCAATTTGGAACTATGCTCAAAAAGTTATCAAACCGTACATACCCTTTGATCCAGCAGTGTTACTACTGGGCTTATATCCCAAAGAGATCATAAAGAAGGGAAAGGGACCTGTATGGTCACGAAAGTTTGTGGCAGCCCTCTTTGTAGTGGCCAGAAACTGGAAACTGAATGGATGCCCATCAGTTGGAGAATGGCTGAATAAATTGAATATGAATATTATGGAATATTATTGTTCGGTAAGAAATGACCAACAGGATGATTTCAGAAAGGCCTGGAGAGACTTACATGAACTGATGCTGAGTGAAACAAGCAGGGCCAGGAGATCATTATATACTTCAACAACAATATTATATGATGACCAATTCTGATGGACCTGGCCATCCTCAGCAATGAGATGAAACAAATCAGTTCCAATGGAGCAGTAATGAACTGAATCTGCTATGCCCAGAGAAAGAACTCTGGGAGATGACTAAAAACCATTACATTGAATTCCCAATCCCTATATTTTTGCCCACTTGCATTTTTGATTTCCTTCCCAGGCTAATTGTACAGTATTTCAGAGTCCGATTCTTTTTGTACAGCAAAATAATGGTTTGGTCATGTATACTTATTGTGTATCTAATTTATATTTTAATATATTTAATATCTACTGGTCATCCCGCCATCTGGGGGAGGGGGTGGAGGGAAGGAGGGGAAAAATTGGAACAAGAGGTTTGGCAATTGTCAATGCTGTAAAGTTATCCATACATATAACCATAATCCATACATATATCCATAATAAATAAAAGGCTATTAAAAAAAATTTAAAAATTTTTTTAAAAAGATAGACACTATGAGAATGGACAAGAAAAAAAAAATTGCTCCCATCATATGGTTTTTCCCCACAGGTTCAATTTGCCTTACCTAATACAAGTGTAATTTTGCAAAAAGTTCAGCAAAACTAACACACATAAACTCCATCTGAGGCCTGATTCTGATAAAATGTTCAATAGAAGTATAAATAATAACTTGAAAAAAGTTCAACCTCACTTAAAAACAATGTTAAAACAACTTTAATTTCTCCTTACCCATCAGATTGGCAAAAAACCTTTAAAACAATAAAATTCAGTACTGATGGGACCTATGGAAAACCAAAGACAATGCTGGTAGAACTAAAAGTTTACAGAACTTTTCGGGGAATCAGTCTGAAAATACACATGAAAAGTGACAGAAACAATCCTACTCTTTAAATAAATAATTCCATAGATAGGAATGTTATGCCACAGTTTCCTTTGAATGTTCTACCTCAGTCCCCCTGGTTGCAAACCTCCCCACCCCCACCCCTTCCTAACCATTAGAACTGATATAACTACTCTAAGGTTATAAACTATAAATGTTTAATCTCAGATAAGGGGAAGATCTTGTATTTTAGACATCTTGGCTCAGGCCTTCCCAACTTATCAGAATGCTCAGTGCTCACTCTATCCCTCCCCCCTTCTGGCTTTGTTCTCCCTTATCACTAAAGGGAAAAAAACCAAGACTTGATAATTTACACATAGATTCTATCAAAAACTATACATTATGATCAGGTTATATTTATAGTAGGAATATGAGATGTGTTTTACATGATAAAAACGATGAACAAAATTATGTTAATATCAAAAAATTTTAATCATAATTACATCAATAAAACAAAGAAAAAACTTTTGACAAAACAACACTTAGGTTTAAAAGCTTTTTAAAAAGGAACAATTCCTTAATACAAAAAAAGTGTCTGTCTAAAACCAAATGTAAGCATAATCTACAATGTCTGCCAGAGGTTTTTCTAATCAATGTAAAAACAAAGTTATATATTGCCATCATCATTATAATTAATATATTTCTGAAAATGTTAGCTACAACCATAAAACAGGATTAAGAGACTGAGGAAATCAAACAAAAGCAAAAACCAAAAATATCAAATTTTCTTAGCATTTATTAACCGTCTATGATGGTAACAGGCATTATGTTAAACACGAGCTACAGAAAGGGGGGGAAATACAGTATCTGCTCTCAGTGAGCTCACAATCTAATGTAGTTAATATGATAGCTTACTTAGAGAACCCTGAAGAATTCATTAAAATTATTTAAAACAATAACTTCAGTAAGGTACCAATATATAAAATAAATTCACAGCCTTTTTTGCACATTACCAACAAAAAGACAGCAGGAAGATACAGAAAAATAAATTCCATTAAAATAACTATTGAATATGGAAAATATTTGAAAAATCTGCTACTTAGACCCACATAATAATTATCTAAATAAAATATTTACATAATGTGAGCTAAATTTGAAAACTATTTATTTGAAATTCACGATTTAATCTTAGGAATATATTAAAAATGATAACAGAACCAGATAAGGTCAAGAATCTCAAGAGAAATAATGAAATAAAAGGTGGGAAATAGTATCAGGTCTACAAAGAATTAATCATCAAAACTCCAGTAACTGGTTAAAAATAGAAAAGTTGATCCCTGAATTATGTAATTAGGTTCAGAATATATATATTTTTAAATCATATATTGGTAAATTCAAATATTCCAAGTGCTGAGAACTAGTTTAGACCAACATTTCATGCCACAATATCCCACAATAAAGTTTAAGTATATTCAGCTCTTAACTATAAAGTCTTATCATAAATAAAGGCACAGAGCAGGAATGGGAATGCCTTTCTTATGGACAAAGGGAAAGTTCCTGACCAAAGGATTAAAAAAAAAAAATCAGAGTGTAAAAATGAGTAATTTTGATGGCATCAAATTGAAACTTTTTTGCACAAACAAGATCACTGCAGTGAGAACCAAAAGAGAAACAATGAGGAAAAAAAATTTTTTAAACAAATTAATTTTATAAAAAATCACAACCTGAGATATTACAACCCTACAAATCTAAGATATGTGGGGAACTGATTCATATCTAAGAATAAAAGATCAGAACAAGTAGAAATGGTCCAATAATATGAACAAAGTTCTCAAAAAATAGACAAATTATCAAAAACCACATGAAAAAATCCTCCTAATCACTAATAATGGCAGAGCACAAAAAAGAAAAATGAAAATTCTTGAAGGGCTATAAGTGAAAAAGAATACCAATGCTTTACTGCTGGACCTCAGAATTAATCCAATCATTAAAGAGTGTGATTTGGAACCTAAACAAAAAAATGTCATTAAACTATAAATACAAATTCTTTGCCCTAACAAAAACACTAATGGGTAAATACCCTAAAGAGATCAAAGAAAGAGGGGAACAACTAATATATACAAAATAATTATAGCAGGGCTTTTTGCTGTAGCAAAGAATTGGAAATGAAGGGTATTGTTCTTCAAGTGGGAAAAAAAGCTGAACAACTTTTATGGTATTTGGATGTAATGAAATATTATTGAATCAGCCCTTTTTGTTGTGGCAAGAAACTGGAAACTGGATGGATGTCCATCAGATGGAGAATGGCTAAATAAGTTATGGTATATGAATGTTATGGAATACTATTGTTCCATAACAAATGATCAAGAGAATGATTTCAAAGAAGCTTGGAGAAACTTACAGGAACTGATGATAAGTGAAGTAAGTAGAACCAAGAGAACATTGTACACAGTAACAGCATGATTATACAATGACAGACATGGCTCTTTTCAACAGCAAGGTGATTCAGGCCAGTTCTAATGGTCTTATGATAAAGAGAGTCATCTGCACCCAGAGAGAGGACTATGGGAACTTGAGTGTGGATCACAATATAGTATTTTCACTCTTTTTGTTGTCATTTCCTTGCTTTTTTTCCTTTCTCAATTTTTTTCTTTTTGATCTGATTTTTCTTGTACAGTATCATAAATGTGGAAATATGTATATTAGAATTGCACATATTTAACATCTATTGGATTACTTGCCATCGAAGAGAAGGAGAGGGAGAAAGGGAAGGAAAAAATTTGGAACATAAGGTTTTGCAGGGGTAAATGTTGAAAATTATCTATGTATATATTTTGAAAATAAAAAGCTTTAATAATAATTTTTTAAAAAAATAAAGGTCATCTAATTTCTATGGGTATTCTATACAACAGAGCACAACAAAACAAATTTTTTAAAAATAGCTGCTGCTACTTTACAATTTCTATACCATTTTATTTTGTCAACAGATCTTCCTTTATCAAACTAATTCTCTAAAGTGAACCCATTTTATGTATTTAATAGACCTTATAATAAATTGTTCAAACATGCTGAGAATAAAGCTGTAAATAATAAAGATTCACAATTTAATAAACATTTCTTTTTCTGTTCATTATATATGAAAATGTTCATATTTATTGATGTTTGTCAAGGTCACAATAAAAAAAGATGGGGTAATTTTGCTTGTTCAATGAGAAAGAAGAATTATAATATAGATACCTTTTATTTTTAGAAGATTAAAAGGAAAAAATAAATTATTCCTTTGGAGTTGTCATAGCTACAAAATTTTAGTTTTATAGTTATTAAAAACATTAATCACAAAGTAAAAATAGTCAATTCAACAATATTTTAATTTGATAACAATATATTCTTAGATTTAATACCTTGGCGTCATACTTTAAGAATTTTTACCCTACTATATGAAATTGCAAAGTATCATTGCCAAGTGATAATAAATTGTAACACATTCCTAGAATCAGGAAGTGCTGACAATTTCTAATATAGCTAACTACACAAAGGATGCTATTATAAAGAATGATATGCTTAAAGTGCTCAGTTTGTGAAACTACATATCCCAAATGAAACTGATTACATAAATATTTGCCACCAGTTTTAATTCGACTATTAGTCTACAATCTCTACTTCAAACTCTGGTTTTCCACAATGCCTGGCTCAATCTTCTTAGTGTTTACTAATATTTCCTTTGTCTGAAAAATACAAAAATTGATTATGGTAATCACATTAAATGTCCCTATTCAAGTATATACTTTTTTAAACAAATAAGAATACAAAGTAATAAAAATACAAGTTGATTGGACTTAGATCAAAGGACTTTCTATCTAGCCACTTATGTAATTTGATGTGACTTTCTCTATTGAGTCCCAATTAAAACTCTTTTGGGTCATTTTCAAACTTTTTAGATACTCTGTTCAGATCACTCTGAAATGCTCTGAAAGTAGCATTAATTTAAATCATTCCTCTTACTAACCTATAATAATTTACCAAACCATAATCACAAAGGGACAACATTTTAAGTCTTCTCAGGTACTCTTATTGATTCTAAGATAAACCTATATTTTGATAGTTTACACTTACATTCATATCGATTCTCCAAAAACAGAAGACAGCTGACTCTCCCAAGTACATTAATTGTGCCTTGTAAAGTGCTGTTAATGGAGTTGTGAACTGATCCAACTATTCCAAACGAGAGCAACCTGGAATGTTGCCCAGAGGGTTATCAAACTGTGCTTATCCTTTGATCCAGCAATATCCCCACTAGGTCTGTATCCCAAAAAGATTTCTTTTTTTTTAAAGGGGTGTTTTTGGGGCATCTAGGTAGCACAGTGGATAGAGCACCAGTCTTGAATTCAGGAGAACCCAAATTCAAATCTCCTCAGACACTTAACACTTCCTAGCTGGGTGACCCTGGGCAAGTCATTTAACCCAACTGTCTAAACAAAAAAAATAAAAATAAAAATAAAAAAGGGGTGTTTTCACAGCATGACTAATATGGAAATGTGTTTTACATGACTGCACATGTATAACCTATATCATATTGTTTGCCTTCTAAATGTGAAGGGGGAGGGAAGGGAAAGAATTTGAAACAAATTTTTTTTTAAATTAATGTTATGTTTCACCTAGAGGAGCGAGGGAAAAGAATAGGGAGAAAATTTGGGAAAAAAGGTTTTGCAAAAGTGAATGTTGAAAAATTTGCATGTATTGGGAAAAATAAAATATTAATAAGATTTTTAAAAATTAATGTTAAAAATTATCTTTACATAAGTGGAAAATAAATTTATATTTATAAAACATGATTTTACATGTAATTAGGAAAAAGTAAATATTACTTTAAAAATTGTATCTTATCACATTTCTACAAATAACCTTGCAAACAGAAAATGGCATCCTCATCCACAGAAAGAACTATGGATATTTAATATAGATTGAAGCATACCATTTTCACTTTTTTTTCCTTGTTTTTTCTTTATTGTGTTTTTCCCGATTTTTCTTTCACATGACTAATACTAATAGGTTTAAAATGAGTGCATAAATACATAATCTAGATAAAAATAAATATCTATCTACTGGGAATGCCAAAATAAATTATGGCACATAAAAAAATATTATTGCATCAACAAACAAATAGAACCAAGAACACACAAAAAGACAATAATGTAATAAAATAAAATAACACTAAAAGGCAGGTACCTTATCTCATCATTGGAGAATCTTGTTATTCTGAAAGACTGAATCTGCCATATTCATATCTCCTTAAGTACCCTCTGAGAGGAGGACACAGCTATGAGCTCCTGAGTCTCTCTGTAAGAAGGTAGCCCAACACAATCTTCTCCCCATTTCTCAAAAGCTACAATGCTTTTAGATTTCTTTGGACTTCTCCACTATGCTCCAGGTCAGGTCCCTTACCCACTTCTTATTTCAGCTTCTTTTGTGTGTTTTCCTCTCCCATTAGATTATAAATAAACTCCTTAAGAGTTTTTCTTTTATATTTGATCCCCAGCACTTAACATAGTACATGACAAATAAGAGGAGCTTAATAAATGTTTATTGACTAAAAAGTAAATTGATTATTAAATTATAGTGACCAATTTCAATTCCAAGAAAATTGTAATAAGACTGCCTTCCTCCATCTTATTAAAGAGGTAAGGGATCAAGAAAGTAGAATATAGTAGGCACTGTGAAATATAGTCAATGTACTCGTTTTTGCTTAAATATTTTTATTATAAGAGAAGATTCAATGCTGTGAGAATGAAGGAGAAATGACTGGGTTGTAAAAACAAAAAAGTGTCAATAACACTTAAGAAAACCAAACTATTTTAAGAAATGCCAAGTGAAGAAAAATCACCACTACTCTGCTATTAAGTAATTAAACAAGTGCTAAAGTACTGAAAAACCACATTGATTCTACTAAAATATGTAGCATTATATAGAACAGATAATTTAAAAATTCCATACTTCACAATTTAATAAGTGAAATGATCTCTTCTGTATTTAATCATGTGAAAATATCACTGGCAACGTTTTATCTTCCAACTATTTCAAATCACTACAAGTATATATTAAGAATCTGCAATACAATCAGCATTGTAGATAGTATAAAAGAAATTTGAAAAATAGTCTTTATCCTCAAGAAGCTTATAACCTAGCTGGGAAGACTAATATATATGAAATAGTATCAAAAATGTAAGGCATATATATTTGTTAAATTATGTAGTCCAAACATTAAGAAGTTCAGGGGCTCAATAAAAGTAATTGAGAAAAATTTCATGAAATAAAATTGACTTGGGCTTTTGAAGGCAAGCAAGAACTGGATACAATAAAGGTAAAAGAAAGGAATTCCAGAACAATAGAACAACAAAAGCCTCAAAAAGCAGCATGGCAAATTCTTTAAAAAAAAAAAATTAGACCATATTAAAGGATAAGGTATGTTTGGGAGAAATATGCAAGGAAAGTTAAAGTAGCAAAAAAACAACAGAGAGCCTTGAAAACTAGTCATAAGATTTTAAACATGGTAACATGAAAAGGAAACACGGGAGGTTTTCAAGGAAAGACACTAAAAACGATGTATTATGAATATTCAGTTGACAATAGTATATACCCAAAGAACTAAGACAATTGTCTGAATTAAATTAAAATTTTATCCAGATGTTTTGAGCAAAGTATTTCTTCCTGAAATATTGAAATAATTACCGTAATCTTTACTTAACAATAATACTGGTCATTTACCACTAGTTACATTACAGTGTTTTTACTTTTCCAAGTACTTCCATATCATTTCATAAGATCTTAGATTTAAAACTAAAAGGCACTTTGCATCTCACACATCATTTAGGCCAAACTGTAGGTCAGAAAATAAGCGACTTGTCCAAAAAATTACAAGGTTCAAATAGAAAAGCCAAGAATCCTATGATTTCAAAACCAATGCACACTTTTTAATTTTTTTAATAGGATATTATTTTTCCAATTAAACATAGTGGTTTTTCCCTAAGATTTTGCATTCCAAATTTTTTTTCTCCATTTCTCCCTTACCTTTCCCCTCCTCAGGACAGCAAGCAATCTTATCTAGATTATGTATGTATGCACTCATTTTAAACCCATTAGTATTAGTCATGTGAAAGAAAAATCAGGGGGAAAACACAATAAAGAAAAAACAAGGAAAAAAAAATGAAAATGGTATGCTTCAATCTATATTAAATATCCATAATTCTTTCTGTGGATGAGGATGCCATTTTCTATTACAAGTCTTGGATCACTGTATTATTGAGAAGAGCTAAGACCCAGATGACTCTGAAGGGGAAAGTGAGACAGGTGACTTTGCAAGCCCCTCTCACTTAAATCCAACAATCAAGTCTATCATAGTTAATTATCACACAATCTTGCTGTAACTGTGTACAATATTCTCTTGTTCTGCTCACTTCACATAGCATTAGTTCATATTAAATTTTTCCATGCTTTTCTGAAATCAGCCTGCTCATTATTTCTTAAAGAACAATAATATTCTATTAACTTCGGATACCATAACTTATTCAGCCATTCCCAACTTGATGAGATCCATTCAATTTTCAATTCCTTGACACCACAAAAACAACAGACACAAACTGTTTTGCACATGTGGTCTTTTTTCCCCACCCTTTTTTTTCTTAAATCTCTTTAGGGTATAGGCCTAATAGTAGTATTGCTGGATTAAAAAACTGTTGTTTGTCCTTCATTTTTGAAGAGGACCATGACATCAGGGAGGTGAAGCCAAGACATGCACATGAATTGGACTTAAGTGAGAGATGGCAGTGTAAAGATGGGTGACTCACCTGCCTCACTTTCCCCTCCCAAGCCATCTAGGTCCAATGGCAAGATACAGATCAAGATGACTGGAGATGGCCCTGGATGAAATGGGAGACTTTGGTCTTTTTAAGCTAAGGTCTTCAACAGGTCTCAGTATGACCAAGGCTGCACCATTCAGTGATTAAGGCTAGGTAGCAATTCAAAAAATATATGCAGTTTGATAGCCCTTTCTGTTGTGTAGTTTGTGTAGTTTGCTCTCCAGAATGGTTGGGTCAGTTTACAATTTTACAACAATGTATTAGAGCCCTGATTTTCCCACAACCCCTCCAACATTTATCCTTTTCTTGGTCAGTCTGATAAGTGTGGAATGATATTTTAGAATTGTCTAAATTTGCATTTCTCCAATCAATAGATTTTGAGCAGTTTTTCATATGACTATAGCTAGCTTTGATTTCTAAAAACTGCCTGCAGAACATCCTTTTTGTAGAATTATGATGTTCTATTGTGATTTATTTAATGCCTGTGTAGATAAAAGCAAAGTGAACTATTTCCTACAAAAATATTTTCTGATTAGACCACCTACATTGAATAGCATTCCAGTTTTATGAATTAAGCACTTAAATACTCAAAGAAATTTTGGATTAATATTTTTAAAAGGATAGTAGGTAATGCAATAGATAGAACATTGGATTTAGAGTCAAGACCACCTAAATTCAAATCCAGTCTGGACATGACTAGCTGTGTGACCACGGTCAAGTCACTTAACCCCTTGCCTACCTCAGTTTCCTTATCTGTAAAATGGAGACCAAAGTAGCACCTACCTTCCAGGGCAGTTGTAAAAAATGAGAAAATTGTAAAGCATTTGTAAATCTTAAAGTACTATATAAATCTTAGCTATTATTTTTATACCACTTAGCAAAAGGTTTCACTATATTACTATGTAAATTGGCTTTTAGTGGGGAAAAAAATTACCACAATGCTCTTCATAGTTCTTAAGCATAAGAAATATCTAACAGTTGCGTAAATGATTGAGACTTATCTTCATAACAAAATACAACTACAGCTAGGGCCAAAGTACCAAGTAAAGTAACAAATTCCTAATAAATCATGCCAACTTATAAAGTGTCTCCCATTTCACTATAAAGTAAATATTACAAAGTAGAATCAAGGCTTTGGAAATTTCATTTTTAAAAAAATAATATGAAAGTATGGAATTCCACATACTATATATGTACTTCCATTCTCTTTGCTTTTTACCCAGCAATTATGTTCTCCTCTTAAGTAGCATGATTCAGATTCAGTACTAGTTCAGTGCAAGTTTTCCCTGCACAAAACGTACTCTTACCATAACCAGAATGCTGTAAAAGTCCTCATATTAAGTTGCATTTTTAGTACCTTCCTTCTTTTAATTATTTTCAGTTTAACCTGTATATAGGGTTAATTTTTGGTTTGTTTATTTACATTTTCTTCCCTATTATTTGCCTGTGAGCTCCTCAAAGGGAGAACTGTATTTTGCCTTTTTTTTTTTAGTATCTTCAAAGTTTAGCTTAATGCCAGTCAGATAGAAGGTGCTTAATAAATGTTAATTGATCGATTTGTGAGATCTTTCTTTTTGCCTTCAATTTCTAGCTAGTCCTGAGAACTTTACTAATACAGATGCTTCTGCATTGAATTCAAATAACATTATTCATAAATCAGAGGCTCAGGTAAATACTATGAGCCAAACCATGTCTACATCAAAATCATTTGCCACGTGATTTTTACTATTCTTCCTGATCATCAATTTTTTTTTTCATTTCTCAAACATATCAATGTAGTTCCACTGAAAAATAAAAGCCAATCAAAATCAGAACAAAATTTGTATAGAGTACTTTATTCACTGAAGTATTCAATTAATAACTGTTTTCAGATAATGAAATATTTACTTGGCAATCATCTTCATTGACTACTTCAATCTGTATCTCTTCTATACCAATGCTCAAATAATACAAAATGTTTTCAACATCAGGTAGTTTTTTTAACTGCACTTTTAAGTCTCAGAAGAAAAACTTTCCCATCCTTCCCAAAATCAATTTTATGGTGAATAATCCCTAATCAGCATTTCTCAAATTTTATAGAGTAATAATGTCTGGTGGCTGGTTATGCCAAAAGTAAAGGATTTGTAAACCAAATTTATTAACAAAATGAATGACTGGCACAGGAGCCCCATCATTACCTATAAGAAAGACGTAGTTCACCAAGGGATTCCAAAAACCATGTCTAAAAATGTGTCCAAAATGCATTGCCTTATATCTAATGGTAGCACATAATGCATTAAAAACAAACTTTCTTCAAAGGCTTACTCTGTTAACAGGAACAAAGTTTTAATATACAAGCCTTATAATGTCAAAAATATATTCTAGTAAATTCCTGAGTAGGAACTGATTCTTGCTTTTCATCTTTCTTTGTTGTTTCAATTCATAGTACTGGAGCCCTTACACAGAGTTGGAGCTTAACAAACTTTTGTTTAATTGAATATTGCAATGCCTCCTCATCAAAAAAAAAAAAAAAAAAAAAAAAAAAAAGCCCCTGGCAATTTGAGGAATGGAGTCTATATACAAAAAGGTTCAGGTGGGAACTTTAACAACCACCAAAAGTTAAAAATCAGAGCTCAGTCAGCATACAGAGGTTATTAAGAAGGTATTTACAGAAGTCATTCATGAGTAAAAGAAATAGAAATTAGTAGTGAGAAATCTGTGAATATAAAAAAGACTTTATCATGGCAAAGAAAGAACAGAAAAAACTAAAATGAAAATAGTCAACGAAATCTATTAAAATATTGCCTAAGAAGAAAAGTGATATGGATGAGAATGCTGTCAATCTGAATTCTACTCTCAGCTTTAGAAACATGTCATTCTGAAACTTTCGACAAATCATAAACCCTCTTTTTCTCCAACTATATTAGGATTTAAAAAGCTACTTAAAAATATAATCAAGATTAAAGGTGTATATAACTTGGTAAAGCACAAAAACCATTATTTTTTTAACTTCTTGCCCTAGCTCCCCTTAGCACTTCTTGGAGAACAAAGGGCAACTTAGCCAGACCTTCTTCTGGAGGTGGGGGTAAGGAGCAAAAGAAGGGAACTATGCACCTATGCATCTGAACCCTACTTTCACACCTTGAAGAAAGGGTTCTGAGAATGAGGTTTGCAATGAGACCTCTCCAGACTCTTATCTTATAAGAGGAACTATAGAAAATAAATGGAAAAAAAAAAAAAAACCCATAAAATAGTATTTTCAAATTACTTAGATTACACATAGCATCTAAACAGCACTTTAAGATTTGTAAAGCACTTTATATATAAACATATCTATCACATTTTCATATGATTATATTCTAAGGCACTGGATGTAGCCTTACTCATTTCAAACCCAGTTTCACCTCTACTAAATTTCCACATATCCAAGGCACTACTTAATAACAGCAAAAGAGAAATGTACAGTTGCACAGACCAGTGAAGTTCCAATAAAACACTATTTCAAGTAGTGTTAGAGTTAGAAGGAACCTTAAAAGTTCAAATCCCTCATTTCAGGAAACAGAGCCCCAGAGACACTGACTTGTCTTCTTCATCAGGGTATTCAGGTAATAAAATGGCCAAGAGTTAAACATATTCTCTTATTCCAAATTCAGTACTTCTGCTTCCAATTGCTGAAAAACTATTTCCTTTGTTCACAACTAAGATTTTTCTGAAACTTCCTCTGGGTAAAAGAAACCTTATGTTTATAGCTGTAAAATTTGTGTCAAAGAGAAGAGACAGAGACGGACCAAGAAACATGCCATACTAAAGGATTCATCTTTGAAGTATAGCAGATTATAGAAACTTGGCAGAAGCTCCCAGATTCCTGATTCCAACTTCATGATTCAGGAGTTGTATGATTATTCTTCTTTATAACTCCTTCCTTTCAAATTTATAAAGAATTAAAATGCCCTGTTCAGGTGTCACTAGGCAAACTAACCACACTGACTTTCAGCAGCAATTTATTATTGGGGGATGAAAGTAGCAAACAGAATTTCCTATTTTATGCATCAGTTAGATATTAGGTGGTTCACGTTAACTCACAAATATCACACAACCCAAAACCAGCAACAGAAACAATAATATGCTCTAAAACAGAAGTCATGCCTCCTTGGTATAGTTCAAAAAGTATAAATAATGCTCACTTTCACACTGTCAGAGCACTTTAATCAGGTTAATTATTGTCCTTTTCTCTATAAATAAACCTATCTACACTCTGGATCATTTTTATTAGGTGCAGAAAAAAAAAAAAAGAAGAAGAAGAAGAAGAAAGAAAAACTGCTTAAGCATTAGTCTCATAGAGGTGCTAACAAAAAAAGTTATAATTCAGCAGCTTCACTATGGTTCTACCTTGTCTGTGACGCAGCTAACAGTAGTACCAAAATGTTTTCCTTTCTCTTTCCTATGCAACACCTCATAATTTCAAATATGGCATTTGCTGGCCAACACAATTCCAATTCTTTGTTACTTACATAAATCTTTTTTTGGAAGGCCGCCCCAGCTTTTGTGACACTATGAAGGCCCTGTGTCCAAACACAAAGCAAGATACAATGAACAAGAAAAACCAACAACAGCTGCACAATTCAGTAAACAGGGACCTTATTGACCATGAGTTGATGTCACCTCATTCTGCTTATCCAAAAGAAAGGCATCTAGGATTCATCAGTGTAGTAAGCTTCTTTTTTATGTTTGTTTCTGCCCCTCCAAGTATACAAAAAAGAAAGCAAAATAAGGAGAATAACAGTCTTCTATTTTCAAGTTCTAACAAACTATACCTACTACACTGTCCTCTATTTTTCTATCTTTTGCTCTCAAACCCCATCCCTAGATTACTCTGACCTGAATGGAGCTAGAGAAAATCACCAAACCATGCTGACTAGTTCCACTATAAATTAACCTAGAGGGACCTATGTTCAAGTCATGCCTCCGTGTAAATACTGGTTATGTGACAATCTCAATGTCCCCAGGGAACTCTCTAAAACCATAAGTGGCAAAGAAGGTGCCAACCTACATTGGTAGGGGAAGTTCCTCCTCTATTAGTGAAACTGCAGGTTTTAGTCCCCATTCCTATCCCTTAATCTCAACTGGCACTTCACCACAAGATTATCCTTCTACTTCTCCTTATTCACTACTTACCAAAAAGGTTATTCCAAATCTTCTCTTCCATCCTTCAGATTCCCAAGTTATAGCCTCCTCCACCCTCCCAACTGAGGGAACTCATAACATATTTCACCAAAAACTAAGGCCATTTTCCAGAGAGCTCTCTCTTCTCTCACCTTTTTATCTCACATCCCTCTGACATTTCTCATTATCTCTTCCTTTAACTCCAGGTGCAGAGGTGGCCCTTCTCCTTACCAAGGCCAACTTTTTATAATCCTACAGGCACTTGATCTCATTTCTTTCATTCTTCAGCAGTCTTCACAATTATCATCTCTATTCTCTAAACTTCCATCTCCTTCTTATCTATCTACAGCTTCCCTGATGCCTACAAACACGTCGTCCCATCCACAAGACTATTTCATCATTAAAAAACTCTCATTAAATCCTATCTATTTGGCTATAGTTAGAACTTTAGTTCTTTTCTCTTATTTTCTGCTAAACTTACAAAATCAGAGAATATCCAACAAGTCCTCTGCCTCTCTTCTAATTCTTTTCTAAACTCTCCACAATTTAGTTTCTTATCTCATCTTTCAATTGAAGCTATTCTTTCCAAAGTTACCAACCATTACTTAATTGCCAAATCTAAAAAGCTTTTTCTCAGTCTTCAGCCTTCTAGACCTCTCTGCAGCAATCAACTTGATCACATTCTTTTTATCATTTGTTCATTCTTAAGGACAGGATCTACCTGTCTTACAACTCTTCAGTCTCCTGAGCTGGATTTATATCATGCTCATAACTGTATGTGTCTTCCAAGGCTTTGTCCTGGGCTGTCTTAATTTTTCTGTCTACACTCATTAAATTTAAACTCTATAAGGGCAGGGACTGTTTTTGCTCCTTTTTTTGTTCCTTTTTATACCCAAAGCTAAACACAGTGCCTAATCACAATAAGTGCTTAATAAATACTTTTAAAGTTTATTTTTTTCTTTCTCTTATTTTTTAATTGGAGCCAGTGAACAGTAATGACAAAAGGGCCTGCCATTGTAACTTTTTAAAAATAATAAGAATATAAAATGGAGATTCACAATTTCACAAAGAATTCTCTTTGTACGTTCTGCTTTATGTATGGAAATGCTTTTTTGATGCTTAAATTCAGAATTTTTGAAAGTTTCCCCAAAAAGTTGTTGTTTGATTCAAACACAAATGATTATACCTATAAGGAAACTAATGTGAATTTGTCATATTTTTTCCTTTTTATCATAACTATCTGCTCTTAAGTTTTCAGAAGGATATCTTATACTATCTCTCACAGGATGACCATAATAGAAATTCACTATCCCAAAACTGGGACATTGATTCATTGTTGGTGGAGTTGTGAACAAATCCAACCATTTTGGAGAGTAGTTTGGAACTATGCTCAAAAAGTTATCCAACTGTGCATACCCTTTGATCCAGCAGTGTTACTACTGGGATTATATCCCAAAGAGATTATAAAGGGGAAAGGGACCTGTATGTGCACGAATGTTTGTCAGCCCTTTTTGTAGTGGCTAGAAACTGGAAACTGAATGGATGTCCATCAGTTGGAGAATGGCTGAATAAATTGTGGTATATGAAAATTATGGAATATTACTGTTCTGTAAGAAATGACCAACAGGATGATTTCAGAAAGGCCTGGAGAGACTTACACGAACTGATGCGGAGTGAAATGAGCAGGACCAGGAGATCATTATATACTTCAACAACAATACTAGATGATGACCAGTTCTGATGGACCAGGCCATCCTCAGCAACGAGATCAACCAAATCATTTCTAATGGAGCAGTAATGAACTGAACTAGCTATGCCCAGAAAAAGAACTCTGGGAGATGACTAAAAACCATTACATTGAATTCCCAATCCCTATATTTATGCA
Organism: Sarcophilus harrisii; assembly: GCF_902635505.1. Taxonomy (NCBI): domain Eukaryota; kingdom Metazoa; phylum Chordata; class Mammalia; order Dasyuromorphia; family Dasyuridae; genus Sarcophilus; species Sarcophilus harrisii. Next base: position 353,236,253 of record NC_045429.1, on the reverse strand, counting down.
CACTTGCATTTTTGATTTCCTTCACAAGCTAATTGTACAATAATTCAGAGTCTGATTCTTTTTGTACAGCAAAATAATGTTTTGGTCATGTATACTTATTGTGTATCTAAGTTATATTTTAATATATTTAACATCTACTGGTCATCCTGCCATTTAGGGGAAGGGGTGGGGGGGGTAAGAGGTGAAAAATTGGAACAAGAGGTTTGGCAACTGTTAATGCTGTAAAGTTACCCATGTATATATCCTGTAAATAAAAGGCTATTAAATTAAAAAAAAAAAAAAAAAAAAAAAAAGAAATTCACTATCCCAAACTAATTTGTGAGAAGTCCACTGAGAACTTGACAGATTCTATATATAGATCTATATATACAGATCTAATATAGATAGTCCATATCTATATTAATACTTTAACATAGAATCTGTCAAGTTCACAGTGGACTTAAATGATTGTATTAATCTACCTTAGTGAAAAAGAATAATAATCTTGCAATCCATGTTTCAACTCTATCTTTATTTACAGATTTACAATACACTATGGGAGACTAACCATTATAATTAATTTAGAAGTTAGTCTCTAAATACTTTCATTAAATTCAGTAATCAAAACCTTGAGAAAGGAGAGGCCATCAAGATTTTATAAAATGTGAAAGTTTTATGATATCATGATTGTCAGGAATTACTAATATTAACTGTTTAAATACTTATTTGTTCAACTACTACTTATATAACCTATAAATCACAACAAATTTAAATACTAAATTGTTAACTACTTACAGACTACATCAAGTCTCTCTCCAATTCAATCTATCCTTCACTCAGCTATCAAAATTATTTATCTAAATCACAGAATGACCATATCATCCCCTTTACTCAATTAATTGCAGTAATCTTGAAGGAGAACCAAGAGGGGAGGGGAAAGACCAGGAAAGGCCTCTTGCAAAAGAGGTTATTTGAGCTGAGACTCAAAGGAAACCAGGAAAGTCAAGAAGCAGAAATGAGGACAGGAGAGCATATCAAGCATGGAAATGACAAAGAGAGAAGTTGCCACTAGAATTTATTGAGTAGGAATCAGACCAGCACTTCAGGAAAAATCACTATACCAGCTGAGTGTGATGGTTTGAAATGTGGAAGGTCTTAAGACAGTCAGATTAACCAGAATGTTATTTCAATAGTCCAGGCATGCAGTTCTGAATGCCACTATCAGAATGTATCCATATTCTGTAAAGATAAAGATAGGATTTATTGGATACATGAGACATTCAAATAATGATTCAAGAATGACACAGGGATTGTGGAGTCTGAATAACTTAGAAGAATGGTGGTGTCTTCTACAGTAACAGGAAACCTGGGAAGTGAGGAGGATTTGGGAGAAAAAAATATAAGTTGTGTTCTAAACATGTTGAGTTTGAAGGACCTACAGATCAACCAGTTTGAGATACCCATAAGGCATCATTTTGGTCCTGAACTGGAGCTCAAGGGACTAGGAGATACATATTATTATCATATATTTCTTTTAAATTTTCCAAGAGCTTTAAGTGTTATATAATTTGGCACTGACAACTACCTTAAGTCTTCTTAACACTAAGTTCAACTTACTTTCCTAGTACTTAGCACAGGACCTGACACATAAGTACTTCACCCCACATATCCAATCCATAACCAAATGTTATCATTTCTACCCAGACATTCCTATCCTTTCCTTTCATACAGCTACAATCCCAGTACATGTCCTCATCACATCCAATCTGGAATACTGCAATGGACGACTTCAAATTGGTCTCCCTCCTTAGTGGCTCTCTCCAATCCAATAACATACTCTTCCCTCAGCTATCAAGTTGTTCTCCTAAAGGTAATCAGACTGACCATGTCACCACTTATAAAACAGCTCAGGGAACTCCAACGGCTCTCTCACATTTGCAGTATCAAATATAAAGTGTTCAGTTTAGCATTTTAAAGCTATAGATAGCCCCCTTCATATCTTTCCAACCTTCTCAAATACTCTATAATTGAGCTGCACTGATCTACTTGGAGTTCTTGGAATATTACACTCCATGGCTTTGCAATAGCTCTCTCCTGTCACTGGAATACTCTGTCCCCTCACTCCACCCATTATTTCCTTTTGTTACTCCCTTCAGTGTTCAATTCAAATTCTACTTTTTGCAGGAAGCCTTTCCTATACTAAGTATCTTTCATTTTCAGATTATCTTCATATATTGTTACGTATCTCGAACATTCCAAGACATTTATATGTTGTCTCTCCCCATTACAGCGTACACCCCTGGAGAACACGGGCTATAATTTTTGTGTGGAGGGTTTTTGTCTCTTTGTATGTTCAGTGGTTAGCACAGTCCCCAGAACATAGTAAGACTTAATAAAAGCTTAGGTACTGATTGATGATAGATTGTAATAAATAGCAATGGTATTCTGTATGATTATATAGAAAAATAAAATATGGCAACATGCTATATTACCTTTTGTTCAAAAAACAATGAAAAACATTACAATTTCATTTCTGTCTGTACTATGGACAATCAAACCCAGTTTCTGTCTTCTTAGATGAATATGAAGGACTTACAAAAATCTAAGTGTTCATTGGACATAACACAGAAACAAAACCTCTTCAAACATGACTTCTAGACCTTTCCCAAAAGAAATCCTTTAAAGGCAATATTCATAGTTTCACAGAGAAAGGATACTTACTTCTGAGAGAAACCACAAGAGTACAATATACTCTTGATAAGAGTAAGCCAGAAACAGCAAGGAAAATTTAGTACCAATCACCATAACAAGAATTTGATTGCAGGACTGAAAAACTATATGTAGGATGCTAAAAAATTCTTGTAACTTTGGAGAAAACGTAACTCGGGAACATAATCGTTTTTGACACATGGCTTATTTTCATCACCCAGTTCAAGGAAGAAATAAAAGACCACAACATAATTAAAGGAAAAAAGAAGATATCTTTTAAATTCTATTACCACAAATTAACAGCTAAGATTGTCACAAGCAAGCCTCATAATCTTTCTTTAGTTTCTTGAGAAAGAGATCATACAAGAGAAGCAAAAAAGGAGACATAAAAGAAGGGGGGGAGGGGGAGAGAATGAGATCTAACTTTATGATCTTAGTCCTCTTACAACACTTAATCTTTTTTCAGATTTAAAGAACTTAACGAACACTGTAACTTTTCTTGAATATAAGGAGTAAAATAAAATATGGAGGATCAAGTCTTACTCATAGGATGGAACAACTGCTGGGTAGCTTTAGAAAACACACGCTTTACAAACCATAGTCAAGATCCCAACAACAGATTGTTGAATTATAAAGAATCCTAGGAAAGACAAAATAGATATGGTAAATATCAGCTACTCCAATGTGGTGTTAATTTTTATATGCTTAATCTCAGCTACTATAAGTATGAAGGCAAAATCAAAACTAGTGGTTCATAACTTTTGAAGCTCATTCAATGCAATGCAGAAAATACTAAGAAAAGCTATCCTCAATTATTAGGTCATACTTTTCCTCAAATCCTTTTTTAAAGATTCTGTCACTCATAGTATATTTTATTAAAACCCCATTCCCTAAGATGACACTTAATAATTCAGCTTTTGGTTATAACAATGGTTACTTGGGCCACAATTACTCTACAGTCAACACTTTCAAATAAAGCAAACGAGAAAGAGATCATGTATTCAGTAATACAATATCAACCTAAATTTCCTGTTAATGGCTACAATTACTGACACTGCTGATAGTTTCTATCAAAAACAAAGAAAAATAAAACATAAGCAAGGGATAAGTCTAGCACATAGTTTATAGACAGCTCATGTGCCCAAGAGTTCTTCAAATATTTTTAAACAAAAAAGTGCTTAAAAAAAAAAAAAAGACTGTTTCACAAACTCCTAGTCTAATTGAAATAAATGATAAAGTATGACATTTACAACATTGTATTAAGTTGTGCTAGCCTTAAAAAAATCTACTTAAAGGAAACTAAGATCCTCATTTACACCAATATCAACCATTTCCTATGTTTTCAAATATACCATTTAAAACTCATAAAGATGATTCACAGCAGATTGCAGAAAGACCTGTAGATATATAAACTAACCAAGTTAATTTGCCTTCTGAAAAATACAAATTATTACCTTTAATCCTAAAACCAAAAACTGTATGGGTGGCAGTTGGATAAAAATCTATTTTGGGGTTTCGTTTAAAAAATGACAGATAGCATATAGTCTTCACAACCTCAAACTTGAGAAACAACAGATTTCTGAATGAGCTTGTAAATCATTCTCATTGATCTCCTCTTTCACTCCATGTAAGCTAGTACCTAATTGAGGCCAGAACTGTCAAGCTTCAAGAATATCCAGAAAATGACTACACTACTGGGCTGGAAACACATCTACAATTAGGAATACTTCTTAGGTTGAAGCAAAAACAAAAAACAAAAAGCGGACTGAGGTTGCTCTTAAGCTAAAGTATTATCTTTAGAATACACTTCAGGGAAAAAATGGGTACAAAAGCAGTTCTTTATTTACTGTTTTACTGTTTTGACAAAAAATGGCTTAGTCCACAACTGCATCCCTATCTTTCAAACACTGTGGCAAGTAGGGTTCTCAGAAACCATCCTTCACTTTCTCACATATTTGCTGAAGTTCCTTTTTAACCAAAGTAAACAAAACACAATCCAGTGTTTCCCACTTAAGATTAATTTGCATTTTAATCTAAATCTAATCTGTCCTTGGGCACTTGACAGAAGAACCCAGAATAATGGCTGTTTTCCTGACTTAGGAACCTGTTAAACAGTCTAACGTCCAACATCCAAAACAGCAAGTTATTGCCATATATTTTACCAAAATAAATAAATAATGTCTTAAAGAATCCATTAAACCTTGAGGAGAAATGCAAATACAAAGCCAAACCCTTAGAAAAATAAGCCACACAAGGCTGTAAACTGAGCAATAATCATTTCCAGTTAAGATGTGCGCTACTGAGCATAACAACGATAAATGCTGGGAGCGATAACATCCTACTGTACATCTAAGCCAAGAAAGGGCAGGCCACGAACTGTTAATGACACCAAGACAGGCAGGGCTCTGAAAGGTGCACCACCGAGCACCACCTCAGAATACAGGATTTCCGAATGCCATTTTAATACTGCTGGAAGAGAGAAGGCAAGTGCAGTAAATAGGCAAAGGCCAACGTCTGCAGAAGTAGGTAACCTAAGACCAGGGTCTTGTGGCAGCATCAGCTGTCCAGCCTCATCTCACCTCAAACACACAACTTAATTTCAGGGTGTTCTTATCACTGCCAACAGGAGGGGGAGAGGGAGGCGGCGGCGGAGCGGATGATGATAGTGCACGGGAGAGAGCTCCCAAGTGACAGATAAGGGGCCTGGAAGAAGCCCGAGATAGGAAGCCCCTCGAAGAGGGTTTGTGCGGGCAAAGAGAAGGGAGGGTATTCTTGCACCAGAAAGAAGGGTCGCCCGCTGCCGCTCAGGCTGTTAAGGAGCCGCGGGAGGAGGGCAAGGGCTGGGGAACAACCAGATGTCAGGGGAAAGGGGCTTGGAGGAGCTGGAGAGCAGTGGGGGAAGGGTTGGGGAGGGAGGGACTTCCCCGGACATTTACAAGAGGGCATCACCGGAGAGCACGGGCAGCACCGGTGGGATCCCCCTTCTCGGCATCAGGCCCCGACCCTCTCGCCAAGCCCCTCTCGAAGCGGTGCACGCCCCGGCTCTCCCTTCCCCACAGACGGACCTTCTCCATCTCGCTCCCCGAGTCTCTTGGCTCCCTGAACCTGTCGGGGGGCCTGGACCAGTCGGGGGGAGGGAGTCCCCTCCCTCCCGTAGCCTCCCCGGGCCCAGCCCGGCCCCTCCCCCTCACCTCTTCTCAGCGCCTCCTCATAGCTGAGGAATCCGATCCGTGACTCCTTGGCGCCCATACTCCCTTCATCCCCTCGGCCGGGGGTCGGAGCCTGATAGCGCCCCCCGTCCCCGCTTCCTCCTTGTCGTCGTCCCGGGTGACGGTGTCCTCGTCCCCCGTCCTTCCGCCCCTCTTAGGCGCACCCACACACGCACACACTAACAAGTGCGGCTCCTGGCCCGGCGGCTCCTCCCGGCCACCACCGATACCGTCGCCAGCCCAGCCGCTGCCGCCGATGCCGCCGCCGCCGCCGCCGCCGCCGCCTCCATGCTGAGTCACGTGACCTCGCTCCCACACTTCCCCCGCCCTCCCTGCCCTCCCCTCCCTACTCCGCCCTCCTCTTCTTCCACTCCTCCCCCACGGCCTGCCCCCGCGCCAGCCCCGCCGGGGGTCACCTGACCCGAGGCTCGGGGATTGTTCCGGGTAATGGCCGATTGGGGTTGGGGGGAATAAGGAGGGGACGCTACGCCGCGCCCAGCCCCTCTCCGCGCAGAGGCGTAGGGGGAGGGGCTGACCCGCCTCACGTGGGCTGCCGTCGTTCCCTCCTCTCCCACCAATCAGAAGCTGAGCGGCTGGATCGGTCTCGAGCCGCGCCACAGAAGAGAGTGGAGGGCGGGGGCGAAGAGTGGAGTGGGATTGGCTTCCGGGGCGGGCAGGCCGGAGAAGGGGAGGAGCGGATTGGCGGAAAGGGGAAGGCTTAAAGTTCTCTCCGTCCCCTGGGCGGAGCCAGTGCTCATCCGGAAAGGACGGCGGTTGAGCTCGCTCTGTACTCTCGAGCGCACGCGCTCTGAGTTAAGAAAGGACGCCGCATGGGTCCTTGACAGGAGCGCTCTCCGACCAAAATAAGTGCTCCTCCCTCACTCCCCCTGCCCAGCAGATTTCTGAAGCGGGTGGCTCCCCGCGTCTGTGCTCTTCCCGTGCCTCCCAAGGGGCATGGGAACCAATCCGGGCTGGTCTGAGCTCCTGGACCGCTGCGTCCCTGCCCTGCCCTCCTGTCAGCCGGGTCCGAAGCTAAAGGCTCGCAAAAGGAACGGACTCCCGGGGCGTGACTTCACTGCCTTTGCGGGACTGCCTCCCGCCCGAGGGGTCAAACACCCGCCTTTCCAACTTCGGTTCTGGTGCCTCCCCTTGAAGCGCTGGGCTGAATGTTTCCTGCCCGCAGCCCGGCCTCTGCCCGCCCGGGTGGGTTCCCGCGGGCAGAGCGAAACAGTCCGGCTTCAGGTGTCCCCTGCTCCCGGGAGCCTTCCCTTACCGCTACCAGAGTAATATTCTGAAGCCTAAATCTGCCGGCGCGTCACTCGCCCACTTGCTCAATAAACTTTCGTGCCCGTTCTCACCCTCTAGGATTAAATACTACCTCCTGGATTTGGCATCTAAATCCCTTCCTTATCAAGCTCTAACCTAACTTTCTGGGCTTATACAGTAGTCACCTCACTCTGTAGTCCGACGTAGCTTCTTTACCGTCCTCGCACAAGACATCCATCCCTTGTCTATGCTTTCGGTACTGACCATCTGTATCTGAAAGGCACTTCTTTTTTTATAGTAACTTTTTATTGACAGCACCCATGTCTGGGTAATTTTTTACAACATTGTCCCTTGCACTCACTTCTGTTCTGGTTTTTCCCTCCCACCCTCCACCCCCTCCCCCAGATGGCAAGCAGTCCTATACATGCTAAATATGTCACAGTATATCCTAGATACAATATATGTGTGCAGAACCGAACAGTTCTCTTGTTCCACAGGGAGAATTGGCTTCAGAAGGTAAAAATAACCTGGGAAGAAGAACAAAAATGCAAACAGTTTACATTCATTTCTCAGTGTTTTTTCTTTGGGTGTAGCTGCTTCTGTCCATCATTGATCAATTGGAACTGAATTATTTCTTCTCTTTGTCAAAGAAATCCACTTACATCAGAACACATCCTCATACAGTATCGTTGTTGAGGTATATAATGATCTTCTGGTTCTGCTCATTTCACTTAGTATCAGTTCATGTAAGTCTCTCCAGGCCTTTCCAAAATCCTCCTACTGGTCATTTCTTACAGAACAGTAATATTCCATAACACTCATATACCACAGTTTACCCAACCATGCTCCAATTGATGGGCATCCACTCAGTTTCCAGCTTCTGGCCACTACAAACAAGAGCTGCCACAAACATTTTGGCACATACAGGTCCCTTTCCCTTCTTTAGTATCTCCTTGGGGTATAAGCCCAGTAGAAACACTGCTGGGTCAAAGGGTATGCACAGTTTGATAACTTTTGGGGCTTTGGGGTTTTTGATAACTTCATAATAAAATCCAGATTGCTCTCCAGAATGGTTGGATTCGTTCACAACTCCACCAACAATGTATCAGTGTCCCAGTTTTCCCCGCATCCCCTCCAATAATCATCATTATTTTTTCCTGTCATCTTAGCCAATCTGACAGGTGGTGTAGAGGTATCTTAGAGTTGTCTTAATTTGCATTTCTCTGATTAATAATGATTTGGAACACTCTGAAAGGCACTTCTTAATGTCTCTTCAAACCCTGCTCTTACTCTCCAGCCCTTAGCACAGTACCTAGAGTATAGATGGCATCTATAAATGCTCGTTAACTTGTTTGCTTGTGCACTTCCAATTTTAAACCTAAACTAAAGCCTCCTCTCCCCCAATCATCTTGTAGTTATTTTCTATCCAACAGAATAAATATGCTTCTCAAGCTACAGCCTTCATTTTGGTTTTCTTATTTCCATTCTCAGATACAATGCTTAACGTTTTTAATATTTTTTTTAAGTCATGGAAAGTATACTCCCAAATTGAGGAAAGCATTTTGTCTGGATCTCTCCTTTCATTACATCACACCTCTACATTTTGTAAATCTCTTGTGCCTTAGACACAAAAATATCAGGACTCTATGCAGCTTCTGCCAGAACAACTCTAGACAAGTTATTGAGGGTGTTGGTGCTCAAGACAATTCTTTAAGACTAAATTTCAGGGGGCAGCTAGTTGGTGTAGTGGATAGAGCATCAGACCTGAAGTCAGGAGTTCAAATCTGGCCTCATACACTTAACACTTCCTAGCTATGTGACCCTGGGCAAGTCACTTAACTCCAATTGCCTCAGGGGAAAAAAAAAAAAACTAAATTGCAGGAAAGATAGCCCCTTGCATTGGTTAAAGGGACTCCATATATGAGTGAAATCAAAGGTCCAATCTCTCAATCACTTGGTTATGTCTATATTAGCATTCTCCCCTAAATGCTTAGGATGTGATAAGCATTAAATAAATGTTAAACCGACTTGATTATTAAAAATGTAATTTCATTCCAAACCAGACTTAATTTAACAGCTTCAGACCTAGACAACTTTATAAGAAGAAGGTAGTAGTTAAGATGTTTTTACAGTATTGCTTTCCCAATGGACCAAATCAGCAAGGTAACATTAGTCACCCCTTTATCCTTTCAAGTTACCTGCTAAGCAGTTTATTTTTAGACTTCAGATTAGCTCCTTTACTAGATGTTTATTAATCAGGACATTGGAATGCAACTCTGGTCTCTAATCCTAGATCATTAGTTTGCTCAGCTCATATACAGCTACAGTCAGAAAATGTCAGTCATTTTTCTGGCTGTAGAGGTAGGATTTTGAAAACGAAAGAGGATTCTTGAGGAATCAGTCTGAACTAGGCCTTCAGCTTAATTCTTTTAAATAAAGTTCTCCCCACAACTCAGCTGAGAGACACTGAGACAAGAAAGATTCTGCTCAATGTTAATGGCTTAGATTGTCAGTGTCTTAAATTGTAATTAGGAACAAGTTACATAACTATGCAGTTTTCTATGACAACAAATGAAACTCAGAATCCACCTATGTTATGAAGAAGAAAAAAGTATGACAGAAAACACAACAATCCAGGTGGATATTTGAACTAAATATTCCATTAGTTCAAACAATATGTAATAAAGGAACAATTTTAGAAAAATAGAGGTACCTTTCAAATCTATGGCTAGAAGGAAAATTCGTGAATGAACATGAAAGGTGATCACAAACATTAAAGTAGGTGATTTTAATCACTAAAGCTTTTTTGTCTAACCAAAGCTAATTATATTAGGAAGAGAAATTGTCTTATGGGAAAAAAATCTGTACAGCAAACATCTCTGATAAAAGACCAAGATATATAGGAAATTGCTACAAATAAATAAGACCTAGGGCCATCTTCAACAGATAGTCAATGGTTATAAACAATTTTCCAAATCAAGAAAATTAAAACTACCAACATGAAAATGCTCCAAATTATAAGAAAAACGCAAATTAAAACAATTCTCAAATTTTCAACTCACATCAAATTTACAAAGATGGTGAAACACAACTAAACTGTTACAGGATAACAGTCATACCAACATACCATTGGCAGAACTGTGGATTGATCTGATCACTCAGGAAAACAATTATGGTTTAAAAAATTCATTCCCTTTTACTCAGTGACCTCCTGGTCATTTACTCCACGGGAGTGAAAAATAGAGGTCAAATAGAAAAGTTTTATATTTCTGCCAAAAATTCAAAATATTTTTGTGGGTGTCCACCAATGAGAGAATAATTGAACTAGCTGTAATATATGAATGTAATAGAATATCGTTGTAGTTTAAGAAGCAATAAATAAAAGAAATCAAGGGAAAGTGGAAGTGATGAAGAATGAAGAAATTGGAACAAGAATTATAAATATCAGAGCCATAATAATCTAAAGCAGAACAACTAAAAACCATTAGAATTCAGATAAATGCAATGACCCAACCAAATTTTCCTACTTGCTCTTTCTCACACAAAACACTTCATCGACTATCACTGTGCCTTTGCATAGACAAGAACTATTCCACAGCTGTACCGCTTTGCTCTTCATCTTAACTCCTAGACCCACTAGATCCCTTCAAGGCTCCCCTAAAATGCTACCTTCAAGAGACTTTTCCTAACTTACCAAGTAGTTAGTGCTCCTCTTAGGTATTTATTTTGTATGTATCCTACATTTATTTATCTGTGAACATGAGCCCCAATACATGGGGATACTCTTGAAGGTAAGAATAATTTTACTTTTGCATTATATTCCTATCAACTAGCCTAGTGCATGACATATTGTAATAAGTGATTTTGGGTTACTTGACTGATTCCAGAGGACTAATGATAAAACAAATAGAATATACATGTAAAATACTCCATACACAGTAGATTTTGCTTAATTTTTTTCTTTGTGAACAAGGATAGGTTCTCTAGGGGGCAGAACATTGAGAAGAGATAGTTCTATTATAATATATATTAAACTAGAGAAGAAAAGAAATTATCTTGCAAATTATGGATGGGGGAGAATTCTTGCCAACTAAGAATAAGAGATAATTATAAATGTTAAAATAGAACATTTTGAATATATAATAGTAAAAAAATTTTGCACCAGCAAAATAAATGGAGTTAGAACTTTCAGGGAAACAAATGGAAAAATAAATCTTCAAATTTCTCTAATAAAAGTCTAATCTCTAAAATATATAAGGAATTGATATAAACATATGAACAAGAGGCATTCCCCAATAGAAAAATGATACTAATAAGAAATGTTGAAATGATGAAATGCCAATTATTACTCATGTGGGGGGGAGGGAATGCTCCAGATTACAGTAATTAGAGAAATTAAAATTTACTAGAGTTCTAAGGATCCAGATCATACCCACCAGACTGGCAAAGATGACAAAAGAGGAAAATAATTGTTAAAGGGGTTGTAGGAAGACAAGCATACTAACACATTGTTGGTGTAGTTGTGAATTAGTTCAATTTTTTTGGAAAACAATATAGAGATATCCTCAAAATATTTAAACAATACATACTCTTTGATTTACCAATACTACAATTTAGAAACAAATTCTAAGGACATCTAGAAAAGAAAGAAAGGACTCATATATACAAGAATATTTATAGCAGCACTTTTTGTAGTAACAAAGAGCTAGAAACTCCTCTAACAATTGGGATATTACAGGACAAATTGTGATACATGAATTCCATAAGAAATAATAATTATGACAGATTCAGAGAATCTATTGCAGAATGCCAACTGATGTAGAATAAAGGACCAGGAAAAAATTTATACAATGATAACAATAATAACAATCAGAACAACAATTTTGAAAGGCCTCAGGACTCTAATCAACTAAAAGATAAAACATCTCAACTTTTGACAGAGGTAATAGATTTGAAAAAGAGATATGCATTATCAGACAAGATCAATGTGGTTTTTTTTTAAAGTGATTCATATGTATGTTTATTTTTTCTTTATTTTTTTTTTTAATTTAATAGCCTTTTATTTACAGGATATATGCATGGGTAACTTTACAGCATTAACAATTGCCAAACCTCTTGTTCCAATTTTTCACCTCTTACCCCCCCCACCCCCTCCCCTAGATGGCAGGATGACCAGTAGATGTTAAATATATTAAAATATAACTTAGATACACAATAAGTATACGTGACCAAAACGTTATTTTGCTGTACAAAAAGAATCAGACTCTGAAATATTGTACAATTAGCTTGTGAAGGAAATCAAAAATGCAGGTGGGCATAAATATGGGGATTGGGAATTCAAGGTAATGGTTTTTAGTCATCTCCCAGAGTTCTTTCTCTGGGCATAGCTGGTTCAGTTCATTATTGCTCCATTAGAAATGATTTGGTTGATCTCGTTGCTGAGGATGGCCAGGTCCATCAGAACTGGTCATCATCTAGTATTGTTGTTGAAGTATATAATGATCTCCTGGTCCTGCTCATTTCACTCAGCATCAGTTCGTGTAAGTCTCTCCAGGCCTTTCTGAAATCATCCTGTTGGTCATTTCTTACAGAACAGTAATATTCCATAATATTCATATACCACAATTTATTCAGCCATTCTCCAACTAATGGACATCCATTCAGTTTCCAGTTTCTAGCCACTACAAAAAGGGCTGCCCACAAACATTCGTGCACATACAGGTCCCTTTCCCTTCTTTATGATCTCTTTGAGATATAATCCCAGTAGTAACACTGCTGGATCAAAGGGTATGCACAGTTTGATAACTTTTTGAGCATAGTTCCAAACTACTCTCCAGAATGGTTGGATTCGTTCACAACTCCACCAACAAGGCATCAATGTCCCAGTTTTCCCACATCCCCTCCAACAATCATCATTATTTTTTCCTGTCATCTTAGCCAATCTGACAGGTATGTAGTGGTATCTTAGAGTTGTCTTAATTTGCATTTCTCTGATTAATAATGATTTAGAGCATCTTTTCATATGACTAGAAATAGTTTCAATTTCTTCATCTGAGAATTGTCTGTTCATATCCTCTGACCATTTTTCAATTGGAGAATGGCTTGAAGATCAATGTGTTGATTTATTTTGTTTATATTTTTATACATACATACATACATATAATTAGGGAAGGATCCTACTTGGGAAAGTAGAATGAGAGTGGTAAATTGATGAGTGGTTATTAGGGAAAAGGTCAATATATCTTATTTTAAGAAAAATACACAGAAAATAAAAAGTGCAGAAAGGAACATAAACAAGAAGAACATTTTTTGTCACTATCCTATTAAATATATGTGTGCTCTATAATCACATTATTATATTATTATTATATATCCTTCAATAAATCTGTCTTCCTAATTCAGACACTGTTTCAGTTGATCCAGAGATTTTATTAAAACAATAGCATTGAAAAATGGGAAATGAAGATGGGAAGTTCAATATTCTCTCATCAAAACTTTCAAAGCCCCCTTAAAAATGTGGAGTATGGGGAAGGAGGTACAGGGAGAAAAGCAAAAATTGATGTTTGACTGAAGTGCATTTCTCACCTTAGCAACTTCTCAGGGGATTTAGCTGGAATACTCTTTTCCTTACTAGCATCTCTGTCTTTGATTCCAACTAACTCTGTACAAGGCCCAGAAGATAGAAAGAAATGCCTCAGCTAATTAGAATTGATTTCCTTTCTGGTATCATTTCATTTCATCCAATGGTTTTCAAGGACTCTTTGAATGAGTGGTTGATTGAGACATGTTTTTTATTTAAGGTATCAAGGCTAATGTGGTATAGTGTGGTTTCTAAGTTTTGCTTTCACTTCTTAAAATACAAAATGTGCATAACAAAAGTTCATATTTTATTTTTTAAAAAACAAGTATTTTTCTTATTAATTTCTGTTTATTGAAATATTTGTTTTTGTTCTTTATTATTAATTTCACATTAAAAAGAAAATTAAATTTACAAAATGAAGCAAGTGATTTTAAAGCATCAATTATGCATTTCAAAATACATTACAGACCCAAAATAGAAACTATAGCTTCATACTTCTTTAAAAATTTTAGCTAGTGACTTAAAAATAAATTCTACTCAGTTACAACTAAGCCTCTTTTTTTATGTCTTGGATAAATGTTCATCTCATTAAAGAGTTTTTAAAGATTCAGCATCTCCTCCCTCAAACCAAAAAAAAAAAAAAAAAAAAAGTTATGGATTGGAAAAGCAAGCTTAGAAGTGTCCAGATTAAGTGAAGCACGTGATAGGAATCAATGAAGCAGGAAGATATGTCTGATGGGAATATTAAATGTTGAATTAGCATTGTCTTACTTTCTGGTTTATATTGAAGCTGTTTTCCTGAATAGCCAAATGTTAGCTTGACCTCTGCTACTTAAAATAGAATTCAAATTTTATATCATGGATTTAGAAAACTACACCAATTTGTTAGCTTCACTAAGCTTTCATGTTTATATGGTTAATCAATCTTCTTTTCATCCTGAAAGATGTTATACCTAATAGAATGATTTGTTCATTTGCATCATATTGCACTGACCACATTGAACTTGAGGACATAAATCTAAATTTTAGACACTTTGGAGTACAACATTTGGAGTAGAGGGGAAGACCGGTTTATGATTTTCCGGGGTCAAGGTTGGTATTAAAAGTGGGAAGAGGAATGTAGAGAAGGAAGTCCAATTCAGCAAATGGTTTTGGAGATTTGGGGAGATTTTGGTAATTTTTTTTAATCTCATTTTTCCTCTGTCACAGTTAGGGATAACTATTACTTAGTAAAAGAGTCTGGAACCAGACTTTTCTTTAGCAGCTAGAACCCAGACCAGCTTTCACCAACTCCACCCTTCACTCAGGTTTGGAGTACTGAGTAATATGCAAATATCTCTTTAGTCAAAAATTACAGGGTGATTGTAGTCAAAATGATGAGCCAGCAGAGAGGAACTTTGCGTCCTGACCTTCTCTTCTATTCCCTTGCATACTCTCACATCTCCAGTTCTTTAATCATATTCTTCCCCTACTTTGACCAGTCCAAATGACAATGCAATTCCATTCTCAGGGGCTCAGGAAAAGAAGAGTTTAAGAGTATAGTAGAATCAGTTGAATGTCTTTTGTATTTATATCAGTTCAATTTCTAAATATATACTTGTCCTACCCAGCAAAACATCCCTTTAACAAGAACCTTTTTTTTTTCCCAAGTAATTTATTTGTATACTATGAGACATTGGACTCATTTGTTTTTTGTTTTTTTTTTAATTTAATAGCCTTTTATTTGCAGGTTATATGCATGGGTAACTTCACAGCATTAACAATTTCCAAACCTCTTGTTCCAATTTTTCACCTCTTACCTCCCACCCCCTCCCCCAGATGGCAGGATGACCAGTAGATGTTAAATATATTAAAATATAAATTAGATACAATAAGTATACATGACCAAAACGTTATTTTGCTGTACAAAAAGAATCAGACTCTGAAATATTGTACAATTAGCTTGTGAAGGAAATCAAAAATGCAGGTGGGCATAAATATAGGGACTGGGAATTCAATGTAATGAAGAACCCTTTTTTTAAAAGATTTTTTTTTTTAAACAGCAGTTCAGCAAAAGTAACCAAAGAAAATGAGTTTGAAAATATATGCAGCATTTCACACTGGTAATTTCCCACTTCTGCAAAAAAAGAAAGGAGGTACATTTTCTCAATTCTGTGCTTAGTAATTACACAATGTTCAGTTTTGTTTTGTTCTCTTTTTTCTAATTACATTTTGTATTGACCTGTTAAATTAAAATGTTCATATCTCAAGTAAGAAAGGGGTAAATTTCACTGTTATGATTTACATTGAACAATTAACATGACAGCCTTTCAAGCTAATTTTAGAGATTAGTCATTTTAATTTACCAACTATATAAAACCTACCTATGACATAAATGGAATCCCCATCTTTCTGAATGTTGGGGAAAACCCCCTCCTACTATATACTTGAACAAAATATTAAAAAGATTAGAGGGAGATCTAATATATTATTTATACAAATGAATATTTAACTCCAGCTTATTTGTTCAAAATACTGATTCTGAATTTGTTCATAAATATTTATTGTTGATAAACTAATACCCTTATTTTGCCTTTCTCTATGCCATCTTATAAGGTAAATATGTGGACCTCTGTTTTCTATTGGAAACATTTGGGTCAAATTCTATTAAACTAGTTTTGTACATCAGATACAATAACTTCATGAACTTGGAGGTACATAATAAAGACTTTTTTGAAGCTAGAATTTCTGGAGAGACTGTTGCTGCCAAAAATAACAATTCAAATAAATACAAACAGTGTATTTTCATTTCTCTAAATTTTTTCTACTTTACGTCAACAGCCTAGAAGTTTCTTCCCCATCCTGAGAAATACTTAGCAGGAATCCAACAAACAGAAGAAACCTGAACAGTGAAGAACAATTTGATAAGCATCAGAATGGATAGTAGCACATGACTAGGCTCTTCAGCAAAGTCTCCTGGTATTGGCACAGTCAGAAAGCCCAGGAGCCTTCCATTATCAGAATCCATTTGCTGCAGCCAAGGGAACAGCACAGAGGACTTTCTAGCTTCAAGGCCTCTTCCAGATTGCCAGCAGCTCTCAATGGAAATATTCAATAAGTATCACAAAGCTATTTATATTCTCTGACTCTGTGGTCCCACTACTGGGACTATACTCTAAGAATATTATTTAAAAGAAAAAAGAATACCTATTTGTCCAAAAATGTGCATAGCCGCTTTATCCAAAATAGAAAAAAAAACCCAACCCTCTAGAAACAATCTATTTATCCAATAATTGGTGGATGACTGTGGGTCTTTAATATTAAAATAATAAATTTAATATTAATATGCCATGATATTGTTTATTAATATTAATATAATTAACTATTATTATGTCACAAAATACTAAAGATTTTTAATAATATAAAGACAAATATATAGGAACCTATATTTGTGATGTGGAATAAATAAAGGAAAAACAGAATAATGTACAACTACATAAAAATGCACAAAAGGAAAAAAGGACAGAAGGGAATATTTCTGTGAGAGTTAACTTTCCCACATTTTAAAAAATTCAAGGTTTCACGTACAATTATTCTTACTCTCATCAAATGAAGATTTTCTTGATAATATTAAGATTAGGATTTGAAAATTATAAACAAACACTAAACTCTTCCTTGAATCTTCCTTATTGTCTTATTGAGTACTCGCTACACAAGCTAGTTTTCTTAAGCATGAAAAAAGAAAACTACAAATGAGAAGAACTCTATAAAAATCTAAACCATATGGAGTTGTGAAATGATAAAACTATTTTGGAGAACAATTTGGAATTATTTTCAAAGGGAAAGAAAACTGTACATACTCTCTGATCCAGCAGTTTCACTACTAAGTTTCTACCCCAAAGAGATCATCAGTGAGGGGAAATGTCACACATGTGCAAAAATTTTTTTGTAGCAACTCTTTTTGTGATGGCAAGAAACTGAAAATTAAGTAGATGCCAACTGAGGAATGGCTGAATAAGTTATGGTATATGACTATAATGGAATATTATTATTCTATAAGAAATGATGAGCAGAGTGATTCCAGAAAAGCCTGGAAAGATTTACATGAATTTATGTTGAGAAAAGGGAGCAAAACAACAAGATTCAAGTTCTCAATCTACGATCTATTGTTCATAGTGATCTAAAGCCATTCTTTAATTGTTAGTAATTAATTTCTAACAAAAAGTTTACACACACACATACACAAAGGTGTGTTTGTGTAACAGTCAAGACATCTGACCTAGAAACAATTAGGGGTAAAGGACAACAAATAGGAAGTTTTCTTCAGTGAAGACAAGAAAGAAAAAAGTGAGTTAGGTTTTATAGTAGAAATAAGATGACTACCTTCCAACAATCTAGTTATTGTCTGGATTTCTGTCACTGATGCCTTCAACCACCTGAAGTCTCACAAATCCCAAAAGTTTTCAGGAGGATTTGAAAACTATCAAAGCATTTAATGAAAAGTGGTTTAGAATTGAATTCAAAGATATTGAGGGGATATGGGATATCATCGGATTTACTCTTGTCAGAGTAAGGGAAAAGGAATTAGTACAAAAAAACCCTAAGAAATGGACAAGTCTCTTACCCATCCTTACTTATACCAGCCTCATCATAATCCTACTTTTCTTTGAACAGTAAGGATAAATGCCTGCCAAATAGCAACCATGCTCTAAATATCAACTAAACCAACTCTAACCAACAAAACAACTAATAACAATCAAGCTTTGTAGTTCAGAATCAAGTTGGTTTTTTCCTAATTTTTTAGCATATCAATATCATAGTGTTCTAACAAAATCTAGCATTCACAATGCACATACTATATGCCAAATATCATGCTAAATATTGAAGATAAATAAACAAAACAAAAATTTAACAGTCCCTTTTTAATAGTTAACGAACTGACAGAATTTTAGTTTACAAGGTCAAGCATTCCTTCTCAACAGTATCCTGAAATGAGAACACCCATAAGTTTGTAAAAAGAAATCACAAAGTCTACTAGAAATGAGATTGAAAGGAAGGATCAGGAACTACAGGAGATGAGGAGTGGAGCAACAGCAGCAGTGGAAGAGACAGCAGCCTGTAAGAACACTGCCTGTAAGAATCAGAAGCATGAGTCAACAAGTAAAAGGAAAAATTGAAAGAACTGAGGTGTGACAGAAGGGAGAGATCAAGATGTACCCTTGTGCCACTGAAGGCATATTATAAAAAAGGACTTGGATTAGAGCTAATGGTTGTACTCATCTCTTTAAGAACTAAGGAAAGTTCTAAAAGGTGTTCTTTCCCTCTACTTTCCCCTTCCTATGTCTACACTGTATGAAGAGAGAGAGAGAGAGAGAGAGAGAGAGAGAGAGAGACTATATTTGGCTTATTTATACTTAAATATTTATTGAATTCTGATTTTATTTCAACTATATAGAAACCAGGAATTAACTAGAAATACACACAATTTAATTTAAATTAGAAAGTCAAACCAGTCCAAATAATAGAAATTTTCTTATTTAGAGGCTCTAGATTATTGTGATTTATTAATAACTTTTCTCTAATGTGAATTCCACAAAATAGCAGGGAAAGGAACTACATACTTCTAAAAGCCATTGTATTGCTCTTAGGTAATTGTTCTAACAGAATGTGGCTATAGATCTAGGTGAAGGAAAGGAAAGTAACCACAGAAAAAAATCACCCTTTTGGGAACAAATAGACAAGGCCTGGGAAGCTTAAGTCCTTTCCAGGAAAGAAGAGGCAGCAGAAAAGACTGAATATCACAGGGAACACACTGACACCCATGAATTTTACACTTGCTTTTGAAAAACTAACCTTCTTGGAGAAAAGTACAAGGAATAGAAAAGAATGTTAAAGAAAAGCATTCACAGATGATTGAATTTCTGAGTTGGTTTTTGTCAAATGCCTCTATCTTTCAGAGCTGCTATTTGGAGATATTAAACATGAGCATCTGTTAAGGAGAAGCATTCAACAAATATTTGTGAAATGAATGAATTAGATTTTACTAAGCTTCACATCCAAAGGGAAAACAATTTAGACTACATCTCATGCTTTGGACTTGTACAATACTTTGGACTTGTACAACACTTTGACCTAAAGGTTGAATGTTAAAATTACATAGAATCATAACTAGAGTGACCCAGTACAGTTTTGTTCTAGGTTCTCAACCTGGTGCTCACCACCATCTCCAGGAGACTGTCTTTAATGATTAAATAAATGAATAAAAAGACATTCCAGTAAGCAACTGCAACAGATACAAATAAATACAAATGTGAAGCATCCTTTGCCCTCAAGGAGCTTACATTTCAGCAAGGGAAAACAATACATGTAGGAGAGTAGAGGACCAAGGAAGGGAGCTTTGATCTGGGGAGTCAAAAGGATTGTGAGTAGAGGGTAATAATTGGGCTGTGTACTTTCAGTACTAGTGTGTTTTTTTTTTTTTCTTTTTTTTTTATACCTTTTTATTTACAAGTTATATGGATGGGTAATTTTACAGCATTGACAATTGCCAAACCTTTTGTTCCAATTTTTCCCCTCCTTCCCCCCATCCCCTCCCCAAGATGGCAGGTTGACCAGTACATGTTAAATATGTTAAATATAAGTATTCCAGTATTAGTGTTACTATCATTGGTTTGAATCATTACCAGGGCAAAAATGAGAAGCAAAAAGTGAAGGAAAGGGTTGTGAGGGGCCTACACCACTTCAGGACAAATGGAAAAATGAATCCATAAACAAACTCTGATTTCCTGGTGGATAGTTCAGTATAATGTGAAACATATTTTGAAGTTGGCTAAAATATGGAGCTGGTTGAGTTTTTTACTTATCGATCAGAAATAATCTGTGGTTACTGGTTATTCTTTTGTAGTTAGTCTTTTTTAATCCACCTTTACCTTCTTCCTCTGCCATTGTTACCTAGTCCCACAGCAGATTCTCCCTGTATTACCTGACCTAAGGAAGCTCACCACAAATGATATTTTTTATCATATATATATTAATTGTGGGGCTGCACACATTGATCAGCACTGTCCCAAGGGTATACTAGGGTCTCTTTCCCCTCCCTCCCAACTTTTCTCAATTTATCTCAGATTAAAGCTAGTTAAGTTCAGTTTAAGTGCATGATTTCTAGCTAAAGATAAGTGGAACTGACATGTAGTTGTATTTTCTTGGTAAAGATATTAAAGTGGTTTTGTCATTTCCTTCTCCAGCTCCTTTTACAAATGAAGAAACTGAGTCAAAGTTAAGTGACTTAACCAGGGTCACATAAATAATAAATATCTAAGGTCACATGTGAATTCATGTTCTCCTCTCTTCAGGGCCAGCTGTTCTATCCACTGTTAGCCACTTAGCTGACACTGGCACCCACTAATAACAGAAGGGCCATACAAATATATTGTCCATCCATATCTTCTGAATATTACAACACAAAAGATGAAATCTCCCTCAAACTAAGCAAATTCTTTATTAACATCCAATTCAGAAGTGTCAAGTATACCAAGTACTAAGTCATTGGTTGACATCAATTTAGAAAAGGGGTCCTGAATGATTGGATCTTGTAATTCTGGATTGCTTTAGACTTGTTTTTTGAATTTTAGTGCAAAAATTTGAGTTTAATTCAATTATTAATTAACAATTAATCAATAATTAATTAAATTCAGTTATTAATGCCAACTATATGTCAGATATTGTACAAGTCATCAAAATACAAGGACAAAAATGTAAATTTGGTACTGTATAAAGAAAAATATGCATACAGAGAAATTTGTGTAACATATATACAAATAGTAACTTGGGGGATAAAGAAAGTACCAACAACTGTGAAGATAAAGAAAGACTTAATTTAGGAGTTGGCACAACAGTTGAACCCTGAAAAGAGGGAGTAAGGGATTTTAAAAAGTGAAGGTGAACCTACATAAATTATTAACATTTCTTTATATGACCAAGAAATCCTAATAGTAAGAGACAGAAAGAGAATTCCATTTAAAATAACTATAAACAATATAAAATATTTAGAAGTCTACCTGCTAAGTCAAACCCAGGAACTATGGGAACACATTTACAAAATATTTTTCACACAAATAAATATAAATCAAAACAACTGGAAAAATTTCAGTGGCAGCCTACATAAGAGTGACAATTATGTGATAGAACTAGGAAAAAAAATTCATGTGAAGAACAAAAGGTAAAGAACATCAAAGAATTAATGACAAAAATACAAAAGAAGGTGGCCTGGCAATAGCAGACCTTAAACTGTATTATGAAGCAGTAATCATCAGAACTATCTGGTACTGACTAAAAAAATGGAGATTAGCAGAATAGATTTGGTACACAAGACACAGTAGTCAATGACCACAGTAAATTAGTGTTTGAAAAACCCTAAGATCCCAGTTTTGAGGATAATAATTCACTATTTGACAAAAACTGCTGGGAAAACTGAAAAACAATAGGAGCCAAACTAGGTATACCTAGTATCTAGTACCTAGTACCTAGGTATACCTATATCTCACATCATGTACCAAGGTAAATAATTATAAAATAATTTTTAAAATGGGCACTTAATTTAGGACAGAGTGACACCATAATCAAATTATAAGAACAAAGAATAGTCTACCTATCAGATCTATGGAGAGGGAAAGAATTCATGACCAAATCAGAGCGGCACTATAAAATGCAAAATAGATAATTTTGATAATCTTAAATTAAAAAGCTTTTGTACAAATGAAACCAAAATTAGAAGGAAAGCAGAAAGCTGGGAAACTGTCTTTATAATGAGTATCTCTGGTAAACCTCATTTCTCAAAAATATAGAGAACTGAGTCAAATTTTTAAGAACACAAGCCATTCCTCAATTGATAAATGGTCAAATGCCATATGAACAGGAAGTTTTCAGATGGAGAAATTAGAACTATCTATAGGCATAAGAAGAAGTGCTCTAAATTACTTCTTATTGGAGAAATGAAAATTAAAGCCTATCAGATTGACCAGTATCATGAAAGAGAAAAATGATAAATATTGGAGAGGATGTGGGAAAATTGGGACACTAAGGTACTATTGGTACATTCTGGAGAGCAATTTGAAACTATGCCCAAAGGACAACCAAATTGTCCATACCTGTTGATACAGCAATAACACTAGTAGGTCTGTATCCCAAAAAGATCATTAAAAAAAGAAAAGGAGTTACATATGCAAAAATATTTATATAAGAATCCTTTTCATGGTGGCAAAATATTGAAAAAATGAAGGAATGCCCAACAATTGGGAAATGATTGAACAAGCTGTAATTTATTAATATGATGGAATTCTATTGTGCAATAAGAAATAATGAACAAGAAAAACTTGTATGAACTGATGCAAAATAAAATAAACAGAACTAGTAAAACATTGTATCGGCATCATTGTATGATGATCTATTATGGATGACTTGACTCCTCTCAACAACACAATGATGCAAGACAAGTACAAAAGGCTCATGAAGGAAAATGCTATGATCCAGATAAAGAAATAATGAATGCTGAATGAATATTGAAGCATATTTTTATTCACTTACTTTATTCTTTCTTATGTTTTCTTTTTCCTTTTGATCAGTTTCTTCTTTCACAACTTTGCCTAATATGGAAATATGTTTTATATGATAGTACATATATAAACTGCTTACCGTCTTTGAAAGAGGACAATCCCAGGAGGAAGGAAGAGGAGAAAACTTTGAAACTCAAAATCTTGCAAAAATAAATGCTAAAAATTTTTTCGACATGATCAGGGAAAGAATTTAAAACCATTTCAAAAAAATAAATAAAAAGAAGGAGAGAAGGAAGAGCATTCCAGACATGGAGTCTCCTCAAAGAATCTGGGATGAGTGATGGCAACCTTTGTACAAAAAGAAGTAAGTGGCTGTGAAAGGTAGAGTATAAATGGGTCTCCAGTCAATAGTCTGGGAACCAGCCACATTGGAGTCAGAATGTAAAAAAACTTTAAATGTTAACAAGATTTGATTTCTTAGTAAAGGAATTTACTTAGTAAAGTAAAGGAGCACTTAAAGCTTCTTGCACAGAAAAGAAACATCTTCAGACCTGCTATGATTTCAGTGGGCTTCTTGGCTAGCCCATCAAGCTGCTGAGGTCTGTTTCACAGTTATGAAGGATATTAGGTTTTTAAGGAGTAATGGACAAGCTTCTATCTTTTCAGCTTCTGCCTAGAGAAAGGAAAATGGTCATTAGGGTAACAACCCCTCCTCCAATGAGCCTGGCTTGGTTGTCATTGTCCTTATTAATATTTACTTTCTGAGGGAGCACCACATTCCTACAGCTTTTATGGGCTGCACATCACAGCTGTGCTTTTAATTATACACATTGCTAAATCTTGTTTTCTATTGCCTCATGTTTATACATGGGGAGACAATGTGGTGCAGTGGGAAGTACACTGGATTTGGACTACCTGAATTTGAATACTTACATGATCTGCTATCTAACTGCCTTTGTGTAACCTTAAAACAAGTCACTCCCCATCCCTCCTACAATGAGCCTCAGAAGAGGGGTTTGGACTAGATGACCTCTAAGATAATTTCCAGCTGTCAATCTATTAGCCTCTGGGAAAAAAAAATCTTTCTAATCAAATTATAAGATCCTTGAGTAAGAAACTTGTCTTATTTTTCTTTCAGTGCTTAGCTTAGAGCTGAGTACATTATAGATGCTGAATAAATTCTTGGTTATTACTTTGTTGAAGTGACCTGGCCAGAACAAATTGCCTTAACTAGGCATGAGGGATGATTTTTTTTTAAAGATCCTATATATCCCTGGTTTTAGGAATGAGACTAATAATGGAGTTGTGATTTTTTTGCGGGGTGCCACTGGAGGTTGGCCCCCAATTTTACTAAATTTTTGTCATATCCAGGTATTGGCTCAAGACCATTCCTTACTCTGGAGATACATTCTAAATTCCCACATTTGTCTTTACCTTATGACATCTTAGGCATTCTTTATGACCTGGCTCAAAGGCTATCTCATCCATGCAGTCCTTCCTTGATTCTTCTAATCAGAGGTCATCTTTTCTTTCCTTAGAATTTTGTTAGATAATGTGGAATGTTGGAGGGGATGTGGGAAAACAGGGACACTGATATATTGTTGGAATTGTGAATATATCCAGCCATTCTGGAGAGCAATTTGGAACTATGCTCAAAAAGTTATCAAACTGTGTATACCCTTTGCTCCACCAGTGTTACTACTGGGCTTATACCCCAGGGAGATACTAAAGAAGGGAAAGGGATTTGTATGTGCCAAAATGTTTGTGGCAGCCCTGTTTGTAGTGGCCAGAAGCTGGAAAATGAATGGATGCCCTTCAATTGGAGAATGGTTGGGTAAATTGTGGTATATGAATGTTATGGAATATTATTGTTCTGGAAGAAATGACCAGCAGGATGAATACAGAGAGGCTTGGAAAGACTGACATGAACTGATGCTGAGTGAAATGAGCAGAACCAGGAGATCATTATATACCTCAACAATGACACTATATGAGGATGTATTCTGATGGAAGTGGATTTCTTCGACAAAGAGAAGATCTAACTCAGTTTCAATTGATCAAGGATGGACAGAAGCAGCTACACCCAAAGAAAGAACACTGGGAAATGAATGCAAGGGATAATGTTATAAAATTACCCTTGGCATGAGTTCTGTCAATAAAAAGTTATAAAAAAAAAAAAAAGAATTTTGTTGTGCACAGATATGGTCTTATTTTGTATTATAATTAATTTATATATAGAAGCCAAAGGTCAAAGGAAGTTTGATGTAGTATATTATATCTTTTATCTGGCTCTCACAGATCAAGGGTTAAATATTCCACAATACTATTCACTACTCTTTGGGTTTTTTCCCATGCTCAGCTAGTCATCTTGGATGACTAATACAGCTTCCCAGAAACTAGAAATGAATATACGTGGAAGAGGTAACCTAATTAGGGAACAAGGGAATTACATGTCCTAAAGTCATGTACCCAAGAATCATCTAATAAATTGGTACTCTGATTTACAAAGCCATGTCCCCAAATATAATTTAATAAATTGATATTTTGACTTACAAATTAATCTCTTTGCTGAGTTCTAATCCTGCTTCAGTGACTTTCTAGATGTGTGATTCTGGCAATCACACTTAATCTCTCTGATCTTTCAATTTTCATACCTATGAAAAGGAAATAATAATATCATCTAACTCACAGATTGCTGTAAGGATCAAGTGAGGGAACATATGTAAAATGTTTTGCAAGTTTTAAAGCACTATATGAATTCAAACTATTATTGTGTTGTTGTTGTTGTTTTTTTAATCAGTTTAAGTTTGATAAGTACGTAGTAACTTCCCAGAGAACTCCCAGGTGACCTAATAAAATCTAACCCTGAATTTGCCAAACTCAGGGCCCAACCTTGAACCAAGGTAATTCCATCAAAGCCTGACATTGTTGTAAAACCTTATCTAAAATAAAACTTTGAGATTAGTTTATATAATCTGATCATATATGAGCCATAAATTCTTTCTGCTAACATACACCCAGAACTCTCTCTAAAAGATTAGGAGGCTTTCTTGCATTGATAACAGAACCTAAATTTCCTCATAAACTGGAAGAAGGAAAAAAAAGTCCTAAGTATTTCTTCTGAGAATTCCAGAATCCCAATGAATGAAATGAGGTGAGATCTTTCAAGACAGTTGTGAAAATCGAGTAAAGCTTCATCTATTTCAGAGTTTGAGTAGGCCTGAAGGACTTTAAGCATTAAGTCAAGGGCATACTTAAGTCCCCTCCCTGCTATCCTCCTAAGGGCATTCCCTTGTTATCCTCCTATGACATCAATGTCTTTCTGTTTAGGTCAAATATGGGCAACTATGTACTTATTGGTCAAGTTCAATTTCTTGGGTAGTTCCCGAGTTTAGAATGTAAGATCCTCAGCCAATAAGGATGAGGGTCAGTGGTGGGAGGGGGTGTTTGCATTAGGGATAAAAAGTGTTGACCCTGCCCCCTATGGCGCTTCCTCCCTTCGATTGTCTGCTCGATGGGTGGGACGGCCGATTCTCGCGAGAAGGTATAATAAACTTTGCTTTGCTTCTAGAGATCTCTCCACCTTTTTTTTTATTAAATGCTGTCTGAACCACACACCAATGTTGCAAGGGATCTTAGAGATCACCTAATTAACCCACCTCACTGCAGGATAAGAATCCCCTAAAACATTGCCTGACAAGAGGTCAATCCATTCTTTGTTTGAAGTACATTAATAAAGGGGAGTTTACTACCTCCTGAGGTAGCCAAGTACAATTTCGGACTGTTTTAATTGTTAGAAATCTCTTTCTGTGACTTGGAGATACTGTTCCTATTTCTGCTCTTTGGGGATCAGAACCAGCCCATTCCTTCTTTCACAGGATTGCCCTTTCAAAGACAACTGTCATGTTATTCCTGCTCCCTAATGTTTTCTTCTCCATGCTAAATGTCCTCAGCTTTTTAAACTAATCTTCCTATAAACTAACATCAAAACCCTTTTACTACATTCTTAGTTTTTGTCCTCTAGATGCTAACTTCTCAATGTCCACTTGAAATTCTTTCTCCACTCTCAGATAACACAAAAATTGCATACGTCTCAAATAAGAAAACAAAAAGACTTCTTGAAAGTTGGGTGTTTTGTTGGGGGGAGGGGAGTTCCCCCACACTATAGAGTCATAATAACTCTATCCCAGGGAGCTTTTCCTAAGATGTGCTAGTTTCAGCCTCAGAAACTTTGGGGACTATGATTTCAAAGAAGAGATTCAAGTCAAGAAGTCCTAAAAACAAGCATTTAAAGAGCCTTAATTTGCTAATTTCACCCCCACATGTTTTTCTATTCCATCCTGAAGTTACTTCCTGGAAACATGAAAATGAAACCCTGGGAGTTTTTATGGTTACTTTTCTTAGATGTTTAGGGGAAAGGAAGTAAGGTCTAATCTTCTCACCAAATTTCTCGCTAAAATCTTTCCAGTCTTATGTTATTTGGAATACACAGAATGGGCTTGGCTCTACATTACATAAGGTATATATGGACTTTCTTTTAACTCTAACGAATAGAAGGGAAATCCTGATCTGACCTTTGTGCTGTGGCTTCTGGAAGGAACCTCCAGATACCCTTATCAAGAAAAGGCTTCTATTCCCCACCCTTACCCGGCTCCACACTCATCCCCTTACATTAATCCACCTCCCATCTTTTTTTTTTTTTTCAGTTAACAAAAATATCTTTTCCCATCCACATCTTTTCCCATGAAAAAAGAAAAGAAAACCCTTATAACAGATACACAGTCAAATTTGCCACATTAGCCATGTCCAGAAATATGTCTCTACTTGAACTCTGATTCCATCACCTGTGTCACTCATCCTTCATTTTAAACTGAATTCACCCACCATACATACTTTCAAGCACACTTGACAGTTTTACATACTCCAGTCCTTCCCAATAACATCATCCTGGGGATGTCCCCAAATTAGGGACAAAAGTCCACAAGATTATGATTGCAAAACTCCTGAGCTTTCCAAGAACTATGAATGGAGAGGTATATTAAAGTTGGCCCAAAACCGTAGGGTAAGAGACAGGGCTTAACCATCTACAAATTCTGTAAAGAGGAACTGCAGTTACAGCATAAAACAGCCTTCCCATAGTTCTAGTATATAAGGGGCACTTGAATGGATCTTTTAGAGTGCAGCCTCACCCATATGAATGTCATTAGAATCTCAAGCAAGACTGTTATCTCCCTCAGAACAGCAACACAAATGTTGCACTTGATGAGCTGTTGGCTAATAGGCAATGGGGAAAAGAGACTTATAGCAAATTTATTAAAGACACATGCATATATTTCTACTTTCTAGAGAGTTTTTTTTTTTAATAGCCTTTTATTTACAGGATATATGCATGGGTAACTTTACAGCATTAACAATTGCCAAACCTCTTGTTCCAATTTTTTACCTCTTACCCCCCCACCCCCTCCCCTAGATGGCAGGATGACCAGTAGATGTTAAATATATTAAAATATAAATTAGATACACAATAAGTATACATGACCAAAACGTTATTTTGCTGTACAAAAAGAATCAGACTCTGAAATATTGTACAATTAGCTTGTGAAGGAAATCAAAAATGCAGGTGTGCATAAATATAGGGATTGGGAATTCAATGTAATGGTTTTTAGTCATCTCCCAGAGTTCTTTTTCTGGGCATAGCTGGTTCAGTTCATTGCTGCTCCATTGGAAATGATTTGGTTGATCTCGTTGCTGAGGATGGCCTGGTCAATCACAACTGGTCATCATATAGTATTGTTGTTGAAGTATATAATGATCTCCTGGTCCTGCTCATTTCACTCAGCATCAGTTTGTGTAAGTCTCTCCAGGCCTTTCTGAAATCATCCTGTTGGTCATTTCTTACAGAACTTTCTAGAGTTTTTTAAAGCTTTCAATCTAAACCAAAATTAAAATTTAGAAATTTGGAAGAATAAGTTCCTCCATCCCTCTGTTCTCACAATCACCTATGTTTTTATGTAATACAAAATGGAAAGCATAGTAGATTTGAAATCAAAGGATTTAGGTTTAAATCCTAGCTCAACTAATCATGTACCTAGTGTTGAAATTATGGGGTACAGTCAGATTCTTCCCCTACCAGGCCACTAGAATGATGGGGTCAGCTACCAAATGATGAGGTGTATGGTAATACCCAAAAGAATATTGGAATTACCAGCTGGTGTTGTGAGTCATTCCCCAAAAATTTGTAGGCAAAGCCCTCCAAATCAAGAGGCAAAGTTTTATTATGCTGCTAAGAGCAGTCTAAATTCCAAGAGAAGTTACCAAGGAAAATGGCTTTAGCAATTAACAAAGGGAAAGACAAGTTTCCTAATGGAACTCACAATTAACCATTAAGAAGATGCCATTAAAGGGAAGAGAGGTGGGAGTTCTACCAACTAACAGTCTAAATCCTAAGAGAAGTTTGGCTAGGATCTGCTATATGAGCATATCTTCTATAGGGGAAATATAATCTCAGGGGTTTCATGTCATAACTTGGCTTTCTTTTCTTTTCTTTTTGAAAAAACACATCTTTAATGGATTATTTAAAATTCATCCACCTAGTTAACCATAGGAACGTTAAATAATTAACCACTGCTGAAAATTATATTAATAGCTTAATTTCTTTTTTTTAATTAAAGCTTTTTATTTATAGAGCATATGCATGGGTAATTTTTCCAACACTGACCCTTGCATAACCTTTTGTTGCAAATTTTCCCCTTCTTCCCTCCACCCTCACCCCTATCTGGCGGGTAGTCTAATACATGTTAAATATATTGAAATACATGTTAGAACCAATATGTGTATACATATTTATAAGTGATTTGCCTTGCATAGCACACAACTATCTTCCTGTTACACATACCTGTGCCTGGTTTCCTGGTATGAAATTCAAACTAGTAAAATGCAAATAACCTTTCATTTATCAAAGATCTTAAAATCAAAGTAAAATCCAGTTATTTAAATAACTGGATATGGGAATAGAAATATATAACAAAATACAAGGTATGAATTTATAGATCTTCCCTGTTGAGAAGCCTAGTTGACATTTTAAACACTCATTAGAAATGTTCCATATTTATTGAGTCATCTTAGTCCCCTTTTACCTATAAGATCAAAATTTTCCATTACATTAGAAGTCTGGTTATATGAAATTTCAAAAAGGAACAAGTCAGATTCCCACTTCTCTTTAGAGACTAACAAACCAATTGGAGTTGACATTTATTTTAGTTATAAGGATGTAGTAGTCCCTCCAGGAAGCTACAGTTAAATTTCTTTCTCTTTTCACATTGAATGATAGGAGATAATATGGTACAACCTTAATAATATTGCTTTTGAATTTCTGTTAATATTTTCTTCCCTTTTAGTTCTTATAATTGTGCAAAGAGGCTGCATTGAATAGTAAAAAAGAATGGGAATCAGGAAACTTTTGTTCTATTCCCAGCCTGCCACCAGCTAGCTATGCAACATTAAGAAAGTCATATAAATTCTTCTGTCGCTCCCCTCCAGAAATATTCATTTACCTGAGATAAGGATCAGAACAAATATAAAACAAAACCAGGAATCATAAACTCATCATAACTGGGTGGGGCCCTGTGTTCAGCTGTTTCTCCCTTATCTAACAATTCAAGCCATAAATAAAGAGAAAGGAATAGATTTATATTGTGCAAACATATTAAATTTTTAAAATTCAACTGAAAATATTATAAAATAGTATTTCCTTCCAAGACTTTTCCCTGGTTTGAAAATATAGAAAAGACAAAGAACTAAAGTATTTTTTAAAAAATTATAACTTTTTATTTACAAAACATATGCATGGGTAATTTTTCAACACTGACCCTTGCAAAACCTTCTGTTCCAAATTTTCCATCCTTCCCTCCACTCCCTCCCCTAGATGGCAGGCATTCCAATACATGTTAAAATACCTGTTAAATCCAATATATTTTACATATCCATATAGTTGTCTTGATGCACAAGAAAAATTGGATCTAGAAAGAAAAAAAAAACCTGAGATGGAAAACAAAAATGCAAGCAAACAACAACAGAGAGAAAATGCTATGTTTTGTTCCACACTCATTTCCCACAGTCCTCTCTCTGGGTGTGGATGGCTCTCTTCATTACTGAACAATTGGAACTGCTCTGAATCAATTCATTGTTGAAGAGAGTCACATCCATCAGAATCAATCTTCATATAGTCTCATTGTTTCTGTGTATAAAGATCCCCTGGTTCTGCTCATGTCACTCAGCATCTGTTCATGTAAGTCTCTCCAGGCCTCTCTCAAATCATCCTGTTGGTCATTAAAGAACTAAAGTCTTAAGGATCAAAACAGCAAAACAAAATTTAACTCTCATCTAGATAGGTTCATATTTCTCCTTAATAATAAAATCAGGATTTATCTAGGGTAGTATGATCTATTCCATGTAAGATTAAGATATTGGTCTCAAGGATGAATCCTTTTTATTCTTTGAGAGGAGTGGTCAAAGAAAGGATTGAGCAGTAGCCACTTGGTTGGTTTGGAAATTGGCCAAAAAAAAAAAAAAAAAAAAAATATATATATATATATATATATATATATATATATGCTCTTAAGGACTTGGTCCTCTTTGGCCAGTCCTCACATTATGATTCCATCACTTCATTGTTAAGGAGAAGGAAAAATAAGAATTAGTTTTTTCTGAGAGTGAAGGACTATAGTTTCTAGAGAAATATAGCGGTGATTTTTTTGGGGGATTTCTATTCTGGCAATCTGATTCCAAAGTCCTCTGGCTTTGCCCTCCCCAACCTAGGAATGCTACTGTCCTGACAATCTCTGGGATTCTGAATACATCACTCCTCAATTCATTGCTGACTGATAATCTGGTCAATGATAATCTGGTCATCAAGAACCAAATTCTGGAGACCACTCCTCTTGACCACAGAATTAGCATGTCAATGATAGAAAGGTGGACAAATGTGTCTCCTGGCTTCTGTTTCCCTGCTGAATTCTTTTGGAATTTAGTCCACTTGAATTGGCATTTCAATTACAATGAACTGTGCCCCTTGACAAGGAAATGGGTTCAAGCCTACAAATTCTTTGGAGACACTTTGTGACACCAGTCTGTGACCCCAGACTTTGGGGGTCCCCTTCCCAACAATCTCCAAGGTTATATGTAGAGTTAGGGCATCTTTGTTGACTGCCTAACTCTAGGCTAGAGAGCCTCTTTTTCTATCACAGAAAAGAATAATACTGGAGTACCATGTGCACAAATTCTTTTTTATAACTTTTTTAAAGTCTTTTTTATGGATGTCTTTTGTTCTTTATACAGGAGGTTTCCCTTATGAGAAGGGACCTTCCCTTAGAAGTGGAACAACAACAATAACAAAAGGTTCATCCTAACAAACACATCAATCATATCTGAATATATATGCAATATTCTTCACCCATAGTGCCCCACCTCTCTAATGAAGAGAAGGAGGTGCATTTTCTTAACTCTTTGAGTCAAGACTTGGTCATTATATTTATTGTTCAGTCACTTCAATCATGTCCAAGTCTTTGTGACCCCATTTGGGATTTTCTTGGCAAAAATACTGGAGTGGTTTGCCATTTCCTTTTTCAGCTACTTTTGTAAATGAGGAACTGAAACATATAAGTGTAAATAATTTGTCCAGGATCACACAGCTAGTGAATGTCTCAGGCTACATTCAGGAAGATGGGTCTTCTTGACACAAGCCTGGTGCCGTCTAGCTGCCCTTATATTCAGTAAAATTTATCTTTTCTATATCTAATTGTTTTCCTTCATAAAAAATGTCAGAATAAGTGTTACTTATATAAGATTACTTATGTACTTGTTACTTATAAGTATTATATATATATATATATATATATATATATATATATATATAAAGTATTATATTTAAGTGTATATAAACATTACTTCTTCTTATATATGGCCATGCCAGTCCTAGATCAAAACTTAAAAATAACTCTGTATGTGATGACTGTCCTGACATAGACAGTGGCAAAGTACATGGAGCACTGGACTTGCAGTTAGGCAGAACAAAATTCAGTGTCCAATATTTACCACCTGTGGGACTCTGACCAATCACTTAAACTCTTTCAGACTCATCTTCCTCATCTGTGGATTAAGAATAATAATATCACCTCTCCTCACAGAGTTGTGAGGATCAAAGAGACAATACATATAAAGTGCTTTGCAACTTTGAATCACAATACACATTTTAGTTATTATCACCTAAAATCAAAAGACCTTTTTAATTCTCCTTACTGAACTCCTTATAACTTTTTGTTATGCCACAGTTCTCTTTTATTGTCTTGACTTGGTTTCCCTAATTATCCTGACTCAGTCCTGCCTTGGTTTCTCTGCTGCTCAACTCTGCAAAACCTCCCCTCCCTCTTTATCAGAATACTTGATAAGGATAAAAAAAAATCTTATGTTTTAGAATATCAGAATGCCTCTCCCCATCCCAAGCTACAGGAATGTCAGATACCTTCTTATCAAGGTGCCTTTCCCCATGTCCGGGGTGTCTCCCCCCATTATGTCACCCCCATCTCCAGTGGCTCATCCCACCCTGTCAGTCCCATTCTGGCTGTCAGCACCCTGACTCCGCCCCTGCCTCAGTCTACCCCCTGTGCTTGAGCCACGTGTATATATGTCTTCAAGAACTCAACATTGTTTGCTGCATTCTTGGAGATAATTCAGTCCTGGGACCAAACCATGGATCCATTTTAATCCCAGTATATCTCTCCATTTATAAATTATTAGATACTCTCTAATCTTGCTCAGTTTCTCCGGCATTACAATTTAACATTTGATCACATTAATATTAACATTTTAACTTTGACTACTGCCTCCCTTTTGCCTTCTTTGAATTTTTTCCATGACCCTGCTATCTCATAACTCTCTTGCTCTTTTTTTTCATTTTTAATAAACATTTTATTTACTGACCAATCGAGTAGTTCTAAAATTGTAGCTTCTAGAAGTACTACTTGTTTTTGCCCATCTTGTACCTAATAGTTCTTCCCTCCACCCCCCCTCTATTTCCTTAGCCATAACATTATTGATATCCTGCCTTCTTTGCTTATGTATACTTGAACACTTTGTCCTGAGCATTGGTCTCTTTTTCTTTCCATCCTCAGTGCTTTGATCCAACACCTTTGGGTATCTATGTCCATGCTAATCTCCCACATCTACATATGAAGATTTCAATTCTCTTTTTAATTTCTGTTCTACATCACTAAAAGCTTTCTAAACATGTCCACCTGGATATTCCATATACAGTTGAAACTCAATAGGTCCAAAATGTCTCATTGTTTTCCCACAAAATAGATCCATCCTTCTTCTGAAATGCTGTTTTCTTGTAAATTCCGACTTTGTGAACAATTTAATTTCATTAAGTACAATCATCAGCCTAGAGATGGACTAAATTCATTTATACAAGGACCACTTACTTGACCAGGAAATGAGATTTTCAGGCCAATACAACATTTTTTTTATATAAATAATTTTTTATTGACAGAACCCATGGCAAGGTAATTTTTTACAATATTATCCCTTGCACTCACTTCTGTTCCAATTTTTCCCCTCCCTTCCTCCACCCCCTCTCCCAGATGGCAAGCAGTCCTATACATGTTAAATAGGTTACAATAGATCTTGGATACAATATATGTGTGCAGAACCGAACAGTTCTCTTGTTGCTCAGGGAGAATTGGATACAGAAGGTATAAATAACCCGGGAAGAAGAACAAAAATGCAAGCAGTTTACATTCGTTTCCTAGTGTTCTTTCTTTGGGTGTAGCTGCTTCTGTCCGTCTTTGATCAATTGAAACTAAGTTAGATCTCTTTGTCGAAGAAATCTACTTCCATCAGAATACTTCCTCATACAGTATCATTGTTGAAGTATATAATGATCTCCTGGTTCTGCTCATTTCACTCAGCATCAGTTCATGTAAGTCTCGCCAATCCTCTCTGTATTCATCCTGCTGGTCATTTCTTACAGAACAATAATATTCCATAACATTCATATACCACAGTTTACTCAACCATTCTCCAATTGATGGGCATCCATTCATTTTTCCAGCTTCTGGCCACTACAAACAGGGCTGCCACAAACATTTTGGCACATACAGGTCCCTTTCCCTTCTTTAGTATCTCTTTGGGGTATAAGCCCAGTAGAAACACTGCTGGATCAAAGGGTATGCACAGTTTGATAATACAGCTATTACATTTAGTATCTGACACGCCGGCAACTTCTTGCATCCTTTATAAGGAAGAAGGAAGGTATTTCCTTATCTTCTATTGAGGGAAAACAAGTACACAGATAAATATAAAATGTTTGCAAAATAAATACAAGATAGGCATGGTGCTGTAACATATAACTGTTATCCCAGCTACCAAGGAGGTTGAGTCTGGCAGATCTCTTAAGCTTCAGAGTTCTGAGTTACAATGGGCTAAACCTTTTGGGTGTCTTCATTAAATTTACCATTAATAAGGTGAGCCTATTGAAGGATGGGGAAGTGTAACAGGTTGCCTAAGATAGGACTAAGCAGGCCATGTTAATCAAAGTTAATCAAATCAAAACTCCAATACTCCAATTAGCAGTGATTCCAGTATTTTAAAATAATAGTAAATATATAACATTTTAAGAGATTGATGTTGATTGATTTTTTAACTTAATATTTTTTCAATTATATATAATTTTCAACATTCATTTTTATAAGATTTTGAGTTCCAAATTTTTCATTTGGAAAATGAATTTTTTTCATTTCATTTTGTATGCCTCCATTTGTATTCTCAGACTCCATAGTTTTTTCCTCTGGATGTGGACGGCATTTTCCATCATAGGTCTTTTGGAACTATCCTGGATCATTGTATTGCTGAGAAGATCTAAGTTAATCCTTGTACTGTGTACAAGGTTCTCCTGATTCTGCTCACTTCACTCAGCTGATGAACTGATGAACATGAACTGATGTTCATGTGATTCTTTCCAAATTTTTTCTGAAATCTGCCTGTTCATCATTTCTTATAGAGAATTACTATAAATATTTTAGTACATGTGGGTTCTTTTCCCTTTTTAATGATTTCTTTGTTATACAGACTTAGTAGTGGTATTGCTGGACCAAAGGATATACACAGAGCTTTGATGGACTAAAAGGACACTATGAACTAGGGAAACCAAGAAGGGCCTAATGTAACAGTCTAGATGAATTATTACAAAGAGCAATCCTTCAAAACTAATTTATGGTAGAGGTACAATGTTCACTGATGGAGGTAGTACTCCTAATGACAAATTTACAGATCTTTAAGGTATTAACATTTCACAAATATATATATATATATATATATATATATATATATATAAGTTTATATTTTGGCCAACTAAAGAAGGGGAAGACAAGAATTTGAGGATAAGAGGAAAATAGAAAAAGCAGGTTTTGGTTCTTGGTGACCAGAAGCTCTCTTTGTAATCAGGCATTAAAACAGGCAGAGACAGCTGAATGGAATCTGTAGGTTTTGAACTGACTGCTAATCTAGACCTCTCATACTCTATTGTGAACAATATTTTTGGTATTTGGGGGCATTATCTCTAGTTATTTAACTGCTATTTGAAATAATTAACTAGATGACTAAGTATTATTTATAGTCCTTTTCCTTTCTGATGAAAGCTTCATTTCACTCCTTACTCTGGTTATGACCTGGGTCTCAATGTTATACAGAGCATAGGTACTAGCAAATCCTACTCACATATATGTATATTACAAATACATGGGTTTATATACATATATAATAGCTAACATTTATGTAACATCTGCTATGTGCCAAGCATTTCCAAGCACTTTGCAAGTATTATCTCATTTGATCCTCACACCAATAGATAAGGTGCTATTATTATCCCCATTTTACAAATGAAGGAGGTAAACAGAGATTAAGCAACTTGCCTAGTGTCACACAGGCAGTAATTGTAAGAAGCACACATAGATAGATAGATAGATAGATAGATATACATGTATACAGATAGCTACTTTACAAACTTGTTCATCATTGGTTCTTTGAAATCATAGGTGATCATTGTATTGATCACGGTTCTTATAGCTTTCAGAATTTTTTTATAGTGTTATTGTATAAATTGTTTTCCTGGTTCTGTTTATTTTATTCTTTGTTTTTTAATATGTGTTCATAACTGGTAGTTTTTATAATATTTATATTTTAGTGTAAATTGTTCTGTTTCTGTTCAATAAATCAGTTTATATGTCTTTCCATGAGTCTCTTTGAAATCATCTATTTCCTCATTTCTTACAATACAACAGTATTTCATCTCACTCATATACCACAACAAATTCAGACATTGTTCAGTTTTGTGATGACAAAAAATTATAAACTAATACAATGTTTAACTATTCTGGAGCACCAACTTACCTAAATTTGGAGAGTTTTCTCATCAAAAGGCTGACCACTAAGTGACAAATTCAGGGAGATATGAACCATAGTAATTCATGAAATGGCAACTATAATTGTTATATATATATATATATTTATTTATTTCCCTTTCTATTTGATCTTAGTACAGACACTTTATTTTTTTAAATATATGTATAGTTTTCAATGTTAATTTTTGTAAAAATTTGTGTTCCAAATTTTTTCCCCTATTTCCCTTACCTTTCCCCAAGACAGCAAGCAATTTAAAATAGGTTAAAGATGTGCAATCTTTTAAAACATATTTCCATATTTGTCAGGTTGTGTAAGAAAAATTAGACCAAAAGAGGAAAAAAAAAAAAAAAACATGAGAAAGAAAACAAACCACCACCAATTAAAAAAGGTGAAAATACTATGCTTTGATCTACATTCAATCTCCATGGTTCTCTCTTTGGACGTGATTGACATTTTGCATCCCAAGACTATTGGAATTGCCTTGAATCACTGCATTGTTGAAATGAGCCAAGTCCATCTCAGTTGATCATTGCATAATCTTGTTACTGTATGCAGTGTTCTCTTGGTTCTGCTCACTTCACTCACTAACATCAGTTCATGTTAAACCTTTCTAGGCTTTTCTAAAATCGGCCTGCTCATCCATTTTTATGGAACAATAATATTCCATTACTTTCATATACTATAATTTATTCAGCCATTACCAATTGATGGGCATCCATTCAATTTCCAGTTCCTTGCCATTATAAAAAAAGTTGCTACAAACATTTTTGTACATGTGGGTCCTTTTCTCTCTTTTATGCTTTTTGGGATAGAAATCCAGCAGTGAGATTGCTGGATCAAAGGATATGTATGGTTCAAAAG
Source organism: Sarcophilus harrisii (assembly GCF_902635505.1). Lineage (NCBI taxonomy): Eukaryota > Metazoa > Chordata > Mammalia > Dasyuromorphia > Dasyuridae > Sarcophilus > Sarcophilus harrisii. The sequence goes on along the minus strand of NC_045429.1, from coordinate 353,197,662 downwards.
CCCTTTGGTAAAGTTCCAAATTGTTCTCCAGAATGGTTGGATAATTTTACAACTCCACCAACAGTGAATTAGTGTTCCAGTTTTCCCATGTCCCCTCCAACATTTATCATCATTTTTTCCTGTCATTTTAGCAAATCTGAAAGGTGTGAAGTAGTATCTCAAAGTTGTCTTTGTTTGCATTTCTTTTTTTAAATTAATATCTTTTTAATTTCAAAATACATGCAAAAATAAATTTTCAACATTCACTTTTGCATGAAACCTTGTGTTCCAAATTTTTCTCTCTCCCTTTCCCCCATCCCCTCCCCTAGATACAAATAATCTAATATAGGTTAAAGATGCGCAATTCTTCTAAACATATTTCCACATTCATGATACTGCACAAGAAAAATCATACCAAAAAGAAAAAAATGAAAAAAATAAAAAAGCAAGCAAACAACAAAACAAGTGAAAAAACTATATTGTAATCTGTCTCATAGTTCTTTGTCTGGGTGCAGATCGCTCTTTCCATCAAAAGTCTATTGGAATCGGCCTTAATCATCTTATTGTTGAAAAGAGCCCGGTCCATCAGAGTTAGTCATCACATAATCTTGTTGTTGCTGTGAACAATGATTTCCTAGTTCTGCTCATTTCACTTAGTATCAGTTCATGGAAGTCTCTCCAGCTTTTCTGAAATCATTCTATTGGTCATTTCTTATAGAACAATAATATTCCATAACATTCATATACCATAATTTATTCACACATTTCCCAGATGATGAGCATACATTCATTTTCCAGTTCTTTGCCACTACAAAAAGAACTGCTATAAACATTTTTTCACAGGTGGATCCTTTTCCCTTTTTTTATGATCTCTTTGGGATAGTGACCTCATGGAGAAATTGCTGGATTAATGGGTATTCACTATTTGATAACTCCTTGAGCCTAGTTCCAAATTGTACTCCATAATGGTTGGATCAGTTCACAATTCCACCAACAGTGCATTAGTGTCCCAGTTTTCCCACATTCCCTCTCACATTTATCATTATCTTTTCCTGTCATCTTAGCCAATCTGAGAGGACTGTAGTGATATCTCAGAGTTGTCTTACTCTGCATTTTTCTAATCAATAGTGATTTAGAGCATTTTTATATGATTAGAAATAGTTTTAATTTCTTTATCTGAAAATTGTCTGTTCATATCCTTTGGTCATTTATCTTCCTCCCCATTTGCCTGCTACAAATTTTACAATCTTATCTTTGAAATGCAAAACCTAGTTGTATCTTTTTTTTTGGGGGGGGGAGGGTGTAACTGAAAACTATATAAGCTCTTAGATGAACTTTTGTCTTATTGCTTTGTGGCCATTTAGAATCCTGAGTTTCTCTCTAAGCATATAATAACACTTAGTTTTAAAATATCACTGTGTATTGATAAATATGATTAGCAGGAGTACCTATCAATGAGTCCTTGGATATTGCCATAAAATAAGAATAATGATCTGTGAGGCAGATAGTGCTTACAGCTTCAGAAGGATTAAATGACTTGCCCTTATCTAAAAGCTATCTAGAAGAGTCTGAGCCAGAATTCAGACAGCAAACCATCTACCAAATAATTGTAACCATGTCTATTCTGCCCCCACTGCCTTTTAACAATTTTTTACCCTTTCCCCAGAGTTTTCTCTCTCTTAAGGTAATATGGGATGTCTAGTTTCTCTGAATTAGATCAACCTCTAACAGAATAATTTTAAGACTCTCTTGTGTGTATGTATGTATATATATCTGCATATATATAATATGTGTGTTTGGATATATATGTGTATCTAACTATATATCTATGTGCATATGTATGTATATGTGAGTATGTGTTTGTGTCTATGTATCCATGCTTAATTGTAGTCTTCTTAGGAGAGAAGGGGAGGAAGGAGGGGAGAAGAAAAGAATAAGGTAAAAAAGTACATTGCAGAAAATGAAAGGAAACCTACAAGAAAGCAAAAAAAAAAAAAAAAAAAAAAAAAAAAAAAAAAAAAAAGATTGACAACTCTGAATACAACAAGTATTATTCATTACATAGGTTTTCTTGAAATGGAAATGTATTGCTTTATATTTTGAATCCTCTCATGTTCTGCTGTGCACATGGCAATTTTTTTCCTTCTTTCAACTGTCCTAAGAATAATAAAGTTCTTAGGAATTATATGTATCATCTTCCTATGTAGTAATATAAACAATTTAACTTTATTAAATCTCTTATGATTGCTCTTTCATATTTACTTTTTTATGCTTCTCTTAATATTTTTAAAAAACAAAGACAAAAAAGATTTCCTTGAACTTAGTTCCATTAAGTACTCACTATTTTTTACAAAGGAATATTTATTTCAAAGATGTAACAAAAATAAACGTGCAAACAATCTCCATTACTACACCCTTCAACTCTTGGGCATAATCTTCCCTTAAACCTCAGTCTCTTGAGAATGGGAAAAGATTAGGTTCACAATTTAACTTAGTTCCCATAAAGCCTGATCCCACCAACTTCCAAATTCAAAGCCTCTTTAGGCTTATGTCTTAATTTTAATTATTGTTCAGTCATACTCATCTTTGTGACCTTAGACCAATGTGACCACTGTCCATGGGGTTTTCTTGGCAATGATATTGTTTTTCTTTTTCTTTTTTTTTAATAGCTTTTTATTTAAAAGATATATGCATGGGTAATTTTTCAGCATTGGCAATTGCAAGACCTTTTGTTCCAATTTTTCCCCTCCTTCCCCTCACCCCTTCCCTCAGATGGCAGGTTGATCAATACATGTTAAATATATTAAAGTATAAGTTAAATACAATATATGTATACATGTCCATACAGTTATTTTGGCAATGATATTGTAGTAACTTACCATTTCCATCTCCAGTTTTAAGCCCAGGGTCACAAAGCTAGAAGTGCTTGAGGTCAAGATTTGAACTCTGGTCTTTCTGACTCCAAGATCAGTGTTTTATTTACTGCCCCACCTGGTTGTCCCTGTGTCCCAATAACCTACCTTCTTTAAAGCACCCTGGGTTGACAGCAACATCAATTCTGGATACTTGTCTCCAAGATCATCATGGCTTGAGATCTGAGATCCAGATACTCCACCAATTTTACTAAGAACTTAAAAAAGACAACAAAACAAACACCAAGTCTGATTCTCTAAGTCACTAAGCCTAAAAGCAAGATGGGGAAAAACTTTCCCCCCACCAAGCTTAGTTCATAGTGCCTGTGCTGTGGGTGAGCTAGACTTTCTTCCCCTTTACTCAGATGGAAAAGAGAGAAAGATCATGCCAAATTGATAGTTTTAAAGACAAATCTTTTCTAATTACACAGCCAATAGAAAGAGGCTGTTTTCACCCATATGGGAAAGAAACTTGTGTGGTCTTCTCTCCTAGAAGCAATTCTCTGTTATCTCTCATATGAATACTTTCCTCTTGGGGAATTTGGACATGAGCAACAAAGCCCCAATTGCATTACATAATGAAGATACTGCTCTACAGGAAGCATACAAAGCAATGAAATCAGGGCTTTTTGGATTTTCAGGGTACAATTCTTGAACTACTATGGTCATAACTTTGAAGGTTCTACTCTTAGTGGGAAATCCTGAGCAGTTGACCATGGGAGAAATGATATTCTAGATTGTGGAATCAGTAGACAAAGCAATATATTTTCCAAAGTTGGAATAAATCAAGCAAAGAGTTGTGATGACCGCTTTTTAAAATCAGCTGGAGTCAGGAATTCAGGTTAAGGGAAAATCCTCCATCTTTATTCTTTGCTGAGGTGAAGGGGGAATGGCAATACAAAGTGAGAGCAGTTGCGACACGAACCCGGCCAACATTCTCTCACTGTCTGCCTCTGCCTTTCTCACTCCACCCATCAAAATCGTTTCTATGTCATTTCCTATACAACACATCAAAACTTGCACAGAGAGTAGGCAGGGCCATTCTTTTTCCAAGCATATATTAATAGAGTATTGTCCAATTGCTATTTAGTCTCATGTGCTTGGGATCTCAGTGCATCAACTTGAGCTTCAGCCCATTATATCTCCCACTTTCTTTTGTTTTAGAACACAGGTGGTCATGCCATCCCTGACTTCTCAGGGAGGTGAGAGCCCCCAAGGGGAGGTGATCACACCCTCCCTGACATCTCAGAAAGGGAGATGAAAAGCACCAAAGAGAAGTGGGGTTGCTAGTGGGTTTCTGGGCTGAAGGTTCTTATTAGAAACAGGTATGCACAAACCCATCAGCATGGGAGGTATTACACAAGCACATAGCAATAACGCAGAGGCTATTAGTGATGACTCTCCCCATAGTCAGTGCATGCTTGATGTGGTGTAATAAACATGAATTGTACACACAAGTAGTGGTATAACAAACAACATAAATCAACATGGTGTTGTAAAAGATTGCCAGAAGTCCTAGAAGGAGGGAATGTAAACAACAGTCACACATATGCCTTCTTCAGCAGCCAAGAGATGGTCCAAAACCAATCTATTGTCCATTGCTTCACATGTCGGAATCCAATGATGCCCCCAAGGTTTTGAAATCCTGCAACAGTCTTTTTATGTGTTAGGGAATCCAATGATTCCAGAAGATTTTGAAGTCCTGCAACAGTCTTATCATTTCTCAGAAAATCCAATGATTCCTAAGGGCTTTCAAGTCCAACAACAATCTTATGTCTCAAAGAATCCAGTGATTCCTGAGGGTTTTGAAGTCCAACAATTTTCGATGTCCATGAGTCAAATGCCATAATTGCCATACTCTTTCCTTCGTTTCAAGGGTCTGCTCCGTCTCTCTGCAATGGACAAGGCGAATATGACTCATTGACACCCATCTGATTCCTTCTCCACCTGTAGAGATACAAGCAAACCCTCTCCCCCAAGCAGTTAACCTATCTGGTCCCTTCCATTCACCACTTTCTGGGTCTCTCCACATCACTTGGCGATTATCTAAAGATAATGGAGCCTCTCACACTGGATACTGCCCTTCTGGTAGGTTATAAAACCTCTCTGCCAGAGCCAGTGCATCTTTGTCAAAAATCAAGAAGTTAATAGTATAAAGGGCTAGATTTAGAAGTTCTCTAGGGTTACCTCTGGCTCCCCCTTTCTTTTGTTTTTGGAGGAACATCTTAATGTCTCTGTTTCTCCTCTCTACTATTGCCTATCCTTGAGAATTAAAAGGTATGCCAGTGTTGTGTAAAATCCTATACTGTGCACAAAAGTGTCCAAAATGTTTAGAAGTATATGCAGGACCATTGTCTGTTTTTATTGCTTGTGGCACACTCATAATTGCAAATGCTTGTATGAGGAATTCAGTGACCACTCGGGCTGTCTCTTTTGCTACTGGTATTGCAAAAATGAATCCTGAAAAGGTGTTTACCACAATGTGGATAAAAGACAGACAACCAAAAGATTTATAATGGGTCACATCCATTTGCCAAATTTCATTGGGTCTCAAACCACAAGGATTCTTCCCTGGAGGCAGTATAGGAGCGTGGAAAGGAAGGCAGGCCATACAGGCTTTTACTATGCTCCTAGCTTCCTCTCTTGTTATTTCAAGTTGTAAATGTAAAGCTCGAGCAGCCTGATGATATTTAGAATGAGATTCCTGGGCTTTTTGGAATAAAAGAATACTGACCACCAAAGTTAGAAGGCTATCTGCCTTTGAATTACCATCAAAAATAGGACCTGGAAGTCCACTATGAGAGTGGACATGCAGAATATAAATCTTACCTGGATGCTTTCTCACTTGTTCTTGAAGTTTCTTAAAGAGTCGATATATATTAGAGGCTACAAATTTTATTTGGGCTGTGGCAATTCTTTGTACCACACCCACTGAATAGGCCGAATCAGATATTATATTTATATCTCCTGGATAATAAGAGCTAGAATGATTGCATACAATTCATTCTGCTAAGTGGACTGAAAAGGAGTTCTGACTACTCTCTTTATAGTTAAGTCACGAGAGTATACAGCACAAATATAATGTTTGGATGGATTTTAAAGATAGTTGGTCCTTTAAGAGGAACTTTAGAAACCTTTTCTTCAAGAATCCATTGCCAATTATGTCATAGTCTGGTTGTCTTTAATGGAGACCTGTGTGTAAAATTTGGAGCCATGGCTAATAAAATTTGCCACTCTGGGATGGTCTCACAGCACACATTAATTTGTGTATTAATATAAAGGTGTATATCTTGTCAGGTCTTGTCCCAAATAATTGTACTGCTCGCTTAATGGCCTTTAATAAAATTCTAGCCACAAGCACTGGGTAAGGAGTAAGGCTTTATTCTGATTGTGCTGGGAGGTTCACCCACTCTATCACATTGTCTCCTTGATGAAGGACTGCTGTGGGTGCCTCTTATGTAGCACAAACTGATATTTCCAAGGGTTCTGAGTGACTCAACCACATTGGATAAAGCCAGTTCAATTTCTCTCAAAGCTTCTTGAGCTTCTTTTATAGGCTGTAATGGTGAATTTAAAGCACTGTCTCCCCTTAAAATATCATATAATGGTTGCAATTGATAGGTAGTCAAGCCTAACACTGGTCGCATCCATTGGATAGCTCCTATCAATTTCTGAAAATCATTTAAGGTGTTTAGCTTCTCTGTTCTTAAGGACAGTTTTTGTACTGTAAGCACCTTATGGTATACTTCATATCCTAAATATTGAAAAGGAGCATGTCTTTGAATTTTTTCTGGAGCTATGTACAATTTGTAATTCCTTAGTGCTTCTATGGTCTTTTGTAGACATGCTTCTAACATTTGTTCCTCAGGTGCACATTCCAATATATCATCCATATAATGTAATAACATCACTTTTGGAAATGCTTTCCTTACTGGAGTAAGAGCAGCAGCAACATACATTTGACACATAATAGGGCTTTTTTTCATTCCCTGTGGCAAAACTGTCCATTCATATTTTTATAAGGCTCAGCTAAGTTAATGCTGGGCACTGAAAAGGCAAATCTTTTCATATCCTCCTTAACCAGAGAGGTAGAATAGAAACAATCCTTAATGTCTCTAACCCAAAGAGGCCCATTCTCTAGGCAATTGAATAGGAGATGGAAGTCCAGGCTGAAGAGTTCCCATAGTTTCCATCTGTTCATTCACCTTTCTTAAATCTGTCAACATCCTCCATTTTCCAGATTTCTTTTTTACAACAAATACTGGGGAATTCCAAGGACTTAGAGAAGGTTGTAAGTGTCCTTGCTCAAGTTGCTCCTGTATTATATCTAATACGGCCTGAATTTTATCGCTATCTAAGGGCCACTGTTCTATCTACACTGGTGTATCAGTTTTCCATTGGATGGGAACAGGTGAAAGTGTTGGCAGGCCTTCAACAGCAGCCCTGCCTAAAAAAAAATGAAGTACTCATTTTTAACCCTAATTGTTGTAAAATGTCTCTTCCCCACAGATTGATGGGGATTTTTTCAACTATAAAAGGAGTAAAAACTCCTGTTTTGCCTTCAAAAGTTAGGGGCAGTGCTAACTTCAGCTGCTATTGATCCTCCTACTCCAGACATGTAGATGTCTGCTTTAATCTTTGGCCAGTGACTGGGCCAGTTGACACCTCTAATGATTGTACAATCTGCACCTGTGTCTACCAATCCTTCCAATGATAGGCCATTTATATAGGTCGTAAGCATAGGTTGGTCAGCTGTTACAGCTGCTGTTCAGTATGTTGCTGGATTTTGTGGCTTGGGGTCAGAATCTGGGTGACTATCACCAGATTGCTTATTAGGATTCTGTATCAGTAAAACTGATGCTACTACTTCTCCTGGGTGATAAGTTATACATTGTCTACCTGTATTAGTGACTGGGATATTATCTACACATTCCCCAGTATCCCACATCAGTGTGTGGATGGACACTGTTTTGTACATACTCTAAGGAGATGAAATGGTCAAGCCTACTGTGCCTGAGGCAAGGGATCCATAGGCTGGAGAGGAACAGATTTCACTTCTCCAGGGGGTATCTCAGTCATCCCAGTTGCATACAACTTTAGTCTCCCCAAATGTAATCCCTTTCTCCCATCAAGTGGCTTCCTGGCTGATGATTGTGTAATCCCTTTCTCCCATCAGATGGCTTGCTGCCTGATTGGTCATGTCTGGGTATTGGACTTCTAGGCACTCTCTGGGTGCACCATCAGCTGCCATCATGCCCCAAGTATTCTTTGCCTTGGGCCCTGGGGCTGGGTCCCTCATCCCGCTTCCCTGAATCAGTCTACATTCTGAGGCCTAATCGAAGCCTCTGTTGCATTTTGGACATGGGGTATTGGGTCTTGTTCTCCCACTCTGTTTTCTCATTCTTTCTCTATACCAGTACTGAGCTTTCAGATGCCCTACTTTACCCATTGAAAGCATTGACGAGTATCCCTGGAAGTCCCTTGCCAGAAGGGACCCTGTTTTCCCATGTTGGGATCTTGGGAAGTCTGCATCATAGCCTGGCTATAAAAGGCATTTGTGCCCACTGTGGCACAGCGTCTTATGAGATCTAAAGGAGCATCCTTGCGCAGTCCTAGTATAATTCTTCTGCAAACCTCATTAGCATTTTCCGTAGCAAGTTGCCTTATCAAAATGTCTGTCACTGCATTTTCACCATTAGTTCTTGCACATAGTTTCTGCAAACGTCCCACAAAGTCAGCAAAGGGTTCATTTGCCCCTTGTGTTATTTTTGTGAAGGCCTCACTCGTGTCCTCTTTATTGTGGAGAGAAGCCCACACTTTGATAGCATTAGCAGCAATCCCTTCCCTCTCTCCACCCCCTCCCCTAGATAGAAGGCAGTTCTTATATATATTAAATATGTTATAGTTTATCCCAGATACAATATATGTGTGCAGAACCTAACAGTTCTCTTGTTGAACAGGAAGAATTGGATTCAGAAGGTAAAAATAACCTAAGAAAAACAAAAATGCAAACAGTTCACACTCATTTCCCAGTGTTCCTTCTTTGGGTGTAAATGATTTGCCCATCATTGATCAATTGGAACTGAATTAGATTTTCTCTTCGCCAAGGATATCCACTTCCATCAGAATACATCCTCATACAGTATCATTGTTGAAGTATATAATGAACTCCTGGTTCTACTCATTTCACTCAGCATCAGTTCATGTCAGTCTCTCCAAGCCTCTCTATATTCATCCTGTTGGTCGTTTCTTACAGAACAATAATATTCCATAACATTCATATACCACAATTTACCCAACCATTCTCCAATTGATGGGCATCCATTCATTTTCTCGTTTCTAGCCACTACAAAGAGGGCTGCCACAAACATTCTTGCACATACAGGTCCCTTTCCCTTCTTTAGTATCTCTTTGGGAAATAAGCCCAGTAGTAATACTGCTGGATCAAAGGGTATGCACAGATTGATAACTTTAGGGGCATAATTCCAGATTGCTCTCCAGAATGGTTGGATTTGTTCACAACTCCACCAACAATGCATCAGTGTCCCAGTTTTCCCGCATCCCCTCCAACATTCATCATCATTTTTTCCTATCATCTTAGCCAATCTGACAAGTGTGTAGTGGTATCTCAGAGTTGTCTTAATTTGCATTTTTCTGATCAATAGTGATTTGGAACACTCTTTCATATGAGTGGAAATAGTTTCAACTTCATCATCTAAAAATTGTCTGTTCATATCCTTTGACCATTTATCAATTGGAGAATTGCTTGATTTCTTATAAATTAGAGTCAATTCTTTATATATTTTGGAAATATCAGAACCTTTAACTGTAAAAATGTTTTCCCAGTTTGTTGCTTCCCTTCTAATCTTGTTTGCATTAGTTTTGTTTGTACAAAGGTTGTTTAATTTGATATAATCAAAATTTTCTATTTTGTGATCAATAATGATCTTTAGTTCATCTTTGGTCACAAATTCCTTCCTCCTCCACAAGTCTGAGAGGTAAACTATCCTATGTTCCTCTAATTTATTTATAATCTTGTTCTTTATGCCTAAATCATGAACCCATTGTGATTTTATCTTGGTGTACAATGTTAAGTGTGGGTCTTTGCCTAATTTCTGCCATGCTAATTTCCAGTTTTCCCAGCAGTTTTTGTCAAATAATGAATTCTTATCCCAAAAGTTGGGATCTTTGGGTTTGTCAAACACTAGATTGCTATAGTTATTGACTATTTTGTCCTGTGAACCTAACCTATTCCACTAATCAACTAATCTATTTCTTAGCCAATACCAAATGGTTTTGGTGACCACTGCTTTATAATATAGTTTTAGATCAGATACAGCTATGCCACCTTCATTTGATTTTTTTTTCATTAATTCCTTTGAAATTCTTGACCTTTTGTTCTTCTATATGAATTTTGTTGTTATTTTTTCTAGGTCATTAAAATAGTTTCTTGGGAGTCTGATTAGTATAGCATTAAATAAATAGATTAGTTTAGGGAGTATTGTCATCTTTACAATATTCGCTTGGCCTATCCAAGAGCATTTAATTTTTTTCCAATTATTTGAATCTGACTTTATTTGTGTGGAAAGTGTTTTGTAATTTTGCTCATATAATTCCTGATTTTCCTTTGGTAGAATAGATTCCCAAATATTTTATGCTATCGACAGTTATTTTGAATGGAATTTCTCTTTATATCTCTTGCTGTTGGATTTTGGTGATGTATAAAAATGCTAAGGATTTATGTGGATTTATTTTGTATCCTGCAACTTTGCTAAAGTTGTGAATTATTTCTAATAGCTTTTTAGTAGAATCTCTGGGGTTCTCTAAGTATACCATCACATCATCTGCAAAGAGTGATAATTTGGTTTCCTCATTACCTACTCTAATTCTTTTAATCTCTTTCTCAACTCTTATTGCTGAGGCTAGCATTTCTAATATAATATTGAATAATAATGATGATAGTGGACAACCTATTTCACTCCTGATTTTACTGAGAATGGTTCTAATTTATCTCCATTACATATGATGCTTACTGATGGTTTTAAATATATGCTCCTGACTATTTTAAGGAAAAGTCCATTTATTCCTATACTCTCAAGTGTTTTTATTAGAAATGGATGTTGGAATTTATCAAATGCTTTTTTTGCATCTATTGAGAAAATCATATGGTTTTTGCTAATTTGGTTATTGATCTAGTCAATTATGCTAATAATTTTCCTAATGTTGAATCAGCCCTGCATTTCTGGTATAAATCTTACTTGGTCATAGTGTATTATCCTGGGAATGATTTTCTGTAATCTTTTTGCTAATATTTTATTTAAGATTTTAGCATCAATATTCATTAGGGAGATTAGTCTATAATTTCTTTCTGTGTTTTCAACCTACCTGGTTTAGTTGTCAATACCATGTCTGTGTCATAAAAGGAATTTGGTAGGACTCCTTCAATCTCTATTTTTAAAAATAGTTTATATAGCATTGGGACTAATTGTTCTTTAAATGTTTGGTAGAATTCATATGTAAATCCATCTGGTCCTGTGGATTTTTTCTTAGGGAATTGATTAATAGCTTGTTCTATTTCTTTTTCTGAAATGGGTCTATTTTAAGCAATTTACTTCTTCCTCTGTTAATCTGGGCAAGTTATATTTTTGAAGGTATTCTTTCATTTCATTTAAGTTATTGAATTTATTGGCATAAAGCTGGGCAAAGTAATTCCTAATTATTGCTCTAATTTCCTCTTCATTAGTGGTGAGCTTTCTCTTTTCATTTTTAAGACTAATATTTTGATTTTCCTCTTTCCTTTTTTAAATAAGATTTACTAAGGATTTATCTATTTTGCTAGTTTTTTCACAGAAGCAACTCTTAGTTTTATTAATTAATTCAATAATTTTTTTTTTTACTTTCAATTTTATTAATCTCTTTTTTCATTTTTAGAATTTCAAGTTTAGTGTTTGACTGGGGCAGGGTTTAATTTGTTCCTTTTCTAGCATTTGTAGTTGCAAGCCCAATTCATTGACCTTCTCTTTCTCTATTTTATGCAAGTAGGCCTCTAGAGATATAAACTTTCCCCTTATTACCGCTTTGGCTGCATCCCACACATATTGGTATGACGTCTTGTTGTTATTTTCTTGGGTGAAGTTATTAATTATGTCTATGATTTGCTATTTCACCCAATCATTCTTAAGTATGAGATTATTTAGTTTCCAATTTTTTTGGTCAATTTTCCCCTGACTTTTTATTTAATATAATTTTCATTGCACCGTGGTCTGAAAAGGATGCATTTACTATTTCTGCCTTACTGCATTTGACTTTGAGGTTTTTATGTCCTAATTTATGGTCAGTTTTTGTATAGGTTCCATGAACTGGTGAGAAGAAAGTGTACTCCTTTCTGTCTCCATTTACTTTTCTCCAAAGATCTATCATATCTAACTTTTCTAGTATTCTATTTTCCTCTTTGACTTCTTATTTATTTTGTGGTTTGATTTATCTAATTCTGAGAGTGCAAGATTGAGATTTCCACTATTATAGTTTTGCTGTCTATTTCTTCTAGCAGCTCTCTTAATTTCTCTTTTAAGAATTTAGAAGCTACACCACTTGGTACATATATGTTTAATATTGATATTGCTTCATTATCTATGCTACCCTTTAGCAAGATATCAACATAGATTTCAATACTGCATGTCATGCTAACCAGACACGTGGTACACACCACAATTAGGACTATATGGAGTCCTATATCATCAACAACATCAACTGTGGGAGTTGGTTTGGGATCAGTTCTTTGCACCAAAGAAGGCATTGTAAACATAAACACCAAACCATTGCCATCAGGATACAAGAGAAAATCCACAAATATATTTTAATTAACAAAAGTCCTACAGTCCAAAACTTATCTGTAAGTCTATTTATACTTTGGCAAGTCAATATAATTATTATGTGGTTATTCAGATGGTAGGGTATCCAATTTAATCCTCCTTTTATCACAATTTCTTTTCACAAGGAGGTAGATAGACACTTGTCAAGAAAGGCACAAAGATACTGCACAAAGGGCCTCTCCAAAACACCATAGGTAAATGAGGACTGGCAGATGCAAAGGTATAGTCCAAAGCCTTGATTACCACAGTGGCAAGAATACAGCTGAAATAATAAGCAGCTTACAGAACAAGTAACAGGTCTATTACATAGATGCTACTAACCTAACAAGCAAAGTTACATTAGGTGAAAAAAAAAACAATATAGTAGTAGCTTTAGGAATGTCAAGTTCTTTTGTAGCATTCATGATCCTCAGAAGTCTGGTAAGCACTTGCTATGAATCTCTCAAACAGTTGCTTATGGATCAGAGCACATTTGTGGAAGCATTTTCTTGACCATCTTCAGGTTCCACGACACTTGTAGAGATTCCCTAGATAATACTGCTAAATCCTGCTTAGGGATAAGATTTTGTGTAATGTAATAAACCTTGACAAAATCTAATGAGAGTGGCCTTCCAGTAATTGGTTCATGTAGCAAGAACTAATTCAAAACGTATGGATCTAACCCTATTAACAAAGAGCTAATTACAATTAATTAGTAACTCATAATTCACCTGAACATCAGAGAATTCTAATTTTTTGCCTATCACTTGATCTTTCTATCTATACTCAAACTGTGTATCTGAAATGGACAATGTCATTCACAGAAAAATAAGTCCTCCCATTCCTTAATATTGTCATACAGAAACTTCAAATGAAGGGAAAAAAAGATTTAAATTTTTTTATAATTATTAATGTAATTTTATATGTAAAAACCATAATCAATTTTAATAACATATTACTAAAACATTCTTAAGACCTATATATCCCATTAAAAACATTTAGAAGCCAATTACACACACACACACACACACACACATATATATATATATATATATATATATATATATACACACACACACACACACACATCAAATCTTATTGTCTTCCCAAAGTTTACTATCCCATAAATTACTGCCCACTAAATTTCAAATCTTTTACATTTTTGTCTTACCCACCTTTTTGAGGAAACATACATACATATCATTTTGACGGAATGAGGCACTTTAAGGATTTTTTTTTTTTTTGCTGAGGCAATTGGGGTTAAGTGATTTGCCCAGGGTCACACAACTAGGATGCTGTCTGAGTGTCTAAGGCCAGATTTGAATTCTAGATCCTCCTGATTTCAGGGCTAGTGTTCTATCCACTGCCTCTCCTAGCTACCCTAGGGATCTAATCATATCCATGAAAATATAACTATTAGCAAGATGTTGGCAAGCCTAAGAACTTACTCACTTAATTACATGGGATAGGAAGTTATCCACAAATACAGATTAACAATAGTAAGATCTGTACACCTGCATCCTTTTATAGTAACTCAGATGTTTTCATATTAACCTATTAATAGATTTAATATTCCTTTCCAAAAAGGTGTACTTCTTTCCTGTAGTGACTGCCATTCCTGAACTTCATCTTTCAGTTCTTTTTTAACCCACTAATGCAATTGTTCCCAGACTGTTTGTCCTTCCCAAAGATCCTGTCATTGTAGCATGCTCTTCCAGGGCACACTTTCTCTCCCCCATCCCCAAACATCCATGGAGGCAAGCACTGCCTTAGAGAAGGGCTATTTCTATCCCCAACATGACTTCACTGGTAATCAAAACAGTTCTTTCCCCATGGACCAGTTTCTCTACTCCCTCTCACCACTGCAAAACTTCTCAAAATCACATGTCCTAGGTGAAAAAATTCCTGTGTATGATTCTGATTCCATGCTTCTATATAAATTCCCATTTCAAAGAAGATAAACTTCTTGAAAGAACTGAGCTAAAATATTAATCATAACAAGTTATATTTTCTCCCATACACAAGCACACACACACTGAAACACACCATGAAAAGGTTAAAAATATGTAATAGAGATTATTCTGAAGTTTTAATTTGATATGTCAGGTTATTTTTAGAGCACATGAATATCCAGTGATAATAAGAGGGCTATAAAAAGCTAGAAATATAAAATTAAACCAGAGTTCCATAAAATGGTTTGTGGGCATAAATATTTTTGGGTGAAGCCTGGAGGTTTTTGCTGCTAGCAAAAAGAAATACATATCTATCAGGGAAAATTTTTAAGGGAAAAGGAGATGGAGAGTTCCTTTTGTCTACACACTTACCAAGAGGAGAGAGTTCTAACTACAAATATGGCACCCATAGCAAACACAGTTGGGAGATAATTACCAAGAGAGGAAACAAAGTGGGTCCAGGCTTTGGATAAGTTCACTTGGGCAAGAAAAAAAGCTTCCAGTTTCAACTAATTATTCTAGACAATCATCCGCTCAGTTCAATTATTTGTTTCTATTGAAGAGGTACAAATACTGTTAATACCCTCTAAATTTTGGAACCCTGGTCTAAGTTCAGGTTGCCCTATGTAGTCTATGACTCTGCATTTGGAGGAAAGGTTTCTAGAAATGCAAGAGATGATGAGATCCTTTTGATTAGTATATGGGAAGCTGATCAAGCCTCATTTATTTGAAATTTAGATATGCATGATGGAAACTATAGACACTTCATGGCACCACATTGGTGGGACCACTCAACATGAATGTCCAAGGAGCTTTATCTTTTTGACTTTGTACTCCCTTGACTTTCTAATCAATATATCAGTTAGTAAGCTTTTGTTAAATGACTACTTTGTGTCAGACTCTGGGAAAACAAAGACATATATAAAATAATCCCTGCATTTAAGGAGAAATGACATGGACACACATAAATTTACACTAAATATATGCTAAATATAAGGTAACTGTGGGGAGAGAAGCTCGTAGAGAAATATATGTACTAAAAAAATGGCCAGGCCAAGCCCTTATGAGAGAACATAGCATGTTCAGTTGATGCAACCCCTTCCTGGTCCCAAGAGCAAATAAAACTATGACTTTTCCAGTTTGCTTGTCTCATGGTGAAGAAATAAACTTTTGATTTGCTCCTGAGCCAGAACTGGATGTTTGTATAAAAGTCACTGAGAAGTAAAAATATTTCCGCTTTCCTCCCTTACTTCAATCAAGGGAAAACATGGTGTAGGCTTTTGGCTGAGCACTATCTGTGATCTGGGAGCTGGGAATCATGGCAGATTGCCAGGCCTGGTGAGGAGTAAAGTCCCCAGTGGCCTGTTTGACCTAGCATAGAGGTGAATGGAAGGCAGCCAATAGAGACCTTTAATGACTCACTCACAGGAAGATAGTGAGGTGAATGCTGTATAGAAACTGCTTTGAGTATAAGCCTATATTGTTTTTTAATTTTTTTTAACAGTATTTTATTTTCCAAGTACATGTAAAGATACATTTTAACATCATTTTTATAAGATTTTGTGTTCCAGATTTTTCTTCCCTCTCTCCTTCTCTCCCCCCTCCACAAGACAGAAAACAATCTGATACATATCAATTATGTGCAATTCTTTTAAGCATATTTTCATATTTGTCATGTTGTACAAGAAAAATCAGAACAAAAGGGAAAAAAATCACAAAAAAGAAAAAAAACAAATGAAAAAAGGTAAAAATACTAAGCTTCAATTCATATTTACTCTCCATAGTTCTCTCTCTGAATGTGAATGGCATTTTCTATTCAAGTCTATTTTGAATATATTTGAATCAGCATATTTTTGAGAAGAGCCAAATCCATCACAATTGATCAACACATAATCTTAACTGTTACTGTTTACAATGTTTTCTAGGTACTTCTCATTTCACTCAGCATTAGTTCATGTCAAGCTTTCCAGGCTTTTCTGAAATCAGCCTGCTCATCATTTTCATAGAGCAATAATACTCCATTACATACATATACCATAACTTATTCAGCCATTCCCCAACTGATGGGCATCCACTCAATTTCCACTTCCTTGCCACAACAAAAAAACGCTGCTACAAACATTTTGCATATGTGGGTCCTTTTCCCTCTTTTACCACCTTTTTGGGATATCACCCAGTAATGAGACTGCTGAATCAAAAAAATATGCACAGTTTTTTGGGCACAGTTTGAAACTACTGAGCCTATATTCTCTAAGGACTGAGGAAATACGGGGAAGAAAATGCCTCTAGCTGGAAATGAGGGAAAATGCTTTGTAACATCTGTTCTTGCTCTATTTTCTCAATATTTTCTCAATTCCCCTTTCCAAAAACTGATATATCCCATCAGAAAAAGGGACTGAGTTGATAGTATTAGAAGAAAATTAGAAGACGAAAAAGAAAAGACAGTGTTAGAAGACTCTTTTCAGGAGTACCTCTAGACCATTAAGGTAAGAAGTAGCCTTGCTCAGGGGATCTGACTCAATATGTCCAAAATGAACTCAATCTCTTCCCCTGGAAACTCTTATTTTTTCCTAATTGTCCTATTACCACAGGGGGTACCAACATCTTTCTAGTAACTGAGTTTCATAATCTCTATGTAAATACATTCCTGTAGCACTGCGTGGCAACAAAATAAATGTAAAGGATAGTTAAGTTAAAATGAAATTCATTGTATTCTATAAGGAGGAGAATTTCTGGTAATATTGCCATTCAGCCAAAAATGACTTTGAGAAGTTATTAACAAATTCCTGTGACTTATTAGAAAACTTATTGGAGACCCCAATTTGGAATTTGTGGCCATGTCTATTCTTTTACTTCCATAATCTGTCATAGATCCAATATGTGAAGCACATCATACTGATTTCTCCAATAACTATGTCCTCCTTATGAAAATAACATGTTAAGCAATGAAACTAGGGCCCACATCAAAGGATTAATATTACAGGCAAATATCATGGTGTCAGTGATATAGCTTGTTTTCCAATCAGTCACTGAATATTTATTAAGTGTCTACAAGGTGCCAAGTACAGTGCTAAGTGTTAGGGATTCAAAAAAGGACAAAAGACAGTTCCTGCCCTAAAAGAGTTTATAATCTAATGGGGGAGACAACATGCAAACAAACATATGCAAAGTTATATACAGGAAATATAGGAGACAATTAACAGAGGGAAAATACTGGAATTAGGAGGGATTTGAGAATGCTTCTTGTGGATGGTAGGATTTTAATTGGGATTTAAAGGGATATAGAGAGATCAGTAAAGCTGCCACTTTATTATGTAGGTTAGGGAAACATGGATTTAATCTTAGATACAATGATAATGATAAATTGGCTTTGGAGTGAATGTAGCATTTTAAAAAATATATATAATTCATATTTTACTGCATTTGCTGCAATTACAGCCTTCAATTTTAAAATATTAGGTCACTACAATCCCATCAAAATATTTAGTGGCCAAATCTTGTCCTTAACTCCAAAGACCATTGGTATAGGACTCTTTCTTCATTCCTGCATGAGGTGGGAAAAGAAGGGGAGGGATTCAGGGGACAGCAGAGAACAGAACTTCAAGCTCTTCAGCTCTGTAGTTGCTTTGGCTCCATCTATGAGGAAAAAAAAGACAGAAGCCAGTGCCACTTCAGGTTACTAATTGGACAGTAAGACTAGGAAGAAGCCAATATGAAAGGAGCTATTTCTATCATGTCCTGTCCCTAGCTTGCTATACTAGAGACTTCAGGGAATTTCCCTTTGAATGAGATCCAGAACTCCCTCTTGGTTGATCTGAGTCACTCCAATTCTAATGGAAGAGTTTCTTTTCTCTGCATTGTCTGATAATACTTTTGCATATATCTTCTGTGATTTCTGTTTTGCTATCAACTTGGCTAAATGTATTTCGTTGCTAGTTGCTATGTATTTATTGTGGAAGTGGCATCTAGTGGGAAAGGGCTCAAACCTTGTATTTGATAAGTTTTTCCTCATTAATAATGATTAAAAGTTTGGTTTGAACCAGAAAACCATACATCCCTAGATTAACAATGTTTAAGACAGCAGATAGACATAATCTATCCCAGAAACCCCTTTCTCTGAGGAGAGCAGAGTGGTCAGATTTCTGGTCCCAATCTCCTACAACTTTTTGGCAGGAACTAAATAAAATAACCTTTGAGGAAAGGCTGGGGAGAACAACCTAGAGATGGCTATTCTGCCTTCTTTTGAGCCACATAACAACAATCTCATACTACAAAGGAGAGCATCTTCACTACATGTCGGTGACGGCCTTTGCTACGTTGCCATTTATATTCCTTTTTTTTTAATGATCATAATAAAGTTTAATTTCAATTTAAGAAAAAAAGATATAACTTTTGGGGGATAAAAGTCAATTAAAAGTCAGGAGTCTTCTCAAGTAGTTCTGTCTCTAAATTGTCAGGTTACAGTCAGGAGGGTGAGGGAAGCTTCTGATAGAGATGCTTATGGGCTTTTTCCCCCTTGAGATATGACTGCTAACTCAAGATTCCACTGAGGAGGGGAAAAAAATAATTTCCAAAACACAAAGATACAAACATGACAGAAAGACTTCAATTATTATAGATATATAAAAATGAATGTATGTATCTATAAATTCATTATCAAGGAGCACCAATTATTTTGCATTCCCCAGAAAATGGCACTTGTAGTTACAAAATTCTAGGAAGCAAACAAATTCTTTATACACATAAGAAATGTCATAGAAAGCATAAGCCAAACACTATTAAATGAATCATGACAATTGCAGTTTAATGGGCTCTACAACACATAGCAAGGTGGTGATTAATCTGAAAAAGAACTTTTTTTTTTTTTTAAGTGGACTACCAGCTTGTTAACTTTGAGAAAGAAGACCCATTATACCAACATCACCTCAGGTTGCTGAAGGGAGAATAAGACTAGAAAGAAGTCAACAACAAGCTGTTTAAGAGTCAAAAGGGTTATTTTCGAGATGGCGATTGTGATCGTAAATTACATGAAGAAAGGCATAACATAAAAGATTAGGGAGCTTATAATTAAGCTGTACTCTGCCCTGGGCAGACTACAACTTGAATTATTGGATTCCACTCTAGGCACTACATTTTTTTTTTATTATAGCTTTTTTTTTTAAATTTTCAAAACATACACATGGATAATTCTTCAACATTAACCCTTGCAAAATCTCGTGTTCCAATTTTTCCCTTCCTTTACCCCTTCCCCTAGATGGCAAGTAGTTCAATATGTGTTAGACATGGTAGCAATATATGTTAAATCCAATATATGCATACATATTTATACAATTATCATGCTGCACAAGAAAAATCAAATCAAACTGGAAAAAATGAGAAAGAAAATAAAATGCAAATAACAACAAAAAGAGTGAAAATGCTATGTTGTGAACCACACTCAATTTACAAACCTTTCTCTGGGTGTAGATGTCTCTCTTCATCACAAGATCATTGGAACTGGTCTGAATCATCTCATTGCTGAAGAGATTCACGTCCATCAGAATTGATCGTTGTATAGTCTTGTTTAGGCACTACATTCTATAGAGCACAATTACAAGCTGTAGTGTCCAGAGAAAGGCAATTAGATTGGTGAAGTGCCTTGAGGTTATGCTGGGTATATAGGATTGGTTGAAGGAAGAGGAGTTGTTTAGTGAAGAAGATTTGGATAGGATGCAGTAACTCTCTTTAAGTATTTGATGCACTGCCCCATAGAAAACAGATTAAATTTGTTTGGTTCTCAGAAATAGAACTGGGAGCTCTCCCTCATTGGAAGTCTTCAGGCAAAGAATTTTCAACTGCGATATAGAAATTCCTTGTCTAGCACATGTTGCTTTAGATGCCCTTGCAGTTTCCTGACGCTGAGATTCTCTGATTCTGAAAAACAGCATCCTCACTCACTCCCTTTGGTCTCAAAGCAAAAGTGCTGATGAGTAGAAGGGACCTTCTCCAGTCGCAAAAAGAAGATGTAGAAGTATGACATAGCCTCTAGTGCCGTCTAGTGGCCCAACATTCAAAATAACATGTCCAGTTCTCCCTGTGGCCAAAGAGCTGGTTAAAAGGAACGGACTGTGGCTGCTGGAGATAAGGAGAAAAAAGAGCAAGAGAAAACCCGCAGAGAAGGCTCCACCAAGAGAAGCTGCGGCAGGAGATAGGGCAGGGTGTTTCACTGTGTGTCAAGAAAAACTGAGTCAACAGAAGCAGAAGTGTGCTCTTAAAGATATTCACTAAATGACACCGGCTGAAGCAAGCAGGGTCAGGCTAAAACAATGTAGAACCACAGTGTAATTGTAATGACCAAGTCTAGACTCTGAGAGAGAGAGAGGACTGATGCCCAATGAATTAAGCAGAAACAAGAGAACAATGTATTTAAGTAACATTGAAAGATCTAAAATCTCCCATTAGTTCAATGACCGACCATGAATCCAGAGAGCTCCAGAGGATGAAACATGTCACCACCTTCTGTCACAGAATTATATTAATTATACATCATATACATTAATATACATTAAATGTACATGATACACAGGTTAAATTAATTATAAGACATACAGTTTTGGACATGACCATTGGAGGCATTTTTTTTTAATTAAAGCTTTTTATTTTCAAAATATATACATGGATAATTTTTGACATTTACCCCTACAAAACTCTGTGTTGTAGTTTTTTCCCCTCCTTTCCCTCCACCCCCTTCCTCAGTCAGCAAGTGATCCAATATACATATTAAACATGTGCAGAGAAATTTTTTTTGCTTGATTAGGTATACTTGTAATAAGGGTTTTGTTTGTCTTTTAATTAAAGAGGAAAAGAGTTGGGGAGAAGAAAAAATAAGTGCTTGT